>NC_091828.1:109550000-110970000 GCF_038994185.2 Dermacentor albipictus
AAAGGTACGGCTAGTGCCAAAAATGCGGGCAGGCGCAAATTGAAAATCCTCCCGTTTACGCTGACACATAGGAGAAAGATTGTCTTATCTGCGGAAGACCTGACAATGGAAAAAAAGACGACAATGTGAAAGAAAAGTGTCACTGAGGTTCTTGTGTCGCAATACATTCGGTGGGAACGCGAACAGATTGAAATGTGGTGTCGGTGATGCCGAGAAACATGTTCGCTGGAATGGATGGCTGGGTGCGTTTGGAGGCAATTCAAATAAAGAAACGCACAGAAATGGTGCACGCTAGAAAGACGCGATGGCCTTCAAGTGCCAACGCAGTTTAAAAGAAACAAAACAAACGTGAAGCTTGCGCACGCAGGCGAAACGACCATGACAAGACTTTCTGCTCATAAAATTACTTTTGTGCTGATGATGAAAGTTTTTTTCCCGCATATTATTTTATTATTTCTTTACTTATAGCAACGAAACCTGGTCTTAACTCATGAATCATTGCATTTGTAGCCAAATAACGGCTTTAATTATCTACTGCCCGGCATGATCTACGTACACATTACAGAAACGATTCATCATGGTAAATATCAACTCTTACAGCGATATTTCAATATTTCCAAGCATTTTTTTGTAATTTGTGCCTTTAATTTGCACTTTAATATCATTGGTGTACGTGCCTGTTTTCACGACACAGTGCTCGTTTCGGGCGCTGTCGCAGTGTCATTTTGTTAACTTGGCTGCACCTTGGTGGTCAAGTGCTGAACTAGGCAAGGTGTAAGAGAAAGCTAAGAAGAGCACGGCTCGTCTACACCCTGATTCCGTAATGCCTCCAGCAGTCATGGAGGCATTACGGAATCAGGGTATAGACGAGCCGTATGTAAAAATACTGAAAGATATCTATAGCGGCTCCACAGCCACCGTAGTCCTCCATAAAGAAAGCAACAAAATCCCAATAAAGAAAGGCGTCAGGCAGGGAGATACGATCTCTCCAATGCCATTCACAGCGTGTTTACAGGAGGTATTCAGAGACCTGGATTGGGAAGAATTGGGATAAAAGTTAATGGAGAATACCTTAGTAACTTGAGATTCGCTGATGATATTGCCTTGCTTAGTAACTCAGGGGAGCAATTGCAATGCATGCTCACTGACCTGGAGAGGCAAAGCAGAAGAGAGGGTCTAAAAATTAATTTGCAGAAAACTAAAGTAATGTTTAACAGTCTTGGAAGAGAACAGCAATTTACAATAGGGAGCGAGGCGCTGGAAGAAGTAAGGGAATACGTCTACTTAGGGCAGGTAGTGACGGCGGATCCGGATCATGAGACGGAAATAATCAGAAGAATAAGAATGGGCTGGGGTGCGTTTGGCAGGCATTCTCAGATCATGAACAGCAGGTTGCCATTATCCCTCAAGAGAAAAGTGTATAATAGCTGTGTCCTACCAGTACTCACCTACGGAGCAGAAACCTGGAGGCTTACGAAAGGGGTTCTACTCAAATTGAGGATGACGCAACGAGCTATGGAAAGAAGAATGATAGGTGTAACGTTAAGGGATAAGAAAAGAGCAGATTGGGTGAGGGAACAAACGCGAATTAATGACATCTTAGTTGAAATAAAGAAATAGAAATGGGCATGGGCAGGGCATTTAATGAGGAGGGAAGATAACCGACGGTCAATAAGGGTTACGGACTGGATCCCAAGGGAAGGGAAGCGTAGCAGGGGGCGGCAGAAAGTTAGGTGAGCGGATGAGATTAAGAAGTTTGCAGGGACGGCATGGCCACCATTAGTGCATGACCGGGGTTGTTGGAGAAGTATGGAAGAGGCCTTTGCCCTGCAGTGGGCATAAACAGGCTGATGATGATGATGATGAAGAGCACGTCTATATACAGGGTATTTCAGTCAACGAGTTCAAAAATCCTTAAAGGTTGCCTGTGCCAAATATTCCAATACCAATATATATATATATACATATATATATATATATATATATATATATATATATATATATATATATATATATATATAGTGCACCACTTTCCAATGTGTACAGTTCGGTTTCAATCCTGGATCTATGGCGTCAAAGAGGCGCGACGTAATCCCAATGCATTGCTGTTACATTTACCGGTAAATAAATTCAGAATTGTTACTCTTTTTTCGCTAACAGTGTCTACTAGCGCACACTACTGAATTCTCGTTTGATTTACAGTCACCCTCAAATGGGCAGCAAATAAATGCCGCTGCATTGCTATTGTATTTGACGGTATTATTGACGGACGCTGCATAACAGCTCACAGGTGCTAATAATTCATAAGACAAAGACAACAGCGCTATGCGCAAGGTCACCATTTACGTAAAAATTTATCACCCTCCATTTCTTCATTGATATAAGAAGCCGGGTACATATCGCGCTTCTTGCCGGCATTTGCAATAGGCATTGCGCGGCCATCGTAAGGCGTCAGCGGTGCTTCAGCGAAGGGCTGGCGTACAGCGCGGCGAACGGCAGAAGTCGAAGCACCGGTCTGTGAAGCAGACGACAGGACGAAGTTGCTCACGGTGCTTCCAGTGATACCGCACTGCGGGCTTCAAGGCCTGACACACCGGAAAACGCATAGTCGTGTGTCTGATTTAGAGAAAGGTCACCACTTGTACGAGACAATCCACATTCGTGGCGCCACATAATATATAAAGTAGAAAATGAGTGCAAATTGCGATGCAAATGCGTCCCGTTTAAAGAGCTCGCCGCGGTAAGCTAAGACGTGGAGCACCAGCGTTCATATTCCAGATGTTATTTTGCTGTGCACGGTAACATTGTCGCGTAGTTATTCATGTAAGTAGGGCAACGGCAGAAGAAAATTTTCCCCGACCATGGATAAATATGTATAAAACACACTCCACTGGGTGTGTATCCTTTTGGCCGGTGGGTGTTTGCCACTGGGTTCGTGCACCAAGAGCCAAATGGCATCTGTCGCTCTTCAATAAACCTTTCTTTAAGGTAAAGTTGCGTCACTGCAAATATCACAATGTCCTCCGATCCATCTTCCAGCGGCACGCATCCCGCAGCGAATATTTATCGAGTGGATTCCACGTGACCTTCTGAGCTTCCAAAGCCACGCAGATTCTGCGACCCGTCTGGCGACCTCTACATCTTCACTGCCTCAGCTCCTTTACCTAGATGACGCCACCCCCACTTTTAAAAAGTTTAAAAAGAAGGGAACACTTTTGGTGCAGCACACGTGCTCTCTTACCTCTGTGTGTGGTAACCCTCCCCCGCGGTCTTACTCGTGCAGAGGAGGTTGAGCTTCGAAGGATCCGGGTCGGAAGTGCGGCCACTTCCGACTCCTGCCGTGACTCTGAAGTGACCGCACTTTCGCCAGTTATATCCTCGCCCTGGGTGTCCAGTCTGCAAGCTGCGAAGTGCTGAAGCCGACAACCACCACCTGCTGTGCGTTTGCCCTGCACTGAAACCGACGAGGCTCCGGCACCTCGCGGCAGCGGGACTTTCACCGCGTAATCGTAGCCATTAAACTGCGTGGACGCATCATCAACATTATCTGTCACTCTTGCACTTTATTAGATCCGGAAATCCTTCTTTCATTCATTTAATCATCCTTATTTGCCCACATCCCACACCCCTGTAGGCCGTGAAGCATTAGCACTCGCATTAAAAAAAAAGTGCAGCAACAATATCACACCCACTCGGTGACACTCACGTCATGCGATTTTTCTTACAATTGAGCGTCAGCGTCAACATTGACGGTTTCTTTCTCGGCTCTCAAAATGCGCGTTCAGGCAAATGTGGCCTTCCATATCACCGTTTTTTTGTTCTTTAAGTGCTCCGCATGGAGATATTGAGCTAAGAGACTTTGGCTGCTACCGAAGAAAGCACAAAAGCATTGTTCTCATTTTTCGTTAGTCACAGAGTGACGAAGTATTTGTCAGAAAACTGCGCAGATTCTGAGAATGACTGCTGTGGTTGTATTCGATCACATTCTGCCTAGTGCGGGTGTCATTCGGCTCCAATAGAGGTTGTGGCCTGGCCGCCAAAGAGTAAATTGTTGGATAGAACCCCTGACGCCGCAGGCACAGCTGTGCGATGTTCGAACCGTGCGAAGGCTTCCCTCATGCCGACGCCAGTTGCGGTCGACCACTTACCCCTACAAGGAAGGCCTCCGGAACGTAATCACCTGCACAACGAAACACTTGTGTGCGTTCTAGCTCCAATTCTATCACTCGACAGAATTTTTTTCTTCGCATCATCGGCGCGAGCGTATCAGTTTGTCTCATTTTCGCCAACGCTTAGGGACGCTTTGTTAAGCTGCACCTCCGCGTTCGGTGCCGGCTCTAATTATCCACCACCTTCGGGTTGGGATCAGGATTTACCGTTTCTGCAAGAAGTAAAAAAAAAATGCCTGATGACTAAGGTACTCCCTAATGCGAAATCTATACGTGTCATCATCATCATTATCATCATCATCCGCCTATTTTATGTCCACTGCAGGACAAAAGCCTCTCCCTGCAATCTTCAATTACCACTGCCCAGTGCCATCCTATTCCAGCTAGCGTCTGCAAATTTCTTAATTTCCTCACCCCACCTAGTCTTCTGCCATCCTCGACTGCACTTCCCTTCTCTTGGCATCCATTCTGTAATCCTAATAGTCTACCGGTTATCTAACCTACGCATTACATGACCTGCCCAGCTCGATATATTTCTCTTAATGACAATTAAAATATCGGCTATCCCTGCTTATTATCTGATGCACACCGCTCTATGCCTCACCCTTAACGTTTCGCCTAGCGTTCTTCATTCCATCGCTCTTTGCGCGGTCCTTAACTTGTGTTCAAGCTTCTTTGTCAGTCTCCCAGTTTCTGCCCCATATGTCAGCACCGGTGAAATGCAGTGATTGTACAGCTTTCTTCTGAAGGATAATGGTAAGCTTCCAGTCAGGATCTGACAATGGCTTCCGAATCCGCTCCTACCCATTTTGATTCTTCTGTAAGTTTCCTTCTCATGATCAGGGTCCCCTGTGAGTAATTGTCCTAGGTAAACGGACTCCTTCACAGACTCTAAAGGATGACTGGCGATCCTGGACTCTTGTTCCCTTGCCCTGCTAGTCATGATTATCTTTGTCTTCTGGATTATAATCTTCAACCTCACTTTTAGACTCTCTCTGTTAATGTCTTCAATCATTTGTTGTAACTCATCTGCAGTGTTGCTGAATAGAGCAATGTCATCTGCAAACGGAAGGTTGCTGGGACATTCGCCGTCTGTCCTGTCTCCTAAGCCTTCCAAGTTTAATAACTTTAATACTTCTTCCAAGCAGGCAGTGAATAGAATTGGAGGAATTGTGTCTCCTTGTCTGACCCCTTTCTTTATTGGTGTCTTCATACTTCTCTGTTGGAGAATTAAGGTAGCTGTGGAATCTCTGTGTATACTTTCCAAGATATTTACGTAAGCGTCCTGTACTCTTTGATGACATAATGCCTCTACGAGGGCTGGTATCTCTACTGACTGGTGTGGATAATCTGTCTCATGCGTCACATTGCAAACAGAGCGAAGTATAGTGCGACTACCTCACTAATCGGGAGATCGCGAAAGGCAGCGTAGGGGTGACGCGTGGGCGCGGTGCACAGCAACCGCCGCAGACAGACTTCCGCTCATGCAGCGCTTTGTTTTCCAATATGGTATCGGTGGACGCGCTCTCCGCATGCCATCGTTGAACAGACGACAGTGCGCTACTTTGGCGCCGTCTCGTAGTGGCCGCCACCGCAGAGCCCGCCTTGCACGGCACTACGCTTTTCTTCTCAGGCTTTCGTCATATCCATTTCCTCCGTTTTCCGCCTCATGGTTCCGCTGCCCACTCCTCCTCCGCCTTCCTCCTCGCGCTCTCTTCGCTATCGTCTCTGCAATTGGCGTTCACTATATGATCCTTCGCTGTTATTGTTCTTTTGTGACGGCAGATCCGGATCATGAGACAGAAATAATCAGAAGAATAAGAATGGGCTGGGGTGTGTTTGGCAGACATTCTCAGATCATGAACAGCAGGTTGCCATTATCCCTCAAGAGGAAAGTGTATAATAGCTGCGTCTTACCAGTACTCACCTACGGGGCAGAAACCTGGAGGCTTACGAAAAGGGTTCTACTCAAATTGAGGACGACGCAACGAGCTATGGAAAGAAGAATGATAGGTGTAACGTTACGGGATAAGAAAAGAGCAGATTGGGTGAGGGAACAAACACGAGTTAATGACATCTTAGTTGAAATCAAGAAAAAGAAATGGGCATGGGCAGGACATGTAATGAGAAGGGAGGATAACCGATGGTCATTAAGGGTTACGGACTGGATCCCAAGGGAAGGGAAGCGTAGCAGGGGGCGGCAGAAAGTTAGGTGGGTGGATGAGATTAAGAAGTTTGAAGGGATGGCATGGCCACAATTAGTACATGACCGGGGTTGTTGGAGAAGTATGGGAGAGGCCTTTGCCCTGCAGTGGGCGTGACCAGGCTGATGATGATGATGATGATGATGATGATGTTATTGTTCGCCCGATTGCCTCTACGCCGACTCTTAAACAAGGAACGGGCGCCTCACAGCTATGCACTGAAGTTGTGGCCAAGAATAGGAGACGTATGTCTCCCTTTTTCTGTTTTTCGATCTGCTTCGCCGATCGCACATGTGTCGGCAAGTTCCCGTTTTCTGTGTGTTATTATGATTCTTATCTTTGCAATGCTTCGTCATTCCTAATGTCTTAGGAACCAGCCGAAACTTGGGTCATGGTCCCATCACTCAGCTTAGCGCGACGAGAGTCGTCGGTGGTGGAAATTGTGAACACGCCGATGCGTTTGAGTTCGCCGTCGACACACAGCAAACAGTCGTGTGGCAAGCGCAGAGTTGTGAACCGTGGGGAAGGAAGGTGTTTCCTAAAAGGAAGACTGATGCACTGATAAGAAGGCAAAATGGCGAGTACAAATCCGAGTTTTTACCTTCGTAGCCCAAGCTTCGGAGCCGTTACAGCTGCGTAGGTGCAGACAGGCAATTGCTATGGGACACGAAGCTCTTGAGTGTGAACGACTTCTTTATTAGTGTTAGGACTACTAGACCATTCCAAAGGAGCGTCAGAAATGTACAGTACTCAGCGCTTGAAACGCAATACTGAAAGCGCGCTGCTATCACCGATTCTTCTTTTTTTGCGCCACAGGTGAGCACTAGGTGATCGCCGTGGGACCAAATGCAGTCACAATGCATCACAAAAGTTCTCACTTCTACTGTATACCACAATGCATAACCTCGCTGCCCCCAGCGCCTACGGTCAGTGCAGAAAGCGCAAGGGACCATGCGCTTCGGGCATCTCGTTTCAACTGCTGAGCACTGTCCGTACTGTTGCATACAGACCACGCATGCCATGTCTTACCGCCGTTGCATCTGATGAGGCCGCAATGAAAAACGATTGAAGTGAATGGCCTAATTAACTTCAGTCATGTTTCAGTAACTGTTTGTGCACCAGAAAGCGGAGCGTGTTTGATCACATTCGGAGTCGCTTGGTATTCTATTTCGGCAACGCCAAAGCGAAAGGCGAAGGAACGTATTAAATCAACGTAGCTGGCAGCCGCGGCTGCTGTGCCCGGCCCAGCCGTCACATGCCATTACATTCGTGGCCCCGCCGCATAAAGGCGCCACCAGTCCGAGCTCATCCTGTGGCTGGTGCCTATACAAAATCAATCAATCAATCAATCGATCGATCGATCGATCAGTCAATCAGTAAATTCGTTATCACAACCCGTGCGAACTTGCTTTCGAAGGTGTCGGAATTGCTGATTAAGATGTTTTTGCAATTCTACCAGAAAAAACAGTGAGCTTATGTTGCCTTGTATATTATCACGTTACAAGCAAGTATAATTTTTGTATGCTACTAGAGAACTTGATCTTCAGGAAAAACTAAAGTTGAACGATGGAGAGTATAGAGGTAACCTGAACACACACGCGTTGCGCTAAATGCCATCTCAAGGAACGAACAATTTGATTACGTAGTGTCATTGAAAATCCCGAATTGCTAATATTACTTCAACACGGCGATACAATGAACAGCAGTGTCGATCAGCGCAATACTGTATTGAATGATGAGCTTTACACCCGTATTCAGAAATTCAGCTTAGCTTTAAGCCCACGCTTCACTTCTCCATTTAAATGATGCCTGTGGTGAACGCACAAAAGAAAACGCAATGAGCGTCTTGGGCGAGTTCGCGTCAGGCGTCTTTTATAGCAAGTCAAGCATGGGATTCAAGTTAAGGTGCATTTCTGAATACGGGGGTTAATTTCGTGAAGCAGCACAGCAGCTTGACGTGCTGTACTGGGAGACTATTGATTAATTTTGCTTGCTTGGAATTTTTTAGCGCGAAACGAAAAGCTCTGCACACGGACATTTCTCAATCTCACGTTTAGGCGGCGTGTCGCACTTACTACTTTGCGCTCAGAAGATGAACGCCATAAGTTACTGCATGTCTAGGTTCTCATACAGTTTCCAAATCCTTGATTCAGGAAATGGTAGAAGTGGAAAATACTAAATGAAAAGTGCGCACCAGGGCGATATGGCACAAGTCCTTGAAGTATTTAGAAAGGACTACAAGAGTTCTTGCAGAAGCCGAGGTGTGCACTTTGCCCCATTTAGGTGCAAAGTGCACAGGTTTCTCATTATAACTTGCAGAAAATACTGCAATCTAATGCGGGGGGGGGGGGGGGAGGAATAGGCAGTATTTATGGCTTTCCGTGCTGAAAGTTGAGAGAGGAAGTGAACAGTTTGTTTTGAAAAGCCAGCTTATAACTGTTTTTCACTCATTCATAGCCCATTACCTTCTGAATGACTGTCTCTAAAGCAACAAGCTTTTCTGCCTCAGCTTGAGTACTCAGAACACGAAGCAAAAAAAAATATATTCTCCGGACCGTAAGATGCGACAACCTTTCACATTCAGCGATGGTGCGCTCTTTGTTTCCTTAGTCGTTTTCTAATACACGGCGTCCACGGAATGGCTATTTCTTCAACACCGAAATTGCAGACGATACAGTGTTACCCCTTAACGACACCAGCAGCCCTGCCGTTATTGGTCCCGGCACACAGCACAAAAATAACAATACATAAACTTTGACTTTTTTTTCCAAGATAAACTTGGAATTTTCTGCAAAGTCTTCAGCATCACAGAACCCTGACAAGAGTAAAGAAAGCATGGATGCATTGTCAGCATTTCAACGTGGAGACGTCTGGGATCACTACGAAATTGGAAGCTACGGATAAGTATCTCAGGGAAAAAAAAAGGCTATTCCTTAAGTCAGGACAACACTGCCACTTTCTCGTCACAGCAGTTTCCCGCATAAGCCCCTGGTAAAATGAGAACGCCAATTAACCGTATTTTTTTTTAAATTGAGTAAAGGTAGACAAGCACAACCTAAAGACCCCATAAATCTTTCCCCAGAATATAGTTCCTCGTAAGTTTCTTTCGCTTCTCGCTGTCGGGTAGCTCAGCCATACCTAGTCGCTGGGATATCACGAAATACTGGCTGTGTGCTTGTGAATCGAAGCAGGACAATACAGCCGTCCAAAGCTGGTTTCTATATCATGCATGGTTGCGCAACAAAATATTTTAGAGGCATCACTATCCCCCAGTGTCTCCATCTTTTCCCATTGTACGACGGCGAATCAGAAAGTCTTTACGGCTACTTTAGTCATACTACGATTGTAAACGCGAACTCAACTTATCCATTCCCAGCAATGGACTTTTCTTCGACCGGCCCGGCCTTACCTGGCCGTAGCTCCACGGCATGGCGCTGCTGTCAGTTGTTGAAGATGGTGGTTCTGCTTCACACGTCCACGGCGTAGGAGTAAGGAAGTGGGATTCGTTTTCTATGGAGCAAGGGACAAACGCCCATCGAAATCTGCGGGGAAATGCAACCCACGTATGGGGAAAGATCTCTCGCTTTGAGAAGTGGGAGATGGTGGTGTTGTGAGTGCGCAAAAGGGCCGTGCAGACCGACAGTGGTTCCACAGTCAGCCGGACGAATTCTACACCAGGGGCATCCCGAACTAAGTGCTGCGATGGGAGAAATGTCTGAACTGGTGTGCGGACGATGTGCAAAAATAATGTAATGTACGTAGAATAGTACGTATATTTGTGATTCCCTTTACGTACTTTATTTTGGCTAATAAAGAATAGGGGCAAAGACTTTCTGATTCACCCGCGTACTACGTCATTGCGATCGTATCCTCAATTTTTCTCTTTCAATATGGTCCACCAATGTCGAAAACGTCGACGCGATTTCATATCTGCGTCTTCCACGCTGCTTGTATTAGAAGTCTTCTCGAGAGTTCACCGAGGTTTCCTCACACCAAGGAACCACTCGTCCCTGAACGAGACTAAGTATTGATTGCAGCCGAAGCCGTCATCTCAAAGCTACTCGAGACGACTGTAGTATTGCTCAGCCTATATAAGAAACGCTTTTACAGTGCGGCACTCTGAGTTAGGACCAATACCATAGCCGCCTTGAGTGTTTCAGTTACACGATAGCGTCGACGCGATTCTTTGTAAAAGGTTATGAGGTTATGTACCACCCTCGTTTCATCATATGACAGAGTGTTGGCCGACATATTGCTTTCGCAATGAGCCTGGCTCTTGCGCCACCAGAAAGGAAGAGAATCCTTTAAGCTACAATATTTCATTTCCTTCAGGACTAGAGAGAGTCGCTGTCGGCGTAACTTGGTGTGAACACTTTGTTTAGGTCTCTGAGAACGGTTCACGAAAGAGATTTTTTGAGAGCGCAGCTATTTATAAAGTTTCGCTATCCGAAAGAATGCCATGAACTTATCCGAATACATAACCTAAAACTGCACAGTAGGCCCCAAACGTTTGCGAGATGCGGTGTTTGCTAATAAACTGAATCGCCGCGAAACTTGAGCAGGGAGCCTCCAACACAAATTTTCAATGTATGCTGCAGTTTTTTGGGCATACGCACTGACCCATCTTTGTTGAAGCGCTGGCCTTAAGGCCTTAACAATTTTCTCATAACCGCTATCAAGTAAACTTTTGTTGCTAGCTGTACGTCATTTTATGAAATTTGAGGAGTACGTCTACATTTATATGGTCGCATGAGTTCTAGTAAAAAAAAACAACATGCGGATTGACCGAAATGTCAGAAACTATATTCCGCGAAGGTTGCATAACCTAATAAAGCAGCAGTACGTAGACGAAGGCGCTAGCACAGCTTCGTCCCCAGACGCTGTTATCTCTCTGCGTCACTGGCAAGAACGCCATGTATCATGTTTGTAGACACAACAATGTTGACGAGAGTTTATAAACAGAGAAATACGTAAATAAAGTTAAGGCATCTGAAGCTCTTTGCGTTGCAAGGGTACTTCACCCTTCTGAAGTCTTGGTCAAAGAATTGCCGCATACCTATTTACACGAATCCCATGACGCAAGTTATTGTCTACACAGCGAGACAGCAGCCAGCAACACGCCGGATATTTCGACAAGTGTCCAGAAGAACACAGACAGTTGCACGTATATGGAGTAGCCCAGGCTTTACTTACTCGGCAAGACAGCTACTGCTAAGTGGGAAGAAGCCACAATGATAAAGAATATCTGCAATGAAGTACAAATAGAAGAGGGGATAATTCTGGTGATTGAACCCAGCTAGCGGCGATGGCCTTCGGCAGAACTGAGCACAATGTCGAGAGTTCGCTTCATTGTCGCAGCGGCCAAATTCTTACTGGTTAGGACGCCGAAGCGCACGAAGTAGCGTGCTTTGTGCGATTTAGCTCGGGTCCAACTGAAATTTCGTTATTGAAACACATGCGAAACCCAGAAATGCTCTTGCGTTGCAACCACTGGCTGACGCTTCAGCCACGCACTATCTCCCACGATCTCCCGATTAGCGAGACATTCGCGCAACGCCTCGCTCCATTTGCAGCGTGCGGCATGAGGCAGACTGTTCGCGCCAGCCACTATATCGTGAAATCAAAACACGTACGGAGATGCACCCAAATTTCGCATTGGGGAGTATCGTAATGACCGGTGAATATTTTTTCTATTACTAACGAAAGCGTACAAACGTGATGTAGTAGTTTACATGTTACTTGTAGTTATTCAGTTACAAATTTGTACTATTTATGAAATCACACACGTGCACAGTTATTCAAATATGTATGGTTTCATTCCCCCAATAGATCCTTCTAGGTAACCTGCAATATCTTTGAATTGATAAATTATGAAGCAGTAGGATTAATTCAACATTTTGCATTTTTTTGTGTATTTACGCAGTACTTGTGAAAACCAAATTGGGGTGTAAGGTCATTTGCACACAACTGTATGGAGTTCTGTGATCCTTTCTCTTTAAATATACAATGAGCAAAACAAAATTGGTTCAGGTGTGTAAGAACGTGGTGATCTCTCCATTTGCATGTATTTAGAGAGGCGCCAAATAAGTAAAGCTGACAGGCTGTGGTCCGAGCGAAAGATAGAGGCACTACGGGTGAAGAGCTCTTGAGTCTAGAAAGTGAGCAAAGAGCTATGCCCGTACTTAAAGGGAATGTTTACCGCGGGGACTGCTGTCTAAATACATGAAAAATGAGAAATCGTTTTTCTCGGCAACCACTGCATCAAAATTGATGAAATTTGTTGCCTATAAAAGAAAAATGGTCAAATATATTGAGTGCTTGAAGCAAATATTCGATTTATGCCGTCAATGGTACAGTTAGAATTACCGAAATTTGCAGAATATAAAAAAACACGATACTGTCAAGATTACAATTCTGTACCAATGGAAAACGATATGAAAATTCGGCAAGCGGTGTTAAACAATGCAACTAAATGGAACAAAATTGGTGCAATATGAACCGCTCTGGAAAAATGTCACTAATGTGTGACCAAGACTTTTGCCAAACCCTTGTAAACATGGTAACGAATTCATGCAAGGCATGAATCAGTATAGTAAATTTGTTCCCTTTAAATGTTCTAACGGAGCCAGTTTACAGAACTGCAGAGTCACTGATTTGTAAACTGCGCGCTTCTTTTCTTTTCTTGAAACTATAATATTGGGAGTTTTGTAAAAAAAATACAGCCTCGAAATAAAAATTACGTTCCTAACTGTCACTAGAATTTAACTAGCTTTCTCAAATTAAACACATTTCATTAAAATCGGCCAAGGGGTTATATTAAAAAAAGAACTTCTTCATGTTACGTGCATTTGAATAGGCGGCATCACAGTTGGCCCCGAGCTAAAGCTTGCCCTTAATGATACCGGACGAGTAATGTAGAACCATTTTGTGACTGCACATGAGTGAACACTCACTTTCGGGTGTGCCGCACATTGACTCTCCTAGTTCCTTCTGTTCAGGTATGTTATTACTTTTAAAAAACCAGTGGTGCCATGAAGGCTTCATTGCAGGGACGATATTAAAGAATACAGAAGCAAAAATACATGCCATGCGAAAGAGAAAGTAACACATTTACAAGAAAATTAAACCCTTACACACTCGGTACACTGCACTTAGAACTTAACGAAATTATAGACATTGTATAACCCATGTGCCCAATAACTGCATTATCCAATAACCCGATATAGAACATATATAAGAACCCATATAATATCTCTTTTCACCATGCCCTGTGATGGTATTCCATAAAATGATTATGGGAAATACTGGGCTTACAGTATTTCGAAAGGGCAGGAAGAGGCTAAGAAAGCTTTGCTAAAAAACTCGCGTTTTGTCGGCAGGTACTTAACTGTCCTTACCTTCTAATGCACAGCTCTTAGTAGGACACATCGGGCACACGGAGAACAGCGTCAACGCATTTTGCATCAAGTCACATTTGAGAAAAACACACAGACGCACACTCGGTCAATAATACGGGTCCCAGTATACAGGATGTCCCAGCTTACTTTAGCCAGAGTTTAAATATATGTTCAATAACGTAATGACCACCGACGACCTTCAACCTGTACATAGAATTTCCTTCCCTTAGTGTACAATCTATTATAGGTTAAGAGCTACGGGCTTGCTTGAGTGTTTGCCTAACACTCAAACAAGCGCAAGTGCGTGTGTAATGTTTTGTGTAAAGTTTTGCATGTACGGCGCCATGCAGTTGATTCACTGATGGCGTCTGTAGAGCGCGTCTCTATTTTAGTTCGCTTCTGTATTCAGGGTGCTCAATCACGCACGTGCACACATACACAAAACGCGAAATAAGAGTTTGAATGAGTACACAGCACAGGCGGCAGCCTTTAGCTCACTCTGGGATTCTAGAGGAGCGATAATGAGCGCCGGAGGATACATGTTGCGGATGGTTTCATGCTAGTTAATGTATTAACTAGCATAACATTTTGTAGTTACTTTCTCAACTTTGTTTTCTACAAAGTACTACTTTCGGCTGCGTCAGCAGCTATTTCGACCCTCTCAATGCTTCTTTTTTGTTTCTCAGCCCTGGCACTTCATATTTATCTATACATGCGCCCAGTATCAGATACGGTGTTGCAAGCTAAGCGTCTGTGGACAGCGCGATGAATAAATATGGTTCCTAGGGCTCTCCATTACAAGGCTGTTGACACTGCTGCGTCATGTGTTATCGTTGTTTCTGTTTTTTGCTTCTTTTTTTCTTGCCCTCCGGTGTAACAAGCATGGATACGAGAACGTTTTGGGGCACAATATTCTCGTGCTACTATATATATATACATATATATATATATATATATATATATATATATATATATATATATATATATATATATATATATATATATATATATACGAGAAGAAAGGGGGTTAACCGAGGGGCCCCATTGTTATTAGTCATATCATAAGAAGCCAACAAACACTGACACCAAGGACAACATAAGGGTAATTACTTGTACCTAATAAAGGAAACAAAGAAACGATATAATAACGGAAATTGAAGTGGATGAAAGAACAACTTGCCGCAGGTGGGAACCGAACCCACAACCTTCGCATTTTTCATCCACTTTAATTTTCATTATTATAGCGTTTCTTTGTTTCGTTTAATAGGCACAAGTAATTTCCCCTGTGTTGTCCTCGGTGTCAGTGTTTGTTGGCTTGTTATGACTATATATATGTATATATATATATATATATGTTTATTCAACGGCAAACGTTTATAGGCGCGAAGATTTGTTGGCTGAGCGAGATGATTTATTATTAGGAAAACTTCTTGCATTACGATGGTTAAAAAGGAAACGTGGGTGCTAAGGCAATGTCTTCTGCTAGCTATCACATAATGACACGCATTAACAGTCAAAGTGAGAAATATCACCTGGCTCGCACTTGCCAGCTGATAGGCGTACCGTACATATCCGCACTTGAGGAAGAAGAAAAAAAAAAGGAAAGAGAGAGAAGAGAGGAACGCACATCACATCACAGAGCACCACATACAACAATAAAAAGAGTTCGAACAAGGCGTGTCTCCCACAGGAGCCAATGTTCCAACTTGGGAATTTGCCTTTGTGCTGGTGAGAACAAGTCCCCACATCGAAACGCTGGCTCGAGCTTGAAATATGTATTGTCGAACCATTCGTGATCATTTCAATCCTCTCCATCCTGCGAACATGTTTATTCGTGCAGCACACGCAGGGTGAACACGAGTAATGGAAACTCATGTTGGATGCTGTGGCTGAAAGAAATCTGTGGACGCCAAGGTTATTTAGTGCAAGATCGCACTGACTATACTCCACAAGAGAAATACAAAGTTCACATTATTTAAAGTTTTCGGTTGCTTGAAATGCCAAAGTTAGAGGCCGAGGAGGAGAAATGGTTCCAAAAATTGTGCAAAGCGAATTCACCCTTCGCGCACTCCTAGCAACTAACTCTTCCCACGGCCGAAGCAAAAGCGAATGGGTTTAATCTTACGCAGATGAAAAATAGCACCGGGTTCATTCGAGAGGAGTTATCTTAACCGAAACCCATCTTTAAATGGAAAGTGGAAAAGCTAGTTTGGGTGCCACTGCTTTGTTTGACGCCAGTTAGGCGAAGCATTGTGCTTAAGTGTAAGCTCGAAGGCTGCATATCGTTAGTGAGCTCAGAAGGGTCATCCAAATTTTCAGAAGGTTTTAGAAACTTTTCCGACCTGAAATACGTACTCAATCACGCACGTGCATGCGCACACGCAAAACACCAAATAAGAATTTTAATGAGTGCACACCACAGGCGGAAGCTTTTATCTCACTCTTGGATTCTAGAAGAGCCATAATGAGCGCCGCAGGACACAAGCTGTGGACAGCTTCATGCTTGTTACTGTAATAATCAGCATAGCATTTTGCAGTTAGTATCTCCGCATCGTTTTCAACAAAGCCCTCTGAGCAGAACCATTTGCGAGCTCTATATAAATAGTTCCTTTAACTCGCAAAGAACTAACGGGTAAATACAACCATCGAGAAACTGGAACGGTCCTTTGCGTTTTCGGTTCCATTTTACGCTTAGCAAACAATTCAGGGGCAGCTTACGAAGCGAACATACTTAGTATCAGGGAACGGGCAGTGCTTCATTTAAATGGAATAGCTTGCCTGAAAAAAAGAAGAGTTGTTTTCGCTCCGAAAAATTACTCATAGAGTAAGAACATGAAATTGTCTTTTTACAGCGATACTGCAATTTGACTTTTTATCACTTGAACGGCATACCTACTGTCCGATGCGATCGGACGGTGGACTGAACAGTATGTTGGGTCAAAAAAAAAAAAACGTTTCTGAGCGCTGCCTCAGGGAGCTGCCCGGCCCGACCGCAATCCAATGTTGTACCAATGAATCCTTGATGAATCTGCAATGGAACGCTTGAACAACAGCAACGGATTTGTCAAGTCTGCAAGCCCTCCGCTATTTATCAAAGCATAGCGGGCGCTAATAACATCCTCGGTGAATAGCGCGTGTTAATTAAAAGAAAAAGCAGGTTTTGTTCATATTCTTAGGCATGAGCACTAACGGCATTCCTGATTGTTATCGTCTGTTATACAGCACTTAAAACTAGTTTATTGGGCAGTGTTGGCGAGGATATTTTGTTTCGATATTTGTTTGACAACTACTGTTCGTCTGAGGGCTTCAGTACCAGGGACGCAGCACCCCTGGTGTTTTAACAACTTTTAACACTTTTACCAAACTTTTAACAACTATTATCGACGCTATAACGAGGCGTGGATTCTCGTACTTTCAGTGATCTTTTCAAGCTGTTCTTCAATGACTGGTCGAAACAGAGCAAACGCTTTCTAGAATAGATAAGGCAAAGCATACGCTGCTTGCATGAGTGATATCATTGTTTCCGAAGTCAACTATGAAAGAACAGCTATCATAATATTTCACTCATTACATTGCTCCTTCTTTAAGATAGTTCGTAGCACCAGATACGGCTGGTTCATAGTTAACGCGGCAACTCTTGAGGATCTAGGCGGCATACGCGTACAAATTTGTTTTTGTATTTTATTCCTAAGGCCCATTTATTGTTGCAGCGAATTAGTTGATTGCAAGAACAACGTGTTAGATCAATATTTTCAGCTTACATCGTGATAATCAAAGTTTTTCCCCATACACAAACTGGAGCCTCCAAACTGATGCAAGTTTTCTGGACTCATGTGTGATAGTTTCGAGATACAAAACAAAGATTGCTGCTTAGAAATATAAAGCAACATACTAAAGGCAGATGGGCAAGCCTTAAAATAATAGAGGCACAGATATACGAGTCCTACATAAGAGGATAAATCAAGAGATACAAGAATCTAAGGCAAAATACAAAAGGCACGTGATTATCAGAATGTCGCTCGGAAATTCGGTAATACCTACAGTAATACATAATTCCGGGAAAATGCGTCAGAATACGCTGCTTTCTCAAAATCTTTCTTTATTATTTAGCGGTTTTCGTGCGTATTCCCAAACTTTGTTTGAAGGTGCTCTAGATGTTGGCGCAATGCTTGCGCCACATGTTATTTCGGTTCGAAAACAATGAGCTCAGGAGCGACAATCCTTCTTGAGCTCATTTTCATATAAAGACATAATTTCATTTTCTTCAAGGCAGGCTCACCTACCACTTTCCCTAGCGACGCTCGCAACATCTGTTTAGGTGAGAACGATTCCCATGCAAATGCAAACTCCTTTCACTGGAGTGTTCACCAGGGAATATATATGCATGTGTTATCGCTCGTTGTTCGAGAGTACATTTTCATGCCGGTAATTTCATTTCCGGGTAAGATGCATCAGATTACACTGCTCTCTCAATATATCTCTTTCTTATTTATTTTTAATGCGATGGTGTAAGGTTTGTTCAAAGTTGTTACAGATGTCGGTGCAAGCTGAGCATGAGTAGCTAGTTCGGGTTGAAAACAAAGAGCTTAGGACCGACCATTGTTCTTGCACTGCTTATTAACGCACTACTATAAATTCATTTTCTTCAATGCATCTATCCTGCCGCATTCCCTAGCAACACTCGCGACATCTGTTTAGGTGAGATCGGTTCCCAGGTTCTATTTAAATTGGGGACGACGCAACGAGCTATGGAAAGAAGAATGATGTGTGTAACGTTAAGGGATAAGAAAAGAGCAGATTGGGTGAGAGAACAAACGCGATTTAATGGCATCTTAGTTGAAATCAAGAAAAAAGAAATGGGCATGGGCAGGACATGTAATGAGGAGGGAAGATAACCGATGGTCATTAAGAGTTACGGATTGGATTCCAAGGGAAGAGAAGCGTAGCAGGGGGCGGCAGAAAGTTAGGTGGGCGGATGAGATTAAGAAGTTTGCAGAGACAACACGGCCACAATTAGTACATGACCCGGGCAGTTGGAGAAGTATGGGAGAGGCCTTTGCCCTGCAGTGGGCGTAACCAGGCTGATGATGATGATGATTATTATTATTATAATGCCGGTTCCCAGGCAAATTCAAGCGTAACAATCACAGTTCCTTTTCAGTGGCGTGTTCACGAGAGAATTCATGAGCTATATCGCTCCTTACTCACGAGCAGGTTGTCCTACGTCATAAGTCACTGGGATTGTGGTCTTGTATAGGAAGAGTGATTTAGTTGAGTTGAGGTTTGTAGATAACGGAGGGTCATTGTAAAATGACCGTAAGTGAAAGTGGTTACCCTTGTGTTTCACACCGGTATGACGTCAGTGAAAGTGACGAATCTTGGCTTGTTGGTTGTTCATCACGAAAGGAGTGAGTTGTAGCGCGGACAAGGAACAAAGACACAAGATGAACTAATGCAATAAAGTAAGTAACGAGCAAGAATAAGAGTGTTTAGTAATGCTATTTTTTGGCTAGGTATTTTTGCATTTCTATAGAACTTGTTCCTTCCACGTGATCTGAATCGCATTGCCCGAGAGGTAAGTAGTATGGCTTGGCTTTGAATATAAAGACTCTTGTTGCTAGTAGCACTGCGTGTGTGTGTTCTCTGTCTGCCTTCCCGTGTACTTGTTTGTTCCCTGTTCACGTTAAAGTTAACTTGCTTCAATTTCCATGACGTAGCGAAGACTCTGTTTGTTGTTGGCTACTATGTGTTACGAAACTTCGCCCATTTTATTCGCATAGTACAATAGCGCGCAGTGAGAAAAAAAGAACAACAAAAAAGCCGGGAGGTTGACGAGATAACAGTATGGTTTGCTATACTACCCGTGGCAAAGAGAAAATAAATTTGAAGAGATAGGATGGTTGAAACATTAGTAGCGATGCTGCAATCTGAGCAAACAGTTCCGAGATGGCACACGTCCCTATCAGAGCCTATCTCGCACGCTGGTCCGTGGTTGCGGCTATCCTTTTATGTTTTTATTTAGCAGTGGCCTGCTATGACGTAACTTTTACACCGCACACAACCACCTGCCTTTCAGTTCCATTTATAGCGGGCATAGATGCCTAGAAAATATGCGATTACTTCATCCAAGCCGTGTCAAATATACATATTAAATCTGTTTAATTCTAAATGGATGTGAGGTTTATTCCTTTCGCAGCCAGTAGGAATGCCTGAATATTAGTATAAGCTTGGAAAACGTCATTTTCTTGCACTAGTACATACGCCCCAGTGCTACCCTGCCAAAATTGCATATATAAGCATTATTCCGGCCGTTATCATGCCAGTTATCGGAAGTTCGCTTGAGCCTCACAGAGAAGCGTAAGTTTGCTGTATTCGTTGTGATCGTGAAGTCGAAAGGTAAAGTGATGAAGCTTCTGCGAAATTAGAAAGTTGATAAGGACCACCACGTTAGAATTGTAAATTTATTTGCATGACAGAACTTTGTTTTTGTGAGCTCCTCAAGGAAAATTTGTGATCTTACACGGCGGTAAACATAGCCCCCCCTCACGTATTTTTCAAATACATGCACTGCGGGTGATATTAGTTCCAAATATCGTAGCTATTCATATTAGAAACTATAGCATTTCTTGTGGTATCGCGGAGCGCACAGTGTAGATTAAATAAGGAAGGAGATAAATCAACCAAGAGACTAAAAGACAGCGTCGCGTAAGGGTTGATACGAGATAGTCTAAACGCGTTAGAAGAAATGTTGCACTCCGGGCATCGAAGACATTTCAATGCTAGGCTTTTCATGTTTCTATTTTCTTACGCTTTGGTGAACGACATTGGTGGCAAAGAAAAGAGCAGCAGATTAGAGAGCTCGGTATTCCATTCTCTTTGCAGAGTCGTTTCATGGGTGCTGAAGTGCACCCGAGAACTGGACGACGAAAGGCGACCGGGAGCACTTTTACACTTTTCGGCGACGCCCTATACACAGCCGCAACAATATTGGCGACAAATCATACTCACCAAAGGTACGTATGTGCAACGGGAATAAGGAACGTTTTCTGTTGAAATGCACCAGCCTGTATGACAACCTTTGAATGACTCAGCGATGAACGCTTGTATGGTCAAGAGTGCAAACTGTGAACTTCTTTCTTCCTTCTCCTCTTTCAATCCCATTTTGTCCTTCACCACTGCAAGGTAGCTTACCGGACTCAGCCTGGTTGACCCCCTGCCTTTCATTTGTGACTTCTCCCTCCCTTCCTCCCTCCCTCCCTCCCTCTAGCTCCCTCTAGCTAACCGTAGGAACGGGCCACCGCCAATTATTGACGGCGACTGATGTGCAAAACGGAGGCAAGGTCCTGGTGCCAATATCTATTTGTTCACTTTTTTTTTATCTGAGAGCTAATGCGCAACAAAGAGAAGTTAAGTGGAAGTTAAATATATATAAATCAGGTCAAATGCCGCAGGTCGGTGGGCCAACTTTTCGACAAGTGTAACTGTCTTGTTTTTCAACAGAAAGAACGAATAAAATAGCGGAGCAGGTGTTCCAGCTAACGTGACCCAGGATATTAAAGAACTACTTAAGCCTGGGTGAGTGAGAGGAACTGTATTTTGTTAGCAACCTCCCAGAGACGCCTCAATATTTTTGTACGTTTTCATAATATAATATTTATTTAACCTTACAGTTAACAAACTCACTAATTATAAAGTTTACGGCGCCAAAATTTCGTTGTAATATTTCTCTTAAAACTTGAAAAAATTATCACAGGTGGCCGATTACAGCTTAGCAGCCTTTGTGGTAGCCGCTCAGCAACCATCGTATGCACCCATCTCGGTATCCATGTCACGATTCTTGGTGAGTAGGGAGGAGGAGGAAAGAGAAAAGAAGAAGGCAGGGAGGTTAACCAGAATAACGTCCGGTTGGCTACCCTACACCGGGGGAATGGGAAAGGGGAAAGCAAAGATCACAGGGAGAGAGAGGAGGGAAGGAAAGAAGGAAATTAGGGCAAGTTCGCTGACGCGTGTGGTTTTACAAAAATTGCCTTAATAGTCACAGGTGGTCGCGCAAACCCGTCGTCCTTAGGAAACACAAAAGTGCCTTCACCGCTTTATGGGCCGACGGGCGATGGGGGCGGTGTTCCAGCAGCACCTGCATAGAAAGCGGCCGATTGTCCAGTTTTTGGAAAGCTTTGGCAAGTTCTTCTCTCTCTAGGGCATATCTTGGACAGTGGCACAGCAGGTGGTCGATGTTTTCTTCGGTGCCACAGACCTCGCATGCTGCACTGTCAGAGACTCCAATTAATGTAGAGTATGCCTTTGTGAAGGCCACTCCTAACCAAAGGCGACAGAGAAGCGTAGCTTCACGTCGAGGAAGTCCGGGTGGAGGTCGGAGCTGCAGGGAGGGGTTTAGTCGATGTAGTCGTGTCAGAAGTAAGTTTTGCGAGTTCCACTCGCTCACTGTGAGGCTACGTGCCAGGTGTCGAAGCTGCCTTGCAGCGTCAGTCCTCGAAAGCGGAATCGGAACGCTGTGCTCTTCTTGATGGGCTGTGCGAGCAGCGTTATCAGCGGAATCATTGCCACTGATTCCACAGTGGCCAGGTACCCACTGAAAAACGACTTCGTGGCCTTTTTGTTGGACGTCATGGTGAAGTTTCACGACTTCGTATGTCAATTGGTCATGACATCCGTGTCGGAGAACTGACTGCGTGCACTGTAATGCCGGTTTTGAATCACAAAACACAGCCCATTTTCTGGGTCTTTCCGAATCAATGAATTCCAGTGCTCGACGCAGGGCCGTTAGTTCTGCCGCTGTTGAGGTCGTGACATGCGATGTCTTGAACCGCAGTGTCATTCCTCGCGTTGGTATAACCACGGCACCACCAGAACGGCACGGCGTAGTCGATCCGTCGGTATAGATGTGCACGTGGTTGCTGTACTTTTCATGCAGAAGAAGTAAGCTCAGCTGTTTTAGAGCAGGGGCCGGTAGATCTGTCTTCTTCTGTAGTCCTGGAATCATTATCTCAACTTGTGGACGGCTCAAACACCACGGAGGAAACGCTGGCGTGGCCGCAAGTGCGTACCCTGAGGTAAACGACGCACGATGTGCACTAACAATACCGCTAAATGTCGAGCAGGGCCTTGCAGCAGTGAGGCTCGCCAAGTGGTGGGAAGGGGTCCTAGCAGAATGCCTGAGATGCATACGCATTGTCTCAACGGCAATGTGCGTCGTGATCGGGTAATCCTGCGCTAGGGCAATGGTTTCAGCCGTTGACGCACTGCGTGGTAAGCCAAGACATATCTTAAGGGCTTGGGCTTGAATGCTCTGAATCGTACGCAGGTTAGTCTTGCAGGTGTTGGATATTGCAGGCAGGCTGTAGCGCAGGAATCCAACGAATAACGCCATGTACAACTGTAACATAGCGTGTATAGATGTTCCCCAACTTTTTCCTGCAAGGAACTTGAATAGGTGACAGATAGTAGTCAGCCGCTTTTTCATGTAATTGACGTGCGGAGTCCAAGACAGGTCTCTGTCAATTACGACTCCCAAGAACCTGTGATTTCTGCTGTATGGTATAAGTTGCCCGTTAATAGATACGCCGTAACCAGACATTGGCTTCCTCGTGAATGCCACCATTGCGCACTTTCCGCATGAAAGTTCAAGTCCTTGTTGACGAAGGTAGCAAGATGTCTTTGTGGCTGCCTTCTGAAGCCGAGCACGAAGCTGAAGTCGTGTCACACCTGATGCCCAAATGCAGATGTCGTCCGCATAGATGGAAAGTCGTACGGTGCTTGGCAGGTTGTAAAGTAATCCACTGAGGGTGAGATTGAAGAGAGTCGGGCTAAGCACTCCTCCTTGTGGGACTCCTCGGCTACCGCAATGCTCGGACATCGGGCCATTTTCTGTGTGCATGTAGAATGATCTCCTCTGTAAGTAGCTGGACACCCACATATACATCTTGCCACCAAGTCCGACGGCTTCTAACGTGCTAAGGATGGCTTCATGGGTGACATTATCATAAGCTCCTTTAACGTCTAGAAACAGAGCAGCGGATAGACGCTTACAGGCCTTTTGGTGTTGCACAAAGGTTATCAAGTCAACAACGCTGTCTGTTGACGAACGGCCCCGTCTAAATCCGGCCATAGCTTGTGGATAGATTTCATAGTACTCTAAGTACCATTGCAGACGTGTTAATACCATTCGTTCCATTGTTTTTCCGACACAGCTGGCAAGTGCGATCGGACGGTATGAGGAAATGTCCAAAGGCGACTTGCCAGCTTTGAGAAGTGGATTGAGGCGAGTTGACTTCCACTCTTGCGGAACCGTACCCGTCTGCCAGGAGTCGTTGTACAGGAGCAAGAGTGCCTTCCGAGCTTGGTCTCCTAGGTTACACAGGGCACGGTATGTAATGCCGTCAGGTCCTGGCGCTGAAGAACGCCTGCACAAAGCCAGCGCAGCTTCTAGTTCTTCCATAGAAAAAGGGAATTCCATGCGGGGATCGCGTGAGAACGGTGGGTGGTCGAGGGTTCCCGTACCCGTTCCATCGGAATTTGCCTCGCCAGCAATCTTTCTGCAGAAAGATTCAGCGACGTCAATTTCTCCACATTGTAGATAAAGTGCCAATGATTTAAACGGGTGGCGCTGACCAGAGGTTGTGCGAAGGCCACGAACAGTCCTCCATATAAGCGACAATGGTTTTCGCGGATCCAGGGACTCGCAAAAGGATGCCCATTGTCGCGAAGCCAGCTTGTTCATGTGACGCTGTATTTTCTTTTGTGTTCGTCTAGCCAATCTCAAATCATGATTTGACTTCGTGCGTCTATATCTTCGCTCCGCACGACGGCGAATGGCTCGAAGTTTTGATAGTTCAATGTCGAAATCGGTGCGGGAAGAACTCCTCGAAAGCAGATGCGTGGTTGTTTGTATGGCATCTTTTATCCCGCCCTGTAGGTTATAAGAGGTGCCGTCACGACAACAGTCTTCCATTATTATTTTGTATTTAGGCCAATCGGTGCACTGGACGGTTCTGGAAGACTTGGAACTAGTCAGACCTTCGATCTTCAAATAGGTTGGGATGTGGTCGCTACCCCGTGTTTCTACATCGGAAAACCAGTGCACTCTTTTCGAAAGTGACCGTGACACGAAGGTTAGGTCCAAGCAGCTGCCATACGCTGATCCACGCAGATAAGTAGGGCTACCATCATTTGACAAGCAAAATTCCCGTTCAGAGGCAAAGGACACCAACGTTCTGCCCCTAGAGTTAACTTTAGAGCTTCCCCATAGGTAATGGTGGGCGTTAAAGTCACCAGTGAGCACCAACGGCTCCGGAGTAGATGTCAAAATTCCCCGTAGGCGCTCACAATCTAAACGGCTTGTCGGAGATAAATAGGCTCCAAGACTTGTAAACGTGAGCTTTTTCTTCTTCACTGTTAAGCAAACGTATTGATTGGCTTCGTCAGGAGGCACTGGGTGATGTACATAAGTCAAGTCACGGCGGATAAACACAACCTTGCTGCACTCTCCGTGGGTAGAGGACATAAAGCACTCATACCCGGACAGTCTGATGGGCGCTGACAGGTGGGGCTCGCAAATCACGATAATGGGGAACTGGTGCGTAAAAACAAACTGTCTGAAGTCGGACATGCGTGACTTAAGCCCTCTGGCGTTCCACTGCAAGACAGATGCATGCTTGACTTCCTCTTGAAACGACGGCATCGCTCGGGCCATGGTTTTACCCTAGAGCCGCAAGCACCGGACTCAAGGTGTCCAGCACCTGCAGTGCGCTCTGTTCCGACGGGGTTTTCATGCTGCTCAGTAGAATGCGCATGGCGTCCATAAGTGACTTCAGCATCACTATGACTTGGCGATCCTCAGTCGTCGTCTCATCCGCGGTTCGTGAGGTCATTGTGGGCGGCGCACTTTGGTGTGACTCCGAGGCAGGTTGTGCTCTTGGAAGTGTGGGCCACTCTTCACGAGATGAGCGTGCTGCCGCAGTTTTCGTTTTCGCAGTATCTGTTTTTGTGGAAGTCGGCGTTGATACGGTAACCGCTTTGCCGGAAGATGGTGTATATCTTTCAGTAGACGTAACTCTTCGTGCTGCTCTTCGGGGCCGATGTCGTCGTCGCCTGAGAGTAGCGGCAGCCTCTTTGTGTGTCGAATGGTCCCGTACCATACGTTTGAGTACTGCTCGCTCGTTCCTCACCCGCGGGCAATCATTGGATGAGGCCTCATGAGTACCATGGCAGTTAGGGCACTTTAACACAGTTGCGCGGCAGGCATCTGCTGAATGAGATTCGGCGCACCGTGGGCACACGAGGTTATTCCTACAGACACCTTTTACGTGTCCCATCTTGCAGCATTTATAGCATTGCAGGGGCTTCGGTATGTATGGGCGCACTGGGTGGCGGACGTGGCCAACTTTGACATGTGAGGGAAGGCTGTCTCCATCAAACCACAGCTTCAGGCAACGGGTGTTGCCAAGTCTTGTGATGTGCGTGATAAGAGTGCCTTCTGTAGTTGGCTTTATTAATATTGGTAAGTCGTCGGTTGGTATAGAAATATCGACATCATAAATGACGCCGATAGTCCCATTGCAGCCAGTAGGTATCATGGATCGCACCTGTACTTTGTCGATCTCCGTTACGTGCCGCAGGCTTTGCAGTGCACTACGGTGTAGAACATCGACTGCAAGGACATTCTTCCGTGCGTTTATTCTCACGTCCTTTATCTCATTTGGCGCGACTCCCTCAAGAAACGCAGAAAGGACTTGCCTGTTTAGGAGTCGCAGATTTGACACTGGGTCCACAGGCATGAAGAGCATAGTGTGCGGCCAGCGCTGTGATGTTGTCTTCACGGTAGAGACACTTGGCGACGATGACCTCCGCAGTAGTCTTCTTTTTGTGGTTCGGCTCATGACAAGCGTGAAATCGTCGTCCGATGAGTCGACGCTGTCTGAGTACAACTCGGTTGCCTCGCTGTCCGTGTCACTTGACGCATTTCCACGTTTCCTGGACGCGACCGCACGTGATGGCTTGGCTCCAGGAAGGTCTTCGAGGGCTTCTTCGTCCATTGCCACAGCACGGGAGCGGCAGCTCCCAAAGTTTGGAAAGAAACAAAGCGAGACAAAGGTACAAGCGTTCTATGATAGAAACTCTTGGTGAGTAATGAACCCAAATCTCAAAGGCTCTGCTTCGCCAAACGGTAAACGACGGAAGCGAGCGTTTAACGTCATAGCCGCCATGTTTAGAACTTCCCTCGCTACAAGGTTAGCATATGAAGAAACCTTCACTCGTTTTTCTTGAAAAGCCAGGCAAATACTAGTGTAAGCTGTTGTATTGCACAATACGGGCCAAGAAAGTGCAGTGTTGCTGCAAAATTAGAGTAAACAGAAATCAGCACAAATTCAACACTTTTCCTTGTTAATTGGAAGGCGCATATCGCTTTACAACCCATCATTACCATCCTGGCTTAACCGCCCCATTTGCAGCTGCGGTAGACACCACCCGAGTTCCCTGTAGTTAATACCGTGAAAATTGTACGGTTGAACAATGGCCTGGGAGATAGTTGCTATACCTGATGTTTGAGGCTTTTGTTTGAACCGTGTTACAACACCATCCACTTATCTGTCTTACTACATTTTATCGACTCTCATGCTTGAAAAGACGCAAGTCCTGCGTCGTGGTTGCTCAGTGGCTATGGTGTTAGGCTGCTGAGCACAAGTTCGCGCGATCGTATCGCGGCTACGGCAGCCACATTTCGATGGGGGCGAAATGCGAAAGCACCCGTGTGCTTAGATTTAGGTGGACGTTGAAGAACCCCAGGTGGTCGAAATTTCCGGAGTCCTGCTCTACGGCGTGCCTCATAATCAGAAAGTGGATTTGGCACCTAAACCCCCTTATTTCATTCAAAAGGCGCAAAAGCAAATTAGGCAAAAGCAAAACAAAAAGACACAAGCTCCACATGTATACTCATTCCTGGCCGCTCATACAGAACCCTTATCACCATTTCATTTCATTCCAGTTGACGCATCAGTGGATGAGTCCGGCCGCTTCAAAGGTTACACAAGATGCTAGACGCCATTCAGTAGGTTGATTTTTGCCTTAGTGCGTTCTAAGTACAGTATTGCGGCTGCAGCTGTCTTTTTTTTTTTGACGCTGCCGATGACCTTATAACGAAAGCTCACTAAAGAACAGCTTTGCTTGGCTAGTTATTGGTAACTATATACAACTGTGCTTCCATTAATTTAGCATCTTACTAAGTGGATCGTAAACGATGCCACACTTAGGAAAAAAGAAAACATTCTCCTATTGACGCCCGTGAGGCGGCGGCGAGGCAAGCCCTCGACGTCCCTTCGTGGGAGGCGTAGGCCCGGCCATCATAAAGTGCTGGTTCTACAATAAAAGTTTATTCCGCCTCCTCCTCCTCTCCTATTGATATAGCCTGCCTTGTGCTAACCTTGCTACTACATGTCTCATAACATTGTAATACTGATCACATGAAAGCGTAGAGATAAACCTGGTGCAACAGGCGAGAATCCGAGTAGTTACATAGGAGGCTCTGACAAACTTTTAACTTGTTCGTTTCCTCTCACAAGCGAGCTCATTGCTGCTAATCAGATGAATGATAAAATTAAATGTGATTAAGCGAGAAAGTTAGACAGAATCACAGCTATTTTGACGAAAATTATTCTAATCAACACCAAAGCATGCCAGAGAAGATGCTGGTACGCTCATAATCTCCTACAGGAGGATGTTATAGGCTAAAGAAAAGAGATTTTTCCACGTACTCATTTAGCAACCCTGTCTATACCTTACTTGCTGGTATGTGGCGTTATTTTCTTTTTTGCTAACGCACTTCACCATTCTCGCTTAACGCTCGCTTGCCTTCACCTAGATACCCAATATCGCTCTTTAGATACGTTGATGAGCATGTCTTGATACCTACACTCCTGTGCTTTTGAGCAAAGTTTTCAAATTGCTCATGAGTATACAGAAGGAACCCGAAGCTACATGTCTGCCAGGCAATTCAACCGTGCCTAAATATTTGTTTTCATCATATCCTTTTCCCAGCCTTCTGCGTCCTTGGCGGAAATGGCGCTTCAGAGTGCATTTCGCGCCCAGACACACGAACGAAAGGTCCCTGAGGTCACCTCCGGACCGAGTGCGAAAACCAATGTCTCACCCCAAAGCGACGAATCCCTAAATGTAAGTCGCACCTTTGGAGATTCCTTCAAACTACGCAGTTGACAAGGCCAACTTTTTCTTTTTGTTTGATTTTCCCACTTATCCCGGTTCAATGATATCCTATTCTATTCTGTTTAGGGCACAACGAATACCCGTTTCTAAATGCACTCTACTACCACATTCTTCACCACCTCTATGCCATCTGTTGATCTTCTTCCCAAGGTACTCGAAATCCCATTTGCTTCCACTAAAAAAGATGCCCGGCTCTCTTAAAGGACTGTGCTGAGATGAACGGTTTGATAGGTGTAAGTGCCAGAGGTCTTTATGAATGCATTCCAACAAGCTCCCACACAGTAAACCTTGTGCTGTTACATTGGTCTATTGATGCCGTCAGTCGCAGTATCTTCACTTTGAAGAATTAGCTTTTTATTCTTACCGCACGAGGAAACCAGTGTTCTGGAACGTCCGCCTGGCAAAAAGCACAAGAAATCTTGCAACCATTGTTTCGAAATCAGGCTCAACAGCACTAGGTTCTCTCTTTACAGGAATGTGAAAGTACACCCTTGTGCATAAGTACAGCCCTAAGAAGAACGTAAGCAAGAGAGGCAGGATGTGTTCATCCACAACAAGTAATACCAACTGATTTGCCTCCGGCACTCAATCGCTACGGGCTTTCTGAGAGAGCAGTGCACTTGGCTTGCATCTTGCCTCGAAAAATAAGCTCGCCCAGGGATCGCGGTATAGAACACAGGTGACGCGAACGACTGCACAGCAGTGGGGATGACGCACGGCGATGATACCAGACCAACCACTTTGCTGTTTCTTTTACTGGATGTTTTACGTAAAAGTAGATCGCACTATCAGGTGTTTACGTTGACCTCCCGCTGTGAAGCTTTTAGCCCTCTATTAGCATTTCTTGTTTGTTGTTGAATTTCGTGATCATGAATTGGTTTTGTTTGTCTATTTATTGACGACCGAGGAATAATTCATTAATTCTTTGGGGCACTGAGCAGTTCCCGTAAAGAAAATGATTTCCCAGCTTTTTCGAGAGACACTCGATGTGTGATGTGCGACTGCATAGAGCGAAGAAAGGTGTGCTTCGTGTAAGTGCTCGCGCCCCCCACAAACATTTCAAAAGGTCTTATGATCTTCTCGTGAAACACGCCAGTTCAAATATTTACGTATGGCTTATTTTAAAGTTGCAATACACAGAGTGTTCAATAACGCAACCGCACAATCACACTCCACGAATGACTCTTGGCGTCATCATCCAAGCGAATGCTTTCAATGACGCAACTGGCAATCTTAGCGTACCTAGTGTGCGCCAACAGAAAGGTGATGTTTAATGCTACGAACAATGAAAAACATCACCTTGAAGATGCATTTAGCACTCAGAGCCGGATCATAATATAACATTTCTTTTTATAACATTTGTCTTGAATGGTATATTTTTACACAGCTTTGTCAGCAAGTTGTCCCTCGTCCAAGAAAAGGCTAGACAGCAGCTTTACAAACCCTATATTTTGATCTATAGGTAGCACAAATCCGAGAAAAGCGTTATCTTTCTCAGCAATTCCTTTTCGATCAATTCATTTTGTGCAAAACAGGGGAAAATAGAGCCAGGGAAGCATTTTATTGGTAAAATCACCCTTATTAAATAGCAACCTTTGAGAAGTTTTTTTCCCTCTTTTATATGTGCTTTTCTTTTTGTCGGGAAAGCAGCTTGCACAAAATACAGCAGAAATGAGCAGAACTTGGGCATTAGAGACACTGCACAGTTCCCCAATGCATATCCTTTTATATAAAATGTTATCAGCACGAGACCTATGCTATGCGAGAATGTGCGATGTCCGCTAACACCAATGCTAGCATTCTGTATCTTGACTAGCAATGCTATCATGACTAAAATTCATGGCGAGCAAATTAATTGACACATTTTAGATGAAATTACGATACAGGGCCTTATTAAGCCGTCTGAGAATACTGCAACAGCGGTGATACCAAATAAGTGTGTTAGAGTGTACAAGGACTTCCTTTCGAAGACAGCACTTTGTTAGTCGCCGAAAAACATACCGAATCGCCCTTATGCCTCCACTGTAACTATTGTCTGGCACCTGCTGTTCCGAACCCTTTCTACTGCAAAATTCTTGTGTGAATAGGAACCCTGACTCGTGAAAGGAAAACGTATTCTTTGAAAACCTTACAGCCTTCCCTCCTAATAAGCTTGTTTCGATGTACGTGCGTACGCCATTCACTAAAACAGGTTCTACCCGGGCATGTAGGAACGCATTTCAATTTACACAGGTATGCACAGTCAACCACAAAAGTTTACAGACGGCGGGATGTCCGAAACGCCTTCGATTTCCGTGGAGCCTGTAACAGTAGTCAGTTAAATGGAACGTCACAATGTCGTTCACGTATACTGGCAGATGCTGTTATAAATGCAAATACTTTAGGCTCCGTTGTGAGGCTGCGCAGATATTCAGCATTTCTTTCTCAGACATCGCGTTGCGTAGAATATTTGTGGTTGACTGTACGTGACCGTAATAATGTTTTCTGCGTAGGCAAGAGCGGCAATGTACTGCAATAAACGGTATTTCACGAGAGGCCTCTTAAGGATCGCTTCTGTCCTGTTTGGCAGTTCTCGTTTCGCTTGGCAGTACTTTTACTGGCCCGCAATACATCGCACGTTTTGTTTCTTTTTGTTTTTTCCTCGCGTGCCAGACTCATAGAGCTCCCAGTGTGACCTCGTTGGAATCCGTGTTTTGGTGGGAACACTGGAGCCTTAACGATACAGAACACGTGGATTCATTACACCAGGCAAGGTTTTTTATGGACATCATTAGGAAGGCTCGTAAAAAGACACTTCTCCGCTTGGAAACGACCATCACGTGTAGCTAACTTTTTCTAATCATTGCGGCTGCAGAAACAGCTTAGCTTTGGCGCGCCGGTCGTTAAGTGGTGCCAGCACTGCAGTAACTTCTGACGACGTGAAAGCCTGCAACATTACGTCGACTTCGAAGCTTTAGGGAAACATACGCGTCACAAAGTATCAAACCGCATCGTTTAGCACGGCTAACAAGGCCCGCAACGTGACATTACATTTATTTTTGCGCCTGCTTGCTCGGGTAAGTAGAGAACTGCAAGATGTGAAACTCGAACACGACAAGACGTGCACGCCACATTTGGATGCGAGAGCTTGCGTGATTCAACGGAATCGCAGCTAGATTAAACCGAGAACCGCAGATGCGAAAATCGGTGACTAGAGCAATGCAGCTCTAAAATCTTCACAATGTGTACTCCTTCGGGATGACGTCCCAGAAATTGCCAGTGATTCAGAGCTCTGTTTCAAAATTTATTGACTGAGTAGTGGTGTTCTCGAATATCAGAAAAGCATTGTAGCTGTAGTAAGATACTGCTGGCTCCCGCACAAGAATAAGAGCTGAACATCCAAGTAAATCAGCCTTTAGGATCCCCACTGATTTGGTTCATTACTTTGGTTGAACGTCGCGGAAGAAATGAAAGTATCAATTTTTTATTGCAGTAGATACCGAAGCACTTCTTTAACTTCCTTCCCTTAGCTCAACGTCGAACAGGTGAACTGATGATTGGCAGCTTAACTAAAGCCCAGGCTGAGCAACAGCTAACGCTGTGCTTCCCGGAAGTTCTCACAGATATTTTCGGCACACCAAGCCCGATACTAAACAGATAACAAAGCGCACACTTGAAGTAGGTAAAGGCAAGGCGCAGAAGACCAGGACTTAGGAAGAAGAACACAAACGACAAGACGGCCAACCTAGATTGGCCAACCAATCTAGCTTGCCATAATAAAATTAGGTCGCTGAATCTCAGTTTGTCTTTTTCGTTCTCGCCTGTAGAGGAATTGGGCGGCTGTGCATAATCTCGTAAGGCAACGCGTTGCAGCCTGTATAAATGAAGATAAGAAAATGAAACGAGACATCGATCCAGCTAGTGGCACGATGACGACGACGACATGCTTCATTTACTTGCTTCATATCTCGTTTAGCCTGACAGGTACAAGGAAACGAGTGCACCTCCATATTCTTGCCAGCAAATATTGACGGGAAGGAAAATGCGAAGCACTATCCATTGCTTCCGGGCTGAAGACGCGTGCGACAGCGCTGCGCATAATGATTGCACTGGAGTCGATGTTGATTAGATGCAGTAAAAGAAAACTGAGGCCATGACCAGGACGCCTAATAAGGCGTCTAAGTAGCTCTCTCTAAGTATCGTACGCCGGCTGTGTCTTCCCGAACTCTCCAGGCGAAGGACAGATTGACATGGGTTTCAACGTGTCATAAGCAGGTGGCGAGGGTTTGATATTGTCAATTTTTTAGGTGTACGATTTCAAAGGTGTGAAAAAGTCAGAGGGAGTGAGGCACTCTTCTGATATTCTGATGCAATTTATGCGAAGACGCTTTCGGCACTAATGAAAGTCGAGCATCCATGCTATAGTGCAAAACAAGGCATAAACGCGTAATGATAAGATCCGGGCAAATACTGATTCCTTTTTATGCGAAGCATATTACGAGAGCTCAACCCAGCTCCTCAGGCGCGGCGGTGTCGCCTTGAAACCACGTGACACCGTGACGTCACGACAGAGGAGAAGTGGCTTTGGCTCAACTCTTGCAAGACGGGCTGGGTGGGAATCGAACCAGGGTCTCCGGAGTGTGGGACGGAGACGCTACCACTGAGCCACGAGTACGATGCTTCAAAGCGGTACAAAAGCGCCTCTAGTGAATGCGGTGTTGCCTTAGAAACGAGCTGTTTCTAAGGCGTGCGTCTCTTGCTCAGGCGCACATTTCGTTGCCGCGCCGAACGCTGCTTTGCTCGACGCTCACCGCGTCCAATGCTGGGCGCGTAGTCGCTGCCCTGTAGCCCATTGTCTTACACCCCTTGGCGGGTCGACGGGAACGCTGTCGCGTTCCACTCTTGAAGGCGAAGCAGTAATGCATTAGTTGTTTCTTCGTCTAGCCGAACCAAATATAGCCAAGCAACAGCAGTTCACCAGGCTAAACAGTGGTTCAACAACTAAAATAAAGGCTAGTATGCTTCGCATCCTGGGCTTAACCTTACCTAAGCCACAGCCATTTTTTTCTCCGCCTTTTGATCATGTGATCGTGCGAAGTGCTGGGACACATAATTATGTGCTTTCATAGTCTACAACAGCGGTATTTTTCTCTGATGTGAAGACAAGGCCTAACGATACAGCAGGCGCCAAAATATAGAGAATCAGTGCTAGTGTTTCGTATGTTAAGCAAGGAAATATGATCTAATTTCGTGGACGCGCCATTCATTAATATGTTAAATAAGCAGATTATGAATGATGTTCAGTAATAATTAGGCACGTAGTTCAAAAGCTTCTTTCTACACATAACGTAGCTCATGCTTCCTCATGGGCGGAATAAAATCCTTATCCAAAAGAACGCGTGTCTAGTTTGGAGCACTACGAAAATCGCAGTTTCGGCCTTAACGTGAAGCAGCCACATGATAGCTGATACAATATTGCGCACTTCATTACGCACTCTTTTGTCTAGTATCAGCTGTTGTGAAAATTCGCGGACTTGCGCAAGCGATCTGCTACGGAGTTTAAAAAAATATTTTTTTCAACGTCGACTCTCATCCACCTCTCCCGTTCTGGTGGTAAACAAGTAAAGAAACACCGCTTGTTTTTATTCTTTTCCATTATGTGCTTTCTTACCATGGCTTTCGTTCAAATTCTTTCAGCTCTGTGTTGCTTCACAGATCAGTTGCGGTGCATGCGGTCCGGCAACAGGTCAGGTCTGTTGGAGTAAACATTCGACAATGCGAGTGGAACGATTTCTTAGACTAGCAATCAACAAGAATGAAATTAGCGCTACTTATATATTTCTGCAATTAAGTAAGTAATGGCAGTTGAGGGTTGCACTTGATATGCCATGGCCCCAGTCCTGTGTCACCGCATGCTTGGCCAAATCCTATACCACTTCGTGCTCAGCATTACCTTCAACAGAACTTTCTTCAGCATGAGCTGGTCTTTGCATGACCTTCAGCGTAAGGATCACCATGACCTAATTATGAGCGTGAGACGAAGAGAACAAAAGCGAAACGCGCACTGAGACGGGTGCCTAAAACGCACGGGTGACAAAGACTCACCCGGAGCCTTTGTATTTACGTTCCGTTCCCTCACGAGAAACCAGAAGACAAAATAATGGCTTTCAGCCTTCTCGTCTGCATCCGGTAGTTTCCTCGACATGAACCAAAATGTTCAACAGCGCCGCCTGCTTTTTTATGCGCACAGATTACTTCGAGATAAGTTTGTCCAAATGCGCGCTGCACCTGATGTCGACACTGGCACCGGGAATAAAAATATAAAAATATATGAAGGAATTGATTTTATTTACAAGCGGCTCTTTGTTCAAGCTGCGGGCACTGGTTCCGCGATTATTTCGGGATGAAAAATTCTGACTCTAAGGTTATGTTCGCCGGCAATGAGCAACTGGAGGCAAAAAGGACCCAGCCAAGGCTTAGGCGTAAAACAACAAATAACGAGTGCATACTTTTCTGAAGGCCATTGGAAAAACACTACGTTCTCTGTACCTGTCTGACGAAAGTCACATTAAACATGGGCTTGTCCGTACAAGCAGAACCCAGCGAGAAAAAAAAAACAGACGTTTATATTGAGAAGAGATAAAAGGCAAAACAGGCAAACGTGTCCTTTAGGTGGTGAAAAAAGACAGTGCCAAAATTATAACATGGTCACATGAAGATACTGAACAAAACAAGCGCTGACTAACTGAAGAAACACAAAGGCATGCATAGCATGCCACAGACAACGGCCTGGGAAACTGCACGGACTACTACTAAAAGTGGGTGATGCGTGCGCAAACCAGCTTTCGATCATGCTGTCGCAAAAGGCAGGGGCATTGCTGGGTGCGTCATAATTTCCACTTTATTTTTTTTCCTTTTTGTTTTTAATGTTTGTGTATAATTATGGCGACATCATGCCCATAGATTTGTGCACCTGCAAAATGGACTTTAATCAAATGTTTGTATTTTGTCTGGTCGCTTGTTTTCAGTGCACGTGTTTTCCTTTCCCTGTTCAGCAGCAGTGAATTCACGCCGAGTAGCTCAATTTTCAATGCTTTAACTTCAAGGGACAAGGCACAAGGGGTTTTTATAACACACGGAACAAAATGGACGTCACTTAATCGTTTGCAACAAAGCGAAGAGCGGGCAAGCAAATGCGGTGGGCATTGAGAGTGACCAAACATGAGCACCACGCCGCTCAACATGGTTGGGGGCCAAACTTAAGCAGGGCCAGCTGAATTGGGGTCGGTAGTGCACAATTTGGCAGTGTTATGTGGACAAAAAGCGTTGGCTTAAGCAATAGATCTATAGGAAGAGCGATACTGACAACTGTTTACATTTTACAGCTACGCGACAAGAACCCATGCACTTACGCTCAAGGCCGGAGGTGGTCTATGCAACCTTGCGGTTGACAGTGAGTATAAAAAAACTATGGTGATCAATTACGTGATGAACTAATCTTTTCTAACTATACTACTTGCTTTCTAGTAGTGGCTGCACATGTACATTCAACAGTTGCAAGTGATTACTAGATTTTTCTTTAGGGCTCGTTTTGCCACGTATGCTTCCCGAAATCTGCCATTCAGTGCAGCTGATTTCGTGTTCTCAAGTGACAACCTCCGGGACTACATTACGGAGATGTATAGCTCGAACTTAGAGGTAATTTATTTTGTGAAAGACTGAGATACGGGAGCAACAATGCTGGTAGCGCCCTATTGTGACCTTTCTCGCAGCCACGTTTATGATTGTCCTTGCCAGCTCGTTAGCACCAACCACTGCTATAGGACCATTTTCGTTTGAAATGTATTTTTGTGCTCTAGCTTGCGACAACGTCATCAGGTGGTGTCACCGGCACGCCTAAGGGCCCCGTGTTGCCACAATACGTAAAGTGCGATACATTTACACCAGAGCACAAACTGCTAACTCTGAAGGCTCATCGCATTTAGTCCAATTCCTTCCGTGTCCCAAAAACGGTTGTTTCTCCCATTTATACAACAGAAACTGCCCCACATTAACGGTTGATACCGAAAGGATTGTTTGGCTCAATCGCAAAGGACAGCTTCCCTTATTGCGATGTTCCAAGGCAGGAAGTGAACGATTCCCTAACGGGAACGAAGGGAGAGGGTTGTTCGTTCTGACCAAACTCGAAGCGAGCAACTTGACAAACAGCCGAAAAAGAAGCTGGGCAAGGTCATGGTTGATCGACTGCATTGTCGGTGTCGATTATACGAAGCCATCGATATTCAGGGGACAAAATATGTACCCAGGCCGGAGTGAACGTAGTACAGAGGTAGGCGGTGGGGTAAGATTCTCAACCGGGCTGCAATATCAGTTCCTGCAAGAGACCTGGCAGACAATCCATGTTGTCCTGCTGGCTTCCGGACTACAGGGACAATTGACTTCCGCAGCGCAGAGTGAGAAATATAACTTTTCCTGGTCTTACGGTGTTCTCCTAAAGGAAGCTATTCCAGTGGAGTTGTCGCACAGGAAGCTTACAAGAAATAACGCCGGAAAGCTTTCCCGCACTGCGAGAATATATATATATATATATATATATATATATATATATATATATATATATATATATATATATATATATATATATATATATATATATATATATATATATATATATATATATATATATATATTTATGTATACATATATGTGTGTGTGTGTGTGTGTGTGTGTGTGTGTGTGTGTGTGTGTGTGTGTGTGTGTGTGTCTTCTGAAGGCATGGAAACGTAAACAGCGATGCGGAAGTGTCAGAGATCTCAGCCAAGTACAAAATGCGAAAACACCTTCAGTACCACTGCGAGGTCACTATAGAAAGCGCTGCAGCCTAGAGCATCCGCAATTGTTTCCACGCGTTTCCTGCTTCTCAATTTTGCTGACTTATGTTTTGAACGCGTATATTTATGACAAGTAATACTGAATTCCCTTTAATCTATATCATTACTTAAACAATGCCACAAAACAAATCACATAACTAATTTTGACCTTAGCTGTAGCTATTTTTGTCAAGTTTTATTCGTATCTTTGTGGCGCATTCACTGACAGTGACTCTTTATCCTTCCTGCTCAGTATTGTTCTCAAGTTTTGAATGCGTTTGTTGCTGCCAGAGTTCAGCCATGGCAAGTTAGGGTCAGTATCTTCTTTTCTTTTGCGCTGCCGTTCTCGCATTGTTTCCCTTCTTGATAAACAAGTTACTACGCGGTCCCAAAACTCAACGCTCTCTTTCTTTAGTGATTCAGGCATGTCAATTACCTACGTTATCTTATCACAGACCAGATTCCAGCGCCCTCTCTATTGGCTTCGTTGCCCTTTTGCTTGATGAACTTGAAGAGGAGGCAGCAGCCTGGGTCAGAGTGACACTTTCGAGAAGTGCACCGGACAACGTGCTCATGCAAATTAGGAAACAAAAGAAATGTCCGAGTTTCGAAGTCCGCAAACGTGCGCGTTTCACAGAAGTTGACGTTAGGGAAAGGTTTTCCTCATTGAACGATTCTTTTTCTTCCTTCCTCACTTGGCTTTCTCTGCGTCCCCATTCGTTACCCATTGTTCTGCCACATCCTGTTTACCCCGATTTAGAAACGCCATTGTTGCGAAGATGATTGCGTTCGGAACGAAACAGTTATAACTCCTACAAATTAAAAAAAAATAATGTTTTTCTGCTCGTCTATTCCTAGTTTAGTCGCGACTTCATTTCTCTTTGCAGAATTTAGCTTTTTGTTTGCATAAAAAGCAAGATGGCTTACTTTCTTTGTGCTGAAGCCGCTTCTTCTTGCCATTTCTGTGAAGCGTTGCAAGTGTTTCAACTCTTCAAAGAGAAAGCCCAGGAGATGGCGGTGGTTGTGGTTAACAGGTCGGTAATCGTCCTTTTGGAGGGGGGAGGGCGGTGGCGGGAGAGGTTAACGTTTATCGCTATATGTTTAAGTACCTTCTATATAAGGCTTTATAACGTTAGTATACCTCTCCTTTAATACTGCCATATAAAGATTTACGGACCACGTCACCTTCCTTAGGCAGCATTTAGTACAAAATTATGTATCCCCGTATATTAGATGCACGAAGTTTATTGCCTAATCTTTGGTTTAAGATTGACAGCCTAAAATTATTTTGCTGCCCTAGCTCCGCACAACTGTAGCGAGAACCCCAAACCGTAGCCAAAGATCTCCAGTGAATCGGGCAAGCTATAACTCATGGTATGGTTTGGCGAAGTTTAAAAAAAACGGAACAAGCCTTTTTTTTGTTTTTTTAGGTCACTCACTGACATTCTTTTTTTGTGTGTGTGTGTTTGTGTGTTGTTATTAGTGCTAACGATATCCCTGAGCAGAGACGCTTGCCACTTATATTACTAGAAATAACTTGGTCTCGTGTTTCGTTGGTTTCAAGACCCAATTTTTGTGGTCTGCCATGATAGAGGTACGATATGCAGCTTCCAAAAGGATGTATATTGTGTGCAGGTTACAACATACACACATGAATTGCAGGTACTGTTCTTTTATTGCTTTTATTCGCTGCGGCAACATTACCATGGACCTCGGGCTCTGTCTCGGAGCTGCCGAATAACTGTTTGTTCAGCCTCTCTCACGCAAGTGCAGTCCTTGTGGATTACCTAAAAAACAGCAAGAAAACAAAAAATAAACAGGCTTACCTGCTCTGAGCAGCATTATAAGAATCTCGGGGCGAGCTTTCGATTGCGGTGCCTCCCCGTCATTCGGTGCAGTATGAAGACGCTGTATGCTGAGTATTCAACATGGAAAAAGGAAGAAAAAACAAAGTGCTGCAAGTATTGAAAGAAAACAAGAATATTAAAAATATGCATATTCGACGCGCTTGAAATCATTTTGGTGAAGTCACGCTTTAGTGAACTGCCTAATTAAATGCTTAACATGTAGCGGCAATGGCCATAACCTTATTTTCTTTAATTCTATGCAACATGCAATCTGACGCAATGTTTGCGCTTACTTAACACAAAGGCCTAAGCATATTATCGTGTAATTTTTAATCTTTATTTGCCGCAACACTCACAAGATACGGAGAAATGAAACCACCAAGCTAGGAGGATGCGCAATGCAAGATGTCTATGCGGTGACGTCACGTTGACGAGAGTACCGCGTGATTCCAGTCGACGGACCAACGGTGACTATAGGTGTGCGCAGAAAGAAGTGCGAATATATGCAGTCACATTCATTCATTCTGTACCTCTTTTATCACAGTGGCACGTACGCACTCTAGAGCACCGGCTAAGAATGGGCATCGACGCAATGGCACTAAACCGAACTGCTATGTTGCGAAAAAATCAAGTTATTTAAAGAATTCGTTTAGCGTATTGCGCTTTTCCATCAACAGGTCGGTGTGTTTTGGAGATACCTGTGAGCCGAAAATATACGCTGCTGTTTTATTAGTAATTTCTGTTCTTTCCCGGATGGGGGGAGGTGCGCGCACTGCCTCTACTTTATCAATCAGCATACAAGAGTTATCAATCAATCAATCAATCAATCAATCAATCAATCAATCCAATCAGTCAGTCAGTCAGTCAATGACCGAACGAACGAACGAACGAACGAACGAACGAACGAACGAACGAACGAACGAACGAATGAATGAATGAATGAATGAATGAATGAATGAATGAATGAATGAATGAATGAATGAATGAATGAATGATATATTTCAGTTTCTTCATTCGGCGCACATCCAACCTTCGCATACATATCCAAAAGAAAAACCGCCGATATTCCGGCCGACTCAGCAGCCCCACCAGACCCGGGAACGCAATCAAAGAAAGCCCCACGTTAAAAGCCACCTAGTTGTAAGAAAATTTTGCTCTTTCTTAGTAATAATTACAGAAGTTCTAACGCGAGACGGGCTGTCAATGGTTCAAAGCCTTGGTTTCCAACTTCGAATAGTATTCTTTCATGCTCCTTCACTTGCGCCTGGCTCGATTCCGCACGAAAGAATCACTGCTCGAAAGGAAAACAAAAGTTGTTCGAGGGATCGTTATAGATTACGAAACCACCCGCTTCTGCCGGCGTGTGGTATAACTCTCTCCAATGGACGGATTTAATCGCAAAGAGGAACCCCCCCCCCCCCCCCTGCAATGTCGAGTTAGGCGCGTTGTATTCCAATTCCACTGACCATGGCAGGAGGTCACGGGTCGTCGCACCGAACTGTGTGAGAGACAAGGCGGCGTGCCTCTGCGTCTCGAGGCTTAGTTTCGATGTCATCATCTTCCATGTGCTGGGGACTCGCAGAGAGGCGTGCGCTTAAGCGCAAAACAAAGTTCTGAGGGAGCGAGAGAGAAAAAAAACGGGGTTGATGAAACCGGGTGCGAGACGCGAAGAAATGGTCAACGCGAGCCATGTCTTGCCGATCGGTCACGCGAGATGTGTGCGCAAAGAGGGACTGCGACAGGAAAGTTGCGTGTTGTGCCTTCCAAATGTCTCGGATTGAGGGTTGCCTAGCGACGAGGATTGGAAACACAAGTCTCCGTAGATTATCCACGGTTGCTCGCTTTAGTTTTTTTGCCTCGGCAACTCTGTGACGATGACATCGCGACGCTGCTGGTGAGAACTGCGCACGCGTGTTGTTCCGAAATGGTGGTGCAGGAGTTTTGGAACATTTGCACTCGTACTTCTGCTATCATTTGCTAGGCCTAACGCACTTGCGCGTTCTAGAATGGCCTAAAGAGGTGGCAGTGGGCTCCTTGTAGAGGCTGTGTTAGAATGTTTTGCGCGTAGTGTACGTCTGTGCCTTTGGCTATTGCATAGCTCCGTGAAAACTTTAAATTGCCACCGTCGCAATGCAAAAGAAAAATAGTTTCGCCTCGACTAAAGATGTCAAAAGGTGGAAACGCTTACACCCCTACTGAAACCAAGATAAGTTACATGATCGACTCCTTATAGAAATGTGAAAGAAATAACCGTTGAGAGATAACGAAGAAAAACGCTAAAACCAGTATGTGTGTCGGCAAAGTGATCATAGTTGTTCACAAAGCATTAAATTCAGGGCACTAATTCTACATGGGTGGTGGCCGCACATGGAAAATTATAAATAATCCCACATTTTCATGAGTTAGGTAACTAACGTGGTTTGCGGGGGTACAGGAGTGTTGGGAGCTCGCGCTTTCTGCAGGCTTTTCATCTCAATGCCAGAATAGAGGGCAATTTTGTTTCGTCTTGCGAAACTTCACGTACCAGAGAAAGTGTACTTCGAGACTCTATGGGTTTGCAAAATATTATAGTAGATAAACCATGCATGCTAGACCAGAACTATATAAATACAATTTGCGCGTATGCAGTTATACTTCCATGACGGTGTCGTGAGCATGTTTATTACCATTTAGCCAAACAGTAACGAGACATTGTGCTCTTGCTATCGTATATGCTGGCATAGCAGGGCACAATCACTTCCACTATTGCAGATTCAAGATATTTAGTGTGCAGCTCAGATTACTTTTGCCCTGTGAACGTCTCTTTCATCAGCTGTATGCAAACCTATCTTCGCCATACTTACAGACTACGGGAAAACGAATTTAATGAACATCTGACGCCCCAGACAACGCGTTCACCATGAAAAACTTGTGAAGATTGGGAGATGCTTCGCAATATGGAATGGGGGATTAGTATTGTTGTTAACAATCAAGTCGAAGCTCAATGGAAAAATAAATGCTGAAAAACTTACCACCATCACGGACGTTCTCAAACGATCAGCGATATACTGCATTCCGATATTTGCAATCGCATTACAATCGGCCATTACCGCCACCTGTATCGCAAGTGCTGCCCGCTTTAAGCCATTACAAACAGCGCCAATCTCACTCGCCCGTAGACTACGAATGAATTTACAGCAAGCAGCCTCATCGTTCTGATCGTCGGCGAGCAATTCGCACAGCCTGCTTGTTCTCGAAGGAAAGTGCAAGAGCGGTTGTCAAGAAAGAAATGTAAAAGAAATAAGCGTTCGGAGATAACGAAGAAAAACGCTAAAACCAGTATGTGTGTCGGCAAAGGGATCATAGTTGTTCGCAAAGCATTAAATTTATCGTTCGAGTGTTAGACGTTAAAGTTAAAAAAAACTTGATCTACCTTTCAGAATGTGTACGCATAATGCATAAATGATATTGCTTTGATTTCAGTAACATATTTGAAATACAGTCACGTAATCCAAAAGACGAAATGGCGAACCGAGTTTCCAGACATGCATGTTTATGCAGCGCATATATGTATCACGTTGTCGGTATTTCACTCTTGATAATATACGTTCCAAGTTTTGTTTTTTACAATCGCTATGTTGGGAAGCTCCACCACTGATCATCATTCACATCGTTATCATGGGAAGTTCAGGGATTTGCGGTGACAAACGCAACTTCGTTAATACCGTCTTTTCTGTTGCAGTTGAAGGAATGAGAAAATTTGGGCTTAAATTTTGGCAAGCACTAATTAAAATAAATAACCACATGCAGAAAGGAATTGCAAATGCAAATTAGCCTTTCAAGAAGCAGCTAATGAGAGGGACTACTGAGGAAGGAAGTCAAGTTCGGATTCAACGCAGAAAAGGTTGTGCATTACTCATGCCCACCAGCCCTGATGGTGAGTACTATACACCTTGAAGAAAAAAAAATGTAGCACATAAGAACAACTTCCTTGACATCCTCGAAAGATGTGCTCAGGAAAGCAATGATTTCGCCTGGACCGCGGTTACGCCAATAGTCTTCGAAGTAAGCTGCAACCTCTATTTAGTAAGCAAGCGCGTTGCCGCCTCCCTGCGCACATATAAGTTTTTGAGTCGTCAAAAGTGCACTCGATATTGCTCAAGCAGTGAGTGTTCTGAATCGTTTTAGGAGCCGAATAATGCGACTACTTGGAGACACTTCGATGCTGACTGCTCGACTAGGACACCTACTGTCCCCTGAGTTATTGTAGCAGCCAAACCTGCGCTGATATTACAGCAGTCGTCTGGACAGATTCTCCGAGGTCCCTGGGACATAGCGGAAGTTAACGCACCGCGTCCAGACGACCACCATAAGAGGAGTGCCGTTGCCTTGCGGCGCGCGCCAAAGGCCTGCATTGTTAGCCGCTTGATTTAGTGACGGCAGTAGGAGGTTAGCTTCCAAGGACGGAGTCTCTTGGGTTGCGAGGTGACAGAAACTGATTAGCAGAAGATTACTTTCCAGCAATGTGCACACGACAGGCAAACCTTGTCGCAAAGTTCGTGTTTCGGACTTGAGCAAGACGAGGACACCATCGTAAATTCGCCACAAAGCAATTCGTTTAGACCTTGGCCGGTGGTATCCGTATTCGTTTGACGGAGTTAGCGTTTCGGCATGTTTGCGACGCATCCTTGCAGAGCAGTTTAAAATAATACCACGGCAATTAAGGAATGGGCCAGGCATCGTAAGTTTGTATCATTTAATGCTCCTTGCAGTACTGCGTGATGGTTTGCAGGAACGAAATTCCTTGCTCCATTATGCGCTGTCTGCTCGATCACAGCCGTCATCACCATAAGAAGTTGTGGTAGTTGTGGTTGTGTTAGTAGTAGTAGTAGTAGTAGTAGTAGTAGTAGTAGTAGTAGTAGTAGTAGTAGTAGTAGTAGTAGTAGTAGTAGTAGTAGTAATAGCAGTAGTAGTAGCCGTAGTAGTAGTAGTAGTAAAACTAGTAGTAGTAGGAGTAGTTTGCGTGTGTCCACAACAGGACAGAGGTCTCTCCCATCGAACTCCATTTATTTCTGTGGTATTGTTGCAGCGGACCCTATCCTATGCCTAGAGATTTCCTCTTTTTTTTTTCACAGTGGCTATAGTTACCTGTCATATGTGACTACACTTCCCTTCTATTCAACTGGCCTAATTTTCTGTACCACATCGGTGATTTATCACGCACTATACGGTGAATCTCGAGACGATTTTTACGAGCGCGAAGAAAACGAGACAAAGGACAAGGAACACGAAGAGACACAGACGAGCGTTTGCATGTGTGTCTTCGTGTTCCTCGTCCTTCGTCACCATTTCATCACGCTGTTCAAAGTTTGCTTCAAGATCATGGACCCACCAACTCGCACCAGAGTCCTGCTAAGTTCTACAGTGAATGTTTGGTCACTTTATTACATGCGCGAGAGAACTTTCTTGAATGATGGTGAAGGCACAGATCATTACGTGCAGTCAGCATGCTACAAATGATTCAACTGATATGAGTTTCTTATGGATTACTAAACATAAACTCCAAAAACAGTGTATCAGTTATCCGGTTTTACTCCTTGCCCACAAACATTTACATAACGTTGTTCTATACCTGTCAATAACGTCAACATATCAGCAACCCACATAATCACTACTTTCTACCTGCTGAACTGTTTGACTATGCATGACCTACATATAGATTAATTATGGATTACATTCATCTTCTCACATTTCCACGAAACTGCGGAACACCTTACCGTACAGCATCACATCACTCACATCATTTTATATATATGAGCAACTTGTACGCATTCATCTATTTATTTTACAATAGTAACCGTCTTAACTAAACAAAAACATTTTGCGCGTATCTATAAGAAAGCTACTGTAATGTTTGTGTTTCCGCGCCTTATTGACTCCTAATTACTTATGTTAAAGAACGGACCCTTGTCGCAGCCCTTCACAGGGTTCTGGGCTCCTACCGGCATAAAAATAACATGTCATTAACATGTATCAGAAACAATTAAAATTTATTTATTTATTTATTTCTCTGGTGGCTTCTTTATTTAGGTTTATAACTACCGTAACACCTGGCAACATTTGTTTACAGGATAAGGCTAAGTAGCATAAATTCTGATAAGGTAAAGTTTGGATGATTACCGATATTTTCAGTATTACCGGCAAGTGTATGGCACTGCGACCGAAAAAAGAACGAGGAAGCAGAGAAAAAGCTTGTGACAATTATCCTTCCCTGTAAAGCGGAAGTCACTGCCCCACTTGACACTTTAGGATTAATTGAATGTTGCCGAAGTAGTAGCAATTCGTTGGTCTTTTGCTTACCACTAAGAGCATGGCAAGGTATGCGCTTTCAATGCAGATCATGGTGCGAACCTACAATTTCGCCAAAGATAAAGCATAATTCTTCAAGGAAAGTTTCGAATATGTCTATGCAATAATTTTGACTAATGTTTTTTTTATTTTAAAAAGCCTTCGTAAACATCAGATGTGTCACGTATTGTTGAATCCCATGTCCAGGTCGACTCCTGGACGAGATGTAAAATATTTGTGTACTAAACCACATTGCTACCCAGGCAACTGAAGCAATTTTTCTTTGTTTAAGATTTCTGTAAAAATTCGAATAATTACATATTTGGCATATGTTGAAACTACACAAATGAAGCCGTGGGTTATTGAAATCAGGTCCAATGATTTGGAATTCCGATGCAACCACCAGTTTACTTGCGTTCCTTCTGAACTTCGACACGGCACCACTGCACTATCTGACTACGGCAAGGTGAGAAATTTTGTTTGACAGTCTGCGACGCAGTTGAAGCAAGCTTGACTTCTACGGCATGGAACCGAAACTTGTGACGCCGTTAGCGAAAACCAGCTCGGCTGACCTGGCGGGGTCAATTTGAGTTATTGACTCGTACTGGGAGATGTTTGCGACGCCTTCTATGAGTGCTAACTTTATTATTAGTTATTTTGGTAGTTTTCGGGCACGATCGCCGGACGTGGCTTTTTGACGCAGTTATCGAAAAGCACCTCGGCCGTGTGACGCAGTGTCGCAGTAGTGAATCTTACCGGGGCAAGTTGTGGCGCTTTCTCTGACGCCATATATTATGCTAACCGATTTTGCTACTTTTTGGGGTACTTTTCAAGCACAGTGGCCGCGCTAGGCGTAGTGGCGCAGTTAGCGAAAAGCAGCTCGGCCGTGTGCCGCGGTTAGTACTGAATCTTACTGGGACAAGTTCATGACGCATTCTCTGACCCCCAAGATTATTGTAATTAATTTCGTAACATTTTGGGACACTTTCGAGGTACACTCGACACGCCTGGGGTTGTGAGGCAGCAAAAAGGCATGGCCGTCGTGGTGACAGTTAGTTTGGCATGTACTGAATCTTAGACAAGTTTGTGACGTTTTCTATGGCCCCGCAACATATACCTTCTTTCAGTGCTCACGCTTGTTGAAGACGTGATCAGCGATTTCCAAGAATAATATCACTGGAGTGTGTTGCTTGCGCCGGTGGAACACGCAAAAGTTACCGCCGAGGAGCTCAAAAACCAAGCACTCAAAAACGCTGTCTTCTGAAGGACTGAAAATAGGCTTTGCACCCACACACTTCTCTTGAGTGCAGGTAGAAGGCATTCTTCGACCGTCTACCATGGTCTGCAGCTGAGAACCTGTGTTTTGGCCGCCATTGTGTATGCAGCGTACTATGACAATGTATGTAAAAGCGAATTGCTTTTGTTCGCAATGTCGCCTATTCAACACTTTCGCAGGTTTCCCATTTACGCGCAGTATTCCTATAAGGTCTAAATACCAATATGACACATGCTTGAAATTTACTTTTTTCAGCTGATGCCGTCCGGTGGAACTTCATCGAGGAACTGCTACTGCTTACCTGGTGCTACAACGTTGGATGAACGCACAAAAAGCGCGAAACGAGCATTTTAGTTATAAACAGCAAAATATACATGCCCTCATTTACACGGTGTCTTGCGTCTACTTTATGAAATCGCAAGTGGCACAGATTCGCTAGAGGCTTGAAAAGATCGTTCGCAATTATTTTAACTAAATGATTCTGCACTAAGGCTCCGCGCGATTCAGCAGCAGAAGAAAAAAAAAGAAAAAAAAATAGAGTAGCTCCGGCGGCGTTGTGTGTGAGAGGAAGCTTCAAAATGCGCGCGCCCAAAAGCGAAACTGGAAGGAGTTAATCCCTTCCGCTTGGTGCGCTACAGTGAATTCAGCCACTGGGCTCAATGGGAGTGCCCGCTCTTGTTGAATGTCGTTCTCTATGCTATAATATTATGATGCTCAACATTTTACTGTGCGCTGTAGGCAAGTTGTAACTTAAAGGACAACGGGCGAACAGAAGCACAATTTTTGTACCATTTTTAATCATCGCATTTATTGCCGTGTCTCCGCAAGGACTTAATAAAACCTGGACAAGAAGCTGGGACGACAATGGAGGTTACGGGCGGTGGCAATGCACAAGCGTCTGTCTAAGCCGCCGGCTCCACGTTAGCACTGAGAATTGAGCTTCATACGTCCTAACTTAGTTTGAAAACGCGCTGTGTCGTTTCTTACATGTTATCGTCCCGGTGGAATTGTGCCGTGATTATGACTCCCACGTTGCCATTGATTACTTCATTTCATTCATTTCAACATAGTTTGAAAACGTGCTGTTTCGTTTCTTACATGTTATCGTCCCGGTGGAATTGTACCGTGATTATGACTCCCACGTTACCATTGATTACTTCATTTCATTCATTTCAACATAGTTTGAAAACGTGCTGTTTCGTTTCTTACATGTTATCGTCCCGGTGGAATTGTGCCGTGACTATGACTCAGTGTTCGTATCGTCTCTTGTCGAAATAAACTTTTTCTAAACACACGTGTACACAATGTTCATTATCATCATACATGTAAAGTGTCTGTTTCACAGTTTTGTCATTGTTCATAGTGTTGATTGTGTGATTGCTGTTATGCTGTCTTGTAAATAGTGTAACTAAACTTTTTCTGAACTGACATTGTCATAGAACACCTATGCAAACTTCAAGAAAGGCTCCACGGTACAAGAGAAATAAGAGTAGCTGTGGCGTTGCGAACTAAAATATGCGACCTAGAGATGGCGCTGTCACTATTATCATCGTTATTACACAGGGAGCAATATGGCTATGGTGGCTAGAAGGGAGAAGTGACGCCAACGGCGGATGCAAGCCGCTCCCTATTTCTAGCCAGGTTTAGGTGGCGCTGTTGGCCGTAATGCGATGCATGGTACGCGCCGCTGGCTTTGAGCATACGCAAGGACGCAGGCCTGCCGTGCTCGCAACGCGTCGGCCTTTCAGTGATGTTGTTGCAAGCAATGGTTTAGCTCAATAAACGCTAGTCGAACGTTACTACGGCTGACAGAATGCAATTTTAAGCCGTGGTGGTGCAGTGGTTAGGGCGCCCGATGGTTGTGCCCAAGGATGAGGGATGGCATCCCAGCCGCGGCGGCCGCTTTTCGATGGAGGCGAAAAACAAGGTGCCCGTTTGCTGTGCGATGTTAGTACACGTCAAAGAACCCCGGGTGGTCGAAATTTAGAGTCCTTCATGCCTGCACTACGGCATCTCTCATAGCCTGAGTCACTTTGGCACGTGAAACCCCACAAACAAAACCAGTAAAATCGAGTGGTTGCTTCTGCAATACATCTGCTGCGTAACACATCGGCGTATCTAAAGCGTTATTCGCCAATCCTTTCAGTTTCAGGAATTGAAGGGTCCGAATGAGTCCCGTGTGGTCAAGATAGTGCATGACGACAGTAGGAGACACAGACCAAAAGAATTAGGATGGAAACATGTTTCGGGTCCGTGCGATTGCACTTTTTAATAACGTTGTTTATTGCCTCAGGACATAAAGGAATATGTAAAAAGGAAATTAAAAGGGGTATTAAATGAGAGAAATAAAGTTTGGCTGTTCTTTGGCCGGTGTCTTCCACTCCTTAAGTTTCAGTAATATGAAGCGTCAGCTTACTATTAAAAAATGTGAATGGGTTTAAGAACAGGTGATACGAAGCATAGCAAAAATTAAAGTATGCGACCAAATTAGAGTAGCTCCATTTACGCGCTTTTGTTGGAACGTGCCGCGGTTGATTTTTCGCCCTCTCTTGCGATCGCTAGAGCTTGAGAGTGTGCGCGGCCTGATATTATGTTAGCCTTACTGCTTCCTCTAGTTACCCTGAGCGCCACCACAGACGTTCCAATAATGTGTCGTGGGATATAGTCAGTGGCGTAGCAACTAAGGGGGGTGGGGGGGGGTGTCATATACGTCTGAAGACACCCGAAAGTTGTCAATATCCTCGCCTTCCTCGACTACACCCGGGGGGGGGGGGGGGCGGGGTGACAGAAGGGCTAAGGGCCCCGGGTGCCAGATGACCTAGCAACGCCATTGGATACAGTAACGGCGACATTCCTGCGTGGCCGTCTACGTGAATTCATATGGTGTCTAGGGTGGCTTGTGCTTCCAACTCGTGACAGGTTAGAGCGGTGGGGCGTAGTCCCATCTTCGCAGTGTCCCAATTGCCCCCTTCAAGAACCGAATAAACATGTGGTGCCGCAACGCGTCGCTGCCAGGGTATTATGGAGGGCTGTGCATATTGGTTGACGTGGCCTTGGAGTTAATCGTCTTCTAACATCTAGTCGCTGCTCACGTGGCCGCTTTGCGCGACCTTTAATTGCTGCGGGGGCCTTGTGTCTATGGCGTAAATGGTGCAAGGCAGCTGCTGCGGAACATTGTCACCGCGCTGTTTCCACTTCCGGGGAGGCTCCACTTTGAGCTACTGCCGTTTCTGTCAGAGTTGTTCTTCCTTCGAGAAGAAGAACTCCTTCGACAGTGGTCATGCCGTTTCCTGTCGGTGTCTGAAAGACGCATACGGCTTAATTTTCGACCAGCCTGGTTCTTGTAGCAAGGCCATCAGAGGTGTTCACTGAATGTGCGCAGAATGTAGGTGCCTGTGACTTCTGTGTGTGCGTGATCTCGTATGCCTGCTCATTTCTCCATATACACATCTAATAGCAACACAAAGGTGCCAAATAAAATAACGGATGAAGGAAGACGACACGGGACTACCCCGTAAATGCCAACGTGGTCGTCCTGTGTCATCTTCCATTGTTCATTGTTCTGTTTCGCGCTTTCGTTGTAATCATGCATAGCCAACTCACCCAGAAGCAAGTGTTCAATAATTACAGATATATTTACGGCCGCATGTGCAAGTAGCCTCGGCAAGAACTAACAGTCAGTCCCAGCTTACATCGTCGTTGTTCTCATTGTCCCTTCATTCATGATAGGTCTGCTGCATTGGTAAACGACATAACTGTTTCCTAGAATTACCCCTGGCGGCAGAGCCACCGTCCCGGCGCTCTAAAGAGAGTCGTCGTAACCACAGTGGCCGATCTTGAGCCTTGATACAAGAACGATGTCACTAGACGGAAGGCGAGATGAGGAGTAGGAAATGACAGGAGCCATCCAGTAGGTACCAGGTGTCACCTGACGCAGCACACGCTATGGCCCCGTGTATACCGGGAAAGAAGCTTTCCGGAGGCGCCCACACGGTGGGAAGGGGACCAGAGAAGCACAAGTCCACCAGGAGAGAAAGTCACTTCGCGGTGCGAAGCATCACAGCGACGTCTCTGGTTGGTTTGTGACGCTGTAAGCCGAACGCGGGAAAGCTGACGGGCGCGGTCGTATCGCGCGATGGCACTACGTGCGTACGTGGTATGCGTAGGGCATCCGGTGTGGTTGAGGTCGAGTGATCGGATGTCATAGTGATAACCTCGAGTGAGCGCCCGCTGCGGAGCTCCGTGGCGACGACGGGGACCGCAAACCTCCACCAAATATGTTACGTATAAAGATGCAGGGGAATGATTATATACAGGTACGCGTATTTACAAGCGCATATGCGCGTAGCCGTGCCAGGTTATACCACCGTCGTCCTCATTGTCCCTTCCATCATGATAGGTCTGCTCTATTGGCAAATGATATAGCTGTTCCATAGCAAGATATTTACCGGCACTAACGGTATGAAGAAATTCGCAAAGGTTCTATAAAAATATACAAGGGCAATTGTGTCACATTGGAAAAATAGCATGTTAGCGTGAAGTGGCGAGAACGATAAATGCGTATTTTTTCACCGTAACTCAGGTTAGCGAATTGACAGTACGGCGTCTCGAGGATAACCCCCCAAAGAAAGGTGGTGAATAGCTTATACCGTGGAAGCAACGAATCACGTCCGCACGCTTTCTCGTCGCCTTTCTTTATTTATTCTAGCCTCGGTAAACCAGCTGCTTTCCACTAACAGGCCAGAAGAGGGCCTTGGAATTCAAGCCCGAGAACGCAGCTCACGCAATTTCATCCCGACTTGGTTCTCTTTCTTAAGGCCTCCTTCTCTCTGGACACGGCACACGATTCTCCCGCTAAACTATACGAATCCCGTTGCTTACTTTCTCACAGAGTTTTCGATCAATCTTTCTCTACATTCTCATCATTTATAGCCAGCATTGATCGTTCATCTTCTCTACTTGAATGCCCGCCTTCTCTACGTTGTGATTATTGCGTGCGGCGCCTATACCAGACCAGACTCACGATTTTTCGCGCCCTTTTATGGCAAGGCCTGGACTTTTACCCGCCGTTATTGCTTCCGTTGCTCCGCATCCTCCCTGTGGAGAACCCAGCTTCTTTGATCTTCCCTAGGTCATCCCATCGGCTGTGTGCGTCTGTCCGCCCTTTTCCTGTTGCCTTTCGCATGAATTTTTGCCTCATCATTTACCTCTACAGACAGCCCTCGTTTATCACCTCCATGGTGGATTGCTGAAATTAGGCGCTCCTTTAATTCTCCAGTGTACCTGCCATGACCAGCTGTGCTTTCCCTTTCTTTTGAACAGCTCTACTCTTTGAATGAATGAACTAATATATTTCTTAAGGTGCGGAGGAAAATCTGGAAACAAGGCTGCGTGCGACCTTTAACCAACGTCACTTTCGCCTGCCAATACTTTGTCCTCACACAATTACGATGTTTTTATTACTTTTCATTCAGCTGAACCACATAGTGCTCTAGCTTCACTAGTTTTTGAAAACTCCACTGCATTTTGAAAAGACGAATGACAATATCACAGAGTACGAGAAACGTCAGAACGTTTTCTTTATGACACCAATGGAAGCGAGCATAAGCGGATGTATGCAGGTTAATGAGAACAGCATTCCGGCTTTCGTGGAAGATATCGGCTGCGCAAAACTTTTTTTCCAAGCGAAGGGTCTTTGTGAACCATTCAGAATTTCTCTTACTGTTGCTGCTGCTGCCTTTCAACGTAACGCACACATAATATGTTTAGCACGCATACAACGAATCAGCGTATATGACGCCCTATTTGTACTACCAATACTCTGACTGACTGCCATGCAATAAGACAAGCGGTACCTTAACAGCCTACATTCATAAATGCAAGATTCCAAGAGCAATATTTCTTCGACGAAGTGAAGCATCCTATGCTTTCCATCCCTGCGCTCAGCTTGTCTGCTCGATTGGTTTCTGGTCGAGTAAAGTGGCTCAATGCTTAGGGTATAGTGCAACATCAATGTGGACCAATCCAGGAGATAATCTATTCCGAAGTTGGCCAATTACGAAGAATGCGCAATATGGTCACATCGCTATTAAATGCGATCGAGCAGAAAAGCAGAAGAATTTTCTTTGCTACAGGCTGATATATAGCATTGCGATGCATGTTGGCACTAGCTCTCTCTGCACGCGTCCTTTCAGAACTGTCTAAAAAACATAAAATTTAGCTTGACGTTCAGTGTAAATCATTTGGAAACGTAAAGCGAGAAAAGAAAGCAAGCCAAACACACGATGCCGCGTCGGCCCACTCCCCCTTCCGACGCAATGCCCTCAAAAGAGTGTGCAAAAAGTCGCCACTCAAATGTCCAAGCCACTTAGCAGCTTAGAAAAGAGCAGGTACACTTTTCTTGAATAAAGTTTGTTCTTTATTTCACTCTCTCTCTCTCTCCCTTATGGATGTCGATGCAGTGTCCTAGCGTTACCACCGCGTCGAAAACACCATAGCGTCTCACATCAATCTGTAAATTTGTTGAACACGGCATATGGCTGTTTAAAGAAAACTAGACAATGGTTTGCCGGGATGGCAGTTTGTGTCGAAACAAGAGGCTTTGTGTTGACAACACACGTCAGAGCATTGACAGAGTTATTTATCCCGGAACAAAAAATAACTTTTTTTTACGTCACGATGAGAATTCCTATACAAAGGTTACACTACAAAAAACTACGCTACATATGGAATTCATTATGTTAGAGCTGTTGTATGTCCTTAATAAATTCAAAGTTGCTTCTCTGTATTGGAGCTAAAGAACTATATCCAAATAAAATAACCATTCTCTTATTATTGAGAAGGCGGGGCTCATTAGATCTGTTATTTGCAGGTAATGTTTCGCAGTGTGACTGTACCTCACGTATGATTCCTTTCAATAAGTTTGCAGGCTGCATGGCGGAGCCAAAGTTAGATGACGTAGAGGAGGGCATGAGGAGCTTACATAAGCGTCCTGTACCAAACATTACATAAGCCTCCTGTACCTAGCGCTGCATTAACCCTGTTGCTAACCGGTTCATGTAGTAAATAAACCCATTCCATCCGTTACAATTTTGGGGCAGGCAGTGGAGTACATCATACTGGCCGACTGAGCTCTACCTCTCTTCGACACAGCAAATGGTTGGCCGTCGCATTCTTCCGAAGTTCAGTAGACTGGACAGCGTCTCTGCCATAGCAAGCGTGTACGTATCTGCCTATAACGTCCTTGCCGTTTTAGTGCGGAGAGTTAGCAGAGATGAACTGGCTCATTTTCGAGGGGCAGATGCCAACCGCGTGTGCCACCATTGTTCCATTGATGAGCGTTACTGGGAGACAGGGGCAGCCTGACCACGACCTGCCTACAGCGACTACCCCGTTTACGACGGCACCCATGTCCAGCGTGCCACAATTCAGCCAGAATCTAAGAGTTTGGAACATCGACAGGACCGACAAGCTCGGTGCGGGTCTCCTGTCTACAGTGTGTCTTGGATATCTGCGCCCAAGTTCAATGAGAATCGCAACCCACCTGTGTTCTACATGTGCAGGACACAGGGACACATTGCGAGGTATTGTCGCCGTCACCCGCAACGTGTTCAGTGAGATTGCGCACATCGGCCTCGCATTCAACAAGCTGCGCCCTGGAAAGCATTTGTAACTTTTTGCCAGCCACCTTAGAGAATACACGTACGCACGAAGGAAAGAGTCCCCCGTGTCTGACCGCTGCCTGACTCCGTCGCAGCCTGGGATACGTCGATCGCCACCTCCACATCACTACTCAGCTAACGCCACCCTGCTAGTAAACCAGTTGTTGCGAACCGATGGAGACGAGGTCGCGGGACGATCACTTTTGCAAATGACTCCGCGGGTCGTCAAGTTAACAAACAAAGTGTGTTTGTGTCGATGGTGTAAATGGGCTGGCTTCAGGTAGATACTGCTGCTTCCGTGTGTGATGTGTCTCTCTTTCAAGAACCGTTTAGGACTGAAAGTGACGTTAGCTCGGGACGGAAACACCACGTTTCGCAGAGTTGAAGGTGAAACGTTGTGTCCTCTGGGAGTACATTCCGCTTCGACAACGGTTGGCGGGAAGGCGTTTCGAACCGAAGTTCCACTGCGCACGCCACGCATGACATAATTTTCGGTATTATATTTTTACGGGAGCATGGAACAACATTAGACTGCAGGGCTGGTGAAATTTTGCTCGGTAGCAATTTACGACGACCGGTGTCTGACAACATTCTATCCGATCACAAAGAAGTATTTTCCTTGCACACTGACGCACTTTTGCCTGTGCAGACTGCAATGTCCATGCCAGTGACCTCGTCGTGCGTCTGTGGCGGTTTCTGATTTGAGCTAATTGAACCCTAATACGTTAACACTCTGAAGAAGAATGTATTGTGCCTCGATAACTAGCGCATGATTTTATCAAGCTTCACTAATATCAGAAATATCAAGTGGCTCTGGTAACGCTCATGGAGGCTACACCGTTTATTATTTCACATTATTGTGTAAATGAAGGGTCATAGAAATTAGAATAACTTTCATGCATGAACATTTTCTATGAACTCTTATAACATTGTGTCCCCTTTATCTAAATTTGGCATTTTGTAGAGTGGTCCAGTTTCATCTTTATCGCGTCATCTACCCTCCCATTTTTCTTTGCTTGCCATACTGAACGTCGTCTTCCGTTTATTTTTCTTCCCAGCACTGATCCCGTGGTCCATTTTGCTTATCTACGTCACGTTCTTGCGGTAGTGAAGGCAAGCTTTTTTGTTTGTTTAGGATGTCCCTCCCGTGACCTTTATGCGGATGATTAATTTCCGGCTGGACTGACCTCATAGGATGCTCACGCTTCCATCCTGACCCAGTCTTGACGATGCCTTCAGCCTTCAAGGGGTAGTGTTATTACTGTAAACATCCGCGACGAAAACGCTTCCGTACGTTAATCTTGGGACCCATCGTTTCGCTTCGCCGGCCATTACGAGACATTTAATTTAATGTCTATGCTATTTAGAGCCTACTTATTTTTTTAGCTTCGTCCTAGCCACAGAAGCTGCAGAATAAGACACTAAAATGTGGTCGCGTAACCATTCCGTGCTGGATCTTATCGTAAACGACAGCCTAGCCGTGTTTCTACGCGAGCATCGTCTGGAAATCACGACGTGCACTTAATGGGGTCAAGCCACATAGGCGTCCACAAACAATGCGTGTGCCAAGAAAAAACACAACAAAGCAAATGAACACTTGAGCACCTCCGCGTTGAGCCTAGGTTATAGTGTGCAAAATTGTAGGTCATCCTTGTTCTATTTTGGCTTGGTTCTCTCTTGTAATCCTGCGCGATGTTAACCTCCAGGTCAGAGGTTTATTGCCATCGCCGCTTTTATACATTCTGTTGCTTTGAGCGGCTACTGTGGATCATGACTCAGCAGGAAAGGGGTGCAGCTTCGGATTAGTGGGCCTGTAGTCCTGCGGAGTTTGGGACCTTAAGACATAATAAGGTTAGGTTGTTGGAAATGTGTCCTAAATGCGCTGACCACATGGTTAGAACTCAGAAATAATAGGAAGAAATAATGGTTGAGGAGACCAACATACTTCGGTCCCAAGGCTAGCAGAATATGTCACTCTGCTGTTATTTCTTTTTGGTATTTTGGGTATTCGTTTAGCTTACTGTTGTCCAACACGGGGGCATAAAGTGAAGTCTCGTCTTTTAAGCTTCTTGCGGGGTAAAACTACCTTGTTCTGGGGCGAGTTCATTGGTACTTGGTGAAGACACTGTAGCGCAATGAATAAGGAAACAGAAATAAACAGAGGATCAGACAACCCGGGCGCTACAATCACAATTCGTGTATTGGAGTCTCCTAGCCGCGTAGAAAAAAAATCGCGTAGAATAATGAGCAAGGCTACGTGTTCCAGCACGACAATATATATATATATATATATATATATATATATATATATATATATATATATATATATATATATATATATATATATATATATAGATTTATCTATTTAGAAAACCAAACCTTGCTTTTAAGCACGTTGAGTGTGGGTCTATTGTTGCATATTTAAAGCCTCCAAAAGCTTGCGTGCAATTTTTTTTGCGCCTGCTCACAATTGCAGGTCTCCCTAAATCATAATCATCCCCTCATTTTTTCTTGTTCCGGAGCTTTCTTGTCGGTCTATTATTTGAAAAATATTCAGTCATTCGTTTACTGCACAGAGAGAAAGAAATGTCAGCAAGGAAGCGTATCCAGCAAATACAAAATATACTTAAACAAACAATTTTGCTTTTTCTGAAGCAAAACAAGAAATTGTTGGCGCTGACGTGATTTTGCTAGGATTGGCTGTTTGGCAGGAGTTCAGTGGCCAAAATTCTGGCTAACCTCAGTGTTCGTACGGCCCGGTGTGCCAAGGGCGCTCGACAGTTCACATGGCCCACATGGCTGTGATTTGGCAGCATGGGCTACTTTCTCTTTATTTCGTGCATTGTTTTCTACGTAAAAAATTGTTTAGGTACTATGCATGTGATTTGTGTCGTGATGCGGCGTACCACGATAATTCGGATGTGCAAGCAAGACACTACCGTGCATCATCTTTGTTCTCGACCTTACCTTACTTTCCCTCTTTAGCATGTGCTGCCGAAAGTGCCAGAGTACCAACTAAATAAGTCAGACAGTGTGACCAGGTTTACCTTGTGTGCTGATAAGCTTCGTGCTTTACGAAGTGCCTCGATGTGTCCATTGCCACTGTCAGCGGAAGTGACCTTTTAACCTGTATACCAAGTGATATTTCGGAGCAAAATTTTTTTGCGATGTTTGTAGCATATCACGCGAATCCACGCATAGAGGTGTAAATATTTGAAGAGGTGAAAAGTTGCCGCATAAGAAATCAAAATGCATAAGTGGAAATGAACAAACCTTTAGTGTTCAGTTCTTTAGCTTAATACTTAGGACGCATATTGCACATTAGGATTTGAATGGAGTGACCTTTCAAGGCTCATCCACATAGAAGCAATTTCAAAACTAGCGCAAGATCTGATATAGGCTGCGTGAAGCTTACGCGAAAATTTATTGTACCACTTCTCTTAACGAAAGCATTTTTTTATGCAATGAAGAACTTGCCGCGGTAGCATAGTGGTTTTGGCGTTGCCCGAGGATGCGGGATCGAATCCCAACCGCGTTGGCTGAATTTACGTGGGGGCCATCTGTGTACCATCCACTACGTGCACGTTAAATAAGTCAAGATTATCGAAATCAACCTTGCGCCCTCCACCCACTACGGCGCGCCGTATAATCATATTACGGTTTGGACACGTAGGATTCCAGAATTTATTTATGCATTGAGGAACAAGCACATGGAGAATGCTAATTTATTTCGCCGCACATTTTGAGAACGCATACTTTGAAACATGTGTAATTCGCAGTGTTCGTTGCATGTAGATATGCCTTGCAGAAATGTAGAACTCATCTTTAAGTAGCAATATGAGCCGTAAAGCAATTAGTTCAAAAGGTAAAATGCCAAATGCTAGGTAACTAATAAAATGTACGTTCTGATTTCTCATGCGAATAATGTGCAGCTGTTGAAGTAAGCCAGCTGGTGGAGCACGGTCGTAGTACATATGGCACATGCGATTTAGTATTTCTTCTTTACTTGTATCTTATTCGACCTGCTTTTGATTGTACGGCCGACTAGCTTATTCAACTGAATGGAATACATTTTCTATACTAATCTTTCACAGCAAGCACTGCTCTCAGCCCTACCAGTCCAATAGTCTGCCTGTGCTTATTGCAGAAGAAATGAGCATGATTTTATTTTTTTGCTATTATCTATAACCCAAAAGAAAGGACTGTTTGTATCCTAAGCCCAGATATCCAGGGAAAGCACAGGGAAAGCGGGGGGGGGGGGGGGGTGAAAATTCAAGATGATGAGCAAAACGAGAACAAGGTGAGAGCAGGAGCCAAGATAAGCCCCGATAGGTATTTATCTCGTTTTCCCGGCTTCACTAACCATTCCACAATATAAACACCCGTAGGCTCAATGTCTTTCTTTCCGGTGACATAACTGGGGCTCTATAACGTAAAACTATTCCGATATGTGTTTATTCCAATCTCCGGACGTCAAATTTGCGTAACCGCCGACGCAAGCATCGGGCGGTGATACGCAGGGTTGTTTAAAGCGAGCAATGAAATGCTTTCGTCGTTTATAGGAGGTCACATTTGTTTGCTTTAAAAACGAATAGCATTGCCTACACTGAGCGGCTTGTCTTATCTGATTGGCTGATAAGAGGCGAGGAGCACGGGTCAAGTGGAGAGGGATTCGATGTGGCTAAGCCAGTGCACTGAAATTCGATAATCACATGAAGAGGGTGGTGCCGCGTCTGCGATTGGTCCGCTTTCCCTTACTTATAGGTTGGGGGTGGCTCGTCGAAAGTCGCGGCGGCATAGAACGGAAGGTTGAGAATGCCGCTGAAACGGATCATCAGGCAAGTAAACTTCACTGAGCGAGGTCGTAACCGTGTCGAAAGTGCTCGAAAAAGTTACACAGCCATGCAAGAAGTTTTATTAAACGCAAATAAACCTATGACCTCCAGCAGGTGCGAGTAGCCAGCGCCTGAGCGATCGGCGGCAGCCATCTTTTATTCCTTTCGCAACGGGAAAGCCTGCGGCTATTCAGCGAAAAAGTCAGGTTTGTTCGGCATAGTAATGCACATTTAACACGTACAAGTCATTCTGACGCGGTGAGTTTTCATGGTTTTGTGATGTCGCGTGACAGGCAGGTGAAGTGGGTGCAGCCCGAAATCTTTTGACCGAAAGCCGAGGTCTAATGGCGAAAAGGCGTCGAATCAGAAATAACTATTTTTCTTTTGTTCCTTGCAGTCATGCATAATCAGCGTGTTCACATCACATCAGATGATGTGTTACCGCGGTTTTCGTGACGTCGCGTGACAGACATGTGAAGAGGGGGTGGTTAAAAAAAAAAGTTGTTGGCCAATGGCGGAGGGATGATTGCAGAGTAGGAATAGAAAAGTTTGGAATAGCTTGACGTTATAGCGCCCCCGCACACATTTCTCTGCCGCACCACGATCACTGACAGTCGGGTTTTCCACCCTGCTTAGTGGAGCGTTCAAACGAGCCGTCTCTGCTGGCATCGAGATCCCGGGCAGAGGGGCATTCGTCGACGCTCATCCCAACTCATGATCATCCCACTTGCTATTACGGTTGGTCAACGTCGAAGTCACACGGTTGACTGCTCATTCTGGCGCGCCATATGTGGACAGCCACACGAAATAAAAGAAAATGATAGCAGGCTGCCGTAAATCCACGAAATTTATACGGAGGATCAGTTCTGTATGCAGCTCTCGGTACAACAAAAGCAAATGCTGCCTTTAGTGACTGGCGACAAACGCTTCCCCAATGCCGAGAGGACGTCATGGTTCTCGTTTCCGGATGATCCCTAGGAATGACGAAAGCGGCGCCCGTTTCCACCATGCGTGAAATCAGTCTGCCCGGGACGCAATAGCTCGGCAACATAGTAGCACAGATATCCCAACTCTTAACGGAAAGACAGCACATTGATAGTGTGGCCAGGGTTGGCGGAATGCCACATAAATAACGATTCGGGATGGTTTTGTGAAAGTACTTTTCACGGCACGCTAGCATGCATATTAGCGAGCCATCTATACGTATTCCTAGAGCTCAAAGATGCGTAACATTATCCGAAACAAGCCCCAATGTTATGTAATATTCTGTCTCCAGCCTGTCGCCATAAAAACGCAGCTAAATGTTAATTCTCGGAGAGGCAACAGCGATTTCACTCATGGGAAATTGGGAAATAGAGCAGCTCTTATCTGAAAGATGTTCTATATCTTTTCTTGTTAAAAATTCTCGCATACCTTTCGATCACTGCTAGGAGTCATAAATACTATTTGTGGCCTTGAAAATAGGCGTTGATTCATGTTTCAATAATTGTAATATTGTCATTCGTATCAAATACTGCGGTGCGATACCGCGGAAAATGCAAAACGGGTATCTTGAGAATATGTTTTCTTAGTGTACCTTTCGTAAGAGAGGTGCCCATTTCATTTAAATGAGCAGTAGGTTTCGGCAGCCAGGAATTTAAACGTTCATACGCGAAAATATCTCCATCTTGAATTGGAAATACGCCTTTCTTTGCTTGATAAACCGATCAGAGGACTGCAGAGCATAAGTATAAAATATTACCCGACTTCAGCTAGTGTCAAACGCTTCCAAGGGTGAAGTAGAGGCAAAGGTTTTCTTAACGTCCGCTGCTGAGAACATGGATGTGTGTGTTTGGGGGGGGGGGGGGGAGATGGGGGCATGCCGTTCAAGAAAGTTTGTTTTAAACGTCCTTGACGTGTTTTTTGAACACTGTTCGATGATATTCTGGCCGACACGATGTAGTGCAGCCGTTCTAAATAAAGCATAGTATCACTTTCAATGCATCGTCCTTCGAGCAAAACTGCCCACATTTTTTTTTCACTATGACTGGGCGGACATGAATCGTGGTGATGATGACGTTGTCACGACAACAACACAATAATGACGATGACGCATGATTCACCCCACTGCAAACAGAGTGCGAGGCCTTCAACTACTGCTGTAGTGGAAAAAAAAACCAGTAGCATTAAAGCTGGAGTGCTAGCCTGGCAAAAAGAGCTCGCCAATCCCATCTCTGCTGTCGGTGCACATATGGTTTTTTTAAGCGTTCTTTGTTTTTTGTACATGCTGTATCTGCACACAAGGACGAAAAGGGCGCAAGCAATAACGGTCGTCTTTTTCTTTCTCCGAAGGGCTGCTTGTAGTACAAAAAAGCTCGTTCGAAGCATTCTGTTCCTGAAGCCGGGTTCTCATTAGCTTCAGGCTCACGCGAACTCTACTCAATGCCGTTGCTGAACTGTTAGCACTGCTTTGAAATTCTTCAAGAATGACTTATTGTCATCCTGGTACGAGACTAGACTATAGGATTTTACGTGCCAAAACCACGATCTAATTATGAGGCACGCCGTAGTGGGGGACTTCGGACCACACGGCGTTCTTTAACGTGCACCGAAATCTAAGTGCACGGGTGTTCTTACATTTCGACCCCATTGAAATGCGGCCGCCGTGGCAAGGATTTGGTCCCACGACATCGTGCTTGGCAGCCCAACACCATAGCCACTAAGCGACCCCGGTGGGTCATCCTGGTGCATTCCCAGTATTTCGAATCTATGTAGGGAGAGAATGTGTTTGTGGTTCCGCTCTTTTTCTTTGCAAGAGAAGATACAGATGAACGCCCGCGTTCACCACCACTGCAAACGAAGCTCACAAACAGTGCTATCAAGCCAGACAATAGAAGAGGGAATTTGTTAAAAGGCTTGCATTGTGGCCGTCTTCAGGAACGAAGATTACCGAAGACAAGTAGCATTCATCTCTTTCATTTCACGAAGCAGCGAAACCTTGGCGTTCTAAGCCCGCAATCGGCTGTTATTGTTGCGCCATGTTTGTTTACATATCGAAGTGTACACGTTCTTATTGCTATGAACTTTGGGGTAACAGCACCTTGTATGAACTCCGCCAATAAGGGGGAATTTGCCGGCAAAATAAGGTGCTTGTTCGAGGTACTTAGAGCAAATTGCTATATATTCGTAAAAATGGATTCCCACACGCATCCGCCACTTTCCGTTTCCTTGCTTTCCTACGAAGTTCTCGAGATGTGTGTCACAATTTCTGTTTGTGCTAATAGCTACAAATCATCGCAGAAAAGTATGGTTTAATTAAAGTCCTTTTGTTCGCACGTGCTGGTGTAGGTATACGTAGTGACATCAACGATACCCATGAATCAACCTTTCTTTAGCTTAATCAGACCTATACGAAATTGTTTGTCGCTGATTGGCCACTTATCTGGTACCAGCCTGGCTACTTTGATTGAAGCGCAGGCCACTTGCATGGCAAATGGCGGCGAGATGTTAGTCCATAGACCAAATTTCACTTAATTAACTTCTAACATTTCACCATAGTGCACATGTTCCAATCGAAGAATTGAAAGTGAGCAGCGAGGAAGTCACACCCATTGGGCGGAAATGCTGCGCTTAGTGCGAGCTTCAAGAAATTTGTCCTTAATCTTGTTGGCCGATCGCAATGATGTTTCAGCTAACACATATAGGCTGTGTATAAAAATTTGCTGCTCTGTATAAAACTCGCTTGCGATGCATTGGCCTCTTGAAACGCAGTGACTGAGTTAAAAATATCGTTTTCGGTCGGGGAATTTTACGGAAAGCAATGCGGACAGTAGTCTTCAATGGTTTTGCAAGTGTGACCTATCTCGTCAGCACTGCGCTGCCGAAAGCGCATACATCCCACAGGAACAGCGCGTGGGCCAGCAATTCTAACCACCTCTGCTTATCCACGCCGCGAACATTCACCTGAGTCGGTTGACGCCTACACGAGCCGTTTTACGGTACATTAACACTAATCAGAAATCCGCTTCCACCGGTGTTCGGGACAGAGCTCGGACTAACTTCGCGGTAAAATTAGTTTACCGTGCTTATCAAGTTCACGCTCTCCCGCCCCAGTGTAGGAGCACTGAGGAGGCGGGTAGAGTGGAGTTGAACATTGTCATCAGCTAGTTTAGCCTGATGCTAGAGATGTAATTTCTTTGGTTATTCTAGATTTGCCCGGCGTCTTTCTCTCTCTCTCTCTCTCAGTTTCAGCCAAGGCGTGTGGTGCCCGTGCTAAATGTTTTCATTTCCCATTTAGTTTCCTACTTTGCCGCTTTATGTAATTCTACATTTCTGGCCCTCCACCTTCATATTTACTTTACTTAGTACTAAATGGCAAGGGTTAAAATTTGGTAATTTGCAGACACAGCCCGAGGTTGGCTGGAATAAGACAACGGTAATTTCAGGTAACAGAGACAGGCATTCGTTCTGGATTGCAGCTATAGCAGGCTGGTGACGGTGAAGCCCCTCCGTAGCTCCAGGTCATGAAATAACTTCATATACCACGGGGCAGTCCTAATGACTGAGACGTCCTGCTGAGCACAATGTAATGTCGCGCGAGCGAATCTCGACTGCGCGTGCCACCTTTTGGCAAGAGCGTTATAGTTTCTCGGTAAAGAATTCCCGATAGGAGAAATAGTCCGGGTACCAGACATTTGATCATCTCACAAACACTTTCTGCGGAGGTTGTGTTCTCACTTATGCGACATTAGTCGAGGCACACAGTATACTCGGCTCAGCAGTGTCCCTGGTGACGTCCAACTCGCCACCTAGCAGGACAGTGGTGACCCTTACAATCGCCATACTTAGCGTGTCTAGCAGCTATAATGGGGTAAAAAACTAATAGTGTTCATGCTCATGAGCTCGTGAATACTAATGAGATACATACCGTGCGTAAGCACACAGGTAACTTTCACGTCATTGCTTTGCACGCAACAAGTTCCAGCTTCTTTAAGTTTAAGTGCTTTAGAATACAGAAGCCCGTGTATCAGTTGTGGCTATATATGTTTGCGTGTAAACAAAAAGGATGAAACTGCTGCGCTTCAAACAGTTGTGATGAGCGGTTCACACGGGGCAGTGATGTATGTTCATGGTGGGCCATTCGTGAGAGAGAATGTGAAGATGCCAGCGAGGTTAATTAGAAAGATCCTCGCTGCTGAGAAGTATATCAGTGTTTCACGAAAGCAAAGCCATCTGTAGGCGCGGAGCACTACTGAAGACCTCCTACAACTCGAAAAAGATCAATACTCGTTGTTCCAAAAAAAAAGAAAAAAACTACAATTTCAACTAACAGAAACTTTGTGAAAAATAGTTGTTTAACATTCCCAAGGCTCAACATTTCTAACTCCAGACGCTGTTTTGCTACTTCTATTTAGAAAACGATCTGAATGGCAATATTATTCTTCACGTCTTGCTTCACAGTTGCGAAAGCCGGGAAGATGTCGCAAGTAACCATTCCAAATGTACTTTTATTCGACAGCAAGCAGACAGACACCAGGATTTTCGCTTAGTTGCCGAATACCCACTACAAGCCATCGCGGACAGGCACTACAAAATATTGCGTGTTTTCTTTTTGGTTGAATTTGACTGAGTGGGCAGAAATCCCATCAGATTGTAATGTTTTATTCAACAAGTCTGCGCTTTGGCATAGGTTTCGTAGAAGAAATAAAGTCGCAGGGAATAGCTGATTCCTAAAAGACCTCGCTGTGACAATAACCACGTGGACGATGGAACTGACTACTTGCTTTCGGCACATGAGAGAGATTGCTTCCAGAATGCGAAAATCTCTTTTTTGTAAAATAAAAGATTCTCAATGCAGTAAAAGGGGTTTCTTTAAAATCAGTGAAGAAAATGGTACGTCTTTGACGTTCAGCTGAATAAAACACGGACTGAATGGAGGCTTTTACAATGTTATACTTTTGTTCTTCAAAAGCATTAACCTTTAAAGAAAACGAACAACGTGGGTGACTTCTTGATGATTGGACGTGGATGCATTAGGCTAATGTTATGCCCAAGAATCCGGTGTCAACGAATTTTGTCGCGTGCACATATTTCGCTGTTGCTGCCAGGGGGCTAAAGTTACGTGCACTTTGAGCATATTGCGCCCAAAAATAGCACATTCCTCGCCAGTTTTAGCCTACGAATAGGGGCGTTGGTGTGCGCTCCTTTTGATGGGCAAAATGCAGCTCCTGAAATAAGAGTATTCCTCAGATTTGCTGCCCTCGCAAGAGAACATATATCGAAGCGTGGAATATACCCTTGAGGGTTTTAATTTTTTCGTTCTAAAGTGCAGTCAGCTATTTGCCAACCCCTTTGATAATTATATATTCAATATTGAAATTAGCTCGCATCTGCTTTTCCGAACAGTTCTAAGATAAGTACTTCTTTGTACGTAGGGGCCTCGTTCTTATTAAGTATAACGAAGAAGAGAGCAATAAAAAGCTCTGAGCAGGGCGTACCGTTCTCCGTCAGTATCAGGGCTTGCGAGATCGTTCGCGTAATCTATGGGTACCAAGCAGAACGAAGAAAGTTATAGCTTGTTATACGGCTGAGTTCAATATTGTCGAGATTAGAGAATTGTATCTGCATTGCACCGTCTTGAAAAGTTAGAGCCATCTGCGGTACAGCTAAGCCTAGGTTTACCGAAGTCGATGGGATCTGAGGCTTGTATTTTTTATACCATAGATCACCCGGAGGCACCGTTAGTAAAATCGACAATTTCTTCATGTAGAAATTGTCATAAAATTTGGGGGAATAAAATTTTATTTATAGGAGAGCAGAAAACGTTGTTGCACAAACCACCAATTATGATCGTCAGTATTGAAGAGAGTAAATGGAGGCACTAGGAATTAATTCCGAAGCTTACTGCTGACGTCGATAACGTTAACTGTTTGATGACGGTGGTAGAAACTACCGTCCATCTAGTTGGATAGATGGCACGATAGCATGATAATTTGGAGGCGGCGGCGTCGCAGCACGATGACGATAAAATGAAGACGATGCAGAAGATGAGCACATGCCAGGGATAGCAGCATGACCAAGATGGCATGACCATTGGAATCAGACAGCCTGACGACGATGGCGAAGACAATGGCTGTGCGCCTGCGCTTTCTTTTGTGCTCATGCTCGTCACGGAGGCTCGATACTCCCTCCAACCATTCCCTTTAAAATTATGCAGATCTCAAGCAGCGTGGAAGTTCGCCTGAGCGAAGCTGTGGTATGCCGGCAATACCAAATGACAGCTCTCGTGTAAGAGTTGCGCAGTGAACTTCGGTAGCGAACTCGCATCGAAGCTACGTTGCCGCGAGAGCAGGTGACCTTGGCATTGGCACCTCAGCGTTACTTGAGTACCTCCGGCTCCCCGCTGCCCCCAAAACGCGCGTAACATGGAAATAAAGCTGTTCGTTTCAAAGAAGAAGTAGGCCACATTGCAATGGCAGGGAAGTTGACCGCATGCGTGATCGATATGCAGTCGCAGAGACGGGGCTGTCTATAATGCCTAACACGTGACTGCGGCGTAGAAGCGCATCGAGTGAGCACACAATTTTTAGTCATGCTAGATGCTCGGCGCTATCACATGACCAATCGAGTGACTCTTGAGCGCGGCTCAATGTGCAAAGTTACTTTACTTACAAGCCGCAGCAGTTCTTACGGCAATACGCATAAACTAGGGGTGTGCGAATATTGAAATTTTCGAATACGAATCGAATACGAATAAGGCGAAAAACTGTCTTCGAATGTCGAATCGAATATCGAATATATGTGTAGTATTAAAAAATTGCAAAACGAGGTAGCAATAGCTTCATTATCCTTTTAAAAATAATATTGCATTTTACGAGGTTGCTTCAGGTTAAAGAGGCACTCATTACAGGTAATGCACTGAGGTAATGTCAGGTAATGCTCTGTCAGGTAAGCGCTTGTTACAGATTATCGCGAAGGAAAATATACTGCTCAACATATTCAGAAAGTAAGGGCTCTCTATGCACTGTGACAACATTTGTCCAGGTAACATTTTCTAGGTGCATATTTTATTGCGCATATTTACAAAGCCCGAAAGTACATCATATATTGTTATGAAAGAGCCCTGGAATAAAGCTTGGTAAAAAAAAATCGAAACTGATCATGTCTCACGGGCCTGATGCAGATAGACTAGAACAGAGCGTACACATTCTTAGTAAGGTTCGTTACAGCACTTAAGATCACAGTGCTGTAACGCTGTGTCGTCGTTTTGTACCTTCTTTTGTCCCTGTTTTGTGTTGCGCTGTAACGAACCTTACTATGAATCCCAACAAACTGGCCCAACTTGCCATCTTGATGTAGAGCATACAGATAATGAGCGGATCATGTGAAGCTCTCAGTGAATAAACATGTTTTTAGGAGAATGTGGAGCAAGCATATAATTCGTTAATTGCTAAATTATTCACAGTCTGTCCGAATATTCGCCGTTTCGACCATTATTCGGCCGTCCTCGAATATTCGGGAATTTACGAATATGCATTTCTCGAATCGAATACGCTTCGAATAAGGAAAATATTCAATTCGTATTCGAAATTTCGAATATTCGCACACCCCTAGCATAAATGAATCTTTCGGTTCACGTAAACGTGCAGCTGGAAGCATGCACCTGGAAAACCTGGGCAGTTAGACGCCGGTAAGCATAGGTAAAAATGCAGCTGTACTGACCAAGGTTCATCATGGTGCGAAATCTTTGAAATAAGGGGAACCATGTGTGGTTTGTTCAAAGTTCAACAAAAACTGAATAACGAGCGTTCTTCTGTTGCGCCGCCTTTATAGAATGCCTTCGTATGGCTGGACGCAATATTCGCAGCCTTGTATACAGCCTCGCAGTGTTCTATATAGCTACACCGTCACACTGCGGTACTGCGCACTTTTTCGTCAAGCTTTCCATTTTACCAATCGTCACAATAGCACGAGACTTCAAGTTTTGTTCAGTGTATTTGTGACCGAACCTAAACGCTATTTTTTTTTCACTCGTTCTGTCTTCTTTCTTCTGTCTTTTGACAATCAAGTTTTGCCATGCACGTTGAGCGCAAAGGATCCCTAGCAGTATATAAATTGTCATAATTTTCTTGTGGTTGTATGCATGTATACCCGACTCCCTTGTACAATGCACTTGCAAGTGAGACTATGAACAATAAATAAATAAATAAATAAATAAATAAATAAATAAATAAATAAATAAATAAAAGGTAAGAAGAGAGACAGACTCGGGTTTCCTCGGCTGGCAACCCCTGCATCCACTGTGGCACCTAATACGAACAGAGCGAACCTGTCTGATTTCCAAACCAAATGACAAAATAAGTAAACCATGGCCAAGATGACCAAGAAACAAGAGCGATAAGCGACATAAGTAAAAAAAAAATGCGTAAGTACAAGAAAACAAATATTGATAGACTGGCTTTTTTATTTCAGAACTTCCCTCGCCAAAGTTGCGTCGTGATCAGTCGATTATCGTGCAGTGTGCGATTATCGTGCGATTATCGTGCACTTCTAAGCGGCGCTGATCGATAGGTGCTGCAGCTAGGCTGGGGAGAAGACAGAAATCAATAGTGAGCAGAACGACTTCTGTATTGAACTCAGTTTACAGATTCACTTGAATAGTACGTCGACCTCGCATAAAACAAAACTAAAAAAAAATGCTCCCACTTTGCATTTTATGTTAATAGCCGACATCAAGGCAGTAAATAACGGGAAATCATCCCGCAATGTCTGTTTTTTATATGATTCGAGTGTGAATCGCTCGAAGCACGCCATTTAGTTTGTGAGCTCACGTTCGTTGTTGTAGCGACTTCGAACAGCATCATCACGCCTTGGTTCCATATTCTCTACATCAGGAGCGAGAAAATCTCTGCCCGCATATCTGTTGTACGTGCTTCAGTGACTTCAACTTTTTTTTTTCACTCGGACTTCCCAGATACTATTTTCCACGTTTTAAAATGCACTGCCCAAGCCCCGGTTAGTCGCACAGTGTGGGAACAACTCGACCGTGTTACGGCGAATTTCGTCCTGGAAATTCACTCGCCAAATGGGGCTGCCTAATGTTTAAACGCAATCACCAAGAACAACTCTAGAAGCTACATAACATATTTACCGCAAATAAAGACGAGGACAGCGCAAAGAACACAAAAACAAGACGGTATTTGCCCGCGGGCTGCCGTGAATAAACCAGTTTAAAGTTACCGCCCATGCTGTTTTTGTGTTCTCTTCGGCCCTCCCCGCCTTTCTTTGCGGTCAGTATGATACGCAGTAAACACCAACTAGGCCAAACTGAAGTTCTTCTGGAGTTTTTCTAGGAGCTATCACTCATAAATTGAGGTATTGCGCTCAACATGTACAGCGGCGACGCACAGGCGTCTCAGTGGTGACCTCCGCATAAATTGTGGTCGTTCGGGGTTCTTTAACGTTCAATGAATGCTTGGTACACGACGGCTTCTTCCATTGTGCTCCATCTGGAATGCGAATTACGTGGGTGCGAATCTTCGTGCTCAGCAGTGGAACAGCATTGCCACTTAACTACCGCGATTGGTTATACGGAAAACCGTCTTTTCAATTTCAGAAAGCTTCGTCGTACACCTCGTTGATTTCTGCATAGTTGATATTCACAGCGGAGTGGTCTGACCTTATATAAGAGCCATATGAAGCCAGTGAAGCCGTATGAAGAGAGAGGGACGCGAAGTATGAGCACTGCGGAAGTTCACTGCGTGTGAAGGGGAAATGTAGAATTCACAAGGAAAAGTGGAAAATGCAGTGCAACGAAAGGACAGCTTTCCGCCCCTGTCTTAGACGAACCCGCGACCTTCGCGTGATGCGTGCGATACGCTATACCAATTGAGCGATGTCGACAGCTGTCACGCCACTCGGTTGTGTTTCTTTATTTTTGTGGGTATTTCTTTAACTCTACTAAAACTGGACTGAGCACATCCTCGTGAGCTAATTAGCATGATTTACTGCGCAGACAAATCGATTCCACTCGGTGCAACATGAACCGAGAGAGCACCCGGGTCTTGTTCATATGTCCGCGTGATACCTGCCTTTATTTTCGTTTCCCGTTGAATATATGTTTCTAGCAGAACGTCTCGGCGTATCGCGACAAATACTACAGTATCAATGATGTAAATATGAAGAACGGTTGGGAAAAGAATACTTTACTGCAGCACACTACGCGGACTGACTTTTATCACAGGAAGTTTCCTATCGACTGCTAATAGTTGCCGAGACAATTTTAATTAACTATAAATGCGACCCCTCGCGCTCTTTAGTAACCTACCCACTTTTTCTACAAGTCTTTCACGATTAGCGCTGTAAATGTTTGGCAAAATCTAAATACAGCTTAATTTTAGTGTATTTATTTCGTGGTTCTTTAATATTATTCATTTTCACGCAGACAAGCTCTTTGTCCTAGCAGGCCTGGCGGAAAACCATTAGGGGACGCGACGCATATCTCCAGACCAGCTACTTCATCACGTCCAATGAAAACGACTCCAGGACGGAAAAAAATGCGGATAAGTTAGCAGAAGCTTGAGAAAAGCTAGCGAAAATAAGCACTTAGTGAGAAACCGCCAGCAGCGGAGAATTTCCACTGAGTTTGTATAAGTGCGGGACTAAGCGCTAATGGAACGTATGCATTCTACTAGTAACTTAATCTTCTTTACTTGACAAATATTACTTCTGTGTCGAATAACACGGATTCTAAATGCCGCTGTCAGAATGGTGGCGCAAATGGCGCGAAATAAAAGCTTTGTTTTGGTAGCACAAATTGACTACCACCCACATGTAATTGTCAAAAAATAGTTTATACATGTTATTCAACGATGCATTTTTAGACTTCCATATTTCACAGTATTCTGATTTCTCCCTTCAATTAACAATAGCGTTCATAAACAACCTGTTAGACATGTCGGTAAGAAAAATTCACGATCTCAACGGTTAAGGAAATATCTGCTAAGCATGACCTCACAAGAAATCGCAAAACATCCCGAATGAAACTTATTAGTATTGCAGCGATCGTGATGCATATTGTATCGAAATTGGAGGGTTTATTTTCTTGCAGAAGCAAGAATGTAGTATTTTGTAACCACAACACGAAGAGAACAATGAAACAGACTCGGTGAGAAAGGTTGTCAATCGGGTGACGTTCCATATTCTTATTCTTATTGAAGCTGGCTTCGAAGTATTTGAATTATGGGGTTTTACGCGCCAAAACCACGATCTGATTTTAAGGCACGCCGTTGCGGGGGACTCCGGAAATTTGTACATACTGCACTTATTTAACGTGCTGCTAAATTTAAGTACACGGGTGTTTTCGCATTTCGCCCCCATCGCAATGAGGCTGCCGTGGGCGGGATTCGGTCCCGCAACCTCGTGCTTAGTAGCTCAACACCATAACCACTAAGCAACCACGGCGGGTCGGCCTCGAAGTTGACACGGCGCAAAAACTACGCGAATTCGGGACCGTAACGTAAGTTGTAAACATCGCGGGAAGGCCAAACAAGCATCTTCTTACACGATCCTACGCTTCGATGCAACCACGACACCATCACTCTAAAAAAAAAGGAAAAAATAGAAATACCTCAAGAAAAGTGTCGTCATAAGACGAATGTTTCCTAATGGGCACATACTTATAAACAAATTATCAACAATCGTTTTGCTTGGCATCCAATGAACCAACGTGGATGTTTCAACGATTTCAATGTTATAAAGTTAAAGTTATATCTGAAAGTTAAAATGCAACAACTGTAGGCAACAAGTGTTTTTTTTTCTAGTGGGTCATTTCTATTTGATTCATTTTATGCAAGACTTGCATATATCGTAATTTAGCATAATTAAAGGATGAATGTTTTGTGTATAGGACTTTTCCAAATCCGTGAAAAAGATGGCAATCATTTGGTAAAATTTGTGAAATCATACACCATATCTGTTCGCTTCACGATTTCAAAAAATGGAGCTTATAGAAATGCGACATTGGCTTTTCTTCAACATGTATGGACTTTGTGAACTTCCGCTTCATGTTTTTTAGGCTGTGGTAGAGTTTGTGAAATCATACACCATATCTGTTCGCTTCACGATTTCAAAAAAATGCAACTTAAACAAATGCGACATTAGCTTTTTTTCAACATGTATGGATTTCGTAAACTTCCGCTTCATGTTGTATAAGCTGACCAATTTTTCCGCATTTTTCTTAGTTCTTCAGACGTTGAACGGCAATACTGGCTGTTTAGACTCGGCCGAATTGAGGTTTCTCTAACAAATTCAGGAACTTTATTTGAAATGGTGTGAACTCCATAACTCAGTGAAAACTCGGAGCATTTCTTCGTTTCTGAATGACAGTATAACGCTTTACAACGAAGCGTACGGGACCTTCAACATGGTTCGCTACACAGGTTACTTCGATGTAAAGATCGCGCACAACGCCACCTGAAATAAAGCAATATTTGCCTCTTCCCACTTTGGGAAATAAAAACTGCGGGTGCGACGGACGCCACAACATCTAGACTCAAGGGCACCCACCTCGACGAAGTCTGGGAGCAGCGCAAGGCATAAAGTGTTAAATGCCATTATTTCTACCCTTGTCAAATTTTCGGTTGCTTTGCAGGCTCTCAATGACTCCTGCATTCGTCAACCTTCGCCCCCTCCTCGTTCATAATGGCGCCCCAACTTCTTCGTAGGTCATCAGTTCGGTCAATACCGTCGTTTTCAAGCGCGACTCACAATAAGTGGCGCCTGGCCTGAATGGTGCCTGGAGCCTGTGCAGCAGCAGTGCAGCAGCAGTGCAGCAGCAGTGCAACGTGCGCTGCCAACGGTGCGCTCCTCGAGTGCGCCCAAAAAGCGCTAGAATGCGTCCCAAGAGGGCGCCACGTGCGTTTTGAGTGCCGGCTGCAGAGGGCCGTCGTGGCACACCTACGTGCCGTTCGATGTAAAGCAGCAAATCAGCCGTCGGGGGCGCCTAAGCATATTTCGTTGTACAAGCAAATTCGTTGTAGTCATCTTCGCTGTAGACGCGTTTACAATACATACGAAAGAGAGGAAATTGCCCTCGACATACGGAATCCTTCGTTACGCAGGCCAAGCCATTGTAGAGGCCTTCCTTGCACAGGTCTTTGAATGTATTGGAGAAGCTAAATAGGAGAAATGCCTCGAGGGAAAGTTTTTTTGTTAAAGATAACTTGAAAGCTAAATTGGCTCGCCAAAAAAGAAACTTTCGCCCGAAAGTGCTTCTGTGCATAAACGATAAAGTAACACCGAATTCTTTTTTCTATGTGCTGCATTATCTTTTTTTTATCAAGACTGCATGCTGCTCTGAATGCATATTGGGTCCGCTTCAGAGCCTTTGCGCCAATAGCGGTGGGGTTCTATTGTCTTCCCCTTTAAGCAGAGAAACAGCATTTACATTTAAAAAAAAAGCAGCTGTCTTGCTCGCCATCATAGTAAACAACCGGCCACTAAAGGACAACCCGCATGCTTATATGATGCGGAAATGGCGGTTAACTTTACCGAAGCGCGACAATGCGGGAAAGAAGAGCCGGCAGCAATCCGGTCGGTATTACCACTTGCGGAGAAACGCGCTATCTGCAGAGCGCAGCACTGGATCTGACTTCGTAATAGCGGTAGGATATTGAATATTCAAGTCAGAGGCGCGCTTCCCCAAAGCCGAGCCTGTCGCTTTTCGCGCTATAGGACGAGGATAGCATTACTATCGCTCGCGAATGCTGATATACGCTAAACGTTTACGTGCCACACTCTAAACATATTTACACCCTTAAGGGTGTTTTCTTGTCGCTCCGTAACACCCTTATCGTTAGGGCCTTACAAACATTTATAAAGGACGACAGCGGAGCTCTAACGAGACGTGCGATAACAAAAGACGTAGTTGAAAACTATGTAATCATTCTGACAGCCTTGAGCGCATATCAATATCCGACAGGAGAGTTTCCTATCTCTCCCTGTGAAATTCTCTTGTCGGATATTTCTGTGCGCCCAAGGCTGTCAGAATGATTACATAGTTTTCAACTACGTCTTTTGTCATCGCACATCTCGTCAGAGATCCGCTGTTGTCCGCTATAAATTTTTTAGGGCTCTGACGGTAAGGGTGCGACCGCGCGACAAAAAACACCCTTAACATACCCTTAAGGGTGTAAAAATGTTTAGAGTGCACATTCTTCTTCCTCTTTCTCGCAATTATTTTTGAGCCGGAATTAAATGATCCGCGTCGTACACGTCTTTACCTTTTAATCCACCAATAGAGTTTTCCAGAGAAAACTATGGTGATCCTGATGTTCAGATGCAACGGGAACGGTGGATAATACGGATTCGTCTGATCTTCGTGCTTCCTGCTTCGGGTGTTGTCGTCGCGTTATTTGTTAGCCTCTTTCTAAATTCTTGAAGTGATCGTAATTTTGCAAACGCGGCAAGCTAAGTCCCCACACATGCGTAATCACTGAATATATTGTTGCCTCTACAACATCATATTCTGTAAAAAAGTGATTCATTTGCAAAATTGCAAAGCAGTTCGTGCAAATACACGTACTTAGCGGTCAGCGTTCTCATGTGGCTGATACCGTTACGCGAGTTGGTCCACCGCTTCTGTTGTGTCAGCACCCGTATCGCATGCTATCTTATAGTGATTAGTGATGATAGCAATGATGATGATGATGATGATGATGATGATTATGATGATTATGATGATGATGATGATGTGCGAGCAGGGACGTCTGCGCCGCCTAATTTTTTCGTTGGGTGCGGTAACGTGGAATAGTGGCTAGCCAACAGAGTCGCAGGCCAAGCCATCATCGTCCATCATCGTCGTTTGGTTAGTGCCAAACTTTGTTTATTTGCCTCCGTGGGTACCTCATACACACCAGGGGCGTTTGGCCATGGAGATTCAAGCTCACGCGTTACCCAGCCTTTTTCTTCCCTTTCAGCCATCGCGAGCGACCTCTACTAGCGGGGCTGCAGACATACAAATTTGACAACCGTATAGTAAGTGCCGTTTAGTTGTGAAGCCGTGCTGGCAACAACAAAGCGGGCGTGAACTAATGCGGAATTGTAAACCACTTGGTATAAGGTATTGTGCGCCGAGAGGAATACCTTTGCTAACGAACAAGCTTTTATAATTTTCTTTCACTTGCGCAACATAGTGAAGTGTTGAAAAAAAGGGAAAGCCAGAATCTGGTATGTGGTAGCATTTGGTTGGTTACTCATTGAAGACGTACAGCGGTTACCTTCATTTCCGTGATGAATATTTTCCACAATTATGAGTCTTATTCGTGTCACTGGCCAAGGGACAAGCCGTCAACATAACGTATCATTGCTACATATCGTGCATTACCTTCTTAATGGGAATCCTGCTTTTCATCCTGCCTCATATCGGGCCCCACACATCCATATGGCTATCACAGCTGGATTGGTGTGCCGAGGGACTTATTTTTGTATGCACAGAGTGTGTTCTTCCTCATATTAGCCAAGCTGCTCAAGAACTGGTACAATACGCCATTGCGAGACCTACGGTGTTCAGTTACAAGTCCTCTGCCACCACCAAGATAATTTCGTGCGCCATTTCCCTCGCAAATTTAATATTCCTGCGAAAGCAATTACGTGGACACTACAGGGGAATTTCCGGTGTTGCCGTGATGTTCTGTGCACATACACAAACACTTATATATATATATATATATATATATATATATATATATATATATATATATATATATATATATATATATATATATATATATATATATATATATATATCAAATTTGCGCAGAGGCGGTGTCGTACCCTATGAAGTGCTAACTTTTTCGACGAAGTGACGTACGACGCAGGGCGGGGAAGAAGAAGAAGAAGGAGAAGGCGCACGGAACAAGCGGTTCTACCGACGCCCCTGCGTGTTCCACGTCGGGGACGTCCACCTCTCACGCCATGGCGCCTACAGCGTCATGGACTCCTTCGAAGGCCCACGTCTTCGATGTTGTTGTCCCTACGGGGAATGGTCCCGAGACCGTCGTCGACGCGACGGCCTCAATAGTTGGCCTCTCTGAGGTCTACTGCGTTCAGCACATGGGAGGCCTCAACTTCCAAGTCACCGTCAAGAGCATGGCTTCCATGACTCTAATCGTCGATGCTGGCTGCCTCGTCATCGGTGGCGAGCGTTGTCCCATCGTTCCCGTTGGCCCGCAGGTAACCAACGTAACCTGCCTCTTTTTGCCGTCCTTCGTTCCGAACGAAGTCCTCGTCCAGGCACTATCACCATACGGCAAGGTTCTGTCTGTCAGCGCTGGTCTCATGAGCGGACGACGTGGCGTGCTCACGGGCACACGCTTCGTGCGTATGGAAATGAGCACCACAACACCTGTCCCCAATTATCTCCGAGTCTCTGGTCATCGTGTAACGTTTGACTACCGCGGCTTGCAACGCGTGTGTCGTCGGTGCGGTTCCAGCGACCACTACCGTGCACAGTGCACCGCAGCGTTCTGTGGCCGTTGTGGCGTCCATGGCCACGAAAGCGACGGGTGTGACCGTCCTTGTCGGCGTTGCGGGGATAGTCACCCTACGGTCGCGTGCCCTGTGCGGCGTTCATACTCAGACGCTGCTACTGGAGCCTTTCCCCCCTTACCGCCGGCGTCAACTGCGGTTGCGACTGCGCGTGACGCCACAACCAAAGAAATTGCACTGACACCGCATGAACTAGCGTCAAGAAATGAAAAAGAGGCATGCAGCTCGAGAAGTCACAGCGCGCCATGTTCGCCGGCCTCCTCTACTGAAAAAGAAGACCGTGACGTGGCGGATTGCAACACGCCATGTTCGCTGGCCTTTCAAGCAGGGGACACGCGTGCTGTAGCCGAAAGCGCCTCCACTTCGGCTGTTACCATCACTCCTCCTGATCCCAGCAAAGTTTTGAACGCGGATATAGCGTCTGAGCCTGCGATCACTGCAGTCGATGTACCCACGAAGTCTGCTGCGGCTTCATCAGCCTCAGTTGCATCTCCTACAGCGGCGCAGCCATTGCATCTGGGTGGGCCCCCGGCTGCCGAGGTTGTCGGTGACGATGAAACCAATCCCGCCGTCTTACCGCTACCGACATCATCCTCATCAGAAAACAGCTTCAGCCTCGGAGTTGATAGCAGCGTTGGACTCTCGCCGAGCCTGGATGAACTCGACATAGAAATGGCGGCCCCACGAGACGTAAAGCGCGCTCATGCGTCAGCCTCTGGCTCGGACGGCGGCCCCGACCGCCGTGCCGAGTTACAGCGGCCAAAAAAACCTCGGCCTTCTTCGAGAGGGTCGAAGAAGTGACGCGTGGACTGCTTAACCCCTGGACTTGTTCCCGGGGCGCCGACTTGAACAACACGACCAGGTCAGTTTGGTGATACATTTACTTAATTATGGCTGACACCCTGAAAATTATTTCATTAAATGCACAAGGGTTCCGAAGTCCTGTAAAACAAGCCGAAATTATTAGCGTGGCCCGCGCAAAACAGTGTGACATACTGTGTTTACAAGAAACAAATTTTTTCACCATTGGACATGTCCTCACTTTCAAACGCACTTTTAACCTAGACTGTTTCTTCTCCTTCGCTACATCACGATCTAGCGGAGTTGGTATTATTATTTTCAACAGAGCTCTCTTGCGAGATCATCATGTCTTTTATGATGGGACTGGGCGAATATTGACATTTGATTGTGTACTATCTTCATTTAGGTTACGGATTTTGTGCATATATGGACCCGCGCAGGCCATTAAGTCCAATGATTTTTTCCGTGACCTGGACGTGTATTTCCTTGACGGTCGTCACGTGGTGCTCGTTGGGGATTTTAACTGCGTCTTAGACACGCGAGCAGATGTGCAGGGCCCGGGCTGGGGTCGCCCTGATTGGAACGCACGGGAGTTGCGTCGCCTCGTCCAGCATTTTTCGTTGCTAGATACATATCAACTTTTTCATGGTTCTTTCTTTGCCTGGACCTGGCGACGCGGTGCGTCGTCAAGCAGGTTAGACCGTGCCTATGTGCCAAGCAGTTTAACTCAGTATGTCACCCAGTCTGATGTGATAACGTTACCTTCATCCCCTGTTTATATTTCCGATCACAAACCAGTAATACTTGAAATTCGCTTCCCTGCTTCCTCATCAGTAAAACCCTGGCGTCTGGACATGCGCGTTCTACATGACGCACGCTCGCGCTCTTGTTTGTCACGAGTTTTGGGCGCCTCTGTTTCTAGATCTGACCGAGAGTCATGGGATGCGCTTAAGGTGCAGTGGCGTCTACACTGTTCAGTTGAAGGACGTGCACTCAGACGACGTATGTCAGAGGAACTGGCGGATACTGCCACGAAGCTCCGCATCGCCCTTCGGGTCAATCAACTGACTCCGTTGATGCGGTCCTGGCAGCGTGAGCTACGGAGGCGTTTCCAACGCCTCATCGCGGCGTCGTCTTTGTCAGCTGCTGCTTGGCGATGCAGACGTAATCCGTGTGCACACCCCGAAGTTCTGCGCTTTTCAAGAAACTCGCTTTTTAGACAGCCGAATGCATTCGGTTCTGCGGCCCCAAGATCACTTCCTGTTACACCACCTCCCACACGTGATTATTCGCTCTTTGTAACGCATTTTGAAAACATGGCGCGTACGACCATGCAAATAGATTCTGGCTCTCAAGCACTTCATACTTTGCTTAGTGGGCTGCCTCAGGTTCCACCTGAGGTAGCTAACCGTCTTTGTGCACGACCATCAGCCGAGGAAGTGAAGGCAGCATTATCTTCAATGAAGCGTGGCTCAGCCCCAGGGCCGGACGGGTTACCCGTGGAGTTTTATCTAACGTTCTGGGAAGATATTGGTGCAACTTTCGTATCGGTTATCAGCCAATGCTTTGAGAACTTTGATTTCCCGTTAAGTTTTCGGGACGGTCGTATTGTGCTGATACCTAAGCACAATCCGTCATCAGTTCGTCCAGAGGAATGGAGGCCAATCACGCTTCTCAACGTTGACTACAAAACCTTCACAGCTGTTCTCACCCGGCGCTTGAGAAGCCTGATGCCTTCCCTAATAGGACACCATCAGGCATGCTCAGTCCCTGGCAGAGAGATACACAGTCTTTCGTTCGTTACTCGTGACATAATGACATACACGCTGACCAGGTCGGCACGTGGTCTCTTAGTTTCACTGGATCAAGAAAAGGCATTCGATCGCCTTGAACATAACTACATTTTTAATGTACTGACCTCGTTCGGCTTCTCATCAAATTTTGTTCAACTTATTAGGAATACCTATTCAAATATCCGAAGTACATTGTTCCTTGATGGTCGAGAAAGTGCACCATTTCCCGTTACACGTGGCGTTCGTCAAGGGTGCCCTCTATCCGCAGTACTTTTTGTGCTCTGTCTTGAACCATTTCTGCGCTCAATAGTGAGAGACCCTTACGTATGCGGTCTCCCACTGCCTGGTAGCGGTGTTGTAAAGGTGACAGCCTTCGCCGATGACATCACATTATATCTCAGGAATGAAGATAGCTTAACCCGTAGCCTTCGAATTTTCACTGAGTACGGAAATATTTCAGGTGCTGCGCTAAATTTTTCAAAATGTCGTTATTTGTTCATTGGTTCACCACAGACACGCCTAGGTCCCCTTTTCCGTCTTCAAAAAAGCAATTCTCTTCGCATTTTAGGCCTTGACTACACCTCTAATGGCATATCAGACTCTGTGTGGCTCTCAATTCTTGAAGATGTAAGGCGAAATATTGAAGAAGTTCAAGGTTATGATTTACCCCTATCAGAAAGAAGGTACTTAGCGCAGTCTGTATTTTGCGGCCGAGTGTGGTACGTTTGTCACGTCGTACAGCCACCATTAGGGGTTACTAGGTCCTTGCAGTCCCTTCTTGGTGCCTCCTTCTGGTCGGGCCGTACAGAACTAGTCTGTCGCGCGGCGCTTGGGCAACCACGCTCTCGCGGTGGGTTCGCCTTCCCATCCGTGTCTGTCCGCTGCCGGCTGCTTGCTCTGCGATTTCTGCTCCGTCTGTTACAGCATGATCAGTGTCCAGCGCGTGAACTCGCTTGCTATTTCCTTGGCACGAAAATTCGCTACATGTTACCGGGCGTACACTTAAATCGCGGCCCACAAGTGTTAAACGCGCCTACATTTTACTGTACGACCGTGGCATTTTATCGCCACATACAACAGGTATGTCCTGATGTAGACGTTCTCCAAAACCGTGTAGTAGATACCATGTCAGCCTTACTGCTTCCTCTAGTTCCCCCAGCGCGCCTCGCACGTTCCAATAATGTGTCGTGGGATGCGATAACGGCGTCATTTTTGCCTGGCCACCTACGCGACTTCATGTGGCGTCTAGGGTGGCAAGTGCTTCCAACTCGGGACAGGCTTGAGCGGTGGGGCGTTGTCCCATCTTCGCAGTGTCCCAATTGCCCCCTTCAAGAATCCAATAAACATGTACTGCTGCAATGCGTCGTTGCCAGGATATTTTGGAGGGCTGTGCATACTGGATTTCGTGGCCTTGGAGTCAACCGCTTTATTACATCTGGTCGCTGCTCACGTGGCCGCTTCGCGCGACTTTTAATTGCTGCGGGGGCCTTCTGTCTATGGCGTAACCGGTGCGAGGCAGTTGCCATGGGACGTCGTCACCGCGCTCTATTTCCACTTATGGGGAGGCTCTACTCTGAGCTACTGTCGTTTCTGTCGGAGGAGTTGTTCTTCCTTGGAGAAGAAGAGTTCCTTCGACAATGGTCATGTCGTTTCCTGTCGGTGGCTAATGGACGCGTATGGCTGAATTTTCGTCCAGCCTGGTTCTTGTAGCCAGACCATCAGAAATATTCATTTAATGCACATAGAATGCAGGTGCCCGTGATTTCTGTGTGTGTGTCCTCTCGTATACATGATCATTTTTGTATATACACATCTCGTGCACATCACTTCAAAATTGTGTAAAGTGTTCTATCACATCATCATTGTATATAATCACTGTGCACACTGTATATATTGAAAATCATTTTGTACATGTGGCATTTAGTTTATGTGTAACTGTGCCTTTCCGTGGGTATACGTGTTTATATGTTGGTGCGTGAGGACTCGGACACTACTCGCGTTGACAACGCGCTGTGTTTCGTTTCTTACATGTTATCGTCCGGGTGGAATTGTGCCGTTATTATGACTCAGTTCGTATCGTCTCTTGTCGAAATAAACTTTTTCTAAACACATGAGTCTTATTCGTGTCACTGGCCAAGGGACAAGCCGTCAACATAACGTATCATTGCTACATATCGTGCATTACCTTCTTAATGGGAATCCTGCTTTTCATCCTGCCTCATATCGGGCCCCACACATCCATATGGCTATCACAGCTGGATTGGTGTGCCGAGGGACTTATTTTTGTATGCACAGAGTGTGTTCTTCCTCATATTAGCCAAGCTGCTCAAGAACTGGTACAATACGCCATTGCGAGACCTACGGTGTTCAGTTACAAGTCCTCTGCCACCACGAAGATAATTTCGTGCGCCATTTCCCTCGCAAATTTAATATTCCTGCGAAAGCAATTACGTGGACACTACAGGGGAATTTCCGGTGTTGCCGTGATGTTCTGTGCACATACACAAACACTTATATATATATATATATATATATATATATATATATATATATATATATATATATATATATATATATAAAAATATATATATATATATATATATATATATATATATATATATATATATATATATATATATATATATATATATATATATATATATATCAAATTGTCCTACCGTTGGATTCGAAAAAATAAATCTCTAGCATTGTTCAGTAAGCCAGTAGTAGTTGAATCCATCACAGAGTTGGTGATGATTGCTTCTCCAAGAAGACGGTTACGATATTACTGCGAAGTACTCACTTAATATTTACAGCATTAGTGGTGCTGTAAGAATTTCGGTGGTACTATCTTGTCAAAGTGACTGAACGAGGCAGTAAACATTTAAAAGAAATGTTTGAAACCATGTCTGGGTTGATATCTTTCTAAAAGATAATAATACAGCGAAAGAAACCCCGCAGATGACGGCGGAGGATGAAATAGGAAGGTGAGTTTAAAAAATTCACGGGTATATCATGGGGCCGGCTGGCTTCAAACAGCTAAGATAACTGAGAAAGGTGGCCGTTCTCAAGTGCACCTGAAGCAGGCTGGGGATGGTGAAGTGCCTGAATTGCCGTGGCCCGACCAAAAGCTCAGATATCATTCGGTAGCCATAACCACTGTGATGTCCTTCTGATCACAATCTCACGCAGGCGATACTTGGCGGCGTCTACCTTATTCTCACAAGCGCAGTAAAGTCGAATGTTCAATAATTTTTTTATAGGAGAACCTATCTGTATATCTGCCATGTGATCCTCTCAGAAACAACCCGCCGTGGTTGCTGAGTGGCTATGGTGTTAGGCTGCTGAGCACGAGGTCGCGGGATTGAATCCCGGCCATGGCGGCCGCATTTCGATGGGGGCGAAATGCGAAAACACCCGTGTGCTTATATTTAGGTGCACGTTAAAGAGCCCCAGGTGGTCGAAATTTCCGGAGTCCCCCACTACGGCGTGCCTTATAATCAGAAAGTGTTTTTGGCACGTAAAACCCCATAATGTAATGTCTCAGAAACACTTCATGCAGAATTTGTGCCCCTGCCCTTTTCCGCTTATTCAAAGGAGGTCAAATCTGCCTATAAGTACCGCTGGCGACGCTGTATAGTCGAACCTACCAGCTACACCGAGACTGTGCTCGAAAACGCGACAGTGCCCTAGTTTGGGGCTCATAAAGGGTGTCAGCTCACCCGTAACCCTTTAACTTGCATGCCTATTTCTTTGCATGCCACCAATCTTATTTTCATTAGGGCAAGCAAATTAGAGCACGGGGGCACCTATATTAGAGAAAAAGAGCCCGTGCATCATTTTTGACTGTTTACATTCACATGTAATACACAAGGATGAAATTACTGCGCTTCATTGAGTTTTGATGATCTGTTCAGCAACGGCAGTGATAGCAGCGGTAGGTGTTTACGGTGCGTTAATTTTGAGACAGAATGTGAAGATTGTAGCGATGTCAACCGGAAAGATATTCACTGCTAAGAACGTCAGTGTTTCACTAAAGCATCGGCTTCCGCATGCAACTGGTCGTCTTTGGAGATCTGCAACAACTCATAAACGATGAGTAGGTGCAGCGCGTTATCAAACTACCCGGAAAAGATCCAGAACCAAATGTACAATCAGCACAGTGGCCGTGTAAACCATCGGTAAAAACTGCCAAGACGTGATATTTCTCACTTTAGAAATGGTCTCGCTATCTTACAAATCGCCACATGAGTATGATGACTCATTCTTTTTTGCTTCAGAGTTGCAGAAAGTCTGCGAGACGTTGCCAATAAGCTTTAGAAATGCATGTTCATTTGAGAACAGTGCGACAGACATCATGATCCTCTCTTGGCACATGTTCACTGTAAGACATCACTGAGAGTCACCACAAGAACTTGATGTTTTTCTCGACGCACTCACCGTAATGAGGGCAAATTTTATAACACTACATTATTTATTTGTGTGAATCTATGCTATGCCATAGCATTCACCGAAAGCAACAGGTCACAGAAAATTACTCAAAATGAAAACACGTTGCTGTTGCGACAACAATGCGCTCGATGGAATTGTCTGTCTACTTTCGGAACAAAACAGTGATTGCTCTTCAAACGAGAGAATCTGATTTCGCTGAATTAATTTTTTTTCAAATTTCCATAAGAGCGCTTGTATGGTTGTTGATTTTATTGAATGAACGAACAAGAACAAAGCCGTTCGCTTTGTTTCTCTGCACCAAGTGATATTGAAGGGAAGGGAAGCAAGCAGGAATAGACGGAAAGGCTGGGATGTTAGCCAGTGATCTTTGATGTTCAGGTGATGAATGCTGAGATCAAATTGCAGCTACTTCAAAGCAATGCTTTTGTTCTCGGAAGCGCCTACTCTGCAAGAAAAGAAGGAAAAGGTGAACAAATTATTCACGGGATGCGGTGGATTCATTAGGCTAATGTTAATCAGGGAAATTCGTGACCGTCAAATTCAATCAAAGGCAGTTCTATTTCCCTCGCTCGCAGAGAGTACAACTTATTTTCGTTGCACTTTGAGCATATTGCGCTCGCCAGGAGGACTTCGTTTTTAACTTTATCTTTGGGAGCGATGCTCTGGGTTGCACTCTTCTTGATAAGCAAAATGTGTTGCGTAAAGTGAGAGCACTCCAGAGATTCACTGGCATTGCGACAAGAGATTGAAGCGAGGACTAGGATTCTGCGTCAGTGAAGCTTTCCGTAGAATGAATCTACGACGATTGTTCAAGTTATGCGAGAGCCTGCCTCACCCCCCCCCCCCCCACATACTTTATTCAACTTCCATTAGAGCCAATTTGCCCACTCTGTGGCAGCACTCGTCTACTTCCGGGAGTGGAGGCCGAAGCTCGGCTTGTTCACGAAAGCTGTGATGCCTAGGGGGACCAGGGATGCCCAGAGACCTTCGCCAATCACTATGGGGCCTCCCTTTTCGAGATGCGAACCAACATAAACAACCGAGTGCCAGGTCGTGGTACATCTCTATCGATTAGAAAAAGAAAGAGACGGTGGGTCTACGGTGGCCCCGAGATTCCAACCTAGTAAGACCCCCGCATGTGACCTGAGGCAGACGCTTCACCATTGCACCATCGCTGCGGTTAGCACGAACTGCGCAGTTGTAGGCCTCACAATTCCAGGTGAGCACCACTATGAGTTTCATAAACTATGCCTACTACGACGGCACACTGAGCTTTTTTCGAGCGCGGTCACTATTCCTGCTCGGATGGAGAAACGTACGGCCGAAGTGTACGCCTCTATGAAGCCCGCGCGCGAGGCAGAATTTTTAGCTCCGAATGAGACGTGCCGGACTCGACGAAGGCATCATTTGCGCACAGGACATGAATGATCGAATAATGACCTTTTTTTTGGTTCTCAACATAGGGATACCAAAGTAACGCATGTTGCTAATACGGCTGCAAAGACATAAGCGATAATGCTGCAACATGTTTTCATTTCGTGCGGCTTTGAAATCGACTCTCTCTGAAGTATATAAAAAAAGAAGATTACATGTAAGAAAATGTAAACGCAAATAGACGCGCTTTCATGCAAGCACAAAGCTCCCTCGCGAAAGAAACAAAAGAGAGAGAAGGAGTGAGTGAGAGACACACCAGTCTATCCGATGCCTGGCGCGCCTTCTATCAATTATCTATCATCCAATGCTAAAGTGCGGAACCACAGAAACCATCAGCAATGCGGTCGCTGTTGTCCCTAGCGGAAAAAAACCGTTATCTGCGGAGCGCACCGTTGGTTTCACTTCATAATCGCAGCAGTTTTCGCAATATTGAAGTCGGACGCACGTTTTCCCAACGCCAAGTACCCGGGCCTGCCGCTTTTCGGGAAGGCGAGAATATAGCATAAGCGCACTCGAATGCCGACGCACGCTCCATGGTCTGGTTTCCCGTTATCCCTGCCATTTCCGACAAATATTTTTTAGCAGAATTGAAAACCCCCTTTGTATCATTTGTTACGTGTGATTCCGCACAAAGTGTTTTCTATGGAAAACGCTGGCGTTGCGAACGTTCCGCTACGCTTGGAACGATGGCTCATACGTGGATTTGCATAATCTTCACGCCAGTGGCTTCGGATGCTTTCGTGGCGCTATTTATTGGGCTTTACGTTCATAAATACTGAAGTGATCATATTTTAATAGGCACAACAACATGAAAGGGCTTCACGCACATGCAATCACTTCAAATTGCTGCATATTTAACAGGCGGTCTTTTAGAAAGTGATCCAGTTGCGATTTTGCAAAACCGTTTGGAGCCACGAAGTAATGTTTTTTAGGCAAACGCACGTGAGCCCATATCGTTCCTATGCTGGCCGATTTGTCCTTAGCCGCAGCTCGCCTAGATTCAAGCGCCAAAGTTCCCCTTTGCGATTTTCGCAATAAACTTGGTGATTTTGTTGGTCTCTTGGGTGTCGAGCTTCTGTGGCTATTTCCTCCCACACCATCACTGCACGAAGCCGCAAATGTTTCGCGGAGATTCTCAGGAGCCCATTTGACCACTTACGATTGATTGATTGATTGATTGATCGACTGTTTGATTGATTGATGGAATAATTAATTAATTAGTTGGTGAACGATTGGGTGTAGCTGCGTGTGCGCACTACGAACATTTCTTTTACTTGTTCTTGACTTCTCCTTTTTTTCCACTGCACCCTAGCAAACCAAGCTCCAGCAATTTCACTCCAACAGATAGAGGCGCAGAAGGCTTCCCCTAACTTAAATTCGCACAGTGACCGTTACCTGCACATTATGCTTCCCTTAGTCAAGTCTTTTGTATAGTAGAGGTGCCTCGCAACTGTAATGCTTGATGTGCAGTGTTTGAAGATCGGTTAAATAAATTCAGGAGAACATAACAGTTCGCGACGTAATATGACTTTAAGCTGACTGTGGCTTGTAATCGTACAGCGAAGCATTGTCACGTCAGTGGCTTCCTGGGGCCGTATCACGATAGATTATTCCATTCAGAATTTATTCCAATCTCCTGACGTCAAATTTACGCACCCGTTGACGTAGCAACCTGGCGTTGCCCGGCAAACTTGTTTGAAAAGCCGAATGAATCGCTCTATGCGTTTTAGATCACTTTTGTTTGATTTGAAAGCAAATAGCATTGCCCCCTTGATAGATCTTTCTTATCTTATCGGCTGGCAAGTACAGAGGAGTGCGCGCAAGTGGATAGGGCTTTGGCGGATCCTAGCTAGCACAGTGAAAGTATATAACCGGATGAAGATAGTGGTGCCGGCGTGTGCGATTGGTCCGTTTCCCTTGCTTAGAGTATGCTGGTTGGTCGAAAGTTGCGGCGGCATGCAACAAGATGCCACAAATAAAGCTAAAAATAATCGTCATCAAATAAGAATTGGCAGGGTGATGTCGTATATGTGTCGAAAAGGCTCAGCACTGTAATACTGCCACGCTAACATTTGTATTATACGCAGAGACGCTGGCAACTCCAGTAATTAGAGTCAGAGTGATCGTTGGGCATTCATATCAGATTGCGTTCAAAACGGGGCAGGCTACTGCTATTAAAAAAAACAATTCTGCATTGTTCGGCATAATAATAAGATAATACATCTTTAGTGCGGCTTAAGAGACCGTTTATAGTGTCCCTGTGTATAGTGTCCCTCCCACATGCACTCAGTGCTTACTTGCTCCCTTTCTTCATCTTTCTATTCCCCTTTCCCCACCCCCAGTGTAGGGTAGCAAACCGGGTGTTCTTCTGGTTGACCTTCCTCCCTTTCTTGTCCTTGCTTTCTCTCTCTCTATATATATATGGGCGGACACGCCACTTTGACGGGGTGAGTTTTCGCGGTTGTTGATGTCGCCTGACAAAATGGGGAAGTGGACGCAGCTCAAAAAACGTTCACCAACAGCTTAGAGCTCATAGGGAAAGAGGTGCAAAATAGTAAATCATTTTTATGTATTTTATTTGCCCCTAACCATGCATAATTAGTGCGCACACGTCATATCGGATTCAAAATTTCGCAGTTTTTGTGACGTCGCCTGACAGACGGGTAAAAGAGGGGTTGAGCCGACAACTTTTTCACCAGTCATGGAAGGCTTGTGGTAGAAATGGAATAGAAAAAAACATTACAGTAGCTTGGCGTTAAAGCGCCCCTGGTGCTCAGGTGCACTTCACCTCACTGCATGTCCCAGATACAGATGCTCTTTGCACCACTGAGGTATTTAGATGCAGCACGAATGCACCATCTGATGACGGCACCTTCGTAAGTCTTCACACATTTAGAAGGCATAACGATCACCATCTCAGGGAGGCAGATAGCCTCTTTTGGCTTCTATTTATGCTAGCAACCTCACGGCAGCAAACACAGCATTATTCTTAAATATTTTTTTGTGTTGCTTTTATTTTGTGGCTGTCCAAATACTGAAACGCATGGACAATGTTTCCAGTCACGTTTTGTCCTTTAGTTACGTAGAAATTTCACCCTCGCCGCCGTAAGAAAACCATTGCATGTTACACACACAGACATTTCCAATGTGCACCCAAATTTTTGGAGTAACGTGTCCAGTAGTTTTAAAATAGAACCCTAAACCGAAGGTGACTACAAGCATTGACTGGTGGGTCATTTGGTGCATCATGCTGTGCCGTTTAGGCAGAAAAAAGCGATGTGGACACGACAACATCTGTCCTGTCCACATAGTTTCTTTTCCCCTCTCCATCAGGTCAACGACACAACACCAAGGTGATCCATTTACCTCACCATACCCCTTTGAACGCCTGGCTCCTGCGCCTCGGGCTATTTTCTCATATTCTTTCTTTCAGGCAGCTTGTGCTTTGGGATGATGCGCATATTGTGAATATTGTGGATCATCATAAAATATTGCAGATGCATTTTCCTGTTGCTTTATACATTCTATATAAATTCTTTTTTCAAGCCTGCTAGAAAAGCCTGCAAAACACGAAATAGGTGCCCTGCGACTAGCCGTACGGTACTTGCCTTTGTGTTTGGCGGGGTTTCGTAAAAGCGTGGAAAAAACTCTTATCTTGCACGTATTGAGCAACACAAAGATGTATCGGGAATATTTTATGATGACCAACAATTTTCCGATTGGCAGTGTTGCTCTGATTATTATATTTCAAAATATCAATAAATAATTCTGACTAATTGTGTAATTACGAAGATTAGGAAGGAGTAGCTTGACTTGCTTCAAGCGACGTTGAACGAGAATACCTTTGTTCTGTATACGTGGCACTCGCATTTTTTTTTCGCAAAATGTGCGTAGGACGCCCTGTATAAATTTTGAAGCAAAGCTGAGTACACACGCACGAAACGTTGCAACTGGCGATTTACCTGGCAAACGCGGTTACAGCATATAGGTTTCAGTGTATTTGAAGCACCTTATTTGACCAATGAAACATGTAAACCCCAGACATAGCTCTACACGTAGGTTTGCGATGCCTCAGTGAAAATCAGTTGAATGTTTTTCTTTGTTCGCTGACGGTTGCGACACATCGGTAAGCGAGTTCGGGTGGAGGCTTACCTGAGGCAAATTATATAGTAAATTTTGAGCGACAGAAAGGGAAATTTTCAAACACGCCGAGTTGCAGATTGGTTACAACATAGGCTTCCTGCTGGGATTTTTTTGCCGCACCAAATTGATATTCATGTTCTTTCTTTTTTTTCTTTTGCAGCCGCAGAAGACGAAATTTGACAGACAGAAGAGAAAATGAGCCCCCTCCCCTCCCCGCCCCATCCTTCCGTCTTACATATCTTAGTTCGCTTAGTGACCGAACAAGTGAACGTCAAAAAAGAGGTAGTAGCAAAATCTTGACATAGCCTTCTCTGTCGAGAACTACAGAAAACCCTACACCTGAAGATGACATTGCTGAAACCAGGAAATGCTTGCAACATGTAATTATTTGCCTAGGACCCGAAAAGAAAGCTCTTTAGAATGTTCAAGGAAACAGGGCTAATCCCATGAACGATACTTATTAGGAGCGACATAGCGTTTTATGAGTGTCGCGATCAACAAGTACTACGCAAGCAGATATTCCCAGTGAGCTCCTTAATAAAAATAGTACCTGAAGAATAAGGGAAATGTGCCACCCGGATATTCTTCGTCTTTTATTTTTTTGCTGGTTAATTACAAAAAGAACTGCAGGTAAAGCTCCACTCTGAATCGTGAGTAAAGACATGTAGACAAGAGATGAGACCATGTCTGCTGTCGTGGACGAAACATAGCCACCAATTCAGAGTGCATTGCGCACAAGGAAAAACCCGAACCCATTTTCTCACTTTTATATACTTCCATTTATTCCCTTATTTCTAATCTCTCAACAATGAAGTCTTCCATATTTTCCCAATCCCTCGCAAAAAAAAGAAAGGATCACTAGACCAACTGTGGCCTCAAGCAAGCCGATTTTGCTGCGCATTCCTTCATTGCATCACGCATTGATCGTCGTTTTCAAGTTATGATACGTACGTGCATCGGCTAGGAAACTATGATCATTCTTTATTCCAAGAGCTGCCAACTACTGGAACAACCTCCCTTCCTCGCTGTATTGCCTTAGGAATGTGATCGCATGGAAAATAAATAAATAAATTCGAAAGCCTAACGCAAGCGCAGTCCGCATAGCAATAAAAAGCCTTACTTCAACTATACTCTCTGTGTTACCATCATTTATCACGAAACGATTCAGGAACTTTAGAGCGTTCGGGAGCAGTTGTTTGATACTCGGAGCAGCACGTGCATTAATCATAAAGAGCGATGCGACATTCAACTGACGTCAACATTTAGCAGACGGCCATTTTGTTGTACAGTGCGAGTTGATTTAGACGCGTCGTTCAGAAAATCTCCGTGCAGAGCTGCTACGAATAAACTATTTCGAAACGGAGGCTTCGGGCAATTTGTCTCGCTTCAGAAGCACAGTGCGCGCTGCAACTCCCCAAAGGTTAACCTTCACGCCAAACTAAGCGAAACACGCAAAACACAAACCACGTCTCTTGAGCCCAAAATGTCCCGCGTATGCAACTTCGAGTGCGACTCGAGGAATGCGCTCGCTTGATCGATCGTTCGCCAGGTGGCGTTATTTGCCGAGACAGAATCGCCGATATCGAGCGGAGACCGCATCGAGTTACACACGACTCGTGCACCGTCATTAATTGCTGCGAAAGAATAACATCAATAACAATGCTTGTTTTGAGCACACGGAAACCGGCGGACGATTCTGAGCCTCACCGGCGCAGCCTATCACGTGATGCGTGGCAGCAAAGTGGAAAGAATAATTCTGCGCGTCCACAATTCTGCCTCAGGGCCTCTGGAAAAAAAAGGTTTTGTTCTTCTGTGCGATTAGGCTTGCCGAGTTTTCGCTCGTTGGCTCTGCGCTGCTCTATTAAAGATGCAACGTTTAAACGACGTCCCTACAGGACGATCGAAAACACCTTAAGAAGGGCATCGAATACAGAAAGGAGAGAGAGTGCGTCTGGAATTTACGAGTCAGGAAACCGCGCAGAAGTCGCGAGCCGTAATTGAATTAGAGAGTTGCTCCGTGCCAGGGAGAGCTTCCCGCTGAAAAGTTCTCGCGACGAGGGCAGTGGTAACAGTCACGACGCTCGTATTCAGCTGGGATAACGCTTGACGTGTTTTACGACTTGAGCATCGCTTCGACCGCGTAGACGACGCTTGTTCATTCTTATACTTTATGTTCTACACCAAATACGAGGGAGAAAGTGGTGAATAAGTTCTGAGTAGAATGTAAAAGACAGTAGAAATATACAGAAGCAATTTGCAAATGCGCCTCGACGTTATTCGTCTTTCTGGATTTGTAGGCTGAAACTAGACTTGCCGAGCGACGACGCGGTGTCTTGTAACTCATTGTTTAGAGAAAAGCAGCAGAGCGTATAGTGCGCGCTTTATGTGTTTGTGTTAAGAAACTTGCCTTTCTTTGTATAAATAGACGACGATGTCGTAACGAAGTGGGAAATGGTTGAAACACTTGAACGTCGATAATTGAGTTTTTTTGCTTATTTTTGCATAATAGAAAAGTGGGAATAATTCCTCCCGCTAATATTAGGACCTGGAGGGTCTTCGCCACCCACTCAGCTATTTACAAAACCGACATTCATCTTCCTTCTGTGTAAGTAGTTTCTGGTTGCTGTGTTTTCTATCTAGGTGTGTCACTCCTGGAAATGTTTAATGCCCAGAACAGCAGTATGTGGCAACGCACTACACCAGTACATGATGGCCGACAAAATGAAATCGAAGGCACCGTTAAGAAGTTATCGCTTTTCACAAGCCAATTCATCCACGAATGAAGCTCATATTTATCGTATGGTCCTGTTATATGTACTAAAGGGATGACATATGATTTTAGTTTTACAGCAGGACATTTCTCTAGAACTGTCGCAGTTCCACCATGAGCTGCTTTTCCATCGCGCTCATGTGGTAAGAAAGTTTAATAGTCTTCAGGTTTCTTTGCTGTAATTTCGAAGGGGAAGCGCAGGAAAGAGGAGGCCCACTGACACATTTCATTAAGAGTTGAGGTTCCTCTATGACAAAAAGTTAGGCAAGTACTCGTGCAGTCTTCATTTTTTACATATATTTAATACGCATAAAGACGCACAAAGATACAACACTAAAGTACATTACGTAAGAGCCGCCATGGTTCTGAAACTTACATTTATAGCATCCTCAGAAAAAAACGTCTATATCAAAAACACCAAGAAACAAGACAAAACATTGTTTCCTTCAATTTTGCTCCGCACTGACGCGTAAGTACGTCAGAGCGACGCCTGTTTCTTCAACCCATATCGCATTTGAAGTGTTTTTTGGGCCCTAAGGTTTCTCTAAACCTTCAAAGGGTTAGTCAGCATAGTTACCCCCCAAAAAATGTTGCAAAATTTTTCCATTAGTGAATAAATGATAATCGTCTAAGCAAACGTATGGCATGTGCTCCTAAGCAGAAGTTGCAGATGACTTGCAGAACGAAGATGCTTGAGAAGCTGCTAGCCCCCGTATTCAAAAATGCGCGTTAACTGGAACGCTTTTTGTGTGTGCGCCTCCATGAGTGCGTGTCTTTTTTTTCTTCATTTTTTAGCGTTTTCCTCTGCCATCTTTCTAACCCCTATCCCCCATCCCCAGTGCAGGGTAGCAAACCGGAGGCTCATATCTGGTTAACCTCCCTGCCTTTCCTTTTCATTCCCTCTCTCTCTCTAACTTGATGCCCACGTTTTACATGATCTAGATGACGGCTGGCGCGAACGTGCCAAAGACCCTCATTGCTGTTCCTTCGACGCGTTCACATCAGGCGTCATTTTGATCAAGTTAAGCACGCGCTTCAAGTTGAGGCGCGTTTTGAATACTCGCGGGTGAGGGCCGCTTAACGAACACGGAAGAAAGAAATGTATCAGTTCCTCCCAGAAGCGAATCATTGAAAGTGACAGGAAGGCTTAGCGTGTGATGAAGGCGCTTTCAGAACGCCTGACACTAACAAGGCTCTTACTATGAGATTATAACGTTGTTAATGCTGGCGGTACTAACGACGCACTTTACCTTTTAACGATGAGGCGCGCCGCTAGCTGGGTTGCACTTGAAGGCGCGCGAGGAGAGAGAGAGAGAGAGAGAGAGAGAGATCAAAGACAGGAAAGGCAGGGAGATCAACCAGATGAGCACCCGGTTTACTACCCTTCACTGGGTGTTAGGGAAAGGGAAATAGAAAGAGGAAAGGAGGGAAAGAGTAAGGTGACACCGATGCAGAACCACCGGCATTTTTCAACGCTCTACCTCCTACCCCTCCCCACTCGTCATCGTTAAAAAAAAGCTGCAGATAGATTTTGCTTAACATTTACTATCCGTCAAGCTCGGAACAGTCTATGCACACAGTTGTTTTTCAGCAGCGCTAATGTGGCCCCCAAAAGCACTGACGCCACCCCCCCCCCCTCCAGCAGCGGAAAAACATAATGCTGCGCTAGCTCTGGTAGAGATGGTTGACAGGAGCGTGACGATGAGTCGCCCTTGGCTTCTTCGCTTTTGCAGCCACGCGCGCTGCACATCTCTGAGGTTATTATATAACCCTAGGCGTATGGGTGTCCATTTCATGCGAACACGCGAGGGCGCCGGTGGAACCAACGGTGCCGAGGTGAGGGTGCCGTGAGCGTATACTGTCGGAAGAAAATAAAAGGCGTAAGAAAATGGGAAATACAAAAACTGCCATATCAATTATACCGCAGACAGAGTGCCCACTAGTTTTGACAGAGCGAAGGACAATGACCGAAGGGGTTGGTCACGGAAACGAGGGCAACACACGCTGTGTGCCAACCGGAACATATTGTGACACTCTTACGTTCGTTTTGGGTTTATGCCTCAACAGGATGTGGGGCACTCGGGACGAGTGGGGAAGTAGAACACGACTTTCAGCTGGCTAAGAGAATTTCGATAGGCACTCAGGTGATATAGGCCGTTGCGACTCCCTTACAAAAATCGGTTTGACCTTTCAGTCACTCATGAGTCCCCTATCAGTCACCCCTGTCACCTATCTGTAGACTCGACCTTTCTGTAGACTAAGTCCGCAGAATGTCTGCAGACACCGTGCGGACTGCAAGTAGACTTGTCTGTAATATGCGTGCCCAGTGAGTGTGTGTGTAAATATGTATATGTATCTATATATACATACATATTCTGAACCATGACATATTTTATAATTGCGGTTGAATAGTTTTGACCTTTCAGTCACCCATGAGTCACCCACCAGTCACCTCCATGTAGAGCTAGTCTGCAGAATGTCTGCAGACACCGTGCGGACTGCAAGTAGACTTGTCTGTAATATGCGTGCCCAGTGAGTGTGTGTGTAAATATGTATATGTATCTATATATACATACATATTCTGAACCATGTCATATTTTATAATTACGGTTGAATAGTTTTGACCTTTCAGTCACCCATGAGTCACCCACCAGTCACCTCCACGTAGACCTAGTCTGCAGAATGTCTGCAGACACCGTGCGGACTGCAAGTAGACTTGTCTGTAATATGCATGCCCAGCGAGTGTGTGTGTTTGTGTAGATGTATATCTATATATAAACGCATATATATACATATTCTGAACCATGACACATTTTATAATTACGGTTCAATAGGTCTGACCTTTCAGTCACCCTTGAGTCACCCACCAGTCACCTCCACGTAGACCTAGTCTACAGATTGTCTGCATATTGTCTGCAGACACTGTGGACGGCAAGTAAGTAGACTTGTATGTAATATGCATGCCAAATATATATATATATATATATATATATATATATATATATATATATATATATATATATATATATATATATATATATTCTACATGACACATTTTATAAATAACAGTTAAATCGGCTTCACCTTTCAGCCACCCACGAATCACACAAGCACCCACACACACAAACACACACACACACACGTGTGCGCATCCTGAACCATGACACATTTTATCATTGCGCTCTGTTTTGCCATTTTAACATTTTGAAAACTTTGTCACTGATTGCTACAAGAACAGTCTGATAATGGCAGTTATATAAATCAATTATTTAATACTAATTGAAATAAGGTAATTATTAATTATAAAATAATAAAAATAAAATAAGACATTAAAATAGATAATTAATAATTAATAAGGTAATAAGGTAATACTGGCGTGTTACATAACGTACATTAAATGCAGCAGTTATACTATGGCTCGAACCGCAGCCTGAATTTAAGGACATATCTACCGCGCGACGCCGACACCATCCATCCGACCACCGACTGCGTGGTTGCTTTCGGCGCCGGCCCCCAGGAGGCGCTGGCCGCGAGCACCGGTAAAATTACGGGTGAGTATATTTTCCCGTCTGCACCTGGTCACCGACAAGTCACGGCGTGCACGCGTGCATGCCATGTGCACGCCGCATTGACGGCGACCGATGAGGTAGTGAACATGCCGTGCCGAGAGGAATTGTGGCGATTTTTGTGTGTATTAATGATCCAAAACCCCTGTGAGTGCATAACGTAGCTCTCAGTGTTTTCCGTGTGGTGTGCCGATGCCAATTATCGTAGTTATGACCCGGTCGCGCTTTCTTTGTTACCGGCTCATGAAAAGCCGATGGTACTCTCGCTGCGCTCGCATTCCATCACAGTGCGCGGAAGAATTTTTTGAAAGTTGTGCTATCACGTGCTGTAGTTCATCTGCAATTCTACGCTGTTGACGCTGGAGGCACCGTGCACCGACTGTCCTTCCTGCGGTACCTGCGCGATGCGGCAGCAGCTGTCACGGAGACTCGTTTACCGAGCACGCCTAGAAAGGTAAGTCCGGTGCGTGCGCGCATTCTTGTAGTCCGTGAAGTGGGCATTTCTGTACGAGTAACAAGGTGATTAGTAACGTGACAAAAATGATCGTGCTTTTCGAATGTTCGTTCTTGTCGCAGGGCGCATTTAGCGAAGTTTGATGAAAATTGCCCTAAATCGTGATGTTGCCAAAATCTATCGACTATTTGCTTTCTGCTGTGAAGTTTCCTTGCGCTGGGGACTGCTTGATTTGAATAGGCGCAAAAATTCAAGCAGGGAAAGTTACTATTTCTGTACGTAATTTTTCAGCGAGAAATCGTATAGCCATTTCTAGAGGTACGTCGATTTGTCGTCTTCACAGCTAACGGCTGCGCGAGATGGCACCCGATTGCTGTGTACGACGCATGGCCAGATTTTAGCTTGTATGCAAGTTCTTTTATTTATATAGTGTCTTCAGACAGCCTGTATTTCTTGCGTTGGGTGTCATGTGTTTTCGTGTATTTGTAAATGGTTCCGAGATTTCAACAACAGTATCTATCTTTAATGGAAAAAATTGTTTTCTCACCTGAAAAAGAGGGAGTCTGTTCTTTTTCAATGCATCGTCCTTTGCGGCAGGGCTTTGTTGCACCGCATAAATAAATTAGGTTTTCGAACGCTTATCATGTGTTAACGAGTTTTCTGGTTGTGCAATTCGCATTTGACTTGGTACAGACGTGCGTTTGTGTGAAGTTTTTATAGTAGATTCATGTTTGCTCCAGTTCCATTTACATGTTAACTGCCTGTGATGTAATAATCGGGTATTTGTGCAACCATGCAGCTTCATGTAGCTGTTTGTACGAGACTTTTCACAATGTCACAAGTTTACAGTTTCAGCAGGGTTAACTTTACAGTAAACTGAACATTTCTTCTTGTTTAGGGATGTCACGATTTTGTGAGCCAGAGGAATCTACATCACTTGGGAGCCTGCGGCACTTCTGCAGGCTGAACAGCGCGTCAAAGCATCTGATCTGCATGCTGCGACAAGGTGTGTGCAAGGCGGTCACTGCCACTCACATCAGATGTCGGTACTCACTACTTCATTCCTTGGAAGCGATATTCTTGGTCCCAACCAAGCAGCCCGGAAGAAATCGGAGACAAATAAAATGTGCAAAGAATACTATTGCGTCTGTTATTTTATTGCATGCATGCATGCCAGTTTCCCATAGTGGGGCTACAGAAATTCTATCTAATGTCTGCCTAAATGCTGTAATCCTGTGACCACAATCTCGACAGACTTTCTGCAGAAATGCTGTATCCTGCAGCTACACAGATTGAGCAGACTTTCTGCAGAAAGGGTGTACCAATTGGGCGCTGGGAGGTGACAGGGGGTGACAGAAAGTCTGTCACCTGTCTTCAGATATTCTGCATCCCGGGTGACTCGGGGTATGCAGAATTTCTGCAGAAAGGGTGTACCAATTGGGTGCTGGGAGGTGACAGGGGGTGACAGAAAGTCTGTCACCTGTCTTCAGATATTCTGCATCCCGGGTGACTCGGGGTATGCAGAATTTCTGCAGAAAGGGTGTACCAATTGGGTGCTAGGAGGTGACAGGGGGTGACAGAAAGTCTGTCACCTGTCTTCAGATATTCTGCATCCCGGGTGACTCGGGGTATGCAGAATTTCTGCAGCAAGTCTGCAATGATTTTTGTAAGGGCTAACTCTACCTGGCATCTCAAAAAACATATTTCGTGGGAGTAACAATTTAATAGAGCTTTGGAACAAAACAAAAATTAGGTTGATTAGAATGGCAAGCTCGACGGGTTAGTAACGTAGAATCTCGATAAAATTAACCTCAAGGGACCGGGTAAACATGCTTCAATTAACAGGAGTTTTGGTCACTGAGAACAGAGGTGGCAGCATTATATGTAATGCGGCCTCCTAACACTGTTAGGTAAGTTTAACATAAAGAAGTTATGTAGCAGCTGCACGCTATCTGAAAAGTAATTCGCAGCATTGCCGAACCAGCAGGTTGTACACAGGCAATATCCTTGTGCAGCCGAATACAGGTCGAGACGTTACTGCATGATTATTGGTGTCATTAGAGAGCTTTAATTAACTATAAGTGGTACATGATCCGTAACAACGATACGTGATACGTCAGACTCTCTTCCCATGCACGTCGTATACTGCGAAATACTGTGGCTGTCACGCTGACAACCGCGATTACGTGGCAACAAGGCAGCATCCACACAGCCCAGTTGGCCCGTATCGATCCCAAATCGCGCTTGTTACATGCCTACCACCCTGACAGCGGGAAATATAAGTGATATAAGCCACTGATTAGTCTCATGTCACGTTGAAGGCAAAGTATTATATGTGTTTTGTCGTGATTATTGAGATCGTCTGTTTGTTTTAAAGATGCTAGGCCTACAGACGTGGCGCCGATCAGCAAAATGGGCGTGATTCTCTCTCGGCAGATGGCGCAGGTATTGTATCACCGGTAAATCGTTAATAATGAGGAATGCTCTAAAGGTATAATTATTCACTGCATCAATAAAGTATTACTTCGCTCTAGTACGGGATGACGGTGGCGAACAATCGCCAACTACAGACGCCGAATAGACGATGCGGGTCGGGTGAACATATAGGGATGCATTCACCTCTGCTGTTGGCTAAGGAGGTGGCAAAGAACTGTTAAGAAAGGATGTAGATGAGGTGCAGCCCCACTGTCACATTCGTGTAAATGAGGCTTATGGTTACACCGACAGGAAATTTGTACCCATCAATGCATCAGGGGCTCACATGTTCATAGGACAGTGAGTAGACACTCAGAAGACGACGCAGCAAGGATGAACACATCTTAAGGGACTTTGTTTCTTTCTTTCCTGTGGGTTGTGCTCCTGTATTCCTGTCCTATTGGCTGTAACATTGAACCTTTGACATTGCTGTAATGCGTCCTGTGTCGGGCGTGTTTGAAGGCTACTGAATTGACTACCCTTCGCTTGTTTTGGTTTCGAGGAGGCGCCAGAGGTGTATTAAAGCAAAGAAACATCGCTTATTGTAGCAGTCGCTGACACAATAACAGGTGGCCATGCCGTCGGAGTCCAAGGTATCTAGTGGCCCTCAGTAGGACATCCATAATTTTGGTTGTTCTATTTTGGTTATCCATGGGGCGAGCGGAGTGGTCACGATACTGTCCAGGTCTATGCATGGTATGCCTTAACATTCCATAAAAAATTTGGTTGTTTGAGTCTATTCCATCGTTTTTTGATAATGGCTTTCTTTATTGAATACAGGCACAGGTAGCGGAAAATATACTTTTGGTCGTGCCTCTTTCTCGAAACATCCTGGACTTGATTGTGTGATTCCGTTTGCGAAAAGTTGGGCTGCGAATAACAAACGCTTTTCTGCATTACCCATATACAGAAACAGCCATTTCAAAGGCTGTTGTTTGGTTTAAGTGGCCGTTCTGTTCAAGCTGTTTCCCTTTAGTGAGATTTTACTTTATTTGATGACAATTTTTAGAGCGCGATGTACGAAGACTAAAGGTAATTAGAAACACAGCCTGAGGCCCTGTCATTTCTACAACACGACGAGGTGTTCACGTTCTTTACCGGCTTGACAGTTTAAGAAATGCTGTCCAAAAAAAAAATTGTTGGTTTTTCAGCACTCGTTTAAATTTCTATCGTAATAGCCTTTCAAGATGCAGCACATGACTGAAGTAATAACTTGAAAAAATTTACAGCGGAATAAATCTGTACGCCACTACCAGACATTCAAGTGGACTCAATAGTAATAAAATAAGGGATTCGCATATTACACAGCGCAAGATCGATAATATTTCGCCATTCGGGAAAGTTAACGCGAATCAAAAACTGACGAAGAGTAATAAATTACATACACGCATATGATTACGCCGCCTAAGTGCGCTTTAGCAATAGTGGAATCCGGCTCTACCAAAGAGCATTTTAACTATAGCTCGCTGAACTTTCGCGAGTGCGTGGGTTGTTCTGCATTCTGAAATTGGTTCCGACGTCGAAAGCAACTACTCAGAGAAATTAACTTTTCCTCTGGGGCGTTTCGGGCAGGCGAAACGTGAGGAATAATATACGTTTGCCTTTTTGCTGGAAATTATTACACGAAGAACCACTCTAACTACTTAAAAACACACGCAAAACTGGCGGTGCCGGAGTTTCAGGTCACACACTTTCGTGACAGCTGCAATTGGGCTTTCAGAGTTAATGTAGTTCTAGCGGTGTGGACAACATTCACGAAGAAAAACAAAAGTATCGCATAGCGTCGCGTGGTCCCTCACAAAGTTTCTTGCCGAAGAGCATTGGCAAAGCGTTGAGTTTCTTCTCGTTCGGGAAACTTTCCACTTCAATGATATAAAGCGAGAATTAGAGCCGGCGGATCTACTCACTCGATGGTCAGTTAAATAACAAAAGCTTAGAAGCAGCGAAAAGCGAAAGAAAGCAAGAGAGCATAAAATAAGGCTGTCTTCACACGTAGATTTCAGCGTATTAGGACGATACGAACTAACAGACAATTTTCTTATTCTGTGTGCCATTCCCGTTGTACATGGAAATGCCCACTATACGTTCCAAAGGGCACTTCTAACATATGCTTTTAATAAAAAGCCTAAGTGAATAAAAAAATATGGCTGACTCTGTGTTGGAAATTCATGGTAACCGAATGTTTTATTCACGTTTGTGCAAACACTAAAGCCAATATAATGCAAACGTAACAATGATATTGATATAACAAGCTCAAAACAGACACAGAACACAAGAAAAAGTGAAAAAGGCAAGTGTTGGCATCGAACTAGCGTTTTATTGCAAAAGCATGAATTTATAACCTCGCACCCATGATCACAACAACACATATTTGTGCAAGTTATCAGGAATACTACAAATCTTCAAGAAAAACAGCAAAGCCTAAGCCGGCGTTCCACATGCGGATGACTCTAAGTGAGCAAATTCTTTATCACGTGCACGAGGCTATGTGTTCATTCTTCTTCTGTGTAATAAAGCCTCAGTTGGAAATCGGCACAGGTTGTTGTCACTTCTCGTTTTGCGTGTTTGCTTTTGCTCTGATTATGTCAATATGGCATGCTAACTAGGCCGGTCTCACACCTTGCTTTTCTAAGAATGACGACGAAAACGCTTGCACAAGGTGATGCACGCTAACTGAAAATTTATGCAAATGTAACGCAAATGACTCAAATACAGCCCAATGTTCCTTCAAGCGCGACGCAACAATGCAAGTCTGAGACAACGACCCCATTATTTCTTCTTCGCTTCTATGTAGCCAGCTTCATCAGTTTTGTGTCGCCGATTTCTTTTCGCTTCTCTGAAGATCGACCAATGCACACTGCATGGTTTGATGCCGCTTTGTACGCTTTTCTCTTCACACTCGGCTGGCTTCGCTGCGAGCTCCTCTCTTGCGTGGCCGATTTCTTCTATATTCTGTTGCTAGCTTGTTTACTTCTTGCCTCTCGCTCAGCTTCTGATTGCGGGCATATGCCACAATGCCACGTACCCTTTCAGACACATTGGCCGGAAATGGGCTCATAAGCAACGTAACATGACCAGTGGCACACACCTAGTGACCCAATATGTAAGAAATGACCACAGTTATTTGAAACTGGAAGGAGAGACAACGATGGAAGTGAGGGCAACACGAAAATTAAGCAATTGGACCAGAGCTGAGGTTCTCGCGCAGAGGTACCCCTTTGTGACCAACTGGCACAAGGCAGGCGACCTCTGCTCAATACTTTCCAGTCGCTAAATGAGAATGGCTCGCATCTAATGCAGCATTTTAATGATTCAGTTCATATCCTTTATTTGGCCAGCCTCAACCCCTTTGTAGGCCTCCAAAAGGATGCGCGGTTCTTTATAACCCCATTTCGCACCTTCAACGAAATCAACTCTGTATGTGTATCAGGTGACGCGGTCTTTCTTTGGTCCATTGCTGTCACTGTAATGGTGCTACAAAGAAATGACAAGGGCTCTTTCGTCTGTACGAACTCCTCGGTTCTCCAGACTTGTAGCTGAAAACGATAATAAATGCATGCGTAAAATGCGGCATGTGGCCTGACCTTTTCTTTTTATCAAATGAACGTCGCGAACATTTCATATTTCCTGTAATGTGAAAATGAGAAATGTTCAATATGGCATTCGTTTTCCTAAAATATTCGTATTCAATTCGAATCAGGAATTTCCCTATTCGCACACTTCCACCAGTTAGTTGTGAATATTTAAGTGTCTGCTAATTCAGGGTGGAAGGAGATTTATATAGAATATCTTACTGGAACAGGCAATTCTTAAGCGTAGGATTAAATTTAAAAAAAGAAACAATGACTTTATAACAATTTTCCGCGCGTATCGATGGATTTTGGTGGGTCTGCAGCGTTCTTTTTCACATTTGTGAAAAGAAGACCACGCGCTCAGTACAGGCATTACCTCTCTGCCTTTAATGGTAGGACTTTCGTGTCTCGGAAGAATGCCTGCTGCACAGAGTGTGCACAAATGGACGTATATTCAACGTCTGTGCATTTCCTCAAGTTGTTGCCTGAAAGTTTCGCATTTCGCGTTTCAACCTCGCTTTCAACGAAATTAACGTTCACGTTAAGGAAAGTTTTATGCAAAATGTCCAGTTTTCTCCCATTGGCTCCGCTAAAACATAATAGTCCAACTTCCTTCCTTGGCCCTCGTTTGGATGTACGAATAATTGCTGCGTGCGGCTGAAGGGGCAAATGAGTCCTAGCTGCAGCACCTCAAACAAAGGTCAGCGTTGTTTCACATAGCATCGTACTCTACAATGCTCACATATTCTACAATGCACGCAGCTTGGCAGCACGACCTTGGCCCGAGTGCTCCTGAATACTTAACGTCTTTTTCCGGTCTCTCGTATTTAGCCTCATAGAAGGGGTACTTCTTGTAACCATGACATTTCGGAACGACTTGTTCGCAGCGTTGCCTCGAGGACAGAGATGCTGATTTACTACTCGTCACCTTGTTTGCAGGGTACTGCATACTAGGTCAACAAGCCACGGTAAATCATGCACCGCGATGAATCATGCAGCAGCAGCAGCAGCAACAGCCAAAGCACTTCGAGGTAAGAAATATGCTTCTCCTGCCAACTTCTCCATGCTCCCACATTGCACTTGCGGAAGGCCCAAGCAGTGCCGTGGTAACAAGGTTTCTTCGCAGGGTGTGCCAAAGCGGTCCTACATTCTGCTAGTAATGAATAGTATACGATACACGTGTTGCAAATTATACGACATAACCAACATAACCAGCAAAATCATAGCAGAACTGAACTTGTTCTGCTTTTCACACTGACTTGTAATTCCAGCTAAACTAACTTATAGACTAGTTGCCCTGTGGGCCACAAGTAAGAAGTTTTACTTCACTAATGTTAATGAAGCCTACGCTGAAGATGAGAATGGGCGCAATGAACTCTAAAAAGCTTAATATGCTGAGTTCATGTTCAAACTTTTGGTCTTGCGAGTACAACGTCCGAGTCTTTTCTTCCGTACGTTTCATTGTCTTTGTTTCTATCTTGAATACGGTAGTTGCTTCGCACCAACGTCGGTGAGGCAAAGATTTGAGTCGATTCTCGTATACATTGTAAAAGCAGGTTAAATCAAAGAGGGCGAAAGGACAACTGAAGACCTGCATCACAGTAGCTGAATGCATAATTTTCACGCTGGATCGGCTCACTTGCTGATAGTGGCTGAGCCACCCAACTACAGCGTCACCGGGTTTTCCCGTGAAGGTCCGCGGCTCCTTGTAGTGGAAAAGAGGTGCCCTCTCGGACGGTTGCTAGGTATCTCCATTCGAGTTCATTTCCATCACTTCAAAACTTGTCCAGCGAATATCACCCAGCACAGCTTCATTATTAGTCTTCCCGTAAACACCTATTGCCAGCGTCCCATTGACGTTTGGTCTGCAGCTGCATCTAAGCCGCACGCTTGCATGGATCTCCATTGTCCTGGCAGGCCCATCCCTTTCGAATCTAATAACTGAAGAGCAGAGTTTTGCCTCTGAGGGAAGAATAAAGTCTTTAGAACAACGGGAGACCTTATTATTAAGCTCCGATCCAGAGATTCAACTGAAGACCGTCCGACTGGCCGAAACCTCCGCTAGGGTCCAAGGACTCCTGGCCGTCGTCTCGGTGGGAAGGCTTAAAGCCTTCCCTACATCTGCTGGACAAATAAAGTTTTACATTCCAAAAATCCATATTGTAGAGAAGTCACCGTTAGAGCAGTATCGGCGAAATCGATCATTCTGAGTTCACCAACCGGTCGGTCCGTCGACTCACCCTCGTACGATTTAACTGGCATACGGCGAGCGGGGACGATTTTATCGCCCTTGGACTTTACACAGAACCTCACGGCGACGACGGAAGAAGTACACATGGAGTGTCCATATATTTTCTATCGCAATAAAAACATTAGGCATTGGAATACAATGAAGCTAGTAAACGAGGCATCACAAATTATTGATCTCTGGTTTGAAATGCGCGTTAAAGAAAGCCACTCTGCCCATTCTAGTGAACATTTTAGCGCAACGGAGCACAAAGGACACGATGGCGTCGACCATACAAGAAATCTTTGTAGGGAGTTTTTCATACTGCTCTACAATTTACAGTCCCTCTACAAGTGAAGCAGGCGTTTCCCTTACGCACTCCCCTTACGTGGGCCGATCCCATAGACAGTGCAATGCCTGGCCGACTCGCGGCGAAAGTGTAGTTCGCCATACACGGCTTTGCTGGTCATTCTTTTTTCACGTCGCTCGTCTGGTTAGTCCAGAGGTGGTTGTCATTCGCATACATACTGATATTTAGCCCCTCTATATTTCTCACAGCATCGGGGAGGCCCCTCATAGCCACGTTGAAGAGGAACAGAGAGAAAACCAAGCACTGCGGCGTTCCCCTGCTCCCTGACTTCGATGTGGGAGATTCAATGTCTTGGAATGTCATGCAGGGTGATATCAAGCTCTACCGTTGGTGAACGCTCAGAATGCTTGATTTCGCGGGCACTGCTCTATCGGTGACTTCTTTACAATAAAGTAAAACTCTGCTCTTCAGTTATTAGATCGTTCCTCTTGATGTCTGTTCCACCGCTGTCAAAATACATTTTAAAACCGTCAATTTTGCCCGCGACAGTATAAGAACAACATCTGTAAAAAAAATTGCTGTCAACTCATGGCTTATGTAATGAGTGCGAATGAGGTCTTTAAGAAAGCAAAATGAAAAATGAAAGCGCTGAGCGCATGGTAAAGGATCTCCGCTGGTCAAAATTAACCCGCTGTCCACCACCACCATGTCTCTCTTAGCTCATTGTTTTTCCTTTCAATGTTAACCTTATCCATCGCTCAAATCAACCTCGTTAAAGAAATGTGCTCTTACATAGCGGCAGTATAGTAAGGTGGTGTATAGAGAGGAGGGTGAGAGTACATGAATCTCCGGCACGGCGAAAGCTAGTCTGTTTCATTTTTGTAGCTTCACAAGAGACTTTGTCCTACTTGACCCTTTGGCGCCATCTCAGCGATATGGTGGATATGTCCCGATCTGTAAAACACTAAATGAGCTGTTCCAACTGATAAAACACGACGTTTTTTTTTTTGCACACGAAAACAATTCGTGCGTTTTTCTCCGGTCTCTGAAAAACGATACGTGGCAGTAAGGAGAATGACGACAGTTCCACACAGATGGAGTGAAGTTTAGTTTTCTTATACGAATGTAGCGTCACGCACGTCACTTACAGTGACGTAATGTGAATTTTTGCAAATGATCCACTGCAGGAGGGTGATATTCCTGCATTCAAAATCTGACGTCGCCACTATGATCAGAACACCGAGTCGATCCCGTTATAAAGATGTCGAATTTAGGGCAACATTTTTTTTGCAAAATTTAATGTTTATTTTTAATATAAATGAAGACCAGCGCCAAGAACTTCCCAGCCGGTGCTGGGCAACGTAATTATGAACGAGCGCTACAAGGAGAATTTCAAGTAACCGTTGTAGTAGTTCCGGGTTTTTTTCCCCCTTTCATTCAAGAAGAAATGAAAAAGCTGATTAGGGCCCACGAACAGACCTCTCAAACCCTGGCAGTCCAGAGGGCTCGCGACAGGGCCGTCAGTTCCACCTGATGGTCCCCGAGTTGGCCTAGCCAGGTGGCGTGGCGTTTGCTTACGGCTATAGTGGACAAAATAAAGTTGTTTCACTCACTCACTCACTCACTCTACTGACTTTCATACGTCTTCGAGTCGCGCGAAAATTGTTTTTCCTTTAACCGATACAGCGTCAAATCCAGTACGTTCGCTTAAGTTTTAGTAGTAAAGCATGACGCACTAAATTTAAATTTATTCGCAATATGTGACACTTGGTTAAAACGATGACCACTATAGTAAGGTTTGACTTTAGTGAAACTTCATTCGAGAAAGAATATGACGTTGAAAAATAATTTAGCCCTTGGATACACAAGCTTCACTTCATTTGTCATCTTGCGAAAGGCCTTGTTAAAATTTACTTAGACACGTGCATTGCACTTCTAAGCGCTCGCTTTCTGAGGTGAAGGGTCTCCACTGTAGTCAGACAAACGTAAGAGCCAACCAGCAGTTTCTTCGATGACAAGGTCTTGATTCGTTTTCTTAATTGCCGAGAAAGCAAGAGCTACAATGGCCTCGGCACTTTCCTGAACTCTGCTGTCGTAACATTTTCAACGTTAATTGCTGCATGGAAGCTACCAATAATGAGCTTTCGGGATGGCGTCACCTTTCGCGCTAGCTTCGGTCAGCCATTTGAGAACACGCACTAACGAAGACTGTCTAAGACGGTGACTTTGATGACCCATCGCGTGCTTGAAGAAGGTTGTTAATGAGCTCGAAAGAATACTCTGTGCTCACATGCAGGTTAACGCTGTTTGCGCAAGATGTCCACTCTTGCCTCTTCGCTCATGCCGTCGGTACTCTTCAGATAGCATGTACGAAACGAACGGCATTTCCTCGGCAAAGTACAACTTCTGCAGACATTCTACGTACTTTATTTATATACATATTTTCTTATTCGTAAATGATAAAGAGTGGCGCAGCATCTAGGAAATTCTAAGCACTGCTCTTCAATATTGGGCTGGGGTCATGGCTTGAAGTAAGATTTGCGTAACCCATATTCAACTATGAACATTTCATCTGGCATGCATGGAATTGTATCCGGAACACAGGAAGGTTCAGTCGTTCTTATTACAAATTACGGCCGTTTGTGTCAATCAATGCAAATCTGGTTCAAATGTCTAGGATCATTTCAGCGGTATGCTAGGAAACATCGACTAAATGCCAATGCTATTACTATTGCGCCATCTTGCACAGAAAGAAAAAAAAACTGCAATGAGAAAGTCTTCTGTTAGGCATAAAAATGTCAAAATACAAGGCTACGTAACCATACACTGAAGGAAAGCATTTATATAAATTGTCCATGTTGTGCTTGTACCTGTATAGCAATCACAGTTGTGTGAAATTTTGCTATGGTTCAGCCGCATTTCACGTTCCACTGATATGGGCTATGCAGGTACGGCATTTTGGTGAGATATTTTTGTCTCTGCACGATTGCTTTACACAGCACCTGCCACTTGCCACAAGCGGTGCCCTATAAGAACGCTTACATCCGAAGTAATGCCAGTTTTACAATAGAACTTTCAATCCTCATTGAACTCGATGTGCGTTGAGCATAATCTGAGTGGACTGAGGCATACTGTGTCGTACGCGGATAAAAAGGCTGTTACACATATCTCAGGCAATACACTGAAAAGCCAATTACAGTTTCCGGGTAACCCTACTCGTTTGTACAAAAGGCAATGCCAATCACATTGTGAATTTCGAGTAATTTACTAACTGGGCGTACGCTATGGTTATAACCAAATATCCTTAAAACAAGTGCGTTGCCTAGTAATAGAAGTATATATATATATATATATATATATATATATATATATATATATATATATATATATATATATATATATATATATATTCTCGGTACACGGTATTCTCGGTATATATGTACTCGGTACAAACAAAATGACAGCATTTTTGCTGCACCTAAATAAGCGAAGTGAATATGACTGCACGTTTTATTGTTGATGGCAGCCTACATTTCTCTTCTACCTTCATACCAGCGTCAATGACACGTGGAATGAAATCACGCCAACTTAGCGCAGGAGTTCTTTTGTGGTTGACACTTTTGCAATTTGTTCGATACTTCCGTGTAGAGATACAGCGATAGCGACACACACGACACGATTTCCGTAGTTGAAAAAGCAAAGTTTTTTTTTTCATTTTTCATATATCCTCGATGATTACGTTGAGGGGCGTTATTAGTAAACCGAGGACGAACAACAAGCTCGCTACCTAAACAATCAGTCCATTCAGATCTTACGAATGGCCTGTAATGTGGACTACATTCGTTAGAGCTGCTTAAATTGCAAAATGAGTTTTTGTTTTGCTGTTGTCGCTATATTTCGGAGAAAATGAATGAAAGTTACAGTGCGATCAGACAACAATGTAAGCAAGAAAGGACGCTGGACGAGAAACGAAAATGGGATTAAACACTCCAGCCTTCCTAGAAAAAAAGAAAACGAGACCAATATTCGTGAGAATCGCCTAGAATGGCACATTCTAAGTGTCAACACAGCGCCTCATTTCGTACTCTTTTGGGCAAGCCCAGAAAAGTATGCAAAGTATGCAAAACTAACTCGCCCACATCAAGCTTCTGCTGCTAGAAAAGAAGTTCACGAACGCAATCACCCTCGTTGCTTAAAGCTTGACATGATAATTTTTTTCATTAGGGAGCAAAGGAGGCATGCCTTTCAGACAGTTTTGATTTTGCGTTCCACCGTCGTATCCAAGGCCTCGGCAAGCGCTGATAGAAAAAGCTTGTAGGTCACTGCTTGTGCCGGACTAGTATAAGGTTGTGCCACTGTATATCCGGAGAAGAATGCAGATAACGAATAAACGTCTTTTTTTTCCTATGCTTTTACGCTGCAATATCCGAACGGTGAAGTCGCGCGGACGAGGCACGATGGGAGTTGGTTACTGCAAACGAGGTTGTCGAACTTTGCCGGCATGTAATGAACTGGCTGCTGACACGTGAGGTAGTCGGACCAATGCAGAGCACCTACACAGGAAGTTGTCACGTAGAAGATGTAATTGGGAGGGAGGTGAGCAAAGTAAACGCAAGGTTTAACAATGGAGGGTGGAGAAAAAGGCACGACCCCCGCACTTCACCGTCCTCTATAGAGCTGGCACGGCACCCGCTTCTCCGCGGATTTGAAGTTCACATTGTTCTGTCAATGTTTGCGCACGGAGCTAACATAGGCACGAATAGAATGTCGCATTTATGTGCTCTGTAGGACACTCATCACACGCGAAGGAAATATACCGGGGAAAAGGAAGTGTCGTATGTATTGTTTCAGAAAGATCCCATCGATGTGCAAATTTCCGGCTGGCGAATGAAGAAAAATGAAGATGAGAACCTATAGAAACAAAGGCTGACGAGAAATTGACTTTGTTATGTTTATCCCATAGGTAAGCAGGTAAAATTTAAGAAACAATAAACAGACAGCAGGCTTCGGCGATTCCTTCGGCTTTGAACTCTATTATTGTGGCATTAGCACTCCCACATTGCCAAGACCAGCATCCTATATTTGCTTGCATGTCTTTGATTCAGAGCAAACTCCGCCTACCGCCAGGGTTACCGCGAGCGGGAGCAACACTTCTGTGCCGCCTGTGGCTCGGCGTGGCATTCACGAACTCCTATTCATTCCGCATTGGAATGGCCGACAGCCCTACTTGTGACACCCGCGGCTGCGAGGAGATGACTAAGCACCTCCTTTGTGACTGTCCCCGTTACAAAGCGCCAATAAAGTGCTCGTGACCGCGCTTGAAAAACTGGACAGTCACCCCTTTTCAGAGGAAAAAGCTCTAAGACACTGGTCCAGACGGGCTTCGGCACTCAAGGCCTTAAGGGCTTTACTGAAGTATTTAAGGGCATGCGAATTGTGTGACCGCTTTTGAATGTTGTAGCGCATAGTATCGCATTACTGTGCGATTTTTCTGGTTTCTACCTTTTTCTCCTCCTCTTCTTCTTTCTCCTTTTATTCCCTTTATCCCTTTCCCCAGCACAGGGTAGCCAGCCGGTACTTACACTAGCTAACTTCCCTGTCTTTCCTCCCCTCTGTCTCCTCCTCCTCCTCCTTGATTCAAAGCATTCTTGGTCTCTTTCTTGGTACTTTGGGATAAGGTAGGTAGGGATTTTGTGGGCCCTAAACAAATAATTAGGCAAAATTAGGCAGTATAAGAGATTACTGACTCATACTCCCTTAACAATGGTGTTTTTTTTTTTAGGTCTGCCACCCCCTCATATTTATATTCAGGTCTATTCACACTCAGTGGTACTCACTTGCGTTCATGCTAAGATCTACTCACCCTTACAAAAAAAATTGTTGAAAGGTTATTGAGATATCATTGTTCAACGTCAACAAATGACCTTGAAAGATCATTGGGGAATTGTTGAAACAGCATTGAGGAAATTGTTGACAAGTGTTGATAATTGGCCCGCGACATTCTGTCGAAACATCATTGTGGCCTCTCAATTTGAAAGATCGTAGGCATATCGTTGAAACTATGGTGTACTTCAATGTTGAAAGCCCATTGAAGCATGGTTGAAGATGTGTTGCCTGTCGATATTGAAAGCTAATTGACGTATTGTTGAAATGTGTCGTTTGTCAATGTTGAAAGCCCATTGAAGCATTGTTGAAGCTCAAACTTGAAAGCCCATTGACGTATTGTTGAAATGTGTTCTTTGTCAATGTTGAAAGCCCATTGAAGCATTGTTGAAGATGTGTTGTCTCAAAATTGAAAGCCCATTGATGTGTTGTTGAAATGTGTTGTTCATTAATATTGAAAGCCCATGGAAGAATTGTTGCAGATCTGTTGAACATCAACACAAATTATGTTGAAAGCCCTTTATGCCCCACTGGGTATTTAGCAGTTTAAACCTGCACTTTCCTTAAAATACTGCTGAGCTATGTTGCATATAATTACCTTTGATGTCACGTTGGTATGTTTGCTGTGAGAGGGCAGGGATAAAATTTAAATACAGGGGTTTTGTATCGCAGGCCTCTGCCACCCTGGGCTCAAAAGCATGCTCCCAGATCGCCTGTAATAAACCATATTGTAAAACTGCTAGCAGTACTGTTATGCCACTTTTTTCAATTGTCAGAGTGGATGGACCTCCACAATATTAAGAGTGCTGAACTGATGCAGACAAAAACCATTTTTCTAGGTGAACTGTTTATTTGTAAACAAACATCTGTGTAAATGTACAACCATTTGTAGTTTGAGCACATCAGAAACTTCTTAAAAACTATTGCACAGTACAAACTTCCTGCAGCTTGACACCATAACAAAACAGAATACTGAAGATGTAGTCTGTGTGGCCCTCAAGTAAAACACATTTCTCAAAAGAAATAAATTTTTAAAAATAAATACCTAAATTAAATGTAGAAGCAGACTGACATGACTGTTAATAAGAGCACTCAAAAAAGGCACTTGCTTTCTCTATTTGGGAGCCAGTGGTACTATTACCATGGCACGATTTGCTTGAGCCCACAGCACTCAACTGAGACCTGATATGCAGGGTGGTTATCTTTAAGTTTCATGGAATTTATTAAACACGGACTGTTCCAGCTAACATAATTCTAGATACAGAGTGCCAAACATTATTTGCATGAGAAATCAAGACACCATAGTCAGATGATTAAGAAAAACTCAGTTCCTAATAAAGCTTTTCAAATTGTAGACGGTAATTTTACAAGGTGTATGCACTTAGAACGAACTTCCAGAATGACACCAGTAACGAGACACATGCCATCAAACTGGCTGTAGAAATGCACTGCTGTAGCACTTACTTTTTTTTAACAGAACGCACTGTTACGCATTGAAGCACAAAAGTAACCGGAATGCCCATGTATTTCTCACATTTATGGAAAAATTTCGCAACTGGTGTCATCCTGGAAATTAATTTCAAGTGAATATGTCTTTCAAAATCACTGGCTACAATTTGCAAACTGAAATATGTGCCGTGATGTGATAAGTGAATTAATAAATTTATGAGAATCAGTTTAATGTTTCCATTTCTTGTGCTAGTAATGTCCACCTCTGAATAATCCAGCTCAAGAAAAAAAATTATGCTACCTGGCACAGACAACTTAAAGATCTGTAAAACTGAAAAAGGATCACTGTACAATCCTTATTTGTTGCTTGAATGGTATGTGCCAATTTCGGTAAACGTTACATACTTCTGAAACATGGCAATCACAATAAGTGATGCTGATGGGAGCAATTTATTATGCTGCATTGCTGTTGCATGATCCAGTTGTGTTTTCCGCCATGATAACGTTCCTGCGCAGGTCATTCCATATCAAGCGACTTATTCATATTAAGTACTTCAGATTTTTATATGGAAAAAAAAACAGCTATTAGTGATGTGCTGGAATCAAAGTTACTCCTTGTGAGAGTTCCATTACAATTTTATTCACTGCCACAAAAAAATAACGAAAGAATTCAGAAAAAGATATGGTTTAATGCAAACATGAAAGGCACATCATTGCCATTACCAGAGATCTTTCGTTGCATTTTAAATTTAAGCCGACTTATACCTATTAATTTTACTCATGTATTTTAGAAGGCAATAAGTTATTTTTACAAAGTTATGTCAAATGCAGTTTTTATTGAACTCTGACAATGGCACAGATGCACTTGCAGGTGTGCGATTCCATGCCGAATCGACCAGCGTTTTTTTGACAGCACACATATAGCTGAAACATTACTATATGTTTACTAGAGTTCAAAACTCGTTACCCACTTTTATTTATTTTTGCCAGATATTTTGTAGCACTTTGGTGACAGTTTAGTTTTCCTGCTCAGCTGAGCTAGAGGACATCAATCAACATTCTTCTTCAAATGAACATTGTATTGATCGAGGCCTTCAAATGGTGTGCGTGGAAATACGGTGAAGTGATGCAACTGCCAAAATAGCCAATTTTTTAAATATTTGAATACTTCAATTGCTTTCGGCACCGGCAAGAAATGAGTCAAATTGCAATCCGTTAGTTTTTTTTTTTCGTAACGAAGATTCACAGGACAGAAATTAAATACAGAATGATAGCCCAGGTGACATAGTATAGCAAAAAAATGTGAAGCTTTGAAGGTTCAGCTAATCGCCTGTAAAAAAAAAACAAATTTTAATCTTTTGCAAGAAGCTTCATGTTGAAGGAAAAAACAGCTTTCATGGTTGGCCAAAAAGTATGTGATACATTATTGGATAGCTCTACATGTCTGCTATGCATGTGTGAAGTTAAAAAAGGCATTATTTTTAAATGCGAGAAATTCTTTTTTGAAATTTTGTCAGCACCGACTTTTCTCGGATGTGCGCACTGCTTGCCGGCTGGGAATGCAGACCACAAAGCTGGCTTCGTCTCCACACAGATGACAGAGAAGCGGTGTTAGTGTCTCCATTTTATTGCCAAGGGACACATGCTCTAACGCAACGAGGCTTGTGTTTGGTGTGGGCCAGGTAAACCATACAGCCATTACACATAAAATATCAATACGAGGTCTGTTAGAAAAGTATCCGACCTTTGGCTGAAGAAAAAAAAAAAAAACTGGGATAACTGGAGCGTTGGAAACCTAATCACTGTCAAAGTAGTCTCCTTGGGACTCCAGCCACTTCTCCCAGCGGTGCTGCCATTGTTAGAAGCATTCCGAGAAGGCCTCTTTCCGAATGGAGTTTAGCTCAGCTGTCGTTGCAGCCATAATGTCTTCTCTTGTCTGCAATTGTGCTTCTTTCAATGGCCTCTTGATTTTGAGAAATAGCCAGAAGCCGCAGGCGGCCATATAAGGAGAGTAAGGAGCCTGTCGAACTACAGGAGTCTGGTTTTTCGCCAAAAGAGTCTGAATCAAGTGCGAGAAAAGCATTGTCGTGATGGATGCGCCAATTTCCTGTTGACAACTTTGGTATCTTGCGCCACACAGCATCACATAGGCCATGGAGGACATCCCTGTAGTAGTCTTTAGTGATTGTTTGACCCTGTGGTGCGTACCCGTGGTGTACCACACTGCAGGAGTCAAAGAAAGCAGTCAGCAACACTTTAACGTTGATGCGCACTTAGCGGTCTTTGGTTGGTGACGTGGAATGCTTCCACTGTAATGACTGGGATTTGGTTTCCCGGTGATAAACATACATCCAAGACTTGTCACCAGTGATTATGGTGTTCGTGAAGTTGAGGTCACTGTTTGTGGAATCCAGCATGTCTGTGAGACTTCAACACGAAGTTGCTTTTGCTCCACCATGAGCAGCTTGGGAACGAATTTCGGGGCAAATCTCTTCATGGCCAAATCTTCGGTGATAATGGAATGTGGATAAAATGTGCTGATGCCCACCTCTTCCACAATTTCTTGGATAGTCACACGACGGTCCCGCATCACCACAGGGCTCACTTAGGCAATGACCTGGTCATTTCGGCATATTGATGGCCGACTGGAGCGTGGCTCGCTCTCCACCGATGCGTGGTCGTCTTTAAACTGGTTGTACCACTCCTTAATCTGTGTGCTGCTCATAGCGCAGTCACCGAAAGCAGTCTGAATCTTCTGAATGGTTTCCACGTGGCTGTCGCCCAGTTTCTGGCAAAATTTGACGCAGTAGCACTGCTCCAGTCGCTCCGCCATTTTCCTTGCAATAAAAAAACGACGAGAGCACTGTGTACTACCTCATTCAAATGCTGCGTCCCAGCAATTCACGCTATTGGCAGGCGGGAAAAAATTCGTGCATGCGCGAAAAGGTTCAAGGGTGGCTGATGAAAACGCGCTTGTTTCATATTCATCAGGTGTCTGCAAAAAAAAAGTCAAATACTTTTCTAACAGACCTCGTACGTATTAATATGTGAGGGAATCCTGCAGTGTTAAAAGATATCTTTCATGCAGTTTACAAAAAAAAAATATCGGCTATTATGTAGACAGTAAATCCAGGAAGAGCGCTGATATTGTTCATACAAAGCATTTTAAAGGGCATGTCGCAGTGCAATGCAACACAGAGGGAGCAGGACACTTCGTGCCCTGCTCCCTGGAGCCCAATGATGATGCAAGTAGAAAACACCTTCATAATTAAGACTGAAAACCTACATAAGTGTGAACAAATTCTTGTGGTGTTGTTTGCTACCACTGTTTCAGAGCCAGAACGTGTTCACCTATAAAAGTCATATTTGCCTTGTTCAGTCTGATGTGGTCAGACACCACTGGCGACCACTTTTTGCTTTCATGTTAAAAAAATACAAGTTGAGACTGCAGCTGTAGCGCTTGACGTCACCTGCCTTCGCAATGATAAAAAAGGCAGTCAGTTTGTTGAGTAGTTTTTGTGGCTAATTATATTAATCTTTCCTTGCTAGCTGACATGGCTTCATATATTTATGCTATATTTATGCTGTATGTGTGATCCACAAATGAACATTAGAGAAAATAATTTATTGCACTTAAAGAATACCTTTTTGTTACTTGTCACATGCATAGCAGACATGTAGGGCTGTGTAACGATGGGCGACATACTTTTGTGCCAACCTCCAAAGCTAATTTTTTACCTTCAACACGAAGCTTCTTGCAAAAAATTGGAACTTTCAGTTTTTTTAGCTGATCAACTGAACCTACAAGGCTTGAAATATTTTGCAGCTATCCCAAGTCAACCAGTCTGATTTTATATTTATTTTGTGCCTTCTGTACTTCCCTACATTAGAAGAAAATTCAAACTTTGCAAATTTTGGCAGTCACACCACTTGTCTCTTGACATGAACATCATATGAATATCTGGATCATACAATTTCCCTTTCAAAAGAAACGTGTATCAGTGCCTTCTAGATTAGCTGGGCAAGAACAATAAATTTTTGCCAAAATTCAAAAAAATTTTTGCGAAGGAAAATAAATGGGGAGCAAGAGTTCGGAGTTTCAACTATATCTGTGATGGTCAAAAAAACGCTGGTTGGTTGCCCTGGAATGAGTCAAGTGTATGTATGAAAGCAAATTTTCTCAAAAATTTTCTTATTGTACCTACTCAAAATCAAGCAAACTTGAGATGCTTTGCCATAGTGGAACAGTTCTTGACAAAATTGGCTGGTTTGGCATGAAATGACTTAAGATACTTAAAAAATATATTAATAAGGAAACACTATCCTTACTGGAACCATATCAAAAACTAACATAAAAGTGTAGTGAACTATAACAAAGCACAGCACTTGTATTCTGGATTAAGCAATCCAATGTGGGCTTCTTAGGAGACTTGCATAATTAGCATAAATAAAATTAACATAAAAATGTCAAGGCATAGAAAGGCACAACATTTGTATGCTCATTTGAGAAATCCAAATTGAGCCCTTCAGGAGACTAACATAAAACATAAAAATGTCGAGAGTTACAAAAGCACAACACTTGTGTTTTGGTTTGAGCTGTCCAACTTGGGCTCTTGAGAGGCTATTGGTCCCATGCGAGAAGCGAGGCCAGAGTTCTTTACATAGGGCATGTTGGTACCAGGAAACTTGTGACACGTGAAGCCTGCAACAACAAGAAGCCAGAACAAGTTTTAAAAAGCAACTTCTACATGCAAAAGAATGAATGGCATGCAATATGCCCTTGTTATAATGAAATTGATTTATGTATTTGTGTAGCTTAATTCCAACTTTCCACGGGTACAGCTTTGCAGCATGACCATTTAAATTGATTCTGTGTGGCACGGGACTACACTAAGTGTCAAATGCAGGAAAGGGCAAAGAGGAACAAAACACTGTAGCAAAATAACTTTACGAATATCCTCAATGTCGAAGATGTGAACTTTGCTTGCTGAGAAACAAAATGGTGAAAAAAATTCATGTTGTTTATAAATAAACCTGAACTGACAATTAAATTATTTCTTGTAACTTTCATAATTAAAATGTGCAGCATTTAACTGTGCTTTTCCATGCTCCAAATACAATACTGTCATGTCACTACAATTGAGTGTAGCTTCATTTGAAGTTAGGTTTCCTGAGTTCACATGCAATCGGAATGTACTTCTCGCCTTACAATGACTTAGGACTTTCTACATTAAAGAAGACACTGCTTACAGCAAAGTATGTTTTCGGCCTCAACGATTGAATTACTGTTATAATGAGGATTCCATGTAGTTGTGCACCAAGCTGCTTAGCATGAAACATGCAGAATGTGACAGATACGAAGAAATGCTGTCTTTTAAGAGCCATATGCCATAGGACTGACTTCTTTAACCCTTTTAGGGTTTACTGCCGTACATCTGTGGCTGTGACGGAACGTTCTGAAAAAATTTGCCGTTTCAGAACAGAGTGTTGCCTAGCATCCCACTGGAGGTGCTGCAACCTTCTGAGGCTTCTAGAAAATATTCTTAAAGTGCTGTCGCTCCATGGGTTTCTCCAAAACTGATTTTCACTTAGCTCCTTGGTGTCTGTCATTGCAGTAATTTGGGAGTGTTGCCACAAGTTTTTGTAAGTTTCATTACACAAAAAAATTATGCTGCTTTATCCTGCATAAAAAAATAAAACATCTAAAAGTGCAAATACTGAAATGGTATTGCCACTTCATCGTTATTTAAAAATATTATTTACCACTTCATTTTCTCGGAACGTCACTCTGAAGAACTTAAATCTGCAATAAAAATATTAAGAGTGCACGAAAAGTGATTTTTGAGGCTGAACCGAATAATGCTAGAAGCAAATCAAATAATGGATAGCTTCTGAATAATGAACAGCTGATATCACAATTAATGTAAGATGAGGCTCACAACCTAGTATTATTAATGTTTGCAAGTTTCTGTCATTGTTATGTTATGAAGAGCTGTTTATTAAAAGCACAAATGGAGCAGCAAAAGGTTTCTTCACATGCACAGGACTCTTCAGTAAGCATAAATGATTTCTGTACAAAGTACAGCTACTTAAGTAATGTAGCCTGGTCTGCTATTCTTACAAGTTCTTACGTTTTATGTCTATACTATGTTATTGGATGTGAAAATTTACCGTACTTTGGCTCAAATTTCATGTTTTATTGGTGTTTCGAAATATTAGAATACTCACATTTACAAATAGTGACCATTCAAAGACTAAATTGAATAGGACACTATTCAATTCGAAAGTTTTGAGCATTTGCAAACCACAAAAAATATTAACTCCTAAATTAGAGAGGCATATTTCTCCCCAAAATGTGACCCTCAACGGGCTAAACAAGAGCGACAGAAAAGCCCATTCATCTTTTTGATTATTTTAAGCCCATAATCTACTTGGCAATGGTTCATAACCATGTTAACAGGTAGGTGAAGTAAGGAAGCAGGAATCAATTCTAACAATTTCAGAATGGGAGTAGTGGACATGTCTGATGGACTGTAAGAAGCTTTATACATTAGGCCCCAAGAGCCTATTTTCAATTTATTGAAGTATATGGGGAAAAGCCACATAAATATTTTTTTTCATATCTTAGAATACAAAGTGATAAAGTGTGCGTTAATAAATACGAGTCATAGGTTAAGTGCTTAGAATGAGTAAGCGCCCACTAAACGTAGTACTGTTGACAGCAATGCTTGCAACTCTGTCCATGTTGTTTCTTTGATTGAAACAACCAAAAGAAAATTGTCACACCACTCAGGTTCCCTCTGCTAAAAGGCTGCTGTCTGGCATCACATGGACCTCCTTCAATATAGGAGCAACCTTAATTCGATGTGGTATGTTAAAATTGGTGAATCTACTGTTTCACATCTCAGAACCTGGAGAGCTGTTTTGATTTCTGCAATTTGGTGAACGTGCTCCTGCTCGAGCTGAGCAGTAACCACACTTGAGCATAGCTTCTCCGCAATTCGTGTATTAGAATAACACTTTCAGGCTAATTAAACATGTCGTCCATGCCAATAGATTTGGAGCGTGCTTCACAGACAACTATTCCTTGCAATGACAGCCATGTAGCACTGCTAATGCGCCAATGCAGCTCATGTTATGTGGTGGAGCCACTAAAAACTTTCAGCAGTGAAGGCAGCTTTCAAATTTTAGAAGCATTTGTGTATGGCGGCATTACGCACTTATGATCATATGAACAGTCATTCCAAATAGTAGGCTATCGTAGCACACAACTGCACACACGGGCTACTTGAAAGTCGTTTGTTATGCCAATGGCAAGTTCATAATTTTAGAAAAAAATGTGAATGTAAAATTGCAACCAGAAAGGATATATGGTACTTGCCTATAACAGCACTGACCCTGGTGGGGTCAAGAGCCCTTTTTGCCCTTGGTGTTATTTCCAAAGGCCAAATGGCCCATGAGCTCCTCCTCTGTGAACACATGGTGAAGCAAGGCCCTTGCAAACTTTCCTGGTCCACCATGGCAGGCCATGGTAAGCTGTGCCAGGATAACCTTCTCAATGTGCGCTCCTTCAACCTATGTGAACCTGCACGTTTAAGTAAATGTTAGCAAAACAGTTTTAAGCCTTTCAAGCACATTCACACAACAGCCCTACTGCAAATAAATTAAAAAAGTACCTGTTGCAAATCTAGAATGCTAAACTGGACTTCTTACAAGCTTCTTATGCTGTCCGGATGCCACGTTTCAGGAGAACAATCCAGCACAAACAAGAATAATAAACCAAAGTATCCAAACATCTAGTACTTGAAAAAGGGGAGTACCAGCGAAACACAAATGACACGCACACAAGGAAACGGCATTAGACACGGACTCCCTGTCTAACGCCTCTTCCGTGTGTGCGCGTCCTTTGTTTTGCTGGTACCCCCCTTTTTCAAGTTCATCATGCACCAACTGACCCAAGAGCTTGAGCTAATGCACATCTAGTACTATTTATTGTGATTACCATTCTTAGGATACTTCATATTTTCAGGTCTCTATTTTCCCATCCATTTGTGTCAATAGGTAGCCCATGGTCTAATGGGGAGATTGGGCTGCTATGTTGAGGGAAGAGTTCAAAATCAACCGTCAGAACAGCTTGGGTGACTGGTTATGCGACCCTGGGCATATGCCACTTTTCAATGAATCTCTTTCCCGCTATCTTGGGCAACTGCTGCTGCTTGTGTTGGCAAGCAGCATTAGGAGCTCGAAGAGGGACATGATTGTCGATCATTACTAAGATTACCACTACACATCATGTTCACTTGCTGTGCTCCAGATGTAATGTGTGAGGATTCCACTCCACTGTATGAAATGTACATAAGTTGCAAGGACAGTATGTGCCAACCACCACCTCAATTAAATTAATCGACTCGCAAAGCACAGGCTGCACAAGATCACGGAGTGAACTCAGAAGTTTGTGGACAGTCAGTTGATGTCCATGTCAGGGACTTCTAGGGAGATTCGGTCATTTCCTCGATGTGCATCATCGTGCCGTCACACATTGTATTACAATTCTGTCTGTCTTGTTGTACCACCGTTCTAATAGTCATCACGTATCACCACAATTCAATATATAAATAGACACTTATATCTACTGTTTATTTAATCTTTATGGAGAATACTTTGAGCATGAGTTTTTGCAGAGATCATGAATTCTACCACTTAAAGGAGCACTAAAGAAATATAAATTAATTAAATTCTGGCATTTTAAGTGCCAAAATGACAATCTGATGTTTAGGCACGCCATAGTGGGGAACTCTGGACTAATTTTTACTAAATTAGGCTGCAAGGTACCTGGGCAGTTTTGTATTTATCCTCCATCAAAATGCGGTTGTTTGATCCTGTGACCTCGTGCTTAGAGGAGCTGTGCCAACACCCCTAAGCAACTACGGCATGAAAGCACTATAGAGAAAAATTATTTTAGATGTATCTGTACATGACCTTCCTACAATTCAAGAGATTCACTCATACCGTGACAAGAGGCCGAGTAAACTGTAAAAGCAGCAAGAGGAAAGATTGGTGGCAGTGCTGCCTTGAAGTTACCACACCCGCTTGCTGTGACGTCATGGATTTAGATGACGTCTGTTCAGGTGTAGCAATTTTTTTTACAAATAAAGATGTTCTTCATCATATTCCAAAAACCCAAATAAAAAGCGTCAGGAACATTTACAGAACCAATACAACCAAAGTATGAAAAGATACTTGGAATCCATGATGTGACAATGAGGTGTCAGCACGAAGATTTTGGGGCGATACTCAGAAAATTAAACTTTGAGCTTTATTTTCTCTAATAATCAAGCAACTACCAAGAAATTTACAGAAGTAGTTATTTAAGACGATGCTTTATTTAAAATTCATTTAGGGTGTCATTAGTGTCCCCTTAATACAAAACAAGGAATGCACTTGGCTGCGTAATAGGTTAACATGCATCACTGGTTCTCATTAAGGTAGGATTATCAGTATAGCAAAGGGCATGCACTGGCTGCTCAAGAGGGGAGCCCTTCCACTTCCCCTCAACCTTCCAATTTCCAATTTATGAGCAGTGATGCAATTTCTGTATCTTAACAAGACATAATGCCAAGATAGAGCATGTGGTGACCGGCACTTCGCACCATCCAGCTCGGCATCAATCTTTTTGGAATTTGGCCCTTGAAATGCAGAAAGCCCCGATCATTGCTCGTTCTTCAGCCAACTTTCTCGAAGGGTGCTGCTGTTCTGGTTTGATACATCTAGCAGTGCACTGCTGTATGACATAGGCCATTATACCTTCGTTCTGGTAAAACTATAAAGATGTTCACTCATGTAGACCACTAATGTCCACACTAAGTTTCATATCAGGCATATACACTGAAAAAGACACATTCTGCGTTTAATATGTTCACAAGTGACACTGAATTCACTCCCAGTCCCGGTGCAGTTGTTAAGTCTTTCAGCTGAGTGCTTAAAGGCACCATGTCTCCTAATGAAGGCACTCTGCACCAATTGATCACTGGAGCAAATGCCTTGCAGTTGCATCAGCAATGTTTTTTTTTCCTGCTTCCTGCAATACATTTTCACGGCATCACTGTATTTGATCATGGTGACGCTAGAGAATGGATGACCAAAGAATTCACCTTTAGCGTGCCAGCTGGGGCGTCTCCCAGCTCACTTTGAATCTGAAAAAAGATGTCAGTATTAAAACGTGAAGCCACGATGCAGCAAAAGCGAGAATCAAAAGAGCTACATGGACCATTAGGCTGACATAAATGGACGGATACAAATGACTAGTCATCGAATACACGAAAGTGTGGCGGCTCTTGCCAATGGCAGTGTGAGCTTGTCAAATAATTTATTTCACATTCCTCTACTTATATTAAAAATTATTTCCACGCATCTACTTAACTGTTATGGCCACATATTAAAGGCAGCTCCTTCATATAAGGCCCCAGTGTTACATTCTTTTACTCCCCGTCTACCTGATGCTACTGAAGTTTTGCTTACACTCAAAGAAAGAATTTCACAGACCTGCTCTTTCGACAAAAAACATTATTCCAAGCTTGTGGCAAAGCGTCGTCATTTAGTTCACAACGATGCGCTCCCCTTTCAATCTGCTCACTGTGTAGTGCTCGGATTCAAAGCAAAAATGGCTTTTCGACATAACTAGCTACTTCTATGGTCACAAGAAACAATGCTAATTATTGATGTTTATGTTGCCGATAACATATACATGCCGCCTCGAAACACAGTGGGACGACAAGGCAGATATGCCAGGCATTTATCTCGTTCCTTTACTGATTTTAAAACTTTGTTACATCAATCAGTTACTAAAGTGCGAAAAGCTGAAATTTCACGCGGTTACATTTCTTTAATGTTCTATCCCAGTAAAGTAGGACCTGGAGTGCCATGAAATCTGCCTTTCCGTGAATGCAGAGCACCTACGCGAAGCCGTTTGGGCGAAGCACTCGATGGCACCGAACGGAGAAGATAAAAAAAGAAAGTTGAATGCGCGCTAACAGGTGGAAAACAAAACACACGCGGTTGGCAAGGCGTATAACTCGGTGATTTCGCAGCACTCTGTGGCATCACCCCTATTGTATGTCACGTATCGCATAGAATCGCGTGTACACACTTGAAATTTTTTATTATTGCGAGACAGCCTCCTCTGTGTTTTCCGGTCGCGCGAACGTCGGCCGCACGGCGTGACAGATACTGGCGCTGAAGCACCGCGGTGTCACTCGATCCTGAAGGGAACAGCGCAACAGAATACATTTTCGCTGATCCCACCGCCACCCCCCCCCCTTTGTTGCTACAGCTCACTCACACGCCTTGTACTAGCGTGGCGCAAACGAAATATCTTCGATTACAGTACAGATCGGATGGTTTCAGGTCGCATTGTTATGCGCTCATTAATAAGGCTAACTCAATCGGTGCTCGAACACCGTATCAGAAATCATGGCGTACAACAGCCCTGTTTTAGCTGGCACCACATAGCTGCCTTACGTCGCCACAAGCGGAGAGTAAAGTTAAACCAGGACAAAGCTCCACGTTATATATCACAAATATAGTGCTGTACAACCAATTCTCGCAACGGAAGGATAGTGCTAGGAATGAAAACTAGAAAAGAGGCCCGCGGAAAACACGCACAGGCGCTGAACTCATTTCCGGGCTCCCGTACACCGCTTCGCAATGGACGAACAAGGGGAATTCGAAACATCAACTCACCTTTGATGACGCTGAGTCGGAGGCGATCATGGCGATCTTCGAGGCAACAAGCCCATAAAAAGCGAGCAACACGCAGGAATATTCCAAAGATGTCACAGCAAAGCACACAAAGAACGCAGAAAAGCAGGAAGCTTTCAAGCGAACAGCGTACACGAACTCGCCGGAATGCTCCAAGCATCAACACCGCAAAGGCGCAATCATACATGTACACTCATACAAATACACGCTTACATTATCATAAATTGTACTATTTGATAACAAATTCTGTGATGTCATGTTATTACAGAACAATTGTTGCGCTTTGCATGTGTATTAAAGTTTTTTGCTTCACTTCTTTGATGAACTACTTTCTTTGGCGCAGTAACGCGGTGCACCGGCCGGAGCTAATGGAGTGCGCGGGAAAAGGCGCCAAATTCAAACGTCGCAAACGCCGTGCTAATTTGTGCGCGCACAGTTTTCGTCGTTTGGATTTTAAAAAAAAAGTAATGCGTGCCGCAACCATGCGAACTGAACTATTGACCAGAAAAGTACAGAAACGTCGCTGTTTGTGCTTCTTATTTCAACGTCACAGCAAACTGCAGGCGGTCTGTCGTCCCATTCTTTTAAACATTTGCGTGTGTGCTTCTGCGCTGTGCGATTTGTCACCGAGAACGTATAGCAGCGCAGATTCTGCTTGGTGGCCGAGCAGATTCCCAACACATTCGCCAGCACCCCGTCTACGTCACAGAAAAGAATGTGGCCTCCATGTGAAATATGAGCACGATGACATACATATCAGCCAAGCTTTTCGTTTCGTTCTGTGCGTGCTAACGGGTAACATCTAAGCGATACGCACTCTGTAAAAACGATGTTCACTCCTTTATCCGCCGCACCCGCTGTGGTGGCATAGTGGCCTGAGGTGTTGCGCTAATAACCCGAGTGCTTGGGATCTAATGCCGCTCGGGGCGGCTGCATTTCGATGGAGGTGTAATGCAAGAACGTCCGTGTACTGTGCGTTCGGTGCAGGTTAAAGGACCCCAGATGGTGAAAATAAATATGGAGTTTCTTACTACGGTGCGGCTCATAATCAAAGCGTGGATCTGGCACGTCAAACCCAAGTCTTGAATTTTGTTAACGTTCTCCGCCACCTTGACCATATTTAACATGGAGGCATGCAATGCCGTTTCCTAACACACAGCCAGGGCACTGCCCCCTTATAATGGACGCCGATGGAAATGCAGGATGCGTCCAATCATCGGTTGTTTGTCACTGCTAGTAGAGACGTTTGTCTTCTCAAACTGCATATATATATATATATATATATATATATATATATATATATATATATATATATATATATATGCAGGGTGTTTCTTCCTGCTAACTTTAGGCCGAGTGTAAACTCTATGCATTCTATGACGACGCGACTAAATGCATGTTGCTCCCTTTGGTATGTAGCGTGTCGCGCTATTTCTGTGTTTTGCTTAATTAGCTAATTAGTCAAGGATAATTAACCAACTTCTGAAGCAAGGAAGTTAGGAAAAAAATTCCAATTAGCAAGTTGCAGAGCAGTTGGCAACACGTACGAATAAACCGTTTCTGTCTTTCTATGTGTTAAGCATTAGTGTTTTTCAGCTTACTGCGTATGCTCGCGAAATACAAAAAGCACCACATGACATGCCCGCCTGCGAGTCGTGATTGCACTGCTCCTAAGCCTTCCGCGCACAAACGAAAACATACCATTTAACCGGTGTGAACACTCGTCTGCTTATCGCCATCATGAACCGCAGCGAGGGAAGCACGTCGCTGGCGTCAATTATAATACCTCAGCCAACGCCTTCGTCACTGCCCTGTCGCCTTTTAAGCGGCAGCACACCCTGCTCGATGGTATGCTCGTTTGAGAGCGCTGCAAGCACGGCGCGCAAGCGGGTATGTCAGGTGATATTTTTTGTATTTCGCGGGCATCCGCAGTAAGCTGAAAAACAATAACACTTAATAGATAGAAAGTTAGAAATGGCCTAATCGGACGTTTTACAAAGTGCTCTAGAACTTTCTAATTGGAATTTTTCGCCTAACTTTGTTCCTTCAGAATGGCTAATTTTCTTGACTAATTAACTACTTAGAAAAAATACAAGAATAGCGTAACACATACAAGAGTGAGCAACATGCATTTGGTCACATCGTCTTATGGTGCATCGGCATATTTTTAAACTCTGAGTAAAGTTAGCTGAAACACGTGTATATACATCTATGCTTCAAGTAACGTGAAACAACACCCTGTATATATGCAATGGTGACAAGTGATCAGTAAAGCAACATATATATGCAAAAAACGCACACATACGTATGTTCGTGTGTTTTTCACATATACTTCGAAACTCAATATTGCTCGTGACTCAATCTTATTCAACAATAAGTTAACAACATTTAGTAAACGACTTTATTGTTGAAAACTACTCAACAATGGTTCAATACTCAATACTATTCAACAATATGTCAAGAGAATTTAGTCAACGACTTCATTGTTGAAAATTACTCAACATTAGCTCAATAATAGTCAATACTATTCAACAATATATCAACAGAATTTAGTCAACGACTTTATTGTTGGAAACTACTCAACAATGGCTCAATAATACTCAATACTATTCAATGATATATCAAAAGAATTTAGTCAACGACTTTATTGTTGAAAACTACTCAACAATGGCTCAATAATACTCAACACTATTCAACAACATACCAACAGAATTTAGTCAACGACTTTTTTGTTGTGAACTGCCCAACAACTTTACTGTTGAATTATTGCTCTGTGGTTTCAATATTTGTTGAGGTATTGTTGAAAGGCTATTGAGTCAACAATTCGTCAACAATATGCCAACAACATTTCAACAGTCATTTTCATAAGGGCCCACGTGGGCGGAGCCACCGATTTAGCCTGGGGGCTTGTGCCCTCGGGCCCTAGTTTCTCTGGACTAAAATAAAGTTCTTTCCATGCCATGCCACTGCACTCACTCGCATCCCTACTGAAGCCTACTCATTCTCAATCACACTAACGTTTTGTAGTCATGTCTGCTCACATTCACCCGTTCATACAGACACTTGCTCACGTTCATGGCCACGTCTTTCAAATGGGTGTGTAATTATGTAATTAAGACATTTAAATACACACGTGGGATATATGCAAGCTGTCACCAGCGAAAGGCGTTAATCAATGGCATAGGTCGTTTACAATCTGTGGCAGAAGATACCGCAAACACAGGAAGGAATCCTCGCGGTAAAAGCCATAATCTCGCGCCAGCGTTGATTTACGAGAGCCCGGGAATTGCTCGTAAAACAGCGCTACGTGGATACCTTGTGGACGCTATCGTGACCCGAAAACCATGTTGTCGGTTCTGGCCATAATTGGGTCACGTGGATCGGGCTGAGTGAGAGTCAGCGTCGTACGACGTCTGGACAAACAACACGGCACCAACCCGAACACAGCGGGCCCGTCTCAAGCCTTGTTTGAAGGATCGCTGTAGTCGAGAATGCGAGAGGTTATTTCGCGACACGCGAAGGACAAGCTTCGTCTCGGCATATTGATGTTACCGTACCGCGGCCTTGCTCAGTGATAGTTATCAATCAATCAATAATCAATAAATAAAATAATAATAATAATAATAATAATAATAATAATAATAATAATAATAATAATAATAATAATAATAATAATAATAATAATAATAATAATAATAATAATAATAATAATAATAATTTTTATTGTTACTTGTGTTATTATTGTCATCACCGACACTCAACCGTTCAAGAATAAAGAGTCTTTATAACGATCGTTATAATGATCCCGACATTTTTGATAACTCCCTGTCATTGTTCTTTTCGGAGCTTTTCACTCTGTCATAGTTTCACGCAACGTTAAACTGCGTTTGCCCCCTTTTTCTTGTCCATTTTCCTTGCGCTTTGTTGGATATACTCTCATTTGCAAAATTTGTTTCTTTTAATGTCCGTACCAGCTTTTCCTTTTTATTTTAGTTTTTTCATATATCCGTGCGCCAGCATTTAGACCTTAGGATTGTTCCCGGGCAACGGAAATAAGTGATTGATTGATTGATTGATTGATTGATTGATTGATTGATTGATTGATTGATTGATTGATTGATTGATTGATTGATTGATTGATTGATTGAACTTAGGAGTTTTCCGAACACTGAAATTTCCAAATTGAAACGAGCACCAATATTTGACGAAATAAAACATTCCATTTGCCCAAAGTTGTTGTGGCGTAACAGTGTGGGAAACAAATTGAACTCCGATCCCAGCAGAATGGAAGCCCGTGTTCCCCAATGTAGTTCTCTTTCTTGGATAGCAGTTTTGCATAGTTCATAGTTAGCAGTCTCGTAGTTCTTCGCTAGTAATAAGCTGCACTGGTGCGCAGCGACTCGCACAATTCGCTGGCTCTACATATTAGACAAGGCCGTGATCAAAGCCCACACGTTGACTAAGCCGTCATCCAATTTCACGGCTGAGAAGGCAATTGCATTCGCCGTAGACTAGCTTGCAGTGCGCATACATAGGTGGGCAAGTCTGTTCCCCTTAACTCCGCTACCCTATCTCCCACTCTATGCCATGCATTACTTGACCTCTAAATCATTCTAAGCAAAGAAATGAATTCGATCCGTGCTGGGGACGTGACCTTTCAACTATGTGCTCGAGAGTACATACACATGGACGTCTGCTTTTACAGACAGGTTCAGCAAGAAATACGTGTTCAATGCCGCTCCCGGACTTTTATTAATAGCTATGTAAACATCAGTGAGCAGGTGCTAATAAGTAGAAAACGGGATAAAATGAGCCCAGTACTTTTTACAAATTTTCATCAAAGACATTTGCAAACAGGAAGTTATGTACCTTTGTTTTGTCATCGTCATCATTTGTTTCACATCCTTACCGGCATCGCTTAAACCAAAAGTAGTCGTGTAAAAGAATAGAAGACATTTTCTTTTCAGCAAAAGCAAGTGTTGTAATCAGCGTAGTGCAACGAGTAAGCTTTTGTGAAAATTCCGTTTTGTTTTAAGAGTCGTACTTCGCAGTGATGGAATAAACATATAAATTTACATATACCAAAAAAAGAGGGAATTATAGGCACAGTTGGCAACTAAACAAGTTGGTAGCAATGGTGAAATATATTCAGCATAAAATTAAAAATAACTATGTCTGGGAAATTGTCTACAGCTTCAATGACAGTAAGGAAAAATGATTTGTTCAACTGGTTGCATTAAATGCGATCGCGTCGAAATCCCCTGTTAAGAGCTGGCGCAATAGCCGTGTGAATGACAATTACGCAATTGAGGCTGAGTGAGTAAAACTGGGGTATAATTTGTGAAGTAAACATAGTTAGGAGATTGTCGCCAGAGATCTAGTGTGTGGAGTTTCACATAAGATTTAAAGGTCTTAACACTGTAGGTATTGTTGTGTCGTGTGATCAACTTAGCGCTATAATCCATGAAGGATGTGCGTGTGATGCTCATCGTAGCTGCTTTCAATGTTCAGTCACCTTTGGCTTCTGGTTGTCTTTAAGCCAGTGACTTTCAACGCACGTCCAAAGAAGCATAGCTGAATGGAAGAGATGAGCCAATTTTCCAAGCAAAGAAATTACCATTGAAGTGCAGCTCTGATATCAGGCTGCATGCTTAGACTGGTTGCTTGGGCTGCTATAGGTTTTGGTACAATGGCTTTACTACATTTTAGCGTAGACTGTCGGTCGGTCAGACAAGGCCTGTGTCTGTATTTTCTCGAGCTTTGGAAATAGTGTGAAAGCGACTGAATATACCGGATGGGTTGATCCTTATAAGTTAACCGTTGCAATTACCATGAAGTTCCTTAATACTGTTGCCAACAATATTACTACATAAATGGGCCACACCAAAGACAACAAGTTATCAGTCTTAGCTTTGTTCCATTGCATAATTTATGAGGGTCGTTTGAAAAGTATGTTAAAAACACAAGCGATGGCGCTAAAGTTCTGTTTTCTTCTAGGTGGCGCGCGAGAAGCACCCTTTGTACGACGGCAGAACTTGTTTACCCTAGTACCGACAACTAGTAAGCTTCTGACAGCCATTGAAACTGAGCTGTGTGGTGATTCCCTCCAAAATGAAAAAAAAGAAGTGAATTTCGAGCAGAGAGAGAGAGAGTGAACTTTAATAAGCACCAGCAGTTTTGTCGGCTGGGCCTAGGCCTCCCACAATGGGACGTCGAGGTCTTGCCTCTTCGCCGCTTCGTAGGCCTGCTGGGTCGCCCAGAGTTGGTCATCGAGGTGGGAGCTGCGCAGGGCGGCGTGCCATCTCGACGAGAGGGTCACGGGATTAAGGTCTTGGTATTGGTGTTTGCACTCCCATAGCATGTGGCGGAGTGTTGCCGATTCAGTTTTACAGACCTTGCACGTCTGGCTCGGGTAGATGTCGGGGTATAAAGTGTGATAGCGTGTGAGGGAGGGGTATGTATTCGTCTGTAACAGGCGAAGGGTGGTTGCCTGTGCCCTGTTTAACTTGCAGTGAGGGGTGGGGAAGGTTCTTCTTGCGAGATAAAATGACTTTACAAGGTCGTTGTAAACCAAAGACAACAAAGACAAACACCAAAGACAACAAGTTATCAGTCTTAGCTTTGTTCCATTGCATAATTTATGAGGGTCGTTTGAAAAGTATGTTAAAAACACAAGCGATGGCGCTAAAGTTCTGTTTTCTTCTAGGTGGCGTGCGACAAGCACCCTTTGTACGACGGCAGAACTTGTTTACCCTAGTACCGACAACTAGTAAGCTTCTGACAGCCATTGAAACTGAGCTGTGTGGTGATTCCCTCCAAAATGAAAAAAAAAGTGAATTTCGAGCAGTGATCAAACATTTTTATTTAGTACACTGGATGGCTGCCCAAATAAAACCCGAGTTGAGCGTTCATGGAAACTCGGCACCCTCACTAAAGACCATTTACTACTAGATAAATCAATTCAAACATGGCCGAACTTCTACGCAAGATGAAGCTCGTCCTCAGGTGTCCAGTGGAGGTCACCAAGCCCGAAATAGTATCGAAAATTCATGGAATTGTCATGGAATACCGCCGAGTGAAGGTACGCGAGATAGGTGAAATGGTAGGCATCTCAGCAGAGAACGTTCACAATATTCGTCATCGTTTTTCATCGATGGCCTCAGTCATCGAACGTTCACAATATTCTTTCACAGAACGTTCACAGAACGTTCACAATATTCGTCATCGATGGCCTCAGCCATCGTTTTTTTTTTCGAGTGGATAAAAAAGTCGGAGCTCTGCTTGAAGAAGTCTGTTGACCTAGATTGAAGGAACAATGTTGAAAAATAAAATATCCTTTCTTGCAAACATGGTATATTTAATTGCTTTTTACCACACTTATAGAACGACCCTCGTATACAGAATGCAGCTGCTCTCGTTGTCGCGTGCTAATCGCGATTTGTGCCAATGTATGAACAAACGTTGGGTTCAAAATATAATTTAATAGTTTGAAGGCCAACCCGCCATGTTTTGTGGGCGACACGGAAACAATTGTTTGAACCGTAGGACATTGCGGATGATTGAGCAAAGGATGAGAGACGCTGCGACAAAAAAAAAGCCATACGTTTCGTTCTGTCTCCCAGAAATGGCGATCCTTCGCGCTCGCCGGAAAATCAGTCCTTTAATATTGCGACTACGGCGTGATGTCCAATCAGGATCGACCACGCCCTGCAACTTGTCGAATGTAGACTTCCATCAAGTCGCGGAAATATCTGTGCTCTTATAAAACCACTCGAAAAAAAGAAAATGCACGGATGGACTCAACAGCACGTCGCGCGTACAAACGAATGGAGACACAGCCGTGCATATTTCAACCAGATTGATCTAAACCTAACCTCACTTTAACCGACATAACCACAAGAAAATCCAGCTTATTAGAAAGCAGCTCATGATATAATAGATTGTCACGACTAACGGCGAGAGAGAAAGAGAAAGCCTTTACGAATATAAAGCGAAATCGTGGTGTCCTTCAACGGGCTGTGGGCGTGAATAGAATTTTCAGTGCAGGACCCCAAAGCCCCGGCCACCCGGCACCCTCACGGCAAGATCGAGCTGTTCCCAGGAGTCGACGCTTAACACTAGAGGCATCGCTAAATAAGTCACCACTTCCTTTTTTTAGGCGTATTACGCTGTATCCAGGCCGAACAATATTAACATGCTCCTGCGTCATCCAATTACGCGGCCACACTAATCACTACAACAATATCACTGGCAGAAATCATTGGTATTAGAGCAATTACTGCAGTAATTAAGGACGAAACTTGCGAAACCAAACTCGCGTTTCCCCATAAAGTCTGCTCCACCTAATGAGTTTTCGTTTCAAAAGGCACTAGAGTAGGGTCACAAACAGCATCACGTCCTTGTGTTTCAGAATGTGGGGTCATTAAAAGTGACGCATGCGAAGCAGAACAATGTAATGACCCCAGGAAGCAATCAAACGCTGTTTCTTTTTTTCTGGGCAGAAAGGTCGAAGAGTGAAAGTGTCGTTTCTCTTTTAGACGGATCTAATATGTATTCTTGGCGATTTCTGTTTTTTTTTTATCCAGCTTATTTTGTCTCATCGTTGCTCTTTCGATTCTCATTCTATTTCCTTCGTTCAGCGACCTTTGTTGAAGGAAAGCGACGAGCTAATTGCCTTTGCGTAAGCCCCTGTTATTAGTCCTTCAGTGTCGAACGATAATTAATTAATGTTGCAACATCAGTGCGTGGATTGATATTTGCCAGGGAAACGACGACTCTGTACAACCACCCTCAGTGCAGCACTCACAATATTCAAAGCATGAAGATATACTCTAGGGTTGCCGTTGTGTACCTTGAAAAGTTGGCTGGTGCGTTCGCGGATAAGGTCAAGAGATGTAATCTTTGTCAGCGCCTTAGCCTGACCAAGCAACAAGCTTTCTTCGTAGACGTGCAGGGGCCAAATGCAATAAATAACATTTGACCTAAACAGCCATTTTTGTTTTCTACTAAAAACGGTGCCGACATTTATATCTGTCAGTCCCGGTGACCATCTCACCTATATGGTACGCGACACATGACAGGAGGCGAACGAAACAGGAGAGGAGGTCACACTTAAGCTGAATATGCTAAATATATCAATCCTTGAAGGCACTCTAACTAGCACAACTTTATTTTCTAATCATGCCAAGCTCTCACATCTAGGACGACAACGCCCACAAAGCGTTAGGCGTTATTCCCGATTTGTCGTTGGATGTTAAATTTACCGCAAAATAAAGCAAAAAAAAATCATAAGCCATTCCATTCTGTGAAGAAAGACGAGTAGCGAGGCCTTGGTTTGTTTTACCTCAGTGCACGCATCTATTTATATAAAGGTATTCATCATCATCATCATCATCATCATCATCATCATCATCATCATCATCATCACCATTATTATTATTATTATTATTATTATTATTATTATTATTATTATTATTATTATTATTATTATTATTATTATTATTAACATTTATTTAAACATTACTAATATTAGCATTACTGAAGGACACAGACAACGAATACATCTTTTGACTGTGGAGTGATTTATTCTTATTCTTTTATGAAGTAGAGACGTGTGCAAGCACCACCGCATGGCGGAAAGGAATTCCACAATACTTACAACTTCACCGGAAAATACGTATTCATGGGACGTATATGAAACTCGGCCTAATCTTAGAGTGGGCTTACCGGATAATTGCCATATAACTTGTGTCGGTGTAGGTGCGATAAAATCAGAGTTACAGCCGTTTTCTGCAATCATATTCCCTCCGTAGACGGCCACGTTATGACAGCAGACGGGAATTCTGTAACGTTTGCAACTTCGCTGTCAAGCAAAAATTATGTCAAACATATGATACTCGGTGTAGTTATTGAGTCTTATTAGCGGCCAATTTAGTATAATGTTTTTCCAAGATCCGTACCTTATATTGAGCGTGACAGAGCATTTGTGACAAACTGAAGACGAATTCGTGTGGACGTGACGCATATAGACGGACGAACATCGAGCACCGGCCGAGGGCCGCTACACACATACAGCTTCGCTGTAAAACGCAAGTCACAACGAGGAAAAGCAAGCGTTTGCGCTGTCTTTATCATGCCCTGCGCGGGCCGCTCTACTGTGCTGCATGCAACTAAAGCTGCTAGCCAATATTTGGAGTGAAGCCCACCTATTTAACGACAACGCAATGCTGCAGGAAATACCGCAGCATGGATGTCTTCAGACGTGCTGCATCACTGCTAAGTGCGGCATATACTGCGATGCGCACGGACCCGCAGCGACAATATATAAACGGCTTGTGCGGCTCAGGTTGGCGTATGGCCTCACACGCAACGTTGAGCTGATTTCTTTCGTTATGTATGTTTTAATAAATTGTTTTTTTATGGTGTTCGTGTAACTGATTTCTGTCCGGCGTGAATGGAGGGCGGAAAGCAGCAAGACCAATTACGGAACAACGTGTACGTATCAAAACATAAGAACAATACGTAAATTATTTCTGTGTAATGATATTAAAATAGATTAAAGAAAGTTGAAATGAGTTTCGTTGCGTGTGGAATCAGCCTGTTTCCAGGAGAAACTACATATAATCGCCATCATGATCGCTATGATAGTGATCATCATTCTTTATTTGCACGTTGGCGACTCTAATGCCTTTCTTGTTCTGGATTAGACATTTTGACGTAAGAAAAAGAAGTATTTCTCTCACGTCTTAGCTTGCTCGCAATGCCGGCATGGTGACCGAAACAGGTCTGCTCTAAGACATATGGAATACGCGAAAAAAACGGTATCAAAGCACTTCCCTGGCAGGATAGCCCTGTTGAAGGTTAGACGTAAAATAGGTATAGAAACATGATGTAGAGATACATAGAAACAACGATGTAGCGGTGTTACTTCCCATGGGATCTTTATCGACTTAGCTGCCAGATTCTGTAATCCTACGGCGACCCAAAAAGAAGCCACAATATAAAGGCTGTCACGCCTGCTCCTACAGCAGGTCACGTCTTTACTCAGCCGCTATTTTCTCAGTGGCATACAGGTCACGAAAGCAACTGAGCTGCGGCGAAGTGCCGGAAACTGAAGGAAAAATATTAGGGTGACTTGACCCTTGTTGCTATTATGACCTATTGCTATGACCCCCATTGCTCTATCAAACCAACTAGCCCCTAAAATTATACTCCTTTAATAACTCCAGCTTTTGTAAGAACACCAGTATTTAAGGGTTGAGGTCTTTCTAATATGACGCAGCTCTATGTTTCAATGTAGTTTACAATATATATAAATCTTTCAATATAGCTTCAATATAGTTTCGATATATTCTGCAGAGAAATCCATAATAGCAAAATAACAGCGTCTTCCTCAATCACAGTGGCAATATTCGGAGTATCAGATGTGTGTGTGTCGTCCCATCGCGTTTCTAAGCCAGATCTGCCATTTTAGTGACATGTTAAAAAACATTGTGTTCATGTAAGTTTGCTACACACTTGCCGCCCAAAAATCAACTTCGCGAATGAGTGTAGACTTCTTACGTATCTTCTGAGTCTCTTATCAGCAACACTGTCCGCAGCGCGACGTAGCATCAGCCAACCGGAAACAACTGTTGCATAGCTCAACAAGGCATAGTTGGTTGAGTAAAGGAAGCTCTATGTACAAAAGTTTTCCTTTCGTTGGCTAAATATACACCGTTTCGATTCTTCCAAGCGTCGTTACCATGTCAACCGCTGGTTAACATATCGTGAAGATAGGGAAACAACAGGTGAAGTGGCTCGAGCTGCTAACATACCCTAACTGTACCATCTCTTCTAATCCCCAACACTGTTCAATGCATGACGTCCCGTCAGTCAACCGGAAAGAACTGTTCCACAGCTCAACAAAGCCCTACTCGCAACAGCGCTTGATGCCGGCGTGTAGGCTGATCACGCTTCGCGCACTTTCCGGCGAGCGTTATAGCTCATTCCAGGCAGTCTTTTCCCACCTTCTATTATTTCCCGCCATGATAAGTGAGCCCCACAAGGCGCGTTGTGTTCGCGGGTTACGAAATGCACACGGCCCGCTCGACTTCACAGCAGCGTCGCAGTCCCACGCTTTCCTGGCAGGAAGCCGGTGCGTTTCTTTTTCCTAGTTGCTTCGCCGTATTGCCGTGCAGCGCTGCTACTAGGTGCCGGGAAACTGATCAGCCTTGCGGTGAAGCGGCGTTGCTGTTGTTGAATTAGATGTGCGCGTGCGTGTGACGTCTGCCTGGTTGCGCAAAAACACTGACGTCGTGAACTTTTTGACGGCACTGGGTGGTCGACTGTGAGTGCGGTGATCTCAACAGACACACATCTACATGCATCGTTAATGGCATGAAATGACGGACCATCGCTTCGGTATGCTTGATCACATTCATAGTGTAGGGTAGTTCACGGGGAATTCAGGTGGTAATCTCACGTTTGTTTTGCATAGTAGAGCCGACAATGCCAAGTAATTGAAATGCTAGCCCCTCCCCCCCCCTCCCTCTTTGCGTTGCCGGCTGACATCTCTATCCCAGCAAAAATACACCTTCGAGTGAGTCTAAATTACATATACAATGTGCAGAACCAGATGGTTTAAAAAGCTTTTGAGTACACGAATGATGCAGTGGTTGGGCTTCTCTATAACGTGATTTCCGTTGGAACCACTGTAGCGGCAGTGTCAACAGTGCTGCACATAACTTCGGCCAGCAAAAGTTCGACTGCTCCAAAGCGCTTCGCAAAGTTGAACGCGCTGAGACTGACGTTCCCTTGCACGTGGAGGTTTAAGGAGAGAGAGCACGTGAAGCAAGCTGCCTAACACTCGCCCAATGTGTCCGGTTAACCAGGAGGTACAAGCATTGGAACGAGGACCACCGTAATTCAAATATGCGCGATCGTAAAATATTTCAATATAGGTTGTATTTATCTGATATTTTGTCTCTTTACAATTGAGAGAAAGCTAGGCCCAAGCAAGGAATGTACAAAACAGTTGAACAATATCACACACGGAACCAAAAAAAAAAACTCTCACACTTTTCGGACAAAGCTAAAGACGTTAGCAATTTTTCCATTCAACTTCCATTTGACAAATTAATTTGTTTTTAATTTATAAACTGGAGGAGCGTGGACAGAAATGGGGGGAAAATGTGATGCAAACGCCTCGTAACGAAGTGACAACATCGGCATGTTTACTCCAAAGGGTGCGCAAGCATGGTTACCAGTATATTTGAAGTTATGGCACGGCTTGTGCTGCGCTTCATTTAAGGTGTGGATTCTGTCTTTAAGTTTCCCCAGCAGTAGCACCACACACTGTGTATAGACATGATGTACAGAAACCAGACCATTTTTTTCCCTTTCATTGCTCGTTACCTTTGCAGCTGAGCGCATTACGGTGATAACGAACACGCAGATTATTTTTTTATTGTAAATTGCCTCTGGTCTTTATTGTTCTTTTGCTTCTTTTTTTTATTCACTGTCTCATATCCAGCTTCAATGTCACAGTACTTCTGTTGCGTTTTGTAATTGCACTGCTACCGCCTCACTCTGCAAGAATAAAACTGCTAGCAGCTACAGCCATCTATACCCGAGCCCGCTGTGACAGTGCAGGTGACCGCACGAGAAGGAGAAATCATCCGGTGGCGCGTACTTCTTCTAGCAGCGTTTTGTCGACGAAGATTAAAGTCTGCCACTTTCGTTATTGAACCATCTGTATCGTTTACACTCGCGTCTTGACTGCCGCGTAACATCGTTACAACCTGCTTCCCTAGCTCAAGCGTTGGCGAAGTGTGAGTGCGTCGCATCCACTTCAACTGCGACTATTTCGTTATTATTATAACGCCATTATATAGCCATTATATCCACCCACTGGTATGGAAACTTCCCACAAAACTTATCCAGCGAGCTAAGCCAGCATTTTTCTTGTATTCGCGCTTTTGCCTGTCTGTTTTCCTCAAAGATATTAATACGCAGAGCTTAATCGCTCTATTCATCAGCAGAAAGCGCCACACTATAGACCACAGCAACGTCTCTGATAACGAAGGTACTGCTAAACGCTGAGGGAAACTTTGAAATCCAGGATGAACTTCGCGTTACGTTCTCAAAAGGTAACCTATAGCTTTTACCAGCTGGTGAGCTTGCTAACTACATTACATGGATAATCTTTATTTCCGAAAAAAAAAATGGTTGTGGCTTAGCTAAGGTTAAGCCCAGGATGCGAAGCATACTAGCCTTTATTTTAGTTGTTCAACCACTGTTTAGCCTGGTGAACTGCTGTTGCTTGGCTATATTTGGTTCGGCTACACGAAGAAACAACTCATGCGTTAGCGGGAGGAACGGGAGTTAGGCCGCAGCACCGGCTGTGCGACCGCAGGCGAGCGCAATAGTTGAGCCCGGCTTGCAGCTGTTGTGACGTCAGTGCCCTAGCGGGAGGAGCGGGAGTTAGGCCGCAGTACCATCTGTGCGACCGCAAGCGAGCGCACGAGTTGAGCCCCTGCTTTTGCAGCTGTTATGACGTCATATGGTAGCTACGCGGCCGCGCGCGGCTTAGCAAGGAAGAGCGTGGTTGTGCGGCTAGTATGCTTCGCATAACTACAGAAATTACGAGCAGTGTCTACTATTTTATAAGCATTGTTTGACTCCCTTGTGACTTCGTTTTTGCTTAGTTTTGCTTACTAGCTTTTCCTAGCTTAGGTGCGTCTACCCACGGCCTTTCGGGTGGAAAAGAATAGTTAGTCTAGTGGACAATTGTCAGGTTTTCTTGCCTCATCCAGCCTCTTCAATGCAATCGTACCAATTGAGCCGGGACGTCGCGTACGAGCACGCCTCGATGGAGCAGAGCGGTCGAGACAAACACCAGCTGCCGCAGTAGCGCATGGAGCATTGCGTCAGGGGAGAGAGCGTCGCCTAGATGCCACGTCATGCTCGCTGTCGCTCTCGCAAGCCTGCGTTATCCGCGCTTCCCTTGTTCGCGCAGGCTCAGCCATTGGGGCCCTGGACTGAGGGCCCCAACCACATAAACCCTTCCACTTATAATAAAGATTCTTCTCTCTCTCTCTCTCTCGCCTGCGTTTTAGCTGCTCCTCGGTAAGGCCCTACATAAACGCGTCAAGCATCTCAACTCAATCGTTTGCCCGCCAGGTATGCATAACTCGAAGAACGCTCAGCAACGTTGAATTGGACATTGGACCAGCCCCAAATTTCAAGTTTGCCCACACCCCAATTTAAGTTGGCCCACCCCAAAGTTCATGCTGGCTCATCCCACATTTCAAGTGTGGCTCACGCATAAATTAAAGTTAGCTCACACCCAAACTTTAGTTGGCCCAGCTCCAAATTTCAAAATTGAACCCAACGCCAAACTTCAAGTTGACCCACCCCCAAAGTTCTAGTTGACCCACCCCCAAGTTTCAATTGGCCCGCTCCTACTATAAGCTCCGCGCAGCTCCACAGCCCACAGCATTCGAGAAAGTATATACGTGCCAAGCTATACGAACACAGTATCCAACACGAAAAGTTCGAAGTATACGCATATTTAGATGTACGCACACACAGACCGAGTATAGTGCCCCGTTTATCGTTAGACTCTGGGCACGAACTCCGCGTGAAAGATAGGCCGAATGTTCCGTGGCCATTTTTTTTCTTAGGTACAGAGTGTAGCTCCTGCGCGAAGCCGGCATACTCCTATGAATCTCCATTGGTATCCCCCTTTTATTTTTTCCTTTAAATTGTTCAACATCGCTTCAAATGTGCCAATGCTCTACATGTACACTATCATAAGGATTAATTGTCTGAATTTGTCATAGATGTCACAAGTAAATCATAGATGTCAATAGTAATTTTCATAAGCATCAAATGTCTGCATTAAATGTCTGAAGGCGTTACACTTTTCGCGTGACAGGGATGGGTGTCTCGCCGAAGAACACTTAGGCATTAAAAAAAATCATGCAGACTCCACCCACTGTGGAATCCCTTGTAAAAAGAAGAAAGCTTTGGATAAACCGACCAGACAAAGCAGTGCCTGTCGAAAGAGTTCGAGCAGCGAACTTCCGAGACTAACGAGTCTCGAAACGCCCCATTCAAGGTGATTGGAGAAAGGCATCACAGTGTCACCACCGACCCCAGCATCAGCGCTCTACAGTGTTGTAGCGCTCTGCAGCGCTCGCTGTAGAGCACGTGCTCTACAGCGAGAGCACGTGCGGGAAATGGGGAACTGGCACGCACGCGTACTCGTGTGTGCTCGCCAAACGTCCGAGGGAGCTATTATGTATACGGTGCTAGAGAACTATGCGGGCGGTTGTGGCCCAACGGTCTAGCCATCAGGCCCACGCGTCGGCGGAGTGAGGTTACACCCAGCCATAGGGCACGTGCATACTTTATTTACGGCGCGTCAGCTACTATTGCGCAAGAAAGCAGCAGAGCAATGAGTGGGAGAGGTCACCAAGAAAGCGTCGCTTTATTGCATGCACGATTTCCACACCAATGTCCCCTGTCCCTATGTTATCCTTCTTGTCAGTGTTTGTTGGCTTCTTATGATATGACTAAAAAAATCGGACCCCTTGGGTTACCCTCTTTCTTCCTGTCCCGGAGTGTAGTATATGTTGAGTGCTACGGACTATATGCTTGCATTACAGAAAAATCGCCTCTGAGTGCTTTGGGCTCTTCAGACTGCTACACTCCGCTATAATGCGCTGAAAAATATTTCTTTATCTCTATTGTAGTAGATTAGACCAATAGACATATTTTTTATTTGTGCTCTCAAGGTACAGAGCAAACGGGGTGAGAAAAAAAGCGGTACTGTTTATTAGGCAACAGTAGCCCATTCATTGTGTGATACTTTCTCGTAAGACTGTCCCGATTGCAGTACTGAACGACGTCTGAACTGCGCACCTGATGAGTTTTTTGCGTTGCACATGCGCCTCACAGCAATGTAACCTTCCAGGCAGCTTGTAAAACCCATGCAATCGTTGCACAGCTTATCTACGGTGGAACATACTTTAATTGTAATAGTGTAATGCAACGTGCCGCAGTGGCCTTGCTGACTAAGCAAGTCGATATTGCGACATACAAAGCTCCTCTCAAATGTGCGCCTATTGCATACCATCAGCGTTGCACGAGACGACTAAATCAGGCGTAAGTATACTTTTTCAGTCATTTGTGCTAGCGAAAGTCTGGCCTCGCCCCCAAACTGAGATAGAAACGCCTGTTGCTTGTTTTGAAATGTAGTAAAGTGTAGAGCTCGCCTTTGCGTCTTCTTGGAATCGTGATTTCGAAGTCCGAAGTATCTCACAAAATGTCCGCCCATATTTTTTTAGGCTGTCTCTGTTGCAACACAATCCTGTCCCACAGAAAAACCACCTTTCAGGTAATTTGCTATCTTTGCGCCGTCGTTGTGCTCGAAGATCTGTCTTCTGGGAAAAAAGTGTAGCGCCTCATTTACGTACATACGCGCTTCTATCTTTTTAGAATGGGTTTTTTGCAACGTTCTAATAATAATATTTGGGGTTTTACGTGCCGAAACCACTTTCTGATTATGAGGCATGCCGTAGTGGAGGACTCCGGAAATTTTGACCACCTGGGGTTATTTAACGTGCACCTAAATCTAAGCACACGGGTGTTTTCGCATTTCGCGACCATCGAAATGCGGCCGCCGTGGCCGGGATTCGATCCCGCGACCTCGTGCTCAGCAGCCCAACACCATAGCCACTGAGCAACCACGGCGGGTAGCAAAGTTCTACGGATAAGAAAACTCGCGCAAGAAGTGCCCGATTTTAGCGCCCTTCTTCATGATGTTAACCCGCATCAATGTCCATGTGACTGTGGTATTGTGCTGATAAGAAGGGGTTTGCAAGTACGATTTCAAGGTTCCGTAGTCACATGATAATGCGAACAAAGCTCTGAATATAGCTGGTTTGTGCATAGCTTGCGTGATATGGAAAGCAGGGGCTCAGAAAGGGTTATAAAGAAGAAGACCCACATGAGCACTGTCTGTTCTTCACAATATTTGTCCGGGATGCTAACACCCTAATGAGCGAGCATTGCCTAGTAGAAGAAAAAAAAATCAAAGAAATTATGAAACATGTTGGAGGTATGCCAAATCTTATATGACAAGTGATATGGATGACTCGCTAATACTGGTGTCAGTGTATTCATTATTAGCAAATGATTTGAAATCGCCTCACCTTCTATATTTGTTCACTCTGGGCTCGGAAAAACAAAGTTAGCAGAAGCGTGCTTTGTTGCTACACTGTTCCCATATTGGCACAGCTCGGTGCAAGCAGGTTCAAATAAAAGCTTCAAAAGTCCGTCGAAGGACGGTACTCTAAAAGTGTTATCAGTTTCAGAATCGATACCTGCCATCATCAAACCAGGTAAACAAATTACCTTTTAAGCGCATTGTAAATCCTATTACGTGAATATGAGAAAGCTTACATGGTGAGTTTCATTGTTTTCCCTGAGTGAAGTATCCATATTGGCAAAGAAAGAAAAGTAAAAATGATGCAGAAGAAAAAAGCTGTTATGGCGACGTCCTTCCTCCAACTTTAAAACGTCAAGAATAGACACCGCAGAACTTAAGCAGTTCCAATGTTTTCTTTTTTTATCTAACATTTGACCACAATACTACGCTGTTTCCTAGCCGAGAAAAATGGTCTAGGGGACTTCAAGTGAAAGCCCCCTCCCCTCCCCCATGCGAACTAGCCGTTATGATTTCACCCTGCCAGATGCCAGAATGAATTGCGCTTGATCACAAGACACGTTTCTCAGACCCGTTTTATGGGGACAAAGCACCTGAAGAATATGGAATTACGGTTATCGCCTTCTAGGAACGTCGCATGGATTTCATTCATTTTTACAAATTGTTATTTCACCAAAGGCCACTTGTGGTGGTGAAGGTCGTGACAGTTGCATAATTTTTCTGTGGTCTTTCGGGAGTGAATATATTTTTCGGACTTTGCGAAGGTTTGCGTGAATCATTAACGGCATTTCATGCAAGCTAACAACTAGCTATTTAGGCACACCATAGAGATGAAAACTGGTAAAGCAGGAAGTTCCCGCTCCCCACTTGTAAGTGAAACGTGTGATACCTATCACAATAAATAATGAAATAAACACTGCTTATTCTAACTTGTAGCGGTGGCTTGAGCTGTTTCCGGAGTCTTTCAATGTAGGTGTTCAGGCCCTGATGCCCTCGGCAAACACAATTGAGGCAAACACAATTCATCTTTAATAATGTATGCGCTCCTGTTATATATAAAAGGAAAAAAAAGAACCCACGCCCAACGTGCGTTTGACGAAGAAATTTGAAGTTGAAGAAACATGAATCAATTGAAATTTGAAGATCCATACGACTTTCGTTGACCGAGAATACGAGGGAATTGTGCAACATATTAGAAGATTTCTTTTTTATTTTCGCTCTAAATTGGAAACCTTAAAAATGATAGAAGCTGCCGCATCATGCGTCATTAGACCGGTAGTATTTGTGCAACGTCGGAAAGAATGGCACATCCCCAAATTTCACTTCGTCTGACGTATGCTCAGTGCAAGTTTCTTTGCTTTGCCCTTCGTGCCGCCTTCACTTGCGATAGCTTAGCCGCCTCCTGCAATGCTGACAGAGCCTGACCTTGTCGCATCTATCAAATCATTAAAAAATAGTAATTTGGTAACAGAATGCACGGATAGCCCTAATTATGCAGAATTGTAACCATCTGCAACTTTCTTGTGCTTCTAACTACAGAGTGTGACGGTAAATTAAAGCATTCTGAAGACAGCCTTCGTTGGGCGTCTCTTCCTTTTCTGCTGACATTTATGCTGTTCTGAAACACAAACGCAATTGCCCAGCAGCATAAAACGGTAATAGTTGGCCTAATCGACCATGCATTGCTAATAAGGGAAATTAGTGCCACAAAGCATAAAACAACAGAAAGCGATGAAGACAATATTCGTCTTCTGCTTCACTTCATGTGTTTGTTGTTTTTGGCTGCATAAATTTCTTCCGCCAGCTATAAAAGGCATGTAAGGCACAATAAGCAGTACGCTTCGTTATTCCAAGATAATTCCATAAACCTCTATTAGGAACGAAAACAGACATATAATAATGTATTTTATACACTATGCTACAAAACTGGTCTCGTGCAAGATATGCTAGACAAAAAGTATCGGGATAACACTTTCGGGTCAGTATTATAGGTCGTAATAATTTTCATCGCACAACTTCACAAGTTTATTCGCTTCGCAATTTTCCGAATACCGAGCATGAAATAATCGATTTTTTCTTTAAGCCTATTGTCGTTTTGGGCGTTAGAGTGTTGAGTTCACATTTTTGGTAATGTAACGTGTCGCACTGGCCTTGCTGACTAAACAAGTCGAGATTGCGACATACAAAGGTCCTCTCAAATGTGCGCCCATTGCATGCCATCAGCGTTGCATCACGTTGCGTTCAATTACGTATTCTGGCGATTACTTCAAGCTTTAAATTATGTTGATTACTCAGAGAGGTGTTACTGTAAAAATTTAAAGCGGCAGAATTATTTCGAACCTAAAGTAGTGGTACTTCATCTTTCAAAGGCAATTAAACACCATACATTCGAAAACGAAATTGAACTCTGTAAAATAGTATCGTATTCGTACATTACTGGCTTCCTCTATGCATTGAATTACGTTCAAGAGTGACGGAACATAATATTGTTCAAGTTTAAACACGAGAAATATATTGGCATCAAAGCGGTCGTGCTGGGCCCTTCAATGACAGTTAAACAGCTTCACTTTGGTGCGAGAAGCCTGTACTTCAAGCCGAACTTTCTGCTTTAACTCTGCCTTCATTTTCTTCGATATATCGAGATTGAATACCAACTTCCGTTGTGTCTTAAGCCGAAGCAATTCCGGAACTTTGTCTCAGAATCCGAAGCCTTGTGCAATTTCTGCACTGTTCGCGGAACCATTGAGGCGTTATCTGTGTGATATTTCCTCCATTCCGCCTTGGGCCTTCCTAGTCACAACGAAGCCCGCCTATATCGCCATTTTCACCAGATCTGACTCAATCTCGCTGATTTGAAGTTTTCCTTTTCCTCCCTCCGTTCCTGACGACACCGACTTCCTCTTCCATGTAACTGATGGCTGATGTCAGCGAGATTTCCGCAGCCCGTCTTCATTTCATGTTTCAGCGCCAGTGGAGATCTTAACCTATGTAATTGCCTTTCCACGTCCTATCCCTCTGGGATCCATAGTCTTCTCAGCCCCATTCTTTCTTCTTCTTTTTTTTTGTCTGTCGTCTGTTCCGCAGTAGTCAGCAAAACACAATGCAGACGACGGGCGACAGGGTGGGATCGAGGGTACGTTTATTGCGATTCGTCTGCCAACAATTGCGAAGGGCACAAAGTAGGATCAGGGAGCGATAGAGCGGCATTTGCACTTCGCAAAACGCACGATACGGCAGCCCAAATGAAATCAGCGTTCAAGCTAGTATTCATTGCAGATGAAGGACCAAGTGCTTATGGGGCACACATACCTCTTCAAAAAGCATTTGAAAAGTTACTGTGCTGTTATTTGCGCGGGTTTGCTTGCGTGACAGTGTGTGTAAGTGTGTTTGAGGTCGTGCGTGCTTCCGTGTGCGTGTTCCCGCATGAGCGTGGTTCTGCGTTGCCGTCTGTTCTTACCTGGATGGAAATGGGTGCCATCCATCACCAAAGTTGCGTTGTGTAATTCATCGCGGACTTGGACAGCACGCAATAATAAAGCAAAGACGGCGGTCTACGGACGACGGCAGCATCACCAAAAGATGTGCCAGAAATGCGGACTCTTCGTTATTAGTTTTGAGGTCATGCGATCCGAAGAAGAGTTCGCGTTTCAAAGGTGACAGAATGTTACTGCGCATAACGATATGTTATCCGAGCGATATACTGAGACTTCGGCGCATAGGGCATGAAACTACTGATAGTGCTGCTCTGTCTCGTTTTTCTTCTGTTCCCAGTATGATTACGTGATAACTTTACTTGCTACGTAGATCACCTACTTCGTGCCTGTCCACGACGGCTTCCTACTACCTGGTGTACTCTCCTGTAAAAAGAGATATTTCTTCTAGTATTATGGGTAATCTCGTATAATCACTCAACCAATTCGTTTTTCGTGTTTCTTTTTATTCTGGAAAGCGACGAGTTCTGTAGGGTGATATACCAAAGTAAATGTACCAAGATATTGCAAGGTATGTACCGATATACCAAGGTAAGAAGAGGTACCTGGCAGCAAAGGTTTCATAGAAGCTCGTACGTTCAATAACTTGCAGTTCATCGGCTGTTCATCGAGCTCAGCGCCATCTGTGTGATGAGGAAGCACTTCCGGCGGGAGAAAAAATAATGTGACGCCATATCCGTTAAAAACAAGTGACGTCGTTTTGCTCTCGAAGGCGCGAAATTTATTTTAATTGCCTGCCATTAGAGCCGTATATTCAAATGCCCAGCCATTGGACCTGATGGGTGTTTCGAGCTTGCAGTGCGAAAGGGTCTATATATATATATATATATATATATATATATATATATATATATATATATATATATATATATATATAGTGCATAGAGTAATTCCTACGATGGAGATTAGAAGCCTAACTAGCCACGGTTCTATAATACAAGTGATCTTGCTCTGTACTGTGTCCATGGGACAAGTGGAACAGCACATTGGACGGAGAAGCGGAGCGCTGTTTCACATATTTCATTACTGTTCGGAGTGCCTTCGCGATTAGGTTATTCGCACATATGCTCTTTATATTGGGCTATATATTCGTGTGTATATACAACCATTGCCCAGGTCTTTTTAGAAAACAATTATAACGCCTAAGCCCGTCTGCTGCAGGACAAATACAACTGCTTAGTCTTCGTGGCAATGAAAGGCGTGACAAAGACGCGCCAATCTTCAAAAGACATCTAGCACATCGACTGACAATTCTATTTACTTGACATTAGAATAAATCGAGTTTCGTAGCAACTTAACCCTCTCTGACAATGGCGGAGCCACACAGACCTGCAATCCTTTTTCAACGGAACGAAGGCAAGGTGTTGTACAAATTGCCAGGGTAAGATCAGTCGTCTCTTTTAAACGCAAAGTCAAAAGACTGATGGTATGGTTACAGTTGTGAGGATCACGAAAGGGAGTATAACCACGTGGACATTCTTTCTTATGTATGTGTGTATGTATGTGTGTATGTATGTTATGTATGTGGACGTATGTGTGGGGTCAAGCAAGGGTAGCGCGTGCAAAGTGCCAGAGCCACAATTGGCATGGGCAACCAAAAAGTAGATTATAGATCTCGTTACGTCTGCACTTCCCCGTGCAGAATGTAGAGCATATCAATGCTTCCGGGTGGGTATATGCTCTGTGTGCCACCCTGCAAACGTGGTACCCCACTCCTCCCAATAACAAGGGTGAATTTCTTTCGAAATTCACTACACTTTTTACGAGGCCTCCCAAGCCTGCACGAAGGCCCTCTGTCTTACTGTTCTCCAAACACCTAGTGTAAATTGAAAGCAGTTAAACCTTTAACTATAGGACAAGTAAACTACAAAAAATATTCAAACATGAAAGCTGTCTTAATCCTGCCCCTCGCCTCAGTGGGAACAGGCGCGGCCTCTGCTAGAGGGAACACGGGAGCTCGTGGCAGCCCTCCGCGGAGCGCTACCAACGGCTCCTCATGAAGTCCTGGCCGGCGACTCACCATAGTAGGCAACTCGCCGTGTTTTCGCCAATCGCTTTAATTGCGCGTGAACCGCAAGACTTCATGAGGTGCCGGTGGTGGGGGTCTCCGCAAAGCAATGCCAGGGCTCCCGTGTTCCCGCTAGCAGAGGCCCCGACTGCACGTAGATAAACCCCAGAATACCAGCTGCTCGACAATATGTTTTCTTTGCGACATTGACGCCGTGATACCAGAAAGGATGCGGCTAGTAGCTAAGGCCTCCAGTCACCGTAATTTTTCACGGCCAGAAGGGGGCTACAGAGAAAATTAACAGGCGCGAAATGGTTGCTGCGAAGCCGCTTGCGGAGTGCATTCCGGAGGGGAATTCACAGGGCGCTCGCCACATAAATCCAACGCGTTCACGCCGAGTGGGCGGCAATTACGAGTTACGCAGTGCCAAAACTTTGCCTTCCAACTTTCTTCTCCGCAGAACACTCGCTGACGTAATGCAGCTGCTCAAGAGCACGCATTATGTGTCTGTCCGTGCGTGCGCGCGTACCACTGCGCGAGCGCGTGAACGCGGCCTTACAGCTTGTGAGCCGGAGCACTGTGATCTCCACGGCAAATCGGTCACCTTGCCGCCACTGAGAGTCAGCGTTCTTGTGTAAGCGCATTTCCCACGGGCCTGAGTCGCCACCGTGCTGGATTCTCGGAACGAATGCCCTGTCGAGTGTGTACCACTCTCGTCCGCAACGGCACCCGCCAAGTGTGGCCTAATTTGTGGCATTTCAGCTGCGCAGGGCCGCCTAATTTTGTTGGCACCGAGGTTGCTATGAGGAATAGGGGCTCTCGGGCAGCTTGGGCGAAGCTTCGTGGTGTAAATTTCTCGTGCAGCATTTTCCCCCAGATCACCTTGCCACGCGCTCAGTTACTTCCAAAGGAACATGGAGCCACCACTGCATACAATTTGTGGCCACAAGCACTGCGCTAGAGAGAAAACACCGCTCTCAGACATGCCGAAACATAGGGCACGTGCTTGGCCGGTGCTTTTTAGCTTCGTTGAAGATGCTGTAAGCAGCGGCTTAGCAATCTGGGTGGCTTATTTGCTTTCTTTGTGGATGCTTACGAAGCGGTAATGTGTTCGTGGTAAGTTACGTGCACATTGGCTTCGAATTTCCAAGCTCCCTCGAATCTCCGGGGTCTTAGCGAGGCCTGGAGCTTGCGAAGCGTGAAAAGTAATAGAGCCTATATGTCGATGCAGGTACAAACGCATGGACTTGTGGTCATGCAGCGCGATATTTCCAGGGTATGAGCCCACGCAACTGAGGTGAGCTTGTGCAAACGCACAAGCAGGTTGGTAAGATCAGGCCTGCTGACTACCCAGGATTCGCCTTAAGCTTCACAAACATATAATTGGTTTACGAATTTACGAATGTTGCCTCAACTTTCGCGAAAAAAAAAGTTCATGAAAAAAATTTTTTTTTCTCGTTGGTCTCCGAACCTCGCCTTCCAAGATTTCTTATGTTCAAAGGTTATAAGAGGGCTTATAAGAGGGCTTATAAGAGCGTTCAAAGGTTATAAGAGGGTTATAAGAGCTTGATACTGACAAGTTTTTTTTTTTTTTGGAGCAGGTGAAATCTGCAACAGCAAAGTTACTGAAAGAGTTACCGTTATATAAATATATAAAGAAAGCATGCTTTGCTTGTCAGTCTGGGTTTTTCCAACTTTGCTTGCGCCGCATGCTTGTGTTCTGTATCTAAAGCTAAACAATCCTTAAGAGGAGGCTTACGTACATCATAAAAGGCATGGGCACAAGGCGAGCATCACATAAATTCGTGCTACCACCCTCTTCCTGCCTCCCATCCCCGATCTTGTATACGAAAGAACATTACGAATTTTAACGTTCGCAGGTTGGCAGGTATAGGACAACCGTGCGTACATCCGATAATCTCACTGAGAACAACGAGTTTCTTTAACATGTGTTCCTGCCAACACGTATTAATACAAGGATGCGATTGTTCAAAGTAGCGAAACTGAAAGTAGTAGGAGATGACTTCTCTTCCTTACGTTTTCCTTCTAACCGAAGCTTGCGATAGTGCACCCCACATATCTTTGTTTTAATGCTTTAGCATTCTTAGGGCCCTTCCCGCACTACCCGGGGGTTATGTATGTTTGTATTCATGTACGCTTGTATGTAACCGCTTAACCCGCCTACCTAGGTCATTGCGTAGTCCGGGGTCGAACGGTAGTAGTGCATCAGACTGATGTAAGAATAGACATAAATGCTTACATTTCATTTGCACCAAGTTTCAAATTTATGCTACGCATTTTGCACACAATTTGTGCTACGTAACACGGTGACAATTCACAATGAACACCGTACTGTAGTTAAAAGAGCGTAACCAGTGGAACAAATTAAACATAAACAATCTTTAGCTACATGTGGGAATCTTTTGTTAAAAGCTCATCATTCTTTATGTCTTTTTCGACTCATTCCTTTCTTGAAGTGAGTGCATTGTGTTAAGCGGCAATCTATTTATTTCTTTTAATCAATAATTGCCTTTCTGTAAGAAGATTTCAGGACGCCATATGATACCGTGACGGAGACAGGGATAATTGCATTTCTAATACTAGTTAGGATAACGGACGAACCAGCGCCATGACTGCACATTCATTTATAGCGACACAATCTATTCTGCAAACACAGATGTCGTTTCGATCGACGAATGAGATAAAGGCAACATTAACTAACGATCTGGATTGTGCTTCAAACGCTGAAAATTTTACTTATGGATTACTGCTTCATCGACGCCACCCATAGGATTTTTCTGGTAAAAGAATTTTTTTTTATCACAGAACTTTATTTATATTTTTCACCGTGGAAGATAGTCGCTGTCAAAGCAAGAAGCCCAATTAGTCTGGTTCTGGAACTAATCAGACTCATCCGAAAGAGAAGACACCATTTAAGAACCTCCTCTGGTTAAGACGTTGTGAAAAACCAAGGAAGATCGGTTCGTTCGCATTCGTGCTCCTTTTACCCGGCCACGTTCAAACGATCTCCAAATATCAATTAGTTGGGTCCACAAGTTTACCACTGAGTCCATTAACGGCCTAACGCAGAAATATTGCTCGTTCAGCTTGGCTTGTAGCGCTTTATCTGTTTTCCTTGAATGTCTCCTGGCGTAATCTTTCTTGCGCTCGGAATTAGTCGAGTTAGCTTAACGAAGCAGGACTTGCGCTATCATTCTTGCGCTCAGAATTTAGGTTGGTTTAACGAAGCAGCAAGGCTTGCTCCGTTCTAATAACCTAATTTGTTCTGGAATGAGTAGACGACGTAAAGTGGCTCTCTGCATTACCAGTTCAAGGAAGAAGTTTGTCGGTTAGTGAAAACAGATCCCTATAATAATAATAATAATAATAATAATAATAATAATAATAATAATAATAATAATAATAATAATAATAATAATAATAATAATAATAATAATAATAATAATAATAATAATAATAATAACAATAATAATAATAATAATATTAACTTTATTTATATCAATATGCAAGACTGTTGTTCGAGAACGCCTCGGTCCTTAGTCATAGGCTATAGTTATGGATCCGTGCATATTATATAAAGAAAAATAAGCGATTCAGACACGGGTACAATATTTTTTTTATTATATGTCGCGAACTTTGTGGCAAACAGAAGACATTAAAAAACAACTGCAACCACACAAGAACCAATAAACAATGGTGCAGACCGCCGTAGGTGCGAGTAGCCCCACATGGCGACGACACAGTCTTCAGCAGCCGAAAGCAGAAAGGCCTAGTTGCTGTCCAAACTGCTCAGTGACGTCACGACGTCCCTCCCCCAATGCCAACGAGGCAGCACGCATCCAAGACAAGATCCACGGCCTCCCTCCCACGGCAGTTCACACACGTGCATGCTTGCATTAAGAATGCTCGAAACGGTTACGCATAACTCCATCGCACTCATATGCGACGTTTCAAGAACTGGAATGAACTTCAGGTGTCGTTACACCAACTCGCCCACATCAAGCTCCCACTGCTTCAAACATTGTACCGCTTTAGCTGTACGCAAAAAATGACTGACGCTTAATTACTCAGTAGACGCAGCAGTAATGTACACTGAGACGCTATACATACATTCGATGCACAGTGCGTCGAGTAAAAACATGGGCACACGCGCATTCACACTCACATTACTGTTCAACCATATACGCATACTTATAGCAACAAGAAAGTATAGCAGTACGGCTGTATCTCGTTCGCATTGTTATAATTTTCGTCAAAGCCTAATAAGTTTCCATCAGAAAGGATTATTTTTTTTTTGCCATGGTAATAAATTTGACTGCTTCATATTTGTAAAAACGAGTTCCATATTTTGACACCTATATTATGTGTGTGTCGCTGGACGTACTGGTCGTGACACATCGGAACGACAAATTTCTTACCGAAAGCTGAGTGACTGTTAAATGTCTAGCCAGTGAAGAGAGTGGCAGGAAACGGTGCGTTGCATCTAGTTGTCGAGCATACTAATAAGGCAACGCGGTAATCTCTCAGCTGCAAATAACGACATGACTTCGCAAGAAAAAGTTCGCAAGAAAAAAGACTTCTTGATTGTGTGGTGAAGCTGGCGTAGTTGGTTACCCGCAAAGCTCTCTTCTGATGCCGTACTACAGGCTCTAAGCATGTTACGTAGGTAAATCCCCGAGCTTCAATACAACGGGCTCTGTGAGAATGAATGAGAGAAAAGTTTTAGGTTCTTAACGTTACGAAACTGAAATGACTTCGCGCCTTCGCCGGTACGAAACACTCGGGAGAGAACTTAACACACAGCCTGTCGATGTGAGGCTTCCAGGTCAAAGCCGAATCAAGGTTTACCGCTTAGTACAGCACCGAATCAAAGTTTCCTACTTCATCACGGCCAATAGTAATGCGGCACGGCTCCTCAAAGGTTTCTTTTTTTCATAAATGGGCACCTAAAAATAACAAATGTTGTTTTATTGGTCATTAAGGAAAGCCAATTATATTGAAACCATTTATTAATATATTGAAGCTCATTGAATATTGTTTTAGTTGCCGTATTGAAAGATTTGCTGCTGAACACAATAGCAATGTCATGGCATATATGAAGGCATGTGCTTCATTTAGGCAGTCCGGAAGGTCGTTAATATATATTGCAAATAATATTAGCGCAGGTATCATTGTGGTACGCCTATAGTATTGTCGGAAGGACTTGAGACGTGTTCATCGATGGCCACTGTTTCCTTACGTCTAAGCTTTTTAAAAAGACTGGAAATGCCTCGAAATCTAAGTCTTTCCAATTACACGAACAAAATAATGTAGTCGAAAGTGTCAACTGCCTTTCTTATATCTAAATATAGTCGTATTTATATTTCGTTATTGCTTAAGCCTTGGTTGATTATATCAGTTAAAGAAAAAATAGTCGTAGTTGTCGATCGAGACTTCTGAAAGTCGTGCTGAAGCGGGGGAAAGGATATTAAATTTATGTTGAAATTTTGTTATTCTACTGACCAGCAGCTTCTCAAAAATTATGTTTAAGCAGTTCAGTACCAATCTAGGTCAACAATTACCTAAATCATTAGGGTCCCCAGTTTTATTAATAGGCGTCACTCTTGGTGCGTTTAGTACATCCGGTTACGTACCGGTATAAAAGGATTTGTAAAGCAATGTAGCCAGAGCAGGTGCCAAGATTCTTATACTATTTTTCAGTACGAACACTGCAACACCAGCGAAACAAGATGCCTTGTCTCTGTCTAATAAATATGTAGTGAATATTACTAGTTGTAGTTGCTGTATCTTAAAGATAAAGTATTAGTTGTCAACGTTATTCGAACTCGGATACCGTGGTCTGAAGGCACACATCAATAAGCATGGGAAAAGTGGCTCCAAGGGGATGCTTTTTTTATGCGAAGCATATTATCGTAGGTTTCGGGCCTTCGCGCGACGCCCGGCGGTGGCCACCATTGACCTTCAAGTGACCTTCAAGTAGGTCACGTGACATGACGTCACGTGATGACGTCACACCGGCTGCAGATGGGGCCTCATATCGCGCCGTCGGTCGCCTCCCGGCGGTGGCCACCATTGACCCTGAAGTGAGATCACATGATGTGACGTCACGTGATGACGTCACACCGGCTGCAGATGGGGCCTCATATCGCGCCGTCGGACGTCGCCCGGCGGAGGCCTCCACGCTTCGGTTCGCGCCGTCACGCGCGACGCGGCCGCGGCGCCACCATCGCTGCATCACGTGATATGTGACGTCACGCCAGGGATGAAGCGGCGCGCGCCCGCCGTCGCGTCAGTCTCTGTGCCCGCAACCGCACCAACGTCTTTGCGCCGGGCGTGTATGCGGTCAAGATGCCTCCAAACGCTAAAGATACGCTAAGGTTACGCCCAGTGGATGCGAAGCATCCACTGGGCTTAACCTTGATAAGCCTCCAATTTTTTTCTTCGGTATTGTAGTTGAGAGCCGCATGTCCTGTTCGCTGCTGCGAATAAGGTAATTCAGTCAACTTGCTCGTGTGTTCATGCTGTGTACAGTGTGTATTATTGTTCTATGCAGCCTTCCTACGTGCTTTCCATAGTAAATTCCGTGACAAATGCTACGTGCTGGAATACCATGTTTCTATCCCATAAACTCTGTTCTTTGTAGCTAAGCGCTGCCTAGGATTGTTCAAGGCATAGCACACAGTTAAGCGTAATCGGGCTGCTGTTTCTTTTCTACAAGAACTGCAACACATTATGGGGATTTGGCATTGATAACCTTGTTTTGGTTTATACATTCATGCTGCCTTTGAGTTAAGCTAGGATTCACGTTAGGATGACTTACACAAAGTGTTCCCTTCGGGCTAAACACGCCTTTATGCTTGAAAAAGTTCATGTCAGCCTTCAAGAAATATGCCTTTGCTATGAGGCTACTTTAGTAATTGCCATGTTTACACAGCTTTCCCACTGAATAGCTCCAAGTTTTGAAAAGACGTCACCTACTATTTCAAGCTACGCCCAAACTAGCAACTACACAGACGTCGGTGTCGGAAGGTATTAGTGATATGCGTTGAATGCGGGAAAGTTGATTTGTCGTTTAAGCCCTAGAGTACCTACAGGTTAGCTATCTGCCGTAGAAAAAAAAAATTGTATTATAGAATTTTACGTGTCAGAACATTATCTGATTGTGAGTCATGTGGTAGTTCGGGACTGCGACCTGATTTGGACCACTTGCAGTTCTTTAACATACACCTACATATGTATACGTATGGTTATCGCATTTCCCCTGTATCTAAATGAAACAGCCATGACAGGGTATCGAACCAGTGACCTGGACCTCATCAGCACAGCTTATGTGGTGAGCACGACGCACAATACGAATGCGATATAACTGGCGTTTCGAATTTCTATTTCTTCATCCGTACTACCTTTACATAATCACGTTCCATGCTTCCTCCCTACTCATGCTTTTTCGAAACAATACGGAAAATAAAATCCTGCGCATTCAATGTTTACCACCTTTGGCGGAAATAGTAGATATAACCAAATTTTATTCAGTTTTGCAGATGTTAGATTTGGTACTTATGTCCCGAAGAGGGCACTTTTAAGGGGAAGCTTTATTTAATGGCAGGCCTTTAAAATATGTAAGGACAGTTGGATCTATAGATCCAGAGAAAGCATAGAAATGAATTATTCGTGCATGATAAGCTTTATCTAATATTCCGGAGACAATCTGGAATAAACTGTGAGCTAATATCATCCTAATAAAAGAAAAAAACATGTGCTTTATTAGTTAGAGTTAGTTACTGTTGACAAAATTCTTTAGTGCGCTGATTCCGTCAAGTAACTAAATAATTAGGAGCATTATTGTACATAGCCTTATACGCTGTTTCTGTCATGGGGCACTAGGAATCAACAATAAAATGCCTGACTTTACTTATAATATGTTCGACTTGTATTGTGATGAGACCAGTGCGTGAGTAGCTCATGATTTCGTGGTCATTATTTCATGAATGAACGCTAAATATTCAAGTTTTTAAAGTAGGTTAAAGCGAATAAATTACCTCAGAACGCTGCTTCGCACTCATGAAGAAGCGTAGTTGAAGTTGAACAAAACGTGCTGGGCTCTTTCTAAAGCAAAGTGTACCAGAGAAATGATTTGTTTCAACAGCGTGATGAAAAATTAAGAAAAAGGGTAGCACACTGAATAGTTTTAGAGGTTCTTTTTGTTTTATTAGTGTAGCGTTTAGCTAACTAGTGTTGTTATTGCAGTCATAACGTTAATTGATAAGTAAAACCCTGAAATTAAAACGAAAGAACAATTGCACCTCTTGAAACGATGCGCTATTAAAGCGAGCTACAAACTTTACTGCGAGCACACTTATTGAGCACCTCCATTTGTAGATATTGCAACTCTGTATCATTAATTTAACACGATACATGGTGCTTGCAAGTTGCAGTGTCGTTAGCATTATAGCAATAATCTACTAATAATAGCTTGAGATTACTTTCCTTGGAGCACGTCACGTAAATGAGGAATCAACGCCCAGAAATAATGAAGCAGTACTTGTAGCGCAGAAATGTCGTTGTTAACAGCAGATACAAGAAGCGCGCATTTTCGAAATGTGTAGCGAAATCCGCGAATAGATGTGTTCTTCTTCAAATCATACAGCGATTTGTAAAATCCGGAGCTAATGAGCATTGACTGATACGTTAGTCCGCGCATCTATGAAGGCGTACTTCTGAACAGTGGCGACAAGGACTCCCGATACATAAATATTACTCCGTTGCTTTTCAACTTCCATTCAGCCATTGGAACACGCGCTGTACACTGATCAAAAATAACCAGTAAGGCCTTGTTGTGCTCCCACCAGCTGCCAATAATTTAGTCCTCCGCTTTTGTTTCCCTTTACTTTAGCATTTATATTTTTCCCCAAAAAAACAACAATCCGTTTCCCCTGTGCTTTTCTTGGCTTCATTAGCTGTCCATTTCACACAGTTTTCACTAAAGAAAATCAAGCTCCTTGGTTCTCCTTGTTCTCACTTATTCCATAATGAGGGTCTCAGCGCCGGCTGGTTTGATGCCTTCAAGTAGCGTACAAATATTTATCAGACAGCTGCCTGGCTCCCAAACTTCACTTACTGCGTGACACCACCGGCGAAAAGCATTCACCATCCGCCGCCATGGCCACAGGTGGCGCTGGCTAACACTCCCAGAGTTACACCTTGCACACGTACGTAACTACTCCAGCATGTGGACGGGGTAACCACGGCTGCGGTAGCACAATTCGTAGAGTGAGCGCGCGCGTTGCCGAGGGCGAGAATGCGCTCGGCTCCCAATGCCTTCCAAGTTGTTGTTTTTTCACCCACGTTCATTTTCCCTTGTTTTTCCATTTCTGCACTTCAATTCAAGCAAAGAATACCTTCTCTCGTGCTTTCTTTGACTTCGTTGTCTGTTGGCTTCAGGTGGGTGTGACTATCTTCGACCCTTCATTTTGTTTGGAGTAGCGCATGCCTCTTTTTCCAATATTCGAGGCAATTTTTACAAAACTGCGAGAGCGGCCACAGATATTTAATAGGTCGGTATAATACACCGACTCATTATTAACTTCGGCATAGCGATTGTGCCCCACACGTGTTGTCTACGGTACAATCATTATAACTGTCCATCTTCTGACTGCGCATGTAGCAAGGAAAGATTGTGCGCGTTGCATTCACTGCTTCCACGCTAATTCATCTCGTGGCTGGTATGGTCACTTCCGTTTCGCTATATTCGTTTAGTCATTCATGCGGGAGAACGAATAATAACTTGCAGTAGCTTCCGGTTAGATGGCCGAGGAAAGCGGTGAGGTGTTTAACGCTTTGATGCCCGTTAACTAAAGTCGGCAGTTGTTTGCTACAGCTCAGTTTTTTTTTCTGTGGCAGAAGCAATTTTAGAATTGTGCAGTTCAAGAAGATGCAAGAAGTAATAAGCGGTATGCTGCTTAAGGTAACTTAGTCCGTTTGCACGGAAATTGCTACTTCAGTTTTGGAAGAGTAGGTCACAATGTTGTGACTTACCTCAAACGTGGCCTGCGCAATAATATCAGAAGGAGCACGAAACATCGTGCCAGCTTCCGCGCAAGAAAACGTAACAGTGGTAAGAGAAACTATTATCGTCGAGAATATGGAGATTACCGGCAATCACCAATGCAGTTTGAAAATTCTTTTGAAATATCATAAAAACGCAAAACACGCTTTCCATTAGTGTGCGTCACCCTTGCTTTCTCTTCGTGCATATGTTGTAATCTAAGCGTAAAAAAAGGAAGAAGCTTACATGACAGGTCTTAGCGTTAGTGGTTACTTATTCAGTAGCCATACGTCGTTGCAAAATTTGCATCTTCTACCAGGCGCCCAACTATGTGGCCATACATTATGATTAAGCATGTCTGCCAGCGCAGTTCTGATGGACAGATATGAAAGTAAAATATGACGTAGTGCAAGTTCCTGGAACACGATAATCTATGCAAAAATAGTGTAACTTCTTGTTGTTCCATCATAAGCTAGCTAGTTTTTTTTTTACCAAGGTTCCTTCACAAGCGAACATTCTAATATAAAAGCTAGGGAGAATTCGTGCAGACGCCAGTGCCGATATAAAATTGTAACAATAAATTAAAAGAACGCCAAGGTTCATAAGACGCAATAATTTATTCGTAATCTAGCTAATCTCGGTCCTAGCACAACATGCGAGTATCTGAATACGATGATAACGAAGTTGAGAGGAAACTTTTTTTTTTTGCGTTGAAAGCAAACTATCGAATAGCCAATAATCAGACATGTTTAAACCAACAAAAAATATGGGAATGGCGTTCTTTCATTATCTCTAGAGCATAGATCGAACATTTCTGCAAACATTCCGCTTGCGGTATATTTTTCTTAATTTTAAATGCCGCGCACTGTTTGCGCAGCTTCGTAAATACGCAGCTTTGAAGCGAGGGCTTGCGTCCGTCGTAGCTGAGATGAAAACATTAACATTAATAATGGGTTCAGTGAATCGCTGGTTAAAATACCAAATGTCCTCTAAGCTTCACACACGCGAACTGCGATTATTATTAGAACCAAACAGAGAAAGAAAGCATGCGGGACGCATACGAGAGATTATTCCGCGTTCTACCGACACGACCACTGTGGGCAGGGAATCTGGTGCTGCGAAGTTTGTGTTCGCATTAGTATACCTGCCAGAGCAGAACGCACGCTGTTATTTGCTCGACGCTCAACGTATCCAGTTACTCGAGCCTGCATCGTGATGGAGAATACTAGTATGAGTGTGCATGTTTTTGAAAGCGTACCAAAATTATCATTAAAGAAATAAGTGAACTGGGCAAATAAGGAGGGGGCTCCGACTCGATTACTGAAATTTGAGGGCGAACGAAACTGGACTCGAGGACTGCGATTGCAAAACATGCTTACTAGTGCAATGAATACTAGGAGATTGTTTGTGAATTCTTAATTGTGAGCGTTTTATCCCAGAGATTCGCAAAGAAGTAAACACCGCACCCCAGGAGCTACCAAAAACAGAGACCATGATGATCTTGCTGCCGTTGCAAGAGCTGTCATTTTGTTTAGTTTTTTTCAGTGAGCGCTGAACGTTAGGAAGCAAGAAAGACATTAGTGCTGGAGCATATTGTGTGCTGAAGAGTTGCTTAGATGGGAATTAGCTGTCTCAGGAAGTTTTAGAAATTTACCTCAAGAGGGGAGCAAGAGATCAGTTTTACTTTTCACGTCTTCTTTACTCTTTCGGTTGCATTTTTTCAGCCAGATTAAACCGACATGAGTAGCATTGCATACTACTCGGACAATTGCCTCCGGTGAATGCCGAAGCACAGAACAGTGCCAAAGCTTGAATGCAACCAGCTGCGAGGTCGCTTATATGATAGAATGTGAAATTTTTCCGTAATCCGCTTCGCAAGAATAGGTCGCAGTCGGAAGGAATACACAATTGCATCTGTAGACACCTCTATATGCAAAACACAAGAACTGAGAAAGGCCATTGAATTGCTTTCAGACCTAATTTTTTCAAATTGTTTGTGCTTGTGTGAGTTTTGTGGAGAGCACGAGATTAGGGCAATCGGCCAGAACTGTCACACTCTACGCCGGTTTCCCCTGAACATCAGTGGAGCCCACAAAACGAACTTCAGCCTTTCGCTGCAAGCTGCCTAAACAAACTGATAGGGCCACTCTTTAAATATTCAGAATGCGACATAAATTAAAGTTTAAGGACAAAATTTTATTTACCTACATGAAAACTTCCTAGTAGCCAATGAGATATTAACTTTATGAAACAGTTCCCTTTTTTTTCGTCACAGTATACAACTGCGCGTAAGCACGATAAACTGCTGGCTTACTGATACTGCTGGTGCATCAGTCCCCTATGTTGTTCTTAGTAGTATACGCACACTGTACTATTGCTTACGTTTGGTTGATATTTTAGACAACAGTGTTGTGCAAGGTAAAATAACCTTCGGAGAACGTTTGAGCGGTAATTTGGCGATTGCATCGTTAAACCTACTCCTCCTCTTCCGAACACCCTTTGTTTATTCTCGGTGCAGTATTTCATAGGTGGCTTCTTGCAAGCGCCGCATAGATCAGAGTGTTCACAAGCACTTTTAGCCGAATAAGTTTCCTGGAAAATTGCACCGTTGTAGTTTTGGCAATAAAGCTACGTTACATGCGCTATCATGGACAGTCCTGCAAACCAAATAATTGTCACTTGGCTGCCTTTTCTGTTTAATTACATCGCCTCGAAGTGTGCCGTCCGCTACAAATGTAACAAACTGCCCAGTATTTCTCAAACAGCGAGTGAGTGTGACTTGAAGAAATGGCTAGCGCTAACCCTTGCTTGTCTTAGGTGCAGCAAACAGGCTCGAAGAACGCCCTCAACTAGAAACCACCACACCTTTGCTAGGTTTTTCCAAAATAAACGCTGGAACCGCGCTGCTCTATTACTTTTTCCCTCTCGGCGGCACTCAGCCCACTACATATGGAAGCCGAGCACGTAGCATTCGGTTTAGGAAGACGTTTGCGGGAAAAAAGCGCCGAAAATAAAACAATCTCCGGGAACGTTATAAACAAGCGTGTTTTGAGAGCGCTTAACGCTCTCCAACTGGCACCCATGTTCTATTCTCTCGTTCAATGCGAGCCTCCACTCGGGACCATTTCGCCACCAGGTCCCATGGGGCCAATTTGCTCTCCAAATTCGCAGATCTAGTTAGCCTGCTCGTTGCAGTTGCCAGTTGCGTCCTCTGGTAGAAGCCGCGCAAGGAAAAAAAATCTTTTTTGTGAAACATTCTCTCTTGAGTGTCTTGAGAGAAGTCAATGCGACATTTTCTTCCTCAGACGTCATTTTGTGACGAAGTGGGAATGTTTCCAGTTTAGTAAATGCCTGTGAACGCCGCGCTTCGCTTCAGTTCTTTAAGAGGCAATACCTATACTTCTATATTCTTGAATCAGCCCCACACTACGGCGCGCGTTATAATGAGAACATGGTTTTGATACGTAAATCATCATAACTTAAATTAGTTACAGTATATCAGTGCAGCCAGCGATGTGACAGCGGCTTTGATGACAGGGTGGCTCACGACAAAGCCATGACGAGTACAAGCTGGTGGCAAGCATGTGGTAAGTACAGGCAACGCGCCATCTGGGCCGTTTTTTCCGCCAGCTCCTGCAGCCTCCGAAAAATTATGGCTGTCACCTACAAGTGCTGCAAATTTTGGTCAGCAGGTGAAGCGTGCTCATTGCATCGGTGGTTATTTTAAGGCGAAAGTCTTAGAAAATCTCTATCTTTCAAGGCCGCGTTGTGAGGTACAGAAAATCTGAGCGCTTCTGCCACTGCTCTCGCGTTCGTCGTCGTCTTCTTCCACATCGCTGCCACTACGATGCCACATCGCTGCCGCTAATAATGCCAACAAAATGGAACAGTTGTTTAATACAGAGGTATTTATGCACTCAAACGAACGACCTTTGGTGGCACTTGAACACACGATTTTTAGTGGTAATTAGTGCGAAATTCATTAAGACAGTTAATTAATGTAGCTTTAAATAAGGCACTCGAACCCACGACGTTAAGAGCGAGAAAACAAATAAGCAGAAGTAACAACGCATTCGAACGTTAATGTCACGTAATTTACTGGATGTCTCCTGAGCGCGCAGGCTTTGGCCTTCAACCTCTTTGGCTTTTACCTTAAATCACTAGATACTTTTCCAGTGATAAAGATGTAATAACCCCCATGCCTTTTCAAAAAGGCACCAATTGCAGACCGCCCCTCCTCCCTCTATTCGAAAGTTTCCCCACATATATGATTTCTGAAAGACAAGCACACCCACTTTTGAAGGTAGATCATAATGATGGTCTCTTATGGGCGCGTTGCCGCTGACATTGCCCCGTGCTTTGGCCACGGCCATCAATCACTTCATTGAAAGCCAGCGAAACTGCTGTCCTCCGCAGATTACAACAAAGTTGCTCGAAGCAGAGAGGTTGAAAAACGAAAGCGCTTCGATATAACGGCATTGAACTCTCATCTGGTGTAGATGCACAGCGAAGAAAAAAGAAACTTTTTTACAGGCAGTTTTGTCCGCGAACTCTCGTGGACTTTCCTGATGTTTAGAAAAAGAAATGGCTGTGGCTTAGCTAAGGTTAAGCCCAGGATGCGAAGCATATTAGCCTTTATTTTAACGCGACAGCGTTAAGGAGCTCGTCTCGCAGAAAAGCCGGTGTCATCGGCGTCGGCTCAGGCGTGCGGCGCTTGCTCAGGCGCACATTTCGTTGTCGCGCCAAACGCTGCGTTGCTCGACGCTCACCGCGTCCGATGCGGGGGGCGACGCCGCGAGCGACGGCGCGAGTTGGAGCCCCGTTTCTCCTCTGTCGTGACGTCACGGTGTCACGTGGTATTGAAGGCGACGTCACCGCGCCTGAGGAGCTGGGTTGAGCTTTAGTAATATGCTTCGCATAAAAGTTGATATCAACATGGCGGCTGGTTCGACGTGTCTGCCGCTCTCCCGACGAATAGCTGGCATGCAGGACAGCATGCCATCTTTACAACCCTATTAGGTGACCAGGTTATGAGGTCTTGCTTTCTACAAAATTATTCCATGCTAACCCAAATATACTCATTGCGACAAATACATGTCGCAAAGAGCACAATTGATACAGTAAAGCAAACCTTCATGTCTAACCTTTTTTTTCATACTTTCCTTACTATTACGCCGCAATCGTGCGTATGGTGCCAACGCCACCTAGACGATTGAGATGACCGCTACGTGTTGAAGACGACGATTATTTCTGTGACATGGTGCTTAACCACGAAGGGGGATCAGCCAGAAAACGGGTGGTGCATTTCAAGTGAATAGGAAGAAGTGAAGAAACACAAGGCAACATAAGAGTTGTCACATTCGGTAGCACGGAAGAGCTCAAGCGCACGGCAGCTTTTTTTTCTTTTTTTAAGCCAATGAAGTGGAAATGCAACGGCCTAATTTATAGAAGTTCATTAGCCGCTTCGCGACAGTTTCGTTTCTCACAGTTTGTTCTTTAAATGTGTGTTGCATCTGCGTAATTCGCCGCACATATCTGATACTAGGTAGCCCGGTGAAAGGCACTCATAAAGCGCCGGATACTAGCCCAGTACTCGAGAATGCCGGGTCGGCTAACTTCATCAAGCAGGGCATTTGAGTAGCGGGACCCTGTTGTAAAAAAAAAGGTACTGTGTTTCAGGGAATGCATAAGCATATGGGCGCACCAACAAACAGAACGCGCCACAATGAGGAGCTTTAGCGATGGTACCTCGCGCAACAGGTCACTCGAGTCGGTGAACGTATGGATGTATGCAGCAACCACTGACGGGCCGATCAGATGGTCTAAATTTTCCGTCTAGTAGTTTGAGAGTATGAACCATGTGTATTTGCTAGACATACAGTGCCTGCCTCGAATATATATATATTTCTTTTATCATTTTTTGTCTGAGCAGGCCTGACTAGCTTACTTGGTGTTTGACAAAACTGAAAGAGCAGCTCGGCATCAGATATGCGATGCTCTTCTATGCAAGCCTATCAGTTAAAAATATATATTTTTTTTCCTCTCACATACCACTTTCCGACGCCTCCGCCGCATTGATCACCTCACTACAAGATCCGATCTTTTTGTTATCACATCAAAACCTCACCCAAAACAAACACTATAGAGAGAGATCAGTGTAAGTAAAACCAGTAACCAGTCACAGGGGGATGGAGGCTTCAATTCATCGACAGTGGTCAAACGGTGCAACCCTCAGCACGGACCCAACGTTTCTACAAGAGGACTTGCCTACGTCAAAGCACCGGATGAGCAGACGAGTGTACCTGACGACACTTCCTTCATCCCCTAGATAATTGGCCCAAAATAAAAAAAAAGATACGGGATAACGTTGCTGGATGCAGGCGGATAGACTTCCGGAAGGCATTCTGGTTGAGAAGCCGCATTTTCCTGAACTACGTAAGGTAGAGAAGCAGGTTGCACTTCAGGCTCAATCGTGAATACAAACGTTAATGCTGTCACGCGGTATATAGTGACTGCAAGGGAACGGGTGTCTCATGATTGACTTTTTGTATGGGAAACACGCACCCAGAATGAAAAAGAACACAGAATTCACAACGATATGTCACCGAGCTGCCGTCGTCGCTCGTTGAAATCTGAACTCACGGGTCGAGTAGGCCCGCAAATGTACTATACACCATCCTGCTCGCATACGCTCCAGAATTCATTTTAATTTTTTTTCCAGAACAACGTTGGAACGGTATTCCGTGCTAAAAGGACGCAGGTAAGACTATTCGCGACGCTCGCAGAACCCGATAGGATGGCCTTCTCTTTGCTGTACATTTCGCGACAACGTTAACAAAACATTCTTGATACTTGATGCACGTCTTGTGCCAAGCGATAACTGGATTACACATAACCCCGCGACAAACAGCCACAGGTGAAAATCAAAAGCAAGAAGCAAAACGTGCGCTTAATCGCATTCCCTCTTTCACCGTCGATGCGAGAAATCAAGACGATTCGCTAAATTCCATCTGGTTTTCTTTAAAACGCAAACAGCGTCGCCCGGTCGGGGCTCTTAGGAATTCCCAATATACATTTTGTGCTTCATAAGGACGACGGGCTTTTGCGACCATCTGTGACTATTAATGCAATTTCTGTAAGACCACACGCGTCGGCAAACTCACCGCAACTTCCCTCTTTCCTTCCCTCCTCTTTTTCCCTGCCATTTTTTTTCACCTTCCCCCGGTATAGGGTGTAGCCAACCGAACATTATTCTGGTTAACCTCCCTGTCTTCTGCTGTTCTCTATCCCCCTCCCCCAATATGCATTGTAGCCTTGCTCCTGGCGTTGACTGAAGTGCCAAGAAAAAATTGCGTGCCCAGTATTTTGTATTTCGCTGAAATTGAAGCACATCTTGTGTGCTGGTATAGAATAAACTCGCGGAAGAGGGAAAAACAGCATATTAGGAGTCAACAAGAAGAGAAGCTTCGACTTTCATATCAAGATTTTGTAGTTTTTGATGTTTTTTTTTTACAGATGACAATTGGATTTGCATTACGACAAACATCCGTGCAACAAGAAGGAAAAGTGCGCTTTCGAAGGGCTCACGAGAACCTGTACAATAGCATAAAGAGATTAAACATTTGCCCAAAAGTGTACGTCATCATAACGCGATCTCCTGGTCCTTATCCTAATTAAAAATTCTGGCCACATTTTGAACAAATTCTTTCTCCAGAAAACATTGTCCTCGTAACATATTGTTGTTCATCGTGGAGGATAAAAAAAAAGTATGAAGACGCTCCTTTGCGCTTTCATCTCGTTTAGCCCAAACAAGACTTTATATCGGTTTGTCATTAGTGCCTTCTCTCGCTTCCCCTTCTCCCTTACCCCAGCGTAGGGTAGCCAACCAGACTACTGACTGGCTAACATCCCTGCCTTCCTATATTACTCTCTCTCTCCCTGAATTTCATGTGCAAGTCAGTTATATGTGGCAGAAGGTAGCAGTGAGTATTGGAGAATTTTCAGAATATGCACTAGCTTGGATTTTTACCGTTGTTTGCGACAATGTCAGCACTGACATGAAGAGTAACGCGTTGACTTAAAAAAAAATAAAACAAGCAAAATGGCAGATAGCACTTTAAAGTATTGTTGAAAAAATTGTCTATGTTCTTTTTTTTTACTTTTACAACGCCAATAAGCAATCTTTCGCAACATGAATAATATAGTGGCTTAAAATTTCTTCGGCTAAAAGGCACTCCGATTTCTGCAGAATTGGGGTCCTCAGAAACTTGACATTATCCCAAACATAAAAAGTTTAGATGCAGCAAGTTCTGGGCTCTCAGTGGACCTAATGTTCTTCACACGGACAGCCATAGAAAGCGAAGTGCTCGTCACCTGGAGAAATAAAAATTGTAATAATTTGTTTGAGACGACGGTGAATCATAATAAGCTGGGAGAGTTACAACTGGGAGAACTCTGAGAAAAGCACAATGAACTTTCCTGTCCATCCTAACTTCGTTTCAGTCATATGGCGCCATTTTATTGGCCAAAGCACTTTACGGGCGGTAGCTTGGGTACTACTTGAAATCTTGTCGCAACTCGAGAACTTGTGTCTGTAAGGCCACGGGGACTAACTTAATGGAGTAAACTTTTTCCACTCCAGGCAGAGTTGAGCGAACAACTTTTTGCAAAGTTGCCGTAAAATAAATAATACAAAGAGAAAGATGGTAGCTACGAGTTCCGTATACACAGGGTCACATTTCTTGATGGAAGTTCACGACAGGGTTGAGACTTACGAAATCTTTCTATGCGAATTTTCTGTGCACCAACCAACACTATGTACACAGTGGACGCTGAAGTCCTCATCGTGAACACATGTACGTACTAAGCTGAAAAAAACAAACTAACTCAGACGTCGGTGTTTTTGTTTTTTTGCATGTCGAAAACATCCGAGGTTGTTAATACGCAGTCGGGGGTTAAACTTAGAAGGCGATATGAGCTTTAAGGCTCGCGCTGCAAGATTAAATATGAAAAATAGGTACCAGCAGCGGCGAAGTAATGAGCATGGCTGTGCTGACAGTTAAGGCTTAGGAGAGGAGGAGGATAGGAAATAAAGCTGCAGCGCGTCTAGCTTTCGCGAAGTTAATGGTTGGGTGCATTGATCGCTCGGTAGAGCAGATTGGCAGAACTCAATCAGGGGAAATGGCATGTGTTTTCAGGTGAGGGCAGGTGAGGGCAGTTATATTCTTTAGTAGCGATCATACGCATAAGTCGCGTCTATTTAGCAATTCGGCACTAAAGCAAAGCTGGCCCTATAAAATAGCACAGTGATAAGTTTGCATCGAAGTTCAGTAGTTTTTAAAGAAGTCACAGGGAAAACCATTGCTCACTGAGATTTTTCACAAAGCCTAGTAGACTGTGTCACCACCTGCAGTAGGGAGCCTCCGTGGTTTGCTGCGCAGTGGTCTTGATTGAACTTTGTTTGAACAAGTCGAAAACGAGTTATCGTTGCTGTGTGACATTGTTTCCTAGTATTCTTTTTAGTGTTCATAAAACTGATTGAGGTTATTTATAGCTGGTAAGCTTAAACGACAGGAAATCTCTAGAGCCACCCTCGAAGCAATCTTCTCCTACACACATTCAATCAAAAATGGCGCGGTGGTAACCTGACGCACAAGGAGACCGCGCGAACGCAGAGACGCGCGCACGCACACACTAACACGTAATCAAGTACACACAGAAACCCACATATGCATCTCCCCTAAAGCCCCTGAAACTTCGTAGAGTAGTGCCACGCTTTCAAGAATGCCGCATCCTCCTCGCACGCTCTCACCGACGCCGCGTCGCTATTGGCCTAACAGCATCACGTGGGCCCTCGCGCCGTGCATGAGCGCCATTTTTGCTCGTGAAGCGTCTACGGAGTGGCGAGGAGCGCATGTTGGCGCCGTTGCTACGCTCGAGCAGTGTAGGTGGCGCCACGGTCGAGGAGGGAGCGTGAAAGAGAGGAGGAATGATGAGGAGTGAAGGCGGAGGAGGAGAGTGTCGCTACTTTACGAAGTCTAAGGGGCTTTAAATCCCCCATGTCCGTCGCTCCCCCCCCCCTCCCCTCCCACACGCACGAAAAAAAAAACGCTGTTTTTCTGTATCCTTCTCGTGTAAGGGCATTTGGTTGCAAGGCGGAAAAGCAGCTTCCACGGTGAGCAGCCAATTCAAAAGCGCATAAAAACAGGCAATTGAATTAAAAGGAACAGACGGTTCTGTCTCGGATTTTTTCGAGTCTACTGTTCGGGCTCGGCAGACTATGCGACGGTAGCGCTCAATTGCGTGTCTAGCTTATACCCCTAAACAATGCTTAACACAGCGAGAACGCCGTCTCATTTGTACGTCACGCTTTATTATTTTCTTACGTCGTTTCGGATAATCTCTACTCACTTAAATGATTCTTTGTGTTTGCGCTTGCATCGACTACCCACAGTGTTCTTCAGAATGATCGCAATACAACGCGCGATGTGGATGTGTCGAGGTATCACAACTCTTCATTGCTTTCAGTATGGAAGGATATACAGCTATGAAAATGAAAAGAAAACGTTGCGGACGCACGAGTTGGGGCAGCATATTGAGGCTGGCATAAATCCACAAACAGTGCTGGCATCCTATGTACCATAGATTTTTATTTCTTTTTTTTCAATGAGGAATCCCGATTTGCTAGATTAGAGCAGCGACATCGAAAAAATTTTTTTTCTTGAATAATTCTTCCGACTTTGGCTTTGTGCCTAACATTTCACATGTGGGTCTGACTGAGTCGGATTTATTAGAGACTGCATCTCTGTTGGCCTTGGGCTATATATATATATATATATGGCTATATATATGGCTCTGGCTATAAATATATATATATATATATATATATATATATATACAATGTGCGTGTGAGTGTTTGTGTATACGTTGTTCTAAGCGAAAACACCCATGTACTTAGATTTAGAGAGAGAGAGAGAGAAGAATACAGGAAGGCAGCGATGTTAACCAGTCAATAATCTGGTTGGCTACCATACACTGGGGGTGGGAGAAGGGGACGAGAAAGAAGGGAGAGAGAAGGCGTAGGTACGTGTACGGACAGCACTTCAGTTAAAATCGTACGAGCAAGCCAGAAGTTCAGAGAAAACACAAAAGTGCCTTCACTGCCTTCTTAGCCGATTATCGGTCGGGACGGTGCTCTAATGTTGTCTGTTCACTCAGAGGACGATCATCTAGTTTCCTCAATGTGTTGGACAAATACTGTCTTTGTGCTTGAAATTGAGGACAATGGCAGAATAAGTGGTCAATGTTCTCCTCGCATCCGCAAACATCATATGCAGGACTATCAGCCCTTCCAATTAGTGCTGAGTAGGCATTCGTGAAGGCCACTCCAAGTCATAACCGACACAGAAGAGACGCTTAACGCCGGATCAGACCGGCTGGAGGTCTGAGGTGAAGTGACGGGCTTAGTCTGTGCAGTCTTGTGCGCCTTGTATGTGCGGTATTCCACTCTGCCAAGGAGATCGTGGGTGCTAGAATGCCAAGTTGTCTCGCGGCGTCGGTCCTTGAGAGAGGAATGGGGACGCAGCGGTCTTCTTGCTTTGACGTTTGAGCTGCCTTATCGGCGACATCATTTCCTATGATACCGCAATGACCTGTATATCCACTGGAAACAGATATCATGGCCTTTTCCTCCTAAGTGATGGCCAAGTTCGGCGATTTCGCACGTGAGCTGATCGTGAGTTCCATGTCGGAGAAATGAATGCACACATTGCAAGGCCGGCCTTGAATCGCAGAAGACTGCCCATTTTCTAAGACTTTCAGCATTTATCACTTGAAGCGTGTCGCGGAGAGCCGCGAGCTATGCAGCTGTAGACGTAGCGACATGGGAAGAGTTACCAAGCGGACTAACACACGAATGCACCGACCGTCCGGGCGACGCAATTTCGCCACGAGTCACAACACACACACTCACTACGTGGTCTTGGGAGGCGAGACTCTCCGAACTGGACCTGGGAAGCCAACTGGCGACCCTCGACCAGGCCCGGCGAGCCGCGATCGCCTGTGGAACCCTGTCAGAGGGAACCACCCAGGAATAAACCGCGCAACGGTTTCTGCAATAATAAAGTTCCTCCTCCTCCTCCTACCAAGCGGACTTGTTCTCTATAATCACCAGGCTTAATTTTTGGAAAATATTGCAATTATGTTTTTACAGCATCTAGCTGCATATTTTCCGCTCTATCTCTTTTTCTGGCGTGTCTTGAAACAACAAATTACTTGCATATTATACCTCGACTCTATTTTACAGTCTCCAGTTCCTTGTTTGATATTTTTCTTCTGTTCTTGGGATCGAACAACTGCGCTACATCCACATGGAGTAAGTCTATTCATCCGTGTATTTATTTATTTATGTATTTGTTTATTTATTTATTTATTTATTTATTTATTTATTTATTTATTTAAAGATACCTTACAGGACCCCAGAGGCATTGTGTAAGGGGGGAGAGTACGCATGTTTTCACGTGTTGATACAAGAGCTTCCAGTGGCTGTTGCCAGCCTGCTTCTCGCTTTCCCTTTCCTGCTGTGTCTATAGATATATGTATATATGTTTTCAAAATCCAAGAGCTTACTGCGATGATCAATATTGCTTGCTGAAAGATACGTAGAAGGCCAATGACAGGCAGCAACAGACGAGCAACACAAGACATTTATTTTGCGGTCTTATCAGCATGTGTGCTTAGGAAGGAGAAGCTTTCCCTCAGACAACATCTTAAGGGCATACACCTAGGATAAAATGGAAAAGGGCGCAAAGGAAGGAGCTTTCTCGAACGAACGTACATGAATTCGCACTTAGGAAACAGTGGTACTCCTCGCAACAGCGTCGGGCATCGACGAGACAGGAAGCTATATTTCACGCAAGGAAATCTTCCGCGCACACCAGTGTTTGCGTTTGTTGTATGTCTTGTCTTGTCTTGTCTTGTCTTGTCTTGTCTTGTTTTGTCTGGTGGCAGTGGCGGTGGTACTTGTACATGTCACTGCTTCACGAAAGAAGAAAAATAAATCACTCCACATTCAAAAGATGTCATCTTTGCTTTTGTGCTGCAACAACAACAATAATAATAATAATAATAATAATAATAATAATAATAATAATAATAATAATAATAATAATAATAATAATAATAATAATAATAATAATAATAATAATAATAATAATAATAATAATAATATTAATAATAATAAAATTATTATTATTATTATTATTATTATTATTATTATTATTATTATTATTATTATTATTATTATTATTATTATGCCAGAAGCAAAAGGAATTCTGTCTGCTTAATGTCTCCCCTTTCCTCTATTCAGACTAAAATATATGTATATGTATATATGTGCTGCATACATTTTATACGGTTCTCAACAGAGCCCAAACATCGATGAATTTTTCACCACGCCTAAAAATCATCGGGAAACGAATTAATTCTGGAAAACATCCTTTCCTATTGCCGTCTCAATTGAAACAGAAACTGGAAAATTCTAGATGTAATAGTTCACGTTCAGTGGAATTAAATATTTAAAGTGTAGCGGCGCAAAGTTTTAGCGAAACAAAATGTCGGAATTTTTACTTTAATTTATGCGCGTGCAAAATTTACCGTCTTTTGTCATTTTCTATTGCAAATAAACTTATAGGCCGCAAGGAGTTGTACAAAAGAGTACATCAGCCCTTCCAATCTGTGAAGGAGGACTAGTGCTGAAGCTGTGGTGTGTTTTGCCTGAATCGACGCATCTATGTATGTATAGGTATTATATTTATTATTATTATTATTATTATTATTATTATTATTATTATTATTATTATTATTATTATTATTATTATTATTGAAGCACAAAAACAAAGGATACATATTTTGACTGCGGAGTGATTTATTTTTCTTCTTTCATGAAGCAGTGACATGTACAAGTACCACCACCACCACCAGACAAAACAAGACAAGACAAGACAGCACAGACAGACAGACAGACAGACAGACAGTAGCGTTGACATTAGCTTACTATTGGGTTTGTTATCCTCCAACTCTGCGACCTCCGACCTACGTTCAGACTTATATGGACACAGATTATTCCTTATGATGGCTTAAAGGGCTTTCTAAAGTCAGAAGCTGCTTGGTCTTGCTGCGGAATGAAGGTCCGGAGCTAAAAGGCTGCTCAACATGAAAGTTTTACTATGGGTGCCAAAGGTAACACTGTCGCATTAGCCATATAATTACACATAATGCATTATCTTCTGATTGTGCAGCAATCAGGGTCATAATCTAAGCCTTGTGACAATGAAATCCATTCAAGGGTGAAAATTGAATAAATCTCTGCCAGCGGAGCTGAAGTTTGATTTGTGATCAATCAATAAATGGGAAGCTGAAGTTTCCTTAAATTTGCTTAATTCCCGCAAAAGAAACACCAGCATATTTCTAAAATCTGCTAAAACAAATTTACCGGGTGGGAGGATCCCTTATTGCAGGAACCCTTTGGCTTGGGTTGCCTCCTTGGCCCGGGCGACGGTAGTGCGTCGGTCATTCAGGTCGTCAGAGGAAAGCTTGGCCTCCCACTGGCTACGCTGAACCATAAAGATAAAAAACTATTCGATAAACGTTTGTCCGGAAGTGTGCTGAGGAAACAGAGGAGCTCCCTGTGCACAACAAGAGTTTACAATCTTGATGGTGAACAAAAATACCATTAGAGATTATGAACGAATTGATTCTCCGTAAACCAATCGTCCTTTTGCAATACTTTCAGCGTGGAGGATGAAGAACGTATGGATATATTTTTTTTTCTTTTTCTCGTTCATATCCTTATTGAACAGGCAAGTACATCCTTGATTTTTTTCGAACCCTTGAGTGGATGTCATTTTCACAAGGCTTCGATTATAACATTGATTGTTGCACTATCAGAAGATAACGCGTATTATGTGTAATTCTATAGATAATGCTTTTACCTCTGGCACCCATGTAAAACTTTCATATGTATAAAAAATAAAAAAGAGCGGAGACGAACCAGCTATCGGAAATTATTTAGAGAAACTTCGGAATACTTTTGGTGCTGGCTTTTACGTATTTACAACATGAATAAAAGTTGCTGCAACATCCTTTTTGTTTGTTTTTTTAGAAAGCGCCTGCGTTCTCCTGATTTTAGTAGAATTATTGTCCTGCAATTTTTAGATTCTCACATTTATAGAGAATATGGATTCAGGAAGCTATGGACTCCTGCAAGACTTAATGTCCTGCACACCGACAACGATTGAAAGTGCAGGCGTTGTGACCTGCAGAAAGGAAATGAAATTACTTTACTTGAGACGACAGTGAGTCATACTGAATGGTGAGAGATAAATTTACAACGAAGTTTTCAGTCCATCTTAACGTCATTTTCTTCTCTGGACAGCATTTTATTGGCTAGAGCATTCCACAAGCAAAATCTTACCTACTATACTCCGAATCTCGTCGCAACTCGAGAACATGTGTCCGTAAGCCCACGGGAATCACTTTACCTAATGAACTTTTCCACTACAACCAGAGTTAAGTGAAGGAAGAAGCTGCAGCAAGGTCTTCGTAGAATAAATGGCAGAATGAGCGAGACTTTAGCTACGAGTGCTGTGAATGTAAAATAACTTCCTCCGTGGTAGTAATCTTCAGAATGGAGACTTAATAAACCACGCTATCTGGATTGGCTGCAGACCTAACAGCACTACGGGCACAGTGAACACGCAAGCTCTCTATATTCGTTACCAGATGTAGGCGCTAAGGGAAAGAAGAACGAACTCAGAAGTTGATGGGTTTTGTGACGCGCCGAAAACTTTGGCGTTTCGTAATGTGCAGTGGGCGTTTAACTTGGAAAGCAGCATTAGTTTTGGGGCCCGCTCAACACGATGAAACCTCAAAAACAGGCAAGTGATAACGGCACAGTTATAACTATGGCTATGGTGAGGAGCACAGCCGTCGTCGAGACAGAAGTTCGCCGGTGAAACGGCAAAACAAAATTCTTTGCTTTCCAGAATCCAGTGCTAAGGCGCATAGATCGCATGACAGACCAGATGGGCGGAACAAGACTGGGGAAATATATATATATATATATATATATATATATATATATAGTCATATAATGAGAAGCCAACAAACACTGACACCAAGTATCGGGTCCCTCGGTTAACCCCCTTTCTTCTCGTTTATATATATATATATATATATATATATATATATATATATTTGGTGCTATATTGGGGGATATATAAAGGGTGCTTAATTTTAAGTTTTACAGAATTTTTGTAGATCGCCCTTCGCAATAACATAATTCTAGTGTTTTAGCTGGAATGTTCAGTTAGGCGGACATCACTTGCAAGAAAAATCAAAACACATATATTTAACAAACTAACAAAAACATTTATTAACCCTCTTATTAATTACTTTTAGGCACATATTGCAATTTACGAATTGTACCCGGTGAGTTTGTCGGGAGTCTCCACTTGGAATGAATTTCCAGAATGGCACCACGTTTGGAGATACGCGCCGTCAAACTCGCCGTAAGAACGCACTGTTGGTTCCCTTACTTTTTTTAAGAAAAGGCTTTTTAGAACTGAATTGAATTGAATTGAATTTTTATTCTCCTTGAACAAATACACATTCAAAAGGCTTTTTCGTGCTTTGAAGCACAAAGGTAACTGCAACGCCCACATATTTCATTCAATACTCTGAGTAATAATATCTCGAAACCGCTGTCATTCTGGAAATGCATTTCAACTGCATGCGTTTTGCAATTTCACCTGCTAAAATTCATAAATTCCTATATCTGCCCTAAACTAATTAACTAAGAAGTTAATCAGACAATTTTCATTATTCAGTTTCCCGCGCTAGTAACGCAGGCCTCTTCGAATAATCCAACTGAACGACAAGAACTATGCTATCTGCGACAGCCGACCTTTAAAAATACCGTAAAACTTAATATCATCCCCATATCAACGCAGTACTTTCAACGCAGGTACTTAGATATCAACGCAGGTACTTTCGTGTGGAGCAGAATAGCAGGTTGCCTAATAAGGAGCACGTGATTCGAAGAGGCATCGAAACGCGGATCCGAGTAAGAAGAAACAAGCGATTCGCTTTCATAGTATGCTAGGTCTACCGAGCGGGCTGCGCCATCTAATCACGCCACGAGAGCACTTAATTGCGTGTCTGTAGCCCATGGCCTCGACGAAAGCACGACACAGCGAGAAGGACTGCTCCTTTGTACGTCACGCTATAATCTTACCTCGTATTGCTTCGGATAATCTCCACCTACGTGCTCCAACATCTTCACTTGATGTGAGCATCGCGAACTACGAGTGCTGTTCAGAAGGACTGCCAAAGACTGCACGCGATGAGAACGTGTCCACGTATCACAGCTCTTGATTACTTCCAGTACCGCGAATGAGTGCAGGTCCGGCAGGCTATGAAAGAAATAAATCATGTACCTCCACATTGGGCCGCAGTCTTCTGAGACTGGGTTTGTTCGAGGCACTGTCGAGGCGTCTTTTATACGTTAGTTTTCTTTTCAATGAGGAATGCAATTTCTCAGATACAAGTGAAGCAGCATCGAAAAACAGCATATATATAAATATATATATATATAATGCTTATTGCTTAGCGCTTTCAATGCACACGAAATCCTTCAACAGAGCGTTGATTGCGTAGCAGTGATTGGGAACGACGTGTGCTGCTAAGAAATCACCGAGACGATAGATAAATATTGTGTAGCCGCAACGAGATAGGTTTTAAGACGAACGACAAATTGATTCATGCGCATGTAGAAATGAGACAGCTTCGGTGAGCTACAAACCAATGTTATTGCTACGAACGGCAAGAAAAAAAATAATATATGCATACCCCGCGTACTGCGTATTGATCTCATGCGAATAATTTTACAGTAGCTGGCTATTCCGCATAAAACTGGCTTCTTAAGGCCCTTATGAGATAGACCAACATATTTTTGTGCAAGGTAAGAAACTGCATTTGTGATAACAGCAAGGGGCCGATGAAGTTGAGAACTCTGTTCGCGACAGCAAAGGTATAACGGCGATTTTTTGTACTTATGCAAAGAAACATTACAGTCTATTTTATTACAGCCCGAGTCGATCTCTACAGCCGTATACGATCTCACGTCGCAGCTAAAAGTGCTAGCAGCACGACGCAAAGACCGACAAATAAATTGACAGTAGCTTCAGTATCCTTACGAGATCTGAACGCGAAAGCATTAGGACATGTATAAGTTATCACGTTAAATCAAAACTCCACCGTAATACATCTTAATCTATCCTGCTTTAATTTGTAGCAACTTTAATCCCCTTTATTCAACTTCAGTTAAGCGTAATTCAACTTAATCCACTTTTCTCCTCTTTAATACAATTTATTACACCTTAATCCAATTTCGGGAGCGGGCCAGGTCAGCGTTCTGGGTGGGGGCCGCAGCGTCGCTCCGACGCTGTTGCTGTTAACCGTGGGATGTCGAAGTGCGAGCCGCAGCAGGTCCAGCGCTGCCGGGAACGTGACGTAATCACTTGGTCACGTGGTTTTTGGTACCGTCGGATGATAACGGCCGGCGGACTTTCCGCTTCGTCGGGCATATCATGCCTTCGCAATAATAATTGCCGATTTCGGTAGGGGTGCAGCATCACCTACAGCGTCTCGAAGTGCTATATCTGGCACAAGCAAAAATGTACTCGCTTTTTAAGGAGGTTGTTGCCTCCATTGCACTCATCACAACGCCATATTGCACCGTATCACGTGTAATATCAGGACTCACGTCGCAACTGAAAAGCTACTTGAAGTTCAAATTTCTACTTCCCGTAACGAGACAAATTTCGTGCCCGAAGTCATGGCTTATCGGGTGCGTATGAATGGAGGTTGTTTTGGGTACGGATTCACGACGCTTATTCTTCACCGGGGCACATCGCATCCCGTGTTTCAGGCGTACAATTTTCGCAACGCAATTTAATTATGCGCGCAGTACAAAACCCGAGCCATCCGCACCTGTCGCTGACACTGCAGTCGCAGCATGTTCAGTGGCTCCCTTGCAATGCGTAAACGAGGCGTGAGGTTTTTCACGAACCGTGGCGACCAGCGATGAACGGGCAAAAATTTTCTACACCGGTGCTTCGCAATCCAGGATTTCTCCTGCCCTCTATTCGCGTCTTTAATTGCTATCTCTCCATCGAACCAGCTTTATTTACCGAAACTAGAGTTGGGACACACGGGCACACCCCGCCGATACTAATCTAGTTAATTAACTCCTTCTAACTTCTAATTAACTCCTAATCTAGTTAGTTAACTCCTTACAATGCGTGCCCTTTAATTGACCTCGCTTTGATGGCATACTTCCGAAAGCGCCTGACTGTTTTATACTTGGCGATACCTGTTAGCTCTTTACGTACCCAGACGATCAAATTCAGGCCATTACATGAACGGGTTGTACTTTAACATATCTCATTCCACCACAATCTTTCAGCTTTTAGATGTGAAAAGTAGTCTGAAATGCCATTAAGAAAAAACAGAGTGGTGTGCTTAGCGCTGGCTGGTACTAAAGTGTTTACCACCCGAGAAATGTTAATTTGATCCCTTAAACTCACTCCTGTGAAAATTTGGAAAATTCGTCATACGATCTGCTCTGGTGGCTCAACCTCAGTTGTTAAATTAAGATAGTATAGTATCCACCAACACTACAGTCTTAAACAAAATTGCCGCCTTTTGGTCGTATCTCGCCACACAACGATAAGCGCTGTCTGCATTTCCTTTCTTTAACGCTGCGAGCCCGGTACTTCCAAGTCACGAACAGCATGCGCGTTATCAGCATGGCACCATGGCAGGAAAGTAGCCAGCGCAGCCTTTTCAAGAATGTACACGCAAGCAAGACAGGTGACGGTTATCGTAGGCTGGGAAATATACACCCCAAAGGGTTTGCATTTGTCTAATGGTATCTTCTACTCGTCGCCTGTATGCCCCGAAGCAGAGTCGGGTAGACCGGTCGTTTCCGGAGCTCAAAGGTAGAGGACAAGCGCGCAATCCGAACGTGCGACTCGCTCTCGGAGGAGGAAATTGCTGATGCGAGACCACGTGACTACTGCCAACGTCCTATGTTTCGCCTATCCAAAGCTCCCGGCGCTACCGGAAAAACCGGTGGACGTGCCGGCGGCACGAACGTTCGTCGAAATGCCAGCATGCAGTGCCCTAGGTTGCCAAGGTTACGGTGGGCCGTCGCCAACAGCAGCGACGCGGCGCTGCGATGACGTTTCAATCTCGATGACTGCTCCGACGACAGGGCTCGGAGCGCCTCAGAGCGCTCCAAGATGCAGGAGAGCAATCGAGAAGAACCAGCCGAACGCAGGGCGCGCACCCTCTTTCAACCAGCCGAAGACAACGCCGCTCGCCAGAGCGCTCCAGAGCGCTCAGAAACGACCAGCCGAAGATAGCATAAGAGTGTAAGGCACGCATCGGAAAAATAGGACGCTGCAGTTTTCTCTGTCTCCTACGTCACGTTTCAGATGGCTTTGCAATGAAGAACTGTCGTCAAATTGCCCAACAGCAGCTCAGTAATCGCTTGCGCGATTTCCGAGTGCTGAAGAGCTTCCGATAACCCTGGCTCTAAACTAGATTTTTCATTGGGCCTTACCCGACAGCGGTTCACTCAGCCACGAAGGTAAAAAAAAAGCTGTGCTTCTCATGCTGTCGCTGCGCTTGTCACCTGAGTGATGCGCAAAGCTGTTGACAGAATGCTTCGCTGCAGATATGCTTTTGTTGCGTTGCGCGTCCCCGAAGCATTTCAATGGTGGCTTTGCGCTATATCATGCCTTCTAACTATATAGACTGAAGGAAGGAAGGAAATCAACTTTATTCAGGTCCTGCAGGCCACGAGAGCTTTGGGCCAACAAGAGGGGACACTCTTCAAAAACTGGCAACAGGAAACACGTCACGCCTAGTTTCAACAACAACCGTTAGTTGACGCGAGCATCAGAAAAAAAGAATGTGAAATAAACTTCCACACAACGTTTTATCTTTTTTATTCCTTCCCACTAAAAGTGAAAATGTTTTGCGTATGAATGAACTTGTACTTTGCAACTTTTTGTTGCGTTGCCTAGCAACAAGCTAGCGGCACGCCAGACGCGCGCATACGTCATGCGCCAGACAAGCCGCATGAGTGAGCGAGGCCGGTCGTACGTGCGAAGCTCGCCTGCTCGGCGACCCGTCTGTTTTGGACATAGCCCATTTTTTGGGGGGCTCCCGGCCTTCTCTATGCTTCTCTTGCGTATCGTCTGCATTTCGACACGGCACCACTGTACTACTGGACTACGGCAAGGTGAGAAATTGTGTTTGACAGTGTGCGGCGTATTTTAAGCACATCTAGGCTTAGTTCGAGTGGCGCAGTTAGCCAAAAACAGCTCCGCCGTCCTGACGCAGTTAATTTGAGTTAATGCCTCGTCCTGGGAGATGTTTGCGACGCTTTCTGTGAGCCCCAACATTACTGCAACTTATATCGGTAGTTTTTGGGCACGCTTGCCGCGCCCGGCTTATTGACGCAGTAAGGGAAAACCGGCTCGGCCGTGTGACGCATTTGCGCGTGTACTACATGCGTGTACTACGTCGTAGCGTCTAAGACAGACACGTTTTCGCGCATTCTGTGGTCCCCAACATTATTGTATCTAGCGTCGTTATATTTGGGGTAGTTTAGAAGCACGGTTGCCGCGCCCGGCTTATTGACGCAGTTAGCGAAAAGCAGCTCGGCTATGTGCCGCAGTTAGTTTCGCGTGTACTGAATCTTACTGGTAGAAGTTCGTGACGCATTCTCTGACCAGAAAAAGTATTGTAATTTATTTGGTAACTTTTTGGGATATCTTGAGGCTTTCTCGCCGCGCCTGGGGTTGCGAAGCTGTTAGCAAAAAAGCAAGCCAGCCGTAGTGAGTGAGGTTTGCGTGTACTGAATTTTAGTGGGACAAGCTTGTGACGCATTTTATAGCCCTGCAACAACATATACCTTATTTCGGTACTCACGCTTCTCGAAAACGCGACGAGCGATTGCCGAGAGTGATAACACGGGAGTGTTGCATGCGCCGGCAGGACGCGTAAAAGATAACACGGAGGAGCTCAAGAACATGCCATTTATGTGTTCTGAGCGACTGAAAACAGGCTTTGCACCTACGAGTCTGACTTGAGTGCGATTAGAAGGCATTCTTCGAGCGTGTAACATGGTCTGGCTGAGCCTGTGTTGTAGCCACCTTTATGTACTTGGCGTACCATCCTGTCGACTGAGGCCAAGTTGTTTTGGAAACGCGCAGTCACCCGTGTATTTGTGCACTTAAATAATGCCCGGGAAAGGAGGGGTGCTTGAATATCGGATGTTCAGATTTTATGGCATTGTCTTTGCTGCGAAATGTACGTAAAACTGAATTTATCTGTTATGCCGCTCATTCACCACTCACGCACGTTTCGCCTCTACACGCAATACTCCTGTTAGGTCTATATACCGAAATGATACATGCTTGTAATTTACTTTTTTTCAGCTGATGGCATCCGGTGGAGCATCGTACGGCAACGAGTGCTGCTTACCTGGTGCCGCAACTTTGGATGAGTGCAGAAGAAGCCCGGAACGAGCATTTATATAGAGCAAAATAAACATTTCATCATTTCAGAAGACGTCTTTCGTTTTCTTTATGAAATTGCACCTGACAGATTCGGTACAGTCTTGTAAAGGTCAATCGCAATCATTTCTACTTAATAACGAAACGATTCCACGCCAAGGCCACGCGAGGTTCAGCAGAAGCGAAAAAAAAAATGAATGCCGTGCCGAGCAGCGGAGCCAGCGCGGCGGGTACCAACTGGTGTTCAAAACGCGCGCGCCCAAAACCGAAACCGGAAGAAGTCAACAACATCCGCTTGGGGTGTTACAGTCAATTCGGCCGCTGGGCTCTATGGGAGTGTCCGCTCTTGTTGAAATTTCTTTCTCTATGTTTGGGCTCTCATGGAGTGGGCGTCTCCCACGACGGAACCGGGAGGTTGAGTTTCCTGGCGGCGTCGTGGACCTGCTGGACGGCCCAGAGTTGGAGAGCGAGTTCTTCCCTCCGGATTGCCTCTTCAAACTTGCGCTTGTCCTGGTCGTAGTTTACGTGAGCTTGCGAGCACGGCCAGAGTAAATGATGTACGTTAAGGGATGTATTGCAATTGGTGCAATGAGACTTGTCGTAGAGCTCAGGCATGTAATGGTGTAATCTGTTTTGAGTGGGGTATGTGTCTGTCTGTAGCATTCTGAGTGTAACCCCTTGAGCTCGAGTGAGCGTGCGGTGTGGCGTGCTATACTGTCTGCGTTGTAGGTAGTAGTGTTTAGTGATTTCATTGTATGTAGTGGGCGCGTCCTTATTCTCCGAGTGGTTGGGTGAAGCCACGCGGTCTGTAAGCGCGCGCGCAGCCTCGTGTGCCGCCTCGTTAAGGTTAGGGACGTCGCCGATCTTTGGTCCTAAGTGTGCCGGGAACCAGTATATGAAGTGGTTCTTAATCTCTTTCTTTGAAACAATCCTGAGAGCCTGTGCGCAGACCGTGCCCTTTTGGAATGCTCTGATAGCGGCTATTGAGTCGCTGTAGATATGCGAAAGATTGTCGTCGGTGAGCGCACCAGCGATCGCAACCTGTTCGGCCTGCTCAGGCTTCCTTGCAATTACCGTGGCTGCATATCTTGTGGATCCACGGCCGTCCACAACTGCCACTGCGAAAGCTTTGTTTCCCGTGTATGCCGCCGCGTCCACAAAAGCTGAGCGTTCACGGTTCGCCAAGGCTTGGTTAAGAAGGAATTGTCCTCTCGCTTGTCGTCTGCCCCTGTTGTTTTCGGGGTGTACGTTTCTGGGTATAGGGCGGACCATGATCTTGGCGCGGATGTCCCGTGGGAGGTCCGCAAAGTCTTTTTCTATGTCTCCTTGCGCAAAGCCTAGCTTCTCTAGGATCGTGCGCCCCGGAGGCGTCGTCGAAAGCCTAGCAAGCTGGGCGCGCTGCTGGGCTTCGGCAATTTCTTCCAGGGTGTTGTGCATGCCCAGGTGCCCCAGCTTCTCGTTGCTGGTGCTGGTTGGAATGCCGAGGGCTTGCTTGGTGACCTTTCTGATTTGGGCATTCAGTCTATCTCTTTCAGATCGTGTCCAATTGAGCATTGCCGCAACGTATGCGAAGTGACAGGTGACGAACGCGTGTATTAGTTTGATGAGATTATGTTCCCTGAGGCCCCTGTGTCTATTGCCAATTCTTCTGATCAGCCCAATAGCGTTGTTGGTTTTGGTGATGAGCTTTTGAACCGTAGAGGCATTGACGTCTTTAGTCTCTACGATCATACTCAGGACTCTGATTTTATCGACGCACGGTATGGCGTGTCCCGAAGTGGTTCGTACGGTAATTTCTTGATTGTAATCGAAGTCTGACGAGTATGGCCTGCGGCCCTTCTGCGTGGGTCTGCGTACGAGCAGCTCCGACTTGGTAGGCGAGCATCTGAGTCCTGTGACTGAAACTACGCAGTAATATACGTCACAAAGTGATGTCGGTATCTTTTCGTGATATCACTTACACGTAGACTGTGATTGTTTGGAGGCGCCTAATTTTTATGAAGCTTGAATCCAGACAAAAACTGATATTTTAGGAAGTATGCATTAGGGAACGAGGTTTCTCTTGTGCAGGAAGATTCGTTCGAAATAAATTTAGTCCGTAGTAAAATAGACACGGTTCCGTCTTACAGTGATGGAAATGGCACTTTATAAAGAAGGCATTCCTGCAGTAACTCATATTATGTTAAGGTGAGCACCTTTGCCTTTTTTTACATATTACTTTGTTCAATCAATGCAATGTATAAAAGTGGTTGCACATGGGTGCACGAGACGGACAGTAATCAGGGCGCGCAGGCCTTTGTGTTCTCGTTTTAATGCCAGTCCTCCTTGGAAGTTAGGTGCCCTAATAACTTCTCGCACACAAACAGTTTCGAGGCAAGCGGGTTGTTCTCTATGTTTTCATTAATAAATCCCTCCCGAAAGTGGGTATCAAGGAAGTAACTTTCTTCAGCAATCCACGATTTTTGTCAGGGTTGTTTTGTATACAAAAATTATCCCAGTGTCGATTGTGGTAGAAGGGCACTTTTATCCTATAAATCCGTCTAGACATCACCGAGTGTGTGACCATAAACACAGCGTGTCTCTAGTGCTTCCAGTATAAAATCTGAAAGAGTGGGAAGCTGACGTTACACTTTAATAAGTAATATTTAGGTGCAAGTTATGAATGTTACATAGTGTGCATAAAATCAAAACCATCAATTTAAACGCCTCGCCGAGAACCCACGCTTTTGTTGCAATCACTAGTTCGTTCAATCAATCAATCAATCAATCAATCAATCAATCAATCAATCAATCAATGTATCGATCAATCAATCCGGAGCAGAATGCTATAGACAATCAGTCACCGGGATATGTACAATTGCCGTTCGTGCGAAAGCCGGCACGCGAATATGAAATACAAAAAGAACTGATGTGTGTGATATCACAAAGAACTTCGCCCATGTCTCTGCGCAATCGAGTAATATTTGAAAAGAATGGAGGGCACTTTCACGTGCAGGCAAATGACCCCGCTTGATAGCTGTGAGACGGCCTGCTGCTAAAACTAGGCAGCCTCGAAAAGCTTCGAATAAATAGCTGCGAATCCTCGCTTCGCAAGAATAAACATGAGCGCAAGCGAACCGCACAAACCATAATACAAAAGAAACGTTAAAGAAACCTTTCAAGAGCTTGTAGCAATGGGGTCACAAATATTCCGCCTTCGTTGCTGTCGAAAAGCTTACTTGCGAAATCAAGCCATTGCTACCTTCTTCTTCTTCTCGGAAAAGCAGTGCAGATATTTCCCGAGATCAGGCAGCGTGTCTTTTGAAGTTTTGACCTGACCTTCTGCAACAGTATGCAAGATCACTCTAATCACTGGTACAAAAATATGAAAAGGCAGTAAAAAAAGGCGAAGAGGGGCGTGTGGTAGAGGATAGGTTGAAGGGCATGGTTCACGCTGGCGCAAAGGCGCTGTTTGTGCAGCGAAAAAAGAGTTTGAAATACTCGAGGTACCTGCATTTGTGGACGCCTAATTCGGCGCACGCGTTATGCGTGGAAGCCATAGCTGTGTATCGCGGACCAGCTTCTTTCGACCTAAACGTTTCAAAAAGCCGTCTGTACAGTCGTAAGGCCACGTACGACAGTCTTTAATGGCTGGTATAGCTCCAGGAAAAATAAATCAATAGAAATACACCCGGGCCATTATGGTCTTCAATACCGCTTACATGACAGCTACGAAAGCTTCGCACGAAGCGTGTTAGTGTCCATTGGTTTGGACTCCGGAGTTAGAAAGCATGAAGCGTGAGACACGCGACTTTGCTGTATATTCATTTGCAGTCATCAGACTTGTACGCGTTACCGAAAAAAAAGGGACCGGTAACAATTACAATCACTTCTTTGAAAAATGCAGTTAAGCACAGTTACCGATGACTTCCCCACGAAAGTAATAGAGCAATTACTAAAAAGTAATCTGTCACTTCGCAGTTTTTCCTCCTTTGAACTGTTATTGTCATTGCACAAATACAGTAAATATAACAACATGACCTGGTCCATTTAACGCATCATCTGCAGCCCTTCACACGTTGTGTATCTTTACTAAGAAATTCTTTTCAAAATTTTATTCGGTAATATTCCCTCTTTTTTGTGAAGACATTTGCAGGGACACTGGAAAGTCACTCGATGTGCAAGCTTGAGAGAAGGACTGTGTAGTAACGTACGAACGATTTGCTCATACGAGAGCGGTTACTTAATGCCATGATGCGCGTGTCAGAGAGAGAGAGAGAAAGAGAAAGAGATGAGTATAGGAAGGCAGGGATGTTAACCGGTCATGAGTCTGGTTGGCTACCCTACGCTGGGGAAGGGAAAATGGAAAAAGAGAGAATGGAGAGAGATGTAGAGAAGTGTACGGAGAGTACTTGAGTTAAAGCCACTCGCGCAAACCAGATGTTCTGAAAAAGTACAAAAGTGCATTCACTGCCTTTGAGCCAATGATCGGTAGGGACGGTGCTCTAGTACTGTCTGTTCAATCAGAGGGCGATCATCTAATTTCCTCAATTTGTTGGACAAAGATTGTCTTTTTGCTGTAAATTGAGGACAATGGCACAATAACTGGTGAATGTTCTTCACGCATCCGCAAACATCCCATGCAGGACTATCAGACATTCCAGTTAGTGTTGAGTAGGCATTCGTAGAAACAACTCCAAGCCCCAACCGACATAAAAGAGACGCTTCGCGTCGGTGCAAACCAGCCGCAGGTCTGACTTGTAGTGACGGGTTTAGAGAGAGAGACAAAAGGGGAGGAAAGACAGGGAGGTTAACCAGTATAAATGCCGGCTGGCTAACCTGTGCTGGGAAAGGGGGCAAAGGGAATAAAAGGAGAAGGAAGAGAGAAAAAGAACAAGAAAAATTCATGCAGTAACGCCATGTTACGTGCAACAATATTCAAAGGCGGTCGCACAATTCACAGGCCCTTAAAAACGGGCTTAGCCTGTGCAGTCTTGCGCACCTTGCATCTGCTAAGGAGGTCTGCTCTGCTAAGGAGACCGTGCGTGCTAGAATGCCAAGTTGTCTCGCAGCGTCGGTCCTTGAGTGAGGAATGAGGTCGCAGTGGTCTTCGTGGTTTGACGTCCGAGCTGCCTTATCTCAGGTTGTGTATGAAGCGCAGTGCTTCCTTGCTGCTGGAGATAGGGGAATGCGATCCAAAAAAGGCCACTGGTAGATAAAGTAAGCCAGGGGAGGAAAGGCAGGGAGGTCAACCAGACGAGCATCCAGTTTGCTACCCTACGCTCAGAGCAAGGGAAAGGGAGAACATAATGAGGAAAAGAGGGAGAAAGTGAGCACTGGGTGCATGTGGGATGATGCACAAGGACACTGTAAGCGGTATGTTAAACGGGTGCAGTTCAAGTATTGTACTAGTGCACCATTCGCTTTTCGTGCCAGTGACGGGTGCAGCCACGGTTCGAGTATATGCGACTCGGAGAATGGTCTCGAGTCCAGTCAGTTTAAAGTTGTCTTGAGATAGAGGCGTTGTATGTCGTAGCGGGGACAGGTACGCCATAAGTGCTCAATGGTTTCCTCACACCTACAGGAGTCACACATCGAGCTCTCGGCCACTCCTATGCGATAAGAGTAATCGTTCGTGAACGCCACTCCCAGCCACAAGTGGCGCAGCAAAGATCTTTCACCGCGGGAGGAGCTAGATGGCAGCTTAAGCCGTAGCAAGGGGTCTGGCCTATGCAATCAGCAATTGAAGGCATTTGAACTCCAGAAAGCTTGTGACTTTTTGCGTGCAAGCAGGCGAAGTTCCCTGGCAGTGCCCGTCCTCGCCAAAGGTAGTGGACGCGTCTGAAATGGCCATCGCTATCGAGCGATAAAGGTTGCATGCTTCAATTTGTCGGCAAGCATGTGGGGGACACTAGCCAGGTGTCCTTTCCTTCTTAATTATTTAGAATTAAACGACTAATTGCAACCGACGCAAACAAACGTTCATGCTCCTTGAAAATGGTACCCAATTTGTAATATAATTTAATGTAACGTTGAATATTACTCAGCCCTTCAAATCCGTTCGTATGTTAGAATCACAAACGCAGGTGTATGTGTGTCATGGAATTTGAAACAGATAAATACATGTGCATTTGGGAGCAAAAAGCTTCTGTCTATTTCACAAGAGCGAAGAAGAATTGAGTAGGACCACCTTCACGCGCTTTAAGCTCTCAGGTGAGAGAGAGAGAGAACATTACGATAAGATAAAGATGCCCGAAGGCCGGACTTTCAAGAGAAGTGCGCCAATGTGCAAACTTTCCAGGTTCAAGTGATGGAGGTGTAGCTGCGGTAGGCTGATTGTAAGTAGGAGGTAACCCGTGTAATGTGTTCACTGCTTTAGACTTTGTAGTTGCCGCCAAATCTAAGCACTCAAAGCAGCGTCACTTGTCAAAACTTGTTTCGGGGGAAATGTAACTGGTTACATGCCGTTGCCTACTGAAAAGGAAAGTAAATGAATCCCAAAGAGCGCTACCGAATAAAAAAAGATCAGTCGCAAGCTCCTCTGGGAGTTGTCAAAGTATTCGTAGTCATTGTGCCAGTTGCTCATCTCCACGCACCTCGGTGTCATTATCAGTGGTATGAAACTTGATCCGCACAGTACTAACGAGAGCGCTGCATCGACACGAACTGGTGTGAACGGCAGCGCAATGTGCATTGGTAACGCAAGCAAAGTAACTGGAGCTGGCGGCGCCAGGTGCGCTGATGACGTTACGTTCATCATAAGCCGTTATGGCTCTTTAAGGCCTTCTCCGTCCGTGTCGAACCATTCTTAACCGAGACCAAACGTACTGCGATGGCGCCATGCACCGGTTAAACGTACTCTAGCACGACCGTGAAGACTGCATCTTGAAAGCGAGCTGCTAAAGGGGCAGGCTGCGGTGTGCGCTGAGACCTTGGTGAGCGCTGTGTTCTCGCCGTTTCGTTCGTGTTCAAGTGACAGGCAGCACGATGGTGAAGTCGCTCGCTGCTACGGGCTGTATCTTGAAAGCGATTGTGTTACATAACAAACGGACAGACGGATGGACGGACGGACAGTTTTCTCATTGGGTAAGAATACGAATGCTTCGCATTTGAAAACACAATCGTTAAGTCGCAAGATAACAAGGAAACTATTTCATTACAAGCAATTCGTTACGTGTATTTTGTTACGTTCAAGTATGGAAGTCATGTGTCACCTATCTTTTCAGCGACGGCACACATACCTGACCACAAGTGTGTTCATCTTCTATCTAAGTGTGCACAACACATCGAGAATAAGCATAATCAGCAAACGGAAAAAAAATACTTTCAGGCAGCCTTTTCAGAAATAGGGGAAAACACTATGCATCAAACTGGAAGTGCGCTTCACCGCAATGAGAGTAAGCGCTGACTGCTAACTGGCGTGGTTTCTTTGAAACGACAAATTTTGTGGCCCGAAAAAAAAAACAGGAACAAAGTGACTTTGTTTCGCTTCATCTAGGTTTTGTTGAGGGTCAATAATTTTGCTTTTAGCAAGTAATACGCACGAGTGGGTAGTCATCGTAGTTCTCGTCCGTTGCTGTCATATCCTTTATCCAACTTTGTTCACTCGCTGTGTAGCTCTAGTACTTATAAAACACTGAATTTATCTTGTGGCGACCGAAACGAGGCCTCCTGAAGAATATAATCATTTACGGCATGTATTCCACATGAGGCCTAACAGTTAGAGTCACCTGTGGCGAGAAGTTAGTCCATGTCTTCTTATCCTGCGCATGTTCTTTTGTGGTTCTCTTTTAGCTTACGAGTTTCTGACATCCTGATACTTTAACTATTGCAATATTCCTTGCAGTAATTTACATCCTGCCAGAAAGAACAGCAGCATTTGCTCAGGGTTGGACTTCAACGTTGTGAGTACGACTGTGAAATTTCCGCGCTGATTTTGTTTTACAATGTCGAGATGGACACAACAAACATTGCACCAGCGCTACAGGCGTGGACGCTAATGCTCCTGGCCTTCGCATTCACCTGGCTCTCGCACTGAGCAAATTAGGCCTTCGTTTTCATTTAGTGCCGCCGCACACGACTTCATGCAACAGACGCTTATCGCCAGCATAGGATTCATAACCTACTACGCTATTGTAATCGGTTCTAATGAACAGTGCCTAATAAACAGACAACGCTCGTTCGTTTATTAGGCATCAAAAGCTGTCCCAATGAAGATAGAAGGCGTAACATCACTGGATCAGCCTCGCATAGAATGACAACCATCTTTCGGTATAACGAGATTGCCTTCATGAGCAACAGAAAAGACTTAGCGAAATTGAACTGCGGCCAACCGACAGCACCTCAATCTCTTCGGGAATTATTGGCGCTAAACGTTTATCTCTTATTGACTTGCAGCCTTTCGCTGAAGTATGGCAGTACTCTGTCCACTTCCGCACTCCAGGTGGTCTTTTATGGCGTGAAGACCGTAATATAAATGGCTGCAGGAAGCTGCACAGTGCTATCACTCGAGTGGTGCCGACAGCGCGTTGCCAGACAGGCTCGAGGTGCACACCGAGGGCAGATATATTGCCACTCGAAAGCGGCAGCACTGGATAACCCGGCGGTTAGGACTAACAGAAGGTGACAGTGGATATTTTCCCCGCGCACGGACGGCTGTCCTCCCATGTCAGCGGCAGGAATTATACCGGAAGTAACTCTGGCTCTTCAAATCCTGCGTAACCTGCGAAACGGTGATGGTGTGATGGTGACGAAACAGAGGTGCTGGTGGGACGTCAACAGCGTAACGACAAGGTAATATTAGACAGTTTTAGTTACACGTACGTAGAGGCTTTGCGTACGTAGGGCTTCTACGTGTCAGCAGTGCGCATGCGTAAAACGTAGCGACCGCGCGCTGGTCTCACGGAGGTACGTGAGATTCATTTCTTTGCGTGCGTTTCTTGCGCACGTAGACAGCTTCGCGCGGGAGTTCCGCAAGATCACGAACAAGCGATAGCGGGCCGCGCGTGCGCAGACGGCTCGCATTGAAACACGGGTGGCAGGATTGAATTGGCTACCGCCGTGTTCACATTTCCCGATAGATGGAGCTACGGGGTCCCTTTTGGCGTGCGTCGCGTACGTGTAGCTAAAAGCGTTTCCGATGGCGTGCACGTAAGGTACGTAGGCTTTTCACGTTTGCGTACGTGAAGCCTCTAGGTACGTGTAACTAAAACTGTCTATTGATGCAGGAATGACAGGGATGTTAAGACGAAGACGGCTTGACGACCGCGGTATAATGACGTCTCTACGAACATGATGGCGTGACAACAAAGACATCGCGATAGTGGGAGGACGACCGTGGAATCACTCTGACAAAATGACGACGATAGGTCTAGCAAAATACCGGCGTTTGAACTCCCTCCGTGACCTCTCCTTTACCACACAAACTGAGAAATGACATTCTTTATTACCATTGCCCTATATTATATGCCTGTCGGCCAAAACAATACACTCTACAGTGCTTTAAATATGGGCCAGGCGCTGGAAACGAAGCGAGTAACAAGCGATCTGGCAAAAGGCCTTAATAATAGGGCTGCATGTACGTTGAACGAAAATATTCAGAAAGTTATAAAACTCAGTTCTTGTGCAAGCGAGCTGTTATTCCTGTCCTTAGTGAGAAATCGCTGACTCTAACAAGGACGGAGTGCGAAAGTCGAACAAATGATCTTAATTTGCAACATGTGTTGGCACCTTCGTTAGGCCTTACAGCGAAAACGACTGAGTCGCCAAGTACGCATGAGGCATTAGCTGTTCCTACGCACGTCTGCTTGCACCAGCCTTCGATACTTCACACGAAAATGACCTGCCGTTTCCCGTCCTCATTTGTGCTCACAACCACTCACGTTCCTAATGTGTGCGCTTGCGTGTGGGCTTTTTTTCCTTCTTTTTCGCTTCTTCGAGTCCGTGCGGACTTCTTGAGATTCAACACGGCTGCATTGCAGGCGCTTTTAACAAGTCTCAAATGAGGCACCCACACCAAAACGAGCACGTCGAAAAGCAGCGCTGTGTGTGCAAATTCTCGCGGGCATGAACCAGACGGATATATAACGCACGTGGGGGCACGTGGAAGCTTTCTGCAAATTAAGCAGAAGGGCACGGCTTGTCTGAGAAAGGCTTCGCTGGGAGAGCTTTTTTGTGGACGCCATTTTTTGGGGGCATAAATTCAGTTTTTTGATCAATGCACTTGAGAGACACATGATACGCGCGCTAATATAATGTGTAGCTGATATTGCCACCCTTATTCGTAGAGAATAAAGATAAGTGGAAGGATGGACTGCGCTATTTCTCGCGAGGCAAGGCTCGAGCAGCCCGTAAGCGTACTCTCTTCTGCCAGCGACAGAGGAGCTTGTGCTAGGGCCTTTTGTGAAAAAAAAAATGTATAAATTTTTATGTGCATGTGGATTCGATCTCGGTACACACTGGTTAGCTTCGGTAAAAAGGATGCTCTCGTGCGTTGGCGAGGGAAACTGAGGTCATGTCACTCCGACCCGACCACCTCAGTCACCGTGACCCCACCTAATCCAGAACCTGCTGATTGGAATGCAATAGCTAAACCTCAGGAACGGCGCACATTCCTGAGGTTCGACACATTCCCGAGGACGTGCCACATTCATGAGGACGTGTCACATTCCTGAGGACGTGACACCGTGACACCACGGTGTCACGTCCGCATAAGCAAACATGAGGACATCTCACTTAATGGCCACGGACACTCGCTGTGAAAACACCAGGGTGAGAGAGAGCAGCAGCAGTAGTGCGCCAATTGACCTTCATGCTGCCTCTCGCTTCAACGCGAACACAGCGCACACGGAGCTGCATCGGCGCATTCTGTCCCCATCGCTTTGAGCACTGGCCCTTTCAGGATAGGGCCCGCGCGACCACGCTGGGTCGCGTTATACGCAGCAGCCACCGGAGTAGAACGTCCCCATCCCCCTCAGTACAATCCGCGCGACGGAAGACGGCGCGTTTCCTCTCCATACTCTTTTTACACTGCTGTTAGTATTTTTATGTATGTAAAATTACTGTCAAGCTGCTCGTATTACATAACATTGTATAACACTAGCGGTTAACCTGCAATGGTAAGCTGTTAAAATGCCTTGTTAATTGTCGCCCTTTTTGTATGCCTTGTGTATTGGGGGCTCGAGTGCCTCTCAAGTGAATTGATTTTCACTTTTTGCCCAAGCATTCCTGCATTGTGATGATGCAAATAAATTTCAACTTCAACTTCAACTTCAACTCTTCCCTTTCTCGTGCGAGATCGAGCCACCATCGTCGGCTCACCCTCCTCTGACGCTTTCCTTCGTACATACAGCACGAGGCGCACGGCCACGATGTTATATCGCACTTGTACCTCATACGGGACCTCACGGCGGCGACGATGGCGATGGCGTAAATGCGCCTGGAGTGACCATATAAATGCTATCGCAGTAAAATGTTAGGCGTAACCTTAACAGACAGGAAGACAGTGGTGCGGCTTGGAGAGCAAACAGGGGTTGTTGACATTCTTATAAGGAAGGGCATGGAGCTAAGCAGGCGAGGAGGAAGTGAGAAACAAATTACATATACGGGCGCGAACTTCCGACTGTGTATCCACCAGAAACCGCGCAATTTTGTACATGAATATTGCAGTAGCGATAAACTAACAGGGGTGATGGGAGCCTAACAGTGCTCGCAGGCCAGTGATCTGCATTGAATTATCATGCCAGGTACCTATGAGCACGGGTGTGTTACAAGCGCAATCCCAGTATCCAACCAAATAAGGCAGCTGCACCTTCTAATCCTAATGGCGATTACAGGCTGTCATTTATGAATGGCATTTCAGAACGTGCAGAATGCGTCTGTTTCTAACTTCATGTTCTGCGTTGAAAAACAGCGTGGCTAAATTTCTTAAATGACATATATTTCCTATTTAACAAATGTTTGCGTAAACCGGTCAACAACCAGCAATAATGTAATAAAGTAGAATAGAGCGTATAATGTTATTTCGCTCTCAAAAGAGGTCAAGGAGTTTTATAAACCAAAACGAAGCAAGAGAACGTGCTTGTTTTAGCAGCATCCTTGATCATCTAATGCAACAGAAAATAAAATGCGGTCTTGCGTCAACAGCATCTGTTTTCTTAAGTTAGTTGGACCTTGCAGAGGAACGGCTATCGCAATACAGATGTATGGAACGTTAAAAGGGGCATATATATATATATATATATATATATATGCCCCTTTATATATATATATATATATATATATATATATATATATATATATATATATATATATATATATATATATATATATATATATATATATATATATATATATATATATATGTGTGTGTGTGTGTGTGTGTGTGTCATGGGGACATAGGAACTAAAAAAACACAGAAGTATGTTCTTGAGACAATTCTATCGGGCAGCTTCTTCAGCAAATGTTATTGCCGCTATCTTATTATTTCTTTCGCCAATGTTTCCAATCGCAACAGCCCGCATGACTTCTTCGTAATGGTAGCGCAGCAGTGCAAAGTCTGCTACGGCGCTGGCTCTACAGAGAATGACTTATGAGAAATACAGAACATTGTTGAATAAAAAACTGAGTGCTCGTACTTATATATATATATATATATATATATATATATATATATATATATATATATATATATATATATGCGTTTCTCCGTGTGCATTCGTTGAGCAGAATTGTAAGCTAGGCCAGTTTGCAATTTGCAGCGCAGCGCAAGGGTACCACTGATCGAAAGGAAGACACATATACCGGGGCTTTCTTTTTTCTTTAGACTTCACAGAATTTTCAAAAATCACCTGTGGTAGGTAGCATAATTTCAGTCTCTGAGCCAAATTACTCAAAATGACGAACATCACTTAAACGAGAAATAAAGCGCATGATCAGCTAACCTAAAACACTGCTAATAAGGTTTTAAATTAATTACTTTATGGCACATATTGCAATTCGAGAATCGCAGCCGCTGAGCTAGCAAGCGTATCTACTTGGAACGAATTTTCACGATGAGAGAAATTTCGAGATATTCATTCCCCGAGCGGGCGACTAAATACGTGGGCGTTCCAGCTACTTTTGTGGTTCATAGCACAAGATGTTGGTTTGTTAAAAAAAAAGGTAATGGAGCAATATTGGCTTTTTTTCTTCATGTTTCATGTGGTATACCTCGATATACGTGCGATCGTGAGAATTTTTTCCTAGTGCACATGACTTGTGTACTCACCGGCTATAGATAGCAAATTTCAATATATCTACCGTGAGCTAAACAAATAAAAAGTTAAGCTATAAACTTTTGTTCACTTGTCAATTATGCAATTTGATTTCTCCTGCGTGTAATCTCCACCGCTCCCAGTGATCCAGCGCAAGAACTACAGTTACACAAACTGCCATAGGACGATCTTCCAAAAAATCTCTACAGCCTAAACACTTCGTATATAGGTGCATACGTACTCACATGTATGTATGTATGTATGTATGTATGTATGTATGTATGTATGTATGTATGTATGTATGTATGTATGTATGTATGTATGTATGTATGTATGTATGTATGTATGTATGTATGTATGTATGTATGTATGTATGTATGTATGTATGTATGTATGTATGTATGTATGTATGTATGTATGTATGTATGTATGTATGTATGTATGTATGTATGTATGTATGTATGTATGTATGTATGTATGTATGTATGTGTTAGGCTTATTGTTGATGCTAACATTGATCTCCGTTTTCAGAAAAAATTGAAACAATGCGCTATCTAGACAAGCGCTAATATTATTATATTTAGACTTACGAAATACATTCCTAGACCTAACGAGCGCAGAGTTGTACAGCGATGCACGTAAGAAATTGCAAAAATTTTACGATGACAACTAAGTAAAAGCCGTTATACTAAAGTGGCAGTTTTACCAGCATATTCTAGAATTTTTGAGTCTCTGTGACTGGCCGGCGATCGTTGCTCACAGGCAATACGCTTTTTCCCTTCGTCTTAATTTGTAAGCAGGTTAAGAAAATACGATTTACGGGAGGAGTTGTTTATTTCAACCGGTCACCAAGCAACGAACGTAGGTCGGGCGGGTTGAGCAAGGCGACTGGAAACACCAACAAATGACGCTATGTTTGTGTTCCTTCATTCTTGTCTCTCTGTACAGACGTTCGCTTGCTGCCCGAGCATCAACCGTGTTGCCACATCCTGCCACTTTCTATGTCGCGGGGTCGCACGTGGCAGTGGAAACAGGTTTCCTTGTTTCGTAATATGTTGCCCCCTTTCTGCCTAGCTTCCCCACGCTTCCCTATGTAGGCTAATTTCGCCCCACGTGAGAACCTTGAGCTTGCACAGCCTGCGGCGAAGCTTGCGTGTTCATCACGGCTAATATGAGCAGGAGAACGCTTGTTTTCGCGACGGTGTTTTTCGTAGAGAAACGGCTTCCCGAACACGCAAAAAAAAATCGCGCACGTGTGCGGTCGCGTAGTTTCGACATTCTTTTGTAACCGCTCTGTTCTGTTGACTCGGCAGGTAACGGCTCCCGGCAAGGTTTCGGCCAAGGTGAGCACGATAAGAAAATTTAAGCTCCAGTGGACCTTGATTAGCAGTCCATTGTATCGGGCGAAACAGGTCAGTGGAAGAAACACGCGACGTACGGAAAGCGCGCCTGCTGGCAACTAATTTCGTTTCGGTGTAATAAATACATTCTGGCGTTTACGCACAAAAACCCCAATATGAACGCAAGGCACACCGCAGGCGAGGAGTCCCGATTATTTTGACCAGCTGCGATTCTTTGGACACGCCCCCACTTAAGGGTACACGACCGTTTTTCCCATTTCTCAACCTACCGAAATGTGGCACACGCGGTCGGGAAACGAACTCACGACCTTGTGTTTAGCAGCGTGACTCCATCGTTCCTAATCCACCCAGGTGGGTAATGTTGCTTCGTTAAAGAACATGGGCAGGTCATATTGATTGTTTAAATGCTGATATCCTTGTTCGTTCATTACCTCCGGTCCGTCTATCGTGTATTCTAATTACCTGTTGTAAACATTAATAAACATTCATTATGAACTTTTGATGCGGAAGCGTCAGATGGCCCACTGAGCCAGAAAGACGGCGTCTGTCGGCTGTAGCACCGAAACGGCAGGCGAATTCCCATTGGCTCCGACGTTACGTCACGAGCGTGCCTCGATGGAGCAAGGTGGGCGAAAGGGTACACCTCCTTCAGTGATAACGCGCCAGGTGTTGCGTGAGGGGAGAGGGTATCGAAGCGACGCCACGTCACCGTCGCTCTCGCAATTCTGTGTTATCTGCGCGTTCCTCGTCTGCGGAAGCACTCGCTTGCGTCCTAACTGTGCCTCGGTAAGGCCAAATCAAAACGCGCCAAGCATCTCATGGCGCTGGCTTGCCCGCGGGAAGTTAATAAACGAAAGGACCACTCAAATGCGTTCTATTGGACATTAATGCTCTCTCATTCAGAACTCATTAGAAGTGCTTAGGCGCCCTCAGGTTTTTTCTTTGTGAGTTCCTCAGGGGCAGTTGTCTAAATGGCGAAATTGAAGGCGATCGCCTTTTATTGCTCCCTCATTAAAGAAACAGCTAAAAAACATACTTAAGGTCGCAACTAATTCGAGACATCTATAACCGAATCGAATTTCAGCGGTAAATCCAGGCAATATCAAAACCAAGCGCCGCGGGAGCGCAGGAAAAGGCGGCCCCGCCACCACAAAGACCGAAACGCCCCGTGACGAGAAGCATGAGTGAGTTTGAAACCGAACGTCTCGGCCGGTCACGGTGGCTACTGATACGGCACGCTTCGCACGGCGAGCGTGTGCGACTGCGTGTTGGGTCAGGATTTGCCGCTGCCCGCGGTCATTAAAACTTCGCCTAATGCTTCCTTACGGGGAGTTGCCGTCTGATGCGTAGCGGTACTCACTCACTCTCGATAAAAACACGTCACTTTGGCCTTCTGAATTCGATCACAAATATGTGGAATCAAGTGCAATCTTCGAGGATTTTTTTTTAAATGGGTGTGCACCTAAATTTCGCTTCCAACAAATTTGTGATTTAGACAACTGCCCCCACAGCGCTAATGAGAGAGAGCGTAAACTTTAATTTCAAATCAGCAAGATTTGAGTCCGGCGTCTTTTAGTGGGTCTGGGCACCCGCCGCGGACGCGGTTCCGAGACCTTGTCTCGAAGCGGCTTCCTCGGCTCGCTGGACGGCCCAGAGTTGTTCTGTCAGGTCAGAGCTGAGCAGTGCGGTCATCCAGCGTGACTGGAGGCTGGCGGTGGAAGAGACGGAGGGGTCGGCACTGCCCGACTTGTTTGTTAGGTCCCGACACTCCCATAGCATGTGATTTAGTGTGGCAACCTCGCCACACGATGTGCATCTGTTTGTAGTGTACATGTCTGGATACATGGCGTGCATGAGTCTGGGGTTTCTGTAAGAGTCTGTTTGTAATTGTCTGAAGTGTACTGCTTGCGTCCTGTCTAACATAGCGTGAGGGAATGGGTATATGCGTCTTTGTAATTGGTAGTGTGCCGTGATGTCGTGAAAAGTGGTCATACGATCCTCCCATGCCCAGACGTTTGCAGTACCCCGCGGGGGCTCTTCCTCCGATGCTGCTCGGTGAGTCAGGCCTCGAGCAACGCCGTGAGCCGCTTCGTTGGGGGTGCTCATTCCAGTATGTGCCGGGATCCACAGCAAATGCCTTCGGGTATCAATGTCGGCCTCTCCCTGGTGTATGGGATGTCGCTGGAGTATCTGATACGCCTCTTGCGAGATGCGCCCATTTGCAAAATTGCGAATTGCTGTTTGCGAGTCACAGATCACGTATGTAGCTTTGGTTTGTGTGAGGGCCAGTGCTATGGCCGCTTCCTCTGCCGCTTCGGCATGTGCCGTGTTCACGGTGACGCTCGTGAGGTGGTTGCCTCGGTGGCTAGTAACTGCTGCCACGAAACTCTTCCTGTCTCGATAGCGGGCTGCGTCGGTGAAGACCGCATCCTTGTCGTTAGAGTAACTTTTGTTCATTTGTTGTGCCCTGGCTCTACGCCTCCCCGTGTGGTGTTGGGGGTGCATGTTGCGAGGCAATGGGGGTACGTATAGTTGCTCGCGTATGGGTCTTGGAATGTCTACTTTGACGCCATGTTGCGAGTGGTATGTGATGCCGAGCTTTTCAAGCACGTGTCTGCCCGGGCGGGTCTTGGATAGGCGTTCAAGTTGGGACACTTGTTGCGCCTCCACGAGTTCTTCGAGCGTATTGTGTAGGCCTAGTTCTAAGAGCTTGGTGGTGCTGACTCCAGCCGCAAGTCCCAACGCACATTTGTACGCCTTGCGTATGAGCGCGTTGAGCTTGTTTTTTTCCGCAACCGTCCAGTTGTGAAACGCTGCCGTGTACCTTATCTGGGAAATGACGAAGGCTTGGATGAGTCGGATGACGCTGCCTTCGCGCATGCCCGCGTGTTTGTTGGTGATGCGTCGAATGAGCTGCATCGTGCTGGTGGCCTTTGCCGTTATCTTGCGAAGTGCTTCGCCATTGCCACCCTTATGCTCTATCATCATTCCTAGTACCCGGATTTTCTCTACTATCGGGATGGGTAGGCCATTTGATGCCGTTAATTGGATCTTTTGCTTTTCCTGGGGGGTGTAGCATTTAGGTGGGCGCCCCTTTCTGACTGGTCTATACAGCAGCAGTTCGGATTTTTCGGCCGAGCAGGCGAGTCCCGTGCCCACGAGGTAGTTTTCTACGCATTGGATGGCCTGTTGTAAACGTTGCTCGATCGCTCCGTCGCTGCCCGTTGTCGTCCAGATCGTAATATCATCCGCGTATAGCGTGTGATGCAGTCCTTCGATTTGAAACAGTTGGTCGGGCAACCCCAGCAGGACGAGGTTGAAGAGCATTGGCGAGATCACCGAGCCTTGCGGGGTGCCCGAGCTGCCGATGTTGATTTGCTCTGACTGTAGCTGCCCCACTCGCATGCGAGCGGTTCTTCCCGTGAGGAAGTCTCGGACGTAGTTGTACGTGCGCAGGCCGAGATTTAGATTGTCTATTTGTCGCAATATGGCATCGTGGCGAACGTTATCGAAGGCCCTCTTCAGGTCCAGCCCGAGGATGGCTTTCGTCGAACGCCCCGGATTGTCTATGATTTGGTGTTTTAGTTGCAGAAGGGCGTCTTGCGTGGAGAGATGTCTTCTGAACCCAATCATGGTGTGTGGAAATAAGTCGTTGTCCTCGAGGTAATCCGTGAGTCTATTGAGAAACGCGTGCTCCATTAACTTGCCCACGCAGGACGTGAGGGAGATGGGGCGCAGGTTTTCCAGCTGTAATTTCTTTCCGGGTTTCGGTATCAGTGTGATATTTGCTTCTTTCCATTGTCGGGGTAGCTTGCCGTGCGCCCAGCACTCATTAATGTATTTTGTTAGTTTCTCAATCGATCCGTAATCGAGATTGCGTAGTGCCCGATTGGGTATTCGATCGGGGCCAGGGGCCGACTTGGTGTTCAGCTTTACGAGGGCCGCCTGGATTTCGGCTACGGAGAATTCCTCGTCTAGGGTGGCGTTGCTTTCTCCTGAGTAGTCTGGATATATTTGCGGTGGCGTTTGGGATATGTAAAGGCGTTCCGTATCCCGTAGGAATTGTTCTTCCGTTCCCCCGTAAGCGTGTATGATTTTGTATACGCCTTGCATGTGTGTGGTCTTGGTGTTGGCGGGATCGATCAGGTACCGCAGTATCTGCCACGTGCGACGCGTGGTGAGTTGACCATCCATCTCCGCGCATTTCTCTTCCCATTGTTGATGTTGCAGGTTAAGCGCGTGCTTTTCTATTTCTTTGTTGAGCTGTGCTATCCGTTTACGCAGTCTCCTATTGTGTCTCTGTTGTTTCCATCGGTGCTGCAGGTTAGTTTTGGCTTCCCACATGTGCAGCAGCCGGGAGTCTATTGTCTCGAGCCCAGCTATCGACGGGATCGTTTGCGTCATGCGCTCGATATCCCACCGCAGTTGGTCGGTCCACTGTTCTATATCTGTGATGTCTTCCATCTGTTGCTCATCACGATGTTTGCGTAGCCGATTCCAGTTGGTGATCTTCATTTGACGACCGGCATTGTGTTCCTGCGGACCGCCTTCTGCTTCTATGGAAATAATGTAGTGATCGCTCCCCAAGTCTTGCATGGTGTTTGTCCAAGTGACTTTGCGTGTGTTGCGCGTGAAAGTAAGGTCCGGCGTCGTGTCAGTGCTTACGCTGTTGCCCTGCCTTGTTGGTGCCGCGGGGTCGGTGACCAGCTCGAGTCCGGCGTATTGCGCCGTTGCCCATAGATTGGTGCCTTTGGGGTGATCGTGCTTGTAACCCCACGCCGTGTGCGCTGCGTTAAAGTCCCCCCCAATGAACAGCTGTTGCCCCTTGGCGATGTCGATTGCCCGTTTGAAGAGGACATGGAAGCGGTGCTGGCGGCATCTGGGACTGCTGTAGACGTTGAGTACGAAGATGCTATTGCGGGTCTTGCGTGGTGGAATTAATTCTACGAGAACGTTTTCGATGTCTCTGATTTTGGTATCGTGTTCGATAACTGTGTGCGCTCGCTTGACCAGTGTGGTGACGTTTGGTTTCTCCGCCTTGCCTGTTATAGACTGGTACCCCGCGAGTTTGGCGGGACCATTCGTTTCCTGCAGTATGATGACGTCTGGGCGTTCGGGGATCGTTTTCAGGTATTGTTGTAAGTGCGCTCGTTTGTTTTGGTAACTTCTGCAGTTCCACTGCCATATTGTGTGTTTTTGTTTCGATGAGTGTCGGGCCATGCTTATATCTTGTTACATGTGTTGCGCCGCTTCCCTATGCGACGGTACGATCGTGCTGTTTGCGGCTTCTAATCTCGACAGTCTGAGGTGAACACTCTCCAGGCTCCGCTGGATGGTACGCGTGATGGACGCGATGATAGTTTCCTCGAGATTGCTGAAGCGAGCCTCGAGTGCATCTATTCGCGCGTCGCGTATCGCTGCGCGCGTGCGTTTGGGTCGTGTTGCCTCTGTAAGGGTGGGAGTGGGTCTTCGTTTGGTATCGGGGAACTCGACCTCGTCGTCCTCTATGGGTTCCTCTTCTGTTCCCTGCGTGGCCTGAGTGGTCTGTGAGGGAGCGGGCCTGCGTTTAGTGTCGGGGTATACGACTTCGTCGTCTTCTATTGGTTGTTCTTGAGTCTCATGCATGGCCTCTATATCGGTACCGCACTTCACGGCATGCTGGAGTTGTTGTATGAGGTCGTCTTTTTCGCGAATCTGTGTCTGCATGTGTTCTATTTGCTTCTGCAGCGCTTGTATCGCCTGTGTTAATTTAGTTACCTCCGTCTCTGTTTTAGCGGGTGCTTTGTCGCCAGCCTTCGTGGTTGGTGCTCGTTTTCCCGTGACCGCATCTGCCCAGCTCACCTTCTCGGTGGTTTCGGTGTCTCTTGTTGAGGTCCTTCTGGGGGTGCGGCTGCGAGACCGGCGTTGCTGCTGCTGCTGCCGTGGGTTTGGGGTGCGGCTCCGGGACCGGGAGCGGCCTCGGCTGCGGGTCCTGGATCTCGAGCGTGGCTTGCCGGCGGGGCTGGTGGCTTTGGCGGCCGCCTCCGCTTCCTCGTTGGCCCTGTGTCGTTCCCATTGCCTCTTTGTCACGACGTAGGGGGTCTTGTACCTTGCGCGGCAGTTGCGATCCGCTGTCATGTGTGTTCCCCCGCACAGCTTGCAACGTGGGGAGCACTGGTGGTCGGGGCCTGGGTTGAGGGCGTCACAACCACGGCACACTTTGTCCTGAGGATTGGGGCACACGTCCATGCGGTGACCGAGTCTCCCGCAGCAGTGACACATGTCGACTTGCTTGCGATACAGGGTGCAGCGAAGTAGGGCGCCGCCGTACCTGACGTAGGAGGGCACTCGCGGTCCTTGAAAGGCCACTATGACCGTCTTGGTGTTACTGAGCCGTTTGGCTGCCAGGGCGTCGGGGTTGCGGGCGTGAACGATGTTGGTGTGAATGGACTTGGCGTCCTCCTCCAACGGGATTCCCCTGATGATTCCCTTCACCGTGTAGTCGGGGGCCGTCTCATAGGCACTGACCTCGTGGCGGCGATCACCGATGGTGATGGCTTCTAGTTGTCTGTACTTAGCGGCGTGAGTAGCGTGAGGTGTACTCACGACTATGATGTTTTGGCGGTTGTTGGTGCACACCGTGTCCTCCCCTGCTTCTTGCCCCGGTACGTTGGCCGCCCGGTAAATGGCCGACGCGAGGAGCACGGTTCCGGTGGCGGCAACGTCGAGGCCTCCTCTTGGTCGTATCACGACCTTGAAATCACTTCGTGGGAGTAGTGGCATTTTACTGTTCCTGATGACTTGCTGCTTGACGTTACGCTGTCTTTGACGCGAACGCTGTCGGTCGCCGTTCGCTCCCTCGCCGGTGCGGGAGTGGGTTCCGTTCTGGGTGTTGCTTTGCGCGGCCTCGCGGTTGAATTGGGTCTTGTATCGAATGGTGCACCAACGTTGCCTTGGAGAAACTCTTCAGGGGAGATGTCCTCCCCGTTCACTTGAACTTCCATCACCGCTCCGGCGAAGCGAGCTCCGGTGAGGGTTAGCGTGGAGCTGGTGAAAAGCCTCTGTGATTGGGAAGGAAGTCGTTTCCCACCTTGAATATGGTGCCAGTAGAATCTTGGTGACTTCCTGCACACGCTGGTGTTACATTCATGAGGTGAATGAGCGATAATCACAGCGAAATTCTTGGAAAACGGAGCCGACGTGAAGTGCGTTCGCTCCCTTCGGCGACTTCTTCTTCTTCCTGACAGCGCTAATGAAAAGTTAAATATTTTTTTGCTAATTAGTCTTCTGACGCTCACGTCATTAGCGGCAAAGTATGACCGCCTCACCTATAGGAACTGGTCTGCAGAAAGCGCATGTTCGGTGCGCTCATTATTTATTTATTTTTCATTTCTGTAGGGCTTAACAATAGACAACCCGCAGAAATCGGACTGCCGTGAACTTAACGGAGTGTGAACCGACCTGCGGAAGCTACCACTCTACAACACCTAAACTGCCATTTACCGTGTTTTAACGTGGTGTCAACGCCAACCTAATGAGTGATGTCGCAAAAGTGCGACAGCACTCATTCTGTTTGAACAAATTCCACATCAGGCTGATTTTTACTCGTTATCATCATTACAAAAGCTTTTGCAGTCGGTTACAGTGGAAGAGGGGCGCTACGTACCATCTGCAAATACGCAAGGAACTTCACATAGAAATGAAAGATCTACACCAATTCAGAGTGAGCGCACGACTTCCGAAAAATGCGATTAGTTCCTGAGGCTTTTGAAATTGTTCATTTCAAAGCAGAGCTCAGAAAGCATCAGCAACGTGTTGTGGTATGTTAAATTCAGAAGAGCTGGCACTGAACACGTTACAGAAGCTTTCTCACTTTGGGGTTCTTTTCTTTGTGTTTGCTGTATTCAACGTCCTTGTTCTTTTATGTTCAATTAAGAATGCTTTTCTTTCTTTCTTCTTTTTTTGTCCCTGCAGCTTCTATTCTTACGTCACTTCATAAGCGCACTGCAGCTTGCCACTCCACATCTAGTAAGCACCGAAATCCACTTTGTCGCTGTCTTTTACGAGAACCTAGTATAGGCTTAGGCTTCGTATAGGGCACATACGCGGACGCAATATAGTCAGGCCAACCCCGGGAGCGCGCGATAAGCTTCCTAACTAGAACAACGCTCTCCTCGCGTGACGCAAGAACTATAGAGCTTGGCCTTCCTGCGCACAGAAACACTTAACGCAGCCAGATATTATGTCACGCGCTCTTGTCCAATCTAGAGCACTCTTCAAGTGTTCAGCTGCTGCACGTCATCGACGCGTAGAGGCGTCGACGCGTAGAGCGGTTGGCTACGACATCGCGGTGCCGCGGTCGAAATTAAGTGTAGCGCTTCCTCTGAGTACAGGAAAGTTGAAAGGCTCCGTACACGTCATCTTGCGTCATGCCTATAGATACAAAGAAGTGATTTTCTGCCGGCACTAAATTGTAGCAGCGCTGGCAGCTAATCTTGTCACCACCAAAGTGTCAAGCAAAAAAAAACTGGCTGTGGCTTAGCTAAGGTTAAGCCCAGGATGCGAAGCATACTAGCCTTTATTTTAACGCGACAGCGTTAAGGAGCTCGTGTCGCAGAAAAGCCGGTGTCGTCGGCGTCGGCTCAGGCGTGCGGCGCTTGCTCAGGCGCACATTTCGCTGTCGCGCCGAACGCTGCGTTGCTCGACGCTCACCGCGTCCGATGAGGGGCGCGTAGTCGCTGCGCCGTAGCAAAGCCACCTAGAAACAGTCTCTGTAGCACGCCGCAACCTTCGCTTCTCATTCCAATGAGCAGCTCTGTCTCCAGGAGGCATCTCACCTAGTGAGTGTCCAGCAGAGGCAAGCGCAGCTGCTTATATACCGCCGCGACGCCGCGAGCGACGGCGCGAGTTGGAGCCCCGTTTCTCCTCTGTCGTGACGTCACGGTGTCACGTGGTCAGCCTTGAAGGCGACGCCGCCGCGCCTGAGGAGCTGGGTTGAGCTCTAGTATTATGCTTCGCATAAAATGATAAACGGAAGGCAGGGAAAACCACAGTGTCAAAACCAGCAATAAGCACGAGCACGTATGTATACGCAGAGCCCATTGTAAAGGGGTCACGTCGGCGGAGCGTCACCCAAAATTGAGCGCTTCGTGGAAGCAACGCTGTTTATATAGGCTTTACGTGCGACTGCAGACAAAGCTCGTCGAGCACCTTAGCGACAGCCCGCGCACAGAGAGCTTTAGAGGCCCACGAGGTTCTAAACCGCACCAGCCAACAATATATTGATTACGGCTGGATCATATTAAGCGGACACAGATGTAGGTGACATGTCTGCAGCGAGGTAACGCGAAGTGCTTCAGAACAAAAGTGCTCGTAGCCCGACCGCTATCGCCACTGAGCACCTGCCCAGTTTGCCTGTGCTAACTAATCCACGTCACGCTTGCACATATAGCTTAATATAGCTAGTGCACTCGAGTTGGAAGGTGCCCCCCGGCGACAGCAGTAGCGGTTAGTTGTGGCACAGTGGTAATACAATACAATAATGCACACGTGTGAATAATAAGGAATTTTTCTTGTTTGCGAGACTTCTGTTACTATGGATAGAGTGAATGCTGTTAAATCTTGCAGAAGAACCACATTATCATGCTGCAGATATCTACTGATGGATTGGGGGAAGTTCAACTTCCTTGTTGTTTATTTGGTGATATTGGTACGAGTTTCTTCTGGGCCTTCGGGCAGGGATTGTCGGTTAGATGGGCCTAGTAAATGGCAGAATTTGAAACTACAATGTTGGTGCGACAAGAAGGAGGACATATAAAACCACAAAAAAGATTTTCGCACCGAAAATAAGAAAGGAAGAGAAAGAGTGGCAGGAGTTCGTGCCCAAAACGGGCTGCTGCAACTGCTCCCTCGGAAAGTGCGTTGCTGTAATGTCCTAGAGTATATAAAATTCTAACATTTGTTCCAGACGGCATTTTTGAGTGACTGAATGCCACTCACACGCTCGGTCACATGCAATGTGTTCTAGAAAAATCGATTATGTGCAGACACACCTCTGTCATCGAAATATCAAAAGGCCATTCGTGTTTATCAAATAAAATCGTTACTTTGTGCTTATACCGTCTCTCAGCCTTCATCTTGCATTTGGCACCACATGCTCTACCGTTTGATATGTCACAGATGTTTAACATATTCGTAACTTGAATCGACGAAAACAGTGCATGTGGTTTTTAACGTAATTTTTTGGTACTTGTGGAAGGAGGAGGAAGAAGCAGGAATAAACGGGAAGACAGGGAGTTTAGCCAGTTCTCAAACCACCTTGCTACCCTGTTCTGGGGAAAGGGGGTAAAAGGAATAAAATATAATAGAAGAGATGGTGCAAAAAAGGAAAGAGCAAAAAAGAAAGGCGACAAAGGAAAGGAGAATAAGGCACTGCTTAAAGTCTGTCTCTAAGATATGCTCTCCGCTAGAAGCGGAACAACGCTTCCAAAGCTTTTTGTGCTGAGAAATGTCTCGGCAAGTGTCCCAGGACCCTTTCCTCCGATAAAGGGCGCTTGTCAAGAATATCTCATACTTTTGAATGTTCCCTCCTGGGCGCATTGAAGCGGGCACATTCACAGAGAAGGTGGGTGGTTGTTCCCTCGCACCCACAGTTACCGCATCTAGGGCTGTTGGCCATTCCGATCTGAAATTAGTAAGCATTCGTGAAGGCCATGTCAAGCCACAAGCGGCACAGAAGCGCCTCCTCAGCTGTAGATAGTCCTAACGGAAGACGTAGCCGTATATTCCGATCCATGTTGTTGAGACGAGCGTTGCTAAATTCCGTCGAGTTCCACTGTGAAAGTGTAAGTTCACGTGCCAGCGAACGAAGCCCTGTAGCTGCGTCTGTTCTGGACGACTGTATAGCTACACAGTGGAGGCCATCATGAGCAGATCAGGCGGCCTCATCTGCACGGTCATTTCTGTAGATACTGCAACCGCCCGGCATCCACGGATAGAATATGTTGTGTTTTTTCTCTATTGCGTGTTGATGAAGAAGTCTTATGCCAGCGGCTTATGTTAAGTCGGTTCATGACTGAATGGCGACATAATCCACTGGAGAGCGGCTTTGGAGTCAGAGAAGATTGGCCATGTCTGTGATGGTTCTTAAATTACGAATTCTAGAGCAGCACGGAGGTTGGTGATTTCTGGAGCCGTCGATGATATAAAAGGCGATGTATTTAATTTTATGAGTGACGCATTTCGTGGGAATAACCACTGCCCCTGCTGAGCTTACGGAAGAAACTGAACCATCCGTGTAAATGTGAGGACGTCCGCTGTGCCCACTTGTGAGTTCACTAAATACCCATGTTGTAGTTGGCTCCATCTTCAGGATTGCTTTATGTTAGAAGTGCCTTAGAAGTTTTCAGGGTAGCTATGGCTTTTATTACCTAACGGTAATAAAAATGGCAAGCACGAAGTAAAAAAAAATATTGCAGTTACGACGGAGTTATAAACTGCAAGAGTTACAAAATATTGCACGCGTATGTCGGTCGAGTCACTTGCATGCTTACATAACTGTAAATTTCTTTCTCTCTGTGGTTATGAAGCAGATCATAGTTTATTGCCAGAAATGAAACCGGGAAAACTAGCCCGAATGTTTCGCGCACGCTTACGAAGAGCGATATACGAACTGTCCTAGCGCCGCGTAGCTATGCGTACACTCGATCACTAACACACCGGAACTCACTAGGCAGTTTAAATTTTAGGAAGGAAGTAATACGTCATGTGTTTGGGAGACACCATTTGCAAAACCAAGTTTATTCCAGCAAAGTTATGATTAAGCATTAAGCGAAGCAGTTTTAATATTCCTAGGTACTGGTACAACTAAGGGAAAACGGCAGTTCTGAGAAGTCCATTTGCAATGTCAACGCTGGGAGAAAATATTTGTCAAAACCGTTTGTCCATGCACGCCACGTTTCGAAATTCGTTCTTTATTTGCACTCTGCATGGGGCCTCATATTGCTGACGCAAAAGCGTATGAGCTCAGAATTTCCTGCCAACTTCCTTTTTTTATAAGATAAAGAAGGGGAGGGGTATGCCTGCTTGCTAAATGGATATGACAGAGGGACATGGCTTCGCCGCCGTCACAAAAACTTGAGTCAAGTTTTTCTTTCTTTTTCGTTGGTTTCATAAATGGTAGGTACATTAGTGTAGGAAAGCTTTCTGCCCAGAAGATTAATGAACTCGGCTCGTGATTTTAGGGAAAGTTTAAGCGCACTCGCCGCTATAGCTGTGACAAATATAGAGAAAATGATGGAACTCATTATTAACTCCGGGTTAGGGTGCTTGGTCAAGTTTGCCGTAATCTTCAGCATGATCGTAGAGGCATGGACAGCACAGAGTAGATGGGGATATAAGACTTTATTGCTAGACTTCTGTATCCCAAGCAAACTTAAAGCACTTCGGATTCTCTTTGTTGATTAAACCATCGGGATATTTAACAATAACTGCGAGGGCATAGATAGTGAACACACGCACTTGTTTCACAGGAAGTAGGCGGGAACTAAATAGACAAATTCCTGATGCGATCTGTATGTAAGAAACGTATAAAAAAGGGGAATTCGAATGCAAACTACATCGTGGTGTAAACACGGGGAAGGCGGCAGATGGAAATTCAAGACGATGAGCTAAACAAGAACATTGTGAAAGCGGGAGTTAACGTTCCGAGAAGGGGACTTGTTTTTTTCAAGGCGGCTTGAAAAAGACAAGTCCACTTGTCGGAACGTTACCTCCCGCTTTCACCATGTTCTTGTTTAGCTCATCGAGGAGATGCTGACACATACGGCCACCGAATACTATTGACGTGCTTATGTGCTTGTGCGAAAGCCTACTAAATGCGCAGCCTCGGGAAGAAACATGCGCGAAAAACAGCTTATTTACATCAAACGCAATAGAACTGCCTTTTGGATGTTTGAATCGTAAAACGTCTGCAGCGAATATGTATACCAGAGAGAAACGACCCTTGAATATGGAACAGATTACAAATACCGTCTCATTTCTAAAGGAACCTTAAATATGAGGTTTGCAGTGAGTCTGTTTGCTGAAGGAAAAGCTTCCAGGCTAGTTGACGCACACGTTTAATAACGGTCGCATTGAGACGTCCTGTCAATTAAAGAGGTCTTCACTGATTACCAGGTGGTTTGAGTATCAGAGAAACGAAACATTCGTGTGACAATCCCAACCTAAAACCAACTTGTGCATCTCGAATATTTGGGCAAAAATGTCAGCAGATTATTGTAAAAGACAATATGGGCTGTGCGTATTCGCTTGGAAGTTTTTTCTGCTTTCATTACCGGCCATATATTGTGAATAGCATGCTGAAAACACCATATCTGTGTCAGGTTTACCAGCTAATTACAAAAAGAAAATATCAAAGTAGTTTGTTAATAATATTCTAATAGGAAAATTATTCCGCAAACTATAGTAACGTAAGTCTCGTGACAGTGAAGAAGTACTGGAGGTACGACGATGTTTTTTCTCCTACTTGGTTTGACGCTGATTTAGAAAATTCTAAATACCCTTAAATGTACAAATATTTCTTTTACTTGACATTGTTTGACGAAATGCTTTCTCTGTAGTACTAATTATTGATACCTTGTTAAACAATATTGATGATGATCGAGCGCAGCAGTTTCGTAAACTTGGTGTAAAACGACCCTGTTTATGGCTAATCAAAAAGTCCCGTCTTTCTCTATCTCGATGCGACACAAGTGGACACGAAGCGTTAGAGCACTGATAATGCCGTTACGAAACGCCATCACTGTTGGACGTTCGGAGCAAGCTTAGGAAACACCGTTAAACCGTGCAGGTCGTCGCCATAATCCTCGTTACAGCTTGTAGCCGGTTCTCGCAACCAGAGTCAGCAGGCGCTTAACTGCATTCGCCTGCAGCTACAGACTGGCCGTCTCGCCTAGGTTTCCACCGGTGGTTAACGTATACTAGGGCTGACCAGACCACTAAGCAACATTGTAGTCGACAATCCCGTCTACAGAGGGCGCGACAGTCGCGTGCTCCTTTCTTTCTGCATTATTCACAATGGCGTGCCGAACCACAGCACCCAGATGATCCGCAGCGAGCATCGTCAGTCACGCCGAATAGCGACAAGTGGCGTCAATCCGACAAGGGCCAGAAGACTTCCCTGCCACAGACACTTTGTCTTATATACCAAAGTCCCACTGTGTCGACAAGCTGATTTCGGTCCAGCGCTGTCTGTCGGAGGCATGAAGAGATACACCGTGACTGCAAAGCAATGATCCCTTTTACTTTGTCTATGAAATATGAAACAGCTACTCTATAAAAGTCGAAGGGTCACACCTGGGCCCATACGTATCCTAACCTTGCGGTTTTTCATGCAATGTAACCTGAAAGGTATCCCAATGCGGTCTGCCTTGCCTGTGGACTAAGGGTAACATTGGATCATGTGTTGTGGGAGTGTGAAGCCAACGGCTCCTCCTTCAGCGAGGACAGGTGGGCTGCGCCCTTGGGCGGCCCCGAACCCAGCGACCAAACCCTGGCCGTCCAGAGCGCCCGTGATCGGGCCGTCAAACTCGGCTTAACCGTCCCTACGTGGGACTATCCGGGTGGCTCAGGGTCTCCACTGCGTCTTCTCTGGACCTAATACAGTTATTTCACTCACTCGCTCACAGCTGCTCTGTTTGCATCAATTGAACGCTCTGAGTCTTGTTGTACGTAGGTTTCACCAGGTACGTGGAACGCATGAGGGAAAAGAGATGCTCAAATTAGTGTAACCTAGGGAGAACGAATGTGCTTGATTGTTGGGGCTCCTCGTTTGGCGAATCTTCTAGCTGCTGCCGCTGATCACCCTTCATTTCATATCACACGTGGTCCACTAAATAAGCGGAACGTGTCTGAAGAAACCTTCCACTTACTCATTGGAACATACTTATGTAGAGAACGACGAGAAGGAGCGTGTAATGAGGGATGGCAACCTCGTTGCGACATACGCGCGCACACAGAGCTACAACTCACGTGCGTCCTGCATCACGTGATATAAGCAACGCAGTCTCTTGCCGAAAGGAAGTCTCGAAGTTACTGCTTCTCGTTATGCTTAAGGTATGCTAAATTCACAGCCAATATTTGCGCCCACTTCCGGCCTTTTCTTTGTTATGATTCGTGAAAAGAAGTTACTCTCTGCGGCTTCGTGAGTGCTGGAACAAGGGAACAAGGCTTATCTAAGCACGCACTGTTGTGTCCGTTACTTGGGTTTCCTAATTTACAAGGCACAGGTATATAACTAGGCATTCTCATAAACATGCAAGTTGAAGATTTCTAAAATCTTTTGTAAGTGCCATACGTATAATGTGCGGATAGACCAACTGAAGTAGCTTTCTTTTAAAATAAAGAAAAGTAGTTGTAAACGCGGTTTAAACTCTTCAGTGCTTTTCCGCCCAGCGCAGGTAGCTGGGCGACCTCCAGTGATGGCCTATCGGCAGAAACGAGTTTACAATAACGCGGTGATGTGCATGCGACATATCGGCTAGAAAATTTTAACGTTTTCTTTTTTAGTTTCGCTAATGTTAAAAGCTGCTGAAATTTCGTTCAAGCTACTACGTTGCTGTACAAACGTTTTGTTTCAGTCGACTCTAACTAAAGGCGCCCGGTTGAAAAGATGCATTGAGTTGTAGGCTCACTCAACCTATGGGAACTCTACGTCTGTATGCCTATCTCACCGTGGTATTATTAGCTCGCCCCGCAGGCTCAACTCGTCAACGTCAACGGTGTTTGACAGTTCTTGAACACCGCGTGTGGAAACTCCACGTCTAGCTAGTCTTCCGTTTCGTCAAACACAATAGGCAAACCACGCGGAGGGAGACGGCAAGGAAAAGTAGCGCGTCGCAATACAGCCAGAAGGGATTTCGCCGCTGAAAGAAACAATTCAACGTCATTCAAACGTTAGACATTTTCCACGCCAGAATTAGCCTTCCATTAAACTTCCCTGCCGCGATGTTCACTGGCCCGTTGCCAAGTGTACTTTGCTCGACGCCGACTTGAAAAGCCGCTTTTCGGGCCCGCTTCCTTCGAAGAAACGGCTGAGTTGAAAAAAAGGCTTTGGAAGGGCAACTTGTCTTTAAAGCAAACGACGACCGTTTTCTCGGCGGGGGCCTATAATAAACGGTTGCAGAATTGAGCTTTTCTGGTACTTGGAAGCGGAGAGAAAAAAAGATTAGGAAATTCGGAGTGTCATCGCGTTTCGAGAAGGTTTAGCGGTGAGTGCGAGGAGAGGTACGGCTTCTACGTATAGTTGCCGTGTGGTTATCGATTGGCTGCGAAAGCCGGCCGTGAAGTCAGGCGCGGCAGCTGGATATATCTCCATGCGCGGGCACTCACTTCTGCAGGAGATTTCGAAGTGGTGCCGTTAAAGAAAATGTATTTAAATGAAAATAGTTATTGCGAATTACAGATAAAGCAATTAATTTCAACTAAAAGAACAAGGAGTGAAATAAGGGTTCAAATAAATTAGCTCATCCTTGCTACTCGTCTTTCGTGACGAGTTGGTTGGAATTTTATGGTAGCTCCTGAATAACTTTTCAGAGGCTTCACTATTTCATGATTTTGCTTTCCCTTCCTCCCACCCCCCTCCCCCGACCCACACACGCGCATGATTTGCTTATCGAGCTGGCATTCCTATATTCAAATAAGGATGTGAAACAAAATACCTGATATCATGACAAGGAAGGCGCACACCACGCCCACAATAACATGCGATTTTTGCTGAAATCACACAAGTATACAGTCGAACAAAAGAGCAAACAAGCCAAAGGACCATAAAGGGGCGCTATAACGCAAAACTATTCCACACTTTTCTATTCCAATTCTGTAATCAGCCCTTCGCGATTGGCCAAAAACATTTTTCGACCACCCCCACTTCCCCTGTATGTCACGCGACGTCCCGTAAACAGCGATGGCTCCCCATATGATATGACGTGTACACACTGATTATGCATATATTGACCGAACAAATAAAAAAATAATTATTTCTCATTCCACAACTTTTCACCATTAGCTCTCGGTTATTGGTCAAAAGTTTTCGGACTGCGCCCACTTCACCTGCCTGCCACGCGACGCCACAAAACCGCAAAAACTCATGGCGTCAAGTTGTTGTGTACGCGGTAAAGATGCATTATTATGCCGAACAAAACTGGGCCGCAATCTTGTAGTGATGCCTTATGCCTTATTCTATGCTATTCTTATCATCCACCACACACGGCCGCCTGATCCCGTTGATAATGGGGGCAGACCGTCGCTCTGACCACTGGCTTAGCGCAAAAAGCCTGAAAAAGCATAGAATCGGAAAAATCATCGCTACAAAGTACCATCCCTGAATTTTCTTCTGAATAGCCGCAGGCTGCCCCGCTCCCAAAGGAATAAAAGATGGCTGCCGTCAATCGCTGACGCACCTGCCGGAGAGCATGGGTTTATTTACGTGTAATAAAGCTTCTTGCGTGGCCGTGTAACGTTTGGAGAACGTACGGCACGTTTGCGACCTCGTTCTGCAAAGTCTTCTTCGCTGAAGATCTGTTTTAGTGTCATTGTTAAGCTTCCGTTGCATGCCGCCGCGATTGTCGACGAGCCACCGCAAGCTGAGTAAGAGAAAGCGGACCAATCGCAGACGCCGGCACCACCCTCTTCAACCGGTTATCTATTTTCAGTGCACAGTCTCGGCCCCATCGAATCCCTCTCCACTTGAGGGGGTTGCTCGCCTCTTGTGAACAATTAGATAAGACAAGCCGCTCAGTGTAGGCAATGTTATTCGTTTTTCAAGCAAAAAAAATTATGGGGTTTTACGTGCTTAAACATCTCCTCGACGAGGGCAGCACCAGATCCAGTCAGAGACACACGCTCGCCAGAGCCCTGCACGAAGCTACCACATCCTGTTCCGGGGACGAGCTGGCTGCCAAGCTCATTGAGAAATACCTTCCCATAAAGCGTGGAAACGACGAAGACCGGTTTCCTGACTACCTCGGCCCAAGCCGTCCGGAATTGGACGAAGACTTTACCGTGGGGGAAATTAGGCAAGCCATTTTCGCGCTCAAGGGGAAGTGTGCGCCAGGTGCCGACAGAATCACCAACAAGATGCTGCGGCATCTTGACGACGGTTCGATCGCATACCTCACCGAGAAGATCAACGAGACCTGGAAAAACGGCAGCGTCCCAGAGCAATGGAAGACCGCCAACGTCGTCCTGATCCCCAAACCCGGCAAGGCTCCGAACGTGGACAACCTCCGACCGATCTCTCTCACCTCCTGCGTTGGGAAAGTGGCGGAGCATGTCGTCCTCAACAGACTAAACAGATATCTCGAAGAGAACAACATCTATACTCACAACATGATTGGCTTTCGTGCCGGCCTCTCGTCGCAGGACGCCATGAAGATGATCAAACATCAAATCATCGACGGCAGTACCAGAGACACCAGGGCCCTGCTCGGACTCGACCTCGAGAAAGCCTTTGACAACGTTCTCCACGAATACATTCTGGCCTCCGTGGCAGACCTCGAGCTGGGCCCCAGACTATATAACTACGTCCGTTCGTTCCTGACGGGGAGGAAAGCGAAGCTGCGGATCGGCGACTTTGTCTCCGACGAGTTGCTCCTGGGCCCACGGGGCACGCCGCAAGGCTCAGTCATTTCTCCTGCACTCTTCAACATCTGCATGATCGGCCTCTCGAGAAATCTGGCCCAAGTTGAAGGTATCAAACACACCATCTACGCAGACGACATCACCATCTGGTGCACCGGCGGTAGCGAAGGGCAAGTGGAAAGCGCCATGCAAGAGGCGGTAGACGTCACGGAGCAGTACCTGCTACCCACCGGACTCAGATGCTCCCCGACCAAATCTGAGCTTCTCCTTTATAGAAAAGAAAAAGGGCGCAGACCCAAGGGCTGGAAACCGGTCTCGGAAAGTGACATTCACCTATTCACTCGGAGCGGTGACCCGATACCCCGGGTCGAGACCATCAGAGTCCTGGGTATGTTTATAGAATCACGCGGTGGCAACGGCACTGCGTTACGCAAGATAATTGCGAAAACCGACAATGCTTTTCGCCTTGTCCGAAGGGTCACGAACAGACATCGTGGCCTCAAGGAGGACAACCTGCTTCGGCTCATCAACGCCTTTGTGCTGTGTCACTTCACCTACACGGTGGCCATGCACAACTGGCTCAGAGCCGAGCGGGAAAAGCATAATGCCCTCATTAGAAAATTCTTCAAGAGAGCCCTCGGGCTGCCCGTCCGAACGCATACAGAGGACCTGCTTCGGCTCGGCGTACACAACACCATGGAGGAGATAGCCGAGGCTCAAGAACGGGCCCAGCTAACTCGGCTGTCCACCACGACGGCCGGCAGGCGTATCCTCGAGGAGCTCGGACTCGCACCAACCAAGAACTTGGCTGAAGACACCCAAATCCCCAGAGAACTAGGGGAGAAGATCGTGGTCGCCCCTTTGCCCCGCAACGTTCATCCCGTTCACAACGCAGGTCGTCGCAAGGCAAGAGCATTGAATATGCTAAAGCAAATAAACAGGGACAAAATCGCAGCAAGCTTCGTGGACGCAGCTGCATACCGTGACGGCAAGGCTTTTGCAGTTTCCGTCGTTGACACACTGGGTAAAGTTATCAACTGTGCTTCCGTCCGGACGACGAACCCAGAGGTGGCCGAGCAAGTGGCCATTGCACTCGCCATGCAAGACGGTCGGAGAGACAGGGTGTATAGCGATTCGAAAGCCGCCATCAGGGCATTCCAGAAAGGCCGGGTAGCCCGGCAGGTAGTTCAAATTCTGAAAGGCGCCAAACACGGCAACACCTCCATGCACTCGATTTTTTGGTTCCCTGCACACGTGGGGGCGATTGAGGGGGTTCCTCTGAACCTCAACGAGTCTGCCCACCAGGCTGCGCGTGGCTTTACCGACCGCGCTGCCCTCGGGTCGGGTGACTCTCTCCCCGGACACCGAGACGCTCCTCTCACACACAACGAAATAACTAAATTCTTCTACTTAGAGAGAAGGGTTTTCCCCCCGCCTCACTCCAAGTTAAGCAGGCCGCAGGCGGTCACACTAAGACTTCTGCAAACGAACTCGTACCCAAATCCGGCGACCCTTAATAGCATATATCCAGAGGTTTATACCAATTGTTCTTGCGTGGCCTGTGGTGAGGTAGCTACGTTGCCTCATATGCTCTGGGAGTGCGGGTCGCTGGGCCCGAAGTTCACCAAGGAAGAGTGGGACGCCCTCCTGCGAAGTCCCGTCTTTGAGGATCAAATCCTGGCCGTCCAGCGCGCCCGCGATCGGGCCGGCAGACTAGATCTGTCAGTCGCATCGTGGGATTAGCCAGGTGCGCGTTTTATCGCGCTTTGCTGGACCAAATAAAAGTTTATTCACTCACTCACTCACTTACGTGCCAAAACCACTTTCTGATTATGAGGCACGCCATGGTGGGGGACTCCGGAAATTTCGACCCCCTGGGGTTCTTTAACGTGCACCTAAATCCAAGTACACGGGTGTTTTCGCATTTTGCCCCCATCGAAATGCGGCCGCCATGGCCGGGATTCGATCCCGCGACCTCGTGCTCAGGAGCCTAACACCATAGCCACTGAGCAACCACGGCGGGTTCAAGCAGATAAAAGTGACCTCCTATGAAGGAGGAGAGCATTTTATTGGTTCATCCAGATAACCCTGCAGGTGAGTGCGCGATGCTTGCGTCAGCGGTTACGCAAATTTGACGTCACGAGATTGGAATGAAAACATATTGGAATAGTTTTACGTTATATGGCCCAAGCATGACTAAGTAACACAACAAGTGACAAAGTAACGTCACTTCGTCAAACCAGCCTCGACGGAATTTGGCAGTTTAAATTTTATTTATGAAGTTCTTCCCTATCTCTCCTGTGGGTTGCACTCCTGTAAGGATGCACAACCGAAGGTGTCCATATACCTATGATCATCGTGGCTGCAGCTGGTAATCTTGCAAGATTTCTTGGACGCCAAGGTGGGATGGGAGGCGGGGGAAGCGGCGGTTGGCGTATGAAATAGAAACGAAATTCAACGTCTATTCCAAGTTTTTGTTGATGTGAAGCAACCATTTCGCTTCCCAGCTGTTCAGTAAACTTTACCTTGTGTTTCCGCATTATTTCACGTGCTTCCAACGACATACGCGCTACAAGAAAAAGGTCATTAAGAACGTCGTGTCAGTGTGCTTTCGGGCCAATGGACATATAAGTCCAATGGGGTGGTGGAGGTGATCAACTTTATTGAAAGGGGCGAGGGGGGAAGGGGACGTGGCTGAGGGATCGGGCTCACGTTAGGCCCTGGGATTGCTTGGCCTTCTCCACCCAGTCCACCAGTACAAGCTGTTGGTCGGCATCCCCGGCCTTGAGCTTGGCGGTCCAGTCAGTCTCGCTGCTGTCCGGGGGATGTAGATGGATTGTAAAAACGTACGAATCGTATGCAGACTTGCGTTCTACGATTTATGGCACCTTATAGAGTGGTTCCGAAAGCGAAATCAAGCAGTTCGCTAGCCGTCGCTTAATTCACAACGGTCGTGCTTCAGTAATCCAAAGCGCCATTCTAACCAGTCACCTGACCGCAACGGGATGGTTCGCTTTCAGAATCGTTATAGGATCCCATGCAGGTGCTGCCGATGGCACTTCGGGCAACATTCTGATCTGTCGACTGCCCCCCACCTCTCTTTCTCTCTCTCTCTCTCTCTCTCGAGTCTTTCTCAAAGTGGCACCACCAAACCCGAGAAAGTGAACAGTTTATTCGGAACCAGTAGGGTAGGCATCTCGGGACAAATCGAGGTCCGAAGAGGCCAAAGCGGGACAAAACACACTGTCCCACAAGTAAACTGCGGGGCAGTCAGACGGTGTTGAAAAGACGGGGCCGTCTAAAGCTGGAACGTCTGGCCGCCCTATCTATATTAGACGACATCGCTTCACACGATCGCATATATTTAATTTCATTCTGGCGTGATAACGCAGGGTGTGTTTTCGTACAAGCGCGCTTTATGCAGGTGAAAAGACGAGCGGGCATTCGCCAACAATCTAAGCATCGCTGCGGTGTTGCTAGGTACAAATTAAACCCCAATCATATTTCTTGTCTTTGTTGTCATTTAGGGCGCGTTGTCCATACGAAACTGTGGTTGCAAGCCCGCACATCGCGGGCAACGCAGCCGGGCGCCGGAAGCCCCGTGGTGGGAACTTCCGGCTCCCCGTCTTCGCCCCAAAAGTGGCCTCCATTGCCCCATATGGTTCAGCTGCAAGATTTGATGGTGCGTGGCAGGCGCTATTGTTCGTAGCGCCCCCTAGGTTCCGTCTCCTGCAGCTCCAACTTCTCAAAGAAATCGCGAAACCCCCGTGCACACTAGTAACGAGATGGCGATTAAAGCTTAAACAAAGAAATCACGAAGATACAACGCACATTTTCGAATACACGTGAAGCGATGCTTTCGTGAAGCACCTAATAAAATTCTGTAAGTTTGCACCCATTTTGACTTCGCGTCTTGGGCGCGTAGCTGGCGCGGGGCAGAGCATGAGGATTCACGCACTCACTCTAAGCGCATCGTGACAGCTCTCACATTGCCGCGTGTTTCTTAACTTCCTATATGTTGATTTTAAATGTGCCGCCGGCGTCATTGTCAGTCCCCCCATGTATGTAGTATGAAACTCATCATCATGAACACGCGGCGATCATCCCAGTTAGATGTTCGGCGTCGCCTTTATAGTTGTATGCCAGAGATAGTGTCCTAACAGCCAAGAGACACATAGAAGTTCGAAAAGCTTGCTTTATTAAAGGAATTTGGCTACTGATGGTTTGTAGTCGTTGTAATGAGGGTGTTTAGGTATCATTTCTCTTGTCACCGAGTAATATTCTAGGAAATAAACCCAAGCACTTGGACACCTGATACAGTAATAAAGATAGAGCAGAAGGCTTCGGTTAAGAAAAGTCCAGAACAATCAACTATACTTGTTTCAAGGAATTTAAAGGACTGCGTTGTAGCACGCACCTTCAGGAAGCTAGTTGCAAGAATGTTCAGAATATCCATCGTGCGGCCACCACAGCACCGAAATCGGTTTGCGAGTCTCGTCTACTACAGCGCTAGCTACATTTTGTGGTGCTTCCGTAACATAGCAGAACCATCTCGGCAGTCAAATAGAGCAATGTAACCCAGAATGCGGAAACTACGGGTGATAATATGGGGTCATCTTGAAGAACAGCTGTTCAAACTCGGTGAAGCCGAGTTTCTTCGCCGCTGGTCTACGCGGTACATAACCGCCTCCCGAGGCAAAGTCTTTCTACAGCCAGAATAATGCTCAATTCTGTTGCCTGAGTTCAGAGTGTATATGTATGTGCTCCGGGTACCTTTCATAAATTCGAGGCTGACAATAATGCTTTTGCGTGGATGCGGCAATGAGTTTTCTTGTTGTTGTTGCTGTTGTTGTTGTTGTGTGTGGCAAAGCCAGTATCAAGTAGACACCATTTATGATTTCATTTGTTAATCTGTTTTGTTTACGTCAAGTATGACGTATTACATGTGATCAAATTTATATTGTACTTTTCGTTCATACCGCAGTTGTAAGCGTGCCTACGGGTCAATAAATTTCCTTGTCAGCCATGGCCCTTTCACTGCTTATAAACATATGCGCTGGACGGTTTTCGGTTTTCCGGATTGATGTATACTATAGCCAGCTGAATTTGTTGAGGAAGAAAGGTATTCGCTGCGGTTGTGACTACCAAGAGTGCGTTAAAATATAAGCCCGCAGATTTTCAACACTTTTCCTCTGTACATAAGAACAATTTTACAGGTCAATTCTGCTCTTGACCTGTCAAACACACGGAAATTTTTATGTATTTGTCTTGAGGCGTAATGCGGATCTTTTATCTGAAAACTTAAATAAAGACTTTCCGACAGTAGAACAACTTAAAAAATTGGAGGACGCTTAAGCTTCGCCTTCAAGAGTGGAACGTGATAGCGTTCCCGTCGACCCGCCAAGGGGTGTAAGACAATGGGCTACGGCACAGCGACTACGCGCCCCGCATCGGACGCGGTGAGCGTCGAGCAACGCAGCGTTCGGCGCGCAACGAATGGTGCGCCTGAGCAAGCGACGCACGCCTGAGCCTTAGAAACAGCTCATTTCTAAGGCAACACCGCATTCACTAGAGGCGCTTTTGTACCGCTTTGAAGCATCGAACTTGTGGCTGAGTGGTAGTGTCTCCGTCTCCCACTCCGGAGACCCTGGTTCGATTCCCACCCAGTCCATCTTGCAAGTTGTTTTTTATTCATGAAATGCCTGCTGGGATTTATCGCTCACGGCCAACGCCGCCGACGCCGACACCGACGACACCGGATTTTCTGCGACACGAGCTCCTTAACGCTATCGCGTTAAAACGCGCTTTGTGTTCCGGCGCAGTAGACTGGTAAGGGCCGTGACCAGAGGTTTCTTGTGGGCGCACCCTCGCTGCTGTTATCGCGCGAGCAAAACCATCGTACTTTGTATATATTATTATACCGGTAGAATTGTGCCGTGATTGTGACTCAGTCTTAGTATCGTCTCTTGTTGAAATCACGTTTTTCTAAACACACCGCTTTTGGAGAGGCTAGCTCTACACTGAGTTATTGTCCTTTCTGTCAGCGTACTTGTTCTTTCTTGGGGAAGAGGAGTTCCTTCGACAGTGGTCACGCCGTCCCCTGTCAGTGGCTAATGGACGCGTATGGCTCACTTTTCGACCAGCCTGGTTCTTGTAGGCAGGCCAACATGAGGATTCACTGAATATACATGTATATAGGTGCCCATGATTTCCGTGTGCTCTCGTACGCATGGTCACCTTTGTATATACACATCTCATAGTATCGCGACATAACTATGTACAGTCACATTATTGTACATAACCATTGTGTACACTGTATATAATGAGCGTCATTTTGTGTAATGTGACAATTAGTTTACGTGTAACTGTGGGTTTTCGCGGGTATACGTGGTTATATGTTAGTGAGTGTGAACCCGGACACTTCATTCAAAACGTGCCATGTATACAATGCTTCTTAGTTTGTGTATGTTATCGTCCTGGTGGAACTGTGCCGTGATAGTGACTCAGTGTTCATATAATTACTTGTTGAAATAAACTTTTATTGCGATAGCAAATATATGGACACTCCAGGCGCATTTCTGCCGTCGGTGTCGCCGTCGCCGTCGCCGTGATGTTCCATATGAGTGAAAGCTGTTGAGGGTTAGCCGGTGAACGCGATTCAATCTCGCGTGCGAGGAACGCGGCCCGGATGCGCGTCCTCTCCTGTGGCACGCGAGGCAGGGGAGTGAGGCGAGGGAGGAGGGGTTCTTCGCCGGCGGCAACTCCGGTGCCTCGATGTCCTCCTTGCCCGCCACTCCGTACAGAGTGGACACAACCGCGGCGTCTACTGCAGCGTTGGTCGCGCGAATCACGGACGCCGTAGAAGACGCGTTGGACAGACGCCGTAGGGACGCGTTGCCGGCACTTGCGTGTCTTGAAAGCGTTCTGCGACGTGGCCAAAGTGCGCGCCCGCGCGGGCCTCATCTTCAGAGCGATCTGCGATGTTCGCAGAGTGGGCGTAGTGCCGGTTGTTTTGTCTGCAATGTGCTTTCGACGTTTTGTTGGCGCTGAAGCGAGAGAGGCATGAAGGTCAACTCGATTGATGCTGCCGCCATTCCTTACTCCAGAATTTTCACTCGTGACCTGCAGCTCAGCCGCGCCACGTCATAGCTTATGGGGTACGATGGCTGGTGTGATCGCAACTGCGTATTTCAATTTTTGTATGCAGAAGAGTTAAAATAAAATAACGAAATAGTGTGACCTATGGTATAGGCGAGTCATATCATTAACAGCGGTAGTATGTGCTTGAGTAAATGGCGGAATATATCGCTTAAAAAAAGAAATACCACTACCGCTACTTTTCGCCACACGCGTATACACAATTGTTGGGTCGGCGGTACCTTCTATTGAGCCTGCGCCAATACATATCGCGTAGTCATTTTTGTTTGCCCACAACTGGGCGACCTTACAAAGAAGAGCCAGCTTTTGTCTGGTCCTTCTCGTTCTAGAGTTGTCCCTGTTTGTACAGGCCCGCCTAAAGTACGATGTAGTCCAAATATCGGTCGCATCCTGGGGGCATATTGCGAAAAAAAAAATCACGCGGCATTGAGGAAGAAGTTGGCAGAACATTAGGCACGCCTCGTAAATAAAAGTTCTCTACCACAGTTTAACTCTCTAAATGGAGTCTACTGCCGCCTTCCCATTCGTCTACGCCCCGTCTCTTTTTCCTTGAGTTTTAAGCATCGCATGGGCAATTCAAACCCGAGCGTTTGCAAAGTCATCGTAAGCGGTCAATTTAAGCTACGCAGTTGGCGAGTGCAAACGCGGGAAGGAAATGTGCTCTTGAAATAGGGAAGTGCTTTCTTCTCCCCTCTAAGGGAAACTTCCGCTTATATTTGACGTTGTCTTTCATTCGACGGAAGTTGGCTTCGATTCTAAACTCCTCTTCATCGGGAGTGTTTCGCCGAAATCATCTGAATAGTATATTACATTGCTTATTTGTTCAAATGCATACACGTTATTTTCAGGCATCGTTGCTTTACTTACTGGGCAGGGAACGAAGTTCCCTTGTATTAAAGAAAGTAGGGAGCATCGAAAGGCCAGGACAGAGGCACGCTCTTACATGCAAGTTCTTCTCTCTGTGCGGCAATGGAACACGTTATTAATCACCACAGTCGCATAGCAAAGCACCGTTTCTTGTCGTAGATTTACATAGTGAGGGTTTTGTAAACTACAGGATAATCTCAACGATACCCATGCACAAAGGAAACGCTCTTTTTAGACAATGGTCAGTTTAGTATAGCATTTACGAAACGCTCAAAACTAATGAATTTAAGCAGCAACAATTGACAAATATATGTCGGTCCCACCACATTTGCTATGTATGTATGTATGTATGTATGTATGTATGTATGTATGTATGTATGTATGCATGTGCGTGTGTTTATATATATATATATATATATATATATATATATATATATATATATATACATACCCACCGTGGTGTCGTCTAGTGTGCTACACTGATAAGCAGGAGGTCGCGGGACCAAATCCCGGCAGCGGTGGCCACATTTCGATGGGGGCGAAATTCGAGAACGCCCGCGTCCCGTGAATAGTGGGCACGTTAAAGATATTCTGGTGGTCAAAATTAATCCGCAGTCTCCCGCTACGGCGTCCTCAATGATCCAATCGTGGTTTCTGGCGCATAAAACGGCAGTATTCCAGTCAATCTTTAGGTAAAAGCGCGGCATTTGCCAAGGAGATCCAGATAAACAACTGCTCTATACTCACCAAAACTAGGAGCACGGAAAATCACACAGCCAAAAGTTGAGGATATACACACAAGCCGTTCTAAAGATAACAGCAAGTGAAATCGTTCCTTTTCCAGTATTTCTTCGTCCTCTTTAAAACATCAATTTCCAAAGAACTGTGGATAGCTTTCTTTCTTTTTATTAATCTAGAACTGTCCGTGGTTTCAGTGAGCTGGATTTTTTTCCGTAAATGGGCATGTTATAGTACGCCCTCGTATTTCCCATCTCTTCATTGAAAAACGTAGTATTCGTCCCTCTGACGAACTACTACGTCCGGCAATTGGCTTTCGCCAGAAAATGACCCCGCTTAACTTCTATTCTCAAATATCTCGCATGGACGATAGACTTCTCCATTGTTCGCACAACTGTCGGCCACGTTCGGTAAATATGGCTGCCAGCATGACCTGCTGGAAGCGCAAGCAAAAGCGCCTGATGACATTGCGGGACTACTATGGGGAGGCGACTCCGCCATTATTGCTTCCAGCGATAAGAGTTTTGTGCACTTTACTGGTCATCCAGAGCTGTTTGGCCAGTGCTCTTTCGGTAAATGGTTATGGAACTTTTTTTTTTACATCTCCGCTTCCAAACTGAGAACCAAGCGGAAGTTTGGCTGCAAGACTCATTCGCATGGTTGCTTAGGTTTCCAACATAATCCCAAGTTCAAATGATTTCGCATTGTGCGTGAAAGATAGAGAGAAAGAGAATGCAAGGAAACGAAGGGTGGTCAACCAGACAAATGTTCGTCTTGCTTTCTCATTCTGGGGGTCAGAGAAAGGGGGATGGAAAGAGAAGATATGAAGAGAGTGAGCACCGGACAAGTCTAAACGGCCACTCAGGCCGGTTCGCTTCAAGAACCGCTTTAGAGAACGAATAGCTTATTGCACCAGCGACAGATCTTGCCATGTTGCGAGTATCTTTGACTCAGAAAATGGTCTCGGGTCCAGCAGGTTTCATGTAGTCCGGACATAGAGGCATTACACGTCGTAGCGAGAACAGACACGCAACAGCCACCCACGGGAGTCGCACGTCGGACTATCGGCCATTCCGATACGGTAGGAGCAATGGTTCGTACATTCCACTCCCAGCTATAAGCGGTACAGCAAAGTTTCTTAGTAGCGGGAAAGGCTTGATGGTACTTATGGTCATGGCGAAGTGTGCCGCCTACGCAGAGGGAAAGGGGAGACGCGCGGGGAATGCCGGAAAACTCGAATACGCTCAGACGCTTCCAATTTCCTTGGCGAGAACGAACTTGGTAGCGGCAGCTTGTCCGGTCGCTCTCGTGGAGAGAAATAAAGATACGTTCTATTGTTTGAACCTCTAGAACCTTTCAGACGACCATTAAACTGTTGTACTGGAATCACTGAGGTCAGGAGAGATTTCTAATATTAAGATGTTCATTCCATATGCAAATTTAAGAAAGAGTGCGTTTTGAAGACGTATAGAGATTTCAGCGTTACGTGTGCCACAGAGTGGGTAGGAAATATATAGAGAGGAGCATGGCATGAAACCTATTTTTCTAATTTGTGCTTGCCTGATATTCATCCTGAACTCGAATGTGGGCAATGCAGGCCATCAGCGACATTTTCTCATAGCGTTGAAGAAATGTTCAAGCTGCCCCAGACAGAATGCTTGCAACGTGTTCACTTACGATTTGACTGCCCTGAAGAATGGCAAGTGTTTTGAAGAGAGCCAGAGAGGCCACAGAACCGATATGTCTTCGATTTATTAGCCACAAGGAGAATAAAAAATAGAGCGTGCTCCCTCCCCTCCTCCCTCCGATCGGCAACTACTTCTCTTGCCGTTTCACTGTTTTTTCTTGAGTCTGTTTTCTTCATCTTTCTGTCAGCCTGATTGAACCGAACCAGCGTTTCAATTAGTATAACAGGTGAATCAGTATTTTGAACCGTTTCCCTTCAAATGTGTGAATCAAGCATTGCAAACTAGGTCATCCTTGCCTGGAAAAACAATTTCGACCTTGCACAATTCCCAGTTCGCTTTTTTTTTCATGCTTCTCTAAGCATAAGCACCTTTCCTGTTTATATATCATCTTTGTGTCTCGAGTTTTTTATGCACTAGCATATCTGAGTTCCTGTAAATAGTTCGATCTCGTCCACAATGTTGTCACTGGCCTTTTTCTTTTCCACCAGTAATCCAACGACCCGTGCTCAATAGGTTTGCTGGCTTCCTATTGCGTCCGCTGTTCTTATAGGCTGATGTTCATTGAGATTGTCATACACGTAAATAAAAGACCGGTAGATGAGAGGTGCTTCTGCCTCCGCAACCACCGTTCGTAGTTCTTAATTTAGAAGTCTAGTGCCTACAGCTTTGCTGAGACATCTCTTAAAGTTTCTCATGAGTCTTTCGTGAAATCCATGGAGCTAACTCTACAATAAACTAGCATTGGACATACAGGTTGCTCGTTGTTGTTGTAGACTGTCATCTTTCATTTAGGACTTTTTTATCTCTTATTCGGACATGAATGCGCTTGCGCTGTCACTACAAATAGGCGTAAATAATCCGTTTCTCGCTACAAATGTGCGGAACCCTCCAGTAACCACTTCAAATGTGTTCTTGGCTAAGTCCAGCTGCACAGCTCTTGTAGCTGCACAACTAAATATACAACATAAAGCATCATTTACTGTCCTTCCCTTCTCGGGCATACTGTGGTCAAGCGAAGTCTACACTGATGATGTCGAAAGAGGGGCCTTGCCTTCATTATCCTTGCATTACCTTGTGTTGTTGGTCGTGTATTGAATGTTTTGCAGGTGATATATTTCTCTATGACGGATCTCACCATCAACCATGCACACTCGAATACTTTGTTTTTTAATGCATTATTATCATAAAAATTCCACACACTGCATGGTTATTAGATGCGCATGAAGTACTAAAGTTTAACGAGCAAATGTCTCTCGGCAATACAATAGGATGTATCTCGTCCAAGCTCAAATTGCAGCATTGAAGCCTTCCTTGCATCTTCACGACGCATTGATCGTCTCTGAATAGCTACTGTGCCGTACAAGTTTATCTTGTGATTTATTTTTGTTGCTGTCTTTTTTAATGCCTTCTGTTCCTGGTTTATGGGCACCAATTCTGCCATGTCCAACTGTAGTGCTGCTAGGCAGGCTGTTCATGTTTACTTATTTTCTGAGATTTTTGAAATAAGGTATTACACATGCTTACTCAACTCCCGGTGCCTTTCGCGCGACCCGAACCAGTTAGGTCAATTTCATATTTTCCTGACTCATGGGGCCACTCAGGCTTGCCACAATTTATTCTTTACCTTTATCGTCTTATTATAATTTCACTTCATAATCAGGTCTTCGTTTTTAACTCTCTAGACACGTTGGGTCTTGCCACCACAAGTCACTGCTATCCTTACGCTTCATTTTAATTCCTCTCGTCATTAAATGGGCTGGCATTTCTTCACTATTAACGTTATTCTGTTGACTCTCGTTGGAATCGGACTTGACATCTTCTGTGCGGTTACGAACAATAATGTGTATTGTCGGCCTGACCTGATCTAACAGAGCATGATTTGAGAGTAAGTCTTGAATTTGACGGTCCCATGTTTCCCGGGGAAAGTTTGATTGATGTAAAAAGGTAATCTGACCGATACTGTGGCAGCAAATAACTCAAGGCGAGCCCACGCAACTTATGTGATTGGAGTGACTCTTCTTCTTCATGATGAGCTTTTTTGCTCATCATGAGCAAAAATATGCCTTGAGTTATTTGCTGCCACAGTATCGGTCAGATTAACTTGTTACATCAATCAAACTTTCACCGGGAAACTTAGGACCGTCAAATTCAAGACTTACTCTCAAATCATGCACCTTGCTTCTGTCTTAGTATACTGTAACGGTCTATGCTGCTGCTCCATAGGCAAGCTGACTTGCGTCTGTAAAAAGATGAATCGTTGATGCTTTAACTATATAGCTTGCCTGTTGTAGTCACAGCATCGTTCTACAATGAAATTATGTGGATGCTGAAGTCATTCTGCCAACTCTTTCCATGCTTTGTGGTGCTCGCAGGCTACTGAGTCGTCCTACTTTAGTTTCTTTTATTTCCAAATGTCCTGGAGGAAAACCTGTGTTCTAACACAACATGATCTCAAAAGTGTAGGAGGTCATGTAACAATCCTGAAGCTTTTAGAACCTGTAGTTTCGAACCTTGCCTCATATCGATGTCATTTCGCCACGTAGTGCTTGAAAAATTCAGCATACGTCTTCAACAATATTCAATTACAGTCCCAAAACCTTGATTCGCCCCTTTCTTTTATTCAATAATTGGAATATTACCCTGCCTCATCATAGATATCGTAGCTTGCCATCATTAGAAGTCAATATTTATTTTTAATTTCATTCTGGCTTTGTGAAAAATATGCCTTGCTTCTTTGTGTGGTCCAGCAGCAGTTGATGATATGGCATTAAAAATTCACAAATCCAGGAGAGCGACGTGGACTCCTTTCGTCAGAAGTGTTCGCACCCGGCGACTATGATTCATCTGCAAACTAGCTACAAAAACAAGTGAATTTGGTTGACAGAGGGCTAACGATGCGGCTCGGCCACCTTCGTCAGCCACAGGTTACAAGATTTTCTATACTCTTTTCTGACTGGCTTTTTGTCGTCGGCGATAGCACAAGGGCCCTAGTCACTTACGCCGATCCATCACCACTTCAATATTAAATGAAAATTGCAAGCATCAAACATAAAGTGCCACCGCATTGATGGGTTTAGGAAACATCACTGGGTATATATACACCAAGTGACAGGTTTTCGGAACATATTCATAAATACATTATCAAGGCAAACAAGAAAAAGATCTGATAACTGCAATGATTCCGTGCTTGCAACAAATCGCAAGTATAACAATAGACCAGCAGAAAGGGGGGGGGGGTGGTAGTGGAGGGGAAAGTTGATGTGTAACCTGTAACACAGAACCACAATGATGGGCACAAAACTTAGTTGGCCATATTTGACATTTGTTAGATTCCTTTCAAAAGAACGTATGTATATGTATTATCCTGGCACATGCCTATATATATTAGGTTTTATATTGCTATATTCTGGTAACAACACAAACTAACAAAGGTCTCAAAACTGAAGCACGACCGCAGAAGAATGGTACATCTGAAAGGAGGAAAATATAGGCCTGCCTTTATTGACCCTCAGCTGCCCAGAAAGCTTGCTTCAAATAACCGCGGTTTCGAAAGACACGCTCTAATGCGCAATAGCGTCGCTAGGTGGCAGCACGACCACGCGATCCGGGCACTCTTATTGGCCTACGATGCCCCGGAGGCGGAGTCGAACGACCGCTTCGCCATACGCGCTTGTCGCTTTTCGCTCCCTCTCCACCGCGAGAGTCACTAACTCCTACTCTCGCCCGCAAGAAGCTCCGCCAAGAGTAAAAGAAATCCGTGCTGGCGACGCCAGCAGACGACAGGGCCCGATGCGAGTGCGCGAGTTGTAACTTAGCAGACGACTCGCTCGCACCGCCGTCTGCTCGGCGCCGCTTCCGTCGACTCCTCCTTGGGGAAGAAAAAAGAGTCTGCACGATTCGTTTGTTCCACACTGTTGGTAGAGAAACTGCTACTAATAGACGACAGCAAGCCGTCTGCTCTGGATTGCCTGCGTTCGGGCCGATGGCAGCGCTGCGGAATTACCGTGCCATTAGACGCCAGTGACTTTTTTACCCTGCCCCTGGAATAATCTGTGCAAGAGACGAAGTGGAAGAGGAGAGGAGCACGGTGTGATACGAGACCACCACTACTTCGGGGTTGACGTTGCGAGATCGTTCGCGGTGCAACGCCGGGTTGTTTCCATTACTGGAAGCGTGTTGCGTGGTGGCGGCCACACTTGTTGAGCGGGAACTCCAAATCGGGAGACTCCAAACAGCGGAAAAGTTTGGAGAGCTAGTCCTGGGCCGGCTGCGGGGAATTCGCATTGTTTGGGAAAGGGTGAGTTATCTTTTGCTTTCGCCGCGAAATTTTTCTTCGGTTTGTGTCAGTAGGCGGCTTTATAGGTCTCACCAAAACTTTTTTCTGGCGCTTGGTGCTTGGGAAAATGAGACCACATATTGAAGTCATCGCTCAAACTCATCAGTAATCAAACTAAATTGTCCTTCGAAATTTTTGATCGATTTGCATTGCTATTGTTATAAAAATTCAGTTTTCTTATGGCAGAACCGTATTCGACTTTTTCTCGAGCTCTCTCGCCTGTAATAAATAAGAAGCGAAAATTTATCGAACGCTTTGCTTATAATCACATGCATTTTCTTTCAAAGACAGCATTGCAGTACTAATCCTAAGCATACAAGAATATTAACGGGCTCATTTATGAAGCTATCTCTGAACTTTTTTTTTTCACTTTTGAAGAATGACTTTTGAATACTGAGGAACAATGCCTTGGTGCCATTGAAACCCGAAATGAGACATCAGTATCGAAGGTCATGGGGGTTGACTGTTGTGGGCTTTGTGACGTACTAAAAATAGATTAGCACTGTCCGTTCGCAGCAAGCACTCCTGATTGCTGTAAATATGAAGGAACACTTACAAAAGTCATTATTCACTGTCTTCCTGTAACATTCTTGACAATTGCGACAAAATATGGGATGAACTACAACGGGATATCATGCATGTGCTACTTTCGCTTGCGTGTGAAAATACCTCATTGGGGTTTTTCTTTAGACAAATGAAAGATCATTCTTTCATCATAGGTTATCGCTGATAACGGATAATAGAATCGTCAGTGAGGGTGCAGCAAAACGTATAGGATTTTACTCAACTAATAGAGAGATACTTGATTGCATCAGGCTTACTGGATTCTTTATCGTAGTTTCCTTTATCACTGCACCTAAACGCGTCCAGTATATCCTCTATTATCATTGCAGTCGCGAATACTAAATAGATGATTACATCTTTCATTAATGCGTGTAGGCTTTTAACCCTTGAAAGAAATCAACACATATAGAGCTACTGCCTTCAGGCTCGAATCAACACTCAACAACGAATGATTTGATAAATTCTTGCAAAAGCTTGCGTGGTGCATTCGAGTGCTATAACGTTTTGTCTGTACACGCAGAGCACATTGATGTTTTATTGCGCATGCGTATTAGGTAGCAGTATTGTTATCTCAGAGATAACAGAGTGGCAGCGTCACCTGTGTTATAAGAGCAATATTATAAGGTTACAGAATGAAGTGGAAAATAAAATCATTGAGAAAGGTGAAAGCACACTACGCTTCCCAGAATGGTACAAAAATAGAAAAATTGGGCACAAAATGTTAGACACCACAGAAAAGAAGACAAAATAAACAAAATATACACACATGATAACCACGGTGGCCAGAGGTACCTTATTTGTTTTGGGTTGTTTAGTTAACGTTTGTTTCTCAATCTAATCTTTCGCACATATATGTAGAATATATCATTTGGCTACCTACAAGTAGCTCTGTTGAAGAACTTCATACTACCTCGTCATCAAAGCCTTTCATCGAACGAGTGTAATTCTACGAATTCCGGTGACAGTAGTTTCACTACCTGGTGGGACCGTAAACTACCCGCCTAATACTCAAGCTACACTCTGCATCATGTTTCCCATGTTGAAGTTTATACTCTCACAGCTCCTCGAGCCATTAACTACGAACGCAATGGAAAAAAAAATGAACAGAGAAATGTGGTAAAACATTGTTGTCTTTAGTCTTGTAAATGTTAGTGCGTACAACGTCTGTGATGTGCTGCACGGAGCTCAAGTTAAATTTAAAAATAAACACAAAAAATACTAATGTATCCTACCACTCGGAAGTGAAACGCCGAGAGTCCTATACTCTCATGTCCTTTTGCGCTTCGGTAAACTACCTGATGCTGCGCCGTACTTCCATCATTTCCTTCATAAGACTTACTTTATCTTTTGCCACGGACTTTGTTTCCTTTTCGCCGCGGAAGCTGATTTTACCGCCAGTGTAACTCCCTGAATAGCCAGTAAACAAACTTTTCCTTTCTCGCGACGACAGGGAAAACTGCATGCCTCCGAAGATGATGGTCACCGGCTCTCTTCACCAGCCGAAAACTTCCATTCAGCAATTTGATTGCACTGCCATTCCTAGCAAAAAAAAAGAATAAAAAAGTAGGAACTTAAAGAAAAAAAGTGCCACATTTTGTTCGTACAAGTCGGCAATGTGTGCTAATGAAAAATAAACAGCACGATAGGAGCACCGTGCGAGGGAAGGGTACGGGGTTGTGGGCTTTGAATCAAATCTCCTAAAATAACTTTCAAACAGCATTCAAGAGATCTAATATTTAAACCAAATATTGGAATTTAATATTAAAGAATTATTGGATACAGACAAACACGACCGGTAGTAAGCCCTTTGAAAATAATTATCTTATGAGCACACGTTATACTCATTCTTGTCCTGAACGTTGAAAAAGATATAACGAAATATGATGTCTAGTGGCCTTTGTGAAAGCATGTTCAAAATAATATGGGCAAGTTATAACGCTTTTACAGAAGGCTACTTGCCTTATTTCACAGTCCTGCTATATCTTGCTAAGATCGATGACATTTACCAGACGAATGACGAATGACATTTGCCAAACTTTGTACGGTAATAAGGTTATTCTTCAATGTATTGCGCTTCACCAGTACTGCATTTCAGCACTTTCCTTTTAGAACGTTGCGGTCGCCAAGTACATGAAGCGCACCGAATGTTGTTTGATGCTGTGTTTCTACCAGAGCACAAAACAATGTACACAAACGGCTACGAGAATACAAGCTTCACGTCTGTTTCGAAGGATAAAAAGTTTTTGGCGCCTCGTCTTTACTACCTATATATGTCATCGAGATAAGACGTCAGACCTGCGGCATAAATTGCAAATGGCGAAACAAAAAATCCAATATGACCACAGGACACCAGAGCAGCACTGCGTGGAGCGAGCAAGTTCATTTTAAGAGAAGTACAGGCGGAGCTGAGATATCGTTCATTCTGAAATTTTTTAACGACCATAGAAACCGCGCCCATTTAGACAATTACCACTTATATATACATATATACAAAAACAGTCGTAACTCATGCAGTGCATAAAACTTCGGAACATTGAACAAAACATTTAAAACAAGAGTATTACTAAATTTCACGTGAATACAGGTTTCATTCTTGCGAAATAAGGGCTACACCTGCGATGCTAAGGTGAAGCTACCGAACAGGCCCCGGTTACGGTAGCGTCACTGGTATTTCTGTGGGTTTCGCATGCTATGGAGTGTTATTATCTGAAGTTGTATTGCTCAATACATCCGTATTACTTTTACGAAGACAAACACGTTGCTTCTCCACACACAAAAAAAAAGCCAAGAAAGGAAGTCGCGTATAAAAGAAAAGCACTCATCTGAGTCCGTGTTATAGCCACACAAGGCACAATAAACATTTTATATTGTGAATAACGTGTGGCTAATGTACGAGAAAACCCGGTATTTAACGCAACCAGCTCCCACCGGTGGCCCGAATTCATTGTAGAGCCAGGCAGTGCCACGGCGACCGGTATCGGATCGCACTGTTTGGAAACCACGGGGATCTATCTCGGCTTCCGTACCATGACAGCTGCTGCCGGGGCAACTGAGAATCGAAATTAATTACCGCAGCGATCAACGCAAGCTCTTCGTGATGTAAAACAACATAAAAAAGCCTAAACGCGAAACGTTACAGTGGTCCGTGGTAAACCGTTTCAATCTGCCCCGGAGCCGAGAACAATCTACGATGCCCCTTCAGGGTATGCCCGCTATACGAACCCGCAATTATTCTGCATGTTACATTAAGGCGAATTCTTTGTTTCCGAGTAATACCGGGTTTTCCTGACCGTGACTGCTGGGTGATACTACCGCCTTTAGAAGTATCTCATTTAAAAAGAAAATGAATGGCGTTCAAGATGAGGAGATCAAGTCTATGCCACCCCAACCTCTTCCCCCTGCGTGACTGGGCCCACGGGAAGGGGAGGGAAGGGGAGGGGGGGGAGGGCAGACTAGTTGCGCTGCACTGTTTTATATTTCGCGGGCTTTCTTTCAGGCTTAGAAAAAGAACTATAAATAATGTAGCATGTATCCTGCATTAGAAAGCTGGATCCAGAATTTTTCGCGGGGATGTATAATTTTCTCATCGACACCTCTTCTCGGAATGTAATACTTGAGGACTTGATTAATTGGTAAACTAATTATGTAATTAGGCAAAATAAAAAAGTAGATCTAGTCTGACTTTGTCCAAAGCACGACAAGCACTGCAGCATTACCTCGGTTCTGTTCAGCTACGTGGCACTTTCATAGCTCTAAATTCATAGACAAGTTCCACAGGACCCCTGGTATAAGGAAGCTTTACCACCGGTCTCAGCGCAGGGGCTACGAATGTGTAAACTGCGAAAGCATGTTCTGAAACTGTGGTTGAAAAAAAAGCTCAAGATAGGCTGTACGTTTTTGACGGCTCGACCAAAGTTGATCAATCTTGCCCCCATACGCAAGGCGCACATGTCCTGTGAGAAAATTCGATTGCCGGCACCGGGACAACTACAAATGCTGCGGCAGTGTATCGAGACAATACCGCCGAGAATATTTACGATTTACATTCGGCGTGGCGTTGAACCACATCCGTGTGACTATTATCCCGCCTGGAATACATCCCTCGGTGATCAGAGAGATCAGAGAGAGGATAGAAATGAGGCTTCAATCTCGAAGGCTAAAATGCCAGCGCGAACTCCGGCAGGCGCATCGCAAAATATTCGTCGTAACGACATTTCACAAGGTTTTCCGCGTGAGGTGTACACAGTCAACGACAAGAAACGTGGTGCCCGTCACATTTGGTCCCCCTTGCCTTTCAAATAGGGCATACGATCTCGGTGTATACTTGTTCGTGGTGACGTTTGAACAGACAACAAAATAAAAATATGCACCATTTCTGAAAGACAATTGATATCGTTCCCAATTCAAGTGTGTCGCACTCTAGTACTAAAGTCTCCTGAGCACTGTGGAGTCTGATGTGGGATTCTCACACCGTACTCTTGGGACAAAGGAATGACAACACAGTAGTGCAAACAATCACGAGGGCATTTATTGCACCTTTCATAGATCAATGCACGCTAGCCGAGTTGCTATCCACAAAACATGCCGATGGGCGCGCGACAAATCTAGAAGTCCGACTCACCGCGACCGCAGAGCGAATATGTTCGCCCCATGCTGGATCCCAACGCCTGGTCGTTCGCGTGTATGGTCACGCGAATCGTGGCGCGTTCGAGGGCGCCCACGTGAGGCGGTCTCGCAGAAGCATGGGTGGCGCGCACGCGGGAGACGTCTCCGCCGTGCGCCGACCCGCCGGGAAAGAGGGACGCTGCACGTGCCGCACGGCCGTCCCGCTTGCTGTCTCGAACCCAAGAGAGAGCGCCTTGTCTCTCCCGCACCGAAGTAACCGCGCAGCGGCGCGACGCTCGCGCCATCTCTCGCACCACGCTTGTACCACTCCAACGCCGCGGCCCACGCGGCGACGCCGCACGGAGACGGGGCTATGCGGGAAAACAAGCTATCAGGGGAGGCGCGAGGGTCGCGCATCCCCACAGCACACAAAACCTAAGAAGCAGTGGTCAACATAATAATAAAAGCTCAGCAGCAAGGGAGAATGCATACTCATAATATGTTCCTTATTGGCAACTCATTTCTGTGGAATCCTGCAACAGAGGGAGAACGTTTGTGAAATGGAAAAAATTTCATCCACTCGCGAATGGAGCACGAAGTTAAGAAGAGAACCCAGGCTGATTTCTCAAAAACAAAGTATCGCAGCTGAGCGAAACATTCGAGCTATTCCGGTATTCGAACCCGGAACCTACACGCGGCATTTGAATCCCGGAACAGGCTGGATTTTTCGCTCAACTGCAATGCTTTGTTTTTGAGAAATTAGTGCGGGTTTTTATTGTAGCTTCCTGCTACATTCACGGGTGGATGAACATCTTGTCTTCCGTGGGTACCTTATTTCATCCACCGCTTTCCTACAGTCAAGAGCATCTTCTTCCCTGTGCAGTTGCACAGTCGCTTCGAAATCAAGAGAAGGCAGCACGTGAAGAGGACGACAAACATAATGATCCAATTGAAAGAGATAGATCTTTCTCCCGCGAAGAAAACAAAAAAAATTACGGAGAGAAAAAGAGAGAGAGAGACAAAAAAGACAGAAAGTACAAATTAAACTCACAAACGTTAACCTCGAATGAGTCCTGTTGGTTATGCTTCACTAGGGGTAGATTTCAGGCGAGAATAAGATTACGCGAAGAAGAAAAAGCTAAAGGTCGATGTGCACTCGAGTCGGAAATGTAATTAAATATTTACCCCGCTTTGCGTCACAGACGACTATTCAAGGCAATTTCCACCGGGTGTTGTTGCAGCTAAGTTTTGTGGTTATCTGCAACAGTTACGTGCAAGGCCGTAGCCCCAATATTCTGTCTGTTGTGAAAGGGCTTCCGCGTAACTGGTTTAGAGCGGTGCGGAGGGCAAGTTTTTAGTTTCGAAACATAGGCATTATCATTAAAGAGACAAATAGATATAAAAGAGGGAAGTCAGGAGACTGTAATATAAAATTAACAGTGCCGTTTATGGGATAGGGGACAGATATAAAAAAGGTATAAAATGTAGAACAAAAACAGTGCTGAACCAGAGTGGTAAACAGACGCATAAAAAGAAAATCCAGCTGCAGCAAGGAAGACAGCCGATGTGTTCTCAAAAGGCCTCAGCTGATGCTATGTTGCGCAATTAAGGACCCACGCTGAGGGAACTCGTAACAAAAAACTGAAGACTAGGATCAGTGACAGCCGATAGATGGCACTAAATGACTCATTGTTGAGATTGTGAAACACAGTGCGCCCGTTTTAAAGTGAGAAAATCAAAGCAGGCATGTCTCTGATGCTACAGGAGCAGGGTTTGAAAGCGGAAGCGTCCTTTAGAAAGCACCTATAAAATTGTTAGGCTGTTATAGGTTTAGGAAAGCTTGTGTATTGTAAAAGAAAAATAACGCCAACGCCTTTCAAATATATCGGTTCAAAGAGAATGATTTGTGAGAAAATATTCCGCGTGAAGGCCGAGACGTCTTAGAAACGAATCTATCTATCTATCTATCTATCTATCTATCTATCTATCTATCTATCTATCTATCTATCTATCTATCTATCTATCTATCTATCTATCTATCTATCTATCTATCTATCTATCTATCTATCTATCTATCTATCTATCTATCTATCTATCTATCTATCTATCTATCTATCTATCTATCTATCTATCTATCTATCTATCTATCTATCTATCTATCTATCTATCTATCTATCTATCTATCTATCTATCTATCTATCTATCTATCTATCTATCTATCTATCTATCTATCTATCTATCTATCTATCTATCTATCTATCTATCTATCTATCTATCTATCTATCTATCTATCTATCTATCTATCTATCTATCTATAACGATTAATTCATCAGTCGTTTATTCAATTACAATTATTCTACGTTACATTTAGCCTCCGCTGGTCAACTTAAGGCTGAGTAAGTCCGATGCGCACGATGGCAGCTCTACCAAATGCTGTGACTTGCGGAAAAAAAGGAAAGCCACAGTGAGTATGGCATCACTGCCCGCATATAAGACATCGCATGACATTCTGCACTGTCAAAATTCAGTGACTTCCGCTTCAATTTAGAGCAAGAACTGTTGCTTAAGCTGGATACTCTCTTCACAAATTAAGATAACTGCAAGGAGTTTTTTTTTTTTTTTGACGGCAAGAATAAATGTCGGTGAAAAATGCCACGGGCAGAGCTTTACCCGGGAGTTTCTCGCACCCTGCTTCTGTTATTTAATGCCAACTAGCACCGACGGCTACCAGAAAGAGCGCATGAACAGTCGCACATTTGGCAGCGAGCCGAATAGCATAAGTCAGATCTGGGTAACCCGTCTATCGTCCGTCACAAAAACACAGCAATATAATGATGGTGACCATCATCTTAATTATTATTGCTATCATTTGTCAAATTTGAGTAGAGCGCGGTGTCCGGCCAGCTTTTCCAGCTGTTCTTCAGTATACATATGGTTGCTTCTTTTTTTTATCAGGGAGAGGAAAGACGAAGGACACAGCAAAAGAAGATAACTAAGACCATCTCTGGTTGGCTGCCGTGCACTAGCGGATGATGAAAACTAGATTATAAAATGGAAAGATGACAGGAAAAAAAATGCCGCAGTTTCACCCGTAAGGCCAAGTATCATCGATTGCTATAACAGGTTATTACACAGCTATACGAAGTAGGGATCGCAGTTTTATCGGCCGTACAAATCGCTCAACATTCGTTTGCTAATTTAAGAAGAGTGGTGTCACGCGAGCGAAAGCAAGCATCAATAAACCTGAGCAAAGCGTCGGTTGGGGCTAGTTAGCAGCGTCCCGAATAAATCTCACTCGATTACCGCGGACGATGTCAATCCTAACGCAGGCGTGAGGAAGAGGGGCAGCAGCAGCGAGCGACTTGTCCTTTGTGCAGCCTCTCGCTTCAAAGCGAACTAAGCCGCGAGAATGGAGCGCACACAAAGCCACCAGCCTTCGACGCGCATAGACTCTGTACCCACCCCAGATCTCTTTCAAGATGGCGCTTGCTGGGGCGCGCTCAACCGTGCCATACGAATCTACCACCGGAACAGAACGAACCTCCCCCCCCCCCCCCCTTCGCTGCTGCATTGGGCGCAGTGTAAGGCAACGGGCTTCCTCCTCGCCTTACTCGCTTAAGGGCGTGAGAGTCGAACTGCCATCCTCCTCAGCCGACGCACACACTTTCACTTGCACGACGCACGGCCATCATCTTATCGCGCTAGGAATTTATGCGGAGCGCCACTGCGACGGAGTTGGCGGAAATGCGCCCGAAGTGCCCATAATATTGCTATCACAACATCAATAAAGACGCAGTCAGTGTAAACACACTCGCCGAGAAATGTTGGCTGAGAGTCAAGAGCGCTCGTCCAGTCCACTCCCCTTCAAGAAGCGCAATAGGGCTTTTGTGACCTTGTGCATGGAAGAAGGCATCGGCGCAGATAACAGATTCTTTTGCTCCTAGAGCGCTATGTCAGCCAAGCGGCTTAGTCTAGCTCGCCGAATACATCGTGGAGCAGCGGCACAGAAGCTGCTTTGCTTAATCAGAAACTGTGCGCACCGCTCTTGCACATTCCGGTTAGGAATGCATATATGCATTCTATACAATGCGGCGCTCTTTCACGTGGCCCCTTTTACCACATGTACAGTTACACGCGTCTTCTCAACTGCCCTTAAATTCGGAGGCAGGCAGCCGCAATTCAGGAAGGTGGTGCTGCTGCAAAGGCAAGAAGAGAAGTTTGCCCCACATTTTGCCCTCGCACGGCTACAGGCTCGGCGTTAACTACGCTGGCTCGGCTAGCTTGTCGGGCGCGCTTAGATACGTTCGCCCGCGATCCCATTCATCTACGGTGACGCGGCGAGCCGTATCACTTTCACCGGCTAGAGTCGCCAACGGTTCCCCCGCGAATGTGGGTCAAAACACTCCATCACGAAAGCTGGCGCAGTCCCGACACGCGTCCAAGAGAGACAGATTAGTCCATCCGGCTTTTGTTTCTGCAACGCCGAGCAGTATCTTGCTCGTTTTGGGTGACCGCCTCCGGGTTACGAGGCAACGCGGAGAAGATTACTTCGCTGGCCGCCCTTATGCCTAGTTGTTGCTTAACCAAGCGCGTAACATCGCCGCTGGCGGGGGTGTTCCCTACTATTGCGTTAGTGCAGTTTTGGGGGGCCCGAAGGAATCGCGGCACGGGATGAGAGAGGAAGTGTGGCGATGGCAGCCAAGATGATAAGGACAGCGGGTCGTTGAGGGGGATGCAGGCAGCGCTGGCAATGAAGGCAGGGCGACTCTACGTTCGGCTGGTGAGGAAGTTCGAAACTACAAAGTGCGTACAAATACATCTAAGCTCTCGATCGTGTTTGTTCTATCGAAGGCCCAGCTATAAGCAAAAAAATTTGTTTTTAAATGCGTAAGCAATCTCTGGCGAGCTCCACAACCTTGTCACGCGGGAAGTGTGATTCCTTGTATCTGCTCAAAAATGCGTGATTTTCAAAGTTAACACATTTAATTGTTATGATAATGTCAGTGCAAATACTTGGTAGCTCTTCAGCGAGAAGGAACAATTTAAAGCAAATAAACAATATGAAGAGGGAATACAGATAGAGAAACATATGGCTCCTCAGGAAATGCGTGGGAATCAAAGCATGTAATAGGGCTGGTCCAACTCAAATGTCGGGGTGCGTCAACTATGAGGTCAACTTGATATATGGAGGTGGGCCAACCTCAATTTTAGGGGTGGGCCAAGTTGAAATCTCAGGAGTGGGCCAATTGAAATTACAGGGTTGCGCAACTAAAGTTACGGGAAGCGCCGACTGGAAATTTGAGGGAGGCCCAACCTAAATTTGGGAGTGGGCCAACATAAATTTGGTGGCGGACGAAAGTGAAATTCGGACGTGGGCCAAGTGGAAATTGGGGGTGGGCCAAATCGAAATTTCCGAGTTCCTTAACATGAAATTTAAATGCGGGCCAACCTGAGATTTTGGGGGCGGCCCAACGTCCATTCGAACGCTGCTGATGGTCGTTCGAGTTATGAACATCTCGCGGGCAAGCGAGTGCGTTGAGACCCTCTGCGCGTTTTCATTGGGCTTTACCCGAGGCGCAGTCAGAACGCAGTTGAGATGTTGCGTGCACAAGGAACGCGCGCATAACACAGGCTTGACGTAATGGTTCCGCGAAAACCCGCAAGGTGGCGAGAAATAATTATTAATGGGAAAATTAGATATCCACCCAATCGTAGCAATTGCTACAAAAAAAAAGAAAGGAAACCCATACAGGCTCATCGAAAGTCACACCTCGAAATTGAAGAACAATTCCTCCAGCTGGTCCGAGACTCGAGCCCGGGGCAACCGCCTTTCCGGGGCAGGGGCTCCACCATCTGAGCTAAACCGGCGGCCGGCAGATCACAGGGCGAAGTCGAACTTATAAACCATTCGAAGCAAAGGCAAGAGTTTGACATAACAGTTCTGCGCAAACCCACAAGGTGGGGAGAAGTAGTTAAACATCCACCTTATCGTAGCAATTTCTAGAAAGGAAAAGTATGCGGGTTCGTCGAAAGAAAAGACTCGTCAAAGAAAAAGTCTTCACCTTCAGTTAAAAAAAAAAAAACACAGGCTTGCGAGAGCGAGAGCGACAGCGAGGATGACATGGCATCTAGGCGACACCCTCTCCCCGCACGCAACACCTTACGAACTACTGCGGCACCTGATGTTCCCTCACCACCGCTCTGCCCCGTCGAGGAGCTCTCGTGCCCGGCGTTCCGGCTCAATTAGTACGATTGCACTGAATGGGCCTAATGCGGCGTGAAAAAGGCTGACAAGTCGCTACTAAAGTCTAAGCATCATTTGCCACCGGAAAGGCTATACGTAGAAGCGCATAAGCTAGGAAAGGCGAGTAAGAAAAACTAAGAAAACGAAAATGGAGTCACAACCGAGACTAACAATGCTTACGCATTAGTAGGAAATTCTCGGTAAATTCTGTGTCGCTCTCAAAGCATACTTAAACCACATCGTGTGGGGGTGCCCTAAGTACCCCCTTCCCCCTTTCCTCAAGCAATTAATATCTAGTGAGGAGCAGTGGGAGGCTGCCTTGCACAGCTCCCGGCCCGATCTTCAGGAGGCCATCCTGGAGTGGGCTGAGAGGATAAAGGAGGCCTCCTTCAAGTAGTTCCTCCCCCCACCCTCTATTCCATTGCCCCCTTCCCTTTAAAGAGGGATAAACAAAGTTTTTCATCATCATCATCATCGGAATTTCTGTATCTTTCTTCAGAAATACTCTGCTTAGCTAAACATAGGAACACTCCAAAATATATTTGGCAATTTTGTGGTGGAAGACCCTTTTATCTTGGAATTTATAAACAATATTATATGTACAAACACTTACTAAACTTCTTCGATCCCGCAATTCTACCGGAGTGACAGAACTCTGCTTCTTCATGTGTCTTAGTAAATGATAAAATTTTTTTTGTGTACTACACATGATGGCAAAGGAAACGTTTATAACGGAAATGCAATCCTTGGTGATAACGACCATGAACAGAAAAGAAACGAGGGATGCTTAACAAAATTTCTCATGAAAACGGAATCCCAGTTTTCACATTCCACTAGTCACCGCTGCCTAGGGCAAGTTTTCAGAGCCCTGAATTCAACAAGTCGTTTCTTGCAAAAGTGCTTGTAACATACTTTCACTGCTTCGTCCCGTAGGACTGTACTCTTACTGCATATGTATGACCATCCCTAATGCTCTGATCACTGAGACCTGAATAAAAAACGTGAGGGACGGCTTACTTGCTTACGGTGCAATTAAGTTCAGTGAGGTCCATGGTAAAAAAAAATGAAAACGAAACGTTCGAAGAACGGAAAAACAGTTTTGCCGAAATATCAACCTTCCCGGACGTAAGACGGAAAACAAGAAAAAGAAACATATCGCGTCAATTTTTTCTGACGAAAGGGAGAAGGAAATTTAAACGAAAGAAAAGAAAGTAAGATATGGGCGAAATGAGGTTGTCCGGGAACAGCTGAGGCCCAACGGGCTTCTGTTTCTACTCTTTTTTTTTCGTTTCTCCTTGATTTTAGCTGAATTGGCTTCGGCACCAAACCTTAAGATGCGGTGTTTGTTAATTTACCGCTCGCCATGCGGCAAAGCTCGCTCCATACACCTACTCGGCATTAGGCGTAGCTGGCCGAACACCATCACGGTGAGATTACTTCCGCCTATGTTCACAATCTCTTTGGCTTGAGCCGTCTACCCGGGCTGGCTAATCGAGCGAATCATTAAGGCGTCCACCGCTGCTGCTTGTTCATGCGATAAGTTTCCGCACGAAGAAGCGCCTGCACATAACACAGAGAGAGATAGGATAATAAAAGCACAGATGAAAAGGGGTATTTCTTCTTTTTCCTGTCAAAGTTATCCTCGCACAATTTTTCGCACAAAAATGCGTTTTTAAGCAGTTGCTCTACCCTTTCCTTTTTGACTTGATCAAAGATTATCATCTTTAAAGAGGTACTCCACTACGCTAGCATCTGGGATGATGGCACCTTAGCTGTAGTCTTCCCTGTAGAATGGTCGAGTGTGCTGGGTTCGTTCCCATATGCTTATGCCTCGTCTGCTGCCTAATTAGCCATTCCCTTCGAAAGGTCATCTTAACCTGGGTTTCTAACTGGCTTCGTGTTTATCGACCAGTTCCCCGACGGCCGGTCAAATCACCCAAGCAGCCACGAGTGACCAAGCAAAGTAGTAAGAGCTTTGAAGTTACCGTAAGGGGTGCAGGTTCGAATCTTGCGCAGTCACCATTGCTCCATTCACGTAAGCATGGCAACATTTGCTTCTTATTGTTCACGTTTCCACCAGTAAATACCTTTTTTTAGGGCTGTGGTGTGATGTGATCAATAATTGTGCTTCTGAGATGCATATCGCCCGCTCCATCCATTCTTTCTTTGAATATTGGCTCAGTAAACGGAACATGCATTATTTAGCTCGAGTTCTCGGCCTGTGTCATTATTGGCAGAGTAATGAAGGATGCTGCGCGAAATTATTTCATTCGCATTTCAGTTCGAAGAAAGAACTTGTAATGTCATGCCTATTTTAGGGGACACTTGAAGCCACGCACTCTCTTTACTCTCTAGCTGTACTCATTTACTTACATTATAAACTGGGGCGTATCCCATTCGTAATTATGCGCAACCAGTAAAATTTCCTTCACAAAGCCAAGAAGAAAGAAAGGAATTGAGTGTACGGTTCAGTGGCTGTGCTCGCAAACCGGTGAAGGTAAAGGTCAGCCTTTTAATTATTGACTAGTCTGATCCGTTATTCCTCGTTTTGGATTTTTTAAAAGTCTTGGTCATCACTCTTTCGCATCAAAATTGAAGCCGCAGTTTGTAAATATGTTCCTGGTAACAATTAGAAGATCGGCAGTGTGCGATACCAGAATTTGCATCTGGAAAGCGTCAATGTGTAGACATGATTTAAATTAGAGGGGCCATTCGAGTGCGCACATGCCAGACTTCGAAGGGATAACAAAATTCCTGCTGAAATTAAATGAGAAACCAGCTAACGAAGCAACAAAGAAACGCACAAAAGAATGAATCAATCCCAGAATGCTCTCATTCGGAGTGGTGGAAGTTACGACATACGATCGCATTCTGCCGTCAAAATACAGCCAAGGCTCAACAGCCGGCCATGTCCACAGATAGTACGTAAAAGTATAGCACGACAGAAAGTACAATAACAACTATGTCATGTGGGACCATGAGGAAAATGCTTCTATGACATTTTTTTGCTACAGTGCTCAACCCATTGCGTAGCTTTTCTTGTTTAGGCACTTGCTTTATTTTCTCTTGTTTGATCCTACCACTTGCGTGTTATTAGTAAATATTCCTTTGAGCAATGTATTGAGTGCTGTTCTATTTGTTATTTTGTAATGTGTCCGCCTAAGTTGAAGTATTAATTTTGGGGGACGGGAGCAGTGTAAAGCTGCATAACCGTTGCTTTTTTTTTTCTTTCTCCTCAGTCATGTGAAATAAAAGTGGTACGATGCACTGCAATGTTCATATACAAGTTTCAAACTAATTAAGGAAGAAAGAACGAAGCAAAGCAACAAAGGAAACTGCTAAACCGGAAGTACTAGAAAGTGATTCATTGCACTGAAGACCAGTGGTTCAACTTAGCAAAGCTATCGTGGTGGCACAGTAGCTATGGCATTCTGCTGCTGATCACGATATGGCGGGTTCGATACCTGACCACGGCAGTTGCATTTTGATTAATGCGACATGCGAGAACCTTCGCGTGCCGAAATTTAGGTTCACGGTGAAGAACACCAAGTGATTATAAAACTCGCAGACCTCTGCCAGTCTGTCTCTTGCGGCTCCAAATTTTCGTTGTGACGTCAAACCTCATGTAATGATTACTCGAGCCTAACTCAATAATGCTAGCTAATGACATTGCAGGACGCTCTAAACCAACGGAAATAACAGATGGCATACTAGCTTCCATACGACCGGAAAAGTCTCGCAGTAAAGTTTTGCGATGTGCTCGTGCAGTTACCACCCTTCTTGGCGTAAAGGGTACATATACATACGTACGTAACTCAGACTGACTGACAAACTTGGCGCGCCAAACCAAACCGAGAGCGAAAAGGCGGCCTCTGCGAAGAAGGACGACCGCATCTGACCACGTCTGGCATACTGTCGAGCGTTTTCGATTCGTTCTCCTTCGTAAGTTCTTTTTCTTCCCCGGAAACTTCTTCTCGAGATGCGAGGCACTGACGACCACTGCGCCGAATTCGCAAATGATATATGGGACTCCACTTTTCTGGCGGGGCGAGGACACAATCAGTCACTCTCGAAACGGACTATACGGCAAGTTGTACTGGCAGGTCTCGACGAATGCAAACTTCTGGAAGAAATGCAAGCATACAATGCGCAAGAGAGATGAAACAAGGCCCGCTGACAACTACAGAGAACGAATGAAAATGCCTTACCATGTGGCCGTCGTCGCTTTTTTTGTTTCAGTCTAGAAACTTTTGCTCAGCAAGTGTCAAAAGAACTTGTTGCAGACTTAGTTGAAGAATAGCGGAATGTCGGAAAACTTACCTTGGCTTGAGTATATTTTCTTCTTAGGTCTTAAGATAAATCGACTAACTCAATTGTACTTGCTGGGCTATGGTGCACCACTGGTTTGTCGTAGTGGCATCCGCGTTTGTATAAACAGTAATGCTCCTGGTAAAGTGTTCTTCCTTTTTTCACAATGTACAGGTCATTGTAAGTTCACAGTGGCACTGCAAGGGCAAAAACTGTGGTATTGGAAGGGCAGGCGTGCAAATTTGCATAAAAGTAAAACGAAGAGAACGACAAAAACACCTACCATCGACCAAAAGTAACTATTTCAACTTTGGCCACAGTTATTGGTCCGGGCTCCAAGTGAGATGATATGTATCATTAGGCACGAATACACGAATACGCTGTCGAGCAAGGAAATTTGTTTATGACGACATCATTACACAACTAATACTCAAAATCGATGTCAATGGGGAAACACAAAGCGCTGGCGCCAAAGCAGAGAAATCGCCTGACGCCCCACTACCAGAAGCATGCAATGTATTCGCGAACAATCTTTACGCACAGCATATTAAAATTATCGAAGCATTATCCTGCAGACAGTCAGCCACCTAAAGATTGGTTGCGAAAATTCTAAATTGAGTAAAAATTTAAACAAAACTAAGAAATTTGAAACAAACCCTCGAGTAGGTTCGACAGCATTTGCAGGTATTTAAGAGCTCCTCTTCGGTTCATACTATTTAGGATACACACCTGTTATCTTGTTCAGAGCTGGCGAACATCACGTAATCTCAGAGAATTCTTAAATAGGCAACAGTCGCCCGCAGCTTCATCGGTTACGATATACATCACCAGTTGTTCTGCCCTTGAGCCCTCGTGCTACTTGTGATCGATGGCAAGAAGCAGCAGACCTATCAGAATAATAAACGTGTGTGTGTAGGAGAAGTTGACATTATCAGTGACGCTACTTACGTCCTTGTGCTAGTGCTAGTTACTAGTGCTAGTTCCTACTTGTTAAGTTTCCCCGCAACTGGCCTCTCGAGGCACTTCGCGTGTATTCACCGGCTTCTTTCACGCTCGGAAAAACCCTTTTTTGTAGCACGTATTGAGCAACAGAAAGCTGTGTCGGGAGTTTTTTTTCCTGTCGCTCTACAAGTTTCTCATTGACGTCCTTAATCTATTTATAATAATTGAGGATTTCGGTTATTTTATTAACACTGATTGCCCAATAAGCCGCAATGCAAAAAGAAAGGATGTGGGTATCTCCTAGCGACGGCAAACAACAGTATTTTGATTCTATCCAGGTGAGTGCCATTTGCATATATTTTTAAAAGTTCGGCTCAAGTTAAGTGAAACACCCTGTGTATTACTCAGCGGCTTCTGCACCTTCTTCGTAGGCTGACGCAAGTGCTCTGTCTTTGGCTTTCTCCTTGCATTAGGTAGCTTGACACGTGAGAAGCAATCAACAACATTTCGTTTCTAGCACTTCTTGCAACCTATACACGGTCCTTTCTGCTCGATGTCGCTGATTAATTAAGTGCCTTATGGGAAAAATCCTGCATGACCTATTTAATAATCCACTTTGTCCCTGTATCAACCGCGTAGGGACAAATGGGATTATGGTACCGGGCATAAAGGATTTTCCGATGGGGCGACTCGCTCTTAATTGCTCTCGATAGACCGTGACCAGCTGCTTGCGGAACAACGCGTCACAATGTATCATTGTGTCAATGTGTCACAATGTGTAACAACGCAGCGCATTACGAATCCCGTGAGACCCGTCCCAAGCCGTGTGGATACGCTGCCGCAACTCCCAGAGACAGCGACGGCGGGGAGCCCCGGATGACAGCGGGCGAAACTAATCGAGGTGTCCACGGAGATCACGCGATCCCCAGCTGGGCCTTCTCATTAGGCAACGCAATCGCTCAGCCAACGCGGAGGCTCATTCCTCACCAAAGTTTCCCCATAACAAGCGGCGCCTCTTAGCTGCGTGGATTGTGCAGCCGATTCTCTCTGCACCCTTATCATTCGACTGGCGCCTGTCTTTCTCGCTTTCTTCCTGTCTTTCTATCCTTCTTTCGTTCTTGTTGGTCGGTGTTTGTGAGCTAGGCCCTATATACAGAGCAGGAGGAAACCAAACGTAAGCCTCAAGCTACAAAGAAGGCTGCATAAACAGTTCACGTAATTCCTTTGAACGTATCGAAAGCTGGAGCAGTCTTGCCCGCAACTGGGCGTTACGTAACATCGACGGACAGTCCATGAATGCTTCAACTGAGGCCGATTTCTCGGAAAGCCCCTCACCGTCACGGTCCAATTGTCATCCCCTGCTCCACCAAGCAAATGTAGGAAGGAAGGGAAAGGGAAGATAAAAGTAGAAGGCAGGGAGGTTAACCAGAATAACGTCCGGTTGGCTACCCTACACCGGGGGAATGGGAAAGGGGTAAACAAAGATCACAGGGGGAAAGAGGAGGGAAGGACAGAAGCAAAATTGCGGCAAGTTCGCTGACGCGTGTGGTCTTACAGAAATCAAGCAAATGTGATTCGTTATTTCCCTGTAATCCCGAATAGCAGGCATTGTAGAGCAATGCTCCACTTATTTCCATGTTGGAAATGGCAGCCCCTGGGATAAGATGGCGACCGCGTTTAGGGAGTTTCTTGCACAATACGGGCAGTTGTTATACGGGCACATACGGGCAGTTGTTACAAGGACCCGGCAAACGCTTCCCCAACAATCTTGTTGCCTGCAGCTAGCTGTGATTTGCGGGGTTAATGTTTGCCCCGCAAGTGGATCTTCTGCACATAAATAACGAAAGGGGACACTGGCGCAACTTGCGCCACACCGCCGCTGTGCCGGGATTAGCTCGTCCTTAGTTTGTTAAAGACAGTGACCCTGATTGCGTTTGCCTAATACCGCGTTGCTCTTAACGCAATCCAACGAGAGCAATTTGACTGGGATCGAGAAACAAGCCTCCTGTCACGGACAGGACGGTCGATACTTTATTAATGCGAAACCATTACATGTCCGATTGAGCGAGGTTCCATCAGCTATGTCGGCTCGAAAGATTATGACTGTAAGGGTAAAAATTGTCAAAAAATGCTCGTATTTACGGTAAAATTCTCCGAAAGGTTCCTATGAACAAAGTAAATTAAAGTAAATTTGAAAAAAAAAATGTGTTAAATTTCGGTCTGGAGTGGAACCAAACCCGGTCCTCCTGGATGCGAGATGATCGAGCACGTTTCCCCGAAGCCACGTGACCAAATGTGTGGCCTAGCGCGTGCGTCACTGCTCAAGTCACGTCACAGCCATCTGGCTGATCGAAGGTGTGGCCTAGTGCATGCGTCATTGGGCACGTGACGACGCAGTCAATGGGCCGCGCCACGTCATGCGGGCACAACATGCGAGCGCGTTCATCTCGTTCCGAGGTCTACAAACGGTACAATAATTTTGCATTCCCACACGTAAGCAGTCGTGAGTGTCTCTCCCAAAATTTTCGAAATCGATTTTTTTTTCTGTTTCGTGCCCACATCGCGCAAGATCCATGATGCTCAGACATGCCCGTGTCCTTGCGTGTTAACGTTTAGACCGACAAGGACGTGCGCACAGCCCGTCATGCGGGTCATGTGGTTCCTCTGCGGCACTTACTGCGGCTTACTGTGGTTGTTACCAGGGCTTCTGCAAAATGAGGAAACAATGCTGTGCCGCTTACACTTGGACGTCCCATTCACCAATGCATAGACGTTTTTGATTGGAATGATTGATAGCACCGACTGCAATGCCTGCGGTGTCGAGAGAAGTATAGAACATCTACTGTGCTACTGCCCATCTTTTGAAAACGAAATACATGACCTCTGCACAGCTCTTAATCGGCTAGATAGAACACCGTTCACCTTGAACAAGATCTTAGGACCATGGCCTCACACATCGCTGCTACAAAAGGCCACGAAAGCTCTGCTGCGATATTTGAAAGCTACTGGATTGAGTCAGCGTCTGTGATCCGGACTGAGCGACCGAACGATATCCCTAGTATACTTTCCCTTCTTCTTTTAATCTTTCCGTCCCCTTTTCCCTTTCCCCAGTGTAGGGAAGCTAACCGGGCTCAGTCCTGGTTAATCTCCCTACCTTTCTTTAATCATTTGCTCTCTCTCTCTCTCTCTCTCACATTACAAGTGAGATGCTTAAGTGAACTGCACTGCGCTACTTCGTTTGCGCAGTGCACATCACTACTAAGTGTGATGTAGCCACCATCCAAGCACTTTTGTTACAGTTAAATCATGTTGAATACAAGTGATGCAATTTGGTGTGGACTAAAGCGCGCTAGTTGTCAGAGTGGGACAAATAGGCAGGTAATGATCGATGCGCCCCTGACACCCGCAGCAGTCCCAGTAAAGCGTCTCCATCATCTCAATGACCAACGATCAGTTCTTTGTGATTGCCACCCTATGCCACAAGTGACACATTGAAGTTACATTGCATCGGGAGGGATGTCGTGGTAGCTGTATCACCAGGAAAATACCGATAATTTGGAGGAGACAAAATAGCTGTAGCAAAACAAGCTTAGCTACGAGTCAAGGTGCAGCACCGTTCAATCATCATCATCATCACCAGCATAATAATCATCATCATCATCATCATCATCATCATCATCATCATATTTTTATGTCAACTTAGGATGAAGGCCTCTCCCTACAATCTCCAATTACCCCTGTCGTGTGCCAACTGATTCAAACTTAAGCCTGCGAATTTCTTAATTTATTCACGTAACCTAGTCTTTTGTCGTCCTCAACTGTGCTTCCCTTCTCTTGGTACCCATGCCGCAACTCTAATGGTACACCGCTTATCCATCTTACGCGTTACATGGCTTATCTAGCCCCATTTCTTCCTTTTAATGTCAATTAGAATATCGGTTATGCCAGTTTGCTCTTTGATCCACACTGCTCTTCTCCTATCTCTTAACGCTACGACTAACATTTTTCATCCCATCGCTCATTGCACAGTGCTTAACTTGATCTCGAGCATCTTTGCCAACCTCCAAGTTTCTTCCCCATATGTTAGTACCAGTAGAACGCAGTGATTGTACACCTTTCTTTTTTGTGATAGTGGTAGGCTCCCAGTGACGATCTGGCCATGTCTGCCGTATGCAGTCCAATCCATTTTTATTCTTCCGTAAATTTTCTTCTCTGCATCGAAGTCCCCTGTGAGCAGTTGACCGCACCCTTGCCAACCTGTAAGTGATGGTCATTGACAAAGAAAGATGCAGGAACAGCAAAATGAAAGGGCGGTGGGTCAGAAAGTGGGAGATAAGGGACGAGAAAGTCGTACATCTAGGAGTGCAGGGTCAGGATAGTTCTTCTGGGTGGACGCCCAAGACGAGGAGCGATAAAAGAACGCGCTTTTTAAGCTGGGAAAGACGTTCGGCTAAGAAGACAGTAAGATTGACTTACAACCGTGACGATGAGGGCATGTGATTGCATATCAAGACTACAATAGACCGAAGTCTGGTGATGGTTTCTGTGATCATCCTCGAATCCGGCAGCTAAGGCAGCATGCGAATGATGGGCATTAGGTGGTTCCTAAAATCAAAGCTTTGTTTGCGCAATCGTAACGCGAAACAAGGCAGCAATCTTAGCGTGTAATCTTATGGACCAGGGGAAGCCGCCTTCACGACCGATACGTTAACCAGAAACAGATTGCGGAAGCAACGTATCCCATGCCCCAACCGGTCCAGGATTTCGCTTTTTTTTTTCCGTGTTGTGGAACTGCTCGAGTTTGTAAGCGGAGTGCCAGAATAAAAAAAAATGCCATGAAGCCTGAAGCACCGTACAAACGCGACGTTTTGAAAGCTGGTTGATAGGGTCATGGTCGCATTAAAAGAGCCGTTAAAGAGAGACGTTGCAATAGTTTTATATGAGAAAGTGCTCTTCAGAAACTTCTTATGAACAAGCAGTACGAACCCTTTGCAAGGGGAATATCTGGCCTGTAATAAAGATCATTTAATAGAATGTATCCTTGGAATTGCTGGAAAAGATGCGAGTGTTATATTCAACTAGACGCAGGTTTACACGTAAAGTATGCGTGTTTGTTTTCATGTGACACCTGAGCGATAATTAGTAGCATAAAACCGACAACCAGTTTCCCGTACAGTGCACCGCTCTGTAGTCCTCGTGCTCAAAAAAAAGGAAAAGAAAAGAAGAAGTAAAGGTAATTGGTGTCGAAAACATGTGGTCAAGCTCTCAGATCTAAGATTCAGACCTCAGTAAGAATGCGAAACTATGACAGATGTACTATGATAGAAACAGATGAAACTATGACAGATGTACAGGCTATGTTGGCCTGGAGGCCAACATAGTGGTAGTTCTGTTTATAATCTTTCACACTCAGGCATCCACGCACTAAGTCAACAGCAGCCCAAACTCACGTTTACAACCGTCAAGAAAAGAGAAAGGACAATATTAACATTTTATCAGGAGGGTGCCGTGGTAAACCAGGAAGATGGAAAAGAACTTCGCTAACCTCACTATAAGAAAGAAAACGGAGAGACGAGTACAGATGGTGGTGGCGCTGAATTATTGAACCCGAAGAGCGATAGGTCGAATGAGCAGACGGCGAAAATAAGTAAGTCAGTAGAAGACAGCGTTGGATGGAGCGCAAATCAGTCCTGGCCACAGACGATGAAAAACACAGGAACCGAAGGATAACAGACGACGTGAGAAAAGCACGGTTTGATTTATTTTTATTATTTCATGTGGAAGGTGCCGTCTCGACTGAAAGACACGGCTGCTTCAGGACCAGGCTTTGTTTCGCGAACCGAATCGAGAAAGGAGTGCTTGGGAACGGGAGGGAGGTGCGCTTTCCAATACCGAAAAAAGTTGTGAGTTCTTCGAGGAGGCCCGCGAGGTGATTTCTTGCAGACGACAGAAGACGATCAACGTAAGCGGGGACCGGTACTAGCAGTCACACCATTTTTGTAGGGGCACCACCCTTGAAGAAGGGTTTAAATCTGGGCCAGTTGGTACATACTTGAACGAAAAAACCAGTCAAAAACTCAAAGTTGTCCTTTGAGTTTTTGACTGGCTTTTCGACACAACACGACACAACGACTGGAGTCGTTGTGTCGTGAACTTCTTCTCTTGTCCTTTGTGTTTTTGACTGGTTTTTTCGTTCAAGTACCACCCTTGAAGTTCGGCGTGAGCGTGGGGACGTTCAGAAGAACTGTGCACAGGTTGGAAAAACAAGGCAAAACGACTCTTTCTGTTCTTTCTTTCTTTCTTTCTTTCTTTCTTTCTTTCTTTCTTTCTTTCTTTCTTTCTTTCTTTCTTTCTTTCTTTCTTTCTTTCTTTCTTTCTTTCTTTCTTTCTTTCTTTCTTTATTTATTTCTTTCTTTCTTTCTTTCTTTCTTTCTATTACTTGCTTAGTGTCTACAGCACTTGAAGGCATAGAGAGGAGTGGAAGACATATCGTGGCTGGAACCAGCCGTCAAAATGGTTCTAGCTTAAAACTGTCGACTGCGTAGTTGCTGGTTATTTGAGCTGAACAAAATAGCCGCATTTCCTCCGCGACCATTTACACCATCCCAGCTTGCAGGCACAGTAGTCACATCCATTGCATTTTTCGTCATTTCAAATCTGTCCAGCCAGTGTCACCGGGTAAACTTTGTCAGCTTGAAGATATTTAAAACAGAGTAGTCTAGATGTACCGAAGTGAAGGGCACGCCAGTGGTCGTTCCGAAGGAAAATAGCGCAAGAAACACGTATTCGATTTTTTGTCGAGAAAGAAAGCTATAACTGCTTGACGGCTTTCAATTACTTTGAGAGGTCGGTTGGAAAGTATAATTCAGTCGCTTTGGTGTACCTAATGTCGAGAAATCCAATTGCTTTCGCGAGTTCTAACAGACGTTGGAGTAGAGTACGTATGCTTCATTACGTAGTCCATCCTGGGCCTCGTAGTCACGAGTAACTGGCGTCGTAGTAACCGAAGCCAGTCTCCAGGTTTTCCGCAAGCGCCGGAGGTGATACAAAGAACCGGAAACGCGTCATGGCCTCAATGTTTCGGCCACTGCTTATTTTCACAGCCACTGTTTCACTGTTGCCTCGTGGCGCTGCCCATTTGGAATAATCGTAATTCTTAGCGCATTTCGTATGTTCCCGCCACCATTTAGAAGAAGATGTGAAAAGCTTGCTGAATCATCCGGGAAACAATGCCTTTTCCGCACTTCTGCGTGTCTACAAACGATAGTGTTAAAAAATTTAATGATGGGGTTTTACGTGCCAAAACCACTTCCTAATTATGAGGCACGCCGTAGTGGGGGACTCCGGAAATTTCGACCACCTGTGGTTCTTTAACGTGCACCTAAATCTAAGTACACGGGTGTTTTCGCATTTCGCCCCCCATCGAAATCCGGCCGCCGTGGCCGGGATTCGATCCCGCGACGTCGTTTAGCAGCCCAACACCATAGCCACTAAGCAACCTCGGCGGGTAACGATACTGTTACACGAATGGTGAATTATAGTGCAAAAGACCGTACTTCGCGAATTCTGTTCGCTTTTCGAGGTTTTATGCACGACACGTACAATATAGAAACTTCGTAACATGGTTACCATTCTTAGCAGTGGGCAGGGCAGTGTCAATAGCCGCGCTCAGCTGATATGCGAAATTGATACGCACCGATTGGAGCAAATCGTAGGGCAGAATCTCTTCGAGTTATGTGGTACACAGGTCAACGACGACAAATGGTGTAATGAGTCGTACATTGCTATTATCTGTAGAAACTACTTTGTTCACCGAGCCATGAGAAGCCATGAGCAGGTACAAGAGAAAGCTACGCGGCTGATCTGATTATGATTAGCCAGCTCAACCATGCCATTGAGGCATTTCGGATAGCTTCTGGGCACAAAGCAAACTGAAACCTTATTGGGCGCACCACTAAAAAAATCAACAATAAAGCAGAAAGCGGCCCGGGCTCTATTAATCAGCCGATTGTGTGGAGCATTGACTATTGAGCATTGACATTGAGCATTGAATGTGTGGTCATTGACTAGATTACGTCCTTCGCGGCTTTAGATATCACCTATTTATTTGCCCTTTGTATGCGTTGGCATTTAGCGACTCCGCTGCAGCATCTCGCTTCAGTATGCGAGCTCACGTGTTCAGATACGCTACAGAACCATAGCAGCAGGCAACTCATTAGGAGCCATATTTCCTTTCATTAAGGATTCGCACGTTATCAGTTTTCGTGACACCTGCACTTTTATTTATATGTGCGATCGCTTTTGAAAGTGCTAACAAAGTTGTTTCAGATTACTTTTCTTTGCTGCATATTTTAATCGTAAGCTCCAGCGGCTATTATGACGACTAAGCGGCTTGGATTGACCATTGATGTCCTTGTAGATTCTTCCTCCACTTCTATATTAACTGTGATTGCGAAGGATACGCTAAGCTCACGTTCTTGGTGCCTCCTTTTATTGCACGCTATCCGCTGGATTCAGGGTTCTTGCGAAGAGAAGTGTGTATTCTCCACTTTTACTACATGTGAGATGAAAAGAAAATAATGGCTGTAAATTAGATGCAGTTGTAATTGCTACAGGGATTGAACTAAAACCATAGGTTGGTATTAATACCAAGCGTTTATTTTAAGACAAATTCCACGCCGTACATTTTCGATGTCGGGTGAATCTCAAAGGAGTGAATGCTGTATTCTGTTGTCAGTGAGCATACTGTTACGCCTGCACTCCTGCTGTTTCAGCCATTTCGGATAAACGCGTATCCATGGAGACAGGTTAGAAAATACTGGGTAGCCGGAGTTGCAGCCCAGTCTCTGTTACAACAGTTGCGTCTGGTTCATGCTCTGCAACTACATATTCTACAAGCACTACCTTGTTCACAACGCTGCGCGCACAACTATTCTGCAAATAGAAACTCGATGCGGTGAGCCTGTCTACCATGCGCACTTTGCCGAGACATGCAGCACTGAACACAGTTCTGCTTACGGTCACGGCTCTCTTGTAACAGAGAAGAAATGTAAAACAACAACAAAACAGAAACAAGCATAACATCAAGTGGAGCTTGAAATCTCGACCCTATGAACTTGAGACCTTGAGATACTGACGCCGCAAAACATGAGATCAAAACCCTAAGAATGGGACTTGCAGTATTCCTAGTAGCAAGTACAATGCACATGTGCACATAAAAAATGGCTCTAGTTATACTCGATTGTACCCATCAGTTAAACGCTTAGAATGCACGGGAGGCGGCAGCACTCGTCACGCATCGCAGCTGAACCCTGGTGTAAGAGAAGCGCTTCGAATGTCGGTGCACCCCTCCCGAAGGAGCGACCAGGGATTGTTTGCCACTCCTTGTACATTACTTCAAACAACGCCAGGTGGCGCCACTAGAAGGAGCCCCATGAAGTCGAGGCGGCCTTATGAAAGTTACTGTAGGATCGTTCAGCATAGCGTGACTTGCACATGCGCATTTTTCACTGTGAAAAAGTAGGATAAGTATTCCACCTTGTGCCAACACTGGGTCATCTAAGTCCGTCTTTTATCTTTCCTTTACTGGGACTGAGTTATCGGGTAGGACAGCCAGAACAACGCGGCCTTCTTGTGCATAACTGCTGGTTAACGAAGTGTAAACATTTGAAAGTCTTTTGAAAAACTGCAGTGCAGAAATATAATGCTAAGTAAATGTGCACGATGTTTCCAGCAAAATAGCAAGCAAGTAAGGAACTAAGCTTCACGTTCTGAGATGAACTCAGGCCACACAAAACAGACATTGAGGATAAAAAACATATGAAACAAAACCGTTTCTAACATCACCAAAACACTTTGACGTGTTCCCCTCTTCGCAGTACGCACCCCAGTCAGAGAGAGAGAGAGAGAGGTCGTAAGGGAAAGGCAGGGAGGTTAAAGAAGCTGAGCCCGGTAGGCTACCCTGCACTGGTGAAGGGGGACAGGGGATTGAAAGTGGAGAAGGAATAAAAAAGCTCACAGTTTGCACTGTTAGACACAGGCGCATTCATTGCTGAGAGACACACAGACGGATCATACAGAATGGCGCATTTCAAGAAACACGCCAGCGGTTTTGTGGCTACGAGCACTCTCCGATACCGCTGTCCGCCGTAGTGAGTGAAGAGTGTTAACACTCAAAACTTTTTCCTACACTGTGGTCGAACATATACAGAACGTAGAAAAAAAACGAAAAAGATCATCGTGCTGATTTATTGTGCGTAGGCTCGAAACAGTTAAGTATATATGACTGCGACACATTTGCCCGTTAGCTTAAGCGGCTACCGCCACAGGCCGCGTTAAAAGCCTATGGCCATCGATGCGGGGTCTTTTCGCGATTCCTGTGTACACTTCGGCGTGGAGCTCAACGCGGCTTTGAGGGGGTCGGCGCCGCGAAGACCGGTGGCGTAGCCCTAATCCTCGTGGCCGTAGAAATGGCTCGCAGGGCACCCGGCTAAGCCTAACCCTTTACCCGGCGCCTCGCCATCTATCGTTCTCCAGACGGCAAATCCCTCGTGTATACTTTTCCCTAATCAATCGGCGCCGCTAGGGGGCCGGAGCTATTTCTTCCGATCTTACGTGTTGCTATCATTCTGACTTTTTTTTTTCTTGCCGCGTTACTCTGTAGTTCTTGCGCGAGGGTCAGCGTTGGCGAGCGAGTCCCTAATTTATGACGCGGCACGAAGTCAATGCTAATCCACGAGACGCCGCCGCTTCTTAGGGGCGGCTCACGTCCCCGATTTTTTTGGTTGCGATGAGACAAAAGCTTTGATGCGATGTGCTAGACAAAAAGAGAGAGAGAGAGATAAAGAGGAAAAGAAAATCTCATTCCATTTCGTTAGTAGATGCTGTCAGCCCAAAGAACGCTGCAGGAGGGACATATTCTAATGCACACGCATATAATATTAACAGTAGCTAAAACAAAAACAAAAACAGCTGTATACAGAGCAGAAATGCATTATAATGTGCAGCACGTGCGCTGTACAAACACGAGAATATAAAAACAAGATAACAAACACGGTAACGAAAAAAAAACGTCTCTTTGCGGAATAATGACTAACGAATTCACATACACGTCAAGAAATCATTTCCGTGCATAAGTAGTGTGCTCAGGTAGTGTCGCCGAACACTTTTATTCAGAAATGCACATGGGAATAATATCACGCCTAAATCAGTCATTGCGGATCTCGTATAAATGAACGTACTAGCCATGTCACTGTTCGCGCAGTGCCATTCAAAAAATTCATTTACCCGCCCTGGTTGCTCAGTGGCTATGGTGTTGGGCTGCTGAGCACGAGGTCGCGGGATCGAATCCCGGCCACGGCGGCCGCATTTCGATGGGGGCGAAATGCGAAAACACCCGTGTGCTTAGATTTAGGTGCACGTTAAAGAGCCCCAGGTGGTCGAAATTTCCGGAGTCCTCCACTACGGCGTGCCTCATAATGAGAAAGTGGTTTTGGCACGTAAAACCCCAAATATTATTAGTATTAAAAAATTCGTTTTACAATTCTTCGGATACGTCGATGTGATCACCTTCAACATATTCGTCCTTAGACACAGTTAATGGCTCTGCCTCTTCGATTGCTGGAGGCAACCTTGGAAATCTTCTAATATGAGCTTTAGCAAGGAGGTCTTTTTGGATTGTCGCCACATCGCCGATAGCCAGCACTGCAGCATCAAGGCGTATTTGGTGAAGAAAAAAAAAGTTTGCATGGGGGCTTGATTCGGCGAATGATCAAAACCTCACGTCATCAAACCTCACGAGTGATCAAGAGTGATCAAAACCTCACGCACTCTCAATACAGTGTGCAAGGTCATTAAACTGGCGTGGAATCCAGCACCCTTCTAGTAGTTTTGCTTTTATTTTTCGTGCAGTGGGAATCTCAGGCCACCTGTATTTTGGCAAATTTGGCCACTCGCAGCCTACGCAATCTTTCAGACGCTCCAGGACATTTACAGAGAAAGCTGCATCGATAGTCTGACTCTAAGGTACAAATTTGTGGCTTACAATTTCGTGGCAGCCAAAAAGACGTCATAAACTTGATTTACGTGTTGTTCTCTTCTCCCGGCGATATTTTTTCTGAAGTCCTTTGCTCATCTTTCATCTTCTCTTCCAAGCTTTACAACTTCCGCTATATGTGGTATTCATAAGTCCAACTTTCGGCTCAGTGATGGCTCCTTGTACGAATTCATCGCCATTTTCTCTGATTTTTCAATCATTGCAACACTCTTTTCGACACGACTTCTGCTCAGAAGTGGAGAGTTTTGCCACCAAGTCGGCGAATTTTTTTTTTTATTCCCGAATGTGCAGTCTACGTGCGGAGACCAGACGACTTTCCCAAGCCAAGCGCTTGCGCTATCACTCTTACTGTCATTAGGCTGTCACAGAGCGCAAGACAAAACACACGGTGGGTGTTTCGACCTTCGCGCACGAGGTGTAAGGGCGTGGTGACGTAGCATGGTCCACAGCGGGTGTACACGCCTCTAGCGAGAACACTGGATCCACTTGAACTCTATTCTTTTCTTGAGCGCATCTTTCCTATAGGTATTTTTCCGCATTAGATTATTTCCTATACAATATTTATCCGACTACAGGAGAAATATGTTACCGTTTATTTTGGTTCATCTTTATGTCAATCTTCGTTTCCACAGACTAAAATGTGTTGCACAACATGTGCACGCAAACATTTCTACCTTGTCTAACGAGAGTGCGGCTCAACTGAAGGTAGGCCACATTCTCTTGAGTGGAGAGAGTGAGAAAGCGGCACCGCATCACCCTCTCCCCGTTGTCTCGCACTGTCTCAGGGTATCGACTTTTAAAACAGATCTAGGTTTTCATTTGCTAGGCGTTTAAACACTTGCATTGGTCAACCGGTACGCGTGCCTTGACGACAGAGTAAGCCTAACTGAGTATATCTCGTGTACTCCGCAAATCTAGCGGGCGTAGGTCAGCAAGGCTACATTGACAAATCAGTGAGGGAGTGACAATGGCTGTGACGCTCCTTCAGATTTGAACCTGAATTCTAACCACTGGTTTCGAACTACATTACGTAGCTTTGCTTTAACGTACGGACCCTCAAACAGACTTAGCACAAATAGTCATGGAAATAGATATATTAGTTCCCACATCAAGAGTTTCTGTGCTCGTACATTACATCGAGGCCCCAATGGACAACACGGATGGACACCAAAGAAACGTTCGCAAGAATGCAAAATAGTGCCTCTCGGACCCTTGCCGGCGAACGTATTTGTCAGCCTTCATCCCAAGCGGTGTTAAAACGCTACTCACTCCTCAGGAATCCAATTCATCAGATGACGTGAAAGCCTTGCACGAAACGCCAACTAGCTTTCCGAGGCGTTTTCAAACTGGTACAGGAAGCAACAAGCCGAACCGGCCAGATAAAGGAACAGAGCGCTGTCTTCCTTTATCTAAAAGAAGAGCGCTCTGTTCCTTTATCTCGCCGGCTCGGCTTGTTTCTTCCTTTCTACATTACGCTGTACCAGTTTTAGCATGCAATGCCAACTCGCCCAATCCTCAACTCTAGTGACCTTTCCGAGACACACGTGTTGCATCATCATCATCAATAATGATGTTGATAAAATGTATTAATCATGAAATGCTATTAGCTGCCGTTTTCGACCACCTTCAATGACCTTGAGCGAAAAGCCACATGTGTTAACCGGGGCACTCAAATGAGAACAAGCCTTTTCTCTTTCCCCTCAAGAAGCACTCTCCCCGCAACCAGTGAAGACGGGCTTGCACACGCTAGTTACTTCCCAAACAAATAACATCATCACCATCATAGCCATAACCATTATCACCCTCACCGTCGTCATCAGCCTATTTTTCATGAGCACTGCAGGACGAAGGCCTTTCCCAGCGATCTCCAAGTGCCCCCCTTGTTTTGCGCTAGCCGACTCCAACATGCGCCTACAAATTTCCTAATTTGATCACCGCACCTGGTTTTCTGTGATCTTCAACTGCGCTTCCTTTCCCTTGAGCACCCCTTCTGTAACACTAATGGTGCACCGGTTATCTACCCTATGCATTACTACTTAGCCTAGCTTCCCTGCTCCAGTTTTTTCTCCTAATGTCAACTAGAATATTCCAACATGCATGGCTCTAACTGCCATCGTCATCTCTGTCCTCGTTTCATATGCGCAAGAAGGCGAGGTATAGAAAATGCATAATTCTGTTAAGAACTATGAAATGTTACTGCTAACCTGTACACAGATGTTCTGCAATGTATTTGGTGCGGTGATGGCAAAGTGTCGCTGCCTGGACGTTATCAAGGAGGCTCACGCGCCTAGATATTGGAGCCGGTGCAGCTTCGCATAAAGTGGAGGCTGTACACGTCCTAAGGTCGGATATAGCGAAGGACCTACACCGGAAATGGTGAGTCACTTGAAACACTTCGCGTGGTTTCCGAAGCCGTTCACAATACCTCGGGTATAACGGCGTACACTAAGTAAAAGTGCAATGCTTAAAAACACAGTTTGAATAAAGCGAATGAGTTTAGTAAAGCGAACTTCTTGCACCCGCCTTTACCGAGTTCAGTAAATCCGCATGCACACTGTGTTCTATTATCGGTTGGCTGAAAGCTTATACTGACGCCTTTAGAGAGCTGCTTTTACGGGCTCAAAGCATTCAGTCAGGAAAAATATGCTTGTTGTCTGACATCGAGTTGTGATAGACGTTCGTTGTTATCCTTCCTGTCCGCGTAGTCTTGTACCTGGGTACCTGCGTGGTCTTGTACCTGGACAAAGTTGCCCATGAGGCCCATAACACGTGCATACTCATATAACGAGATTAACTTAATCGCACGCAAATGCACACATTCATCATCAGCATCATCAGCCCGCTTACGCCCACTGCAGGGCAAAGGCATCTCCCATACTTCTCCAACCACCCCGGTCATGTACTAATTGTGGCCATGTCGTAACAGCAAATGTCTTAATCTCAACCACCCACCTAACTTTCTGCCACCCCCTGCTACACTTCCCTTCCCTTGGAATCCAGTCCGTAACCCTTAATGACCACCGGTCATCTTCCCTCCTCATTACATGTCCTGCCCATGCCCATTTCTTTTTCTTGATTTCAACTAAGATGTCATTACCTCGCGTTTGTTCCCTCACCCATCTGCTCTTTTCTTATCCCTTAACGTTAAACCCATCATTCTTCTTTCCATAGCTCGTTCCGTCGTCCTCAGTTTAAGTAGAACTCTTTTCGTAAGCCTCCAGGTTTCTGCCCCGCAGGTGAGTACTGGTAAGGCACGGCTATTATACACTTAATGCACACATTACACAGTGGCGATTGTTTCGACTGCGAATTGAACAAAGAGTAAATCTCTTGTTGCAATTTCCTTTTTCTTTTTGCAGCTACCTAGCTTCATAGGCAATCTTGCTGTAAAGAGCAATTCGTGTCGGCGAGGTTTAGGCCAACACAAAGCAAACATGTCTGGTCGCCTTTGAAAGGCCACTCGTCATGTCACAGTCACATTTTGGGCTGACACGGTGAACGGGTCAGCTCTCGAGGATGTCGCTGCGTGGCGCTGTCAGCGTTCTCACCAGTATGATGCGCAACGACAACACAGATACTGCTACTGGAGATTTCCTTTTCATCTATGTGAATGAGAAAAATGGCACAATGAGACTCGCAGGAAAAAAAAACGTAAGATGTATTCTATGCACTCAAGCTTAGAATCTAGTTTAGGTTTCGCAGAACTGATTAGACAAGGTAAATTAAGTGGGCTAGTAGTAATGAGTCAGAAATACAGTCGATCAACTCCGTCACTTGCTAATGCAAAATGTCAGTTTCTTTCACGTGTTTCGATACAGTAGCAGGCTACACGGCGAAGAGACATTCTGTTAAATGCAGCAACCTGAAATGGAAGGCAGTCTGTTACGAACATTGTTTTCCTTTTCTTGCACGTGTTCTAGCCTTGGTTCACTCTAAATACGTTGTTCTCGAGAACAATCTCCATGTAATCGTAGGCTGAGCATGATGTTACAGAAAATAATGACAGCCAAAAACGCAATGGCAAAAAGACGGACTTGGTAGGATCAAAGTTGGCTGTGAATGACATTGTAGTATGCTAGTCTAGCTGTCATGAACACTACAACTGCGTTCTCAAAGCGTCAATGACCGCATTTTACCCGGCTGACATAAAAAGATTTGCCTTGAGTGAATCCACGTGCTCCGCTTCTTCGAGGTTTCGAAAGGACTAGATGAATAAGCTAAAAAGGGACCATTCGAAAATTTTCGCGACGATAAAGGAGGTAGTTAAACAGCTTTGTGTAGAAACACATGAGCAGTGTTTTTAAGGCACCATACTACTGAATGATTATGAGCGCAAAGAAGGTAATACCAAAGCACCGCAGCAAGCAAAGTCAACAGTATAAATGGCACTAACACGCGTTTCACTTTAATGAAAGTGAAAAAGCCACTCCCTGCTCCCTTTTGAGTAATCCATTGCTTCTGTCAAGCAGTACAAACAACCCGCCGTAGAAGAGTACGCATTTGGGCTGGTTGGTTCATGATTACAAGCAGTAAACAGCGATAAAAAACAGGAGAAAGAGAGGAGCACAGACCACAGCGCTGTAGCGACAGCGCTGTGGTCTGTGTCCCTCTTTTCTTCCTGTTGTTTGACGCTGTTTACTGCTCGGAAACCGCTGTACATCAAGACCAATAAAAAGTGATGCTGCACGGAAACAACAAAACACACTGCTTCGTAGTTGATCTTAGTGAAAAGTTGTCTTCCGATAACATATGACTGTTTACCCAGCGCTATAAGCGTATAAGGTATCCAAGAGCTCAAGGACCCTGTATGGCTCCATCTTCCTTAATGCAGTATGCCTCCGAAACTCTTATGGGAACGCATTTGATGCTGCGCCCCAGTTCCGGTGATTTGTCAAAGGCGTCTCTAGAAAAGGATGTCACATGCCTTTACCTTGGACGCTGCAGCGCTCATTTGTGTTACAAATGTCTGGCACGACATCGCCCTGTAAGTGGTGCCATGCTAATGGAACCCCCTAACCACACGTCCTCTTTGGCTATGAGTTAAGGGGCTGTAGTGCAAGGAAGAAAGATTGCAACGCACCAACTCTTTCATCCATAAGAGCAACGTAACGCATATTTCTGACAGTAGCGTGGTCATTACGAAGTCAGTGAACCGAGAGGTCCTTTTGCTCTTAGAGGAGCTACAAATGTAGTCATTTCGCAACGTGCCCTAAGCAAAATAACGTAAGCGTCTGCGAAACACTAAAACCGTTTGTTGCTTTTTCTCGGTATTGTGGTTAGCGTGTTAAGATAAATTTCCGGTCATCTCTGAAAGTTCACTGCTGCCAAAATTTATTAAAGTTTGCTCGTTTTTATTGGAAAGTTTTACACTCAATAACACATCCAAATTTTGCTGCTGTATAGGTATTTCGACAGAGCTTTTTGCCGTCTTTTGCTAACTTCAATAAGCTGAGATATCATATTAGAGAACTTTTCGTAGTGCGAAGAAAGCATTCCTACAAGTTGTGAGCTGCGTTCACGTGCAGTAAATGCCTTAGGATGATCGACTACCCGAAGGACCTAACCATCATGCTGGTGTAGTCGCTTTGACTTTCAGTGTAGAAGTGACTGGAAACGTAATAAAAGCAAAGTAATATGCTTGATTCTCTCGTAAACTGAGTTGAACATCCACACAACGTGCCTACCGGTTGCTTCACATTCCGTTAAGTTGCCATATAAGAGTGCAGGGTAGTATACAGAAAACAAAAAATAAAAAAACACCAACGATCTCATGTCATTTTTATCTTTTACCGCAATTACCTGCGGTGGCACCCGTTAGGTATAACTATTAGTTGATAACGCAGAAATAACTTCCGTTTCTGGTAGTATAACACTCTTTCGCACTCATAACACTCTGAAATAGGCAGGAGAACAACGTGTTCTCAGTATAGGTTTTTCGCGAACACGTGTGTAAGATGCAGACAAGCTCCAAGGACAGGCAAGGATTTTCAATGTCTTCCTCTTCCACATTCTCTCTTCCTCGTTCCTTGACACCACCTCAACCGTCCTTAGAGTTTTGTACGTGGAGTATATTGCCAAACGCCATCGACACACCTAACTGAAAGCACTATACCACTCGAGTGCGAGGATCATGCCGGATGGGTAACGTTCTTGTCTCTTGATTTCTATGTGGCCGAACGCGGCGAGAAGTTTGCACATCAGATTATTGAGCACAATTTTGCGTGCCCTTACAAAAGCGAAGCGTGACAAGATACGGGCGAGATGTTTTTGTTTCAGGGCAAGCGACACAGAAGAGGAAGGTCAAGCTAGCGGAATAATGCACTTTTGTGCCATGATTTTAACATTTGCTGCAGCCTTAACAGCCACAGTGTCAGGTCGCCCATTTTTTTGAGAGCCGTGGTTAGTACACGCCATCTGCTCGTAGATCAGATCATCTTCGATGTTTTGCAAGGCTCATTTTGCCCATAAATTACAGAAGGAAAGACAAATTTGCATCATGACACTACTTAATATATTAGATTGCAATTTTAATTGCCAGAAGCCGCCCCATTACGAACCGGTATCAAATGAAGAATCACAGGTAATAATAATGTGCCAAAAAAAAACGATCCGCGTTTGTGAACGTTGGTAAATAGTCGATTGCTTTGAAATGCTATTCTCTTTTATAGAGTAGTGATGTGCTTGAATGCTTGTTAGGGTGTTAGGGTGAAGATAATTCGCTAGTGTTTTCAGCTCCGTTCCTAAACGCACTTAAGTTTTAAGTAGTACATGCAATACTGTAGTACAGATGAACGAAACGCTAGTTTGAGAAAGCTATAATAGTTAGGCGTTGGGCTACCAACGCGTCCCTTCACACGGAAGCGCGAGACCACGTGATCTTTGCGTACTAGTCCTTGTATAAATGGTGTAATTCCAAATGCCGTCAACCACCATCACACTCTGACTACCATGAAAACAAGCCAAATGAGCGGAATAAAGTGATTCGTTTTAAAAAGGGGTGCTCAGGTAGTGCCTCTCCTCGTTTCCTCGTTGAAGTCGGTGACTGCCATCTGATCGAATTATCGCTTTGCGAGCCCGCAAAAAAAAAAAAAGGTGGTCGAACTGGAGCATGCCTATTCGTTAGGTCCTACCACAGCAAAACACAGCGTGATACAAATCTCAGTTCATACCCGGAAATAGGTTCCTCCGGCCCACCGGGAACTCTCTTCACCGGAAATTAAAGACACTAACACAGGCCACGTGGCGTATCTGATGAAAAGGAATGTCATCTCTCCTGTACTACAAGGAAAGGCTGAATGAAGCGGCAAACGGTCACGGCGGCGATGGGTCTTGCACTGGGGAAATCGCTGGTACGATGGAAGTTGCGCATATGCCTGGGCACAAGCTTTTGCATATTTGCGTGTCAACAATTTGAAGGCTGCTGACAACAAGAAAGGTTTTGGTTCCCCCTGGGAAGCGTAGTGTGTTAGAAAACTATGAGAACTGTTGGCTATATTACGTGGGCGTCAATAACCTTGTCCGGGAAAGTAAATGTTGACAAAAAAAAAGGAGCATCCTTCAACAATTCCTTTGTCACTGGAATCGTTTACGGCGACAGCAGCATTCTTTCGTTGCGAGAATTGCCACCTCATAATTAACATGGCTATTTCCTTAAATGATTGCGCTGAGTTACTACCTGGAACTAGGCAGGAGGGCCGTGGTTATATCATGGCTGGTTTTGGGGAGAGCTGCAATCATGTAAAACTGTAGTATCTTAGAGTAAGTATAAAAAAATTAAAGACTGTTTACTGTTTAAGTTATTACTACAAATTATATGATATTGTCGAAAGAAAAACGTAGATTAGACCAATAAATGACCTTGTTATCTTTTTTGTGGTGTACGCAACTTCCTTTTTATGACAGGGGAATGTGTTGGCTCCTGCGATTCACCTTGTTGACGTTTTGATCATCGTCTTTTTATGACATAGTTGTTCATATATAGCAGTGTTTAAAATATGTACATGAACAAGTTTCAGTGCCGTAGAAGGATCGACACTTAGGAGAGTTGGTACTGCTTGAACATCTTGAAGGGGCAGCGTCTGTGCCTTCCTGCTTTCTGTCTTCGTAATATTGTGCTGCCCCTTCAAGATGTTCAAGTTTTAGCGCTCAGATTCCTAATGTCTAAGTAGGCGAGATTTATTTACTCAACACCTTTAGCTTCATGAAAACTTTTGATCGCCGCTGCTTCGCCATATGCCTATAATATGTTTCTCTTTGTTTGAAGTGGTTGAATATTTCATTTAAAGTCAAGTAGACATTAAGAGAAACAGAAGGAGCTGGGCACGCCATGCAATGCGTAGGGCAGATAGCCACTGGAGCTACAGAATGCGTGTCAAAAGAAGGGACGCGCAGTCGAGGAGGGCACAAAATTAGGTGGGGTGATTAACTGGCAAATTTGCAGCAGCAAGTTGGAGTAAGCTAGCGCAAGACAAGGGAAAATTGATATCGCAGGTAGAGACCTTCGTTCTGCAGGGAATGTAACAATGGGCTGATGATGAATTCTTTACTATTTGATTAGGCTTGATTCGGAAAACCTTATTGCATAATTTTCTTCTTTTTCGTTCCCTTTGTGTGTTATTATGGTGAGGTTGTGTGGTCGTCCGTGTAATTTGATTAAAGAGCTTGTGTGAAACATTCATACTTTCTGGTTACATTAATAAGTAAGATCTGTACAATATTCTATGATGACTTTCGTGCATAAGTCGTCTTTTTCTTCTACCTTTGGCGACGTTGAAGCTGCGGATGCCGAGGTGGCATGATGACGACAAAACTTGCATGTATCGTTGATAAAGTCATCAACGTAACGGAATAGACGGATGAATGGACGCACAAGGCAAACCAAATTTCTACCACTTAGCTGCCGTCAAAAAAGAGCGCCTCTAGTTCTCGTACGCTCTATCGAGTAAAGAAACGCGCGTTTTATACCAAAAGAGAAATGTGTCGCTGTTACAGAAACAGATTGTTCCACTAAAGTAGCTGCACCACCATTTTCGGACTGCATTGTATTCCGCAGAATAACCGGCAACAACCGTGCACACACTCGCTTTGCCTCGCATAGGTAGAGAGTAGTGTTAAAGGACCCCTCACCAGGCCCGACCAGAAATACTATCTATTTCCTGCAAGTTGTAAATATATATCTAGTGAGCACTTTCACCAGACAAAGACAAAAAAGAAACTTCGAATTGATTCGAACTGGAGTACATAGAACGAATAAATTTCGCTAAGCCACGCTGCCAGAAATCCAAGCTTCACTGCTAACAAAGACTCTCTCTCTCTCTCTCTCTCTCTCTCTCTCTCTCTTTGCCTCGACTAGCGTCTAGAAGCGTCATTCTTTCACTGCCACTTGCTCTTATTTAACTCGCGGAACCACATCACGTGTGTATCACGAGCCCCGTCTCATTTCATTTTTGTCTTTTTTTTTTACTCTCTTCGTATTTCGCTGGCAGGTGAAATTCCGAGGACTGCCCGAAGACAGGAAACAAGCAGGAGTAAATATTCGCACTGGAATGAGGTACGCAGCTGCTGCAGCAATGGTCCGGGAACGACTCAGGATGTCGTAATGCCATGCCGAGAGGTTCCCCCAGCGAGTCCACTAGGCAACGTCCGCCAGCTGTAAAAGAGCTGGGATTCACAGCGGACGCAAGCGTCAACTGCATAGCCGGTGGTCGAGATACGCAAGAGGAGTTACAAACTAATGTTAGGGGAATAAAAAAGAAAGGAGGAGATCGATAGAGCCGTGGTCGTGACAGCCACAGGTAACTGAACAATATGGCGACAGGCGTTTCAGTGAAGAGAGAAAATATCGAGGGGTGATAGGCAAAACGATACATTGCACAAGATGTGGTAAAATCTGGTTACCCCATGCAGATTAGGCGACTAATTGTCCCCACCCCATTTATAAGGCCTTGCCTCGAAAATAATAATAATCGTGACCATCAAATTTGCTTTCTGCACTGTAGAAAGCGCCGTAGTGACTTGCCATAACCGGTGATGCGGCAGCCAGTTCTTAGGCGTGTTACCTTGATTATCTGTTTTTTGTTGTTGTTGTTTGAGTGTTTCTCACGTTTTGGAGAAGTTTGACATTTTGCAGGCGCAATTGTCCGCGCGTGATCTAAGCGCCACCCTTTTCTTTTTGCAATGATTAATCATAGTGAAAAGACGTCGAAAAGTGAAACTTGGTTTGGCTTAACAGATACTAACGGGCTAGTGAGTAATACCTTCGGTAACTACCTCCAATAAATTGGATGGAAATGCTTTTGTCTTTAGGGTCAGACCAGTGACATAGCTTTATAATTTGTTCAACAATGGCGGTTTAATTATTGCCATTTAGGGTGCATGCGTGCCATTGGAAGTTATATACGCTGTCGCATTGACATTGTTCTTCATGTTGCAGTTTTTTGCTACGATTAACTGAACACGGTCAATGTGATGCAGAACGCCGCTACCCGTGAGACCAAGTTATTGCGACACTGAGCGATGACCAAGTGCAGACTAATATGAAAGAAGACGATTCTCTGCTGTGAACAACACAGATGGAGGCATAATGAAGTCGATCGATTCGGTGGCCCTAATATAAGCAGAGAAATTTATGATAGACGACCAGACGGTTTAGGCCCAACGCCAGACGGATGGTGAGACAGATATAGCCTCGCTCGCCTTTTGCTAAAGAAAAGTGATTGATTGAAAAAGTTCACGAAAGCTGCAAAAGAAAATATAGAACACGATGCGCTGCGCATGAATGATTGAGAATCGTAAGACACACACTGCCCAGTAATCGATAGCGATGGGAGAAAGAATGTAGGCCCGACACGCTTTTGTTCTAGTTTCACAGGCCCGTACCGTCATGAAAACATGAAGTGAGAACATTTGACGAGGCAAGTAGCGCTCCTCCAGACATAAAATGGCCTGTGCTAGGGTACATGCAGTATAAGCGAAGCTATGAGCAGACGTGCCTGCGTTAGCACTGTCAGCACAAATAATGAATGAGGAGAAAAACAGAGATGTATTACGACAACATCGAAAGGGTGGACAGGACTGTGCGATATGCTGCGAGGCACCACGTAACCACAAAAGAAAAAAAAAACGACAAAGTGTGAGACACAGCTGAGAAAGCCCTCTGAACGAAGAAAAGATTGAAGAGGAGCAACGGAAGGGAAAGTTATCAGGCGCCTGACGTATGGTAGTGGGCCGCTGCACTGCCAAGTAGAGCAGACGGCAATCAATACCGCGAACAAAGGATCAGGACACAGTGCGAAAGAATGAGCACGACATCGAGGAAAGTTCGGCGTGGTCGCCGTCAAGTGGAGGGTTATGATGCAATGCGAACGACACATGCACCGTCAGAGGAGCAACAAAAGGAGTGATGATAGAATTCGGGAGGCACGTCCTCGGCTAAGGTTTCCCGGGCACTCCCGTCACTTGGAGCGATGCAAGGGGGCCTCTCGCTGCCTGCGGAATGCGATGAGGGCGAATCAGGATACGCCGATCGCTCAGCTGTTTGTTCGTTTGCCTCAGGCAACTGCTATATCGACCTCCTTGCGAGTCAGCGCTGAGAAGCATACGTAAAGGGGAAGCGGGCCTGGCTCCGGCATACACTTCCGACTATGCGTCCCGCGAAGAATGGGATGATCCCGAGGGAGGAGTATCGGTGTTCTACCGAACGCTGCATAGGCAGTGCTCGAGTTCTTGATGACGACTGTAGTCGAAACGAGTGCAGTTGTATTTACCAGTGGTCTGAACAACCCCTCCGGAAACATTGAGCGCATCGCACGTTGGTGTTCTTTTAAAAATTGTGACGGGACGCTGGATGCTAAATCCTTTGCATAGGAAGCCTGGGATTTACAGTATGGCGTCTTCAGCGTCCAGTATAATATTCCAAGGCAGGGTATTTATTCAAGGATAATGATTGTTATCCAAGCGAAACAGCCTTGTATAAGAATCATAAGTTGGCACTGTTTGTTGCAGCAAAGGTCCGGAGACAATTTCGCACGTCGTAATGGCATGTCAGAAGATTCGCTACACTTCTCTAGCTGACATTGTACTCTGTCGACTAGAGATGGTGGGCCCCGGCAGGATGGCTTCTAACTTACTGCCGAGCTGAAGTCATGGGCACATGCGCAAGTAACCTAAAGCCGTAGCCCCGGAGATTGCTTCCTTCCGGACCTCCACAGCCTAAATATTTTTGTACTGTCGGAGAGTGCTGATTAATTAGGCAAGTCGTTTAGGAACCCCAATGTTGCTTGCTGAAAGTTTCGAGAACAAGTGAATAGCTGCTCTCGAGAGACAGGCAAAGATTTCACCGACTTTAATCACGGCCCTCAATGTGATTGCTGAAAGTTCAACGCCGAAACTTCGCTCGCGGGGCATCCATTAATAAACCTCTGACCTCTTCCAAAAGTGTGGAAGCGGTCTTGTTAAATTGTTGACATTGACATCCCTATGGGGGCTAACGGTGAGCTGCTGTCGTGCTCGTGAGGAAAGTAGCACACAGACTTCGCGTCTCATTCCCTTGTGGCTTCTTATCGCCAAACTTAATTAGCTGTCTCTCCAACCAAGTTATTCCATACCAAGCGTTCAACTATTACCCGCCTATCGTTTTTTCTCTATCTTCTGGCCTTTCACATTGCCTGTGGTACTTGCACGAAGTCTATGACAGTTTTAAGAAGTAGAATGAGAGAGAGAGAGATCAACGTTTAATGAGAGAGCTCCCTGACGCTGTGAATTTATTCTTTGTGCTTATACATATGACTAGCTGTGCCACTTCTGGCTCAACCCTCGCCCACGCGTTTCATACCAGCGCAAGCTGTTAACAGCCCATCCGCCATCACTCTCCTTCTCCATGATCCGTATCCGACAGGCCTGGTGTGTGTGCGGGTGGTTTTCGACGATGCCTGCGGCAGATGGACAGGCATATAGCGCTAAAAATTTGGTCGATGCGGACATACTTTGTGCAATAACGCACGGTATCTCTAAACGATGCGGGGTAAACTATCAAAAGCAGGCAAATAAATACACTCTCCAAAATGAAAGGTGCTGGCTGAATTCCTGTGCAAAAGAATAAATATCCAGGTGAAGTTTTTCATCAACTGAGAAGTCCTGATGGAATTATGTGATCCAAGAGGACGAAATAAAGAGAGAAGACAGGGATGCCAACAGTAAATGCGTCTGGTTGGCTACCTTACTCTGGGGGACGTGAAATAGGGAATACAAACATAAGATAGAGAGAGGGAGGGGAGGGGGAGGAAAGGCCCGGTGAGCTTGCGCGCGCACGCGAAGGGCCTGAGCCATTATGGCTTTGTCATCAGTGTCGTTTACTCTATTTTATGACCACTTGTAGAACAAGGACCTCGCAGAATATTAATAGATTACCCCTAACTTTCCTCGGCCAATTCCATTCCGTGCTTGCAAATTTCCTGCTCTCGTCAGACCACCGTGTCTCCTGCTACTCGCACGTAATTTCTTTGCCCATAGTACTGATTTTGTGACCCTAAATGACCAGCCACTGTCAGCTCAGTACGCACCGCATCACTCAAACAACTTTAAGGCTTACTTATAATCTCTACTATAATATCCATTGCATGAATTTGCCCTGAAATCAATACTATTGTCTCAGCGTCTCTCGGAACCTGTTATTTCTCATTGACTTGAATGACATGCACAAATTCTGTAAAGCCCCATTCACAACTAGGAAATAGCTATAGACGTTGATAAAATCAGCAGATAGCGTAGCAGCTTTTCTAGAGCCTCCTGGTAGTTTCTTATATTATCCATGCTATTCGCGTTAATATCTGCCGGCTCGAGTTATCTAAGGAATGCTGCGGCATCACCTACAGATAACAACAGAAAACGCTTGCATTAGGTGAAGCATTTAGCAAGCAATTCATGCGAGAACTTTAGCGTGCCCGCTCTTCTAAGTATGCTTGTCGTGACGTGCGAGAAACCGTGCGCCATATACCCCTTGTGTTTGCCACCACTGTGAGCGGGAAGAGCGAAGCAGGCACTGGCTTTCCTATCTAGAGATTCCTGCAGAAACTTTTCTTTTGTTCGATGTAGTCAAGTCAATAGCATTAAAGAAAGGTAGCAGTAACACACCGTATTGCCATCACCAAAAAATGCGTTGTGTACGAAGCATGTGTGTGAAGCCGGCTTCATCCCTCGCGCTTCCCACCGAGCACGCTCTGCCATCTGGCGGCGCCACCACGAAGTCCGCGCGTTGCGCCGGTGTGAAGGCAAGAGCGTCTCACTATATAAGGCACAGGTTCGATACCGCAACCGAGCACGTATATGTTGAAGAAGTGCTTGTTAATAAACAGCGGCACATAACCACTCGCCCATATCCGGTGATCTAAGTAGCCGTGAGAGTGGTTCATTAGACCAATCACTACATAAGCCTAGCTCAGGCTAGGCTGACCCAACATTGATTTCTGTCTGCCGACTGTTGGCGACACCGTTGTTCTCCTTCGTGTCAGCGCCTCTGTCACACTGAACCGACGCCTAGCTCTTCGCCGACCATCGGCAGATTGTCGGCGTTGGTACTTTGTGACCGAGGGAACAACACGAAATAAAAAAAAAACACTGTGGGTGACAGTCGGCAGACAGAAATCAGTGTCGGGTCAGCTTAGCGTGAGTACCCATTTTACCGCCAACTTTGGTCGGTAAAAGCTGAGAGACCCAGATAGACAGATATTCCTCTAAAAGGGCATCAAGTTCCAAAGGATGCTAATAGCATTAAAATTGGCAATCGGCATCTTGCTGAAGGCATACTACAAGTACGTCAGCAAGACTACAAGTACAGCAGCAGAGCCGATTGCACATTACTTGCATCTTGCACCGTGCGAGGATTTACTCACGCCTTAGAAAAGTCCAGCTGATAGACCTTCGCGTAGGAGAAAGGTATCTGTTAGTTTTTCTTTTTACCTGTGATGAGAAATTTAAGTTTAGCACTTTCATGGAAGTTTAACGATTCCCGTGCGCGTATGGCTTTTCATGCTTCAACTGGTAAATCTGACGACGCAATCAATGCTTTTGCTACGTACTGCTTGAAATTATATCGTATTTAAGTTTTGACACCTTGGGCGTGCTGAAGCAGTGCAATAAATGATGTCACGGATATTTGTGTATCGACCGTATTGTTCAACTTAGGACGAAAAATGGAACGAAGCATCTCTAAACTGTTCATTAACTTCTGGGTTTTTCCTACACCGGAGTGAATTCATGTGAGGAAGGGGGACAAAAAGTACGAACTTTGCAGATTGATTCGAGAATCCTTGCTCATTGTGTAAATATGGTCTTGCTGTACGTGTCAAAATATTTCTGCATAACAAGGTCCGATAGAGGTGACAACTCCTGATCTTCATGTCCTTAACGTGGCCTGAGATTTTTTTAATCCAAAGTGAACACCTATACATATGCTGTCCCATCGCATAGCAGCTTCTTCGGCGCCAACCTATTTACGTTTATTTGGCACGTCAGAATACGTCAGAGTACGTCGGAGTACGCCGGAATATAGAGGAAATGCTGATCAGAATTAAAAAATGTGTTGGGCAATGAGGACATAATGTGAGCTTTACATTGTTACGATGACTGCAATGACACATGAGAATAACATTTACATAACGGAACTCCTAAGAAATAAACGCCTACCATAAACGCTGTTACCTGTTATATGTCACAAGGACACAAAATTTGAACAACCATCACACTACTGACATGGATTAGAGGACCACAAAATTTGGCCTAGCCAGAAAGTTTGGTCTTCTTGAACTAAAACGCTTGAGTTACGTTTTACGACATTACAAAAATTGGCAATGGTGCACAAATTTTAAATGTATTGCGTCGACCTAAATCAACCGAGAGGCCTTTAGTAGCCCGGAAACTTCAGTACGTGGGGAAGTTCAAAAGCCTTCTGGAAATCATGGTCATGTCTTTTTTAGGCCTCATGGAGACCAGCGGAGGAAGTTGGAGTATGAATCCGATATGAATAAAATGGGACGCTTTGTCGAAAACAAAAAAGAACTTCAGCTTCATGCATAAAGCTAATTAAATTCATGCTCGTATTTCAAGAAGTGATTAAAAACGTGAAATTTTCTACCGGCAACTGTGCATCATGAGTCACCCTACAGAAGAGCGAGAGATTCTGCGATGACGTGACAGTTTTGAGCATGTTCCCACACAGAACACACATAAAAAAATATAAGGACACACACTCATGGCTGCATACATGTGAAGAAATCACCTGGACAATGTAGATTATTATGCATTATTTTCACTGTTGAATTTCTTTGGTATTCTTCAGTAACTACCTTCCACACATATATTTTCACTTAGCCACACCATGAAAGATAATCAGTGCGGTAGCACGTAGCTGGACACTGCGTGTTGAGGAGACAAAACACTGCGATATGCGCCTTTTTTATTCTTCCCTTTGAAAAAGTTCATGGGTAGTCTTCTGCACAACAACTATTTAACTCGGCCGAACTACTAATATGCTATGGAGTCGGCTAAATCAAATGGAAACAGAACTCCGTTACATTTAGCGTTATTGGTAAGGGAGCCGAAACTTGTGTAACGCGACGTGTTATAACAAATACAAATGTTTCCTTAAACCCACAAAAGTGCAGGCAGGAGAACCTATGCCAGGAAGACGAATTGAATAAGTGTTGAGCGTAGCATCAGCACAAGAGTGAAACTCTGAGACTTTTCTACGAAGCCTTGGAAGACGTACACTGACGCATGTCAGAAAAATCGAAATGGGTGATTGATTGCTTTCAGTAGTAATACAGGACACAGAGCAAACCAAAGCGGAATCCGGTTAACCGTCATGTCCATTCATCTCATTTTTTTTATCTTTATGGAGATCACTGCGATACGCGAACTGTTCCAAGTCTCTCTGGGGAGGGGGGGGGGGGACAGACTTTCAATGGAAGCTTCCTAGTTCTCCTATAGAACGCTGTCAGTCGTAAAGTCGACCAAATTTTCTTCTTAGTTCTGCAAGTAATTGAGTGGCCGGGTTCTTTTTTTATGCATTTATTGCTGTTTTCACTATTCTTATCTTGGGCCGCTACCTCAGACTCCGTGCTGGCACCCAGGCAATCTGATGAGTTCTGGCTCCAAATATTGGCAGAAAAAATAAATAAAGGCACTGCGAAACCATGTCGAGAGAGCCACCACTGGCTTCGTGGACGTCGCCTGCAGCTTCACCTCATTGCATCTGACAAATGGCATGGGAAGCAACCGTTCGCAGAGAGGGCCCATTTTCAGCGATAGCAGTAAGAAAAATCGAGATCAAGAAAGTAAAGTTCGCATTTGCGGAAGGAGAGAAGTGACTGAAGATTGACAAAGCGGTTTTCCAACTTGTTTTCTTGCCGAGATGCTGTCGCTTACTCGCTCATCTTGGAAGAGCTAGATAAGCAAAACCTGCGATATTTCTCGAAAACGCGAAACATCCTCTGCGTACTTCGCAGATAAGCAGCTTGGTAGTTGTCGAAAAAGAAACCGGTACTTGGTTATCATTTTCTGGATACATTGATAAAAATTTGAACGCCTATATTTAATACCTACTTAACACTATCACCTATCACACCGCAGCTTTCGCTTGGCAGGAAGCAACAATATCCATGTATATATATGTATAACGAGTGAGGGTAAAGTTCAAGCGGTAGTCTTGTAGTATGGGACAGATTTCTGTGTGCCTTAGCGGCTTTCTATCAGTGCATAGATTCTATCAGTGCTATCAGTGCTATCAGTGCAGTGCATGCCTGCTTAAAATCAACTATCCGTATTAAGGACTAGAATTTACGAGTCCTCAGCCCTTCACCGGTGTGATTCCGAGGACCTATTAGAACGCCAACAGCCTTCGTGACAATGGTGCATATATCTTTGCGCGGCCAAGCTACACTGGTGTAGGCAGCACTGCTGGTGTAGCTACAACTGCATCATTCGCTCACCTAATCATAGGCTGTATTTTGAACAAAATTTGCTTTTAACTAGGAAATTAACGTTGGTATATATGTAACCAAATATAAGCTTTTGCAACACCAGTGACCGTATTTAAAATAATTACCTAAGTAATGTATCTATGCGTAGTCTGATAAAGTTTACTGACCATGCATTGTGCAAAATTGTGCATCTTCAGTAAAGCAGGTCGACGTTTGATACAAAATGTGGTCGCACGAATCTAGCTCGCGACGCCGTTTGCTTACACAGTCACAGAAGGCATTCCGAAACTATTACTACCGTTGAAAATGTAGGTTCCTGCAAACAGAGCCGAGAAAGCATGTAGACGTATTCACTTGTATTTCGCCATATTCAGCTTTAGTGTGAACACTAGGGACCGAACCATCAACGTCCTTGGAGACAGCAGGGACGAGCCCTGAGGAGGATCAGATTCCTTATGCAAAACTTCCGTCTTCTTTAGTTCTATTGTGTTGTCCACCAGGGAATTGACACACTGACGATAACATTGAACGAGCATTTTGAAACATTGTCAATATAAACTACTAAGAATCTTTTCTCCGTTTACTTAGCTTGCAGTACGGATATTTGTAGCTGTTCAGAAAAGATAGATTTCTGGGCACAAACAACAATATCTTGCGATGAAAACTTTAGTAGGAAAACTCCGATTTAGTATCTTTGCTTCAAACTCTTTTTTCAAGAGGACGTTTTTTTTCGTTTTAGATCAATTTTTAACAATTTGTTATAGCCAACCTGCTATGCTCTAAACCGATAATTTCATTGTTGTACTATAAATTTAAAAAACCACAATTTTTTTCTAACCCATTAGAGGGTATTTCGAGCATACTTAGTTTGAAATTTGAGTTCAATAATTCGTAAAATGCACGTATGTGAGTAATGCACCCGTAACAGGATAGCCGTCTAGCAGCATCGATGTTTCCTGAAATGATATAATCCTTGGTTGCTGGTTCCGAAATACGCTGCTTATATTCGCATATCTTGTTGAAATGCGCCCAACTTCATAGTTTGGGACTCAAATGTATCCTAAAAAATAATAAACAGAATCTTTCACCACGATAACAGTACCTGTGCTCTTTATTTTTCTTTTAGGAAACTGAGCTTCTTAAAGATATTCTTCTACCACACTCAACTCTGTATTGTTACTCTTGAATGGAATGGTGCCTCGTTAAGGGCATTCCAATGCATATGGTTTTAAATTCGTGCTGGAAAGGAGCGCCATTCCATCCTGCGAAGAAGAAAATCGAAGCCGCGCTTGGTTTCACGCATGGAACGTTTCGAAAATATAATCCCGTATGCATGGCAATAGCGCTGGAAGAACTATGGCCTGATCGTAGAATCGCGTGCAGCTCGACAAACAGAAAATCAAAAGCACCATTTACAGTTTCAAAACCGTTTACAGAAGTACCGTTTGCGCTTTGTTTTATGCGCATTGATTTTGACGGCCCACCGCTCCAAGAAAGAGTCCCCTCTTTAGATACTTGCTTTTATTCGAGATTTTGTGCATGCTAGCACTGCTTTGAGCCATCTAAGAACGGATGTAATTTTGGAATCTTCAGGCGCGCAGATGTAATACGCGTGCTGCATGATAACGGCCCTTCAAACCTATCCCTTGTGGAACAGTCTTCTGCTGCTAGCAGTAAAGAATTATTACCGAAGGCAAAAGCTCATTCCAGGTTTATAAAATGCAAGTTAGTGAATTTCGGCACAATTCGCACATCAAGCGTTGCTTAGTGCATGAAGACGATATGCCCTTACCCTACTAGCTTGTTGGTAAATTGCTACACCATAGCGGCATTCTACTAGTTGAGAATAGTGCAGGTTTCCATGAACCGATCTTTACTCCTTGTTTACATTGCTTACATTGCTACATTGCTTACAAGGGTTTTTCAAAAAGTTCTACTGACATATTAGTTCATTATTTGAGAGTCACGTTTAATATAACAAGTTTGTCCGCTTTAGACGTACTGCTGGGTGGAATTCACCGTATTGTGTTATCGTCTTTCATTGCTGAGTTAGAGGGCGAGAAACGTGATGCTTTCGTTTTCTGAAAATTGTTAATTTTGACAATTCTTTAAAAAATTGGTGACCTAAATAAAAATTTCCCAACCAAAAGTCACTATATTTTAGCTTGTCGTTTTAGATGCAACAAGCCTCATGAAATGTGGTGCACTGCTTGCCGAGAAAAACTGTTTCTCTTTTCCCATGTATTTTGATTGGGAGTGGTGTGCTATTATTTAATGACAATTTTTTGCCAGGAGTTCTTTGAATGATAGGAGTACTCTCTTTACAGACAGGACGGCCAGAACGCTTACAACATTTGACTAATACCTTGATAAAATTTAGTAATCGGCATGTGACCGACTTCAGCCAGACAAAAGCGGAACGAAGAGCCATCTATGCAACTGCTTCCGTATCTGAGTAGCAAAAATCTTAAGTCGCGCCCTCCTATTGGCTCGTCTGTCCTACGCTTGCCGAGCAAAATTTGCGCACGAGCCATTCTATGCTTTAAACGTACAACGTGCCCACCAATGGGATTCCGCCAAAAAAAAAAGAATTACGATATTTTTCTGCATAGAGCATCTGCATCACGTTTCAACGACTTGGTCATCTAGAATATTACGCTACTGTGATTGTTCGCTCTTTTGAGGGTGTGCTTTACAAACAAACAACATTATTTGGCATGACCAACGACCGATGGGGAACCGCGTACCAAACTTTGAAACTTTCGAACTTTCACACGAACGGAGATGCTAATGCTTGACACGCTCTTAGGCTAGCTTAAGGGCTTTACGGTGTTCTTTGTAATATGGCGCCTACCGGTATCGAGTCATTCTGCCATAAATTTGTATGTGTTGATGCCGGTGCTAGCGGCTTTCCAAAGGCGTTACCTAGGAAGCAGGCAGCGAATGTAATCCTGCAGCATGCCCGCCAAGATATGCGTGCTCTTCTTCTAAGCCTGCTCATTACGCGGAGATCATGGCTGACCGAAGCCGAGAAAATCCCGCGCGGAAACGCTTCCGGATGTGAATGCGTCTCGCAATAGCCCCGCAGCTTATTTTTCCTCGTGTCATTGTGCTGTGGTCATTCGTCATTCCTGGCGGCCTAGGTTTTTCCATCGTCAGTTGTTAGCCATCCAATGCTTCACACTCGTAAAGCAAAGCTAAACTGAAAGACGCCTACAGGCTCTCATTGCCAGTTGGCGCAGTTGCCGCAAAGGCTTACTGAACTTCTAATGCCGCCGTTTAGATGTTCACTCCGGTGGGGTGTGTTCATTTAATCCCGAAGTCACGTAGATCCGATCCATACGAAACCGTATGGGGACCGAATTCATCGACAGAAAATGGGAAATCCTTGCAACCCGGAAATAAAAGACGCTCACGCGGGAACATTGCAGGCCACAGACAACTCGGGTTATCCTCTCGCTTTAGAAACATCGCCACCACCACCACTATCACCGCCACCAAAGCTACCACCACCGAAGACGAGTCGTAAGCTCCTCATGTCTGCTTGCGCGTGTCATTAGGTCTGTGTTCCCAACAAGCGTGCAAGTGGCTCCACCCGAAACGAAATCGGCCTGTTCATACTTTGTCGTGTGATGCCACTGACACGTGGCGTTAAGTTCTCCAGATTATGGTCGCTCGCAAGACGTGTATGACGCGCCGTATAACTGGCCCTTTCATGACAATATTATAGAACTCGTACAGCTTACATTAGCTTTTTACCATTTGGGCGCTCCTATTAGAGTGGACCAAATTTATACAGGTTGCCACGCTAATAGAAATAGGTCTTATTAGAAACCAGCGAAAACTAGACGGATAAATTTGGTTGAGCCAGTTTGTGTATCGAGCGAGTTGAACAAATTGGGATCCTAAATATTGTGATGGTGCTGTTTTCAGATCACTTACTGTTTATACGTCGTATCTAAAGTCGCAAATATACGCTTGCGCAATAATTGAAGCCGTAGGAGGTGGCTAAGAATGACTATCCTAAACACATGATTATATAGAGGCGCACCAAGTATCTGAGAAAAAAATACCTTCTTTTTTCGTATTCTGTGGCCCCGGGAGTGCGGTCAAAGGCCAGGAAACGGGATCTCAGTGGCAGATAGGCAGTTCTGGTCAATGTGTAGAGTATTGTTTTCTTCTCTGGTTTTATGCACTGTCCACCACCGTCCTTCCATTGCAGTCATGCCATTATCTTCATTCGAACTTCGTGCCGTTGTCGACATTCCATTCTTGTCGTTAATTTATTACTTTATTCACTCGTCACCAAGCGTGGGATCCGTACGTTCGAAAGTCATGCGTTTTTGTTCAGCGAGCCGTTTCTCCATCAACATCTGTTCGATTGGGTCGTATGTTTTATAGTTACGAATGGCCGCAAAACAAGAACAGGGTTCTCAGGAAACGCCAGTGAAAGAGTCCCTTAAACAGATTACCACAGCTCGTGCGATACGCTTATTGCCTTCTATTGCGCTTCTTTTTAGTTCACGTTTTTGGTGCTAAATCCAAAGAGACTATTTCTGTTTTTCGCCCATCAAACATTGCTTTCTAACCGAATGTATGCCCGCACAGGAATGCGGTAATTCCCCCACTACGACTGTGGCTTTTTGTGCAGATGCCGTTCGGACAGTTTTTGCTAAGGTGAACCGATCATAATGGCTTCAAGTGCAAGTAACATACCTGACCAGTGCAACCGGATTTGGTAAGAAATCGAAGCTTCACATAAATTTGAGTGCTTGTATTGCATAAGGTTATGCAGAGACTGAAAAGACAGTACGATCGCCTTCAAGCAGGATTTTTAACCTAGCGGATGGACCTCCTAAAAATAACAAATCATTGAAGAACCAAATTACGTCGTTCAAGTATAAATAAACAGTGGAGCCCGCATGCACGAAAACAAGCTTTAAAACTACTGGCAAGAGCAATGGGCAAGTACATCAACCAATAATGATGTTCGACTTATCACAGAAGGCTTCCAGCCAATGGCAAACAGTCCGCACGAAACAAAAGCTTCGTCCATTCGTTCCCAGGTGTTTCACGTCGAAGCATATTGCCGAAATATCTCGCTCAACCAACGAGCTATCGGGATTCAATGGGCAATACCAAAGCTTAGGGCGAATTGGGACAGCAAACAACTGCCGAGTCCAAAAGAGCAGCAGCGTTTCGCGAAAGCAGAGTGTCTCGAAAGCTAAGTGTCTTGAAAGCATTAGAAAACTATAGAGAGTAAAGCTCTTGTTTGGGCTAGTCTGTGCATTCTTGGACACGTAACAGGGCAGCGCGAAAAAACAAGGACGATAAAAGGAACGCCCGGTGCACGTCCCCTTCATCGTCCAGTTTTTTTTTTGCGCTGCCCTGTTATGTGTTTAATATGAAGAGAGTTGAAAAGTTACTAGATCATAACCGCCGGCGTCATAATAAATTTTTCTATAAACACATTTTAATATTTACTTCCACTGTCGTGCCAGTCTCAAGGCGTGATTACCAGAGCCCGAGGTCAACACACAACCACCGAGCGCTACAAAAAAAACAAAGAAAAGGCGAGAATGTTGAGGCGGTACTTCCATCCTAAGACTCGTCGTCGGTTCTTTCAGCAAGAAAAGTTACTCGACCGTAACTGGGACGCTTACAGGCGACGCATCAGAACCGATGACAAAAGAACAAGAACGTTCCGCACATCAAGACAAAAAAAAAAAACCTGAGCGCCCTATCTCGAACATTCGCGCCAGCCATAGCGTTCGCCCTTTTTTCCTTTTTTTTGTTATTTTCTAAATTGTCCCCTCAGCGGAGAAGAGATATGGGAGCCTCGACAACGGATGCGGGCCATTCACGCAGTGATTGATGACGTACAACTTTTCTGACGGAGCGTGGACGCCATCATACTTTCTCTAACGTAACGATGGTGAAGCAGCCTTGGGTATTTCATGAGGACAGCAAAGCTGAGAGGAACAGCGCGGGTGAATGTACAAAATCAAGGGAACTAAGCTTGGCCGGCTCACAGCAGCGTAGACGAGAAGGTATAGCCCAAGGCAGGGAGATGCAGTCATCCTTCACGCTGCTTCTCTGGGTTGTTACTACTTCTTATCCTGTTTTCCGCGGTTCACTGACCTTTCGACAGGCTGTACTTATGACGAGGTTACTGAGACCCAGTATGGCAATGTAACTTCAATACGTCCGAATCTTGTTCCGAATCCGCCGGATATGTAGTAGATGTTACGTAAAACAATATGTGTTAAGGACTTGAGTTTCTTTTTTTTTTTCTGGAAAAAAAGTTATTGAAACAACGAAGAGGTAGCGAGGGTGAGCGCGCTTTTCAGAAGAAGTTGTTAATTGCATTATTGAGCCGCGCGTGAGACAATCATAAGTCTCCTGCCTGCTCTTGCGCAAGAAAGTGCCGATTTCAATTACAGGAAAAAAAAACAACGTCAGTCTAATCATGATAGCATTATCACTTGTTGGGCTCGGGCAGGAAGATGTAATATATATTTTTGTACTTTTTTTCTAGGAGGGAAGGGGCTTCGGTATCAGTCCTCGAAGGCAACGGTAGTGTTTCTTAGCAGTGGGTTTTAGCCCTACTATAACCATCTCTGTTGACTTCGACACTGCTGACTTATCAGTCACAAAGAATCACTTTCTCTGTGTATACCTTTTTGAAAGTCACGTCCCTCTCTCTTGCTTGGCAAATTTATTTAATCTTGCTTTCCTGGCGCTTTTGTGGCGTTTTTGTCTATTTCTACATCCCGCATTGCGATTAAATAGGAGGTGGATGAACATCATTAGCTGCACGCGGACTTAAGCATTGCGAAAAAATCGCAGTAGTTGCTCCACTTTGATCGCCACCTATTCAATTCTCTGGAGGCTAAGTGCTTCAGGACACTTACAGGTGAGAGGTACGCTAAGGTTGCACGGACGCAGGAATGGCACAATAAAAAAAAAACTGAGACATTAGAAACCCGACGCTGATATCCAGGTGCAATCATGACGTACAAGAAGCGCCATCCCGGCTGTACCTTCGGACAGGCCCGATGGCGTCAGTGTGCCACTATTTTCAGAATCAGGAGAGGAAGAACAATGGTCAGCCGGCGTTGGCTAATAAAAGAAAAAAACAAAACTGCGAGCCTCGTTGTGGCTTAACGCAGGCCATGGGGCCGCTTCGCCGGTCGTCGGTCAAGCTAGGCAACGCGCCTTAAGCTATAACGGCGCACATGGCCCTAACTGCGTAAGGGAGAGAGAAAATAAGAGAAAGACAGAGAGAGAGAGAGAGACAGAGAGAGAGACAGACAGAGAGAGAGAGAGAGAGAGCAGCCAAAAGAAGAAGGAGTAAAACGGAAACTAGTAACAACCACGGAAACACGTTGTTCACGCATTTCCGCGAAATCGTGGCCGACAGCTTAACCTTTCTCCCGCGTGCTAGCAAAGCCGCGGCAGCAGCGCACTTTCACGGGAAGCGCGTCAAGTCGTAAACGTTAAAGCAAATAAATTGCGCCTTTACAGCTCGAGGCGTTATTATGGGAAGCAGATGCTGCCGACGCCGTGGCGAGATTGTTGCTGGCTGGAAGGCGGGAAGAAGAAAAAAACAAATCAAAGTAACGGAAAGGCTGGATGCGAGAGAGCAGGGAGTTGGCGCTCTTGCTTGCCGTTTCTCTGGCCGCATAAAGCACTTGTAGTGAAGATATGGCTGAACACGGTGGAGTGGGAGCTCCCTTTTTCGTTTTTGGTTATTATTGTTTTTGTTTTTAGAGATGGTACAATGCGCTGCGATAGTTCGTCGCAGTGGCTGCGTACAACACGGCAGGTCTTTGCGTTCTTGTTTCTTGTTATGTGGTGTCATTATGTGGCAGCCTTGTTGTTGAAGCCCTTCTTAGGAGAACGCGCCTGTCGATGCTCTATTGAAGCCGCATCGAGTTGCCTCAAACCGTTCAACGACAAAGGCGCCAGAAGTTCAAGAAATGGTGAAGTTTTTGTCAAGAATGTGTACATCATTATTTTTTCGTTTGAAAGGAAGTAAATTTTTGGGTTTTGTGGCATGCAGATGACTAAACAAAAGAACAAACTAAAGACCACATAAGTTTAATAAACTCACCGTACAGAGATAACATTGCTAATCAAATTAATCGAGCAAAATAAAAATGGGGACTGCGAAAGAAACTATGGCCTTTTTCACTGTGTTTTTTAAGGCCACAAAAAGACAATGGCGGATAGGCTACTTTGCAACACCTTTAACACTATAGGAGCATGTGTTGTTGGTGCTGCAGCTTTTTAAAATATCCCACTCGAGAGAAAAACTACACCGCGGAAACAAACAAACAAAAAACTATGAAAACGCAATAATTTGTAAAATTCATACGTTAACGAAAACTGATATGGAAATTCATATTATATATCAGTCATCAATTTGAAGATAACGTCGCGAAAAATATGGCAGGACAAAAGTCTCTTCTGCAGTCTGTTGATCGAGGCTGGGACTTGACTGTGTATGTAAGTGTAATTAACAATTGCAAGCTTATCGTGTGCAATTACCTGAAGCTGAAACTAGCGGTGAAACCTAGCTGATCAGTCAATCTACACGTGAAATGAACTGCAAACTGCCCAGCGGCATCGACCATACTGAAAACCGCTACACAATAACTTCTTCGTAACGTTAGCCCCGTTGTTTCATATTCCACCGATGTTTCTTTTTTATATTCTTTGATCGGTGCAATTGCCTATAGAAGGGCATCTCAGATGAAAGTGACAACGGATTTATTATTATTATTATTATTATTATTATTATTATTATTATTATTATTATTATTATTATTATTATTATTATTATTATTATTATTATTATTATTATTATTATTATTATTTGTTTTGAACGCATATACACGTATTCACAGTTAACTGGAAAGGGAAAGTGACGAGCAGGTTGGCAACTGCCACCGGAAGGGGCACAACGCCTGCCTACTCTTCTGAAGGGAGGTGACAGAGAGAGAAAGGCAAAGGAAAGACAGGGAGGTTAACGAGAGATTATCTCCGGTTGGCTACCCTGTACTGGGGGAGGGGAAAGGGGATGCAATAGGTGAGAAAGAAAGAAGGATAAAACAGAAGGAAAAAAAACCCAAGCACACACACGCACGTACACACGAACTATTTCTGTGGGCACTGTCACGCAGCCCGCAAAGGCATTCGTAGTCTTACGCACAGAAATACAGAAATACAGAAATGGAAGATAGGAAGAAGGGGAGGAGAGAGGAACTGAAGAGCAACAGGACAAATCTAAAGACTAAAGTAGAACGCAGTACACTACGCACGTTGTTCTGCCGACTTTCGACTCTGCAGCCGGAATTAAAGTGACGCCGCGTCGAACAGCCTCCACAATTATCAGTCACATCGATGGCTAGTTCGCCATGAGGCTAATTGCGCGCTCCACGATGAGACGCCAAGTACAGCTGCACGCAATCACGGTTTCACCGGTAGTTGGTTCACAAAATACACTACAAGGTGTTTGAACCAGCCAACCCCAATCTTCGAAGGAAGAAGCGTTAGAACACAGCACAGATCACACACAGTAGGGCTGTAAGCTCACATGCGACATTGCATTCAAAGTAATTTTGTTATATTGGCCACGAAGAAAAACAGACCGTATATTTGTAGCTGTGACTTTTGGTTATCCGTAATGTTTTTGACCGAAACGTAGACTGCGCAACAAAGTTACAGCCAGTTTGTGTCTGGCATTTAAATTGTAGGAAAAAAGAGAGTACATGTGGCAACGGCTCGTCCTGTTGTGTAGTAGGTTTCCCAGTACCTATAGTGACTCTTGGATAAAACATGCACCTGGTCAGATGAGTACACTCGACCAGTGATAACATTTCGGGGTAGATGATCGTTGAAAGTTGAAACAAAATAACCCTATGCCCTGCCAAGAACGTTCAGACACAAAAGGCAGGCGCTGCGTTAAGAGAGATAAAGAAGGATGTTATTAGCCATGGCGCACGTTTCAGGAAGTACCATGAAATGTGCACCATGGTGCAACCATGGAACAGCCTGAACAGACAATGGAAAAGAAAATCAGGCGATAAAACAAAGTGTTCTGACTTTCAATTACTGTTATTTGCGCAAGCGCATGATATATATTTCCTGACTTCGGCACACAAAAGTAAAGCAAGAAATACAACAATCTCGTGCACTGGGTCGCCACGTAATCAAAACAGTTTTTTTTTTTTCTTGAGAATGTCGCGCTTATGACATCGCGTTTGCGACTACAAAGGGCGGACAGGACGAAGAAAATGGAAGACGCAAGAGCTGGCGCAAGTGCATGACAAGTGCTTAAGGAAAGCGCTGATGAGCCATAACGTTGCCTGTCAATTGCCGGCAGCTAGCGTACTCCACCTACGCGTGATAGAGACGACTGAAGCAATAATGGCAAGCGCTACGCACAAAACTTCAGAAAGACATGAAGCCCCATATGGCCAAATGACTTGCGATCGAAACAAGCGAGAAGAAGAGTAAGATCGGATGATGGTCAAATCGCTGACACGGGTGAGTGCGAATGACTGGGTTAGGACGCATCAGCGGAGCAGAACATTTGGTCCCGAGGCAGAAGTGCGGGTGGTGGAGTAGGAAAAAAAAGAAAATAAGACAATTAAAAGGTAAGATATGGGCAGGGGCTAAGAAAGACTTTCACTTCTTCCTCTTCTGTTTCTTACCGTGGAGAGATAGAGATGCTGGTGGTCTTGCGCGGTTGCTGGCGTATTAATACGACGTCGGGGAAATCGACGAAGCGAACTGTGCAGAATCGCTCTTCGGGGCAGAAAAAGAGCAGCCGGTCGGTGCGAGCAGTCAGCACAGTGTCAGCGGCGGAAGATGGGATAAAATAAACAAGGAAATAACACCCTATTCTTAGACGTGGAGCCGGGAATATTGACAGGCAGAGAGGCAATGTGTGTCAGCATTGCATCATTGATAGATACGAGGTGTGGTGGCGGAAAACATAAAGACAACGACCACGGCGAAAGTATAGAGCAGACGGCAATAAAACAATGGCTGCCAAAGAGGAAAAAGAAAGAAAACAAAAGCTATGAGCGAGCGATAACAGACCATGAAAATGAAAGCGAAGCACTTTATAGAGGAACAAAGCTGCCAAGTAAGGGGTGTCTTATGGGAACCAGACGCAAATTTCAGGAAAAAAGGGCTAACGTTCACACAGGAATCCGCAGAATATAGAGAGAGCAACACTACTATATATAGTGTTGCATCGATGGGTGCGTCCCAGGTTAACATGACACTTTCACCTAAATCGTTCACTAATACACGCTCGAATTTAGAACCAGGCACCATTTCGCGGTGTAGGTTAACTTCAATACCACTATACCAAGCCTTACATGCAAGTTTCGTTCAAAATAAAGCAAGAGTGCGTGGCTTCGTCAACAGCGGCACTATGCAACGTCAAGTTTGCTGATGGTGATGGTGATGATTTATTGGCATCCCCTTTAACACGGGGCGGTGAAAGTGAGTCAGCCTGCTCGATTTGATGCTGTATGTTAGACACGTTTATCAGACTAGCATTTTTGTATACATCTCCTTAATCTTTTAGTTTCTTTCGCTAAACTTCTCTATCTATCTTGTACCGCTAGTTGCGCTTCAACGGAATAGTCGCGCCATCTGTCCCCAATGTGGTGGAACTTGTCTAGACTGTAAGGGTGACAGAACGCGTCACAAATCCCCATATTGCACCAAATTAGCATCTATTAGAGTGACGTTACCATGGACTTGACATTAGGGCCAACAAAATAGGCAAGTAATACACGAAAAAAAAATTGGGTATAAATGGGCTACACTGCGAAATGGCCGGTTTATTTGCAACTCGCTGCCTCCCTGCGAGCTTTGAGCGGAAATAAGGCGAAGGTTTATTGTGCGTCTTGACATTTCAACGCGCTTGTCAGATTTGCTAAGTTATTTTCGACTTTTATATGACGCTGAGTTGAATATCGTGTGCTCAACAGAACAAACCATTTATGAGGCAGACACACTAATATTAAATCAATGATAAGAGTGTCTCATCGAGTAATTTCGCATGGCCACAACCATAATAATTGCGTTGTCATTTAGCTGAAGTGAGAACCCGGCTCGCAAAGGGAATCAGTGACTGCTTGTGGATGTACGGACTGCCTATGGTGATCTGTCAGATGGCGCAGGCGTAAACAAAATCTTGGGCCTTTGTTTTATGTTTCTGATTGGCATTGAATGTTTAGCGCGAAAACATTTGTGTCTATCATATCACCTTGGTTTTCTTTTCGTGTTTTTTGTCAGAAGCTCTTCTATATTTGTTTTCATACCGCAAAGCCCTGTTTGTCTCTTTCTATAATAGTTTGCGCTACCTACTTCAGCTAGGAATTAAAGTAATTATATTTTATTACCTCATCATCTGTTGCCGCATGTGCCCCGCTAAACGAACAAAACATACCATGGATAACGTCACCTTCATTTCCTGTATAATATTTTTTTAATCTTTCCCGATTGTAAGTCTGCTACGTGAATCCACCTACTGCTTTTACAATTCTCGAGTCATACGAAGAGCCATCGTTCAAGTGAACCATCTTTGCCCAGATCCGGTAAAAGAAATGGCGCTGCCTCAATCACCCCGGAAGTGTAGTTTAACCATTTTTACAAATCTTTCGTCACCCCAACGTTTCCTTGCACTTCCCGGACACATCAGCGCAGATGAGTTCCGGGGCAGGGGTAATCATCATGTACAGCAGGCAACCACACTCATCGTCGTCTGCTCGATCGTCTGCAAACCAGACGATGTCATTCAATATTTCGGCTCACGTCTGGATGTTTGGACCCAGGCGGGAACACCCAGGGTCGTTGCGGTTGCCTTAACTTCCCTCAACAGACGCCTCTTCCCTAAACTTCCCTTTGCCGCACACAAAACAGAAAAATCTAAGCAAAGAAGCAAAAAAAAGAAAGAAAGAAAGGAAATTTGGCCCAGTCATCGTCGCCGGTCTCGTTCTCGTCGTATTTCTTGGTTGGCTCAGACTGTGCCGATGTCTTTTATTACCCTGTCCAATAAAGCAGTGCGTTTGTTGCTTCCTCTACGAAAAAAAAAGAAATACACCAGGAGAAACGCATTCCGTAGCCTGATTTAATCAATGTCTCTGTGCAGTTGTATTCTAGAGCCTTTCACACATCTCGTCATTTCTTTCCGGAAAAAAAAAGATAGGTTCAGCTTTTGCGCCGTAGATTTCACCATTGCTTTTTATTATTATTATTATTTTTTTAGCACACGCAGCGGGAGACAGGCCGGCTACCCATGTTATGTACGGCCTGCTGGGGCCAATAACTTAACCTCGACTACTGTGGCTGTAGTCTACGTCTGTTCATCTCAGTGAAGTGCAAAGCCATAGCTTTGCCATAAATTTGGTCAGCTTTTGAGGCTTCCTCCCTCTTTACAACGACCGCGGTTTCTTTATGACCGTCAGGGAATAATATTCTTCTTATCCTTGTTTGCAGGCAGAGATCTTGCAGTGACATAGATTCCGGGCCATTTGCTTTATGCATTTCTTCTTTCTTTGTCTGTTTGAATGTCTTCTTTTTTTAAAAAAAGCTGACTGTATATATATGTTAAGTGTGTGCTTTCCTTGTTAGACCATAAGCGAAGAAGTGTTCTTTATTTATCATGACATTGCGAGCTGACACGCGATAAAATTTCTTATTTCAAATATTTTCCTTATCTTCCGAACGTCTTTATTTTTATTTTTTTCTGATTCCTATCACATATACTGTCTACATGATCCATGAACACTTTATGTAGGAACTTCGGCGTTTTAAATATTGCAGCTTTGGTGTTGCTCTTCCACTTTCATTAGCCAAGTATCGTACGTTGGACTATAGATATGTATGCCGCAAGTGTTAGCTGAGCCATGAACACACTGTTCTTATCAAAACATCGTTTTTTTTGCTTTTACCTCATCTTTTAGAGGTCGCATAGGCCTGATTTGATTAACCTACTATGCACGAGTGTGATGACATGGTTACTCTTTCTACGCTTTGAATTTCGATTTGCTGAGATTCATCAAAGCTGCAAGACACGTTGCGATTCAGACGTTAGCTTTCAGTTCGAGGCTTCAGGGCAGGATAGCAGTGTTGAGCGTCTCTGTCTTGGTCCCATTGAAAATAGTAGTACCTATGGCTATAGTGCAACCGTGCCACCACGTGAGGCAGTTTCCGTTTTAGTGCGACGGCAATTATATGGACGGTTGACGCGCTTTTGTGCACCGTCACCATAGGCGCCGTCGTGCTGTCCTGCAGTAGACGACTCTCTAAATAGCGTGGGAAATTGCAAGCACTCGACGACGTGAAGTGCTTTTGAATTTAAAAGCGACCAAACCAAGAGGATAACACGTGACGCTCTGCTCAATCCTTGGAGCGAAGCCAGGGCAGAATGCTGGCTTTCCCTGCAGGCAACAGTGCAGTGCGAGCGTACGTTAGCGTTCCAGCGGAACAGTTGTGCGCTTACAACACTGTTGTGAACGTGAATCTAAACTATGCAGCCTTTCTTTTTTTCTTCGGACGCTGACCACCTTCTCACGATATTGCTTCGGTCTTATCTCGGGTATCGTGAACACACAACGCCCGCAACGACGCCGGCACACTCACAATCCCGTCAGCTCTGTCAGACGCGCTTCCAGTCCGACGCTAAACGATGCTGTTGCTTTACGCCTGCGACGCCCTTGGGGAGGAACCTCCAATTCCGCTTTACCGGCGCGGTAGCGTTAAGGCCTCCCGCGTCGCAGTAAATACGGCGTCGGCATCCGGCGTCGACCGTATTTCCGCGTAAAACCATTCCTAACCACGCGTCACCAACCACGCAGGCAATCCATGGAGCGCAAGCAAGTTACCGAATTACCTGAACTTCTCAAAGTAAAACGGGTCAGAAAAGTCGCGAAGTACGACTCGCACACAACCTACAGACATGACAAGGCCGGACTGAATTGAATTTGAATGTAGAATTTGAAGTAATCTGAATATACGAGAAAACGTAATTCTGTTGCGTGGAAGCTCCCGCGCAAACCCCTTCTCCAGCGTTTCTACCGTTCATGAGAGGCGCGCTCGGTTTTTTGCAAGGCCTCCAGATGGCGCCCGCCTCCGCACTTCGCGGCCGACGCAAGACCGCCGCGTTTCGACCAGAAAGCTCGCCTTCGTGCATAACGTTCGCCGCCAGCGTTTCCCGGTAAACGTTACGGTTGCATATGCTGCTGTTTCCGGAAAGTGTGAGAAGCAGTAAGGGATCTTTCAATGTTGCCGCGTTCCACTCTTAAAGGCGAAACTTAAGCGTTCTCCAAACTTTTTATTCATGCTGAACTGACGCTCAGTTTAGAGGCTTCTAAAATATGTTATGCCTTGCTTTCGAATGAGAGGTGATATACTCCCATGAGATCCCTTCTCAGTAGTAATGCACGTTGACTTCATTTATTTTCAAAACTCCCTCTGAAGCGATTACAAAAAACAAAACTCATCCTGGATACAAAGTGAGGGCAAATGGAACTGTACGGAAGTGGTTTTACTATATAACTGCCGTTAGCCTTGGTGAGTAATCACAGTAATTTAATGTAAACGTTTGTGTCATTGCAAGTGACGAAAAGAACAATCGTGAAGCTCGTTATGATTGTTCGATTACGATGAAGTTCTCGTACGTTACGCTTGAATGTCAACAGAACACATGATGTTACATCCTCATCTCGGTGTTTATGCAAAGAAGAGCGGTCCTTGCACCAGGAAGCACAAGGAGGTTACTCTCTCCACATACAGAAAGAAGCCGCGTTCAGCACGTAATCGGGGCATTTTAATAACAAAAGCTGGATTTCTCGTAAGCACAAAAATGCTAGTAGGTAATAATAAACGACCTGAAAGCGACGTAAAACTGACCCCGAGCTGAATTCGGGAAACAGAGGAAAGTAAATTTCACTGTTCATTTGTCCTCATTTGGCTTCCGTCAATATAGTGCCTCACCGTTGAATACAATTTTTGCTTTAGTTTCCACAATTTGAGCCTCGCAAAGGAGGTGGGTGACCAACTGAACCATCGCGCCTGTATGCATTAAGGCACAATTTGTCTGATGTACTGTCATCAGAACACCTGTAGACGCTGAGCAACCTGGTGTGCTCATTATCTCCTCAAGATGCTATTCTTTTTAGATTTCATAATTGCCAAGCACACTGCATGTTGTAGGGAATGGACTCGCTAGAAAATGTTCCCGACTTCATATTCGCATTCAACATTGAGTCCAGATGATGCAATGAAACAGCATCCTACTGTAGGAATGCACTAATTCGCGGTCAGTAGTATAAACTGCTGAAAGGAAATGAGGATGCCGCTTAGCGTCGCCTGCACTGTGCTTTCCTAGATAAAGATTTCCTCTCACACTTAAACGACAAACATGCAAGATCGCAGGTTTATCACAATAGGGAGCCTGTGCTCTTAATTCTTTGCTGTAGGCATTTCATTCCTGCTTCAAACAACATGTTGCAATCGTATACCCCGCTCTCAACATTGTTCTCCGTAATCTTGACTTAATAAGCGGAACACCTTTGGAAAATATGTCCCACTTGCTTAGTCGCACCTCTCAAGAACAAGGATGTTACACAGAGTTAGTGGTACTTATATAAAAAGATATTACGGGTTATTAGAAGCATTGGCAACAAACTCCAACGATGAAAAACCCGATGCCAGACACTCATTCAGCGCAGACTCTCATTAGCGATAGTGAAAACCATGGAATGTGTAGTGTAATAAGTGTGTTGTCTACGTTTGCTGATTACGCTAAATAAAAATTCAATACAACCTCTCTTTCCGTAGGGTGCTACCCCGAAAAAAAAAAAAGCTTGGCCAGACCTTCCATTAAGCCTGTAAAGCGCATAGTTGCAATATATACGGGCTTCATGAAAAAATCGGTGCGCGAAAACAATTAATATGGCAGAATCTTACGCATGAAGTTATAAATTCAGAAGTCTTATTTTGAACTGTTCTCGCAGTTGGGGTTCTAAATGAACCCTTTGAATCATTTCTTTCTTATTTAGTTGCCCCGCGCTGTGAGTGCTGCAGCTAGGCGACTCGTAGACTATTCAAACGTTTCACGGTATTGATCCCGAATTAATTCGAAATTTGACTTCGCGTAAGCACTTCCTGTGAGTTTTGAATGCGAAGGCAATCATTATTTCTTACCATTCTTAACATTATTTTTTTTTCATAGCGAGTACCGAGGCGAAGTTAGAATGCAGGCGAGAGCATGCCTGGACGCTGAACGCGCGGACAACACAGGCTTCCGAGAGCGAGGGTCACGTGACTTCGCGACGGTGCCCTCTCATCTCGCGCAACGCCTGGCGCGCCTGCAGACGGACACGTTCACCCACTCAGGTCCGCCGAGGCGTGCACGTGACGTGGCTTCGCAGCCAATGGGAATTTAGGAGCCGCTTCGTTGCTACAGACGGCGGTCGGATGTGTTGCGCTCATTGGGCCATTCGATGATTTCGCATCAAAAGCAGCGACAATGGTACCGTTCGCAGAATGGTGGGAGAGCGCGCGCGCTGCGTTTCTGCAGGCAGTAACGAGACGCTATCCAAGAGGGTCCGATTCGTGCAGCAAATGCTAGGCTCTGAAAGTAATTGAAAACGAGTCGCTGCTAGGGCGTGCGCAAGTGCTCAAGCGGCGTGTGCAGTAATAACGCTTCATTTCGTTTCTTTCTCTTACAGGTAAGCGGTAACAACCACGGAATAATGCAGAAGGATTCCCACCGCGCGTCGGGTTTCACCGCAGTGCGCTGAACGGGGGAAAGGAGTTTCGTAAGTGCCTCTTCTCACGCTCATTTGTCTGGCGCTGCGAGGGGCGGGGGGGAGGGTTCGAGAGAAAGAAAGGGACACGCACCCGTAAACAGATTTGTCAATGAAGAACCTCTAAAAATCCTTGCACAAGTATTCTCTAAAGAAGCACTAATGAATAATGATGTTGTTAGCATCATGACTTTATCTTAAGCTATGCGTCAGGAATTTTTTGAAATTAAGGAACATACAAGAACGAAAAGAGGGGGGGGCAGTGGCAAAGATATGCCTCCATGAATTCAAGACATCTATGCGAATGGCCCCATGTGCGTAGATATAGAAGTGCCGTCACGTGGTATAAAGCGTTGATTGCAGTTTACATACAGTTCCATTTTTATGTTGGTACCCGAGTAAGGCAAAAAGAAAAGCAAACGAAAGGACATTTGCAAAGTAAACGTTCAACTGAATGTGATGTCAAGAACTGACCACGAGGAATAAACGCTACCAAAAGAGCACATAAAATCCTGTTGAAGTACTTCTGTGATATCACACAATAACAACTTGCAGGCGTAAGATAAGAAAAATTGAAGAAGTGATACGCGTTGTAAAACAGAAAGGGTGAAGCTTAAGAAATTCATCAATCCGTCTTCACGTTTACACTGTACAAAAAAATACTTCTGCACCATTACCAAAACAAACCAATGACTTTTTACAGGAATAAATATAGACAAAGTGTACATAGTGTACAGATTTCTTTCAGTGAAAGGAATGGAATGTCTAGAGGCACACTTTGTAATTACAACATGAAAACATTTATCCGTTATTTTATGTAGACAGTCGCTAAGGCAAAGATACGGAAGTCTGTAAGGAGAACCTGACAAGGACCGCTAACCACTACAGAGCTGTTGACGAGCGCTATCGTGAGACGTTGCGTACATTTATACAGTTAGCCAATATTGTTCAATTACATCTCGGCCAAACTGCAGGCAGCAAGGAATCAACAACATTGTTGCAGTTCCGCCGGAAAAGCGCAACACCGGTTGTGATAGCAAATTAGTGGTCAAATAGCTATAGGAAATGAGGATAGTAGTATTATCGGCCGTATAAACTTGTAAACATGGGCATACTAAGTAAATTAACAAGCACGGTGTCACGTGCACACAAGCGAACATGAACACATCTCACTTGGTGAGGGCGGAAACTCGCTGTCAAGACACTCGACTTAGGAAACGCGGCAGCAGGCGTGAGCGAAATGACCTTCGTGCTGCGATTGACCTTGGGGCGTCCCGGAGTAGAACGCGCCCCTCACCCCATCACCTAACTTCCCCTCTGAGCTTTGCGCATGATGGATGACGGTGCGCTTTCTCCCCGCTTTTCTCGCTTGCGTGCGCGAGATTGAGCCGCCATCACTGGCTCACCCTCGCACGCTTTCACTCGCACATATGCGCAGCGATAATTTTACTGCTCTCGGGCTTTATACGGAACGTCATGGCGATGGCAGAAATGCGCCTTAAGTGCCCATATAATTGTTGTCGCAATAAAAACTAAACAATGCTGGGGAATTTTACATGGAACCCGGATGCAAAACTCTACTTCACCCCGTCTGCCAATAGCACTGTCTGCTATAGTTATGGATGGTAATAACACTGGCGGTCAATAATAATAACAATAAGAATAATGGCGGTCACAGCGTCAGGCGGGCACATCCCGGATTGTGCTCAACGAAAATCTCTAACCTCACACAATAGGTAATATAAAAGCAGGGAAAGTAGGCCAAAACATGTTCACTTTTGGTCAACATGTGCTTGCGTCTAGGTAAGTATACATTGAACATGCTTCTTTTGCGATGTAAGAGTGCGGTGAAACGCAGAGCATGTTTAGGTAGCATTCTTCATGTAGTTATTCCCGTTGCCCTCAGGTCGTGTTTGATAACACCTGTTCTGAATGAGGCTTCTCAACCTCTCGCACCCTGCCTTACCTAAAGAACTTGAAACCCACATGGGAATCTGCATTGTTTATTAAGATCCCCCGAAAAATTTAAATCTACCCGAACAAGTACGCCGAGCTGCTGCAGACAAAAATAATATTGTGCGGCAACTATCGGCGATGATTATCACAATAAGCGAGAAGCTGAGCGAATCTGGGATATTAGATTTCTGGATGATAAGCTTGCAGACGTATTTTTGTTGGAATAAAGATTATTTAGGTAGTGTTCGTGGTTTTATTGCGTAACTGCGCAGAGAAGGGTGTCGTTAGCCAGCCCTACTAGAAAATCTTATTTGTTTTCAAACGGGTTTCATCAAATAGGGTTATGGAAGGGGATCCCGTTTGATCCTGTTCAGTCCTGACCTGTTTGTGTCCTGTCTATTCCTGTTTAAACCTGACCCGTTTAAATTCTGTTTAATCCTGACCCGTTTAATCCCCTGTCCTATTTAACCCAGGCCTGTTTGCCCCTGTTCAGACCTATCTTTTGCTACATTCATACCAGGTCCTTTCAGAATGGATTGATGTTGCTTAATATGCTTAATATAATTTACTCTTTAAACCTATTTTGTACACTTGTGTATTTGCAATCAGCATTGAAGAGAAGTAGATCTGCATTATGTTTGCAACAAGAATGCCACTTTCACATGTAGGTTTGCCTTGTACATTGCTTGATACGAAGATGAACACAATTTTCGGCATAAATTCATTAGCACTACCAACATTGATGTGATACATCATGAACAAGTTTTGTATGACCTACGAGTACGTTCTCTATGTATGACCTACAAGAAAATGCATCCTGCAGAAGACTGTACCTCATTTTAGTATTTACTAGAAGTATGCAAATGTAATTATTGCAAGTTTAGTACATGTTTGATTACTTGTACTCGTCTTACTGCAGTGCTTTTTGCTGCACTGGTTTGTTCACAAATCCACAGTAAATCGTAATTTTGGGGTAAAAAGTGTCGGGCAAAGTATTGGCATTTACTTGTAAGTGAAAAAGACAAGTATACATTATGTAGGTATTTCTGTACACCCACTTGAGCTTTCATTAAGCCTGAAGTGCTCCGGCTTAAGTAAACTACCGTTTGTAGCGGTAGTTTTTTATCTTGATATACATATAAGCTGATTCATCATAACTTTAAATAAAGCGAAGCTTTCTTTGCCTCATCCTTCGACTTTCCCGCTACTCCTGTTACTGCTGCTGTCTTGCACGTCGCTTCAGGGGTGCTTCACAGCGTGGAATTAAATGTGAAAAGAAAAACTGCTAAAAACAAACAAATCCATTAGGAAGCCTAAAACAAGCAGAAAAAAAAGGCTGAATGACGAAGCATGCTAGTGTCACGAGACTGGCAAAGAGGAAAGGCGACGCGAGAAACTCGTTTGGACCATTCGATCATGTCACGTGTGCACACTACCCTGTGGAGCTCCCTGTGCGCCGCCGCAATAACTTCTTGACAGCAGTAATTATCTGTGAGCCCCGCAGAAGCATTCCAGAAACTGCAGCACTTAACTTTCCACCAGCGGGCAACAACAAATGAGTTATGCTGAAGCGTGAAAGGTGGAGGAAAGTACATGAAAGAGAAAACTTGGGTACCACCCGAATTGTAGCACGAAGCTACAGAGGAAAACCATACGGATTTCTCGGAGAGAAAGTCTCGCAGTTGAGGAAAAATTCGTGCCGCACCAGGGCCAATTTTTCTTCAACTGCGACACTTTGATTCTGAGAAACCTGTATGGGTTTCCTTTGTAGATTTGTGATACAATTTGGATGGATGCTAATTTTGTATTTCATAACGTGCAACAATCCAGAGCGGCGGGAGGTGTGAATAGAATGGCATAGAGGAGGTAGGGAGAGGACGCAGAGAATGGTTAGAACCGACGCAGCCAAGAAACGAGTGAGTAAAACACCCTTGTCACTCTTCGTCCGCAGTTTGCGTACATTGGGCCAGGGCGGGAGAGGGAAAAGGCGACGTCAGACGGGGAGTAAACGCTACTGCGAGTAACGACATCGGTTGCGGAAAAACTGGATAAATTTAAATTCGAGGTAGGGTACGGTATGTTTAAACACCATGAAAATTTGTCCAGTGGACAATTGTCGCAATGCGTGCACACGCAAAGTGCGAGTAAAGCGCCGTAGCGTCTATAGGCGACACTATGGAAGCGGTCGCAGGACAAATCAACACTTCTGTGCCCACTTCTGTAGCACTGCGGCTGTCGCTTTGCTTGAGGTTGCGGGTGCTCGCCCTAACGCGGCAGCCGTATTTCGACGGGATCGAAATGCAAGAACCCGTGTGTACTTAGGTTTACGTGCACGCTAAGGAACCCCGTGTGGTAAACATTAATCTGGAGTCCGCCACCAAGGCGTGTCTCATAATCCGATTGTGGTCCTGGCACGTACAACGCATAATTTAATTAATATATAGCACTTCCACAATGATGTGATGTGCCATTTGAGGCAAGGACAATGCTAACCTTCTCGGAGGCTATGAACAATGGCGCATAACAACTCCTCACGCAAACACCTCTCCCTCTGTGTTCTGTGTACTACGTAGACAAACAGCAGCGGTGAACCCAAGGTAACGTTTAACGACAACTAACCACGGTCGTATTAAACTAAACGCTGAAGAAATTAAACACTTGCTGTCAACGTCACCGCTAATTATCGTAAACCAAAGCAAACAGCACAGAAAGGTTTGCTTACCTCGATTTCCACTGTGCGTGGGATCTGCATAATATTGTCTCCAGCGGAGAGAGTGCTGAAGACAACTGCCACCAGAACTGTTCTCCTGGCAACCACTGCAGGTGGAGAGGGTTGTGGGAGATCAGCCCGCCCTGCGCAAGCACTCCATATAATCAGATGCCCCAATATATAACCCGAAAGCCTGTTGTTCCCAAGCTATGCTCCATCTCACTAGTCGTTTGCAGCCCTGCCGAAGGCATGAGGCGTACGCAGGCAATATCCTTCCGCAACGGAATATAGTTCAGGGTGTAACTGTCCGAATAATGACAGGATTAAAAGTTCGTTTTCATTTTTGGCTCGTTACATAATGTGTTACAGAGATACGTCACACCGTAGGACCTTCGCGTGTGCATGTCGTTTTTCCGCGAGTTCATCAGTTGCCCGAGCCGACGAGGTGTCGTGGATGAACATGCCTCGAGGTGCGTTCGACCTTGCTATTGGCCATAAGAAGACCGGCAGCTTCTACACTGCTGCAAAGGGCTTTTGAGATGCAGCATGGTTGGTGTTTTGCGAAGAATACGGCCCAAAACTTGATTGTGTGACAGCACGGGCCCTTTACGTGGGTACCTTGGCATTAGAGGTGAGTTAAGTCCAGCTAGCAACCCACCGCCGACCTCCATCAAAACGAGTGACACAGCTAAAAACACTATTTGCCATATAAATCAAATTTACCTACGTCACACACCCAATGCCCGCGTGCGGCCATGCGCTTAGCGCGTGTGTGTTTCTTTTACACCAGTTATCGAGCAAAATAATTATTCACGCACCATACATCACGATAAAGCGTATTGAAAGCTGCACGCGTACCCAAAATGACGCCATACTTACGAGAAGTCCTTTAAAGTGAGGGAATAGACAAAACAAAATAGAGAATACTTTCCGGTATTCTTGCGTGATTTGAAGGCGAAAACATTATGACTTCTCTAATTAACTGGTTACGTGCATGGCGCATGACGTCACACGTTGTCACGTGTCCTTCGCATGTCTACCTCAATGCGCATTAAGCTACCTTAATCTACTTTGCTCTAACTTGTACCAAGCCTAATCCACCTTAATTCCCCTTGCTCTAATTTGTACGAACCTTAATCCACCTTAGTTCACCTTGTTCTTATTTGTACCAACGTTAATCCACCTTGATCCGTTCTTACGTCGCAGCCAGCTGCGGCATGACGTGTGCAGTGACACACGCCCTAGGCACAACTTTAGTCAACTGCAACCGGGCAGCGTTGGCGGCGTCGCGGAATCGTGCTGGTCTCGAACCCAGGAGGCACGGGTCCAGTACCAACCCAGGTCCAAATGTACCGAACTGTTTTCAAGAGCCTCCCTAGAAATTTTACGCCAATCCGAACACTTCTCTTTCTTTTACTCACTTTTACTCTTTGCTCCGTCCGCCATTTTGGATACCATCGTTCCGTCACGCCGGCATCTACCACAAGTTTTCGCGTAATAGGCATATAATGTTTTCGCATTAAAGACGAACCCGTTTCAGAGAATCACATGTTGTGTGTTCAGGGTTTTATGCAATGCCGAACGTATGTGCTTCTACTGAACCGTCATTGTGTCTCGAGCTTTTCTGCCATTTCTGACAAAACTTTGCTCACAGTATTTTACTAGACGTGCCGTATTTTATTTAGTTAGAAATGAGTTCTTCCTCGGCACATACTAGTTTGCATAAACAAACAAATTTTTAAAAAATGCGATGCATTGGTTGCAATTGCACATTATTATTTTCACAAACTGTGGCTACGACAACTTCGTCTCGACGCTATCGTGCTACGCTGGATTGCGGAAGAGCAGGATAATAAAAGAATGCTCCGACCCAGGCCCAGTTCATTTCAGGTAGACGGAGCTGGAGCACAACTTTCGTGAACTATATACGTCTTACGACTCACGCGTGCGTACTCTGTGAACGCTGATTATTTCTAAAAGCTGTACTAAATGTTCAGAAGCTTTGACTTTTGGAACATTCGAAATAAAGGAGGGAAGAAACGATGTGGGCAACGCAGAGCGTCTCTCCTGTCAACCGCATTTATTCCCGCTCTTATTTCTGCTCAACGTCACTACATACACTACTGAACACTTCATCAGGAATCGATTAAGGAAGGCCTAAATAGTCAATTCCAACTCAAAACATTTCTTTTGTCGTGGGATTAAAGAAGTTGGCAGTTTCACTCGAAAGCGATGCACTAAAAAAATCCGGAAACAACTAAGCACTTCTTATTCAATCTGAATGAGAAAGCATTACGTCCAACTGAGCTCCGTTGAGCTGTGCTTCCAGTTGTGCCTTACAAAATTTTTATAAAAGGTCTATAGGCAGTGTATAAACGTCTATAGACTGTCTATAGATATTCTATAAAAAAAATTGCAACGGATGAACTCCTTGCCGACAAGCGAACGCGTTGGGTCGCCAGGCGTGTTTTAATTTGGCCTTGCCGAGACGCACATAGAAGGCAGGCGAGAGTGGGCGCGGACAAGGTACACGCGTATAGCGTAGCATCCCGAGAGTGAGAGCGAGGATGACGTGGCGTCGCAGCGACGCTCTCTCCCCTCACGCAACACCTGGCGCCGCAGCAGCTGTTCCCTTTCGCCCGTTTGGCTCCGCCGAGGCGCGCGCGTGACGTGGCGTCGCAGCCAATGGGAATTTAGGTGCCGTTTCACTTGTCCAGACGACAGACGCCGCCATTTTCGCTCGCTTGGGTCATTTGACGATTTGGCATCGAAAGATGGCAGCGTTTGCCGTACCACTCGAACTCGTCATAACGGTGTTCTGACAATACGCAGGGACACTGCAATGGCGCCGCGTTGAAATGGAGCAAGCGAGTTGCGAGCCGCGTTCCTCATCGAGTTCCAGCTCGTTGTTTGAAACGCACGTGATGTTGGGCGTGAGCTGGGGCGTCTCCAAGTTTAGATGCTGCGGTTGGGCAGAACAGCCCTCCTTTCCTGCCGTCGGCTGCCGCCAGCATCTGATACCTACACACACAAGAAAGACACACAACCGATCAAATCATTGCTTCAAACTTCACTTACAGCGCATACAGGGACAAGAGACCGAAAGATCGACGAAGACAAGCGCTGCCTTCGTCGTTCTTTTGGTCCCTTGTCCATGTATGCGATGTAAGTGAAGTTTGAAACAATGAAATACCAACTAGCCCGTGCCCAAACCTTGATCAAATCGTTTCATTGCAGCGTAGTTTTATAATATTTGGCTGGTGTAGCAGGACGCCACGTTTTAGAAGGGGGCAAACAAAGCGAGACGATACTTGACCTGGCGCGATGCAGCGTACGTGAGACAACCACAACGGCGGCGCCGCAGAGACAGCGCCCCGTGAGATGCCAGGCGCGTCACACTGCTGGCGCGATGATGAACACCGGCAGTGTTGTTACAGGCGTCGCACTTCCTTGGAACCCGAGATGAGACCGACCAGAAGCAGTCTGTCTCTGCTGGCGCGCAACGAGGATGTTAGACAGTTATAGCTTGATGATTACTGTTCGTTCCGCTCGCACCGATGTATACCCACCGTGGTTGCGGTGCGCATGCGGCTACTCAACTGGAACGCTAAAGTATGCACGTGTAAAGATAATGCGAGTTTCTGGAAGCCAGAACGCTGCCGGCCTGCCTCCGGCAGAGCCAATGGAGCCGATCATGACGATGCGCCCACTTGGCTTCGTTCCCAGTGTAATTCACCTTCACGTGAAAACCGCGCATGCGTCGTCCTTGCCGTAGGAGCACGACCGTGGCGACACCAACGGCGACGGCGTGAATCCGCTTCGCGTATCCCCGTAATTGCTATAGCAATAAAACCAAAAGGCGAGCTCATCCGAGGTAAAACAAACAATCGCTCGCAAGACGGGAAGGGCACCGCAAAATGACTCCCGCGAAGTCCCCAAGGACAACAAATGCGCGGAAGTTGATTGCCACTTTCTCCTTTACAAGAGTACAGATCAACAGTTGGGTGATATGGCGCGCATAGCATACTAAGAGAAACAAAGCATCGTTCCGCGATGCTCCCACGGCGGCCAAAAGATATGTTGCTTGCATAAGCGTCTTGTTGTTCGTACACGGCCAACAACGGTTGTTGCGTGATGCGATATTCTCCAGGCGGGTTCCTCTTTCTGTCTTTTGCCGCCTCCTGGGAATGCAATGCAATCAACGACGCACGAATTTTCCCCGCGCCAAATTTCCATTTGGCGTAGTACGTGTGTGAGCACGTGGGTTCATTGGGACGCAAACGCGTTTTGCGTCCGGCCTTCGTTTCCGTGGCACGGACTTCATGTATGCATGCGCTCGGGAATGAGCGGGCATATGGCACGGGAAGTGCACGTGCGGTTGCTGCACCTCTGTTGCGCTGAGAGCTGCTGCGTTGAAGCGACGAGAGAATTGTTTTTTGGGGGGAGGCAGATGATAGTGGGCGTAGATTATGTGTAACGTCTTAATTGCCCCTAAAGTGAAACAGTAAGTTTTGTTGTGCTAGTAAGTTATGCATCTCTATGTAATACTTATTGCGTCCTTGTGTGTTCATTTATTTTGTATTGTTCGATCGACTTGTGTTTGATCGATGATAGTGCACAATCTACTGCGTCTGTGCTATGCTTTTTTTTCCGTGTCGAATGTTGAAGCACGCTTAAGAAATGCGGTTTATGTTCGGAACGTTTTTCTTTCTGTCAACTCGTTCGATTATATTTTGATCATAGAACAATTTATTTCTTATGCTGAATCCGGCGAACGTTTGCCATCATTTCCAATTTTCTCCAAATAACTAACTCCACTCTCACTCACTCATTCACCTACTCGCCCACTCACACACTCGCCCACTCACTCATCCACACACACACACACTCACTCACTCACTCACTCACTCACTCACTCACTCACTCACTCACTCACTCACTCACTCACTCACTCACTCACTCACTCAATCAATCAATCAATCAATCAATCAATCAATCAATCAATCAATCAATCAATCAATCACTCGCTCGCTCGCTCGCTCGCTCGCTCACTCACTCACTCACTCACTCACTCACTCACTCACTCACTCACTCACTCACTCACTCACTCACTATGATTATGGAATATCTAAACCATCATAGATGGAGGATTAACAAGCGCACACTATGAAAATGGATAAAAGAAGGCAGACGCAGGAAAAATGGTAACTCGAAACTATAGTGGTAAATTCAGCGAATTGCACCTGAGCGCACCAGGGGCGTCTTGATTCGCCGCTTCATCCGATCACCGTTTCCTACGATTCGCACAGGCGCGATTGGCCGAATTCTCCATCAAGTATATTGCATTGATATAAATATACATAAATATACATAATACATATACATAATACATGTAATAATTACATGTATTATTAATATTAATATACATGTAATACATGTAATACATACATAATATATATAAATATATATTATACAGCACGCGTAATAAGCAATGCACATGTTGCGATTATATCGCAATTCATCCGAAACGTCAAGGCTCCTGTCACACAAAAAGGAGGATTGCTTAGTCGGAAAGGAGGCAAACATGAATGACGGATAACAAGACAGTCGGATAAATTCTGCACGATCATTCATTGACCACAATGATTCAGGCAGCGTCATTCATGACAATAAAAAAAAAGGACTAAAGCTGACCTAAAGCAAGGGTGCTAGCTTATAAAGCCAGAATGGTCGAAATTCGAGAAAATCTCTTGAAACCATTCGTGTCATGACGCCGTGCCAAGATTGAAAATTTGGAGCAATATTCAAGAGCAATATTCGCGCTTACCTTCTACTATAATACTAATAACAAGCATTTCCCAGGAAAATGTGTGAAAACTGCTTTTTTCAAAGGCTAGCTGCGTTGCTACGAACTCATCTGATTTCTTACCACTCTTTAGTGTTCGTTCATTTTGAAAATAATCGAACAACGAGGCGAGATAAGCCTGCCTGTCAACGCAAACCAGCAAAGCGCTGCAGCAAAAAAACAAGAAAACACATGGCGAGCAAGCGAATGCACGGTGCAATAGCAATCACTCTCCCAAAAGTAAGCCACGGAGGTGATATCGGTTTAGTACAGCTGGATGGCTTAACACCAAGATGCTCCTGTACCATGCGGGAGTGCGACATCCTCTCGTATTAAAAAAAAAATCAACATGCTCGGTAGCTACCTAGTATTCATGAGCTCAATAACATCATCATCACCAACGGGGACCTGCACTGCTAGACAGATGACTTCTTAGCATCGTGGCACCGTTCATATAGCACGGCTTTTTTTTTTTTTTACAGGACGGCTAGCGCATGGCCGCCTCTGGCAGCGCGCAACAGGGTCACATGCCCGAAAGACCACGATAATGGCATTATCATGCAGTGGAGGATCATCTGACTGGCTTCGCGTTTGGTCACATGCTGCGAGGGAGTTCAAAAAAGCTTCCTCATTTTTCAGTGTCTGAGCCGTCTTTTTTCTTGTGAAGTTTTTAATGCTCCCCGATGTAAGCTCCATATCAAAACCACCAAGCTATTAATTCCATGCTTCATCACTGTTCAATATTTTTTAGGCTTCAATATCAGGTTCACTCATAACTCTCTCCGGAAGTGACCGTCTATTACAGAATATGAGAGAATTCGCGTATATGTACAATATTTGCCAAAGGGACGTTAAACACATTTCAGTTGTGTTCGTACTTTTATTTTCGTATGGTTACCGTGTATGTCCTTTTTTTATACTTCTAGGAGCCTATCAACTTTGAAGACAGGACCATCATTATGTTCAATTGCTCTAGCACTAACGCATTCAGCGGCATTCAGCGTTGCTTTTGACGTCGGTATTGCTTGGTGGAGACTAGGGATGTGCGCATTTAATGGAGCCATTACATCTGCTGTATACTAAACATAAGAATAAAAGAAGGACAGGCTAAAATATTCACAATGAGTTTCATACGCGTCTGCGAATGGCATCACTATTTGTTGGTCCTTTTGTTGCTTTCTTCTATCGATTCGCCGATATTAAAGCCAGATCTTCGGTCTTTGTATAGAAATAATGAAGCGCAGACTCTAGTTTTCTAAAGAAAATTAAGAGAATGGGATATTTTGGTAATTACAGTCCTAGAAAACCTCGCATACAAAAGAGTTTTGCTCTGCGCCCGGAACTCAATCATCATGTTGCCACGAGAACTTGATAACTTAGAAGTCCGCCCTAATTAAATACAATAAACCATATCAGGGTATTAAACTGGCCCTTGGAAACTATATTTTCTTTATTACGGTGGTAGATGGTTTATACCTAAAAGTTATGATCCAAGGAACGTTTCTTTTTGTCTAATTTCATATCGAAGCTCCACCACTGGCACGCCATTGTGAAGTCACGTATTTCAGTTATCTCTCTTCTTGCTTCACACATGCACTGTTGTGGCTTCGTACAAGTGCTTGAAGCTTGATGTGTTCTGTCTGCGGTTCCACTAGAATAAAGTACTTTAGCAAGGAAGTGCTGGTCAATAAAAGGTTAATTATGTCAGGACAAATGCCGTCAAAGATCACGACATCGCGACAAACTGGTGTCAAAATTTAAGTGCGACATAGCCACTCATCCTTCCTTTCTGTGTTTCATTTTTGTAGCTTTCCATGCTAGCTCTCATCGTGAAGGTATCCTTCTCGGTACTGTGAAAGGGCAAGAAAATAATACGGTGTGTACAATATTTTGTTTTAGTCTCCATTGAAAATACAAACAACAAAACGTAACAATGCAGCAGCAACTTGTGAACATTCATTTTCAATGAACACTTCTATACAAGGCTTGTGTGCTTGAATATACCGCGATGTCGAACTCAAGTCAAGTGCTTCCATTTGTGTTGCTCGAGTGGATACTTTCTGACATCGGTCCATTCTGACATGGGTTCAGCGCAATTTTTCTTCTCCTGTCATATATTGTTTCCCTTCAGCGTGCAGCATGAGCAATAAGTTTCAACGCAATTACTTGATATGTACGCCTGTATTTTGCTCCCATTAGAACATCCGTCCCCACTCGCCTTCTCTAAATCCCTATCATGCCGCCAACTTCCACTCATTGATAACAGCGCTGGACAGCTTATGGTTGCAACGTCTAGGACACACGCACACGCACACACACACGCACGCACGCACGCACGCACACACGCACACGCACACGCACACACACACACAAAACCGAAGGACTAGCATGCTCAATGAGTCTCTCAACTATGCCGCCAACTGAGAGACTCAATATAATCGAGCGTTAATATAAGAAAAGGAAATTTTATGAAATTTTCCCACAATTCCCCCACGATTGTTCGTGAACAAATCAACTTGAATTGTCGAAGGAAGAAGTAATAGGAATCTAGAGTCCTATACAAAGAACTTCTGGGAGAAATATGGGTACAAAACAGGACATTTTGATTTCTTGCAGAATTCCTATTCCGCATACTTTTCGTCAGTATATACACGACCAGGATATGATGGGGACGCACAGGCATTTGCGAACATGCACAGAAGGTTACCATAGAATACAGGTCAAGAACCAGGCTCCGGTATCCAGGTACCAGGCTGAACTCCTCGCCGAAGCCCCTGAACATTTTAAATGCTTACAGTGGTGCCTAAGCACGGAAAAAATAGAGCCAATGACACTCTACCAGCTCACGTGCAACCAAGGCGGAGAGACCCGTCGAGCTTCAAAAAAGACATGCCCTCGGCAGAAAAAGAATTGGTCTACCAGGCATAGGTCTTTGGCGAAATGAGTGTTTGTGAATCTTGTAATTGGCCCCAAGCCTTCAGTTCGCACGGCTGTGGAGCTACAGACTAAGGTGGAGGTAAGGCCCTACGAGGCCGCAGAGGCCGCTTAACATTTCACGATCGAGATAGGCCGCCATAAAGAACTGAAAGTTCTCGATCCCATTTCCGTTCTATGCAGCCGATTCCTCAAGGTTCTGCAACACGCGCATCAGCCATAAACCAGCATTGTGAGATTCTTTTGGCGAAGAACTATCAAATTGTGCTACTTCCTTTGACTAGTGTCCATTAGTTGTTGCGGTGTGCATCGTTTTATTGGTCAACGATGTACTATAGGTTAGAGTTGGGCTCACGGGAATTCGATATAGGTGCTCTTGCAATGAGGAACCAATTTTAAGTGTAGTTTTGTGCAACCAGGAACTAGAATCCAAGTTTTTACGACCCAACCGACAGACTACCTCAGAATGTGTCTAGAACCGATGTAATATGAAGTTTTACTTCTGTTATGTTACCCTGAACTCGTAAAGGCGACGTTTCCGTAGTCACCGTTACATCGTCACACGTTACTGCAATTCTAGGTCTAACTTAACGACCGTGACGAGTGAAAACTTTACCTTCCGTGGTAATGATTAGGTGAAACCGAGGCAGACATCGCGTCATCGCATAGGGACCGAAACGTTTCTTTTACGACCTTTCCCCGTGAGGACCGTAAAAAGCTTGCCCAACGCGCTGAATGGTACGTGTTTAGGACTACATGACTCGAATGCGCCCAGCTATTCGGGGCTCTGACGTAGTGCGTAGTGCGAGCTGTTCTGTACAACACTTAAAAAGCAATTAAGAAAGAATAATGCGTTACGCACCTACCCTTAACTACGAGTTAGGTATGAAAGAAGGAAGCCAGCAAAGAAGGAGCAGTATTTCTTTAACTCGAGCAAAAGCACAAAATAGCACGCAGAACGACAGAAGGAGACGAAGCTCTTGCTTGCTCCTTTGCGCTTTCCCTCAAGTTATGCAGTGCCAACTAGCCTACCAGTCTGCTCTTTTAATATTTCTAGCGTCACCGCTTGTGCGACAGCTTTTACGAGAGGTTCGTTGTCGCTCACGAATTCACGTGAGCAGTTTGTGTGGCGTAAACTCTAAATGGGACGGTTATTCATTTTTAATGCGTTAGCATTCTTAAGGTACTTACGCACTTTACGGGGCGCTATGTTTGTATGCTCGTCGTATTGACATGAGTGACTAAGTATATGACAATGCGTACATACGTGCCACTCTTCTATGGTCCTCTTTCATGCCGACATGGGTCGCTCTAAATGCGGTACTGGATAGGTACCTTAGGTTTCTCCGATGTTGAGCACAATCGAACCCACATCACGAGGGTTCCTCAAGGACAGCAGCCGGATGTATTTGCAGGAGGCAGCGCCGAAAATGCACTGTGTATGTGCCGAATTTCAAAGAACGCATTTCACACTTACGCTTTCGCGAGCTGTGCCACAAGTGCAATGGGTATGGGCCCTTCTTCAACGAACCTCTCGCATGGTTGGGTCACTGAGTATATGCGACTGAGCGTGCGGCAAACGAGGGAACAATTCTCAGGACTCACTGGCAACGATGCGCCACGCTTCCAGTCTCGGAGGCCACGCGCGGACTTCTCATGAGCGCTACTAGATGGCGCAGCGTGTGCCGAGTGAAGTGCGACCATGGGTCTTACTGAGGGCTCTGCATGAACTACGAAGCTTCCGCTCCTGTGTTCATTGTCAAATAGTTGTTGATTGTACTTGGAAAATGTAATAACTTGTAAATGTAAATGTACTTGTCAATGTAAAAAAAGAAGCGGAATCAATCATTTTAGCTAATAGCTTTGCATCAATGGTAAGTAAATCATAAAGCAGATATAATTTATGAGACAAGACAAGGGATGACTTTCTTCAATCATGCACAATCTGAAAAAAACTATCCAGCATGTTTATCGGAGTTATACGAACGAGAGAACAAGGAAAAAAAGAAGGCTAGGATGAAGAACCAAATAAACACAGCGAAAGTACATTTAGTAGGGAACTTGTAGTTGGCCAAGGTGTCTTAAGAGAAAAGGAAGAAAGACGCGATGCTAAAAGGATGCCTTCAAGCTAGAATTACTAGTCCTTTGCTCACAGTTCCTGAACCGTATCCACCCTTTTGCCAAGCGTTTGTGCTCATTGTTTGCTGTCAGTGTTCATAGGGAGAATTTGCTTTATTCCAACCTTCCGGGGCGTTATTACCGCTCACTCTCCCTTATGATAGCAGTGGCCCCCGGGCTACAGATTACACGTTCTTTCCAGGGTAATGACCTCCATAATGTAACGAAGCCCGCCCCATTTCCGACGAGAGGGGAGTGATGGTCTGATTCTCGCCATCTACCCAGGCCGAATCTTTCTCGTAATATTTATCTTTATTAACGAGATATGAAGAAGGGCGTTCGTGCACAAACACGGCGCCGGCTCCTGGTTGTCTTGCGACCAGGAAATACATCGAGAGTGCTCGTTACGACCCTCTAGGTTCTCCCTGTGCCAGAAAAGCAGCACGCAACACTTGTCGTTTAGAAGGGAGCCTAAGGGAGTGGGCTCCTAATAACTGGATCAGAGCCTCGCGACCATTCGCCAAACGGGTGTTCTCACGCCGCGCTACAGATGCGCCGACTGCAACCTGTCCGCTAGCCTTAGGAAACGCTTTTCATAAGTTTATTGTATGCTCTATAGGAACATTCTGGCAGGCCTGCCTCTGCCAGAAGCGTAATTTCGCGAAAGCGTAATTTACAAGTGCACTTTAACCTGATATCCATCTTTGGTACCGCTTTCTAAACGTAAAGTGTTTAAACTGCCCTAAATTTAGAAGGCCGCTGCTCACAGTTGCTTCATGCGCCTCAACCTTGGAGCAAAGAAGGTGCTCTTAGCAGTTTAGTAGTTTGGTTTGCTGGGCCAGTTGGTGCATGGTGAATGTATAAGGGGTTCCAGCAAGTACGGACGCGAGCACAAGTAAAAAAAAAAACGAATGGACAGGACAACGCTGGGACAACACTCTTAGCCTTTCCTCAGTGGCACAATTATGTGTGTGTCCCGCCTACGCGCAAGAACGACATGAACTTGTCTCTTCCATTGCAAAGATCCATGAGAAATCGCTATCGGACGAGTTTGTTTTAGGTCCCTGGCCTAATGCAAACAGCGCAGCCCTGGTAACAAGAGCCGCTATAGCTTTTCTCCAAGCCACTGGGCTGGACGCACGACTTTAGAGAGGCCACAACTCTGAATTTGTGTATAAGGATCTCTTCCTTATACCATCATCATTCATCAGCCCTTTCCCTCCCCGTACCTCTTCCTCAGTGTAGAGTAGCAGGCCAGAGCAACTTATAGCTCAGGTCGACCTCTCTGCCTTTCTGGAAATAAATTTCTCTTTCTCTCTCTCTCTCTCTCTCGCGTCGACCAGGCACATTATTAGCTTGCTGCTGCGTGTGTTTCCGCTTGGGCGGGTGTCAGCTATATTTGAGTGCGTCGTTTCATATGTCTTTGTCGTCATAAGGAGTAGCTAGCTGAGTGTATGACCATATCGATATCTGCACCATGCAATAAAGGATGTCTCTCTTTCTCTCTATATTCAAAGTGAACCTAACGCTCGTAGTGCCCGACTATGTTGGTGAAATTTCTGTGTACTGGCGCGAGTGGAGAATGTGATCATAGGACCAATATTGCAACGATTGATGCTTAATCTAAAAGGTCACGGTGAAGTCTTTAGCGTCGACACTTCATCAAGCAATGCACAAGCGCACCACTTCACCCCCGTTGTCATTTGTCTCGAGGTGTAAAGGTAAAACAAATGATGTAACAGAAGGTGTGCAAGCACAATGGCAAAATTAATGAGCGTAATATGGCTACACACTCGGCTTGAGCTAAACGGTGAGCTTAATTGCATCATAGCGGCGCTTACGCGCCGTTGCAGTCCAGTGCCCGTGAACGCTGCTGATTAAAAAAAACAATGCACTGCTCGTATTGATCTGACAACTTAAACCATCATCAAAAAGAAAAAAAAAGAACACGCGGACAAAATATAGAAGGCCAGATGCGCTGACTTACACCATATATATTTCGGAAAGGAATTAGGAAAAGAGCTCGCGGTCTTTGGGCGCGAAAAAAAATGCCTCTATCTGATTAAGAAAGGATACTCGACCGACTGTTCATAAAATCGAAAGATGTGATGTTGAAACTCATTCGAGCAAGCATATTTTCCCGTATGTAGCAGACGTATCACCAACGCACTCGACGCTATTGTGCCCGATGAAAAAAAAGCCTGCAAAAGCTCACGTGGAACAATGTGCACATACTTATTCACGATATCACAACGTCACTTTCGGTAAATTAAGCAATTTGTACCTAGCGCTCATGAGTGTCTGCAATAGGTAACTGATCATTTCCACAGTTGGCGCAGGCATCGCGAACAGTATTGGCAGAAACGTTATTGAAAGCTAGCATTCGCACTTTCTCTTTCCTCTTTTCCAGTGTCTCCGCCTTGGTATCCTGGCCACCGACGACTCAAAGCTACTCCTGTGAACCAGAGCAGCAAGAGCCCTGCCCAGTAGAAGACTGTGTCATGTACAGGTACACCGAAAACCCTTCGTATGCAGCTGAAGACCACAAGCGCGATGCCGAGTCAGCGACGCCTGCCGGCGTCGTCCAGCACTACGGGAGTTCCGATCCAATCAAGTTCCTGGCGACGCTCGTCAAACAGACCGCGGCCGCCGCGGCCTCGAACCTCTGCAACGGCACCGCGTCACCACTGTCTTGCGGCGGTGACTCCAGGAACGTGACTCCCGATGCCGCGTACTTAGACGGCGAGGACGATGACTTCTTCGAGTACCCCGGGAACAGGGCGGTGGAAGAGGTGCTGGGCATCGTGGTGCCCATCCTGTTCGGTGCCATCGCCGTGATCGGGTTCTTCGGCAACGCGCTCGTGGTCCTGGTCGTGCTGTGCAATCCGCAGATGCGTTCCACCACGAACATTCTCATCATTAACCTCGCCATGGCCGACCTGCTCTTCATCGTCTTCTGCGTCCCCTTCACGGGCTGGGACTACACCCTCAACTACTGGCCCTTCGGCGACGTCTGGTGTCGCGTGGTGCAGTACCTCGTGATCGTGTGCGCGTACGCGAGCATATACACGCTGGTGCTGATGTCGCTGGACCGGTTCCTGGCCGTGGTCCACCCGATCACCTCCATGTCGGTGAGGACGGAGCGAAACGCGTACCTGGCCATCCTCCTCACCTGGGTCGTCATCCTGCTCGCTTGCATTCCCGCGCTCTTCGCCCACGGCATGATTGTCCTCAACGACAGTTTCTCCTCCTGCACCTTCCGGGTGGACCTGGGATACAACATCGCGGCTTTTCAGATATCCTTCTTCATGTCCTCCTTTGTGATTCCGCTGGCGCTCATATTCGTACTTTACGTCCTGATGCTCAAGAGGCTTTGGTTTGGAACGGCGCCCGGAGGCAGGGTCAGCGCGGAGAGCGTGCGATCCAAGAAACGGGTCACCCGACTCGTAGTGGTGGTGGTCGTCGTGTTCGCCGTTTGCTGGTGTCCTGTTCAGGTATGTGCCATGTGTATTGCTTTTGTAATACCGAATACAGGTATCAAGGATGTCATGGTGTGGTCCTTTGCTCAAGTGGTGGTCAACCTTCGGGTCGTACTATCTATAGCTTAAGAAGGACGTAGCTACGGGAACAACGCTCCTCCGTGGCGCAAATGGGATCAAAAACGTGTTTTTGTTTCCATGCTTCATGCTTCATGCCTACACCACCAAATAGTGTCCACGCATAGCATGAGACGACCACACTAATAGGCTGTTCAGCCGTCTTAACGCCCACTTGAGTATATTGCCGCCTTCGTAAGCAAATGACAGCGGCTATTTTTGGGTTCATTCGTGCCTACAGCCATAGGTCTGACTTGTTGGGTCAGCATAGCATTACACACTGATGACAGAAAATAAAGAACACAGCTCTCGTCCCCGTGTAACCTTATCCTGGCCGAAACAATCAGTACGTACAAACTGAGACATTAAATTATGGGGTTACACTTTTGACGCCGGAACGTGTATGCAGTAGAACAAACTCAGCTTTTAAAATGCCTGTCAGGTCTTGCAGAACACGTTCAGCTTTTCTGACGGCAAGCCCTGATGACCGCAATATGCCGAAGCTACAGCCTCCGAGGCTGTGTGCGTGATAGAGCTCAATGATTTAGAATATCAAGCAGAAAGTGTCGCACTTGTGGCCACATCCTTCAGTGCTCCGAAACAGAAAAAAAGAACGTTTTATAAATGCAAGCTGATTGTACTTACTTGATTGAATTTACTACTACCAGAAGTGTATGTGATGACACAGCTTGAAACCAGTACCATACAACAGCTTTCTTCTATTACGATTCTGTGGGTTGTCGGCTCTCATTTGAGGAAGCCAGTAGTTTGGTGCAGCTTCAGTGCTAATGAACAGTTTTCAAAGAGTCGGGCAAATGTTTGCAAAAGAAGTACTTCCATGAGGAGACAATGCGATCAATGCTCTTGCTTCACCTGTTTTCGGCTGTAGGCTGCAATGTGTGATTAAATGGTTCAAGCCTATCCCGATGGCAAAAATAAAAAGATAAGCGAATTCCACACATATGCGGGTTTCGGTTATTGGCGAAGCTTTTCTTGATATTTGCTACAAAGGTTTTCGCTTCTTCTTTTCTTCTATGTAGGTTAACGGTTCTCGCTCAATTAAGGCCATGGTTCCCTTTTCTTCTTTCATCTTTCTTTTTTGCAGTCGGCTGCTTCTCACTCCTCACTCAATGCACACCCTGTTTCAGTTATGTTTGCTGTATTTCTTTCTGAACAATGTGCCTTTTTGTGCCAACTTCATTCCTTCTACTTTTTGGCTCTACTCATCTATTTCGGCACCCACTCAGTGGCAGACAGCTATTCTGGCGAATTACCCAACAACGGTCACATACCGTGTCTCAAATTGGCTGTCTGTGCTTTGCTTTTATCCCTATTTCTCTCTCTCTCTTTCTTTCTCTATCTTTCTCTCTCTCTCTGTATATATATATATATATATATATATATATATATATATATATATATATATATATATATATATATATATATATGTATATATGTATATATATATATATATATATATATATATATCCCATTGCGCATACCTACAAGCGCAAGTAGTATATTCGGTCACATATATTGTCCAATGCTCAGTTCCACATGCGCCGTCTTCCATGTTGCCGATTCAGAAGATACCCAGCGTAAATAGCCAGTGAGCAATGTTGTACGATCGACGAGACAGCAGCAGACAGCAGGAAACCTTCGCAAAGGGGGGCGAAGAAACAAAGGAAACTTCGATTTGATAGCAGATCAAGGCTTCGGAGTTTGTCTTCAAACAATTTCCTTGCATGCCTCTCTCCTGCATGCGTTTCATTTGTTTAGCGGTGCGGTCACGCCATTCTCACGTTACGAACAGCAACCTAACAGAGATGTAGTGAGCTCAGAGGGAAAAAGATATGAAATAGACGGAACGTAGATGACTGGTATTGTTTTGGCATAATATTGACTCCGATGGATGTAACAAAAACCTCGTTTTTTTTTTACTATGTGCTTTTGCTTCAGCAACACCGAAAGAACTATTTAAAAGAAATCGCTCGTATCGGACGTCAAGGCTAGACAGTGCCTCTGCAGAGTCTAGGCTATTCGGGAATGATCGTGTTTAACAGCGCCGTACATGATAGAAACGCTTTCTTAATGCTTTAGCTATAATAACAATGACTGAAGAGAAGCACAAGCGTTCGCGATGGGCATGATGCATTTCGCGAGTCGAAAAATAAACGATAAACGGGGGCGGCTTTTCCAGTAAGACGCAAAAGCTTGGATTCCTGTAGATGTTCATTGTTTACTTGTATTTTCTGTCGAAATGCAGAACATTACTCGCGATGTTCTCTCTATCTCTCTCTCTTGCAGGTGGTGCTCGTGCTGAAGAGTGTGGACATCTACGGGCTGCCGATGAACCCTCCGCGCATTGTGGTGCAGATCGCTTCGCAGATTCTGGCGTACACGAACTCCTGTGTGAACCCGTTCCTCTACGCTTTCCTCTCGGACAACTTCCGCAAGAGCTTCCGGAAAGTCATCTTCTGCTACCGGAAGACGCCGGCGGCGGTCGGCTCCTGCCCGACGCGGACGCGGGGGGAGGAGATCGATTTCGCCGAGCGAGAGACGCTTGCCAACCCTGCGAACAAGGCTCCCAAAATCATGAACGACATCCTGTAACGAAGACTGCGATGGTGCGCCGTCAACTGAAGCATCGGGCCCTACTGGCACCACATTTCTTTCCCCATCAAGGACGCTGCATTCCGTCATTCGGCAGTTCTGCGCTGTGTACGTCTTGTGTCGTTGACAGAGTGTGACTGTCCAGTTTCTGCATATGATGCAGTTCCAAAAACGTGACAATGGTGTTAACGAAGATCGCTGGCTAAAAAAAAAAATTACTTCAATCAGAATTCAGCCTACCACGCTACGGATGACGCAACATCAATCAAACGACCGAAAGAAAGATAACCTTTTGTCTTCGAGAAATAGTTTCAGCGTCACCGCCTCACCAAGCTGCTACTAATCGCCGACAAGCCACTTTGTGTCGTCACAAAACACATCAGACATCGTAGCGTCCCGGCCCAATGTTGTGTAAATGGTTCTTCTTCAATGTGGTGCGGCCGTGGCGGGCTCCTTCTAGCTGACGCCTCTGCTCCCTCGCGTGTTTTTTTATTCCTTGGCATTCTTGGATCCTGCCTCAGGTGTGCGCGCATAGCGTCAACTTTCGAAATATTAAAAAACCAGCTCTTTGCGATGAAGAACAAGATGTCGTTGACTGATTGGAGCAAAAATTTTTTTCAATGTCGTGAGTGTTTGCACGATATCTTCGTAGGGAGCTTTACACAGATGAGCAGGCTAACGACAGCTTTAACCGCACAAAACGCACCTGTCGAGAGGGCGTGAGGAACAAGAGAAGCGGTTGATGAAACAGGGCCAAATTGTTCTTCTACCTGCTACGCTGTTCCCCTAACTTTGTGAAGCTTAAGTCAGAGTTATTATCCCAATATGCTAAAAGTTGGAGTCGGGGAACACGAGGCGTTGTTTGGTGAAGTTAAACTGTGATAGTGATAGCTAGAAAGAAAGAATGTTTTGCCCACAACATCCTTCCAAGACTGACGACACTGATATATTCCATGTGGGCCCCCATAGACATTGCTAAGTTCGAGTGAGCTTAGCCGTGGCTGTACAATTAAGATTCTTTCAAAAACAGGTAGTGCATGTCGGCACAACATTTGATATTCATGGGTTATTGCTTCATTTACACCGTTATTATGAACACACTATTCATCTAAAAGAAAAACAAGTCTCTCAAGCATTTTGGTTCCAACGAAGACCGTAGCGATTTTCGCATGCCCAGATAGATGCCTATATTAAAGTGATGAGAACTTATTATAATAGTTATTTGCCAACGTATACCGCAGTGACATAGTCGCACAAGAAAGAGTGGAACGTAAGTGTAAATATATATGTTTAGCCTCGTTCAGAGGTCATTGCAATCATACCCTCCATATTGCACAGAACATGCCAGTGACTTAAGCAACTGCCCCGTTGTCCTGTCCTACGCGCAAACCATGCGAATTGCTTTAGGTTGTGTTCGCGTATGCGTATATTGCTGGGTTTTTTCACTTACATTTGTGGATTATTCGTTACGTGGAAACTATGCGTGACCGAACGTTTACGACGTGTTTTCCATTGCGAACTATCTCTTTTACTAGCTTGGAAATAGACAGGCATGAATTGCTTATGACTTATGATGTTCACTATGTGTACTAAACCATATATTTGCACACCTGTTCTTTCCACATACCCTCTTCCCGTGTCTCTCATCAATAGCTTACTGGATTTCCTTTGACGTGATTTCAGGTTCTTAAGCCTATGAGTCGGTGAGCACGACAAACAGGGGACCTCTCGAGTGAACGATAAATAAAAAAATACGATCTCCAATTTGCATGTAAGCATTAAAATTAGAGTGATCCGGGGCCAGTAAGTGGGTGAACTGACGGGAATGATACACGCGTGCTTGAAAACCTCTCGATCTTCGTCAGAAACGAAGTGTGTTCGTTATGCTTCTCAATAGTTGGTTAATTATATTAACTAAGAACTGTGCAGAACACGAGTAGACTAGGCCAGCCTTACGAGTTAACAATACACTGATCATCCAATGCATGTAGCCGAAACTGCTGAAACTATCATGCACCGCAGGCGCTGCATATAGGAAGTACCTGTTGTCGCACCGACCTTTGGTACGAGACGTGCTTCGGGATCGGGTCGGCCTCTTTCAGGGCCCCTCATGTTCGCCGGCGGTGTTTTTGCTGTCATACGAGCAGCATGTGCAATGCTTAAAAGCAGCGATGCCTGTCTATGGTACGCGCTCTAATTCGCTTATCTTCATTAAGATGGAAACTTGTTTGTCGTACTCTGGAAGTTCACATTTTCTACGGCGTCCACATCTCCTCTGCTGGAATCTTGCCGCCTTTCTCTCGTACGAAAAGTTCAGCTTCTGCCGTTCCCTAACCTATCGGCCTTCACATCTCTCGACGGAGCACAACACCCTATCAACGTTCGGCTCTCTAACGGAATACGTGTCTTCTACCCAAGGACGCTTGGACCACTTTTGTAGCGCCGTGCGGTAACCTAGGTGTTGTGTACAAGTGTCACAAGAAGAATTTGAATGCTCGAACCTTCGTGCAGAACTCGGACCGACAGTGAATGTGTGGTGAATGTGTGCAATTTTAACTTATCTATCGTGGCCTAAGCCGTGTTCATGGAGAAGAAGAAGAAAAAAACACACCAACGTCGCGCTCCTCGTGACCTGTACTTCTTGCGCTGCTTAAACAGAGTGTCATCTCGGTGCTTCAACTGTGATGAAAGCCGTGTAACTTATATTTTTGTCTCTTTCTCTCTACGTCTCTTTAAAAAGAACTGTTCCACGAGTGAGAGTGTTTGTGTTCCGATGCCAAAAAACGCCTCTGTGTTTGCCTAGTGAGCTTGTGCAATTCCCTCTATCAAGAATCAACTTCACCGAATCTGGCACATACATCTTCAAAGAAAAAAAAAATGTTATTGTGCTTGTCTACTTAGGGTGTTGGGCGTTGTCCACTTGTTACCTATTGTGCTTGTGACGCAGCTAATCTTCACAGCAGGGTAGCAAGTAAACTTAATGCTGTTACAGGGGGGAAAGTATAGACGGTTAGCTTGGTTCTCATAGTTCAAGCTGTAACTGTAGGCTCAGGCTTTTTGCCGTGTCGGAGGAAAAACGAAAGACATTTTTGAAAGACTGTTACCATCTTGTTGAAGTTTATTATACGCAACCTGTATCCAGCGTATGTCATTTACTCTAGAGGAGGTGCAAGCGAACCTTTCTTAAAAAAAATAAAACTGGTTAAATTTTCGTCCCACTCTAATCACACGAAAATTAAAAACGAGCACTCCTGACTGGTGCCAAGAAATAAAACGCCAAAGCTGCCGGGGCTTTCATTTTTACGTCCTGTGCCTCCAAGACGTGTTCTCCTGTACTAATTATCTTCGTTCAATATGTACAATAAACGCGTTTGAAGTCCATTTGCATTGCTATGAATATGTGTTTTATGTGTTTCTAGCAGGTGTCAATTATTTCATGTAAAAAGAAACCTCGTGTACAATTCTTCGCAATGGCAAACCAGAGCACATATTCTGAAAAAGATCTTAAGCTCAAATTTTTCTGAAACGAAAGATCCAGTCAATCCGTATACTCGAAATAGACATAGTGAATGCAGTAAGCCAATGGCAAAGGTTGCTGACGACTGAGACAACTCAGCGTCAGTTCTGTAGAAATTCAAAAGCTGAAGAAGCTTCCCCAGAAGGAAGATCGATTGTCATCCACCTGATGATGGTACAATGCAGGATGGTACAAGGAAAACCCATAATGACTTTGTCAGAGAGAAAGCTTCTCAGTTCAAAGAAAATGGTGCGGAAACCATCCACGACGATTCTCAACGCAAGCAAATAGCCCAAACAAATGCAAGAACAAACCAGCAAGTGAACGAAGCAACTAACTAACTAACTAACTAACTAACTAACTAACTAACTAACTAACTAACTAACTAACTAACTAACTAACTAACTAACTAACTAACCAACTAACCAACTAACCAACTAACGAACGAACGAACGAACGAACGAACGAACGAACGAACGAACGAACGAACGAACGAACGAACGAAGGAACGAACGAACGAACGAACGAACGAACCTTTTCCTTTCCGAATCCAACCAACAACCGCCGTTCAGCAACCACCAACCATCCACCACCCACCAACAACGAAAACGGACGAAAGTGGCAAGGTAAGCTATTCGCTTTAAAACTCGTCTTCGTGGAAGGATGGAGCCGTGATCAACCTCTTACCGCGCGTTGGTCTACCATCTGAACTAGCCATGAGGAAGCAGATTGACGGGCAAGGTAAATGTATTCGGCAATTCGAAGCACAGAGACCTTTTTTTCCCTGCGCCATTAGCGATATACGACACGAGTACAAATTAGTTGAGCTTGTTGTAATGCCGTAATGCTCTCAAAATTAGGTGGCTTTGGGCGTCGGTTTAAGGTTACTCAAGCACACTCGATGCAAACTGAGGGTTCTCTGCCACTTAAAATACCGCTAGCGCTATAATTTGGAATCCTAGTGTAACGAATCAACAGACAAATTCGAAAACCTGCGGTTTTCTTTTTTTCTTACTAAAGTTGTAGCTATATGCAATTGCACACCCACTGGTTCTCCCGCTTTACGCATCACATACTTCTGGTGAATGATTTGCTCGACGTTTTCTGAGCCGTCGCTGAACAGCGTAAGGTGGCGGATCTTACACAGGTGGTGTGAGCTGTTCGTGCCCCATAGGTCTGCTGTCGACGTTAGACAAGCACCGCCACCACAAGCGACGTTACGTCACGTGTGCACTCACGTGCGCGGAAGTGCAGGGTACGTCTTGGTTGTTCAAGGCCCTCCGTCTAGTGCAATTGTCTTACTGCAGTAATTGAATTTCTGTAAATAAATTGCGTAAGACAATTCGTAAAGTACGACTTACACACAGGCAGCAGACATGACAGCTTCGGCTTGTAATTCGAGTATACGAAAAAACATTTGTGTTATGCGTAAACTCAAAGACAAAGCAATTTTTTTCAGCTCCCGTGGCCTCTAGGTGTCGGTACTGTTTTTGGATGAGTACAAAACGAGCCCACGAAGAATTCCCACCAACAAGAGGTTAACAGCTTCACTGTAAAAGGTGTCAGCAGTAACGCCAATGCTCCTAAATCCAACTGAAACAAATTTTCACTTGGGCTTATTAATCTGAATTGAAGATAAACTACTGAGGCATTCTTGGTAAAGTTTCAGGGCTGGTAATTCCCTACTTCTTTTAACAGCATCTGTATTTATTTATTCGCGTTACCTTACAGGCCCATTGAAGGGCATTGAGTAAGGGTGGCAACAGTAATTACATTGTTATACAATATTATTACGCAGTGAATTCTAGTTCTCACGGTAGATAGCACCTAAGCATACAACACTTGCCCCTGGTGGTTAATGACTATTAGGCAAGTCCAGGCATGTCTGCTTTGATATATTTACAGCCTGTGGTGGACTGCGTCAAATATAGGAGGTGATTTATGTATTTGTAGGAATGCTGTTTTATCTAGTTCCGCTGCTCCCGGTGGTATCAGTACAAGTGGTATCATTGGGTGGTGCCGGTAGTACCAGAGATATTTGTATTGGGTGGCGATGTGTGGTCGGTGGTACCAGTGGTACCGGTGGTAAGGATACTGGTGGTAGCAGTTGCACAGGTGGCAATGGTCGTGCAAAAACAGCGTTCCTGCATTCTTATCTCGCGAGAGCTACTGTTTTGCCGTCGTGAAAACATTTTGCCTCACTTCGAAGACAGAGACGCTGTCGCTTGGGGCCTCAGAATAAATTCTGATTATTACACCTCATTCGTACCCCCAACCCAATCCCGAAATCGTTATTTTTGATGCGGGTCAACTACAGAGTTTGTATCGCCTGTCAATTTTATTCGAAGGGTCAAAGTGGAGAAAGAGTGTATGTGAAGTGTGGGAATGCGCTCAGGTTGGAAAGGTCTATCTCTCTCTCTCTCTCTCTCTCTCTCTCTCTATATATATATATATATATATATATATATATATATATATATATATATATATATATATATATATATATATATATATATATATATAAACCCTGGCAAGGAACCAACAATTAATGGCCGCCAGTAAGTTTCTAAAGTCTTTGTAGGAGCACGTTTATCTAGATCAATTCACCACAGGGGACCTTGATCATGAGAAGGAGGTCTGCAAAAAATGGGTTGGAGTGCATACGCCAGCCACTACACAACCCTTACTGGCAGCCTGCTATGGTCATTCAAAAGAAAATTGCACAATCATTGCATTCTGCCGGTGCTAACTTATGGGAAAGAAACTTCAAGGTTAACAAGAAGCTCGGGAACAAGCTAAGGAACGCGCAAAGAGCGATGGAACTATAGATGTTAGGTGTAACGTTAGGAGCAAGGAAAACAGCGGTGTTGATCAGAAAGAAAATGGGACAGCCGATATTCTAGCTGATCAACATTGAGAGAAAAAATATGCCTTGGGCAAGCCATGTAATTCCTTGGGTGGACACAGGTGAAGCATTATAGTTACAGAGTGAGTGTCAAGGGAAAAGAAGCGCAGTCGAGGACGGCAGAAAATTAGGTTGGTTCATGAAACAAGGAAATTTGCATGAGCCAGTTGGAATCAGCTACCGCACAGCAGGGATAATTGAAATCGCTGGCCTAGGCTTTTGTCCTGCAGTGGACGTATAAACAGGATAATGATGATGACAAGAAGGACGATTATGAGATAATGCGACTGGCAGTGATCTACTCCCGACGACCGTCACCTGCACTTCGCTCCAGACTGAGCTCCTCAACAAGACTATCTAATCTAGGGAACGTGGTTAAAATTATGGATCGAGGACCGAAAAGAAGCGCGACGTAATGCTAACGCACTTGGCTAAATCGCCACTAATATGTTTTTTGTTTCCTTTTTGATGCAACGGCACATGCCGAGTACTTTTTTATCGCTAGTAGTGCGCAGGATATCCTGTTTCCAAATGTTCCTTACAGCTTCGTATGGAGTGCCAGTGTCGATGTTTCTGAAAGATATGTTCCGAAAGTTTTATCCTTTCAGAAGATGTTCCAGTACACCAGAGTAAACAAAAATGAGAAGCGAGATTGCGTTGTGTAGGACCTACAGAGCAACGCAAAACAATTTCATACTTGACAAATCTTTTCTTAAACTTCGTATATTTAGTAGTTTGGGGAAAATCTTTTTTATTAAGGGAGTAAACGAAATCAAAGCTTCTGTTCCTTAAATTTCTCCCCGGCAATTGAACACTGGCAACTCGATGTGACGTCAGTAATTTCAAAAGTACTTTCTGGAATTTGGGCTCTTCTGGCGCAGCTATTGCTCACCACTTTCTTGGTTGTATATGTAGTGGAAACTATGCAGCCATTATCTGCCGTAAAAATGATGAACTGTTGGCCTCAGCAAAGCCAGTGATGTCACGGTGGTTTTGCCAACGGCATAGTTGTAGGGCATTTTAATATTAATCGCAGATGTCCTTCGGCGACTATGCCTCGTTTACTGTGGCACACCCGGAGATCGAAGAGGCATCAGAATCTCCTGGCGCCAAAATGTGGTGCCGATTACACTGCTTCAAAGTCGCAATATTGAACTTAATATTGAATTGAATATATCTTTATTTCCAACAGATTGGGGGAGACAGGGAAGAAAAGCTGGAAGTGCAGCTTGAAAAAACACCCTGCCCCCATATACGAATATGCCGCCAGAACAAGTAACGCAGGCGATATTCTGTTGTCAGCGTGGTCTACCCGGCAAAAACTCACTTAAAAGACCTCACCATTTTTTTACGAACTGCGAAGAAGGATGACTCACTTGTCGTACATATTGGTCCTTGCGAACGATTATTGCTGCAGATGCGGCAGAAATGGGTCCGGAAACAACCATCCCGGCGAGGGACAGTTTGCCGAAATTTTCCACCACCGAATTGCAGTACACGTCGCTCTAGACGCTGAATGTCTAGTCTGAACGGGGCTCCAGGGTGGCCATTTGGCTATTTTATTAGCTCAATTTACTAAAGTCAATTTAAACTTACAAGAAGTGGCGTTGCCTCCAGTGACATTGGCATCACTAGGAAGGCCAAAAGTGCAGGTCTTAGTTCAGCAAACGAAGGCCAGCTGGATGACTAAGATACCCTTAATTCCAAGGTTTACTTCTGAGGAAAGAAAAATTACTGCACGCAAAAGAGCCCTGATGGGTCAAAACTGACGCAAAACCCTTATCTATTGCATTTTATTCTCGATCCTGTGTTTCTTCGGAACTGTAAACTCCATTATTGTGCAGCTATGACCGGTAAAAGGCACTGCCGCTCTTTTCCAAGGCTAAAGGACCCGTCTGACCACCTTGGACCCTATGGCACGTTAGATCGATGCGCATTGGTTCAGGAAACCATTCCTTTTTCCTCTATTTCTGACACCCGTTCCTTGCAAATGGTAGACAGCCGAACGCTTTTTCGTTCAACCTCCGTATCTTTTTATATTCATATTCGCTTTTTTTGTCTAAAATCAATCGGTTACTCAGTCACTGGATTAATTGCTATCAGTACTCAGTCATATATATATTTCAATGTGTCAGTCAATAAGATAATCGCTAAAACACTCAACCGGTCAATCCATCAGTCAATCAGCCTCACCTCTCGGGTATTACTCAATGTCAGGAACCTCCATGTGCCTGGGCCACTGTATTTGCACCGTCGACCTGCTTAGACGTTTAGCCACCAGCAGTATTTACGACACCATGTCGCCTACGAACGTACTCACGAAAGCGTCCTGTCGAACGTCCTCCCGAACGTCCTCAAGAACATCCTCTTGAACGTGCTCTCGAACGGTCCCCCGAATCTTTCAGTCCAGTCGACTGCAACGTGAGAGCTCACATTGTACCCATGCTTTCAACGCAGGTTGCCATGCTCTCGGCAGCCTTGAATCTTGCACGGCGACACTCTCGCGTTGGCCGCTACCACTCGGCTCACTTCCTTCCTTCGACGCTCGTCCCTATACACTCACGAAGTTCGTTTACGAGCCATACGTGACCTACACCGTACCCGGCACGGCGCCTTCCCGGCCTCTTCGTCGAAGGAAGCCGGGCCACGCTGACCGACAGTATATGGCTTCTCGGGAGGGCGGCGTTTCTACACCGAATTCCGTAGAGCGGGTGTGCTAGCTTTCTTTTCTGTCTGTAGCCTTTCTCATTTCCTTCGGACTATTACCGAGTGACGGCAAACAAAGACCCACGTATTTTTTTTTGTCAGCCCAGGCCGCAGCTACAAGTACAGCGACGTGACGCGAAAGGCGTATGTCGCCTAGCAGAGTTGTCTTTGCGTTGTACGAACTGCAAAAGGAACGCCATTTTTTTTTATTGCGGTGTGAAAAAAAAAACTTTTTACGATGAAAATATAGTTCCAACATTGCTGGTGAAAGCGTGCAAAATCGGAAAATGGAGGTCAGAGTATGCACGTACTTGCGGAATGCATGTTTTGATAACTTCATGATTTTTTACAGCCGGTATTGCGCTATGCGTAGTATTCGCGCGAAACAAACTTTTATTTGTCACTCTCTTGCAAGTGGTTTTACTTGCCTAAAACTAAACTACTCCACAAAAAAACTAAAAAGAAAAACTGAGACCTTTATGTTTGCGTTGAGTGCGTTGACGTTGTGTCACCGGCAATGCGCCGCTTAAAATTTCTAAAAAGGGCCTCATAAGCGCCCTGCGCTCAAATAGGTAAAATATTGCCAAAAACATTATTCAAATGGCACTCATCTGATTGATTTTTTACCTTATTCCCTTGATTTATTCACTTGATAGGTCTAAAACAGGTAGCTTTTTTTTTTGCATCTGTCTCTGTGCCAATCGGTTACTGAGAATACCACTATACTAACAAATACGTAGCTGACATGCTACAAGTGCTTCGAGCAGCATGTATGTATCTTACTTTTAATTCCAAAGGTCTACATTACGTTCTAAACCGGAAATAGTCCTGTCGGAAAATATTAGTTCCTGATGTATTCCTGGAACAGAGCTCAGGACGTGTGGTGTGTTGCTTCGCCCTGCCTCTCGCCTCCTCGCGTCTCCAAAACGGGAGATTACGTTACCTCCAACATTAGATGATCGGGAAGACAGCAAGTGTGGAGCCACCGGCCATCTCGGCTCGCCCTCGTAGCCTTTTTGCAGCCGCCGCAGATTGCCTCATAGCTACGACGCGTTGACCGCGCATGCGCACGACGGCGTAGACAGCCATGCGCAGCCGTGGCCGAGCTAGAGGAAGACACGCTCGTTTTGACCTCGTGACTTCCCAGATTGAGCGCGTGGCAGGATGGACCACATGAAGACACCATCCTTCTCGGAGTGTTAGGATGGCTAGTTGGACGTGTTGGTTGAGCAAGATCCGAAGTGTGTGTGTGTGTGCGCGCGTGTGCGTGCATGTGCGTGTGCTTGCATGTGCGTGTGTGTTCTCTCTTCGTCCACCGTCGCTGTCGCGCTTTCACTTCAGATCCTTGGAAGACTACGTACGCACCCTCTCTCTCGAAGCCACAGCGTAGGGAGCGAACGGTGCTTGGACTTTGTATGGAACATCGCTGTAAAGGGGACGGTGAAAATTTACCTTGTGTGTCCGTATGATTTGTTACAGCAATAAAAGAAACTGAATCCTCGGTGGATGTCGCAGGCACAGCACCCCCAAATATTTGCGTAAATCATCCACTTAATTCGAACCAAACTGAATTGGTTCTGATGACGGTGATCAAGATTGAAGTTCTTGGAAGGAATGCTTCACGTGGAAGCAAACATAGCGAAAGAAAAAACTCTTAGAGATGTTTGCACTGCATATTAAGCTGCTTTACTTCAGTCAGTTTGGCGACCTCCCTAAAAGCTTCCTTGTAGGCGGGAAGGCTGCCATTACCATCAACACTCGTACTTTGTTTGTTCATTTAACTGGGTGCCTGCGAAAGAGAGCGTTAGGTGTAATATACGCGCAATCAGCGGAAATTCCTTTTTGCACCGTTTCTGACAGCCAAAACGTAGTTTTCTCATAGTCATTCATGCAGTCAATATAATCAATGGTTCGTGCAAGTCAATCACCCGGTCCATCGATCAGTGAACACGTTGCTCAGTCAATCCGCCAATTTAGTCAGTCACTGAACCGGCCAGTAAGGAGGTGAAAAATTGTACAAGAACGTCGAATCATCAGTCAATCGGCTAGTGAGTCAGTCAATCAATCGGCAGGCCAATCAGACAGTCAATCAATCAAGTGCTATTCATCGTGTCAATAGGCCAGTCGGTCGATTAGTCAGTCTGCCAGTCGTATCGCCTGTCCATCAGCCAGTCAGCTTGTCAGTCAATTCAGCCAGTCAGTCGGCCCGTTCATCGAGTGTCAGCCAGTCATTCAATAAGTACTCAATCGGTCAGTCACTCAAGCCAGTCGAGTCCCTCATTTGGTCAGACAGTCCGTCAGCCAATGCGTTAGTCATTTAGTATGTCTTCAGGTCAGTCATAGCATTAATACGCCAATCAGACAAAGTGAAAGACAAGATACCTTTCAAGACACTAACCTTGTGTTCGAAGACTGCGCCCTAGGGAATGCGAGCAGAGCGACTTCTTTGTACGTCTATCCTTTGAACGATGCACTAAGATAACAGAAACTGCGTAGACAAGACAGTTTTGTGTGAAGGACATGCATCTTTAAGCGTAGCGAGCAGGTGCGAACTGGGAACACGTAATCAAGATCACGTGGTTAGCAAGCACATCTTTTGTCACTCTTGCGTCTTTTATACTTGACAAAAGGCGAGGCCTTTGTGCCAAATTTCACTTTTCCCAATCTAACATTAACGGAAACGAAACAACTCGCCTAGAATACACGTGACGGGCTTTAATACTGGAAACGCAGGGAACACACCGGTACATGGCCATGTAAATTCCATGTGGAATGTGAGGCGTTTGCATCAGAGTTATGCGCTGAATAGCGAGAAATGAAAAGTGACAGATGCATAAAACTTCAATTTTGCTTTCAACAGGAGACTAAAGAACAGCTAGCGAAGCACAGAGAGCACGTAGCGGCGACGACAAATCAAACTACGGGGACTGAAATGCAAAAACGGCTGCATGACGTCCATCGTCAACAAAGCGAGCGCATTATTCGGTCCCCGATGGCACATACCGCAAACTCACGCCATTCATCTCCAATGGAAGTAAGCCTTTACGAAGGAAAAAAGAGAGACCATCGTGAAAAAGCCTGACCATTTATCCTGGGCCCGCTGGCTCTAGCGGTCAGACAGTAGCCTGAGAAAATGACATTTTTGGAATTGCGCTGCGGTGTGAACTACGTTATGTTTCTGCTTTTCGAGTACCGGTGGAGCAATAAACGTCGAACCGCTAAGCCGCAACGAGCGATTCGCAAGCCCATACGTCACAACAGAGACAAAACACGTGTGAGGTCACCATCTTCCGCCGGCGTATTTTCAAGTCAAGTCGCGTTATAACAACGCAGACTCGACTCTCGTAAATCTTTCCCCGGAGCAGTCTGGCATTCCCGTTGGAGAAACTTGTGCCGCTGCGCTCTGCAACTACAGAAAAAATGGCCAGGCTTAGCTTGGTTAAGCCAAGCATGCGTCGCATATTGCGCGAGTTGGCGCCCAGCTTTTCCTCCGCTTGTCGTGACGTCACGTCACGTGGTTGCGCTAAAGGTCAATGGTGGCTGCCCGGCCCCGCCCAAGGGTTGAACTGAGTCATTGCAATATGCAACGCATAAAAATAGAAGCAACTTAATAACAAACATAGCAAACTTAAAAGACAATACACGCACATATGAGACGCGCAGCAATGAACAATGGCTCATACCCTCAATGGTGGCTGCGCGGCCGCGCCCAAGGGCTGAACTGAGTGACTGTAATATGCAACGCATAAAAGAAACGAAAAACACTGCGTATGGGAAACAACTTCAGAGTAACGCGCGATATGGCAGTCAGTGGCGAATACGCCACCCAGTGGGAACACAGACGTTGGCTGCTTTGGAGTTCGCTTGGGGAAGCGGTTGTGCTAAATGAGCTCCGCATGCAACCGGAGTGGAGTCACCAGGAGAGTACGGGAAAATGAAATCGTGATTCGAGACGGAGAGCAAAAAAAAAAGGAACCATGCAAGCTTTGCAAAGAAAACAATTCGACTGCCATATGTGCCAACAGAAGGGAAACAAAAGAAATCTGGGCATTGCAGCTGAATGCGTGAACGCCAATGGATATTTTCCCCCGATACTTTTTTTTTCACGGCACTGAAGTTTCCTTGAGTAACAACAGTTATATCTCGTAATACATTCTACTTCTTCATAACAGGGGGGTTCTTGTCGAAAACATAAAGAAAGGGAGTAGTGTTTGGAACCTTGAAGTCAGTTAAGAAAACGGTCTTCGAATCTTTATTTTCTTATTATTCGCGCTGAGTCAAAACTCTAACTCTACGCGTTGTGTTAGGCCCTAACGAGAGCCTAATGCTATGTTCACACTACGGTCGTAACGCGCGTAACAGCTTTTTTGGCGTATCGAACGTAACGGCTGTAAAAAACGTTACGGCAGTTAAGCCGGCACCTTTGTTCACATTTACTGCTGCTTAAATTACGGCTTTTACAACAGGCCAATCAAATTTGGAGCTGCAGAATCGACGTCACCAGCGGTCCGATATGGCTCCTGCCAACGTGCCAGCGCTGGCCGAGATCGAAGAAATTCACGCTCAAAACAAACTTATAGTCATGTATTCAATCGCCCAAAGACGACGAAGGCGACGCAGAAGGGTTTGGGTGCGGCAAGTATTTCTCGACAGGGCCGCGGACGGCGATTTTCACAACCTTTTCGCCAAGCTCCGAGTTGGTGACGCTGCGATGTTTCATAACATCATGCGCATGTCGCCCCAGCAGTTCCGCTTCCTTGAAAACCTAATGAGACCACTCATCGAAGTTCGGAGCACGCATCTGCGGCCATCGATTTCCTCGGCCGATAAACCAGATGAACTGAAAACAGTCTCGCAAGGCGCACGGCAAAAATTTTCACGCACACAGCCAATCGTGCGCACGGAATGTCGGAATGGCACTTCCCGCGCCCGGATCGAGCTGTCTGCAGACGGGAGGACGGAAGTGTCGTCACCGGTTGTTGAAAGCCGAATGCTTATCGGTCATTGGCTCTGTCGCAACGGTCGTAACATAACAGTCGTAAATGTTGCCGACCCTTTAACACTCTCACCCACGATTTTTGCGAGAATTGCGCACGTTGGTACCTTTACGTTCGCAGTCTGAACTAGACGCATACGCTTGTTGCGCTTCCGCTTACGTATGTTACGAAAAATCGGCGCCTTACGAACGTAGTCTGAACATAGCATAACATGCAAGACCCTTACCGTAGTGTGCTGGCATTCGTGTGACTGCCTCAGGTGTGCACCTATTAAAAAAATTTTAAAAATTGTTACGAAAAACTAGCTCTGTACCTCACCACTAGCTTAGCAAAGTTGGCTAAAGAAAAGGCAGTAAGTTTACCCCGAGTTTCTAGGAAGGCGCACGTAGGCGCATGCAAAGTAGCGTGGCGGTTGCCACGCTACTTTACATCGATTTCTGTATCTCTTGTTTTCTGCTTTGTTGCGACTTTTATTCCTGCTCATTTGTTGGTTTTTCTTGCTTCTGTCTTCACACGTTCTTGTTTCTTCAGATAGCTTCCGTTTCTTGCACCAATTCGGCTCATTATTAATAAAACTTTAGTTGGCAGTCAGCGATTGTCCTTGTCACTTCTCATGTGCAATCTAAACCTTCGCACTGTGCACTTAAGAAAGGAAAAAAAGGAAGCGGCTTTAAAATATGCGCCAAACTCTCCGATTAGCCGCCTAATGTCACACAGCCACTTCATTTAACAGGCTATAGGGGTCGCGCAAAGTAATATTTTATTTTTCTTTTACACAAACGAGGAGGCCATATCGACAGTTATCGCTACATTTCGAAAATATAGGGGCTTTAATTTTGCCTTGCCTCGTTTCCTAAGATGTCTTAGTATAGATAGGATATTGTTCTGCGGTGTCACCAGAACTGGGCTGCTGGTTCGAGAGACCGGGGTACATTCTGCTAGAATAGTTGCTGTTCTTTCACTCAACCCGATGGTCTTTTCAGGGGCCCCAATGAACTTTTTATAAGCCACGAGCAATGGGCAATAAAGATTGCACACAGCCACTGAAGTGAAAGCGTTCTGTGCCATCCATCAAACATATAGTTATTCTTCCGACACGACGACTGCAGCCGCGATGAAACAAGAATGTCGTACTTTCAGGCTTCCACAGGAAAAGGGGCCGACTGTACTCAAACATGTTTTATTCCATGTTGTCACAACACAGGTGCTAAAAAGTAACACATGGACAGCGAGAAGGTTACGGGAGGAAATCCTCGCACCGACATTGTGGCAGCGGCTTGCAAACAAGTACTGTGGGCGAGAGAGGTGGGCAACATCACCCGCTTAGACTACCACGTAGATATATCATAAGCACACGTGTGCAGATATGCCACAAAGGACGAGAATAACGGAACGAAAGGCTTGAACGTCGTGGTCATTGGACGTAACCTCGCGTATGGACGACTAATATTTCCACTTCCTTCTGACAACATTGGCGAGAAAGCAAACATGCTGACGATAAGCTTTATAAGTACGTCCAAAAGGCTCCATGAAACCTGGACAATGCAAACTTGAATGAATGAATGTTTAGTTTGACAAAAAAAAATAGAAAGAATCTCTGCCAAAGAGGCTGACAAAAAGGCACGAATATCTGACTAAGTGTCAGTCCCTTTCCTCGACCCGTTCCCAGGGCACAAAACACTCAAACACTGTTGGCAGCACTCGCTGTAAAAACAGTTCTGCCTCGAAATTTAGGCTTCAATGTCAAGCGCGGTCTGCAGTCAAAGAGATCAAAGAAGCACAAAGAACGCCCCCCTTTGTTTTTCTCTATAGAAAATGTGGACTATCCGGCTTTGCAGCAGATGACTTGAATTTGGCGGCATTGTCATCTTTAGAGTGCATAGGCGTGATTCAAGGTGGTACTGGCGGGTCACCGATGGGACAAAGAAGGCCGCATGTCACCGTGTTGTCTTCGACAGTTAACTGCGCATTACTCGTGACCAGGGTCAACCTGGAAATTTCGCAAGGACTGCAACATTTTCACGTTCATGCCATTTCCACATCAGTGAAGCGATACTATCATGTAAGGGAGGGGATGCCAGAGAGCACTGGCACTTTCTGCGAAATTAACTTCAAAAACCAAAAAAAGAAAGGTTTCCGCTGGCACTGCTGCGATCACAAGCACTCGTTTGGACAACATGTTGTTTTTCTAGAACGGATGCAAGACTCGGAGAAGTGTAACAGAGGACTCTTTTCGTGATCGAAACGGCCGAGTGGAGGTTCTTTGATCTCACGGAGGAAGCACGCTTTCTTTTGTACTCGTGGCAAGGCAAAAAAACAGGTTGTCATCCCTATTTTGTTTCCGTACAGGCAGCGCCCCTTTTATCCACATGGAGTTCCTTTGGTTGCCCGCATCCTTAGTCTGGAGCTAGCCATCCAGAGTGCTGTTCGATAGTGCCCGCAATGTTTGCCTCTCGAGGACGAGGTCACGGCATGGTTTTCATATACATGGGTGAGGTTGGCCGGAAAAAAGGTACGGGGTTGTGCAGTTCCTCCAATGTCCGGACCCCAGAAAAAAAAAATTGCGAGTGGACACTTCTTGTTTGGGGAAAAGAAACGTTACAAACACATGAGCTAGATAAGGCAGCGGAACCCTCTAAGAATAAGTGATGAAAGCGCGTTTTTCTTTCTAATATATATTCTGAAAGACAACGCGTCCTTTTGTAGCGTAACAAAAAGGCTAAAGGCACGAGCCAGAAAAGCAAACTTGCGGGTAATCCTTTTCAGGGAGATACTTCTGAGTCACACAAAAGAATGGCAGTTGCCCCAACGAATACAGCAACAGGAGAAATAACGCCGCCATGACAACAAGGATGGCACGAGCAAAGACGTATTATGTACGCAGACATGCAGACTTCCATTGTGATTCATTCTGCCACGGGTAAAGAATGAGTGACGAGAAAGAAACCACACATTCGAGAGAAGTAAGCTCTGCTTGGGTACAATAGAAACCCTAATAACAAAATACCTGGTCGGTGATTCTCACAAAGATTTTGGATTGTAACATGTGCTTCTATGTAGCCCTTTCAGATAGCATACTGAAGTCTGCATTAGTTTCCGTTTGTTTCTTTGTTGTTTGTTTGTTTACTAAGCAGGCGTACTGGAATACAAAATATGAACAACAGTAGGCAAGATTCAGTTTCTCTCAGGATATCGTCACAACTAATGTTGCGCAAACCCAGGCGGAAGAAAATGTTTCCAAGCTTTGTCTATTAAATAAGCAGCTATACGTGTATGTACTGTATGGCGCTCATTGGTGAGCCTCTTTGAACCCAGGTGAAATGAAATGTTGCCGTTCGTGTAGCGCATTCACCGGGAAGATTACTACGCGCTCCTTTTATCAGTATGCTGCTCAAAGTACCTATGGGCTCCTCGCATCATGCTTGGAATTCCTCAACTATGGTTCACCTTGACCATTCTTACAAAGTTATGCTGAAACATCTTTTCCGTTCGGGTGCTTTGTGGTGGTCGGATGTTTCCAAGCTGACTTTGAGCGTATTTTCACTTTGAGAGTTACCGCCAAGAATCACTGCCTCGTTTGACATCATTGTTCCTTGACTTCTGATGTCAGTACATCTTGGTCGGGCGTTCGGCTGCAATAGGAAGAGCTGTTTTATGGCACCATAAATACAGTGAACCCCATATTATTAGTACTGACATACCAGCACAATCAAGAACAAAAATACAGAATTTACTTAATGGGAATTCGACCAAATTAATTTCCAACTGTGAGAAGAGTGCCGAGGCGTCTATAAAGTCAAGGCAAATCGTAACCACACATGCTGTATAGTTGGAATATGAAATGTATTTCTGGTGTATTGTTGATGTAGCGTCCCTTTGGCTGGACGTGCTTCAATTAATCTCAGGGAGAAACAAACTGTCATCATTGCGGGAGGGCATGCAGTACGAGTGTTTGATTATTTTTGCTGGTGACCTGCACAGTCCGTAGATTAATAATATTTGGGGTTTTACGTGCGAAAACCACTTTCTGATTATGAGGCACGCCGTAGTGGAGGACTCCGGAAATTTTGACCACCTGGGGTTCTTTAACGTGCACCTAAATCTAAGTACACGGGTGTTTTCGCATTTCGCCCCCATCGAAATGCAGCCGCCGTGGCCGGGATTCGATCCCGCGACCTCGTGCTCAGCAGCCCAACACCATAGCCACTGAGCAACCACGGCGGGTCACAGTCCGTAGATTATGCCACATTGAAAATGACGAAGGCAAACAGTGTGACCTAGCGACAAAGTATTTACTGCTTATGAATAATTTAATAAAACAACACGAAGATACGGAGTGTGCGAAGTACTTGAGAATACGGCTTCGAATGACCTCAGACATCCGCCTTGTCATTTAAACCACGTAGGCTCTTCAACTCGTCTTCACTAACCCTTCTGGCACATATCTAGCGCACTCATTCCAAGGTATTAGCTCCCCATTTGACACAGGAGATAAATTTCTAGGCTTTCCTATTCTTCTTACATGCAGGCTACAGCGACTTGGAGATTACAAACTTTTTTAATGTCGCCATATCGATTCTCTTTTGTGGCGGACAACAGTTTATGGCCGCCTATCATTTGAGACAACGAAAAATGTGCTAAACCAGTTAGTAGTCAGACGCTATTCGCCGTTCACGTTTCTCCAGCACGACGAGGCAGTGATGAGCACGAACCTTGACGGAGCCACTTATGAGAATTACCTAGATGTTTCAAGTGCCTGAGTCAACAGCCAAACCCGCCGTGGTTGCCTAGTGGCCGTGGTGTAGGGCTGCTAAGTACGAGGTCGCGGGACCAAATCCCGGCAGCGGCTCCCCAATTTCGATGGAGGTGAAATGCGAAAACACCCGTGCACTTACATTCCGGTGCACGTTAAAAATCCCCTGGTGGTCCAAATCATTCCAGAGTCCCCCACTACGACGTGCCTCATAACCAAATCATTGTTTTGCCAAGTAAAAGCCCCATAATTAATCAACAGCCAAGCTTTCTGCGCAGTGTGTCATTACGCACCACTCCTAAGAATACTCCCACCGGGCCTGCGCAACACAAGAGTCGCTGGCTGTGGACATCTGCGGCAACGTCACCTCCAAAGTTCGATGAACGCTCTCTACCTCCCAAAAATGCCCCTGTTACGCTGCTAACTAGCAGCCACGCAGTCTTAACAATTGTGTAAGAACTGCTACTGTCGAAGCACTCCACAACATTGACGAGAACTTTGTGAGGCAAGCATGCTGCCGGTATCGAAGTCAAAATCACTGAATACCGGAGGCCGAAGATTACTGTCTTGGAAAGCTTTTTTTAAAAAAAAGGTCTTAAGAGACAATCTAGAAAATACGTGCCGAATGTTTGGATTCTTTTCTGAAATAATATTGCGAAGCACGACGTCGTGATAATACTCTCCAACACCAGGCTCAAGCACGGCGTTTCAGCTGCTTGCAAACAAGATATTGTTCAAAGATAACCAACAACTACTTCACATAATTCCAAGGCACGAATGATTCACACTTTTCCGTGAATTCTTTTTTTGTGTGTGTGTGTAATGCGAGACAAACAAAGATGTCTCTGCGCGTGGCTCCGATAGCTGAACTCTATGACCACGAATCTAGTCAATATAACAACCCAGAATGACGTTGCGGATTCGATAGTGCAGCTTTGAAACATACATCGTAAACAGGATGCGCAAATAGAAACGGTATCATGGACCGAGAATCTGGCACGGATACAAGAAATCCACGGATGCTCATAGTTCATCCTGAGCCTTACACAATGGCGTCTCTCGACTGTAAATTGTTGCTTTTGTTAAATCCCATCAATCCGCGAGCCTTTACTTCGTAGCAAAAGAGGCTTTTCAACCTCGTTCTTTTCCTACGAGGGACCGATGTGGAAAGCAGCTGTAACGGGAGAAACTGGCAGGACCAAAGCCGGTGATTCGGCAGTCTTTCATCCCCGGAGGAGAAAGCGTACTGCTTCTCTTTTAGTCGTAAACTGAAATCCTACTTCGCACTGCAATCCTTGGCTGACGTTTCGTATTTCGTATTTTACGTATTTCGGGCCTTCCTTTCTTTGGTTCTGAACACTGAAGAATCGATCTTGAGATCCGAAGACATGTTCGGAGTTTAGTTTATTCTTGAAAGACCGAGTGAAGCATTTGTTTTCGTGCGGCGCGCCTAAAATAAGACAAAGGCTGTGTAGACAGTTGTCACGGCAACCAAACAAACGGTTTCTTCTCTGGTGCAACTTAGTTGTTGCGAAAGGAAAAATCCTGTAGAAGAGAAACAGAGCGAAACAGAAAGTGGGTAAAAACAGAACAGCTCAATCATTCGTCACAGCAGAAAGAATATGCAGCCGCCAAAGGAATAACAACAGCAAAAAAGAAAGATGAATTGGCCAGGGTTATGAAGCTTTGGGTTAGGGAGGGATTTTTCTTTCAGAGCAGACGCAGTCACTCGCTCCGAATGTCCAGCGTGGGAAACTCAGATCGATTGAATTGCGTATTTCTTTGCACATGTCAGTGTTCTTAACTAAAAAAGCTAACAATATTTTCAATTCAAGTCAACCATTGATCATTCAAAGAAAATGAGTATCGCTGCTGCAGGCCGGCATTCAAATTTTCTTATGGACGTTCACCATGCTAGCCTCTTTCCTCGATTCGCAGGATTTCGCGTAGTTATACCAAAATTAAGTTTCTGAAGGTTCCTAAGCAGCACACAATCACAACTGTGGAAACTTTGATCATTCTATTTTCTTGATGATGATGTTTGAGGTTTAATGGCGCAAGGGCCAGGTCTGGCCAAAGAGTGTCATACTAGTGTCAATTAATATGTTGTGGTCTGATGGGTTCTGTGAATTTAATGTCACCTGGCTGTAAAGAGGCCTAAAACAGTTGGCGTAAAGTGCATAAAATGTACACTTAATAAAATTATGGCAATGATTCTTGGTGATTCTTGGATTTACTTGGTGTTTGTGTATGTTCCCATGGTTACTATAATAATAATAATAATAATCCAGAGAAAATGTCTAGAAGCCTGAATGGAGACTGCATCGAATGTACGGGACTGGACTGTACCATGTCAAAGGCTCCTGTTTCGAACAATGTGGGCAGTGCCCAACCTTTGCAGACAACCGAATATAAGATGCATCTAAAAAAAGAAAGCCTGCTGGTATGAAGTACGCGTGTGCTAATGTTTCTCTTAAGAGAAATAAACACGCGAATGGAAAGGAAGTTCTACCACAAATAGTGATGCGAGGATACTAATCCAAATATATTACTATCAGTGCATTCCCCAAAATGTACTTTTATTTTCTTTATCATGTATATATATTGTTGATTGTATTGTCACCTACCACTCGAGTAATAGCCCAAAGTTGGGCTGACAGTATCAATATATGAAAATAATGTTTCTTAGTGTCACATTTGTGCCGAATTAGTACACCAAGACGATTTCTTGGAAGAGAGAATTACCATACTGTATAATGAACAGCAAAATAGCACGTGGAATCAGAAGCTTTGTTTTCAAAAACGCTAGGTTATATCGATTGAACTGTTTAAAAAGGTACTGCTGCGCCAAGTGCTCAATTTTACGGTTAAAGGAAAGCATACTTATTGGCTCATTTTTTTTTTCGAGCACGAAGGAATCACATGCCTGCCAACAATTTCTGGTGGAAGTCACTGTCCACTCTCACATTGGCCATCACGTGGGTCACTGTAGTATAAATGAATACGTATAGGATAAAAATAAAACTGCATGAATCATTGTCTAGTCGCCTAGAAATTTCGGCGTCCTCGTCAGCATGACGCAGCAATATAGCACTTGTCAACCCGAATTTCTTTTTAAATCCACGTGCACCGTAGCCCAGCGAAACGCTGGCGACACAATTGCGTAGCGAGCACTTTTATTCAATGTCGGCAACATTTTTCGTCAGCTAAGTTTCCTCATGCCTGCTAAGCTAGCGTCTGTTTATTCGCAATATCGAAACATTACGTGCGCACATTTGTTTCTTTGGTTTCTAAGATGTGTCACTCTGAACTTGAAGCGGAGCCACTCGGCCAAACTTGCGCGTCCCACTATTGGCACGCTCTGTTACGCATTTACGAATGCTCTGGTGATAAAAAAGCCACGCGGAAGGAAAAAAAGAAAGAAAACAAGGCAAGTTGTTGGAAAGCGTTCGCTGCGTTTTAGCGTGCAATCAATACGGCGAATCTCCAGCAGCCAGAACGAATGCGTGGTACGAGGGCCTGTCACCGTTGTCTGTTGGGACGCGGGGATTCGTTTACTTTTCGTGACAGGAGACGAGCCCGATCCGCCCGCTTACCCGTGACGCCCGAAGGCCGACGTGAAGTACGCAGGTTGCGTTTCGCGAAGCTGACGTGAAATGAAAAGGGAGAACCGACGCGTATTCGGCACGGTATGGCCGATGAAAGGAAAAGCTGTAACCGGGAGCAGCAGCACGGCAGGGGAAGTCAGTCAACACGCTAGAGCCGTGCGCTGGTATGTTCGACAGACAGCGTCGGGGCAGGAAACGCGCACAGTTCTGCTTGCTTCTGTCACGGCGTTTCAATGTCGCACTACGGCTGCGCGAGCGACACAATTGCGATTTCGCTTTCGTAATGCAAATAGATTTGTTAAGGGATACGCATATTTCTTTCGTAATCCTTTTCTCGCATGAAATTCGCCCTTCTCTCGGACGCGAGGGAAGACCACTTAAACTAAGGTAAGAGTCCTCTATATAGTATTTATAGATTCTGCTTTCGCCGATCACAGAAATACCTAGATTGAGAAACACACAGCTAGGACTATTTAACGAACTAATTGACTGACCGTCTGACCGAATGACCGATTGATAGAGACACTTGCTGGCTGGCTGGACGTAAAGTGAAACCAAGTGTTGTGATGACTGCAATAATTTGGGCCACCTAAGGTTTGTAACCGAGCACATGAATCCAGATACGCGAGCAATTTTTGGAATCAATGGGGCAGCTATTACTGTTATCATGCGAGATTATCACACACATGACCTTCTGCTGGATTGCAGAAATTCAAAAGACAAAACGAAGTGGTATGTCACAACGTGGCTTCAAGATAACGAAATATTTCTGAACACACTAAACAGGCCGAACTTCTATTTAGGTTCTTCGATGGCATTGTTGTGTGGCTGTACATAAATCTTTAGACATAGCTATTGGTGGCAAAAGCGCAGGTCTGTTATTGATGGGCTAGCTAGTGCCATCATCATCATCATCATCATCATCATCATCATCATCATCATCATCAACAGCAGCCTATTTGATGTCCACAGCATGGCGGTGATCCACAGTTTAGCGTTTTGCAAAAACCATGCGCGTTGGAGAAGACATAGTAAAAAAAAAACAGTGGTAAGCACAACTAAATTACGAATTCCCGAGTACACTAAGGGGTTATAATTATACGCTAGGTAGAACAGAATTGCATTCTTCTAAGGTTGCCCACAAGCTGGCAATTATCCTAGGCATGAAACGACCTAAATTGTTCTCTAAGGCACACACCCTTTCATTAATTCACAGTTTACTTCAATTTCATAAACATTAGTGGCCTTACCTTCTAAGGCAGATGAAGATACGAGCGCTCAACACGCTTTTTTAAAGTGAAAGATAATTCGAAAGACCTGATCCTTCGATTCCACCTCATACCTAAGATATGGACAATATGTGACAGGGGTAATTGGAGATCAGAGGGAGAGGCATTCGTCCTGCAGTGGATATGAATATGAATATGATGATGATGATGATGATGATGGTGATGATGATGAGGATACTTGTTATCAAAGACGTGTGTGATGTCGTCCAATCAAGGTTATCTCTTGTGCCGAAGAAAGAAATAAGGATAGAACATAAGAGAAAAACGTATTTCTTTTTTCGTTCGTGGACCATTTTTCTCGCGTAACACACTACGAGTGAGACAGAAAATACAGAGCGAGCTCATAAGAAGAACGCAGGAAGGTTAAACAGGCTGAGCCAGGTTGACTGCACCCTACATCACGAAAGAGAACTAATAGACGAGAAGAAAGAGCGAAGTTCTCAGCGCGCACCCACATGAAGGCAATGAAACGTTCACGGTTGAGTTTGTCACAACCAAGGGCTGGTGCGAACGCATGCGCATGAGTTGTGGGCTTCGTTCTGATGCCATATCTGATGGGAGCGAAATGTGAAAACGCTTGTGTACCCCGCTTTGGGCTAATATTAAAGAACCTCAGGTGATCAAACATATTCCAGTTCCCTATTCCAGCCTGCCACATAATCAAATCGTAATTTTATGCTTCCATGCACACAGCAGGCATTACCAAATCCTGGCTGGCAGCTTATCACTGTCGTCGAAAAGAAACGTGTCAACATTATTGCATTCTACAAGTTGCAACTTCAAGGTCAGAAACTTGGAGATTAAAAGAGAAGCTTGAGAACAAGTTCAGGAGCGCGCAAAAAGCAATGAAACAAAAAATGTTTGCCGTAATGTTAAGAGGCAGGAAGAGAGCGGTGGGGATTATAGAGTAAACGCGGATCACCTATAATCGAGATGACATTAAGGGATAAATTAGAGCTGGGCAGGCCATATAATGCGTAGGTCACATAACCGGTGGAGCATTAGAGTAACAGAATGGCTGCCAAGGAAAGGAAAGGGCAGTCGAGAATGGCAAGAAATTAGCTGGGTTGATGAAATTAATAATATAATATTTGGGGTTTTACGTGCCAAAACCACTTTCTGATTATGAGGCACGCCGTAGTGGAGGACTCCGGAAATTTTGACCACCTGGGGTTCTTTAACGTGCACCTAAATCTAAGCACACGGGTGTTTTCGCATTTCGCCCCCATCGAAATGCGGCCGCCGTGGCCGGGATTCGATCCCGCGACCTCGTGCTCAGCAGCCCAACACCATAGCCACTGAGCAACCACGGCGGGTGGGTTGATGAAATTAGGAAATTTGCAGGCGCAAATTCGAATCAGTGAGCGCAAGACAGGGGTTATTGGAGATAATTGGTAGATGCCTTCATCCTACAGTGGACATAAATATAGACTGATTATATTATTATTATTATTATTATTATTATTATTATTATTATTATTATTATTATTATTTTTGGTATTATTATTATTATTATTATTATTATTATTATTATTATTATTATTATTATTATTATTATTATTATTATTATTATTATTATTATGGTCATCGTCGTCATTGTCATCATCATCCCACCACCATCATCATTATCAGGAAGCATGTACGTCGTATAGAGCTCCATTCTTTGTTTTAATACACACTGATGCTCAAATGTAGCATTAAGCTAGATAGCTGATTGACGAATTAACAACACAAATCTATCCAGTCTAGATGATGTCAACCAAAGGACGAATATACTGATTGGGTTCTGCGTCCTAAAGAATCACAGGGCTACGTGAGACTTTGCATGGTTGAATATTCTGGACTAAATGTACCCGCATGTAGCTATTTCAACCCGAGCCTGACAAGTCAGGCAGTCAATCATTCAACACACTTTATCAAGGTCCTAAGGAACTACTAAGTCGTCAGTCAACCAGTGCTTAGACGAAACAAACAATGCTAAAGGTCACTGAAAATAAAATAAAAAAATTTCGGTTTTAGTATTTTTGGATAACTTTGGTATCGCGTAAGAGCTTGTTGCCAGCCAGGTATTTCTACTCCGGCCCACTGAAATAAATATTATGTTACTGTTGAAGCCAACAAGCCGTTTCATATCGCTAAACAACAGAACACCGGAGGGAAGCGGCAGGGAGGGCGGGGGCTCCTTGCGCATTTAAACTTTGTTAATTTTTCGTGCAATATGCTGCTTTCTAGCACGTGCTGGTGTTCGCTTTAGTTATGTGCTGTATAATGTGACTTGACTTCAGTCAGGGACCTCTCTTTCGACGTCATAAGCTTTAAGCGGAACGTACTAAACATATCCAGCGATCCGAAACCCACTAGAATGAGAACAGAAATTGGCATCTTCTTTTGTTTTTCAGGGCATGACTCATGCATTGTTATGTGACACTAGAATTAAGGATATTTAGATTCAGCTCTCATTATCACTCCAGAAGGTGACACTTAAACCTCACACTTTAGTCAGTACAATAGAGCTTGGCCACTTGAAGGCCGCAAAAAGCACCGTAAAATTCTCGCTTTCCAAAATACAATATTTTATCTCAAGGAATTCCGCCTCACATCGCTTGGAAATCTCATGAGAATTAGTCGCCTTTCAGTGAGAAAAGAAAATGTAGCACCCTTATCACAGTAATATATTTTCCAGGAAATTTGAGGCAGACTACCTGCTCCTACGACATCGATGGCACGGCAAGCTGCTTTTCATGTCTCTGCTTTCATTCGCCTCGTAAAAAACGGGAGAAAAATTAAAATAGGAGTTTGATGTTGCGTGAATTCGGCAGCCTACAAACTTCGAAGCACGGCTCTTTGATCGTAGATACCGGGATGCGAGGAAAGATTGTTTCCTCGCTAAACCTGCATTCGCTTCAGACCACAGCAATCCACAAACAATCGTGATATCAACGCTTCATCTTTCTTTCCACTGTAGCCTATTGCGTGTCTAACGTAGGCAATATAGGCTCGGGCCTGGAAGCATGCAGTGAAAAAGCGACCACGCTGACTGTGTCGACGGAAACCCATCTCATCGCGGCGATGTACCGGAAAAGAAAAAAATAAATATATTTATTACGGTGCATTTCCTACAGGGGCGGTTGATATCCAGCAAGCGCAGTTGAAGCGAAAGCGTATACTGGTGCCTTTTGGGAGCCAGAACGGTAGTTTCGAAAACGCTTTCGGTCACTTTCAGAATAGCCGCGCTCTTTTCTCCTATTCCTTGCTTGTGGAAGACTACACATTCTCAAAGCAAGGGAGGCGACAGAGTTCCATTAAAAAAAAAGAAATTTCTGAATAACTCCATATTGTGTTGCGGGCGGAGCAGCGTTCATTGAACGCTATAGATGAATGTGAAGAGTGTCGTTCAGAATATCCATTGGAATTTTTTTTTAATTCTGCACTACAGGTAAAAATATTTGGATGTTAATTTTTTTTCAAAATTACAAGAGAGTACTTCAAAAGAAAAGCGATAATTACCGCCGAAAGGAGTCACCGATATGTTTTTCTTTCATCTTTTCTTTCAATAAATGCATTTACGAAAACGGTGAAACCTACTACTGCACCAAAGCCTGATAAAATAGAAAGAAAGGAAAGAAAGGAAAAATCGCAACAAAGAGCACAGCGAGAGTACCACATCCGATCATGAAACATCACGTCCGCAAAATTTTCATCATGATAGCAATGTATCGTTGTGGCACAAATTTAATAACTAAGACCATCTTCTGAAAAGCGAGTCGTGATAGGCCTGCCACGCCAAATGAGAAACTTAGTTTTGTCACTGAGATGGAGAATAAAAGTCACAGTATCGCCCGAAAGGCGAATCATCGATTGCGATAGCAAATCAGTAGACACGTATACGAAGTAAGGATAGTAGTTTTATACACTGTATAAACTTGTAAACATTCGCTTACTAACTGACTTAACAAACATGGTGTAAGCGCTCAAATGCAAACATGAACACATCACACTCGATGACCGAGGACACTCCCTGTCCCAACGCCGGCGTGAAGAAGCGCGGCAGCAGCAGCCCGCGAAGTGACCTTCGTGCTGCCTATCACTTCAACGCAAATTGAGCGGCGAAAACGTAGCACGCACAAAGGTATGATCCATCGGTGCATCCAGACTGCCTAAACTCTGCCCACAGAGCAAATCGCGTTCAAGATACGGTGCGCGCGGCCGCGTAATACGCAGTTGCTGCCTGAGTAAAACGCCGCCCCTCCCCCTCCTTCCCCTCCCGCCGCTGGATCGAGCGCGACGGAAGACGGCGTGCTTCCTCCCGCTTTCCTCGCTTGCGCGTGGTAGATTGAGCCGCCCCGATCGTCTGCTCCCCTCGCAGGCTTTTCACTCGCACATACAGCAATCGGCGCGCGGAGACGGTGCTTTCTCCCTCGGAATTCATACGGAACATCACAGCAACGGCGACGGCAAGAATGCGCCTGGAGTGGCCATATGATTCCTATCGCAATAAAAAAATTATACGCTGCTTGGCTCGACAAGAGCAGTGCTTGACGACCACGCGTTGCTCTCCCGTCCCATATTTTCGCAAGAACATCTCCAAAGCAAAAGACAACATAGCACCGTGTGCTCTATGTCGTTCATGCACAAAACAGCAACCCATATGATTGACAGAGTTCAAAAGCGAAATCGAAATAGTAACGTTCTCTAAATAATTTACATAAGTATTCGAATATCCCAGGTAAGTTGCCTTTCGTGCGTGAAAACAGGCATGGTTGTGGTGCCTATATGATTGGGCATTTGCAACTCATTTTTCGCATAATGTGCATAGTAACAAAGAGATGCGGAAGAAGTGTTAACGAGTCCCCTTTTTAAGGACGCACGGAAATGTACGGGACGCAAGCGCAATTCTCTGAAGAAATCACACGAATAATCATTTTTTCAAGAATCATTTAAAGACACTAAATAATATTCAGGTTATATAAACGCCCTCAGTAATGAGATTTAACAAGATGAACCAATGCGACTCGTGCAAGAAAGAAAAGCGAAGTAGGAGCTAAGTAATAAAAAGAAAACACCGTAGCGGCTTAATGTGCTGAAATTGCTTTTGTACATTTCCCAAGTGGTTTGAGCCGGAGCCCAGATTGTCTGTTTTTCGTGGGCGAGTTGCTTTCCTTTCACATGGTATGTGTAAGGGTATCGCTTAAGAAATGGGTGCAATAGCGCTCCTTCTCTGTGAGTGCCCTCATTTCAACTCGCAAAGAACAGACCTCTAAGCCACCCTAGGACAGCTGTAAAAGCGCCCAATAACTGAAAACAACACCCTTGGAAATTAGCCCCCGCGAACATCAGCGCGATCCCCTACGAAAGCGCTGCTGCGACACTTAAAAGGCACGGGACTTTGTGACAAATTGTGAATGTACACTGCGTGACGTAGGACTAGACGTTCATTAGCCCAGAAAGCAGTTCGAGCGCTTTTTCACTACCTGAAGGCAACAGACTTGAGGGCACGACTATAGACATCCTACACCAAACGTTTCTCTCTCTCTCTTTCACTCCCCATTCCCCTCCCCACGTGTAGGGTAGCAAACTGGACTCCGTCTGGTTAACCTCCCTGCCTTTCGTTCTCTCTCTCTCTCTCTCTTTTTAAAGCATACCATTTATTTTCTCATTATTTTTGGTTCCATGACGCTGCGTATTAACTTACGCAGCGGTGGCTACTTGCCTCCATTCTTACACAAAGAAACTAAAACAAAGGCGTAGCCAAAAAAAAAAAGGAATGGATCAGCAGACTCTGTCAGCGATTTCTGAATGCCAAAGAAGATAAATGAAGCTCAAATCCAGCGAGCACAAATTCGGACCACGTTCGGTACACTGCGCGGGGACGCGTCGCTAAGCCTTTTTTCGTCACATTTCCAGTCGATGAGGATGGCGAAACGGGGGGGTTACTTCTATACCACGTTCCGCAGTGCGCTATCCCCGACTTTCTGAGCTTTTAAAGCACCCGCTACGCATGCAGTGACCGCCTAAAGCAAGTAGCTTGCGCGTCTCTCGTCTGCACGCAAACTTTGCGCATGACAAACTGTTGGTGGTCGGGGTGAACCAAATGTGCTCAGTGTAAAAAAATATCTGCCTCTTGCAGTTCGAACACGACCTGCTCGGTTTTGCAAAACCCATGGGACCCACTCGCTTGAGCTGATTCAGCGGGCCTCGCAACCACAACGCGTACGAAAGCTCGCTGTAGGTAGTCTCCAAAAGAAAAAGAAAGGAAAAGAGAGAGAGAGAAAGAGAGAGAGAGAGAAGCTTGTAACATAGCGAAGGCATGGCGTAGGATGTAGATGAATCGAAAGGAGAGTCGGATCCCTGAGAAGTCACAAAGCCACAGCCTTCAAAAATAAACGAAAATACGGGCAAGGTTATTTTGCTTTGCGTAAGTGTAAAAGTAAGTGAAGATGCAAAAACTTTGATTTATGCATGGCTTTGGCTGACACAGAATATATTCACAAGTTTTCGCTGTGTCGGCCTTCCATGGGACGCGTCCTAGCCGAATGCTAAGGTAGAGGTATGGCTTTTCTTCAACAGGGATGTGTTCTCTGCTAGCCTCGAACGGAAATCGGTCCCTGTACGCGAGTCACGCAATCGTCACCACTCAAATCCGCAAGATGGCGACACCTTGCCGTTTCGTTCCCCCCTAATGACCAGAAAAGCAGGCACAGAAAGGTTAGAAAGGTTTATTTATATAGCAAAAAATGTTGCTCTTGGTGACATACAGTTGAGCATAAAAGACCATAAATACTATATATCGCTTAAAAAGAGAGAACGGCTGAAAGGGTGAGCAGAGGCGCGAAGTCCGAGTTGCGCGCAGGAGGTGAGACCTTCATCGCTTGACATTCTCAGCCTGCTGACGTAGAGCCCACGTCACAGCTGTCTACAGGTGCGAATGTGTTTCTAAGGCCCTGGCACACGCGAATCTTCAACATTATGGATTTTCTATACAAGAGCGTACCGAGCCAATTATTTTTTAAACAGATTGTGTTTCACATATAAACTCATCTCACGGTAATACCGTGGGCGCTTCCAAGTTTCATCCCATGGTGACGCGTCCATTGCCTACCTCGGCTGTCTTTGTTGGCTCCGTCTTTACAATGGATGTGTGCGACGCCGCTGTGGCTCAAAAAACATTTCTTTGGGCAGGTATCGTTGACGGTGACTAGGTGGACGACACGGAACTAGGCCGCAGCTTCAGAGGACGTTTAGGCTCTTTCGGAGATCATTACGCATAGTGGCGTGAGCAGAATTATATACGGTGCTTGTACTAGAAGCGTGGTCAGAAATGCATTCTAAGCAGTGCAGATTTGTCGCTTATGAATTGAATTTGAATCTACGTGTATTGCGTTTCGTTCGTCATTTGGCTCATACTTTGAATAAGCGGCTTGCCGAGTTCCTGACTCGGCAACGTTCCTCAGTGTGGTTACTATCCGATTGTTTATTTGCTGCCTGGTCGCTAGAAGGTGTGTTGCGATCGACTTGTTCTTGCTGCGCTTGCAGCAAAGACGTATTGTCGTTAATTACTCGATTGCCGTGGGGACCATTACTGATGTAAAGTGACGTCAGCTGCAATCAGACTGCCTTGCAAGCGCTGATGGCATGTGCGTTTATCGTTTGATATCCTTCCCTTGTTCTCCCTTTCCCCCTCTCTGTTTCATATATATACGCTCCGAGACGGAAGCAATAAAGATTCATGTTCCAACCTTCCAACGGCGTGCTGTCGTATACAGTAAGACACGCCGCGTGCGTCGTAACTGTGTAACAGTTACGAAGCGTTCACCTTCGTACATTCGTGCGTCGTCGGCGTAGTCACCGTCACGCATGTTTCGGTGCATTTATTCAAGTGATACGCAGTTGTCGCAAATACGGTCAACTCATAGTTTAATTCGGCCTTATCATACATCACTTCCGGATACATTTACCTAATAAATTTTTCTGTAATAACTAACCACCTTTTGCTGCTTTGTTATTCACTGACGTATGTGTTTTTTACCCATTCCCCTCTGTAATACTTCGGTCTTGAGGATACAAAAAGAAAGTGTGCGCCCATTTAGTTATTCTTGATACATTGGTGGTAAAGTGGACGTAAGGTTGCGTGCGAGTTTGGGTGGTTGTTATCACGTGCGACAAATTTACGATGCCAGGCCCCTATTGGAAAATCCTATTTAAATTCAAACTGGGTTATACAGGTTTAAACTGGTTCTAACAGGGACCTGTTTAGCAACAAACAGGTATAAACAGGACCAGTTTACACATGAACAGGTTTGAACGGGGTCCCGTTTGGCATGCAAACAGGTATAAACTGGACCAGTTTACACACGAACAGGTCTGAACGGGGTCCCGTTCGGCATTCAAACAGGTATAAACTGGACCAGTTTACACACGAACAGGTCTGAATGGGGTCCCGTTTGGCATTCAAAGAGGTATAAACGGGACCAGTTCACACACGAACAGGTCTGAACGGGGTCCCGTTTGGCATGCAAGCAGGTATAGGCATGACCAGTTCACGCAGAAATGGGTCTTAACAGGAGCCCTGTTTGCAACTAAACTGGCTTATACTGGACGCAGTGGCACCATATAGGGTCGCCTGTTTGTCACAAAAGCTGGTTTAATCTGGAGCTTTGTGGCAACTATACTGGATGGCATCATGCATACCAGTTTAATGCTGGAATATAACTGGGGAGGAGCTTTTTTATTGTTCGACATCCTGACAATTTAACCCCTAGTGCTAAATTGGGCCATTATCAAGCTCTACAGAAATTGCGTGAACACCTCGGAACATTCACAGACCAAACTGCGATATGATAGCTGCGAATTTCAAACCGATTCCCGGTCCTGCCCAGTTGAAAAAGACAACAGGAATTCCTGCTGCAAATACAGAAATTTCTGTTGTACGACAGAAGTTCCTAACGTTTCTGTAGCTGCGACAGACATTTCTGGCGTTACGACAGCAATTCTGACGTCGCAACGGAAACATTCGGTCGCGACGGCCAAGAGTTCTGAAGTCGCAACAGAAGCACTTTCCGTTGCGGCCCTTTAAAATGTCAGCTTCGCATCGGTGGTGTACACTGCACTTTTCTCTTGCGCGGTATTCAATCGTGCTTCTCTGAAGCCGGCAATACTGATAGCACCGACACCGGTATTAAAGTCGACGTGGCCAATTGTTATAATTGTGCCGTGACGACGCGGCACCAGCAACGCGCTACCGGCCTCCTCAAAATCGGCCGCTGATCAAAATCATACCATCTGCGGGAATGGCTGCGTATCCGCTTTGTTTTATTTGGTAAGATGGGGCACACAGTTCTGTGGACTTACATGTGCGGTTACACTGACACATTAGTTAATTTCCCAGAAATATTGCACAAGCTTATGCGAAGCGGAAAAGAAGTTTTGGATTGTTTCACAAAGTTGCGTGAAAAGCTTTCTCGCTCGGGTCTCATTAATCTGGTACAGCGCTGCCGTGAGAAGCCAGTATACTGTCCGGATCAAGACTCACCCACGAGTGTTTATGTAGCTATTTTGCATTGAACGCACGAATTATATGCGAGCTCAAAAGTGTAAAGAGCAAGAGACAACTGTCGAAATTAGCAGTAAAAACCTTCAGTGTCCCCGGTCACCGTTGTCTATTTCTGAATTTCTTATTAAATATGGATATCGTTACAGCAAAATTGATGTTCTAGCATTCCACGATGTACCTGTCGATGGTAACAACACTTTTGCGCATATAGAGATACGGCAGTTGACGCGACCGGTGAAGTGAAAGCGCATCTTGGCTTTTAAAATGTAAATGTAAACAGCAACCCAGAGAGAGATTTATATTGCTAGCCTAGTCGAGGTGTGGGCGTGTTTGGCGTGGTGCGGTGGTAAGATGCTTGTCTCGGAATCGTGAGGTCCGCAGTTCGAATCCTGCGCGAAAGCTTTTGTTTTTCTACTTTCTTTTTTTTTGTATTAATAATTTTTCTTATCCTTGAAGAGGTCTCTGTCAATTTTTAATCAAATATATTGATCAGAAGCTACAGAATTTTCGACTACAAGACGTCACACTACAGAGAACAGAACGACAGTCACAACGTCCCAAAATACGACAGACTGAAAATTTCCTGTTGTGTTATTCAAGTGGGTGAGACGTCTATACGGCGTATACGCACATTGCCGTCCTTTCTATTAAAAGCAACGTTGCTGAAACACGTCGTACAAGACGCTGTACGACTCGCATAACATCGAAATACAACGCCGTCACCATCCATGAGATCACCGAAAGCACGGTCGCTTTCGGTGGCGGCCTACAGATGGCAGCACAGGTAGCGCCGGTAAAGTTACAGGTGATATTATTTTGCCGTCTTCAGCCTTAGCTACATGTGAGTGCGCGCTGCATTGACGCCGTCCGATGCAGTTGTTTAATTGTGTGTACGCTGTGCCGAGAGTAATTGTGGTGCATTTTGTATTCATTGAGAATCACAAAACCCCTGGGACCGCGTAATGTAGCCCGCAGTATCCTTCGTGTGGTGCGCCGATGTCGAAGGTATGAGCCTTCGCCACTTTCTTTGTTCCGGGCTCACGAAAAGGATCTCCTCCTCTGGCACTCTCGCATCGTATCACACTGTACGGAAGAATTTGGTGAAAATTGTGCTCTTACGTCCTGTAGTTGATCCGCAATTCAACAGTGTGTGCGCCGGAAGGACCGTTGGTGCAGTCGATGCCGCGGCACCTGTGACGCTAAAAGGAGCGTTTTCCGAGTACGCCTAGAAAGGTAAGTCCGGCGCTTGCGCGCATTCTTCCTGTCTATGGTTCGTGAAGTGTGCGTTCTTGTACGTATCGCAAGATCCGTACAACAACCGAATCCGAATGAGTAAAGCAGCAAGAATTATAAATGTGCTTTTCAAATGGTTGTTCTTCATGTCGCAGTGCACATTTAGCAAAAAGTTCCATGGAAATTGCCCTAAAACGTATTCATGTTACCAACAGCTCTATCTGTGGTTTATTTACTTTCACCTATGAAGCACGCTAGCGCGGGTGGTTCTTTGATCTAAATGGGCACAAAAATTCAAGCAAAGAAACTTACTGTTTGTGTACATAATTTTTCATTGAGAAATGGTATAGGCATTTCCAGAAGTAGTACGTCGATGTGTCGTCTTCACAGCTAACAGCTGCGCGAGATAGCACCCGATTTCTTCGTCGACGCATGGCCAGATTTTCAGCTTGTATGGAAATTCTTCTGTTTATAGAGTGTCGTCAGATGACGTGTATTAGTGTCCTGTGTGTTTTCGTGTACTTGTAAAGGGTTCCGATCTTGCAGAGAAGCCGAAATTACAAAAGCAATGTTTCTTTTTAATCGAAAAATCTTTCTCTTTTCTGTATTGTCTCTCCAGAAACAGAGGTGGTCTGTTGTAATTTTGAGCGCATCGTCCTTTGGGAGCAGTGCTTTGTTGCGCCGCATAAACAAATTAGGTTTTGGAACGCTTTTCATGTCCTAAGGAATTTTTCGATAGTACAATTCACATTTCACGTTATACAGCTGTACGTTTGTGTGAACCTTTTCATAGTAGATTCATGTTTGCTACAGTTCGATTTACTTGTTATTTAACCGCCTGTGATGTTACGGTCAGATATTTGCACAACCAGTTGCAGCTTCATGTAACTGGTTGTATGAGACTTTTTTCAAAATATGACGTGATCTTTTTATATCACAAGTTTGCAGTTTCAGCAGGGATTACAATAAATTAAGCATTTATTATTGTTTAGGGATGGCAAGATTTTGTGAACCAGAGGCACCTCCAGATATGCACCTGCGGCACTTCTGCAGCCTCAACAGCACGGCAAAGTACCTGATATGCATGCTGTGACAAGGTGCGTGCAAAGCAGTCGCTGTCACTTACACGAGCTACAGATTTTGTTCGTATCATCCATGTTTGGAAACTCTCCTGAATTTTTCGTGGGTTTACAAATGTGGGCTCATTTTACAATTTTTTCAATGTCACTTTAGAAAGACAATGAAGTTGTGTTGGTTAAGATGTTTTAAAGCTGTTGAGAGATTAAGGGCATGACATTGTTAAAATGCATGTAAAAAATTAATTGTAATGGTACTTGTACTGGTTTATTATTAGCGATGCAATATCTCTAACAAGAGCATCAGAGGGGCACTTGCTTTAGGGAAGTTTGGTCAGATAAATTCATGAAGCAGCGTAAAGCGGCAGCAGCAAGCACGCTGAGAAAGCTCTGTAATCTAAAAAAAAAAACAAAGTTGTCAGTTACTGGTTTCAAGTTCGCTGCTGCTTTTTGTGCTGCACGACAAGTTAAATAATGGTTGATAATGTGTGCGTGATGTAATAGTTCTGCGCAAACACACGAGGTGGAGAGAAGTAATTATTCAAGGGAAAATCAGACATCCGCCCGCTCGTAGCATTTGCTACAAAGGAAACCCATACGTGTTCCTCAAAAGGAAAGCCGCACAGTTGAAGAAAAATTCGTCCTGGTCCGGGACTTGAACCCGGGACTACCACCTTTCCGAGGCAGCCACTCTACCATCTGAGATAACCAGGTGGCTAGCACATGGCAGGGCGAAGTCGAATTAGTTGACAACACGAAGCAAAGGCAAGGGTTTGACGTAATATTTTTTTCCCCTTTATTAATTACCTCTCTACACCTTGCGCGTTTCCGCAGAACTATTACGTCAAACCCTTGCCTTTGCTTCATGTTGTCGACAAATTCGCCCGGCCATCTGCTAGCCGCCTGGTTATCTTAGATTGCAAAGCGGCTGTCCCGGAAAGACGGTGGTCCCGGGTTTGAGTCCCGGACCTGGACGGTTTCTTTTTTTCAGCTGTGAGGCTTTCCTTTGGAGGAATCCGTACGGGTTTCTTTTGTAGCAATTGCTACGAGTGGGTGGATGTGCGATTTTCCCTTTATTAATAATGTGTGTGTGTATGCAACAATGGGGGTGCTGAGAGCAAGCTTTAAAATAATGTGTGCTATGTCCCCAACAAAGAATTTAGTGTGTGCAGCATTTTTACAAAATATTATGTTCACAGGTTGGCAGGTACGACATAATGTACAACGATATTGTACAACACTTTTGCTGTAGATGCCATATTCATAACGTTCATTTTCTGTCTACTTGAATCGTATATTTAGAATTTGGCCCACCTTCAGTTTGATCAAGTTACATAGGTAGCCCCCTCTGAGGTAAATATAATTAGGGGCTATTGTAGATAAGCATGATATACCTACTCACTGTATTGTGACATATTTTTAGGGACTGTGTTGTGAGGCATGCATATCCTTTTACCTGTATGTCTTGCTGCCGGTTGCCCGACAAAAGCATAAATGCTCTGCCCACCTTTATTATTATGCTTTCATGTAGACTTCTAACATCTGTGCCCACATAGACTCCATGTTCTTAATTACATTTTTCTAAGTATTCACTGTTGTGCATTACATTATTGTGTTACATTACTGTGCATTACATGCTTTTCTTTGTTTTATTTGGGAGGGGGTACTCATTTCTATAATATTACAGAGAATAGGACTTCAAAACAAAAAGCCACGAAAGGTGGCTTCAAAGTGTATGATGCTTGGAATTCTACATTCCATCCCCTAAAGCGCTACCAGTAGTAAAACATTCCTAATTGCCTTTTTTATAAGCTAGCTGCCAGATACATAGTCCCATTATGAGAGTATGTTATTTTTCTTTCTTTGGTCTGACTTGCTTTGTTGAACGTTCTCCTGGTTAGTTCAGAATTTGTTTTCTTGCCACCTCATGCAATACTCCAACTGGAGCCTATGAGCTATGTGTATAATAAATAACTAAATTCCTAAAGCATGCAACAAACCATGCAGCATAGCATTTAAATGTTGCCAGTTTATAATGCTTCTTGAGTGCAGCGCAGCATGGAGCTTGAGGCTGATCTCTTCAGATGTAAAAAAAAATTGCAGGTTATGAAAATGTGGTCCTACAAACTGCTGGTTACGCATGTCAGTCAGCCTGTTGCAGTGGTCACAAGTGAGAATGTAACCAAAAGCTGGGCGTGCTCGGCCATTTTGCATATGGCACAGGATAAAGCTTCACCTCTGCTATTGCTTCTCTTATAATAATGGCCTTCGAGTATACATGCCGAGTTATGCTTCTGGGGACACTTATTAGTTAACCTTATCAGGTAATACCATTAGCCTTATGGGTGCTGTAATGTTGCAGTGCCTGCAGGATGGCCAGCATTACAATACACATTAAAATTATTGTACAAGTCATGCAATGGTATCGGGATTGGCCCACCAAGTGACACCCTTTAATTACACTATACCTGGGATCAGCCCAGCTCACTCAGTCAGGGAGACATCCATGCATAAAGGGAGGGGTATAGCAAATAGAGGGCGTTCAATTAATCTTTCTCACATAGATAGCTCATACATATAAGCTTTCTTAAATTGCATGCTTTGTTGCTCAAAGTGAAGTTACTTATGTGCATAATGTCAGCATTTCGATCCTATTTATGCCTAACGAAAGTTGCTTTGTTCAGTGTCACTTTTTGTATTGTTTCGCTTGTGATTCTAAGCTCAGTTGTTTTATAACTGCTATAGGTATGGCTGGACCTGGAGAAGAAGTGTAAGCAGACCATGCTATGTTGCTGATCTGCGCTGATCTCCACATCCAAGTTGGTCCCGCGACAGTTGGGCGCCATTGTGCCTTGCTTCATTGACAAGGTGATATAATATGGTGAGCTTGTACTTCAATATCAGTATTCAAAATTATGTTAAGGAAAAAAGGCAAGGATTGGTCTTTATGATAGATACACTCATGTTCTTTCTTTAAGGTGTTCTTTTGACACTGTTCTGCATGGACATATTTTTAGAGAATTATAACAGTCCTTTATTGCAAAGTGCCATGGCGCTAGTTTATGCGTTAAAGTAGCACTCTTTCACCAAAAAAAGCCGTATTTAGCACACAGTTCACAAGGAAAGAAAGGAGGCAACAGGACAGAGCGCTACTAACAGTTCAGTATTATAGCTCGCACAGTAATATTGTGCAAAAGGTGAAAGGGGGAGAATAGATCTGAATACATATTGTTCGCACAGAAACGAAAAGGACGCATCACGTGGTGAGTGTGACACTTGTTTTACAATGATAAGAAGCAGTCTCACTGTCTATTAATTCTCTGTATGGGGAGCTAGTGCTAGGTTCCTCGTTATACATATAAGAAAAGCCTCAGATATCTCTCCAGTGCTTTTGTCTTTATATTTTGTCACGATCAAGCAGCTTTCAAACATAGGTGCATGTGCACCGAGAGTAGTGCACTACCACTGCTAACTGACCCTCGCATCAAGTTTGCTTGGTCACGCTGTCAGTCATTTATACATTGGCCGGTTTATCCGATGTAGCCTCTACTGCATGAAATGGTATGTGATAGACACTGCACCTGTGTACTGGTACGTGCTTTCTTACATGATTTTTTTCAGAGATAGTGATGCAGGCCTTTTCATTATTTACATGCCTACACAACAAACCACGCATTATCTGTGCTTAGAAAGAATTGTAGGAAAATCTAGCATGAGGCAACTGTTCTCAGCACGAAACAAACTTGATTCGTTGGTTTTCGTTCATTATTGCGATCACACTAAGGCAGACAAGCTTGTAGGCTGTGCTTCTGCAATTTGTACAGCACACTGACAGCACTGGTGTGGGCCTAATCTGTGGGCTGACTGATGGCACCTTCTACGGCGCAGACCACTTGTGTTGGGCGAGGCACCAATGTTGACGTTTGTTCCCTTGTGCAAAACAGCAGTCCTAGGTTTAGAGTAGTTGTAGGAAGACAAGGTAAACATAACTTCCATGGCTTGAGTGGGCTCATTTCTCTTGGGGCATCTAGCTTTTTTTCTTGCAACTGTGCAGAGGTGCTTCCCTAGAGTCAGCGTGAAAATGGCATAGAGTTGTGCATTCGGGAACTCCTGAACAATGATCTGCCGTAGTTAGGGCCTTGCGAAAATGCACTGTCTACCAAGTGGTAGGAGGTGCATTATTCAGCCACTGATTTCCTGTTGGCATGATTGCACTCGTGCTGTCAGTAATTTCTTGGCTTGCCGAATTATCTTGAGGCCCCACGCTGATGATGCTACCGATGTCTTCATGTGCAGATTTTCAGGATGAGGTTTTTTGCTTTGCAAATGTTGTTGAAAGGTAGGTGGTGCTTACAGGTAGCTATTCTAAATATTAGTGAAATGAATTGGCCCATCTTGCTTCGTCAAACATCGTCACGCCGACATCAGTTGCACAAACAAAAAACCTGGCCTACTTGCAGCGTCGTGCACGAAGAAACAAACAAATCAGTTGCTGGATTGTCTTGACATCGCATACTAAGCTGAGACCAGAACTGCTGTAGCTACAAACCAGGCAGAAACGATGATGATGAGCAGGGATTCGCAGTAGCGCCACTTCGTGGGGCACCAAGGAGGCTCCGTTCAAAACAAAAATGGCGTTCAGCAAGTAGAACCATGCAACGGTCAGAGTCGGTGCATGGTGCTCTCGATCAAGTTGGCTAAAGGAGTGTCTGAAAAATCAGACGAGAGGTTGCAAGGCGTCCGAATATTCGGAAGTTGTTATACATTATGGTCCATGGGGAGAATGGCAGTGCCGTGAAGCAGACCAAGTAATCATGTCCAGAAAATCAGTCGGCGACTGTACCTATACCTATGTGTCTATGTATACCTAGGTGCAACAGTGTTTGCTATGATCTGTGCCAGAATTGCTGTTGCCCGTAGATGCCCAACATGTAGGGTGTCAAATTGTAAAATACCTTGCAAAAGTGATCTACGGAAAAATACCGCTTCTGCTATATTTGGCTTTTGCAACAAATTTAGCGGCTGCTGGCACCTACCTTAAAAGGCTTTATACGGTCTTCGCATGGCCAGGGCCTTGTACTTTTGTAAGTTTGCTTATCTCGAAATTTACCCCAGTTTTTATAACTTCAAGTTGGCAGGATACCTAGTCTCCTTTAACGTGTACCCAATAGACCTTACATAGGGGTTTTGGCATTTCCCTGCCATCTAAATGCCGCCATTGTGGCCGGGATTCAATCCCGTGCCCTCTGCCTGAGCAGCGCAATGTCAAAGCCAGTACACTACGGTATTTTGCTGGCAGAAGGGTTTAGTTTCTGAATAATTTATTATCTCAAGCTGTCGGTGTTGTTTTTAAAGGTATTTCATGTTTGTATTCTGTTGCTTCAATACTAGTAATTATTGTTAATCAAACGATGTGTCCATCTTTTTCCTATAAGACTTGCTTCAATCGCCTGCTAATTATGACAGCTTATTCTCCCACAGTAATCCATGTTCCCTTGAAACATAGGCAGTGCATGAAACCACATATTTTTCAATAAGATTTATTCATTATCTTCTATGACCGGAATGCTGAACCTTTCTTATCTGTGAAAACATAGGCGAATTTGCCTATGTGCTAACCTGTTGCATGAGTCAAGATAAATTATTGGCTTTACTTTTTCAGGTGGCCTGCTCGCTCTCACCCAAGCAACCCACTCCAGCGGTCTTCTCTCGGCAGACTGGATGCATCGAAATACCGTTAGAAGGTCCAATAAACAGTGCTTGGGACATTTATGACATGCTTTTATTTAAGCCGGAGGACTTCAGGCTTAATGAAAGCTCAAGTGGGTGTACAGAAATACCTACGTAAAGTATACTTGTCTTTTTCACTTACAAGTACATGCCAATACTTTGCCTGACATTTTTCACCCCAAAATTACGCTATACTGTGGATTTGTGAACAAACCATTACAGCAAAAAGCACTGCATTAAGACGAGTACAAGTAATCAAACATATACTAAACTTGCAAGAATTACATTTGCATACTTGTAGTAAATATGAAAATGAGGTACAGTCTTCTTCAGGGTGCATTTTCTTGTAGGTCATACATAGAGAACGTACTCGTGGGTCATACAAAACTTGTTCATGATTTATCACATCGGTGTTGGTAGTGCTAATCAATTTATGCCGAAAATTGTGTTCATCTTCGTATCAAGCAATGTACCAGGCAAACCTACATATGAAAGTGGCGTTCTTGTTGCGAACCTAATGCAGATCTACTTTTCTTCAATGCTGATCGCAAATACACAAGTGTACAAAATAGGTGTAAAGAGTAAATTATATTAAGCAACATCAATCCATTCTGAAAGGACCTGGTATGAATGTAGCAAAAAATAGGTCTGAACAGGGGCAAACAGGTCTGGGTTAGATAGGACGGGATTAAACGGGTCAGGATTAAACGGGATTAAACGGGTCAGGATTAAACAGGATTTAAACGGGTCAGGATTAAACAGGATTTAAACGGGTCAAGTTTAAACAGGATTTAAACGGGTCAGGTTTAAACAGGAACAAACGGGATTTAAACGGGTCAGGACTGAACAGGATCAAACGGGGTCCCGTTCCATAACCCTATTTGATGAAACCCGTTTGAAAACAAATAGGATTTTCTAGTAGGGGGAAGCGGCGCCACTGCCTTTGTCACTGTGTAACGAGTGGTACTCACGCTTGTCGATGTTCGGGGGTTGAATTCCTTTCTTTGGGTGTTAGCGACACAACGTTGGTAGACAAGGAAACTTTCTTATCCTCGAGGATAGCGGTAAACCACGAAGGGCAGGCAACACAGGTAGTCCTTATGCAGCAGTGGGCGGGGCACTCGGCCACACACAATAATTTCACTCCCCAATATACGAGTCACTAATTTTCCAGTGAACTACTGCACACACCTTCCCTCTACCGTTCGACAGGTCGCACCACGAATGGAGCACAGCGCGTTCGCAAACGCCCAGTTGCATTTACGACAGCTAATCGCACAGTAGCGCGGTAGAAGCGGCAATGGGTTTGTATTGCTATGCCTTCGTTGAGAGCAAGGTGCGGCGCACCACTTTAAGTGCCGTAGAAGCGCCATCTCGTTCCTCTGGAGCAAACTGCTCCGCTAGAAGGATGTCGTTTTTTGATCAGATTTCACTTGTTAATCAGGAACTGTGTATGCACCAGTATTGGGCATAATTTTGACAAGGGTTTATTGTGAGATTATGTTCGCGAATGGCACGAATAAACTATGTAATGCTTGGCAGCAGTGCACTTTCGAGGTATTTGGCACCGCCTGTTGGATCAAGCGGGAACGACACAGCATGCACGTCCGAGCATGCGCTTCCAGGTGGACAGACCTTCACCACTCGCGATCACAGCCATGCGCAGCTCTCCCCGTTTCTTATGATTCTGCCCGATAACAAGATGCATGAGCAGAGAGCTTTTTTCGGTACGACGAGCGGTTGCGTTGTGGTAGCACGACCGCTGATAAAGAACCATTCCTGCAAGCCTTTGATTTGTACGTGTTGGGCCACTCACTAGGATGGACCCACCGTGCCATCTGGTGCGCCGGGCACGAATGCCTGCCGGCCAACGAAGAGGCAGACTGCGCAGCTCGAGGTCTCACTAGCCGAGCGGCAGACCACACCGTTCTTCAGCCCCCGACAGACCGACGAGCGACCCAGGAGTTATTAACCACAAGTCAACAAATAACGCAGGACCAACGTCTGGAAAGAAGACTTTCCATACGCTCCCCCACGCTCCCCCTACAAAGCTCTCAATAAACTCCAGGCAAGGGACTAGCGCTGCCTGCAAACGAACACATGCCCACACTTGTCTCGTCTACACGAAATCTCCACGGACAGATTTACGTCCCGTACATGTCCCTGATGCAGTAACACACAGCGACACTCGCGCACATAACACAGGAATGCACCGACCGTTCGGGCGACGCAGCACACACACTCACTACGTGGTCTTAGAAGGTGAGACTCTCCGAACTGGACCTAGGAAGCCAACTGGCGACCCTCAACCAGGCCCGGCGAACCGCGATCTCCAGTGGAGCCCTGTCAGGGGGAATCACCTAGGAAGAAACCGTGCAACCATTTCTCTAATAATAAAGTTTCATCCTCCTCCTAATCCTCCTCCTCCTGCCAGCTTCAGTCTTGTCCCAGCTGCCTTTGTCATCGGGCCGAATTGTAGGGAAGGGGGAGCTGCGCAAGGCACTTACATTGATGCGAGATCGAGTTGCGAAGTGCTGCGCACCGTGAAGCGCGTGCTCAGAAACAACTTTGTTGTTCGAGGATGCATCTGTAGGTGGCGCTAAGGGCCTCATAAGCGTACCATAGCGTACCGCTTCCGCAATCTGGATGAGGACTGCCCACGATGCTCGCACTAGAGAGGGGCTTGGTGCGTTTTGCGCATACCAATGGCGATCTCACCGCGTCTCGCCTTTTTAAGGCGCTGACAAGCCGTGCTGTCGACGCTTGCTCAGTAATAGAGAGTTTTGCGTGGGGCATCATACGCCAGGCCCACCATGCGCCAACCGCGCATGTGCCCTTAAAAGGCGCTGACTAATGTGCATACTAATAGCATGAGATAATAGCATGACAGCGTCAACGCCAGTCTGAACTTCCCGCTAAAATGCAGATTATAGTTTACTGCTTCCTTTCGGGGGTAACGGCAGGCAGGCAGGCAGGCAGGCAATGAAGTTTATGCAGGTCCTGAGGAGTGACCCCGAATCCCCCTTACGAGGGAGGAGCCGCCGCGGGCCGCTCCCACGTCGGGACGGGCAGGCCGTGCCTGACCACGGGCTGTGGGCCCCCTGGACGGTCCGAAGCTGAGCGTCGAGGTTGAAGCTCTTGAGCGCCGCTTCGCGCTCCTCTTCCTTCGTGAGATAAACGTGGTTCCTTAACGATGGGCAGCGCCAGGGCATGTGACCTAAAGTGCAGAAGGGATCTCCGCAATCCAGACCATCGGGCACGAACTAGTCCGCGCACCGCTGACACGGGCTAGGCTGGGATATGACCCCGTCTGCAGCATGTGAAGGTTGGAAGACTGACGCATGGAGAGCTTGGCGTGGGGCGGGGGATAGACCCTCTTGCTGAGCTGATAGTGCTTTGTGATCTCGTTGAACGTGTGCAGCGAGTCTTTGTGGAACCCTGCGTCCGCGACAGCGAGCGGCGTTCCCACCGGCGCAGTGGGTGAGTTCATTGGAGAGCTCGTTGTCGTTGGGAACGACGCGGGAGACCCGAGGCCCCATGTGGGCCGGAATCCAAGTGATCACGTGGAGAGCGACACGCCTGCCACGAAGTATGGCGGCCGCCTCCCTCGAGAGCGAACCCATGCCGAATGTTCTGACCGCCACCCGGGAATCCGCGTAGACCTGCGGTCTGCTCCCATCCCGGAGGGAGAGTGTAGCGCCACCTGTTCCGCTCGTGCCGGGGACGAGCCCCGCACTGACGCGGCGTTAAGTAGGTTGCCCCTGTGATCTACCACGGCCGCCACGAACCGTTCGGACGAACCGTATGGGGCGGCGTCGACGAACGCGACCGATCGTGGATCGCCGGCGTCGGATTACATCGCGTTGCGTTGCATGTGCGCGTTGTGCGGGGACGGCGAGAGCGTGACGGCCTCCCGCGTCGAGCACGCACCGCCCTTTCCTGGCGGCAGCAAGAAATAAATAATAAAATTAGTTTTCGTTTAATTACACCTCATACAAAGCACAAACTATTACAGGTATTCTTCGTTAATAATGAGATCAGCTACTTGTTTTGGCGCTGGTTGGCGTAGAGAGACGGCACCTAGCCTCGGAAGTACTCAGATTTTCACCTATAGCAGGTGTCCCCGCGATGAGGAGCAGTGGCGTAGCCAGAAATTTTGTTCGGGGGGGGCTACGCCACTGGCCCCATATATATATATATATATATATATTTATATATATATATATATATATATATATATATATATATATATATATATATATATATATCCCGTGCCCAGTGGGCACGGGATAGCGGCAACCATGCAGTCGCCGCTAAACCCTTTTTGCTTCTTCATGCAGTTCATCGTGCTCCTTGGAGTATGGCTGTATCCCTCGACCTGCGCATGTGCGGTTTCACCAGTGCTCATCTATAATGACTCACCGACACCATTGCCAGTCCTGCTATCTGACGCAAGTCAAGATCTTTGGTGCCAGCAAGTAATCCAGGGCGCCATCTTCATACCTTTGCACACGGATTCACAGCCGCCAGGAGCGACATCTCCCTTCTGGCTCTACTTAAGCAGCTGCCTTCGTCCGCCACTTTCAGTGGGCACGGGATAGCGGCAACCATGCAGTCACCGCTAAACCCTTTTTGCTTCTTCATGCAGGTCTGTGAAGCTCCGTCTCTTTACTCTAAACGTACAAGTAACGTCTGTCTGCTGCTTTTCCCGTGCCCAAGTGTATTTTTTGCCTCACTGTGTGAATGTGCGTTTGTTGCAAGGCTACTCATCCTATCTGGCGACGTTGAACTTAATCCGGGACCCGCAACTGACGCGCAGTACAAAGAACTTCTTGCAGCCATTTCTGCCCTTTCAGCAAAAATAGATTCACGACACACAGAGGTAATGAGTGGTCTCGCCGAATTAAAGGAAAAGCAAGCTCAATTAACTAATCAAGTTTCCGATTTAACCACTAGATTAACGACAGTTGAATCGCTTGTTGAATCACTTGAGCTTAACCCGTCGTCAGCTGACATACCTGCAGTTGTAGCTCACGCCGTTAAAACTGAAAATGCCTCCCTCCTGACACGTCTCGATGATCTGGAAGATCGCTCCCGCCGGGATAACTTAATATTTTAATATTTAGCTTAACCCGTCGTCAGCTGACATACCTGCAGTTGTAGCTCACGCCGTTAAAACTGAAAATGCCTCCCTCCTGACACGTCTCGATGATCTGGAAGATCGCTCCCGCCGGGATAATATTAATATTTAATATTTACTTAATAATACTTAATAATAATACTAATACTAATACTAATAATACTTAATATTTTATGGTATTTCTGACTCTCCCTCAGAAACATGGGCACAGTCTGAAAAATTGGTGTGTGAATTTTTGTCTCATCATCTTAAGTTTGAGGTCCCCGAGAATATGGTATGTAGAGCCGACCGACTTGGCTCGTATACTGCTAATAAGACTCGCCCGATTATAATGAAATTTTCTTGCTCAAAACTAAAGGATAAAATTCTGGCACTAAAATCTAATTTCAAATCCACCGGGGTATCTGTGGGCGAAGATTTCTGCCGAGCAACGCGCCAGTCTAGGAAAAAGCTGCTTGATTTTGCTAAGGCATCAGGACAGACATACTCAATACGGCTAAAAAAGTTATTTTTGAACAAGAAGTGCTACGTTTACTGTTCTACCACTGACAATGTATGCGAAGTCAGCATGCCACGTGCAGCACGCTCTTCTGTTCGGTCGCGTCAAGCTATCGAAGCAAATGGTTCGACATAGCTAGCACATGCGCAATCTAATAACACCATATCTGTTTTTGTCACTAACGTGCGAAGTCTACTAAATCAACGTGCTGCGGTGTCCTCGCTGATTGATTCATGCGCTGCTGACATAGTATGTCTCACTGAAACATGGCTCTCGGCTCGGATAAAAAATAGCGAAATTTTTGATTGTGAAAAACTGTATTCATGTTATCGCTGCGATCGTGGTGTGCGATCAGGTGGAGGTGTCTTGATTGCGGTTACTGAAACGCTCACATCGAGCTCAGTTTCCATAGAAACGCCACTTGAACTTGTTTGCGTGCGCGTTGTACTCGACAACAGAGATGTTATTTTTTGCACATGCTATCGCCCTCCTACTGCTTCGACGTCATTTTGCGATGACCTTCACGACGCATTGAACAAATTAATTGTCAGATACCCTAACGCTCCCCTTTTTCTTCTTGGTGACTTCAACTTTCCCGATATCATTTGGCGTAACGACACGGCAACGTCCCAGTCTTCTCAGAGTACCCAGTTTATAAACACTTGTTTGGATTTCCACTTCACCCAGCTTGTACTGAAACCAACGCGGGTGTCTGCCTCCTCATCTAACATACTAGATCTGATTCTCACTACGAACCCTGACACAGTTTCCCCAATTCTTTACATAAAAGGCGTAAGTGATCACCTTTCACTCACTTTTCATATCAATACACGGGCTCCTGTAAAGAAAACTACGAAGGTGATTACAGCAAAGCCGACTTGGCTTCCATTACCACTGAAATGGAAAATTTCGCAGCTTCTTACATCACTAATTGCGATCAGCGCTGTGTTGAAGAAAACTGGTGCATTTTCAAAAATAAATTGTTGTCATTAATCGAACGTTTCGTACCGCAAAGAACAGTCTCTTGCAAGCCACGGTCCCCTTGGTTCAACCCCTTTCTGAAGCGACTACGTAACAAAAAAAAGCGGTTGTTTCGTCGCGCAAAAGCTTCATGCAGTGACGTTGCTTGGTCCGCTTACTACCTCACTGAAAGTGACTACAACACAGCCGCCGCTAGTGCGAAACAGCATTTTTATTCTGTTACCCTTCCGTCCATCTTGCAAACTAATCCTCGTAAATTCTGGACCATAGTTAACGGTACTCCAAGCAAAATAATCCAATTAACATACCCAAACGATCAACCTGTTGCTCCTGAAGAATGCTGTAATGTATTTAATGATGTGTTCTCTTCACATGTTACCACAATGCCACGTGGATTACCGCTTTTATCCAATTCTGGTTTTTCGCCCATGGATCCAATCTCTATGGACTGGGTTGGTGTTAGCTGCCTAATAAACAATCAAAAAACGTCCTCCTCTGCCGGCCCAGACTGCCTGAACTCAAAAATTTTGAAGTGTACTGATGTATTTTCTGCTGTTATCTTGTCACACATTTTCACTCAGTCATTACAGCAGTCTGTTCTTCCAAACGACTGGTGCATGGGAAAGGTGATTCCAGTTCATAAATCAGGTAACACACACTTACCCAGCAATTACAGGCCTATCTCACTAACTAGCATTTCATGTAAAATTCTTGAGCATATAATATATTCACATTTGGCTGAGTTTTTAGAATCAAACTCCTTTTTCAACCCCTGTCAACATGGTTTCCGTAAGTTCTTTTCCTGTGAAACACAGCTCTTAACATTTACTAATGATCTCTTTGCAATTTCTGATCTAGGTACCGACATTGACTGCGCATTTCTTGATTTTGCGAAGGCCTTTGACTCTGTGACCCATGATTTACTTCTGCTTAAGCTGTCTCAACTTAACTTGGACGCAAATGTACTCGAGTGGATAAAAAACTTTCTTTCTAACAGGACGCAGTTTGTAAATGCTAATAACTGTAATTCTCGGTTTTCTAACGTACCAGCAGGTGTTCCTCAAGGGTCAGTCCTGGGTCCACTTCTCTTTCTAATCTATATTAACGATCTTCCGAACTGCGTTCTTTCCTCTTCCATAAAGCTTTTCGCGGATGACTGTGTTCTCTACCGTAAAATTACTAATCCTTCAGATTCCCAAGAGCTGCAGGACGACCTTAACCGCGTAATTGAGTGGTGTTCTAATTGGTGCATGCAACTAAATTCAAATAAATGCAAGGCCGTGCGTATATCTCGTAAAACTGCCACGCACACCTACTTTATTAATGGTGCACCTGTGACGTCAGTTAGCTCTTACAAGTATCTCGGCCTTCACATATCAAATAACCTTTCTTGGCACTCGCATATTGACTATGTTACTAAAAACGCTAATAGCATGCTTGGTTACTTACGCCGTAATTTTAGCTCTGCCCCTTCTTCCCTGAAGCTAACCCTTTATAAAACTTTAGTTCGCTCCAAATTGGAATATGCTTCAGCCATTTGGGATCCGACTCAGTCGTCATTACTTTCTTCTCTTGAAAGTATTCAAAACCGCAGTGCACGCTTTATATTATCTAATTATTCTCGCTATGCAAGTATTTCTTCAATGAAACGAACTCTTAACTTACCTGATCTTTCGTCACGCCGCCAATATTCCCGTCTCTCCCTTTTTCACAAAGTTTTTCACTTGAACCCCCTTTTAAAAGAGACCCTTCTTACCCCTCCGTCATATATTTCTGCCCGCACTGACCACAGCCTTAAAATCGGGGTGCCATTGTGCCGTACTAACCGGTACAGTGACTCATTCATCCCCAGGACAAGCACGGACTGGAATCGCCTTCCCGCCTCAATCGCACTCATCACCGACCCTACTAACTTCAAAACCGCCGTTCAGAATGCCTTTTGTTAATATCTTTTGTAAATTTTTTGTTAATACTTGTTTATTTTTTACTGCATTACTTCTTGTTTTGACTCCACTCCTTTCTGTAACGCCTTCGGGCCTTGAAAGTACGTGAAATAAATAAATAAATAAATAAATAAATATATACACATATATACACATATATACATATATATATATATATATATATATATATATATATATATATATATATATATATATATATATATATATATATATGGGGCCAGTGGCGTAGCCAGAAATTTTGTTCGAGGAAGCTTTAGCTCGGGTGCTCTTATTTAAATACATGTAGAAGGGGAATTCGTTTTTCCCTGCAACCACTTCACCAAATTTGAGGAGGTTTGTTGCATTTAAAAGAAAAAGTTTAAGTCTAGTGACTACTTGTTTCGATTTTTTTCCTTTAAGTGGTCAATTATTTATTAAAAATTGGCCAATTCTAAAATTTTCAGAAAACGAAACTATCAAGTTTAAAACTCCGTGACTCAACCATGAAAAATGATATCACAATTCTGTGCATTGCATATAATAGTACATCTACAGCGGACAAAATAGATATGTTACACATGAATCTAAAAAAAAATTTAGTATTGTGGAAATACGGCTTGTGCAGAACCCTTGTACACAACGTAACCAATTCACGTAAGATACAAATTGACATAGCAAACTTGTCTGCTTTGACTGTTATAATAGATGCCGTTTACAGAACCACAATGTCTGTTCTTCATGCATAGCTATTAGTTTGTAAACGTCGTGCTTCTATTTTTTCAAACTTCTGAATTTTTCAAAATATTTTAAACAAAATTCAGGCCCTAAATCAAAGTTGTGTTTCCAACAGAACTAGGATTTAACTTTCTCTCTCAAATGCAACGTATTTCAACAAAAGCGATTAGCAGGATTATCTAAGAAAAGCGTTTCTGCGTTTTACAAGTATTTGAATAGGCCGCGTCGGATTGGGCCCGAGCTAAAGCTTCCTCTTAAACAATTTGTCAAGGGGTCAAATCCATGAATAATAACTGCATTGTCATTGCCAAAGATGCTGCAAACGAATTCTTGTACGCTACGCACAGTCAAAACAATAAAATATGTATTTTTTCATAAAAGAATATACTCGTATGTGCCAAAAATTTTGCCCATAATAACTGGTATCAATGCTTCCATATTTTGTCTGTTTAAGTAAAGAAAATATCACACGAACTTTAGAAATATATCAGTTCGAAACCAGGAAAGCAGTGCATGCCACTGATATGAAAAATTAAAAGGCAATGAACTGAACAAGTTGAGGACAAATATGTTAACGAAACTTTGTCATTTAAGAACCGTGCTTAAATTCTTGTATATATGCAATGGCCAGTGAAAAATCTCAATGACGCTGTAAGTTGTTTTAATGTATTACGCAGGAGCAGCTGTCACCGATCGTGTATCGTGAGTAATTGCACCGAAATCATAGTCGCAACAGAGGGGACGTATAAAAAGCAGGAATTCTGCAAGATATACGAGGGCAAGTTAAATTAATGTGAGCTAACAACGGGGTACTTTATTTAAAAGTAGTCTTCATGAGAATTTAGACATTTGTCCCATTGACTAACGAGTCGCGTGATTCCCGTCTTATAAAACTCCTTGGGTTGCTGCTTCAAGAAATCTGTATCTGGTTCCCTTGAGCTCTTTTTTCGGTTGCCCCAAAATGTAGAAGTCGCAAGGTGACAGGTCTGAGCTGTATGCCGGATGCTGCAGCGTTTCCCACTCGAACTTTGCCAGTTTTGTATTAACCACATAAGCGACGTGGGGACAGGCATTGTCGTGGAACAAGATGACCCCATTCGTCAATTTTCCACGTTGTTCGTTCTTGATTGCGACACACTGCCGTTCTGGCGTTTCACAATATCGGAAACAATTAATAGCCTCTCAAGATTTAGCAAATTCTATCAGTAATGGACCCTGACGACCGAAAAAAAAGTCAACAACACCTTTTCAGCGGAAATGATGGCCTTTGCGTTCTTTGGGCGTGGTAAATTCGAATGTTTCCACTGTAAGCTTTGCCGTCGTGTTTCAGGCTCGTAGTAGTGGCACCAAGGTTCGTCCCCGATCACAAATGCAAACAAGAAGTCGTCATCCTCATTGTGATACCCGATCAGATGAGTCAAGGCAGCGCGACACTTCTCCGTCTTCTCGCTATGGATCAAAATCATGGGGATCCATTGCGCACCAAAGAGCCGATAACCGAGAAGCTCATGAATTATGGCGTGAACCGAACCGTGACTGATGTTCAGACGGTCTGCCAGTTCATCGATGCTTATCCTCCGTTCTTGTTTCATCAGCTCATGAACCTTTGAAATTGTGTGGGGGGTGATTGCACGATGGCTTTGGCCCGGTTTTGGAATGTCTTTACAACGTCCTTTAAACCGTTTGCTCCAACGCTTCACAGTGGTCAATGAAATGCCGTGTTCAACGTAAACGGCAGCCATACGGCGAATAATTTCTCTTTTGGAAACACCTTTAGCTGTCAAAAACTTCGCGACACCGAGCTGTTCAACTTTTGAAGTGTCCATTATGTGACGCAACCATATTCAACCCAGTGTATGAGAGCATTAAAGAACAGTTATCTTCACACCTGCGTGTCACTTTTGTAAATGAGACATGCCGTTCTCCTACGCGCATGCCTCGCAGATAATGAACCGAACCATTATTGCGCGGTTAGGGTAGGCGCACTCTCATTTGACTCGCCCTCGTACATTAGAAATGCAGATACAATGGGATATACAAATGCGAAAATACGGCTTGATAAAGGACAAAAAAGTGTCACTGGAAACAAAGTTCACTGCATGTATACACAAAACCTCGCAACAAGATATTTAAGTATACGTATAAGTCTCCAATGAGTCTATGTATGTAAGAAAAAGTAACTGTATGTAATGCGTCAAGCAAGGCAAATAAACATGTTGCACAATCATAGATTCACAGAATCCTAGATTCCGCCCCCATTCCATCCACTCCCCCCGATGTATTGCGCGCGACGGAAGGTGGCGCGCTTGCTCCCCGCTTTTCTCCTTTGCGCACACAAGACTGAGCCACCATCGTCGGCTCACCCATTCCACCTCCCCTCCTAGGCTTTCACTCGCACATACAGCATGCAGCGCGTGGTCACGATTTTATCACCCTTGGACTTTATACGAAACATGAGGGCGATGGCACGAATGCGCCTGGAGTGTCCATATAATTGCTTTCGCAATATTATGATAAACGTATCCGGCAACTGAAGCGTCCCGTCGCCCATTACTTTCCGCAAAAGAAGTATCAAAATCGAACTTTCACCATGAGACAATTCGCTGCGCCGCAACAATGTATTTTTTTTTCTGTGGGGTGGAGGCACCGAAATGAAAAAAAGAACGCATAGGAAACTATGTTGGCCAGAATCGAATGCCTACATCGGGCACCTAATGGGGATACGGAATTAATACCGAAGAAAACATGAGACGATTGGCCCACTGAGAACCATACGCATACTGCTCAGTATCCTACACCGGCGAAACAAGACTTTCCAGAAAGGTTCCGCTCAAGGAACGCGGTGCAATCCTTCGAGTCCCCACAGTGATGGCGGCGAGCGACCATTCTTTTTTTTTTCTCGTCTGCTAGCCAGAAAGCTTCCAAAACTCTGTCAGGTGAAAATCCACTCGGCCAGAGCAAACCGAACGCCCACCGAAGTGCACCGCGTGGTGGTCGAGGCCATACGAGAAAAACATATGCGCTCTGGCTCGCTCTGGCAGCCCGCGGGTAGGGTAGCGGGAACAAAAAAAAATTGAAGGGGCTCAATGTGCCCTCAGCGAATAAAAGTCAAAGTAGAAAAAATAAATAAGAACGTAGTTACTTTGGCTGGCTTTAGTGTCTTGACATGGATGTTCTGGCGTAGGTTAAAAAAAAATGTTGATATTTTTTATGTGACATGACGGCACAAATGAACCACCCCAACGCATCGCCTCATTGGACCTCGCTGCGTGCTTTGTCAACTCGTCTGCTAGTGTGTTGATTTGGCTTGTCTCGTGTATGTTCCGATGTAAGACTTTACAAAAGTCAATGGACCTTTGGCGTCAAATGTTTAAAACAACATTAAACCAACAAAGTTGCGCAATTGAAAATTTAAAGCACAACTTTGGAAATGTCAATGCACGTTTCACATCAAGAGCTTATTAGATTTATCCCCATAAAGTTTCGCAATTGATATCCATGCGCTCCATAGATTCCGTGGCCTCAGTGAGATGCCGCGGCGAGCCCGCTCACAGTCAAAGCGCCCTTGAAACTTTGTGCTCGGATGGGACTGCTTGGCGTTATGTGACTGCCGGTGTATGGGCGTTGCCACGAAATCCAGCCCGAGTTCGCAATCTTTACGGTTAAATGTCTTTTCGAGCGTCAAAAAGACATTCTAGACAAAATCCAGAGTGATTTCCGGCGCCGGGGGTCGCTTTGGTCGGCGGTGCATGGACAGCACGAAAAAATTTCGGGGGGGGCTGAAGCCCCATAAGCCCCCCCCCCCCCCCTGGCTACGCCCCTGATGAGGAGCACTATCAAATGCCAAATATTCCCTTTGTCATTAGGCTTATCGTACGCTCTAGCATGGTATAACGAGCTATGAAAGTATGCTAAACGTTCATTCTCGGTGTGTCTACTGCGGTTACGCAGATCAGTCCGCAGATCAGTGGCGCATGCGCAAATGTCATGCGGCATCACGCATCACGGCGTCATATCACGTATGATGCAAACTTAAAACTGCCTACTGTTGAAAACAGGCAGATTCGCGCGAACACGGGTGAGAAATCGGTAGCGATAGCGAGGGTCGGCATTGGGCGTGGGCTCCTCGAACGGTGTTGCTGTATATATATATATATATATACACACACATATATATATATATATATATATGAGCGCAAGGCAGGCAACCAGAAAGCTCAGAACACAACTTGAGCCCGACCCGACTGAGCGCACTTCATGTGACTGAGCGACTTAGCGCGTCTTTGAGCTAGAACAAGCCCTATGTGGATGAGACCTATTTTTTTTTTTCAGCTTATCTACTTGCAGCTCTGACTCGTTTATGCTCAAATGCTCGGTGCGCGTTCCGGGCAAATGGAGGAGGGTGCGGCGAGCGTATCTTGCGATGAGTGTCTTTGTAGGAGGGAAGGGACGAACACTTCGCGTAAGATTCGTGTGTGGAACCTCGCCGGCACATGAGCTCTAGAGAACATGCAGAGGGACTAGGAATTTCAGCGCATTATGCCGGAGTTGAAGACGCTCCAGGCGCTCCTATGGCGAGCGTGACTGCGAAGTGGTCTAATTAGTTTGCTGAGCTGATAAAGAAACATTCGTAAAGTCGAAAGTTTAATTCTGCGTGCATCTTTCGACTTGTCTGCTTAGGGCCAGCTTTGTTTTGAGTAATTTCTTGGAGTTAAGCAACTAAAGTTAGTTTAAGTTCCTCATTTGCTAGAAAGAGCTCGAAGGAGTTGATGAAGAGAGACAGAAGGCACGAAGATAATGGCAGACTCAAGCTGCGGAAATGTACTTTACTCATTTCATGTGTGCAGCCGGGCCCTTGAGACTGCTTGTGCTAAACAGTTGACGTGAAAGCTTTTTCACGTTACCGCCAAATGGACGAGAACTGACAGTGCGGAATCGAATTCTATAGGTGAGCTTCTCGCTAAGCAACATCTCTTTTATGTTGAAGTAACTTTAGAGCTAGCGTTATGCGTCGGTTCATACCGAGCAGCCAGTTTTACCATGCTTTATTTCCCAGGCCACGTATGTCGGAATCGCCATTACGAACTCGCGCAAGCCTCTCAATAAAATGGGAAGGAAAATAATACGACAGTGCTGAGACAAATTTTCACAATGAATAAGGTACATTTATAGGTACGAATGCTCGAAATAATGAACCACTCTCTGATGAAATTAAAGATTTTACCACAACGAAGTTCTCTTATAACCTGCACGCAAAAATTTGATTGACACCATTTAAAAGTTACTCACTAAAGAAAAAAAGCAACTTGTGTTGCAGAAAGCCAACATTTGCCACTGTATCAACTGCTGCATTTTGAAAACGCAAAACGAAGCGGCACAATGGTAATTTTGTCGACATCATAAGTTACAAATAAAAAAAAACTCGGGTCTTACGTGCCAAAACTATAATGTGATTATGAGGCAGTACTCATTTACCCAATGTACGGTACTCAAACCTTTGTGCATTTCTGTCCCCGTCGAGAAGCGGCTGCTGCGGCAGGGAATCCAAATTTGTACCTTGTGCTTAGCAGTGCAACATCATAGCCACTAAGCCACCACGGCGGCTACCGGCTTCAGTGAGAACTTCTCGCGTGAGAATGACTTCAGTAAGACACCGTCGGTTCCCTCACTTGATATATACCCCACAGTTTACTACAGAGAGCAGCCAGCATGTCAAAAGCGATTTATAAGTGCTCACCCATGAATTCCTACAGGAAATCACGTTTATTTCCCCCCACTTTGACACACCCCACTGTTTCTCTGAGCAGCGGCATCGGTGGTAAAGAACGAATCACTAGCGCCGGTTGTTCAGTTTAGAATGCCTAGAGTAAGTTACGTTTAGTTTCTCTTAATTCGCTATCCGAACAGTTGCCGTGTGCAGTGCCCACGACGGCATATAAAACACGTGATAAACGCCAAGTGCTCTCCTAACGAATGCCTACAGAAAGTTCACAATAGCTCCTGTTACTTAGCTACATCCCGACTGTTGCTACTGGCAACAGCGGTTTGGGTGGCAGTACGAAGGCGGTAAGCACTAGCACAATGCCAGTCGAGGTTGAGCCCTAGCAGCCGGACAATCAGATTATGACGAGAAAGCAGGGCTGAAATGCAGTTTGTACCAGTGGTCTCGCCTTCAGCTACGGAGCTTCGATTGACTGTGAACGAGGCAACCCGAAATTTCCACATGCGACGCAAGTGCCGATTGCTCCCCTAGCGGATGGATGCGAACGCCGAGGGTCGTCCAAGGAGCCACAGCGCTCACGTTTGCGTTGGAGCGTGCGCTACTGGTGGTTGGGATTCCGGCGATTGCCACCGTGCCCTCGTCGCCCCGCAAGACTGCAAATACACGACATTCTTGTGTCGTTCAGTGCCACAGCGGCCTAGAGAACACAAAACATCCGACACCCTCGAGAGTAACTCAGCACGTATCAGAGAAATTCGCAAATGAGAAGATCGCCGAATTGCAAGCAAAGTCAGGTCTTTATTTTCGCATGCCTGATTTCCGTCTGCGTCGCGCGGTAAAATTGAGTGGTGCTCACCTGCACAGCGATGATGTTTTGTACCCTTGCCACATGCGGGCGCGTCCGCCTCAATTCCGGGCCTTCCTTTCAAGACGAAGTACGCTGTAAGACCAAGGAATGACAAACATTGTCATCTTTACGCACAAGATGCGGCCTACTTGAAACGCTGTGATTGTGAATGCTTGTACTGGCGCAAATTGAAAACGCAAATATGATTTCTTTCCAATATCTGGATCCACAGTTCGTGAGGCGGCTGCTGTTCGTAAGAATGACGTCAGCAGTTGTGGGTTCTTTATCATCCACAACTTATTTTTGCCTGTTGTCATACGCATTTGCAAGCCTTCGCAATGATAGCAAGTAACTGCCGCAAAAACAAAGATGCCTTATCATTCTTTTAAATACACTGCTCCCTTACGAAGTGATGCCGAGCGCTTTTGAACTGCACCACAAACTCAAGGGCGGGAGTTGGCCGGAGCCTAACGGTTAAAGCGCGCAGCAATGTTAAAATCTCACAACCGAAATATCTTTGATGCAGTTGCCTTGTTCACTTGCTTGAACGCAGTGAGACGTAGCCACAGTATACAAAGTTATTGAAATCGGTTGCACAAAACGTCGCACCTAGTTTTTTTTAGGGGAAATAGTATTAAAAAGTGATCGTTTGCATACACGTACGATACCAAATCATATACATATACGATACCAAATCAAAGGCAATTAGAAAAACAGGAAGGCTATTAGCATGCTTATGGCAAGATCGAAATAAACAGTACTCGTCTTTACTTAGCATATTTGACAGCTTAGTAGCTTCTCCTGCTTCATATTGGCGTAAACCGCAGGCTCGATGTTGCAGAATAACTTGTCGCTGACGTGTGAAACAGTTTGCTTTTGTACTCACGTCGTATGTCCACATTTCGCTCGACGCCGTAGGCTCAGTGCAGACCCTTACTTTTCTTAACGGTACCACCACGCAAAAAAAATAAAAAAACGTATTCTGCATCGCATACTTTGTGGAAAGCGGTGCTGAAATCTAAACATTGCCGTTTCTTGGCCAATCCACGAGCTAGTGCTCAAAATTCAGCGCGACCACCCCGAGCAATGATAGAGGGAGCACGCGCAGCCGTTGTGTAAGCAAACCGCCCCCGTGCCACCACTACGACCACCGAGGTAAGTTTTTCCATCAAGGAGCGCTATCGGCGAAGCTAGGCTAAGCAGCAAAGCCAGGCTAAGGTTGTCTAGTGTGTGCGGGGAACGTACAAACACCAAGAATATATTATCGTTGTTTGAGTCGAGAAAGTTGCCAGGGTCCAATGACTGAGAACGCATGCAATAGCACCAACGAAGTGAGGTCTTCGGAAACGCACTTGAAAAGTTAGACCGTCTGAGAAGTACGAAAAGCCATCAACTTCAAGACAGCAACTTTGGCATTGACTCAGCTTTTTCACTAAAGCACTCTGCGAGCAACGTGAAACGTTATTTCGGTTTCCCTGGACTGGGAATCTTGATTCAGCCGTGAACACAGACACGTTCTAAGCGAAAGAGATATACATACATATAGACGAAATTTTCTGTGACATCTAACACCTAGTGGCCATTTATTAGCTTTGTTTAGTTGTCTAGGAGGAAACTTATGGTGGCTGATTATGCAAATAAGGAGGATTAGGCGTGAACCGCTCCATGCAAATGGCCTAGAAAAGAACATCTTTTTTTTTTCAGTGCTTCTTTCTGAAGCTAGAGGTTCTGTTATACGATCTGGATATGCCCGTTCACCATAGAGGGATTTGCCCCTATTCCTATTGCTATAGACAAACTACAAAACTGGCGCACAACTAGTTGTCAAAGTCTCCTTCCTGCACCGCCTATGATGCAATGCTATGGTGTCAACGTCGCGGTATAAGGCATAAAGGGAATGCTAACCACGCTTACATATAAGCAAGAGAGCGGCAACTGCTCAGTTTAATTTAAATATTTGTAATAAATATTTGAACAGACAATTTCTTGCATCCTTTCATGCGAGGCTTATAATTTAGTTTGGCTGTTTGAGATAAACGGGGAGGAAGACGAAGTGCTTCTTTGATAGAACGCTTGTGCTTTTGTCTCCGCTTTTTCGCTTTGTTTCCCTGCATTTCTGGGAGCTGCCGCTCCCTCCTTGCGGCAATGGATGAAGAAATCTCCGCGGACTTTCCTGGTGTGCAGCCGTCAGGTCGGCTAGCGTCCAGGAAACGTGGAAGTGCGTCAAGCGATACAGACAGCGAGGCCACTGAGATATGTTCGGACAGCTACGACTCGTCGGACGATGACTTCCAGGTCGTGATGAGTAGATCAGCGAAAAGAAGACTACTGCAGGCATCTTCGTCGCCAAGTGCTTCTACCGTGAAGAGTGCACCGCTGCGCTGGCCGCACACTGTGCTCTTTATGCCCATGGACCCGGCGACCAATTTGCGGCTCCTCAACAGGCAGGTCCTCTCTTCCTTACTCGAGAGAACCGCACCAAATGAGATTAAAGACGTGCGAATAAACCCGCGGAAAAATGTCCTGGCAGTTGATGTGCTACATCGCAGTGCCCTACAACACCTACGAAATATAACTGATATCGACAACGTAAAGGTGCGATCAATGATCCCTACAGGCGGCGATGGTACTGCGGGCGTCATTTATGACGTCGACGTTGCCATTCCTAATGACGACTTGCCAACGCTGATAACGCCAACGACAGAAGGCAATTTCATTACAAGAATTTCCAGATTGGGAAACACACGCTGTGTGAAGATTATGTTTGAAGGAGACAGCCTTCCTTCCCACGTCAAAGTAGGACATGTCCGCCATCCAGTACGACCATTCGTACCGAAGCCCCTCCAGTGTTTCAAATGTTGCAAGATTGGCCACGTGAAGGGTGTCTGCGTGAACAGTGTAGTGTGCCCGCGGTGCTCTGAGTCCCATTCAGAAGACGCCTGCAGCACACATGTTCTAAAGTGCCCGAACTGCAGTGGTCCTCACAAGGCCTCATCAAAGGATTGCCCGCGGATGAGGAAGGAATTCACGATTCTAAAACGCATGGTGCGCGACAATTCGACGCATCGAGAGGCTGCTACGGCTGTTCGGCGACGTCGGCATCGACACCGAAAACGTTCAAGAAATTCCGCAACTGAAGATAGGTACACGCCAGCTACAGTCAGAAGGGCTGCCGCATCTCCGCACTGCGCCACCAAGACAGATACAAGGAAATCGAACACAGAGGAGAGCCTCGCCCGTCCTGAAGAATGGCCTGAGCTACCGAGGGCAAACCTCCCTGCTAAGATACCTCAAAACGCACCGACTTCAACGGCTTCTGCCACTGTTGAAGCGACGCTGGCTGATGATCTCCAGGTCATCAACATTCTGCGGTCGCTCATGAGTGCCATTCGCGTTATACTTACCAACATGAAGTCTTCGTCTGCGCAAAGCGCACTACAGGTGCTGGACACTTTGGGTCCAGTACTTGCAGCTCTTGGTTAAAATCATGGCTCTCCAGAAGCCGTCGTTTCGTGACGAAGTCCGAAACGCGTCGATATTTCAGTGGAACGCCAGAGGACTGAAGTCACGCATGTCGGACTTTCGACAGTTTGTGTTCACGAATAAGTTCCCAGTCATCGTCATCTGCGAGCCCCTATCAGATAACATCAGACTGTCCGGGTATGATTGTTTCATGTCCGCCACCCACGGAGAATGCAGCAAGATCATCGTATTCATGCGACGTGATCTTACGTATGTCCATCACCCAGTGTCGCCTGACCAAGAAAACCAATACATCTGTCTGACAGTGAGGAAAGGCAAGCTCACTTTCACATTAATTGGAGCATACATATCGCCCTCAAGTCGGTTGGACTGCGAGAGATTACGGCGAATCACCACAGCGACTCCGCAGCCTTTGGTGATTACTGGAGATTTTAATGCCCACCACCATCTCTGGGGAAGTTCTAAGATAAACTCGAGAGGCAGAAGATTAGTGTCATTTGCCTCCGAACAAGAACTATGCTTGTTAAATGATGGAAGCCCCACCTTTCTACGTGGAACTGCCTACTGTAGCTGCCTGGACCTGACCTTTGTTTCACGCTCCTTCACTAGAAAGGTCAGGTGGTTTCCGGATATTGAAACGCGGGGAAGTGACCACCTACCCACTTATCTTAGGGTTGAAGGGTTGACGGACTCCAGGTTAGCCGCCGTCACACAATGCATCGACTGGCCAATGTTCAAGTCAATTGTCGAAGACGGCTGTCGTGATGACTTGGCCACTAGCCTAGAGGACATCATAAAAGGTGCCCTAGAGGCTGCGAAACATTCACTTCTGAGAACGTCCACACGCACCGAATACGACATTGAGCTAGAGAAGCTTCGTGCAATTCGTCGTCGTGCAGAGCGAAGATACAGGCGCACGAAGTCTGTAAATGACTTGAGGTTGGCCAGAAGAACTCAAAAGAAAATTCAGCGTCGCATGGACAAACTTGCATCACAAAGATGGAAATCATTCTGCGAATCTTTGGATCCACGAAAACCATTGTCTCACATATGGAGAACTGTTCGTGGTCTCCGTGGAACCCCTCAGCAGCGCCACCCTTTTAAGTCTTTGGCCCTTCACCAACAATGCAGCGAGATTGGCGTAGCGGAAGCTTTCTGCAGGAGGATTGCTGGCGAAACTAGTTGCGCTGGAACATCGACGCTCCGCCACTCACCGATTTCACGCGACTCCCGCATGGATAGTCCTTTCTCCATGGACGAGCTCGAAGCTGCACTGGCCTTGTGCAAGCGTTCATCTTCACCAGGCCCCGACGGTATAACCTACCGTGCCCTGTGTAATCTGGGTGATGAGGCTCGAAAAGTGCTCCTGCTCCTGTTCAACAGCTCCTGGCAGACAGGTACGGTTCCCCAAGAATGGAAGACCAGTCGCATAATTCCACTGCTCAAGCCTGGCAAGTCGCCTGTAGACATTGCATCATACCGACCAATTGCGCTTGCGAGTTGCATCGGAAAACTAATGGAGAGGATGGTTCTAGCACGGCTAGAATGGTACCTCGAACATTACCAGGTATACCCAGATGCAGTGGCCGGTTTCAGGCGGGGCCGTTCTTCCATAGACAACGTTATCGACTTGGTGACGTACGTCGAGCACCAGAAGTCCTGCAAAAGATTATCTGCTGCCCTGTTTCTGGATGTTAAAGGAGCGTACGATAACGTAACGCACGAAGCGATTTTGAACGCGTTAGAGGCAGTAGGACTTGGCGGCAAAGTATATATTTGGATACGTAGCTATCTACATACGAGATCCTTTTTCGTACTTACCGAGGATGGCCCGACCTCCCAGCATTACAGTAACCGTGGGGTGCCTCAGGGCGGAGTACTCAGCCCAACGCTCTTCAGTCTAACACTCATTGGACTCACCGACATCCTGCCAGGCATTGTTAGGCTCTCCATCTATGCCGACGACATTTGCATTTGGACGTCGGCTGTGACGCGACTGCAGCTTCGCGCGCGGCTTCAAAAGTCAGCTACTTTGACATCATCCTACCTTCGAGAACAAGGACTTCATATATCATACGAGAAGTGCGCAGCGGTGGCATTTACCAGGAAATCAATGTCGCCATACGTGATATCCGTCGACAGACACATGATCTCGTACAGCACGAGTCACAGATTTTTAGGGGTGGTCCTTGACAAAAATCTCTCCTGGACTCCTCATGTGAATTATGTGAAAAAACGCCTGACAGGAATTTGCCATATGTTTAAGTTCCTTGCAGGAAAGACCTGGGGAGTGCCAATACACTCTATGCTGCAACTGTACAGGGTCCTCTTTATTGGATTCCTGCGATACAGCCTACCTGTCATGTCCAACACCTGCAGAACTAACCTGAACATAATCCAAAGCATCCAAGCCCAGGCACTCAAGATATGTCTCGGTCTACCGCGGAGTGCGTCAACGACTGAAGTTATTGCAGTGGCTCAAGATTTCACTATTAGAACGCACATTAGCATTGAAACAATGCGTGTGCACCTAAGACACGTCGCCCGGAACCCTACCCACCACCTAGCAAGTCTCCCAGTAGATAGGCCCCACACGACATTCAGTGCGACTGTCTTCGCGCACCGTGCCTCTTTCAGGTCAGGTTACACACCTGCGGCAAGGCCTTCTATTCCTCCATGGTGTATGCGCCGTACTCAAGTGAACCTTACAGTCCCAGGACTTCAGAAAAAGTCGGACTTGCCATCATCAGCGCTCAAGCAACTAACTTTATTTCTCTTGTACGAGAAATACAGCGACTGCACACACGTCTACACTGATGGATCAACTACATCAACCAGTTCCGGCGGCGCTGTAGTTATACCAGCAATGAGACTAACCAAGCGGTTCAAGACTTCCCATGTCACTACGTCTACAGCTGCAGAGCTCGCGGCTCTCCGCGACGCGCTTCAAGTGATAAATACTGAAAGTCCTAGAAAATGGGCAGTCTTCTGCGATTCCAGGCCGGCCTTGCAATGTGCGCATTCATTTCTCCGACATGGAACTCACGATCAGCTCACGTGCGAAATCGCGGAACTTGTCCATCACTTAAGAGAAAAAGGCCATGATATCTCTTTTCAGTGGATACCAGGTCATTGCGGTATCATTGGTAATGAAGACGCCGATAAGGCAGCTCGGACGTCAAATCAAGAAGACCGCTGCGTCCCCATTCCGCTCTCAAGGACCGACGCCGCGAGACAACTTCGCATTCTGGCACGCACGATCTCCTTAGCAGAGTGGAATAATGTACATACAAGACGCACAAGACTGCACCGACTAAACCCGTCACTTCAACTCAGACCTCCAGCCGGTGTGCACCGGCGTGAAGCGTCTCTTCTGTGTCGGTTATGGCTTGGAGTGGCCTTCACGAATGCCTACTCAGCACTAATTGGAATGGCTGATAGTCCTGCATGTGATGTTTGCGCATGCGAGGAGAACATTGACCACATATTGTGCCATTGTCCTCAATTTCAAGCCCAAAGACAGTATTTGTCCGACACATTGAGGAAACTAGACGATCGTCCTCTGAGTAAACAGACAATATTAGAGCACCGTCCCGACCGATCATCGGCTCGGAAGGCAGTGAAGGCACTTTTGTGTTTTCTCAGAACTTCTGGTTTGCTCGAGCGACTTTAACTGAAGTGCTGTCCGTACGCGTACCTACACCTTCTCTCTCCCTTCTTTCTCTTCCCCTTCTCCCTTCCCCCAGTGTAGGGTAGCCAACCAGACTATTGACTGGTTAACATCCCTGCCTTCCTGTATTCTTCTCTCTCTCTCTCTCTTGAGATAAACGAGCGAAAAGGCAGTCAACTAAGGGGCCAGATGTTTATTAGTCATATCATAAGAAGCCGACAAACGCTGAAACAAAGGACAACATAGGGGAAATTACTTGTGCTTCATAAATGAAATAAAGAAACAATAAGAATAATGGAAATGAAAGGAGATGAAAAAACAACTTGCCGCAAATCGGGAAGGATTTCGCTACTTTCACATTTCGCGTGAGATGCTCTACCAATTGAGCTACCGCGGCGCTGTTTCCCCATCCACTTTCGTGGGTATTTATGTTTCCTAGTAAAACCCGATCCCACAACCATGCGAAGGATACGTGAGAAAATGTTCCAAAAGCCAGGGGAACTCATGCTTCAACGTGTTGTTTTCACTGGCTTTACTTAACGAAACATAACAAAAAACATAGACGTTTAGCCACCTATGCGGGTGGCATCGTCAGTACACAATGGCAACAAATGAGAAATACATCCTATTTATCTATGAGACTGCCGTAAACATCCTGGCTACTCTCTCCTCCTGGTCCAAGAGGCCCCTTTGGGCCCCCAGCCCCGGCCGGGCGAGGAGGATCTCCCACAGCTCCCTGTTGTAGGTAAGCATCTCAGGCGAGTTTGCTTCTTCTGGTCATTCGCACGTCACATGTTCTGATGATCGTGCTTGTCTTGCGATGCTTTCCGTTAGGAGTACGCTTACCTCACTATGCGATGAAAGTGTTTTCACACTTTCACGCAGAGATAAGCAAGCTATTTGCATTAAACGCAAAAGCCAAACACGAGTGTAACAGGAAAGAAAATTCAGCCATAACTGCAACAACGTTCAAGACTTGTCCACAATATGCCGAAGCATCCCAATGTTATCTCTACGCAAAAGCCAGCGCGCAAAGTAGTTTTTCGTGAAAGCCGCGCCACGTCTTCTCTGTGTGATGCACCCAACTTTTCAAACACCGGGGGTAGGTTGCCCCGACAGGTGCCGGGGCGGAAAGCCTTCTTCCCCCCGACGCGACACCGCTGCTGCATGATTTATCGCGCTCTGCTCGTTTCTGCCAGCTCCCGCGGTTCCGGTGCTGCAGAGACCGCAAGCGAGAAAGCGCCAAGACAGCGAGGTCGACGAAAATGCCTCGCACACGACGCCAACGTGTTGCATGGTGCTGTGACTCTTGCGCTAGCCACTGCGAAATGATTCCGCCTATTATGCATTCAGGAGTGGTCGCGAATGGTCGCTTTCAAGTTACCTGCAGCAGCCCCGGGGTGGCGAAGCTTGTCGATAGACGCCTTAAGAAGGACGACGACGAAATGACGCGGAAAACATGGAAGCATGGGCGCCCCAGCGACTGCACCATCAATAACGAGGACGACACCTCGCCGCACGTGCGTTTGTGGGGCAGGAAAATGATAAATCAAGAAGAAAACAACAAACAGAGGAACGCCGTAGAAGAGAACAAAGCGAATCCGGAAAGTAACGCGTAGCTCAAGCATACTACAATAGGAGAGGAGACGATGTCGGCAGGGGGTACGGAGCTAAATGTGGAGCCAGCAAGGTGCGTTGGCTTGGATGAGACGTCAGCGTTCTGGAGGCGAACAGGTGTTGGAGGAACCGGTCGAGCGTCAACGAACGAGGACACCTCTAAGCGACACGCCGTCTGCTTCCGTCAACCAGCAGACGAACAAGAGTCTGAGAGAGCTCGCCTGCCTTCTCCGCATGTGCAAATAATCGGAGGACTCACCACACCAGCTTCGTGGGACGCCAGCCAAACTGTTAGCTCGCTGTGTTAGTCGGTCCGCGCGCTCCGTAGAGACGCTTGAATATATGTCTTGCTTGGCCCCGTGTCATGTGTCCGCGTATTTGCACTTTTTATCACCTAATATATGTTTGCGTGCTGGTATTGTTGCCTTTAGGCTCCCCTCGGAGGTGTATCTGACTCTCAGAATTAAGCCTGCTCCTCAAACCGCATCGTAACACCCCGTAATGGGAAGCTGAAAGACAGACGCTCCTACTCGACACAAGCACTAGTAACTCAGATTCTGCGGAGACGCAGTCAACAGGCTTTCGAAGAAAGCGCCCACCCATGATAAGGGTAACCAACATACTGGTTTTATAACACGAAAAACGTGGGGGCAGGAAGAAAGGATGTCGACACGATATGCTGAGCTCGGACGGCCTTCTGGTGCAACTGGATTTAAACAGACTAATCGGTCAATGTCATGGTTACGATGGCTCCATTTATCTTAATAACTAAAATTATCAGAATAAGGAGACATATATACTAAATGTGAAGTAAAATGACGCAATGAAGCGGTAATGCGCACGTGTTAAAATGTTTTAGCACAGGTCTGTTAAGTGTTGAGTGTTCAGTGATAGTAGTCCCTGTACGTAAAATTGCGGATAATAATGTTGATTTTTGGCGTGTCTGGTATTGCGGTAAACGGAAGTGGACTGGGCGTTTTGCCGGATGAGCGAAAGCGGAAACAAGAACGGCCTGCAAGGTGCAGCCACTTGGGGGCGTAGAGCTCAGTCAGACAAACACAGAGCTAATATTGCGTCAACCAAGTGTGAAACCGCTGGTGTGAATTGTCTGCAGCACCGTTATGGTGTTCCTGCCGGGAAATTTTCACCACCAGCTAAGTAAGACACGCTTGGTTATTGTAATGTTAACTGAGTTTGCCCAGTTAGGCGTCTGTGTTTGTTGTTAGAGAACTACAGTGACAATTCTAAATAGAAATTACTAAATTACCATAGCTGATGTTTACTTTCGAAGACGCTGTTGAGAGCCCCCCTGAAAAACACGGAGTGTTATGTTTCCATAAACATATTTCAATTGACATCCCGCGGCTGTAGGTATCTTCTTCCTTAAGTAAACATAAAATTACCACCCACTGTCAATAAAGACCCTTATGACTGTTTTCTCATCCTTATGGACTTTTGTTTTTGGATATGCAAAGGTTTGAAACTTTGTTAAGCTAAAAATTACTAAAGAGTCTATTTGTTTTTGTTGTTTCTGATTTACAATCAATTAAAAGGCTTTGTTTAGAAATGACTTATTTGAGAAGAAATCTAGGGTAAAGTGTCTACACGCTGTCTGCTAGAAATTAGTGGTCGCAATGGCGAATCATGTATAGACTTTCTATGGAGTGCGAAACTAACATTTGCAGAAAAAAAGGAGAAATGACGCTGCGTTTCACGCATTTTAATAAAATGTTCAGCCACAGTAACGCGACTTCGCGCTTTTAAATCGAAGCTTTTCATTTGCCTAATAGAAGAGCTATAAAAAGATCAGAATCCCTTGCTTCAATCACTGCATGTAGTCGTAGGCGGGTGAGTGTACCTGAAAAAAAAAACCTACGGAAACCAGAAACCAGCAGTTTCCATGTTTGCAGCAAGTTTGCATGAAGTATTCAGTCGTGTTAACCACGTACCCTTACAAATTTTCTTATAGAAAGTCTATAGACCATCTATAGACATTTGTCTATGAAGTGTATACACTGTCTATAGACATTTCTTTAGACTAGTCTATAGAAAGTCTACAGAGTTATGGCCATACACTTTTTAAAGAACAGTCTATAGACAGATGTCTATAGACTATCTATAGACTCTTCCAATAGACTAGCCTATAGACAGTCGATAGACTTATGGACAGGTACTTTTTATAGACTAGTCTATAAAAAGTCTGAGTCTATAGACTGTCTGTAGATGAATGAAAATTCACGTTTGTGGAAAAATGTCCGCAAAATGTTTACAGACAAAAGTGAATAGGGTTATACAGTTCTATTTTTGTAGACTGAAGTCTATAGAATGTCTATAGACTTTCTATACACATTTGTCTTTAGACATTTCATAGACTTCAGCCTACAAAAGTAGAACAGTATATATAGTTCTATATTAGTAGACTGAAGTGTATAACATGTCTATCGATAAATGTCTATAGATAGTCTACAGACATTTTATAGACTTGCTCCACAATTCTGGTTGAAAAATTGCGCAGAACTGCTTCGTGTACAACCGAGCGTAGGGACTTGGCCCTTCTCTCTCTCTCTCTCTCTCCCCTCTTACCACGTATTCCTATGCGCACCTACTCCCAAGAGGCTTCAGTTCAAGCAATGCGGCACGCCAAAAGTAGCGCCATATTTTTATCCAGCGCTTTTGTTATAAAACTGTCTATTGCGTTGCAACACCAACTCACAAACCATCCCAAAAAGATCGTCGTTGACCTTTCCAAAGATTCAATTAGGAAACTCGAATCACGCTCTACATCAAGAAAATAATAGAGGTTCCTACTGGGACCCTGCGTTTGCTTCGCCTTACAGAGGAAACCGTAGATTCAATACGGATTTCGTCCTCCTGCAAGCTGCTTGAAATACAAGCCTTCCATTTTCCCCCGAGTGCAACATCAAAATAAAAGGAAACCAATCACGTTCTTACTATTGCAAGTATAGAATAAATTGGCATAGGCTAACCTATAGAGGTATTCAAATTACACGCATAGAGCTGAGCCCGCCGGCATCGAATAATTGAAAAATTGGTCTCTGAATGACCTTCACAAAGCAGACGCCAAGGAAACGTCGTTTCAAGGAAAGCACTAAACGTTTACAGTTACGGAGGCTGGAAATCCAGGCAGGAAATTTTGATGGTCGTCTTTTGTAACCCTGCGATGCTGAACACGAAGAAGGGGTTTGATTACGAAAGTTGTTCGGTTGGTTTCCGAGACAGTGAGTGTGGCAAGCGCTCAGCGATAGCGAGTACCATGATTGTATGATGCGGTAGGCAACTTTTCAATCCTAATGGAAGCTCTAAGTCGCAAGTTTCTTGCGAATGAATGGTTACTGAAGAAATCCCTGCGATGTCTTGCCATAATTTTTCGTTTCCTTTTCTTTGAACTAAGCGTCCAATAATGCAGTTTCGCGCAAATGGCAAGGCGTTGAGTGGTAGCGAAGTATTAGGCAACTACTTGAGGCAGGGTTTATATTTTCATCGATCGTATGAAGTTCAGTAAATATTCGCCATATCTGGCGCGCGGCCAGAAAGGGAACTACTCTTATTTTGCGTACTCAGTGGCGCGCCACGAATCTCATCTCTGAGGCCATGCGCCGACTTCTCGTCCGGGCCATTAGATGGCGGAGCGTGTCCAGGAAAACAAAAAAAAAAGCGCGAGGGAAGAGCCCGGCTGCCGCATGATGCGTTTCTGAGCGCATGCCTCGGCCCGCCATGGATTTCGGAGGCCACGCGTCAGCTACGCGGCAGCACCGCTAGGCGGCGCAGAGTGGGCGTAGGAAAGCCAGAGAGAGAGGCTCTCCGGCTCCAATACATGCCTCATACATAAGGCGTTTCGACGATGGCAATACATTGTGTCGCTAAGGTGTTTTAACGCCAATCGTGTTACGGTCAACACAGTCATCGTGAGCTCAGGTACGCTAATTTTTTTTCTCTGCTCTTGAATGTACAGTTGACTGAAAATTTTGCCGATGACGGGTTCTTTGGCAAATGGGAATTTCTGCTCTGTGATGGGATTGGTATTTTGTAATGTATTGAATGACTTTGTAGGGCCGCATGATTACTACACCTTTAAACATTAAATGCCTGGCCTTGTGGCCGGTTTAAGTGTTTCGGCGCAACCGCAAACCCCTTTTTCCACATTATCGTTTAGACGACTGCACCTTGGAGACACAGTGACAGATTCTGAAAAAAACTGGTAGTACTATATTTCTTAAAAGGTAAGGAACGGCAAACAAAGTGCCGTGTCTTTACCTTATGACGGCGTTGGTTCGTGCTATCTTCGTTTGCTACCTGAAGAGCTGACGTTTGATTACGGCATCGGAAAAAAGTGACATATAGTTAGCCTGAAGAATACAACCGTGAAAAAGAACTGAGTTCTGCTGTATGTGACCAAACATGTTATTCAAGACTGAGTATCGCTCCTGTGGAGACCAGCTTCCCCTTCGCGCTTTGTCTGGATTGCAAAGGAGAGGCTCTACACAACCCTAACTTACCCATGGCGCGCGTTCTGTGTGCTTGCACAACGAGTTGTATCACTCGAACGAATAAAGTCCAGTCTCCTACTAGCGTACACCGAACGCGGGCACTTGTGTCTCTGCGAAGATGGCTGTTGAAGAAAGGTGCTTGAAAGAATGGTTGGTACGTTTGCCGTCAATGGGCTCTCAGTTCTGCCAGATACATGTGTCTTGGCTGAGAACACAAAGTGCACACTTAAGGATCAGCATGCATAACTCATGACCGCTGACATTGGGCACTTGCTGCGGATAATTGCAATCATGCTGTTATTTGGGAAGCATAATTACTAAAAGAAAATTTTAAGAGCGTACTTGCTGGTGTGAGCCAGCACTAACACTGCACATTTCCAGCCGATGAGTGCAGCTACATTTTCCTTAACTTCCATTTCATGTTGTCTTTTCCGATATCTAGCATGGTTAGCTTGATAGGGTATCTTCCTTCTTGAAGTGTTTAATGCAGAATTCATCGTGCGAATGATTATGATTGCCGTAGCTTTTTTTTGCAGTGGCCACGAGATCGAGATATTTAGAGCACTTCCTCTTCTCCGTTGCTTCTTTTGGAGGAATACCGCGTGGTGCCTCGACATGATGTCAAGCGTTTTATGAGCAGAAAAGATGGCCACGATATTTTACTTAAGTTCCGTAGCGCTTTCTTCAAATCTATCAGTTCAGTCAATATATCATACTTGCTTTATGCATGTATATGAAATGCTCTGATGTTGATCAACATTTAGGTTAAGCCCTGTCTCTCTGAAAACATCTGATTTCTCTATCGTTGAGTTTATGTTAAACAGAGTTGGATGAATTTGACAAAGAATACGCGTGTCAGATGATAGAACATTCGATGAATTCTGAATAGTCGCAGTCCTTAACAAAACCAGTTAAGAGGCCATGAGGAATCGATTTCCCTTGCTAGGGTAGTGCGTGCTTGTTTAATTTTATATAAGATTATTTTTCTTATTAACGACATATATATTTTCTTGCACACATTGTATTGGTACGGCCGTACATACGCCGGTAAAATATGGCTGACCATAAGCCCCACTTTCTAATACCAGAAATACCTTATACATAATGACCTGCTTTTCACTTAGACTTTGCTTTTGTACTAGAATGACCTCTGTGTGTTTACTGGCAAAACTACACAGGGAACGTTTCGAGTGTATCGCCAGCGCCAATCATGGCGCACGTGCAGACGTAGAAGTGTCATCGCTTTTTTATACTTTTATTGCGATAGCAATTATATGGCCACTCCAGGAAAATTTGTGCCGTCGGTGTTGCCGTCGCCGTGAGGTTGCGTATAATGTCCAACGGCGATAAAATCGTTGCCGCCCGTCGTATGCTGCATGTACGAGGGAAAGCATGTGAGAGAGTGATCCGGCGATCGCGTCTCAATCTCGCTGACTCAATGGATGAAAGCGGGGAGAAAGCTCGCCGCCTTCCGTCGCGCGCAAGGCTTCGAGAGCAAGAAAGGAAAGTGGGCCGCGTACCACTCCGAGAGGCCCGGGCGGTCGCGCGCGCCGGTCTGGGCCACCGTATCTCGAAAGCCATCTGCGACGGGTGCAGAGTCCACACCGCGCTATTTTTTTGCGACTTAGTTGGCGTTGATGCGAGCGGCTGCACGAAGGAAGGTCAATTCGCTCACTGCTGCGGCGCGTTCCCTGAGTGCAGCGTTTTGACAGCGAGTTTCCGCAGCCGTCCAGTCAGATGTGTCCATATTTCCTCGTGCGCGCGTGACACCGTGCTTACTAATTTAGTTAGTATGCTTATGTATACAAGTTTACACGACCGATAAAGCTAGTATCCTTACTTCGTATAACTAGCGGTCCAGTAATTTCCTATCGCAATCGGTGCTTCGCATTTCGGGTGAAACAGCGCCTTTTTTAATGTTTAGTTTGGAAACACCAAGTGACAATATTGAACCTTAACAGTTACTGAAAAGCTAGAGGCTGGCTAGTATTTTCTTCAAGGCATGTGTATTTTAATTCCTTCCTAGCGAACATGGCTGATACTATAGCTTGCTCCTGTAGAGCGTGCTCGTGCTGTTAGACAACGCTGTAGCGTAACAAAGCCCGCTTCACGTATCGTAACTTCGTACTTTTGAATGAAAATGCAGAGCTAGCTTCAGGAGACCTTTTACAAATATGTAGCAAAGCGCTTATTTTGTTTTTTCAAAGTTTTGTGATACATGCTTTATGTTCCTATCATGAAGCAAAGTGGTCAGGACCATACAACGTACAGCACAGACTGTTCTGCCACTTGCTGGAGCTTTCAGGCACTATTATGTTAGAATTTCATAGCAATGTTGACATAAAAAGATAAGACAGGAGTAAAAAATGGAAACTGTACTGAAGGATTTATTCCTAATGAATAACGTTGGCCCGTATTTCGTGCGTTGGGGATGGACAGCGCTGAAACCCTCGCAAGACTCTACCCAGCTTTCCCAGAACTATGGTGATTGCATATTGAATATTGTATGCAATTGGATATGTATACATATTGAATGCAAAAAGAAAAAAGAGAAACTTTACGCGTACTTTTGGAAATTACTTGCCTTAAAAACACATCCACTGAGCTTAAGTGTGTTTTGCGGCAAAGACATCTTGCCTGTTGGTTTGATTTTCACTTTCTGTGCACATCTCTTCTCCCACAGTGACTGCTACAACCCAGCCCGATGTTCATTGTTTTATTAATGGCAAAGCATTATATGCCTCATTACGTGAAAATGCGTCGTCGTCGTTATCGGCGTGATCGAGCGACTGTACCATAGTGACACACGACGCAAGCAGTAAAAAGACGACAAAAATACTCGGATTCACGTCAAATTTCCGAGGAAGGCTCCTGTAAACAAAGTAAATTAATGGCTTTGGAATGAATATTAGGCGAATTTCTGTCTGGGTGGGAATGGAGCCCGGCGCTCCGGCGTGTGAGACGAGCACACTTACCAGACAACACGGTGGCTCCATGGGCCTGGCTGACTAAAGGTGTGGCCTAGTACGTGCGTAAGTCGGCCCGTGACGGCGCAGACAATGGGGAGGTTGTTACACCAGGTCATGAGTGCGTCAAATGAGCACCTTCATGATGGTCCCAGGTCTAGAAACGGTATAATGCTTTCGCATTATACTACGCGTTATACAAGTAGGCAGTCTCAAGTGTCTCTGCCGAAGTTTTTGAATGTATCTCTGCCGAAAAATTTATGCTTGAGTCTCGCTTAAATATGCTCATCCTTTGGAAACGCAAATACATCTTAGTGGCGGTTGTTTGGATATGGAATTAGGAGCCCAGTCCAATTGTCAGATATTAGGCAAGACAAGCAACGTTATCGCTCATTAAGGCTTGACGAGTACCCAAAGCAAGCAAGGCTACTTGAATAGCATAGCCCAAAAATAGAACCGTCTGCTGTGCAAAGCTTAAAGTATCATGCTGCACGGTACAACATCTAACCCTTCTGCGCGATAAAATATGAAGGGGACAATAATGAAAGCATATCGCAACAAAATGCTAATAATTCCAATTAGTAGCTGCCATCACCCCTGACCTTAGAAGCCCCAGCAACACATGTTGCGTATAAGTTAATCTTAAGTTGTTTTGAAATGAACTTGTGAGATGTGAAGAGGAATGAGCACAGTCAATCGTAAACAAATACTTTTTGACATTGTCATTGCCACTGCAATGCAGTCCAATCCAATTGGATTAACAGTCCAATTCGTGAAGCCGAACTATCGAAACGAAATTAATTATATGTAACAGTCACTGCGCTACCGCCATTTTCTCGTAGAATCTTGCAGTGCTCGCATGTTGCCGGCGACTTCGATGATCCCTGTTCTTAACCGGCGGCGAGTCATTGTTCAACGGGCAGTAAAAAAAATTGAAAAGAAGTGAACCAATCGACCAAGATTGTGGGCTAAGCCCGATGGGCGTTAGGATTAGATCACGGTCTCGGCGGCCGCATTTTGGTGTTGGCTGCATGCGAAAATGTCTATGTTCCATGCATAGGGTGCATGTTAAAGAACCCCATGTTTTCCAATTTAATTCGCAGTCCTGCACTACGATGTACAGTCGCGATAAAAAAATTGGAAACCGAAGGTCAAGAGCACACACGTACGCGCGCGTGTTTGACGAATAAAACGTATTCAATCAATTCCAGGCTGCGGAGCTGAGCTTGAAGATACTTTAGTTTTTTTGCTGGTGCCGTCACCCCCAATCTAATGATCGCGACTGTAGCTAAATGTCGCGATCACTTCAAATACCACTTCAGCCAGCTACCAGGACCGTCGACGCAGGGGGAGAACGCAAGCAAAGCTTCGCTTCAAGTGTACCTAGCTAAAGCTCTCAGACGAGATGACAGCCACTTAAGAAGGCATCCGAGTGGAAATTGGACTTAGGTATTCCTACGTGGAAGAACGCGAAAGCTGTGCGAAGTCTTCCCGATGATGACTCGTTTTACGAAACCCAATGACATGTTTTTTTCACGTTGCCTAGTATGATTTCTCACATCACGTACCTAGGCCCCGTTCGCCTACTTGCGCAGACGTCCGAAGGAGACGGGCGCAGCTACTGGCTGAGTGGTCGAGGTCACGTGACAGCGAGGTCACGTGACGTACGTGAAAGTACGAAGGTTCGTCCATTCGAGCGCATGGCGGAACTCAGCGAAGTAATCCGCACCGACTAGAAGTGGGCTAGTGCCTCCAGCGCCTTCGCAGGGGGGGGGGGGGGGGGTCAGTATGCGATTGAGATTACGTAATTCCTGTCGGTTAAACTCAATCAGAGGCCGTGCGTACAAGTATTTCTCGAAATCGACTGGTGTGAAGGACTTATTTTAGCTTATATTATGTTTTAATGCGAACGGAATGTATGGTTCATGAAGCAAAAAATCCGGTGGTACAAAACGTCGTGTGGTCACAGAGACGCGCTCGTGCGACTGCTCACGCTTTCGTCGTCTTCTTCCACGGCTGGCTCCGATGCTGCTCATGATGCTGGCGTTCGCATACTGCGCCCCCCAGATGGGGGGGGGGGGGGGGCAGTAAACTTTAATAGTTTCGCGTCAGGTCCGAGAAAGATTGGCATCCGAGTTGAAATTACAGCTATATTTTTCAATAATCTCGACAAAAAGTTTGCAGGATTTGCACAAGCGTTCAGGATTGTGCGAGCTGGCATTGCATTCTAAAACTGGTACAGCGCAACATAGTAAGTCTCGTCTTTGACGTCGTTGTGTATATCAGCGCTACAATCCACCACTTTCCTTTCTATGTTGCGCGGTACCAGTTTTAGATTGCAGGATTTCCTTTTTTCCCATGCACATGTCAACACTATTAATACTATCAGACAAGGATCGATCTCGCGTACAATGAGAAGGAACTTGCGAGATACTCCGCTACAAACAAGGACCGTATTCACAAGAAAAGGAAGGAACTGGGAAAAAAAAAACGTAACGGTGGAACACCCCTCCCCCCCCCCCCCCCTAAAGGGGTGATTTGGCTATAAGTGAAGCTTTCTTTGATTATTGTAGCTGTCTGGGCTTGTTGGTATTGCATAGGGGTAAATTGTAGCGCAGGTATCCACAACGCAGCAACGACGAGATGAGACGCAAAGCGCTCGTCTGCTGCCTTGTCCTTGCAATCGTTGTGCATACCTGCGCTACAATTCCCCACTTTCATTGATGTTTGCCGAAATGTCGTTAGTTCACTCTCCTTCTTTGCTTCTATGTAAGTCAGTGCACCTTGCTCAATGCAGGCGTTGCTTCCTATTTCTTCGCTTAACTTCTTTCACCATGCTCGGCCGCTTTTCATACCGACCTGTTCACTTCTTGAAATCCCATTTTTCCGGACTCCCGTTCTGCGTGTACATTAAGGCATTTACAACGTCACATGTATCCATTCTGGGAGTTGGCCAAGAATGTTCACATGTCCTGTGCAAAAACGCCCAGTTGCAGACGTCCATTACCCCAAGTTGTCCATTTGGTAGCATGCCCAGTGGCGCGCACATAGGAACCCTAGTTGCACAATCGGTAATAACACTTCAGCCAGCTACCAGGACCCTCGACGCAGGGGGAGAACACAAAGAAAGCTTCGCTTCAAGTGTACCTAACTAAACCTCTCAGATGAGATGACAGTCACTTAAGAAGGCAGACAATAACATTAGCGATGACATATCCAGTCACTAGTGAGGAGCACTTGCGAATGTAATGTATTCTGGACTGCGCACCCGCATATTAAAACGCTTCTCACAATCTTGAGAGCAATATGACACCAATATGGTGGCAGCTCGGGTGAAATTGCACTTTGCGTCAAGCTGAGAGTGAAAAACTGTCCAGCCATTCGCGATTTATCGCCTAAACGAAAAGCGATTGTTGACTCGATGCGAATGGCCATACATCTGAAAGCTGAAGCCTTGTTCAGCTGGATATTTTCTTAGGTCAAGCCCACCTCTGCGCGCGAGCGTTTGCATCACCCACACACGCACAACATACACACACATACACACACTGAAGCCAAAATACACACCATATATATGGAACATTGAAATAGATTGATGTTATACAGCTACGCATATTGTTGCGTTTTATATTTTATTCCTCGTTAAAGACGATTTCGTTATTCAGTCTGCAATTTATATTTCTTTTCGTCAGAAAAGAAAGGTCACCTAGCTTCCACATCACTTGGTCCCTCTTCGCGCCCCACCTAAACAAACAAAATGAAAACACAATTTGCTGGTGGTTGTTGATGTCCACTGACATACGTGCTCTGTCTCGATTCTAGTCGTAGGTTTTCAGAGCACTGCTTTCTGTGTGACAATGAAGTTACGCAACGACTAAGTCAATATCAAGACGACCTTGGGTAAACGACATCTTCGGGATTGGAAAGCACAATCGTATCCTGCACATCCAAGGTCTCTGCTGAACCGACTTTGTGACGAAAGGTGCCCAGAATTTCAAATGTCATATAGAAACTTTTTTACAAGCCCGCAGAAGTGAGCTGCATTTATTACGCCGGCAAACAGTCTAGGAATGCCGCGATAGTGAGAACCATGTCGATTGCGTAAGGTACCGTGATTTAGAGTACAGAGCGTTCACCCTAGACAGGCGTGTCTGGGTTGCTTCAATATTGATGTTCATCAATAATGAACAAAGCGTAGAAGAAGTTCAGAGGAAACTGTTTTTGCAGCAACATAATACCACTGGTAATGGTGGTCAGAATTCATGTGTTGATGACTATTTAACGCTGAAATACAAATTTTGCCTATTAGCGTGCTATTTACCGGTATTACGACGCATGTCGTGAATAATAAATAATAAATTTTGCCAAAATATAAAGTATACTAAATTGCGAGAAATCCAGTGGATAGCAACAGTTGTTAAACATGAGCAAATAAAATGATGCCGAAATTCAAAACGCATTGCTAGGCATATTAGCAGTTTCACAATCTGCCTGCTTCGTAAAGCGCGCAAGTGTTAGTTGGAACAATGATGCGTCTGCTACACAATTGAAACCAATTTTCCTTATTTTTTGCTCAATTCGAAAATTTCAGCCAAATACGTGTATTTCGTGTATCGAATATTGCTAGTTTGACACAAGCTGCATTATCATTCTCCAAACAAGATGACTAAAGAATTTTAGGTTACCTTTCGATTATGACGCTTCATGTCTAGGGAGCAGCACAACAGAGGTTGTAGTATGGCGATGCTCATGACATGCCAACCACAGGACTCTATACAATGACTCCCACTTCGTAGCATGAAGTAGCGTGATGATGTGAAGGGCAATTATAATAGGTGCTCGTGCACTTTCTCAGATAGATTACGTCTTAGTAAGTGACTGTAGGTTAGTATTTCAGTGATTTAGATGTAATAATCCACGTGACACAAAGACTTCAGTATTATTACAACGCTATTCACAAACTACTCGTATTCCAGTGTACCCAGTTGCAAATGCATGCGAATATAAAAGCACTGCCTTCTCAAATTCGCACTGCCTAGCATAACAAAATCTTTTTGACATAGTACTCCGTGATATAAAGTAACCAATAAAAAAGAAAATAGAAAAATAAATTACCATTTGTGCGCTCTCTACGCGTAGAATGTTTGGTTCCTTTTTCGTACTGCTGTGAATGGAATATCCACCAGCCTTGTTTTGGTTGACCTAATAAAGAAGCAGCGACTATTGAATATTGACTCGATCTTTGATATCTCTGCGCGCAAATAACTCTGATACCATAAGCAGTGCTAATATTTCCACGGCTTGCCAAAAGAATAAATACGGGACCTTCTTCTAGGGAGGCAACGTTCGGACGTTTTAGTTTGCTGTTAGCCGCTTACCAATCTTATGTCTACGGGCATCACCCACGAACGCTTTAGGTGCAATATATACATTTTCCAGTTAATTTTGGTGCATAAAACGAGTGCAGGTAGAGAGCAAAAATTATATGGACATCCCATGAACCAATACAGCAGGGCTTGCATGATACAAATCGCAAGCTTCGATGACGAGTATTTCTTGTCGGACGAATATTTATGTTTGGTAAACGTTAGATGTAACAGAAAAGTTCATGAATATGGAAGCGAGGAGCATAGCTACTGTAATTATCATCATCTTGCAGAACAAAAACGCTGCCATAAATGTGTGTGGATCAGGAATCTAATGGATTGTTGGTCGAATTTGTCACAAAAATTACACATGGCATTCAAGCGGCAACAACAGTTGTGAACGCAGCGGTTGGTTGTTCAAAAGTTTTTCATACAGGTAAATTCCATCGGCTACATGCACACGTCACAACGTACAGGCCAGAGCTTGTACGTTGAAACACCAGTGACGATGGACATTCGATAGCGTACACAATATTAGCACCACACGTGCAACCGGATTAGACGAATCTCTTTCAACATTAAATTGGATATAACTGCAGCTTCAGACACAGTAGATGCCTTTTGCATCGAAAAATAACTTGTTCAGAACAGAGTGATAATGCAGTGAAAATGAAACGTGCGAAAGGAAACATTGTAAATTCGTCAATATGAATGGTCAATTTCGCATTTGCTAGGGTTACGCTGCCCCAGGGCAAGGCGTCTCATAAAACTTGTCATTCTGACGCGAAGTAGAGATAAAACACCGTAGCCAGACACTTCTGAAAATCTGAGTTTGTTTGTCTACGTACTTGCTGGGGTGCGAGCCTGTGAACGTACAGGTTTGTTTTGGCTCATCAATCACGGCTTCGAAGGGGCTGCAAACTTCGCCTAAAAAAACAGGGGATAGGGTTTTAATATCCGCTTTTCGACAAACCTTTCGTAAACACGATTCTTTCTTTTCACATCCTCGCGCATAATGTTTAACTTCTCGTATAACTTACCCCACATACTCTTCACCGCATGCCAGACTCATCAAGGAGGGCAACGCATGAGTCTGCTTTTAGGAATAGACTTACCATGGCTGGTAAAGGTCAGTTTTCCCTGCTATGCTCGTGCCTCTGGAGCGCTGGAACAGCAGTAGTCGCGTACGACCAACTAGCAGAAACCGAAAGTTTCGCCATGTTAATTTTGTTCCTTTTACAACTAACTTCTAGCTTTACCTTTATCAAACATATAGTTGCTCAAGCCCCACGACGCTTCAACATTTAAAAATAGTTTCCAATACGTTGCGTTGCACTTGCCCAAAAACGCAGACCCATAGCTAACGTTTAATATCGTTTCACGTCCCGTCCCTGCTACTTATATTAAAGTGGGCAGTTGTCGCCACAAGTGGAAGATCGCTGCAGGCCGAGCTATCTTTCTGTTTGAAGCAGGAAATTAATTTTAAAGAAAATGCGGCAGTGACAGTTTTCTCCTGCATAATTTCATGCCTCTCCAGATATGCAAACATTATAGGAGCTGCAAACTGTCACTGCTGTACAGGATTGCTTTGGACAAAAAAATAAGAAACAGTAACAAGGGGCCCTATAACGTAAAACTATTCCAATATGTTTCTATTCCAATCTCCTGACGTCAAATTTGCGTAACCACCAACGCAAGCACCGGGCGGTCACCCGCAGGGTTGTCTGAACAGGCCAATCAAACGATATCCTCGTTTATAGGAGGTCACTTTTGTTTGCTTGAAAAACGAATAACATTACCTGCACTGAGCGGCTTGTCGTATCTAATTGGCTGACAAAAAGCGAGGAGAACGCTCAAGTGGAGAGGGATTCGATGGGGCTGAGCCACTGTACTGAAAGTAGATAACCGGATGAAGAGGGTGGTGCCGGCGTTTACGATTGGTTGGCTTTGCCTAACTTAGCTTGCTGTGGCTGGTGGAAAATCGCGACGGCGTGCAACGGAAGCTCAAGAATGACGCTAAAACGGACCCTCAGCAAAGAATAGTTGGCAGAATGAGGGGGTAAATGTGCCGAAAGTGCTAGAAAACGTTCCATGGCCACGTAAGAAGTTTTAATATACGCAAATACACCCATGCTCTCCGGCAGGTGTGAGTAGCCAGCGTCTGAGCAATCGGCGGCAGCCATCTTTTATTCCCTTCGGAACGGGGCAGCCTGCGGCTATACCGAAGAAAATTTAGTTTTGTTCGGTATATTAATGCATCTTTGTCGCGCACACGTCACTTTGACGCGGTGAGTTCTTACGGTTTTGTGACATCGCGCGACAGGCAGGTGAAGTGGGTGCAGCCCGAAAACTTTTTACCAATACCCGAGGGCTAATGGCGAAAAAGGGGTCGAATCAGAAATAAGTCTTTCTTTTTTCTGTCAAATCATGCATAATCAGTGTGTACACGTTATATCAGATGGGGAGCTATCGCGGTTTTCGTGACGTCGCGTGACAGAGAGGTGAAGTGGGAGTGGCTGAAAAAAGTTTTTGACCAATCGTGGAGGGCTGATAGCAGAATTGGAATAGAAAAGTTTGGAAAGGTTTTACGTTACAGCGCCCAAGAACTGAGTACCGTTTGCTCGCACTCACAGCGCAGTTGTAGTAAACATCACTTTTAATGTCCGTTGATTCCCGTGGCACACAGTTTTCAGAAATTAGCAGCTCTGCTTTATATCATGCGTAACGGCGTTTTTCTAGGTTAGCTACTCTCGAATGCCAACAAGTTTCCAACTTGGGAATGTTAAAATAGTACGATTTAAGCGTGCTATGAGCCTTTGGCCAACCTCGAACAGCCGTAAATATATTAAAGAGCAATCGTAAATTAGTTAAGCGGAAGCCTAGAAGACGGGGGAACGCTCATGAAAGACAATATTGTCATCGCCCGGACTGTAACATGAAAGCCACGCTTCACAGATAAAAAATTCGCCCTAGTCCGTGATTCAGTGCCATGACTAACGCCTTACCGGCACGGTAGCTCTACCATTCGAGCTAACCAGGAAACTAGCATATCGCAGATAGAGACTAGGAGGACCATTTTTTTGTTTTTATTGAGATTGTCATTCTTTGGTTACGTATTTTTTCTACATAATTACGTCACTCAGTTACGTCTGTCTGTTTTTGTCGCACCAAAAGTCGGTCAAAGCTTTGTTGACATTTGTGCGTTGCAGTAACCTAGTAGGATGATCCTATGGCTATCCCTATCCCCTAATAATGATGCCATCCTTTTCTCCCCTATTTATTTTTGCCCAGCTCTTCTTTCTATCTTTACTTCCGCTTTCCCTTTCCCTAGTGCAGGGTAGCAAACTGGAGGCTTTAACTCTGGTTAACCACCCTGCCTTTCTCTGATTCACATCTCTCTCGTTTTGTTCATTTGTCCGCGCTTAATCTTTTTCACGTCAACCTATGTCACTGCATAGTCCATGCTCTAATTGGGGAAGCATCGGGCGGCTATTCTTACGGAATGGTGTTTGAAACCAACCGTCTAACCAACTTGGGTCTCTTGGTATGGGACACTGGTTGTGTGCGGCTCTTCAGTAAACCTCTTTGACGTCAACTTGGGTCGCTGGGTACTTGCCATTGAGCATGGGCTGCTCTTTTAGACTCATTGTCGATAACTTGGGTCACATGCTATGGGCCTCTGGGCATGTGAGGCTCTTCAATGAACCTATCTATCTATCTATCTATCTATCTATCTATCTATCTATCTATCTATCTATCTATCTATCTATCTATCTATCTATCTATCTATCTATCTATCTATCTATCTATCTATCTATCTATCTATCTATCTATCTATCTATCTATCTATCTATCTATCTATCTATCTATCTATCTATCTATCTATCTATCTATCTATCTATCTATCTATCTATCTATCTATCTATCTATCTATCTATCTATCTATCTATCTATCTATCTATCTATCTATCTATCTATCTATCTATCTATCTCTTTCCTTTCTCTCTCTTCTCCTTATTCCTTTCCCCGGCGTAGGGTAGGCAACCAGACTCTTGACTGGTTAACATCCCTGCCTTCCTTATATCCCCTCTCTCTCTTTCTTCCCCAAGGCGCTAAACCATCCGCCCTAAAGGGTTTCAGAAATATAGCGCAGCTTCCTCTTCGCACTCACTCTCGAGCTCTCGCCCTGGTATTTTGCGTGGGAGCTCGTTCCCTTTCCCTGGATGCATTTTTATCGCAAGTACGCCTACTGACAGTCAACCACCGACGGCCGCCAACCATGGAAACGGGTGAAAGAGCCATAGCAAGCTATTCCAAGTAAAAGAAATCAAAATATATCTCTCACTCTCTCTCTCTCTCTCTCACACACACACACAAACACACACACACACACACACACACACACACACACACACACACACACACACGCATTGGTCTTTTTTCCTGAACAATCGCATTGAATTCGACTTGGATACTTCGCTGTGGGAACATTTCTATCTTTAACTCAAAGGACGCGTCTGCTCCAAGTCGCTTTTCATACAGGCGACGAACATTCGTTTGTTCGTCGGAAACGGCTGTTACGGAATAACCATCACCAAAGAAAAAGTAAGAAACAGTTTTAAGCAAGTGCCTTGTGCTGTCGTTGTTATATTCGTCATTGTCCCTTTACCGCTAATCAGTGTACCAGCAAAACACTCGTCGGAAGCTTACGGGAGAAGCAGCGATGCAAGCGGTGTCTGTTCTCCAGCATTCTTCTACGTGCAGCCACAAACGCTGCAAGGAGATGCCAATTCCGCATCGAGCATATTGGGCAGGACAAATATGGTAGTGTAACTTCCAGTTAATAAAACCGAATGCGCCTCTCGTTTAAGCAGCCAGTGTACTTGTGGTCTCGATGTAAGTAAGTAATGTAGGTAAGTAGGTAAGATGTAGGTAAGTAGGTAAGCAATCTCGGGTTGGCTGCATCTCATTAAGCGACCGTAGGGGGCTCTAATATTGAAGTTATTCGTTCAAGAAACACGCCACTATACCTGCACTGCTTGACGTGCTTTTCTCTTATTTCAGTATAATGTCATTGTCGTGGTGCAGCACACGAGTGAATAAATATTACGATTGAATGACGCTTCAGCTTTCCGGACGTACAGCTGAGAAAAGCATCAGATGCACTCATCATAAATGTAATTAAGTCTTTCTTTACAAAATAGATGTCCCACAATCTTTACGAATGAGGTTGTGTACAAGTACGAATACATTCGGCATCTGAATCGAGTCGTACTGAGTTTGAAATGGAAGTTTCATTAACGGAAGGCCTTAACGGCATTAACGGAAGTGATGTTTCTTGGCTCTGCTGAAATCCCTACAATATCTACCATAACTTCGGCAATTACAAGAGGTGCGGCTTGCTTGTTCTTGTTACATGTTGTGACCGCTGCATACAGAACAGGAAACAAGGGCCTTAATCTAAGCTCACATCTCTATCGATACCGTGGTATTGTTTAGGCGATGAAATAAGTGTCAGTGCAACGCGCGTCGGATTTTTCATCCGCTTCATTGGAAGTACTGGCAGGTCTTCGATAGCCCTGGCTTAGTGGGAATGTGGCTCTCTCATCAATTTGTTCGTTTTCTTGTGCCAAAACTGCCAAAATAAAAGGAATGAAAAGAAATGGTACCTCTCTACGTACCTTCAATTTATGCAGCCCATCCTGCATCCGCACCTGTATGACTCAGTAAGTATGACTTGAAAGAACTGGGCATAACTATGCTGAACATAAGCGGCTCACGTGTAATTAAAACAGAAGTGCTGCTTAATCGCATTAACGCTCAGACCGGCTTAATTAGGGTGGCTGTACAAACTAGCAAAACTGAATGGAAATGAGGAAATCGGCTTAGCGCCTGTTGCTCCCAACCTCTAGCTGTCTTTTGCGACGAAAAGTCACCGCCAGTGCGTGGACACGAACTTCTCTCTCTTCAACGATGCATACTCGTGCCCGTACTCACATGTACTACGTGTATAGGCTTAGGCAGAAACGTGCACATGCTCATTCACCGCACGCGATAAGCTACGGTGGGTTGTTACATAAATGCGTTTTCGAGCAGTGCACTTTTAGAAAGCGAAGTTTCAAACTCGTCTGCTTAAGTGTTAGCCTCACCTTGACGACACAAGTTACATTAGAAAAGGAAAGCCGTTTATATTCAGCCAGCAACGCTCGCAGCAAGTCAGCTTTTGCAAAGTACGACGGCAGGCAAATGGGACCTTTCCATAGCACGCTAACTGTCGCAAGCCATTATGACGCACGCTACTCAGACTGTCGTCGCGGAGGATGACGAGCAATTTAGCTTAAACTGGCACGGTTACATCAGCTTTGCATTCATGTGCGAGGCACGTTCTAAAAAAATTACTGGACTTGCCCCTTCCCGACGCCTAATCGTGAACCAAGAAACTAGTACTTTGGGCGGCAAGTTGATTATATTGCTAGTATTAATGACACGATGGGTTATGCTAATAATATTATCAACCTGCCTTCCAAAATTTTAGTTTAATAGAAATAACAAATAATAATAGTAATAGAACTCTTGTTAGTACGTTATATTCATGTGTTATACATATCTATATAGCCCTCGGTGTCCTGCGCTGTGTATGTATATTCCACGTTCCGTATATATGTCATTGTACCAAATGATCGGGGTACACACGCAAACATAGTACCCAAACGACTACCTTAATAACAAACGAACCGGAGCCCCAAACAAACAAAGTAAGGGAACGAAATTGTCATCTCCTACTTCGACTGCCTGCTCATAGGTAGTTGCCGACCTTGTGTCATTGTCTTGTACATACTGGGACGTACCGTGAACACAGGGCTGTTTTTTTTTCATTCTGTCTGCTCAATGAGTCCTTCACGCCATTCACAGCACGTGAGTACTGTACAAACGCGTGAGGTACTTTCCACTCACGTTCCCAGCACTAAGGCGGCTCAAAGTACTGCGTTCGTTTCACCTTTCCTTTAAGCGCTAATCCCAAAGACTAAAAAAAAAAAATAACACTGCTCAGCTTTGGCTGCAATACGACAGCAGATGCAGTACAGGCGGCTGCCGTCAAGTTCCGCTCAGTCAACCAGGTCGTGAAGCGAAGCCGGTGGGATCCGCTTTCTGTTGTCAACAACTTGAGCGCTCTCTCTCCTCAAGCCCACGGCCATTCCTGCTGAGGGGATGCACGTGCCAAGTCCCTCTTCTCGAACATGACCGTTGCAATAAACTTGGCTTGACTTGACTTGTAGGGTTTGGCGTGCACGTGTAACGAAAGCGCGACAGAAAGAAGACGCAGACAGAAAGTGGCTGTCCGCAAGTTCCTTCCTATCGGGAGCTCCTGACGCTTGCGCGTAGCGCCAAGTTCTATACAAGGAAAATAAAATCGTCTGGAACGAAATGAAACCGAAAGGAAAGTAAGCTCGCCAAGCTTTCCATTTCAGTAGCGTGCCGCTAGTTACTGCGCCTGATTCTGTGCGCTGCGTGCTGGAAACGCTAACGGCTTAGCAGAGCTGAGAGGGACAGGGTGTGTACGAATCGGTGCCAGGTCGCATAAAGGGTTGAACAGAAAACGACGTGTCCATTAGGCAAGGAATTTGAAGCCGAGGAAAAGTAAATTTGTTTGGCAGTGGCGAATGATTAGCCGGAACCATAAGAAGGAATTTCCAAGTGTAGCAAGGCATTGGTTAACGCAGAGTTGCGATGAGGGGATACTAGTGAGGGGGGGGGGGACGTGAAGGGTGCCTAAGCGGTTAATGTCGTGTGGGGGTATATAAAGCGTAAAATGATAATGACAATGACGATGACACCCGCAACTTGCGTTTGCGCCTCTCCAAGTATTCGTGTCACTTCATGGTTTCCCGACACGTCACGTTAAGCGTAAGCCTTAACATGGTTCTAACGCATCCCGTCGGCATTCCGTTGTGCCCCGAGGCCCCGCAAGAGACGTCAGAGTGAGGAAGCGGCACGCGAATCTAATGCGGTCAGGGCACAGTGACAACGAAGGTAATTACACGTGCGGCAGGTTCAATGCGCGTCAGACAAAGAAAGACGCTTCGCGTGGAAGAAAGAGACGCTGGTTAACGTCTGAGGTTTCCTTTCGTGTGAGAAAGACATAGAGAGAAAGAATTTCCTGGCAGTTCGACATTTGCAAATGCGGAAATGTGCCAAATTGGGGACACCGCGAGATGCCGCAAAGAGTGAAAGCGCACGGAATGGGAGGAAGAAGGAACACATTCCTCCATGGAAGTCGGTACGTCACTCAGATTACGCTCGGCTAATTCGGCGAATGGGGTGGAAATCGAATCAGGCCAGCTAATCCGAAACCTTCCCCAAATGGTTGAAGGAGAACGGCTCACGACCTGGCTGTAGCTCGCTTTCGATCCTGAACTGGCAAAATAAAAGTGCGAATAGAGTAAATGGAGGGAGTCACACCCGGAAGTCTGGACTGCCCGACGAAGCAAGATCCTTTCGACCCAGTTAGGAGGCTTGTTTTAGTAGTGTTTTCCACAGGGCCACGTGTGCTAAAATTGGAACGAAGTGGAAGTACAGTCAACCTCTAAAGTTTACGGACCACAATATCTATGAAAACATTCTATTTCCCAGCAGCCTGTAACAGTAGTCAGTAAGACCGAACATCACAATGTTGTTCGCACAAACTGGTAGAAGCTGTAAATGCGAATACAACGCTTCCTCTTGAGGCTGCGCAGATGTTCAGCTTTTTCTCAGATTTCGTGCTCCGTAAAATTTTGTGGCTGAGTGCACTTCTGAAAGACCGTTCAATCAGCGCATGCCGGAATACGCTTACATTTATTTATTTATTTACTTATTTATTTATTTATTGGGTGGATGCTTCGCCAATCAGGCATTACAGCAAGGAGGGTACAACTCATATAAACAAACACTCAAAATTACATTCATAAAGCATGGAAGAAATCATGATTTGAACAAATACAGACAGTGTCAGGTGGTAGAGTATTCCAGGCTCCTATAGTACGAACAAAAAAAAAGTAGCGGAAAGCGTCGCTTTCAAAAGGGATCTCACGTATTTTTAATCACATACTGAGGTGAAGGAGATGACGCAGCCGAAAAAGACTATAGCTGTATAGGCAAAAAAATAGAAGCGGTTGGGTGCCGTGCGCTGTTCTTAACTGTCCGATTCGCCAAGCCGAACTATAGAAACGGCGTTAGTTAAAAATAGCTTCTATTTTTAACTAATGCTCACATCTAGATCGCCTACATCTAATCACGGCCTCGGCGGCCGCATTTAGTTTTGGGCGCACGGTGCAAATGAATGTGTCCAGTGCATTGTGTGCATCTTAAGGAACCTCAGGTGAAAGAACCGTAGGCAACATGACATGCTAACGGCGCAACAACGCCTAGGTCATGCTTAAAATTGCTATCGCAATAAAATACGCTTGTTATCTGTTATTTGAGTGGAAATGTCCTTTTAAATGAGGCAAAACATCATTAATATAGGTGCAGTGGTTGCCCAGAAAAACAACTTCTCCTTTCCCGATTATTTAAATCGACAGTTTGTTCAAGAGCTTCATTTACGCACCACTGAGATTGCACACACTGACGAAATGCAGGCAAGTGCGCATATTTCCTATCGTGTCGCACTCACACTGAACAGCCACATCAACTCGCGGATATGAGCGGGCAGTCGGTGTTTTATTATTTTTTTTTGCCTGAGATCACGTCGTTCGTATAGCTGGACTTCCTTGCTTCTTTTATGAATGCTCCGACTAGCATCGGGCTCATCTTCAGAGTAGCCATTTCATCAAGAGACATTTCGGGCATCGCTTCCGTATACGTTTTCTTCAAAGAATTTTGGGCTTTGTATATAGCCGAAAGTGTCTCCGATTGAGGGCCCCTGTGTGTGTAAATGGAGTAAGTCCCTCGCAGGGTGTTGCTCTGATAAAAGAAGCAACCCCTCCCCCCCTCCCCCTCGGATACTCTTCGTCCTAAAGTAGCGTTTGTAATGTCTTGGCGGCGAGTGCTTTGGTAAAGCTAGTTACTTCGCGCAGGCCAGGATTACGGTGGCTTGCTGATAACTGCAGAAACTTTGTCTTCACATTCGCCGGCTTGTCTCTCCAATGTAAGTTGTCGACGAGTGTCAGACGTTTTGCCATCCCGCAGGGAAGTAACTCAACGTGTACCACGTTAAAAAAAATTCTGGATGTCTAGAGAGAAAAAGAAAGATTAACACGACTTAGCGATATTACCAAATTCTATCAAAATCGGAGACGAATATTAACACCGCCTCACACTAAACTGAACAGAGCTGAGTCCGTTACTTGGAGGCGATTGCAAACAGAAACTTATACGAGTCCGGTGCAACTAAAAACTTTTTTTAGCGTAATATATGCGATAGCGATATATTCAAGCTATGCAAGTCTGCTAGAGACACCCTTCAATACATGTTGTGGGGATGTTAAGTATATCAAGATAAAATGGCATTCTCCCCGGAAAATCTGCGGGCGCTTTGGTCGGCCACGCTGCTCAGCTGAGAACTTCAAGACAAACTTTGGGCCATCCAGCAAACCATGGAGGCCGCGTGGCAGCAGCAGCTTCCAGTGGCCATCTAGGCGGCCCGAGGCCCGGGCCTTCCAATCACCGGATTCCTAATAAAGTTATCTCACCCGCTCGCTCACTCGGTGTATTATTTCCATCCCTACGGGCTGGGAGAGTGAGCCGAAAGTTTGCTCCTCTCCATCACTTTGGTTGGCCTCTGGAGCACCTCTTTTCAAGTTCATATCGATACTTCCCAGTCCTCGAATACCACACCAAGCACCGGCACGGCGTCCACCCGGTGTGCACCCTGCTGGGAAGCTGCTCTGGGTACTTACCAAATCGGAGCGTTGCTTTTTGTTGTGTGCAGTAAGGCTCCGGACAGTTGAGATTCCCTTAAAGAAATCTCTAAATAAATACAAAACCTCGACGAATTTGCCAAGAATAGCGACATATCGTCTGCATGCGCCGTGAATTTGACCGCATCAAAGCCAGGCTTTCGGAAACCCCTTATCCGCTTGTAGTTTGCGGCGTGCCAGATGAGTAGGTGGAGAAACCAGACGAACAACACCGGTGCAACTGGAAATCCCTGTCTGACGTCAGCCCCGCTCGACACAAAAGCCTGCTGTTGCTATGTTGTTGGTAAGTAGATGACTTGAAAGATATGGATGTAGTAATTCGATGTTTTTCTCTAACAGTTCACGCTTTATCTTTGTCGAGCGGCTAGGAAGGCGGTATATTCCTATGAAACCAATGAACCAATTATCTGTACTGGCTGCTGAATGCATATCTTGCAGAAACACCAGATTCACCCTCAGTAGACGTAGGTTCCTGCATTAGCATTCGAAATACTGCTAAAGGCACCAATAGAGCCGACAACAGTGACAAAGTATTTCCCCCGTACTTCCAATCTTTTAAAGTGTAATCTCTGCATATATAAAATACATGCTTGTGTTAACAAAGAGCCGCTCAGAAGTTTCTCGCTAAAGGTTACCAGTAGAAAGTTGCACTATGTCGAGATAGAGAACGTTTCGTAGCAACACATCGTCGGAGAGAACACACATTCAAGAGAAAGGCGAAAACAGATAACGAAGAGTTGTGGGGAGTATTCTGTTTAAGAACAACACAATATCGAAAGTCTCTACTATGCCTTTGGAACAAAATTACTTGTGCAACGAAGGATTCCACGTCTTGCGGCAAAATTCCACAAATTCCATGCGTATTGTGAAAGCCTCAATAGCGCGGTACTACAACGTATTAGCCCGTACAACGAAGGAATTCAGGCGTCCCCCACGGCTAATTTGTTACTTTACCGCAAATGCGCTATAGCTGTGCCCCGTATGCCCACCGCAGCACTCATCTGAGCTGCGGTCGGGGCTAAAGAACACGCGACGCGTTTGACAGTCCTTGCCGATGACATCGAGTATTTTACTCCAGATGCCAGCTGCAGGAACCACTCAAGTCGTGTGCCACTTGTCCCAACGCCGCAAAAGGGTGTGATGGCTAACCAATAGGGTGACGTTGGCGATGATGTGACTCGTTCGGAATTGACGACCGACGATGCTGTCGAAGCCAGCAGGGACAGCAAAGAGGCGAACTACGAGGAAGTCAACCGCTATGCGTAGCCCGAAGACCAACAAAACAATTGTAACGGCAATGGGGGAAACAGAGGCATTCCATGCATGCTCCGAAGCCATATATACCTTGCGTCGCTCTCGGCCACTCGCCATCTAAGCTCGCCGAGCAAGCGATGACAGTGATGAAATATTTATTGGCGTTATTGACGAACTGGCTGGTCACGTGCGCCCATCACTTCACGATGTAGTTAATCAGGCCAGCACATTACTGCAGACAGCTACAAGGCTGTGAGTTCCTGTCGCTCAAATCTGTGACGTAAATTTCGTCACGGGGCGTATCCTTCTGCCGAGAACGCGAGGCTGGAGCTCCGGCGCCTCTAGCACGCTCGGCTTACGTATAAGCTGAATGAAAGGGAAAAGTTTCACAATTAATATGTCAAGCTGTGCGCGGATTCTAGACTTCTAAAAATTGGGTTGGTTTTAGAAACGATAGCTGCCATTTCTGCCATATAAACAATTACCGTCAGTAACGCAGTTTAGAATGAGCAGAATTAATTTTTCATAATTAGACATTTGATGTGTGGGTGATCCCCTGAACAATGATTTGAAATGTGGTGAACGTAGTTTAAGTGATGGGCGCGACACTTCAAAGAGGCTCGACGTAATGCTAACGCCTTTCTCTCGCCATTATATCTAAATCTCCACAGAACTTTTTCGCTTTCCTTTCTTTTTTTGAAGTAATAAAGAAGCTAAGAGTGGAATTCAACAGATAATGTTGACGCGTAAGCTTATCTCAACGCTAAGGAAGATCATTAATGCAATGAGAAACGTCACAAGTTGGGAAAACCAGGAGCTACCCTTTAATTAATGGCTTGACGAGGTAGCAAAACTTCTATTTCGTCAGCGTTAGGTATGATCTAGCGAAGTAACCTGAAAAGTTCGTCGAGTTCTATATGAAAGTTCCACATTTGGACATTGCACGACTACCTATCCCTACGTTTCGGCATCAATTTTTTTTTCTGTATGATGGTTGTCAAAAACAGCCATTCTGCATATGATGACGTTTATGTTAAAAGATATAAATACCTGATAAAATACTTCACTATCCTTGCCGCTCTTAAGCTCTTGTTCATTAATACGTTGGATAATATTGAAGAAATCCCCATCCATTCACTTCAATTTTGGTGATTTGATGAGGTAGATATTTCACGGTATCTATACTGAACCTCCTGTACTTTACCACCCTTCCTGCTGTTACGACATTGTTTAGTATTACGTTCGATAACAATGCGAAAATACACATTCATTCAGTGTAACTTTGGTGGTTGAGTGAGCTATATATTTCATGGTATATATGCTGAACTCCTTTCGCAGGTTTGTGCTTCCAGCTGTTAGCTATATTTTCATTTCTTAATAAAGCCCTATTCTTGCAGGCCTAATATACGTAAACAGGAACGGAGAAATTGCTATTCATCTCATTCGGTGACTGGATTTTAAGGAGGTATATTTTGTTTAAGAGACAAAGAAAGCTTTATTGTGATAACTGCAGGAAGCATATTTAATTGCGACAGCTATTATTACAATTGATCGAGGCTCTTTCGTGCTACCAGCGTCGTCGATCGACTGCGCATGTGCCACTTGCACGCGGAAGGTTAGAGATTTTTGAAAAAAAAAGCGGAGCACGTTTGATTCAAAAAAAAGAAAAGAAAAACGAAAAGTGAGGTTGACGCACAGTCATTGCTCCGTTTGTGAGGCAACAACAACAGTTTCACTCAATTGGCCCAGTGGTGCAGCTAGGTAACCGTCTTTATTTCTTATTTTTTTTATTTGCTGTCCTGGCTGCTTGGCTTGCTGGTCTTGCGCGGGCGTACGGTAAACACAGTGACCTACCTGCTGACCTGAGGGTGCACTGATTTGATCGGAACGGACGCCGGGGATCATCGGGCTAATAGCTGACAGTGACGGTGTCACCACGCTCGTTCCGAATCACTCTTCCACCGTGGCCAGCGCTATTCTTTCAGCCAAGCAGCAGCTACTGCGGGTATCCTGTGTCACGCCCACGGGTCACAAGCGAGTATACGGCTAGAACAGCGTTCCAAGAGTACGAATGCAACGCAAAACCTTGGTATTGCTGTCACCACACCGAATCTTCGACCGATGTAACGTCATTATATTAAGACGTGATTTTTTCCTTCACAAAAATTGCTGACGGTTGCAAAATAAAAATGAAGCACGACTGCGTACCTTAGAAATTCATGGGATTTAAAAATTTCTATAAGCCGCACTTAATGATGCGTCTGAAGCCGACAAAGAGATATAGTACATGAAACCGTAGAGTATATACCGCTAACTTGTGAGTAGTGCTTTCGCAAAGCCCCGTAAAGCATTGGAACAACTTTAAGTGAGCTTTAATTTCATCAAATAAATTTTTTCATTTTAGATGCTCTAAACTAATGCATTTTACAGAGCTGCGATATCTGTTTTTGCTTCAGAGAGGCGGCTTTTAAACATCTCGTGTCATTTTTCAAGAGCACCAAATTTCAGAAGCCAAAAAACAATATGTACCAAAATGAAAAATCCCCTTTTTGCGACCAGACTTTAACATTGTCTCACAAGTGCAGCAAGATTAATTCAAATCTGTGAAACGTTTGTTTCGCAAAAAGTATTTATTCTTTTTACATGTATTTGATTAACATAATAAAAGTTTGGCACGAAGTAAAGCTTCCCGTTAGTCTAGATTAGGAGTAAGACCATATAATTTAGAAGACGACGTAACCAATCGACTGATTTCATGACCGGTCTGGCGCTCTTTGGCCACATTTGGCCCTTGTGCCACAAAACACCACATTCATCATTTCATGACCAGTCTCACAACGCCGCCGCTGCTTCAAAAAAGAAATGCTGGTTATACCAGTCCTGCGCCCCCAATCGGGTTCAAAAGCAACAATAGTATTGCGCAAGTTGTGGTGTACTATGATAATACCACTTCGCCCTTCATATGAAGAAGGAAAACACGTAGGAATAAAAAAAAAATTTGGTAGGTCGGGCTTCATGCAGAACCAACCTTGCCCCAGAAGATTTCCGGGCAAAATCTTCAATGCCATTGTCCTCATCCGTCTTCTCAATGCTGTCTTCAACCCATATACATCGGGAAGGCGTCGAGGACTGTACTGTAATCGCGGCCCCGACAGGATCACTGCACATACGCTTGAAAAGGAGTGAAATCGGTCTAGTAGAGCCGGAAGTGTTATGCCTAATTTCTATGTCGTCACGAAATCCTGGTTGTGGAAAATTAAGGATTAGATAGAAAAGAATCCTTCGTTTAGCTCTTGTTCGCGTTAGTGAACAAACCCATACTCTGCACATAGAAAGAACCACACAGGTCGAGATTATTCTGTTTTTGTTTGGTTTGGTGCCGACGGGTACGGTTCAACCCACTACGGAGGCTCAGCAATGAATCGGTTCGCAGTATAGGTAAAAAGGGAAGCAAACCTAAACGGGATTTTGTAAATTAGGATATCGCTGGCCCTGCGTGGTGGTTTCTTAGTATTCATCGTTTGCGCTGCACATCACCACGGATCGATAACCAATTGCCCTATTTGGCGCAATTTCTAGTGGCTCCTACTTGGTGCACCATCAGTAGTTACCGTGAGTATCGCATAATAATAAGCCGCTTCCATGCCCGTCGCGCAGCATCCACAAATTCTTTCATGATTTACGACTATTGCTACAAAATTATTAATTATAGAATATCATGGTCAGTGCCTAAAAACAGAACAGCGTAGAAGTATTGAAGAGCCGGCTCAGTGCGGTCGTGTGGCGTGTGACGTCAGCTGCTGGAAACGGAGTCCAATTTTGTAGAGGACTCCAAACTGGTGTCATTCTGGAAATTCATTCAAGTGTACACGCCTTTCGAGCTCGCCGGCTGTGGTTTGTAGGTTGTGTATGTGCTGTAAAGTAATAAACTGAGAAGTCAGTTATGGAATGTTTGTTGAATGTGTGTTTTGATTTCACGCGCAGGTAATGTTCGCCTGTCTGAATAATCCAGCACACGGACTAGAATTATGTTATCAGCAACAGGCGACTTTCAAAAATTCAGAGAACACTTCAGAACCATCATCACGCTGTACGTGCTTCAGTGGGCACACAGACTAGAAGCATACATGTCAACGTCCATTTCTGGGGGTAAATTGTGTGCCTATACGCATAGAGAGAAGCGCTTTCAAAAACGGTGCAAACATATCCTCTTTGCTTTCAGAAATGGCAAATAAATGAAGTGCAATGTGGTGTCGATAAAAGGAGATAAAAGTAATAGCAACTCCTGCTCTGTCAGAAGCTGCTCTAGTCGAGACACTGAACATAGCTAGTGTTAAGTTTTTATGCGTGTCAACAACATCAAGATGTTTGCTATGCTCACGCCACGAATCGCACCTCTCCTTTTTTTTGTACTAGACAACCGCAAAGCACAACAACGCTGCAACCAGTTGAAAATTCTAAATCAAGAAGCATTCGAAGTTCTCTCACTTCTTTTAAAACCTGCGCAAAAGAACCGCAGTTATGTTTACTTTCCAACGTTGCAGGTATCGCAGGCATAAACATTGCAGCCATCCCAAAGTAAGCCGCTGTGTACACTGCTGTCGCCTTTGAAACCCGCATCAGGTCTGTTCATTGCTTTGTTTCCTCCTTGTCATCGCTGAGCGCCATTCAATCGTGTTGACCATCGTGCAACCCGCTCTCCAAACCTAACCATCTTATATGAGCATTCTAAAGATGCTATTATTGCTTTTGTTATTTTTCAGGCTGTCTCTCGTTGTACGTAAGTTCGCGTTTCATGCTGAGAATCTTAAATGTGAAGAAACAGAAACTTCGCACTTGAGCTCCTTAAAAGCTGCGGTCTCTAGACCTGCACTTTTTGAGTGGTTTTATGCACGTAAAACTAGAAAATAAAGTTCACTTGTTTTGTGTTTGGAGGAGTTCTTTCTTTTTACGTGGGGTAAGAGGAAAAGCTGCAGCCATTGCAGTAACACAAGAGTTTCATGTCGCACGCGTAAAGTTTGAAGCAATGTATAAACGATGAAAGTTCGATGTTCTGGTCCGTTGCAGCTTGTCTTTGGCGATATATCGCTTACCTAAATTCTATCCTTAAGTAATGCCATACTGTTACGTTATAGTCACGTTGAAGAATCGCACAGTTGCGCAGCTGTGAGCAACAACTTTCGAACTTTTGGTTCAGCTGACATGGGCCAAGAAACTGAAGTCCAACGATAGAGGCGAGCACAGTCCTCGGTCATCGAAATTTGAGTCGTGGGTCAAACGCGTCCGCTGTGGATACACGAGTCATCTAGTGTTCTAGCGTAATATCTGATTCTTGCGTAAGTTTCAGAATGTACCGCACGACTTGTTTCGCCGTAGGCAGTCTAATTAAACAAAGATTCTTTCGCTATAGAATTCGATGCAGAATCTGAGAAAGGTTCAGCACAGGAAGGCACACCTTGCGTCGAGCGATACCTTTGTAACATCAGTGAGCCGCAGAAAAGTTGTCACCGGCAAAAACATAATGCACACATGGTAATGTTGCTAACTACATTTCGAAATGTTCAACTGCACGTAGGACTACTTGTGATACATGGAGAAGAGCACAGTCTACAAAAGCGGTCATTTTTTTTATCCTGTATTTCTTATTAAAAATAATACAGCGGAGAGAAGCTGCAACGAGGGATGCAAGCCGGTTGGGACAGAGCCGTTGACTTTCTACAAAGCAGGAAAAAAAAAGAGAACATTCTTTAAAATTGAAACGCGCTGTATTACTACTGAGCTTATAAGAATGTGTTCGACAGATAAAAGAAACACGTGTCACTACTAATACACCCAAAATGCGAAGGTTGTGGGTTCGGTTACCACCTGCGGCAAGTTGTTTTTTCATCCAGTTTAATTTGTATTAGTTTATCGTTTCTTTATTTCATTTATTAAGGACAAGTAATTTCCCCTGTGTTGTCCTTGGGTCAATGTTTGTTGGCTTCTTATGATATCCTAATAGACTCTGTAGCCCAAAGGACACGACGGAGGTGGGGACATGTATAGCCCGGCAGACCCTGCCGGGCAATCCATAAAAGTAGCAGCAGAAGTTCAGAGGTCTGTATACCTAGGGTTCAAAAAAGTAACAATTGCGAAAACACACTCGATTGCAACAAAGCTTAACTCGTCTATTTTGTTTGTAAATCTCATAACGTCTTGAAACTATGGGCGCTTCTGTTAAGTATATGAGCATACGGTGACACTTGGTAAGTTATCTGAGGCACACGCCGAAAAAAGGAACGCTCCACATGCCGGGACGAGGACATTACCATGTCGCGCACCATTTTGGCAAGAGATGGAGGGTGACGGTTACCAAATCAGATCACATCGGTCACTACCCGTATTCGAGACGCGCTCTTTTGAAAGACTGGTCGCTTCAGCAAACGCACTCACCTATCTCTCACCGCACCATCGACCAAGCACAGAATACCGAGGACGGCACACAGTTTAGTGATCAGCACTGAAAGATCACGCATTGCTTTAAGACCTTGTGACCGGAGACAGCACCGTCTTCGCGTCGGCAGGCTGCTGGAAAGCACGAATAAAATACGGGAAGAAATATGCCTAAAATAAAAAAAAGACGTTGCTTATGAGAGACGGTGAAGTGTGTAACGCCGAATCGACTTAGCCCACCTCAGGTTCTTTGACGTGCAATAAAGCTTATTTTTTATTGCAACGTAGCAGCAACTCAAGACCTTAAGACTAACATATAAAACACAGACACTCAACTAAAAAAAAGTTATCGAGCAGAAACAATACGTACAAAGTATCAACACGCGCGCCCACACACTCAATCTAAAGGATTCATGAAAATACTATGAGTACTTAGTTGTCAGTCAGCATATATATATGTGCATACTTTCCAACGTGGACTCTTTTGTTTAGCTTTACCACATCGTGTAAAACATTCGCAACGTATCATTTTTGTTATGAATGCAACTCACTAGCGTTTCAAATTATGCAGGGCCTGCCTTGTGCATGCGCGCCTCTGCTTCTTTCATATAATTGCGTGACTGGGAACCAGGCAACAGCGGCAGTGTTCGTCTATAAATAAACGAAACTAAACTGAAGGAATTAAGTTGACAAGAACTCAAAACGCCCGACGTCATTCGTGACATGGGAACACGCTACAAAAAGGAAAGAATAGCAAAATAATGTAACAGCACATGCGAGAACCACGTCTAACTTAAGAAAAAGCAAAAAACGTTTTAACCCTGCTTTCGAAACCATTTCTACTGCATAGATCAGCTGCCAGTTGTGCATTCTTCAATTTTTCTTTTTCAATGTGGTTCCAGAGCAAAAACCACTTTATATAAGATAGTGAAATATTAAAGGTTTGATACATACCCAGAAAGGTTAAATTTTCTATTTACATTAATCCAGGAGGCAACTCGGCTTACAGAATTTTGTGCGTGGCGTAAAAAGCGGTACATTGGCTTTAAGAAGTAAATTAATGTGTAGTTCGCGTTTAAATAAAAGCAGTTTGTAAATGTAAACATGAAGGAAAGTTTAAAGACGCGTAGGAGTAGGAAAGCTGATTGTGAAAACAAGAGGATTTGAGAATGGTAGGAGACATTGTTTATGCTCTTATGAAATGCGGGGTTACATTCCATTCTGCCGTCAGGATTTATTGAAATCATCGCGAGGCATTTACGATTTGTGTAAAGTAGGCTGCCACAAAATTGCATTCGTGGATACGGGTAGCCGAGTTCATCGACCATTTACTTAATGTGATTGCTTGCATTGAAAAACACTGGAGGCTTTCAATAGCACAAATTCTTTTATTTCTTCAATTATCTTTTTTTTTGGACGGGGGTGTTAAGGGTTGGGGTTATTCTTATTCCTATGTTTTCCTATTGCTTCCTTGGGATTAAAAGCTGGTATCGTAATACGTGGCAATGGAGAAATTATTATTCGCAGTGCCCACTACACTGATTTTAATGAGGTTTTAAAGAGGTAAAGCAGTCTGTTTTATGCAAGAAAGATCTTGAAAATTTCAAAATAACAAAACAAGTATCAGGTTTGTAACTGTATATCCGAGCAAAACACAAAACAAAAACGATATCACAATCCTTTAAACTGCACCTGATAACCTGATAGTACCTCTAAAGTGGAAAAAAAGTGATATGTCTAGGCAGCTTTGGTATTTACCACTAATTTGCGAGGAGGATACTTACAAAACCCTCATAAACGGTGTCAGAATCTCCTGCGAGCTCTAAATTTTAACAACAAACTTGGTTCGAAGTGAATGATCTAAAATATTCAATTTACAGAACTGTGATCCGTGGTTTTGATGCAGATTTATGAAGTTGTAAATTTCGCGTTTTAAATTTCTTGCTTTAACTTCTCTAACTTTTGAAAATTACGAAAATATTTCCAGGCCATAGATTACCTGCTGGTTCCTATACAGTCATTAACATCTAAAGTTCTCGGTCAAATGCAACAAATTTCATGCATTAAAGTCCATCCAGTGGTTTTCTGTACAAAGAACAACACATGTGTGTTTTCTTCTTCTGAACCACATTTATCGGTTTTATGGGTATCTGAATAAGTGGCGTCGTAGTTGGCCCGGAGGTAAGCCTTGCCTCTCTCCAAGGGCTCTCGCATGGCGGTGAAGGTTAATGTGTGATGGCACGGTCGATGTCAAAGGTGAATGCTGCGCAACGAGCATCGAATACCCGAGTTCGCTTTGACACGTAATACTAATTAAGTTTAATATAAAAAATCATTTTACGTATGTGGTATTCAACATGGCAAAGTCTTCTTTTTCTGAGGTGGCGTTACGCAGCCTCCGCAAAGGAGGTAGGCTAGGAGTTCGTACGGCTGTGGCAGTGAAAGCTGACGCCATCACGCTGCAACGCAGTAAGCGTGGGAGCTGTCATTACAGAAATCCTCCTTAAAACATAATTATTACTGTTTAGGCAAAAAAGTGGCAGTTTTGCCTGACGACATAATTATTAACAGAGATGGCAAGCTTTAGCGTTGCACTCAAAACTCATCGCATGTCGTTTCAACATGCCATGTGCGGCATGCTGGCGAGACGCAGCAGGTAAGGGAGCTCCGACTGGGCAGCAAAAAAAGAAAGGATAAAAGGCATGCGCTCTCGGTGTTTTGTGTCATGACGTGTGTCTGTGGGCTGCCATTATCAAAATTCTGCGGAACAATTTCGTCAAGAGTGCAAGACCTGGTATGAGCAACTTTAGCGACACAATGGTGCGTGGCAATATAAACTAGCATATATCGCATGTCATATGAGGATGGCATAGCATATAGCGCATGTATCCCGAAATATATCCAGAACCTAACAGCGGCGACGATGACAGCGAACAATTCACTTAGAGTGTCCACACAATTGCTATCATAATAAAAGAAATAACAGTGCCCCGGCAGCTGTGGGCAGTGTCACAACGCTGGCACGATTAGGAGCGTCGCCGGTGTCGTTGCAGAAGTAAGCACCTCAACGGTGCACGGGTTGAGGTGGTGTGACGTCAGCGCTGCCAGATGCCGCGGAAAGTGATCAACTGCATTGAATGATAGATAACACATTGGTTTGATATTAACCATCCATTAGGCTAAGACCAGCGCCTAGGCGCATCATTTCAACAAGAACGGCAATGCGCGTACCGCACAGCACTCATGTCATGAGCAGAAGTCAGAATATTCACTCGCTCCGCCACCGACGCGACTACGCCTAGCGTTGATGGTGGGTCGACTTCGCTGCGTTGCTGTTGCAGCCAAAAGGAAACGGCGTCTCTGGAGACACCCTTCGCCCCTGCACGTTGGTACAGTGAGTGAGTCGGTACAGCAACGGCGAGCTAGTACAGCAGCAACACGAACGAGTCCAGAATGTCCGTACAATTGAATAGAAAGCTTCTATTACGGCGTTCATTGCAGTGTACTTGCAACATTTTGTTCGTCTGCTCTCCCGTGTGCTTTGTTTCATATGTTGTTCCAGCGCCGTTTCAGACATCAGTGCAATGACGCGGAAACTGCGCAAGAAGTTCGGTCTCGAAAATTTATCACTCTGCGCGTTCCGTCCATACTTCGCTGCGCGCCAACGGCATTTGCTCGCGCGAGCATGCACGTGAGGCTCTCGCGAAGGACTGCAATAAAAAGAAAAAGAAAAACTCGAAAACAAAAAAAGACAACGAAAAGCAAGTTTGTCTAAAACAAAGAATTATCAGTCTTATGCCACAGTTTGTTTCAAGGGGTTAGAACGTTATTCAGACGAAAGCCTTCAGTGATTCAAACCCCCGCTGGTCTGGAAGCAGCGGCATGCGCTACGGCTCGCAGAACAAGACATGGTCACGCTGCGTCACTAATTCCTTACGGTGCCAGAACTAAAGTTTTCGGATATGATTTCTATCATCCCACAATAAAAGAGTGGGAGAGCCTACCCATATTGAACCAGCATTGACTCGATTGAGCGTACATCTAATTGGCGGAGTTTTTAATGTTAGCCTCTTGTTCAAGCTGCTGCCTAATGAACCTTATCTGGTTACGGTTGCTGTTGTTGTTCTAGTTTAATAATGGCTTGTGCTTTTCCACTACTGAAGCTGTTTTGCATAATATGGTCTTGTGGTCTTCTTTCTATTACGTAACTATTTACTTTCCCTTTCTGACGCGCTTTTGGCAATATAATTATGTTATACTTCGATTCTATATCTTCTGCTTTATTGTGTATGCACTTTACCCCTCCTGCTTGGGCCTTCCAAGACCTGCAGTACTTCTAAAATAAAAATTAGTCACGTGATCTCGCCTCGCGCAGAAACGCACTCGTGCCACTGCTCGCGCGTTCATCTTCTTCCACAGCTGGCTCCGATGCCGCTCCTCAAGTCAATAAAGGCGAAATTAATTAAGAAAGAATTATTTCAACGCACTCATGCCAACGCCCTTCTGTGAGAGTCGAACCCTCGAGCTTATGTGGAAATCGAACCCACTGCATTTGTTTGTTAAGTGTAGCATCACACACGAACCCAGGCTGACGGAGGGACAGCGTCTGGGAGGACGAAGGAGTGAGGTTGGTGGACTCGATTATTTCAGTGAGAGTGTCTGACCAACGTGGCGTTTGTTCTAGTGAAATAGCATTTCAAGGACAGGTTGCCTCATGTCATTAGCTGTTACACAGGAGGTATGATCACACTTGGTCGGTTGTAAACAGGTGACGTGATCACACCTGATTGGTTTGTGAATTCATACAAAGGCACAAACATGGAGGTCGTGGCTCCATCATGCGGACATTGCAGGTAAAAATGGTAGCGAGAGCTACTTATGACACCGGAAGACAATCCGACACAACGTGGTCACCTCTTGGGAGAATTATAATTACCTTACAGAGAGAGAGAGAAAGAGGAAAGGGGAAAGGCAGGGAGGTTAACCAGAGAAAAAAAAATCTGGTTGGCTACCCTACGCTGGGGAGAGAGGGGAGGGGGAGGTAAAGTGGAAACAAAGTAGAGATAAGAAAAGGAAGGAGCATAGACACACAATCACAATCGGTCACTTACAAAACCTTACATAAATCACCACCGAAGCACTCCGTACAGATGGTTAACCAGCGAAGCTGGAACGTGCGGCCCTGGTGTTTATGACGGGGTTGATCTCGACGGATCATTAAACGACGGCTTGGTAGGCTGCCGCATCCTCGGTACCCAGGATGTGCTTGCGCTCGGCTGCACGAGCCTGTTCTCCTGCCCGCACTGCAGCATCGCCACAGCGTAGACGAGCTCTGTCCTGGTTACGCTCGCAGCTTTGCTGATCGAAAGCTGCCTGCTCGTCAGGAGCACGTATGATGCGTAGCCTACCCCCTTCGGAGCCAGAGAGAATTTCTCCGCTTCGATGGAGAGCAACAAAATCACTACTGGCACATCCAATGGCGCGCTTCTCTTTCTTTTTTTCTTCGCGCATGCGCATGTGGTTGCGCCGGAGGAGTATTCGGCGTACAGGTGACAGACAGACAGACGAATTGGCTAGCCATATATAGATTGGCTGTAATATATTTCGGGTATCAATGGACCCATATAATTATACACTGGAAGATGATCACTTTACTTCAACTTCAATTATCTTCAAACAAAGCATGGGTATTCGGCCATGCCTTGATTACGTATTAAATTGCCATGACACAAAGATGTGAAACACCTGCGTCATGCAAGTCTCCTCATACGGCGAGTTTCACTAGTTCTAATTCAACAATAAAAGCAGTAAATGTTGTACCGTGTGCTTAGTCTTCAGCCAAGCTGTTTGAAGAAAAAAGAAATGTATTGAAAACATTGTGCAAGTTGAGATCATAAGACCTACATTGTTATAAGGCCTTTGACCATCGGACACGTGAGGTGTTAAATTGTGATTTGGCACAATGTTAAGGAACACTTTTGTTTCTTTAAACACCTTAGCTAAGGTTACACTGGACACTGTATATAGACAGCGGTTCATATATACATTAGAAGTGTTCCCAATGTGACCTGACAATTGAAAATACTTCCACAGGACCTCAAATTACAAAAAGCTATGTTCCCCACTCGCTACAGGCCCGACTGCCTGTGGTGTGGCGGCATACAAACACTACAACACATTACTTGGGATTGTGAATCACATCCGTTCGATAAAACACAGCGCACAATGGAGTAATGGGGGGCACAGCTAACAAGCTCAGACCTGGCGGGACAACAGTCCTTCATAAGGTAGGTCCAGCGGGCGGCCGAGGTAAGCGGGGCCTTCGACTAGAGAGACTCCGACCTTTGCACGTAAATCGTTTAAGACAATAGTTTCTCTCTCTGCTAAAGACGGAACACAATTGCTCGACAACCGCAGTTTTCAACGAGCTTCCAGAACGTTTGCGCAGATGTTTTTTCAACCATCTCATAACACGATGTCGTAGTGTCGTAGTAGTCGTTAATGTAAATATCTCATGCCTTTGTAAGCGTAGGCACAGCTTTGTCAATATTTTTCTTTCATACATACATAGATACATAGATACATACATAGATTTGTGTTTTGAATGAAGTCTTTCTTTGTTGCAATATTTCTCTAACGTACTGTACTTTTTGTATACGCTTGCAATAAACTTGGGACAGCTTGTGATGTATCGTAGGACATTTTTCTTGATGCCATAATTGTTCTGTCAGCATTTATGCACTACGTGATTACCAGTGGGGGGACTTCAGCTGAGTATATGAAGCCATCGCGAATCCTCTCTCTACTTCCATATTATTATTGGTAATATTATTAACTCTCTCTTTAACAGGGCCGTGTCCGTTGCGTCCTCTTAGGCCAAAAGGAGCGTCTCGCATCATCCATGACGCCACCATCTCGTGCATGTAAATTTCATTTCGTAATAATGAGGTCTCATTTGCGTTTTCGGAGAACAAGACTGCGGAAAAGCCACGCGAGAGTTAGGCGAGATCCGGTTCACATGGAAACCTTTCTTTAATTCTTCCTGGTGTGAATGATTTGCAGCAGTTTTGAACAATAGCCCCAACCCATCGGAACAGGTAGCTCTTATTTCGCTATCCTCTCTTATACTATGAGTGCGACGACGACGTAAACGTAGTTAGCCGTATTATCTTTATGACGTGTTTAGAAGAGTGAGGCGCTTCAGATGAAACTACCGGTCTGCACGGTTGATTTGTTGCCTATCCCACGCCCTTCTTTGGTAACACTCCGTACACACATGACAGAGCATGTTGTGTACGCATCAGCATACGCAGACGCAAGAAACAATAACCCGAATCAAGAAACAGTCCACGCTGTATGACCTAAATTTCACGCTACTTCGTTCTCGTTCCAAAATATCTACAAACCAATTTGCGCTTGTTTTACTACACAACGGTTACATCGTCCGTATATAATATAGAAGCGGTATACAAAGATGAAAACCTGTAGTGTTGTTACATCACGATGGAGGTCTTTCGAGCTGCCCGAATGTTTCAACATTTATTTGCACGTCTAATGTTTGCCTAAATCGGGAATAATTTATCATGAATCTGTTTACGGTATTGAAGCGTGCATAGAAGGCGAGATCGCAATTGGCCTTCCTGTTTGAACATGCAGTTAAAGTTCTCCAAGTTTGGCTACGGTCGAATACAAAAAAGCCTCCTTAAAACTACGCGTATAGGTTGTTCCCATTTATGCTAATCCTTCCTGCAGGCTATCGTGCTTGCGGCATCAAGGTATTCCGAGGCGAGCCGTCCTGCACCACAGTAAGCCGATTTGCATAAGGAGCTTGCACGTGATGCGCCACATAGTCGTGCAGGCCATAAGCAGGTGTGCGCGAACCTAAGCTTTAACGCGCAGCGTTGATTAGAGTCGCATTTATTCAGATTTGTTTTTATTGGACCGTATTGCCTCAGAAACGCTGCCTTGAGATGCATATAGAGCGCTTCTAAGTAGTGGATTGTGGGTTGAATTAGCTTCTAGAATTTCGCGCTACCAGATAAGCACAGGGCGGTCCTGTTTGTTTGGAGAAACTCCGCTAACTTTGTCGCAGTATAGAACGGTCAGCCAGCAAACTAATGGGCAGCCATCGTTGGCGTGAATGGCCTCGCTAGTTATCGCCAACCAAGGCGACGGATGTGAAAAGCCGTTCGGACTAGAAGACCCAAATGGGCAACAAATCTTAAGTGATGAGACGGGGGAGGTGGTGACACACTTCCGCGTTAAATACGTTCCTGGAAAACACTGCTTCATCTGTGCAGTTGGGATAATATATCACTGCTGTCTGATGAATTAAAGTAAAGTTGCGTTATGTCCTTCTCTTTAGCTTACTTGCTATAGAAAGGAAGAAGTTTCGGCGTATAGGTAGTTCAATCGCAAACTGCAATACATAGCGCAAGAACGACACAAGGATGAAGCAGGAACGCGGGACGAGTGCTAACTTTCAACAATTGATTTATAGATAAAATTGTTGAAAGTTAGCGCTCGTCCCGTGTTCCTGCTGCGTCCTTGTGTCGTTCTTGCGCTATGTATCCCAGTTTACTTGCTATAACTTTGCAAGCTTAATATGAAGTTGGTAATTTCCATCTGAGTGGTAGTTTGGGTAGGTTGCTATTCCATAGGAACGACAAAAGAGGTGCGAACTGCACGCACACATAAAAAAGTGACATCACACACACACACACACACACACACACACGAACTCGCGCATGTGTGTGTGTGTGTGTGTGCGTGTGTGTGTGTGTGTGTGTGTGTGTGTGTGTGCGTGCGTGCGTGCGTGCGTGCGTGCGTGTGTTCTCTTATGTACGCGAGTTTTTTTTACCTGTACATTTTTTAATGCACCTAATTTGTTTGTATGTGACGTCTGAGCATGCAAAATTATATCGTAACAGTATTTGTTGCTGCAGGGCGAAAATTCTGTTCTCTACTGCGAGAACTGAAACTAAAGAGAATAGCTCTCCATATCTACATAAAACGACCGTCTACGTAACTGAACTAAGGAACACGTTGTAGTTTACTATTCAAGCTTCTTTGTCTTCGTCTTGATGCATGGTGACTCCCCACTGTGTCAAGTCTGATTGGAAGATACAATACTACAAGGGAAAAACGAACATAGTTCTCCACGTGGTAATTATTTAAAGCTAGAAGAGGGAACACCCTGGCGCTTCGCAGCGCACCTTATTATTATCACAAATAAGTTTTAATCAACAAATCAAGCTACCAACGTAGACACAAGAAGCATAACTTTGCCTGGTGTCAGTAGCACGTACGTATGTTCAACGCATGTTCCTCGCCGACGTTCATGGCAAGCAATCACGGTGAAATTTACGCGTCTAATTTCTCCCTTCTTATTTTTGTAGATATCTCGTTCCCAAAAATTTTTACTGTCGTGGGTCGTCCGCAGAAGTCCTGAGTGTTGTCGATAAATTTCGTTAGACAGACCTTCGAGGTACGAAAGCATACTTTTTCTTGGCTTACGTCCACAGACTTTCTGTACACATCTACACCGAAAATTATCTCCCTGAATGCTGTGGACCAACGAAAAATATTTCTTGTAGACCTCTGCCTGAAGGCTATATGCAGTTTCTCTAAACCAACAGTAAAAATCAGTAACTCAAAAAAATGGTCTAGTGAAAAATTTGTAAATAATTTACATTCTAACTCAGCTTTATAACGATCTTTTTCGACAGGCATGGCAAGAACAGTCTCAGTAAATGGCGGAACGGGTTTTGGCATTTAAGCTTGACCGCACGCTACATAATTAAATGGGCCTAGCACAATAAGCCATATATATGCAAATTAAAGACAGAGCGCCACGGATGAATGTCATTTACGATTTTGCTAAAGCCATCTTCAACAAAAGATGTAAATATGACGTCTTGCGCGAGCCTTAGAGATTACTTTAGAGAATACATGCTGCTTGTTGCACGTGTCTTGGTTGTCCGAATAAACATCAAGAATATTATGAACACGCTTGCAAGTTTGAAAGTTAGGATTAAAAGAAAGACTGAGGATAAGAAAAAACACCGCTCTCTTTCCGTTCCTGAAGATACCTCTTTAAGTCAGCCAGTTTATATCACCCCCACTTAAACACTGAGAAAGAGTGTTTATATCTCGATACAGGACAGAATACGCACATGCTGATAAGAAAAAATGAAATTCAATGGTGATTAACGCGTCCCTTCAAAAAAATTATTCTGCCAGCCCATCCATTCTCAAATTCTAGGTTATTTCTCCAATACTACACACTGTAGGAAGCTTCACAGCTTAATAAAATGTTTTAACCAGCTTACCAGCATTGCAGCACATCAGACATTGTTGTCTCAGCAAGTTTTGTCCTTACTTAAGCCGTATCGCGGAACGTAATAATTATGGTTTGCCGAATGAAGTCTGCATGTCCTTTTGGCTTGTTTATGAACAGACTTGACAAGGGAGCATGTACGCTTCCTTTTTATCACCGGCGTTTCCCTCTTAATGCAATGAGGCAGCTGAGGCGTTAGTGCAGTTTTCTTTTTATTGCGCAGGAAGACACAGGTGTAGAAAAGCCGTTTATTCCATCCGACAGCAGTACAACGACATCTAAGTAGGTGCACTTGTCAATCTGCATAGCCTTTAGATTCAGCTCCCGCTCCAGCAACTAAGCAGGACAGATAAACTGAAACAACTAATGATGCGACACAGCTTGGTGGTCGCGCTTTGAAAGGCAGCAGCGTTGACAAAAAGATGCCCGTGCATAGTCTGCTTACTGAACAGCAAAGGGGCCGATAATCCTCACAGTGCCTGTGAGGTTTATGCGATACCAACACTTCCCCCCCCCCTTCTCAAAAAAAAGAAAAAAAAAACCGCAGTCGGTCGTACATCAGTCGATCTGGTGGAGGTGTTACCGGAGTGCTGCATCTAAGTAGACGCGTAGGACGTGCTGCTGCCGCGGTGACAACACTGCCGGTTGCGATGAGCAACGTTCTCTTCCGTATGTGGCACCGGTGTGCGGCAAATGAATTGTGTCACCCCAACGTTCCGAACAGTCCTTCTTCTTCAAAGAAGAACAAAGTAGGTGATGCGAATGCACAAATCGCGTCTGTTTGCTCACGTACGTCACAAAATTACGAGTGCGCAATCCGTAGATTGCATGCCCACAATCTTTCCTGCCAGCCACTTCACGAGTTTACCCCGAACAGTGTACCACGAGCACATGATCGTGAAGAGAAAATGCTCTGGAACGTTTCTTTCCGCTGGTGTCATTGATCTGGATGCGAACGCGACCGGACGCTCAACATCGTTGACTACGTGTGATAACACCGCACCCAGCCCGTGAGCAGAAGGATCGCATCCGAGAGGGATTTCTTTCAAAGCGAAGCTGTCTTTGCCTCTTCTCCCGAATTTCCGGGCGCTGCTGCTGATGCTTGCTGTGGTCTTGCTTGCGCGCGCCGCTAGTTTGCTTGCAACACCACCAGATGGCGCTCGACTGCACGCATCCCGGCCGGTACCGGCGAGGCAGCGTTTCACAGTCTTTGCGTATGGCAAGCTCTGTACTTGCTTTCCTATGCGACAAAAGATGCAGGTGCAGGGCTGCGGAAGTGGCGTGCTGGGCTATGATTACGCAAACATTAAAATCGTCCATAGCCTGAAGAGAGCGCTTGGAGCTGGTGTACTGGTCGATACCAATAATTCGATCGGGTGCTGGTGTTGCCACGTCGCTAACGAAGCACCTTCTATACACCCGAAAGGGTGCTGACGTGTTAACTGTGCCCAGACGTCTTTATGGCTAACTTCTTGTGCCATTTATCAATCGAACTCGTTTGCTGGCAGTTGATCAGCGAACGCAATCACATGCGTGCTTCCGTACGCTTTGCATGCTGCCACAAATTATTCGTTTACATCACTCTGCAACAAATTTGCATCCTTTGAGTCCTATCTTGCCACAAAACAATAAGCGTAATCTTTCTTGCTTGCGTTTCCAGTATTGAAAACGCTCGCCCGTTTTCAAAGCAGACGATGATTATTGTTGTATGGCAAGATGCAACCAAAGGGTGTAAATTTGCTTAAAAGTGATGAGCCAAATCAGCCAAAGTACACCAAACTGCGTCCGACAAGTGTGGATGTTGAGACTTATTGGCATTGCAATGCTATAACTACGAGCCAGAAGACAAGCACACAGAGAGAGATGAAGCTCCGTACCACAGACCGCTCTCATTGAAGCGAGACGGTTTACAGCTTCGTCTCTTTACTGCGTTTTTCGCATTCTTCGTTTAAACAATGTGACTCACAGTTAAAAAATAAACTTCGACACAAGAAGGCTTCCATGGTCATCATAGGGAAATTACTGTTGCGACAACTGTAGTTCGAGACACCAAGTTCGTCTGATTACTGGAGTGACTTTCAAGCTTGATCTCAAAATGGTATTTTTGTAGACTTGAAACTCCTGTGTTCGGCGCCTCGAGGCCATTCGCTTGTCCGTTGACCCCCATACTTCTTATATTGGATAAAAATCTTAGTTTATTGACATTATTATGCCCTGGAGAGGTATTCTGTAGGAGTCCACTTAGTGGACTCTCCATTTCGGCCACTGCTGATTGGCTGGGACCGCTGGTATCCTCCTCGCCCGTACTGCTGCGTCCAATCAGCAGTGGCCGAAATGGACAGTCCACTAGGTGGACTCTTACAGAATACTCCCCCCCCCACCTCTCCCCCCGATGTACCCGGCGACGTCCTCTTGGACGACCTGCAGATCGTGACAGCACGGATGTGCGGTGACATGTAGCAGTTAGAGAAACATTGATTTAATTATTTCAATGAAATTGAGAGCGTTGACTGCTAAGCTGTCACTGTGGCTTCTCCTGACGCAATGAATTGTGATGCGATCTGGGACCAAGCTGTACTTGCGTGCTTCCCAGAAACACAAGATATTTAAACAAAGTGCTCATGAGTCATTTGCATGAAGACGTCTTTAAATGAATCAAATAGTGAAGAAGAAACATAGGGGAAACGGCATACCCTTCACATTGCAGGTACAAGATATCTCGTTACGCTCTCTTAATTTCTTAAACAATCAGGTCGTCTATGGATACTGTATAAATACGTCACAGAACAGCACACGCATGTGAAAAATTTTGAGGCCGCTACCACAAATATACAACGGGCGACTGCAGTGAATCCCTTTAGAGCACTTGCTGGTTTGTGATTTTTCGTGTGGGGTTGTTCTTGTTTAGTGCATAACATTGAGTTTGCCGCTTATACGGTCGTCAACATGATCAGACATCACAAAATTTATCATCATAATCAAACAACCGCGAATGGTGAAGCTGAGGGCCTTAGGTGAATGATAATCAGTCGCAATCGTCAAAAAAAGCGCTCTGTTTAACATGCGGTTGACAGGTAAAATAATTATGCACATACAAGTTATGCTAACGTAAAATTCCGGATACGCACAGAAGAACGCACTCATGCAGTGGTGAATGGTCAACGTCACTTACACCTATTCTGTTATTTTCTAATTTTTCTTTATTTTTTTTAATAAATGTGCAGCAGATATCTTGCGCAAGAACTACGCCCACATTGCGATGTGATTTATAGTGCACAATTTTTCTAACGTGGGTGTGGAGATCGTTTATCATTGCCTAGAACGTTGACAGCGGTCGTTGTAGGCCCTTGGTTATGACTTGAAAAGTTCAGATAAGGCTTCCGCTTTAAAATGCGCAAAGAAATGAAAACGAGATAAGCTAAAAACAACATAAAGGATAATTGACATGCATGAATGTTGATGTCGTGCATGGTGTGGTCCCTGTTAATTTCTTTATTTTGCTTTCGTTGCACATCTTTAAGAAGCTTGAGACACACGAGGCATGAACTTAAAATAGAGGAACTGCTCAACGTAGCGGAGTGAAATACGCATTCTATAGAGACGGGAAATGGCTTGAAATGTGCGTAAACGAAAGTGAGGTAAGGCATTACAGCTTTTTTGTTTGTTTTTACATCTAGGTGTAAAAGGAAGATTAGACGTTAACGATGACGAAGGAACAAACGGAGATAATGTATGGTTTAACAGCATGATAACGTGGCGGTGAATTCTTTTATTCGACTCTGAGAAACTGCTTCCGACTTTTTTTTATGAGCGTTAAGAAAACACAAAATTCGATTGTGACAGCTGGTAGTGAGATGGTAGTGTATCTTGCGTCGCCATTAGTAAGAATTGCTGGAACTAAAAACGGCAGAAAACGAAAAATCTTTTGGGGAAACAGTGCCTAAGAATAAGTTTTGTTGTTCCTTCCGCTACATTTATAAAGTCTACGAGCGTCACAACTTCTCTCTTCTTCTTCGTGTTTTTTTTTTTATTGATATGATATAAGGAGAAGTTGGCGCGCAATTTAAGGCGCCGGCTACTCCTTATCTCTTGGGTGGTTCCGTCATACATCATTCAGGGTTCACGGTTACATATCAAATAATCATTTCACACAAGCACCAGGACTTATAAAGCAACGTTTCCACAGGAAGACTATGGCAAATGTCTCCACACCTATGTAGTCGAAAGTCTCAAAAGTAGAAACGATACTGTCGCCTAATAACACATTTTCTAGTCAGCGGATCAGCGGGTACATACAGTATACATGGCAAATGTCTCCACACTTATGTAGTCGAAAGTATCAAAAGTACAAACGATACTGTTGCCTAATAGCACATTGTCTAGTCAGCGGGTGGTATATACATCGTGTAAACAATCATTCACAGTCACAACAAAGCAGTCAACATAACATAATTCCCAAACAGATGGATATATAGAGTCACATTGAAATGAACAGAGCAATGAAAGCACTAATAGCGTCCAGCGATGCCGCTGTCTTCAAAGAAAGTCTTTAGTGCTTTTAAAGCGCTCTTCTGCAAGGCCGTTGTTGGCCAAGGGCCCAAAAGTTTCTTTAAACTGAAAGGTCTGCGGTCTAATTTACTTAGCGCTGATTTAAGTCGGCATCTTGGTGTGTCGTGATGTGGGCAATCTAGAAGGAGGTGATATATATCTTCATCTACAAATCCGCAATCACATTCGGGGGTTTCCGCTCGGCCAATTCTGTGTAAGAAATGCTTTGTGTAGGCAGTGCCTAGCCTTAATCGATGAATAAGCGTTTCCATAGTTCTATCTAATGACAATGAAAATTTGAATTCAATAAATGGATCAATATGATATAAGTCAGAGCTCTTAGAATTCTGGTCAAACCAAGTGTTTCTAGACATGTTGAAAGACGTTGTCCTTATAATGCAGCGTAATTCATTCTTTGATATTGGGAGCGGAGCCGTATCATCTTTCAGGTGCGCTTGTCGTGCTGCTTCATCAGCTGCTGTGTTGCCAGGAATGTTGCAATGCCCTGGTATCCACTGGAATGCTATTGCATGTTTTGCTTCGCTTGCCTTTGTGAGGTGTTTAAGTGTTTCATATATTACACTGTCGCTGAATGTTTTCCCCTTTGTGCTGCAGAGTGATGTTAGTGCCGCCTGTGAATCGCTGAAAATTACCCATTTTTGCGCTTCTGCTACTGACAATATAAATTTTACCGCACATAGGATTGCGAACAGTTCAGCCGTTGTGGACGAAGTCGCACGAGATAACTTAAATGATTCTTGTTTGTTGAGGTGCGCTATAATGAATGATGAAGTTGAAGAGGTTGCTGTACTGGAGCCGTCTGTATAGACGTATGTGTATCCTGAATACCGCATATATATCTGGTATAGTGCTAGTTGTTGAGCAGCTTGAATGAACATGTCTCTTTTGCTGAATATCCCTTCTACTGATAATTCAATTTTTGGAACTGCAAGCAGCCATGGAGGATATTCGATGTCTGAGTTCCAAAATTCATTTTCTGGCAATATGTGAAGATTTTCTTGAATTTCTATATGAACATAACTTCTATCTCGATTCATTATGTCTAAAGCCAATGGGTGGTTTTTATGCTGGGTTTGAAGGCGGAAATAATGCCGGCATGTTTCTGTAGTTCGCATAACTGGAAATGGTGATTGGCGAGCCTCAGCTATTACAAGAGAACTCGAAGTCGCTCGTGGAACTCCTAGACACAGGCGTAGTCCTCTAGCTAAAAGTCTTTGAAGTCTCTCTTCTGACGTGTGGGAAAGTCCGTGTAAGATGGGCGCGGAATATGCAATTTTTTGTCGTATTAATGCATTGTAAACAGTCAACATGGACGATACTGATCCGCCCCATGATGTGCCTGCAAGTCTGCGAAGTACAGTCACTATGGCATTGACCTCGTTTTCGAGTTTTTTTAAGTGGGGTGCCCAGGATAGCTGCCTATCAAGTATTATGCCAAGAAATCGATGCTGTGTGAGAATCGTTAGAGGGTGTCCTTCCAGATTAAGAGTGAAATTTTTTAACACCTTCCGAGTGAAGGGCAATACAGCAGTCTTTGCATGTGATAGTACCATTCCTCTTTCTCTCAAAAATTGGTTGATGATATTTATGCCGTCTTGCAATGCCATCTGGAGTAGTTGAGCTTTAGACCCAGATGTCCAAATACACACATCATCTGCATACAGTGAAAACTTTAACTGTGATGGCAGTCTTCGCGTTAAATCAGCCATGACGCAGTTAAAAAGGAAGGGGCTGAGTACACTTCCCTGTGGTACTCCCTGTTTGACAATATGTTCAGAACTCTTTCCTTCACCCGTCTGAACAAATATTTTGCGACCTGATAAAAATTCAGAAATCCATCGCAAGGACCGGCCAGACAGACCAAGTTCCAACATGCTTAGCAGAACATGAACGTGACTAACGGTGTCAAATGCCCTCTTGATGTCTAGGAATACTGCTATCGTCATGTTTCCACGTGCACGCTCGTGCTCCACACAGGTTACTATATCTAGTGTTTTCTTTTTTACTTGCCGACAGTCTCCAGTCCCTTGACAGACACCTAGGAAAGTCCACATGTTCACTGCATGAACTGTTTGAGGGTAAACGATATCGCTTTTTCAGGAATTCAGAACGAGCCATAGCCTCACCTACACCGGTTTCTGCCTCGCCCCATTTCACCTAAAAAATTGTGCTTCAAAGAATCTTGCTGACACGGGGCGATAAACAAAATAAATGAGGGTCATATGGGAAAAGAAACTTGCCTCTAGCTAGAGGAGAAGACGTACGAAACGTTTGTGAACAGTGTTTAAGAATTATGCCTTTGTTCTAACAACGCAGTCGCTCGAAGCTTCTTAACACTTCCCTCGTGAATCAAGGAAGCATCATGGCGATAATTAAAGAACCCTCGAGAATATTATTAAAACTTTATTACGCCAATTTCAGTATTCATGAGTTTGCTTGCTTCGTCTACTGCTTACGATGCCCGTCATTTCAAATTTTGAGGACGGGTGAAAACCAAGGACCATATTCACAAACATTCAGTGCGCTACAATTGTTCGTCAGCGAAATTTTAAGCCAAACCTGATGTCGGACCTGAGAGAGAGAGAGAGACGAAGAAGGGAAGGTAGGGTTGTTAACCAAGACGTAACCTGTTGGCTACCCTGCAGTGAAAGAGACGGAAAATGGAAGAGCAGAGAAGGAGAGAAATGAAAAATAATGGTCCGTCATTCAGAGCCAGACACAGAGGAATCTCCACTGTTAAAAGCGTTCATGTAATCCAGTGGCCGTCAAGAAACGCAAAGGGCTTTTGTGGCTTTTTGCTGTTAGCGAAAGGCTGCCTGCCAATGGCTAAAGAGCACATCAGAAAGAAAGCAATGTTTTTCGTTAATGCGGCTTCCAGATGTTTAAGAAACTCACAAAAACGCACGTTGTTTTTGGCTGATGAGGACAAATTATGTGCAGTGAAATATAAAAGCACAATGTAGTGAGGACATGCGTCATCACTGGAAAATATTTTCAGTGAAGCTTTCTTTTTTTCGCAAGATGGCAAATAGCTAAACGCGATTCAAAAACGCTTGTGCTCTCGTTGTTCGCACAAACAAACACGCGCAAAAGGAATTTACCCAATGTTTGGAATATAAACCGGCAGCAACGGCGAGTAATATATTAGAGTTATGGATTTCATTCGGCTAGGACGAACGCATCAGGGATGGATGAATTCACTCGTACATCTGGCGTTGTGATTAACGATACACAAGATATGCAAAGCAACGCATTTAAGCGGTCTGATGTAGCGCCATAGTTTCCAATCTGGATGCTTCCTAATACATATTACTTGCACGTAAATGGGCGAACTTACAAGTATAAAAGTCAGCGTTCGATTGTTCTTAGCAATGCATATTAAAAAGTTCCCAGGAATTCCAAGTTGTTATCTGTACCTTGTAATATACGATGAGCGCTTAATATTGCATCGGGTGCGGAGATGTTTAGGAGACCCACGGAGAAATCTGAGCATGCTAGGGCCAAATCAAGACGCCTTCATCGACTGCCGTCCGTAACACCTAGAAAACGCCCATTTACAATGCAGCCCTTCTCATTCTCAGTTCACGAATAGCTTTCTGTGTGACAGCTGAATAATGCATTACCGAGCTCCTGTAACTGCGACTTCTCGAGCCGGATTAAAGCAGTGAACTCGGTTAATTCTCGTCTCTTTGCACCATAGGTCTCGCCTCTATTTAAACCCGGCGATATAGAGCCTGCTCAAGCCTTCGACAAAAATATTCGTGTTGTCAGCAAGGTGGAGTTTGAAACAGAACTCGTTCTCGCTGAGTGCAGGGAAGAAACACAATTCGAAACGACCGAACGAAGAAGGCGATACCTGCTGCTTTCAGGATTTTTATTCGTGGTGTTCTTTAAGCACTGTCCTGAAGTATCACTCGAAGCTCTGAGAATGCAGGACCACTACAGAGAAAACGTGGCTCGATGTAACGGCAATGTGAGCCGATGTGTGACCAATGGCCCCAACGTTTCCTTTATTTTTTATTATAATTCACTTTATTACAAGACCTAAAAGCAAAATTTTGCATATAAATCTGACCCATTAACAGTATTGCTAGTCATTATCGAGAGAAAAAGGAGTCATAGCACAGAGTGCCGCTCAAGAAACAGGAATAGAAAGGTGGAACGAGAAGTTAGAAGCGAGTTTCAATTCTATACGTGAAGCTAATGTTTATGCCAGGAAATAAAGCCGTACAACGAGTACATAACCATCTGACTAATGGAACAGAGCTAACTATAGTGATTTCGCCAAGACAAAAAGAACAGAGGGAATAAAATGCCAAACAGTGCGAAGCGTGCATTTTCACTGACCCGTAAATTAATAATAGTGGATTATACAGTGCGCATAAATGCAAGCGCAAGCAATAGCGGAACATCTGCAATGCATTAGTTCATTCAGCTTTTCTTTCGTGCTTGTAACAATGGCTTAAATCATATTCACAAACGTGTGCTTGGAACCACTCCATGCTTAGAAACACGCTCGCGAGCGATTGCACATCTCACTTTTCTCTACGCGTGATTACATGTAAACGACGTTTCTTGCGGCAAGCGCGCCAATGTTTAGTGCTGTACAAGAATATAAGCGAAAGCGAATGCAAGGAGAGCTGGCTCGTGCCTTCAGGTAGCCATGAAGCGTTTAAAAGTCAATTGTTCTAAATTACATATTTACCCAACATTGGTCCTACATTCTGCCCATGATTCCTGCTCTGTTAAGGCGGTTGAATAACTGAAGTAGAGAGCGAAGAACTCGATGAAAGTCGTAGAGTGGAGCGACAAATAGAACGATGTTCAAACTCAAAGGGAGCTCTCATAGATACTTCAGCAAATCATGTTCACGTATTTTTGTTTGAATATTTGTGATTTTTGCGATATGTGTTTACGAGCGCGGAGGCTGAGACGACAGGGTGCAGTGCGGTGTGCATAATGTGAAGCTAGCTTGGGTACACAATGCATCGTTTCTCTTCATGACTGCACATTCCAGCCTCCTCCCTGAAGTCTACTGGCAAATTTCCTAATAAATTATTCATATTGTTCGGGTTGTACCTTGTTTTTTTTCTGTTCGTGGATATCCTCAAGAAAAAAAGATATTGCGTTAGAACCTCCACGACAGAAGGAAAAAGACGAAATGCTATCCTTTGTCTGGCAATGCTACTTGTTTTTTGATAGAACAGGTACCTCCCATCTCAGTTCTTTTTGTTTTCGTGTTCTTGCTTGAACACTCTCTTTAGGCGCGCATGAGTGGAGCCACCCCCCCCCCCCCCAACCTCCCTCAAATTATTTAGGGCTATTTGCGAACGTACAATGTCACGTGAAAGACACTGCAGCTGCTTGCTAGAGACAGGTTGCCCAACGTCTCACGACCACAGATGTCCGCTGCTGTAACTCAGATTCGGATCCGCTCTCATTCGGAAAGGTTTGCCTCGACTATGACATTTTCATTAAACTTTTGGCATAGCGAAATAGCCTTCGTGTGGCAATAGCTTTTCACGGATCCAATGACGCAACATACATCTACACATGTCATATCTGATTGCCCTCTATACGAAAGTTCTCCGCTGTCACATGTCCTCGGGCAATTTAGTTTCTTATTTGCTGTCATTTTTTTTCGTTTTTTCTGTACGCCACTAGATGGACAGGCTCTGCGTAAATCTAAGCCTAGATGACAATCTGCGCGGACAGTACCATCGGTGAAGTGCAAGGTGGACGAGCACGCCTGTCTCGTTCGCTCTGGAAATCAGAAAAGTGAAAGAGTGAGAAAAGAAACAAAAGCAGGGAGGGGGGGTGGTTAACTAAGGTCTGGTGCGGCTGGCTACCCTACGGTTCGGGAAGGAAAAAGAAATATAAGAAGGAGAGAGAGAGAGAGAGAGGAACATAGGAAGGTAGGGATATTAACCAGTCAAGAGTCTGGTTGGCTACCATGCGCTGGGGGAAGGGAGAAAGGGAAGAGAGAGAAGGGAGAGAGATGGTTTAAGAATGAGAGACATTGTGCGGGCTCACCAACCATCACCAAAAAATTGGTGATGGTCGACATTGTCGCTTAGGTTGGCAAGGAATCATATGCGCTCCTTGACGAGGTGGTGAAAATTTCGTTTGACCGCTGAAATAAACAGAGATGTTGATGACTGGCAATCACTGACTGCATTTGACATTTCACACTTTCTAGCTTCAAGTGTCCAGTTAAAGCTTGTTCTCTAAAACTTGTGACAAAGGATTTTTGGGGGACTAAATTACCTACAACATTAGTGATTCCAAACGCTGCAATTACAGTATATAAATTGGCGTAACTCCTTCGATAATTTGTTTGTCTTTGACTACCGAATTGCCCATAGCTGCTATCTTTTCTTATTTTGCATAAATACAATGCATCGGTGCTTTCTTTCCTCAAAATGCGGCTTACCTACTTATTCCGTCGTCCCGAAATAACACGCAGGGGGTGCCCCTGCGTGTTATTTAGGGACGACGGAATAAGTAGGTAAGCCGCATTTTCAGGTATATCGCATGATTCATCCCAGAGACAACGGAATGCTCGCAGCAGAGGGTACATAAGCTGCGGGTCATCGTTCTGAACAGCGTCGTAAGGTAAAAATTTATATTGCACACTGATATATTTGCAAACTGTGGCATTTTGCACACTTTCATAACCATAGAATTATCGGGGACGTACTGAGAATAGTCCGTGCGCAATTCATTCGAACGCGCAACTAACAAGGAATCAAGTTGAATCAAGAGAGAATCAAGAGAATCAAGAGGCCGTTGAATCATGGGTACTGAAAGAAATACTGCGCCTCAGAGAGAAGTTCCATAGCCACGCATAGTTTTCGAGCAAAGCAACACCCTAGTTCTAAGCATAAATGAAGACGTAGTTTGAAATATTCCTAGAACTGTACTAAGCCTCGCGTAACGCTTCGTGTATGCTGGTTTGCGTTGAGTACCGCACTCTTTTCCCGCTTATATTTGGAAACATACTCAACAGGTCATTATTCTGCTAGTAACGTGCTCAATTTTTTTCGGAAGCACTGTGCGGCTGCGCTCAAGAGCGACATTTTTTAGGGCCACTCAACCGAAGCTATTTTCGCGGCAGAAATATGGCTTCAGCGGGCGACAGCTCCCTTAACTGCGACTGGCCAACGCGGTTGCTACCGTCTTAATATTTCTGCACCCTACTATACTACGGAGGAAGCCCAATAGCGCAAATGTGAACGAACTGGCCTGACGAACGAACTGGCCTATCAGCAGCCGTCAGTATATTCCACGCCATAGTGCAGCGGAGATCAATGCTCTCTAGTTTTCGGCCGCTCTCTTAAAAGATAGAGCTTGGCGAGGCACCTTTGGTTATTTTTGGAAGCGATTTGGGTCCTTTTGTTCGGTCCCTCGCTTTTTTTTGTTGAGAAAGGCACAAATGGAGAACGCGTTTTTCTTTACAGGCAGTCTTCGATTCAGGCCAGAGTCGGACGTTATAGTGACGCATTATTCAGTTCGTTCATCCCGATTTCCATTTCTCCTCGTTGTTTCTTCTCCTCTACCCCTTTTTTTTTCCTTTTCAGTAGAATTATTCAGCTCCAGTTGTATTTTATGTGTTTAGGGACGTATAGAGAGGCTGCAAGACGCGCTGTATAGGGCTGTTGAGGCAAAATCGTTTTACACTGACGTATTGGGCTCCAGGCGCAACACGTCTTCGCACTTCACGAAAGACCGACTCTATGCAGTTCAAATTCGACTGGACGTTTCATTTTCCTCGGGGCACACAACGGATCTGCTTCAGCAACGGAATTGAACAATCTTTCAGCGACGCATCACAGGAAATGTATGCTGAAAGCTCCCCTTGATTTATATCTTCTCGCTTCTCGCCTTATATCTAAAATATTTCACTATCTCGCCTAGGATAATTTCGTTTCGGCATATTGACTGCGACCACACATCGAGAGGAAGAATATGTGAAGTAGAATAAATGTATTTGTAGTATTCTTGGCATCTTGCGATGGAGTCTCTTACTTTGAGAGCCTCTGTTCTTAGTATATTTTTTTCATTATCTGATGTACTTCTCGTTCTGCTTGAAATATTCAGTGACCTGCGAAACGGTATTACTATTCTCATTGTAAAAAAAAAGTGAGTGGGTGCCTTTCATGCGTATCAGATCTCATTATTCAGTCACGGGATTAAAACATTCGGGATGCGAGTGCTGCTTCGTTTCCTCCCTGTGTAACACAACGGTTGGATGGGAGCCCATCGCGATAAGCCCCCTCGTCTACTTCAATGCGGGAAGCGTTGCTGGTGTTTAATGCAAAAGCAGCTTACCGGCTCCAAACTAGCTTTCTGCGTCCGCCATTTATTTGACTTCACCTGCTTCCCCTTTCAACCAACGACGTCATGCCTATTTTGATGAAGTGTTTTTACTGTTGCTCAAGCCTTCCAGAATAATGCTACGCTTATACCACAGTCGCCGAGTTAGTGGTTAGGCTACTGGCGTACCTGACCAGAGGTTAAACCACTAGGATGAAGAAAACAGTTTTTAGTAGGTAAGTTTTCATCGTGGGGATTCGAACGCACGCATTCTTTGTTTCGCACAGTGCATACAGAAAAAAGGGACAAATGGCAACAGGGTGGATTATGAACATTGGTGGCTTGCAGAACATCTTCGAAGGCTGCCAGTCGCACTCGGCTGCGTTCCCCGAAATAAATGTTACTGCTTTACATGGGTGTATTTCCACGTATTTCTATGCTGGCCCATTATTTATTTACCAAGAGTCACTGCTTCTATCTTGTCCCAAACGGTCAACAAGTGGTGCCGCCTCCCATACAGCAGTGTAAACAAATGCCCCATTGAGATCTGATTGAAGTCTGTATTAGCATAGGCGCGTTTTCGCGAGAGAACTGCTCCTTCTCCAAATGAACGAGCCTATACTGCTCGAAGCCTTAATCCTTACCCACGTTATCGCACAGGCGAATTGCGTCCATGAAACCTGTACAAAAAAAGAAATAGGCAGTGTAACACGGCGTAGGTCATACGGTCTCCAGCTCGTTGTTTTCGAAGGTGTCCGGTCGATTACACCAGTGAGCACCGTCACTATCACGTAATCGCGATGTGATATAGTGCTTGCATTCGTAATATCTGCGCGCGTTGCTACGTTCTGAAATTTCTTTCGCCGTTAGTGAGGAAAGACTCTCTTTATATTATTGGTGAACGACGATTGCTCACTGTATACCTGCCAATGCAAACAAACGCACAGGTCGGTGCTCACCGGTCGGCGCTTTGTTCAGGCGCCGGTGGTCCACTGAGGCGAAAGTGCGGTTTATAAATCGGCACACAAGTACGGAAAGCAGCGCAAAGGACGTTTTATTGCGAGTATGTGAAACGCTTTCTTGAGAAGACGTAAAAAAAAACATCTAAAATAGGAAGCAGCACGTGTGAAACGGTGGCAACAAATTCTACTCCAAACGTACGTGTCCGTGCGGTTAAAGAAAGCGCTCTCGGGTGATTGCAGTGTTGATCAAACTTGTATAGCTGCCATTATCTTCTGCTGATAGTTGTCGTGGGCACTGCGTGACAGAGAAGCCAGGTAAGATGGAGATCACGGTCATCGGCAGCTGGCAGACAAAAATTTTTAGTCTTGTACGATATACCCGATGACTGGAACATTAGTAAATCAATCACGATATTGAACGAAAGGGACCGCACGTTAGTCTCAAATTATAAACTGATAGCTTTGACTTCAACATACAATAAGATATTAGAGCAAATTGTATCCAAACATAAACAGAGCAACTATCAACGTATGTTTCGTAAATCTCTGTCGACAGTCAAGTAGCTTGTAGAAATAATTCTCGTTTTCTGAAAGGTAGTTGAATTAGGGCCACACTCACGTCATCTCCTTAGAGTTGAATAAGTCTTTTGCTTAATGTTAACCGCAACTACTAATAAAATTAAAATCGTCGTGGGTGATCGTAAATTAGTACGATGGGTAGAGAATTTTTCTTACCAACCGTGGGCAATAGGTTAATATTGATGACAACACGTCAGCAGTCTGTGATATTAAATCAGGTAGCCCACATGGATTCATTCCTCTAGGTGTGTTATTCTCAGTATGCATTATTGGCTTTACTGCGGAATCTCCTCTCAACGCAAGACTGCTTGCAGACTGCGGCGTCACCAGTGTGCAAACCATTCTCGGCGATGGCGTGCCGATAACAATTGGATACTGCAATCAGTACCACATGTATTTGAATACAACTAGAATACTTTTCATTGCCATTTCTCATATGCGCAAGACATTATGATTTATTTACGCGTTGCAAGGCAACCATCTGCGTCGATTTTATCAATACGAGTACGTAGACGTCATTATAACTCTGAACATGAGCTGACCTCCGCAGACTGACACCATCGTACATTTAAGACACAAAATTAAGCTTTTGCCTCACCAGACACCAAACTGACCACATACAGGATGCTTGTGCCTACAAAGTGGAATATACCTCTGAGGTGCACGACGTCTATACAAAAGTATCTGTCACTGGGCTAGCTAGGTGCACAAATGAGCGCTACGTTTCCTTTTTATTCCTGGTAACCTCAGTAACCCCACTTTATATGAAAGCAAACCTGTCTCTTCATTGTGAAAGTTGGAAAGAAAGACGGCCTATCTTTTTCTTTCTTTTTTTACAGCATAATGAACAATTTAGTATTGGTAGACAAAGGCCTCTACACTTACACAGAAGTTACGCGAATTAGCCGCAATAAGCATAACAAACACGTGAGAGAAGCCCATTTGACAAAGAACTGTTCTAAACAGCCATTTTGTTTCGTCGACAGCGCGCGATTGGAGCCAGCTTCCTGCTGAAGTTGTAAATGCTGAAATTCACGACTTGTTTTAAACCCTGTGTAGTTTGTGCCAGGTTGCTGTTGAAGTTGTAAATGCTGAAACTCGCGACTTGTTTTAAACCCTGTGTAGTTTGCGCCAGGTTGCTGTTGAAGTTGTAAACGCTGAAACTCCCGACTTGTTTAAAACCCTGTGTAGTTCAACACCGCCTCTAGAGGTGGCATAAATGCATTATTTAGATTTTTTTGAGCGCACTGAAATGCTAATTGTTACTTTTCTTTAAATTGATGTACTACCTACTGTGTCCTTGGTGTACTGCGCTGTATTGCGCGCTTACATGTTGTACAGCCCTGCTTTATTGAAGCGGCATTGTATTATTTTGTGGGATTGATGCCCCGAAGTGCAACTGCATAAACATAGTGACGTATTAATTTCTTAGTTCTGTTCGCCACTCCTATCTGGGTTCATCGTCGGACTGATAGCATCTTCAAATAAATAAAGTTTACGCTATGCACTGCCGCCAAACGTGTGCCGACCCGGGCCTTCGTTTGTGTGCCCTTATCTGCCACTGCGCACGTCACGATGACTCAGCGAAAAGCCCGATCTTCTTTCTCAAATCGAAGGAGGAGAAGGTGAGGGAGCGAGGTAGTTCCCTCTTATAGTAGTAATGTAGGATGTCGTTACGCGTTCTTTCAGGATCGCTGATTTTAGCAAAGTCGCAAGAGCGCGCCTAGCTATCTGAGTTGATGATGTATGAGGCCAAGCACGCCGAACATTTGGTCTCTGCAAAGGGTCGACCATCCAGTTGGCTGGGGACACTTTGGAGAGGCCGACGTTGCACGTGAGAGTGCGGATGTAGGGGCAGAGAACGTGATGAATGGTCTCCTTGCAGTTGCAGGGGTCGGAAGCATGCCATGCGTCGCCTTGGTCTTCTTGGTATCACCGCCTTGGCGTTTAAAGCAGTGCATCCGCCTCATTTGAGCTTGGAATTCGGCATTACTTCTCAGCGGCATAGTGCATAAACATAAAAAATTGCGTAAGAAAGAAGTTGTGACCTTCGCTGCGCAGAAACGTTAACCCTTTAGCTGGCAATGTAAGAAGGGTCTGACCTAGACTGTTTTTACTGCTTTATTTGTTCTCGATATTTTTCAAATACTGGCCAAATGAAACATGAAAGGGTTTCTTTGAAAACCAAGTGGGATACCGAGAACCGAAAATATTCTTGACTAGGTGGTTACAGTCAAATGTATGATCCAAAACTTGGCTTTGGTACACACTTTGACAAGGTGAATGTGTGTTCTTGAGATGCCCCTCAATGGAGGAAAAAATGATAGCTTTCTTTAAAAAAACGCAAAAAAATGTTCGAATTAGCCATAATATGGTCAGCACGTCCGCCAAGACCAGACCAATGAGGTCTTCGAGTTTTGTCGCCAAAACATCTGCTGCTGATCACGGTCGACATTTTTGTGACTACAACTGTTCAGCAGGTTCAAAAATTAAGGTAAATTGAAAGCACAGATTAATATTTGGTTTTGTATAGTGTTGGCAGATATGTTTTGCAAGGTAAACGATATTTTTCAGCTGCCAACTAAATTACGCGTTGCATAGGGCGAAAGCAACCAAATTGTTAGCATCGATCGTAGTTGTAATAAACTAAAAAGAGCTCTTTCCTGAAGATTCGTAATTTCGACATGTGCCTTGGATCTGCATACATCTTCTTTAGTTTTTTCATGTTGGTGGTGCATGAGGTGGAGTTACTCGACGAACACGAATAAGCGCCCGCAGGACGTCCTTCTACAGATCAATATATCCACGGGATCGAATAACATCAGACCAATGAATACAAATTGCGTTTTTGACCCCTCCATATACTGATGATACTTCTGAGATGGTTCGGTCGTACGGCTTGCTGATACCTTACATAAGTGTTTCGCACTGCCCTGCATCTAAACTGCCCGTTACATCGTCATAATAATACCTGTTCCTGTTATCATATAAAATGCCTGTCTTTCATCTCGCGTGCAATCGCCCTTTGCGAAGCGTCTAAGTTGATTGCCACAGTTGATACTTAGATTCACTAGCTTTGCGTTCTCGATTACCTCGTAATTCCATGCGCACGAAGAAATCCCACACTTTCCGAATCGACCGACAGGAACTTGCGCTCAGTTTATGTAGTGATCAGGATGTGCGTAAGCTGCTTGTAGCGCAAGGTATCTAAGCTGTCACTCTACTACAAAGATGGTGTAAGACAGAACCACTATGGCTAGCCATTCAGGAGGAAAAAGATATGCCATCACGTAGTGATTATTGTTTTGAAATTTCATTCTATTTTTTTTCTCTTCCTGCCTTTATAGGCCATAGAATGTGCAAGAAACAAAAAAAGCTAAATTTTGCTTTCTACTCAGCTTTTAACGCCAATTGGCGGAAATGACATTTATTTAAATATTAATAGTACTTTGCTGAAAAAAATATGAGTTTGCAATGTCATGCCGCCGTTTAAAGCCGGAAGGACAATGCTTAGGCAAGTACTAACCCCCTCATTCTCATGCTGGATGAACCGCTCTGCCTGCAGCTCCCGTAGACATTAGCGCCAGCTTCCTCTAGTAATTGTGTGAAACTCTATGGTTCGGGTAAGACAACGGAAGGCAGCCATCTGTTTTACGTCATAATTTGAGCTGGTCTATGTCAATAATAATAATAATAATAATATTTGGGGTTTTACGTGCCAAAACCACTTTCTGATTATGATGCACGCCGTAGCGGAGGACTCCGGAAATTTCGACCGCCTGGGGTTCTTTGACGTGCACCTAAATCTAAGTACACGGGTGTTTTCGCATTTCGCCCCCATCGAAATGCGGCCGCCGTGGCCGGGATTCGATCCCGCGACCTCGTGCTCAGCAGCCCAACACCATAGCCAGGTCTATGTCAAAGAAGGCACTGTTAGCGCTTGAAGACGCTTGGTAAGCCAAAAAAGCGGACATGCATGCAAGGCGGGTGGTGACGCCACCGTGAAGCTCTCGCGCGTCAATTTTGTAGGCGTCTGTTCGGTCCCAAGTAATTTGTTTTCTTTTCGGAAAATATGGGAGTAATCGTATTACAAGGGACCAAAGAATCGAGCTTTGAAAGTTTCAAGGAGCCTTACTATGCCATATTTGACAACTTTCACTAGGACATATATATATTTATACACAGCCTTCTTTTTCCTTTTTTTTTCCGCTGATTAGGGTTGCGGAATACATCACATTGCCGTCGCATGTATTTGTAGGAGATGAATTTGTTGATGAATGGCAGTGTTACTTTATCCATAATTGATTCCTATTTGTATTCCCTCCTAGTTTTTCTTTTTTTTGTCATGTCTTGTTACTGTGTTTGCCAACATGTGACGTCAGATAGACATATCAGCACTCAGGTTTGGTGCTGAAGTGAGAACAAAATAAATTCGATTTTCACTTTCTTTCGACTGACGAACCTAGTGCAGCTAAACAAAAATATATTTATATGCTCTTTATCTGCTTATTTGGTGTTTCCATTTAGTATCCATTTACCCTATGCGTCAAGTGCTTATAACATGGAAGTTTACGGGTAGATTGGGGCTTGGTGGGATCAGCACGTTAAGGAATGTTGCTCCTATAAAGGTTTTGACTGCTGTTGGCCAGGGCTCCTGCAACAGTGTTCTTTCGGCCAGCTTTGTTAACCTTATATGCTAAGGCACATGTAACTTCGAGTTGCCTCCTAAGAAGTCTGGCACTCGCGTGCATACGGAAGGATAGATTCGCCTGCACAGCTAACGCAATGTTGCTCCTATGGGTAATTCTTAGTTACAACTAAGTTGGGAAATTTTAGGAGTCGATCGCGATCTATTGCCTGGCACAGACTGCAAGAAGGTGGTCGAAACAATTGTTAACAATTTCTTTGACGCACTTTTCTACAGCGACGTGCCACGTAAGCACACTCGTCCATCGCTAGAAACTCTTCCATCGTCCAGACCAAAAGCCTTCCTTTGCGAACCCGGTGAGGCGTAGTAGTTTAGAAATACGCTCTCCAGGTCTGTACCTCACCTTCATTCTCTCCTAGTTTTTCACCTGCAGGTCACTTATAGGTGGCCCAAACAGTAGCGACTAAAACTGAAAGAAGCTTCGTGCGCAAAAAAGTATGGACAAAAAAAAAACACAGATAACATGAATCTAATAACACAGAATAGGAGCAAAACGAGAACAAGGCAAAAGCAGCAGTCAACGTTTCGACACGTGGATTTGTCCTATTTAAGGCATTTCTCAAGGCATTGAAAAAGACAAGTCTGCTTGTCGAAACGCCGGCTCCTCCTTTTACCGTGTTTTGCCTAATACTACAGAAGAACACTCAAGAAATATTTTAAGATAACAATGTGCAATGAAACAAACCAGAAACACCATCCCACACATCCACACACACGCGCGCATAAGAACAGCGAGTACCATACTGGCATTCTCATAGAAAATAATGTTTTCTATAAATGGAAATATTATTTTTGTTAAGAATATGTCACGGGCTAAATTATTACCCTGTGATGTAGTTCTGGCCAAAAAATGAGTACTTTTAAGCGTTCCTTCGTCCAAATAGAGGTGTTAAACCGTCCGTATAATGACAACGAGTGGTTCTATTGGCTGCGGTCGTAGATAAGACGCGAAATGAAGCCGAATATCCTGAACCATCATGAACTGGTACGGTAGCTTTAGTTTGGCAAGATTTCTGCGCGTCTAGAACGTGACAACAATGTTGGATTTCATGAGGTTACAAGAAATAAGATCACAAGATTACAAGGGCATAAAAGTTATACATGAAGAGAACCGAAAGTCTGAATTTTTTTAAAAGTTTTTCAACGTCCTTCTTTGTGTAAGGGTCCCGGGCAGCGCATGCACATTCTAGTCAGACAGCAGAATGAGGGCAGCCTAACGTATCGGCGGAATGCTTGCTTGGATTTGACTGATTTCAAGGCGCTTTGCTGCGTGCACAGACAGTGTTCCATCTATCCCACTCTCCTCTTTCCGTTCCCCCGTTCCCTTCCTCCAGTGCAGGGTAGCAAACCGGACGCTCGTCTGGTTGACCTCCCTGACTTTCCTCTCTTTGCTATCTCTCTCTCCTTAGTCGCAACCTGATGAATGCGTTATGAGCTAGAAACTTAAACAGTATTTGGATAGTTCTTAAATGTGTGCTTAAGGAGAGCAAGCTTCGTGCTTCGCAAGCAGCGACTAATTCGATTTTTCCGACAAGGGGCTCGTTTTAAGAGCGGCAGAGTGGAACGTGGATGCAGTTGAGGTGCTCGTTTTTCAGACTAAACGCACAGTTCGTGATCCAGATGGTCGTTGCTTCGTGCTGATTGCATGGCTGCCTATTCCGCATGTCCAAGCTGTCTGTGAGGAAAGATAACTTTTTATGGCCGCAAAAAAAGTTCCTAGATGGCGACTGTAAACACGCTAAGTGCGCGTTGACATTCCCTTGAGAACGTGCGATTGCAGCTTACGCGGCCCGTTTTATACTGCTTTATTTATTTGTTATCGATTCTCAACTGCTTTAAAGAAGCTTGTTAACCAGCTTGGCAGGATTGGGGACGTTGAAGAGGACATGTTACTGGGTGCATTTCTTCGCATGATAGAGATGCACTACAAAATTAATGCTGATTTTAGCTGCATTAGCAAATTTCGCTTTCGCATAGGCTGAACTGCTACTATTAGCGTGGGAGGAATCTGAGTGCGTCAGACAAGACAAAAAAATAACCGAGCACACGGGGGTACTGCACTCTGATGTTTCCTGACTAGTCCATCTTGACACCATACGTTTTCATAGTGTCAAATCGAGTCTAGGTAACTTCTTGCAGGTAAAGAAGGTACAGCATTGCGTTATAACTCGCCGAAGAATCAACAGAACATGCCTTGAAAAATTCCCATCCACCAAAGCGATCCATCCGCAAAAAAGACACATCAAAATTATTGAAGACAACCTGACGTACCGGCGTGGAGGTTTCTGCACTAAATGCAGAAGAGGCAAGTTCGGTGTTGAATTTCTCACCAAAGCAAATTTCTGCGTGTATCTTAATTGTAATGTAGCCATTATTCGGTGGCCTCCTGGTTGATTTGCCTTTTATGAGTGTTCGTGAATGCTCACTTAAATCAGAGTGCTCGATCGATTGTGCGCTCTGCCTACTTTCGGATGTGGCAGCAGACTGAGGTTCGAACCCACATCTACATGCTCAACAGCCAAACGTGATAGCCTCTAGACTGACATGACAGATGATATCATAATCAACATTTTCGCGGATCTAGGCTGACAGTGTGCTTCTGAATAATAAATGCGGCAGACGCTACCTCAGTATTACTGCCGACGTTAATACGATTGGCATTTATAGTACGCGTTGATCTTGTCGCGAAGTACGGAACATAGAGATGGCGCTGCTCTGCGTCTTTCCTGTTTTCTTGCTTCATTACCTGTAGTTTGCGCCATGAACGATATATAGCGTTAACCTAAGCACCACCTTGCAGAAGAACAAGTTCTTTTGGCAGTTAACGTTCGAGATGACGATTATGACATGACGAAATCGGTACGATAATGACTGAATCGCAAAGTTGGAATGACGATGTTGGAGGTGGGCGCAAGCACGACAGCATTATGACGATGGTATGACAGCGAATGCATGACGAGGACTGTATGGCGACGGCGCAATGACGAAGATGGCGGTGACATGAAGTGTTCGTGTAAAGAACAACCTGCATCATTTGATTCTACTTCTTTCGCCACCCTCCCAAAACCTCGAGTTGTCAGCACTCCTTGCACCATCATCGCATTCATAGTGTAGTGCTTACTTGTGTATTGACACCTCCGTATTCATGTTTTGTTTGTTTGTACGGTTCATTCGTATATCTAGTTGCTATATTTGCGGTAAACACACACTTTGCCCGGGTTTCCATATAATTTTTACAAAGTTTAAGAATGCCCAATATACGAGAGTTTTCTCAGTAGCTATCAGACGTGTATACAATACAGCCATGACTTCGCTCATCATTGAAGAACTTGGATTCAAGGAATTCGTGCAAGAAATTATGCGTATACTGTTCATGTGCTTTTATTCTACGTATTTAGTCACCTGTAGGAAGCTTTCGAATTTCAATTTGATGTGTAACTTCTATTATATAACAGTGTTTCTTGTGCGAAGCGTTAAGAGATCGATCCCCGGGTATTCTTCGACTGGATGGGCAGCCTCAATAGCAGCCTTGATAACAATAAAGCAGGACGCGTCCAATGGCTATCTCCGGGAGGAATAAAAAATGTATAACTGGGAGGAATAAAAGCCTTACCACTCTTCAGTGAGGCGCTCGGTGCTTGCGTTACGTCGCATGACGACTTACTTCGAAAAGTGACAGCAGCGCACTTATCCGCCCCCCCCCCCCTGCCCCATCTAGCGCCAAGTGGCAGCTAGATATTTTAAATATCATGTAACACTGCGTCACCTACGGCAGCGGTCCGCTTTGGCCCGTACCAAGGTGTCATATTATTCTTACACCTTGGCTCATACGCAAGAAAGCAGCAGCTGTTGCTTACATTTTAGTGGAGAAGCCTGCGTGGTACGGAAAGCGCATGCATTAGGTAGCGTTTTCCCTGACACCACATTAACATAGGTTCCCGTAACGCGTTGGATCTGCCCCCCCCCCCCTTTTTTTTTCTATAGTTCTCTTGACGGAAACAAATCTGAGTTGAAACAATAATTCGGCAAATGAATCCCGTTGTGGTGTGTTGCCTTTTCCACCCTGGCAAGTAGCAGCACGTACGATTTCCAAGGGAAAAACGTGTGGTGAAATCGGCTCTTTGTGGGGCACGTAGGGAAGTGCCTATACTGAGGGAACCCTGAAGGCAAGTGCAAGAAAGTTAGTCGTTAAAAGAATTTATTGCTGGTTTAATATTGGAAGCTCTGGCGAGCCTTGTGCTCTCAATCATCGGTTCTGTGATGACGAGCAACAGTGGCTTACTGCTCACAAAATAATGTATATAATTAAATCCATTAAGTAAACGAAGTTGTTCCACGCGGAACAGCCCTATAGCTGCCAACTCTCCAGATTTGTGCTGGGGACTTCCTAATTACAACCAATCCTCCCGACTGAAAAGACACGGCCATAAATCCCCATAAAAACTGGCTTTGCCCCAACCCTAATTTCAAACAAAAGAAAAATTAAACTGCGGCAGTATTCATTTCATGATCACTGTCGAAGGTAGTGTTGGTGTGTCGACACTGGTGGGTTGACGTCTAATAGCTTAGCAGGGGGGCAAATTAGGCTACTTCGCTTTTTTTTTCTTTCTGATAAATAGTGCAGCACGAAAGAAGACGGAATTACAATAATAACTACTCGTCCTTCTGTCTGGTTTACACTGCATCACTTATCAGTCTACTGCCTCCGCTTCAAACCATTCGGATCTGTTTCCGACGTTGTTGAGGCGAGCTCTTTTTTTTTTTTGGACGACCTTGCGCGTCACGTATACATGAGACTGTAACGGTGTTTACAATAGGCGTTCCGCACTTGTACCCGCATGCTCGCGCTGTCTCTGGCCACACTGCTAGCACAGAGACGTCTAATAACTGCACTGTCGGCCAGTCAGAGCTAGTTTTCACGTGGTTGTGGCACAAGAAGAAAAGAGCAAATTTTTTTAGTCACCCTTCTTCCCTCCCACCTGTACGCCCCTTGTCTCCGATGCCGCTACATGAGCCTCCCCCAAATTGGAATTCTTCCCGTTGGCAGTCATGCGGCTCCCTATGGCAGATTTTTTGTATGCAGGGGAATGCGAAGCATTCAGTTATTATATTTGTCCCTCACCCAACTCTCCTAAAACCAAGCAACCTGGATTGAATCGAAATAAATAATTGCAGGGGCGGGTTTACCGTAGACAACACAGTCAGTATAGTCAAGTATAGCTTTGGATGACGTACGGGCAAACTAATTTGAGGGCGTGCGCGCGTGTGCCTGTGTGTGCGTGGAAGACGGGGGGGGGGGGGGGGGGGAGGGTTTGGTTGCAAGTCATTGTTAACTCAACCGTAGTAACAAACGTTGGCTCACAAAGCGTGTGGGTGGATCACCCATGCTATGTGCCTTATGCGCCCTGCGCAAATCATGGGCGTCGGTATGAATCAATTCAGCTCAACTAGGGGCGAATATCTGAAGTTGAACTACGTTGTCCGCCTGCCAGTAAAAAAAAAAATATGTTAGGAGGAAACGCGGCATCTCTTAATGAACTGCTTTTCAGGATGAATTGTTTAGTTGTACAATAATGTCGTGCCGTGCGTCACTGAAGAGCATGCGCGGAATGCGGTGGAAGCGTTGCAGTTGATGTAAAGCTTGCGAGAAAACTTCGAGAACTAAACTTTCACATAAGAATCGAGGCCACGTCATGCAAGCATTGCGTCATCGGTTGGCGGTCGGTGGCTAAAACGGCAATATGAGGCCGGAGCTGGCCGTGACGGCACGTCAGTGTATTGCAGCAAACGCTGAGGGGCGGTCACGCGACACTGCAGTGGCTCGCCCACTGCGCGGTAGGAGACTTGCAGCGCACGACATGACGTTGACAGGAGCGTGTACTAAACCTTCACTTTAACGTTATTGCAAAACATTTACAGCGCGCGGAAATCAACACAACAAATGAGAGAAACGGCCGGCGTGCATTCCTTCTTTCGCTGTCAACGTCACGAGCTTTTTTTCTGCGTGAAGCCGTCATCAGGCCTCCGGAACCGCGTATTCTTAAATTTTAAGGAAAATTCTGAACGCGGTTTATCGAGGCACGTCAACCGCAGTTACCAAACGGCCACGGCGTTTTACCGCAGAGCCTGAAGCGTTTGATTATACGAAAGAAGTCCAAGGGCAACACCGACCAACAGAAGAAGAAAGGTACGACATTTTCCTAGCCTTGGAACTGCAAGCTTTATTATAAAACGGAAATTAAATACCTACATGCGGGCCTCCTGGCACACGGCGAGACGTTCATATTTCATCGGCCAAGATTACCCTCGTTACATCAAAAGCAAAAGAGACCACCATCACCGTTTCCGTAAAAAACAAACAAACTGCGCTATTGAATAAGGGCTTTCTTCGCAGTAATAATGAAGGAATAAACCTTTATTTCAAGAAAGGAGCCGGCTGGTCGCTTTTGGATGTTACAAGCAAAAGGGGATGTGTTGGAGGATTCTTTGCGTGAAGCGCAACGTTATCTGAGTATTCCTTTGATTGTTCTTTTTTTTTGCAGTGTATGTGGTTCGGCCAAACAGAAGTTAGACCACACTTATACTTGTACGTCTCACCGCACAGTCACGGTTCTTACGACGTACGTGGATCCTTGTACTTTTTCTCAGTGCATGTGCATGTGCATGTTCAATGCACATGTCTAGGTAAGCGCGGACATAGTCAGTATGGAAAGTCGGAGAGCCAGCCACCGCCGCGCATGGCATTATGGGAACAGGCGAGTCTCCCGCGGCCGAGGCGGCAGCTGCTCTGGCTTCCCAGACTGCCTTGCGGCCACCCTCACTCACCCGGGGGCCAGCACACTCTTCCTAAACTACTCTAAACAAGTCACTTCAACTATGGTATGCCAGGATATAGAAAAAAAAAATCACTTTCCATGCTTGAGCGAGGACTCGATCACTAGAGTATTTTAAATCATTCTTTTAATGTTGAAAACATCTGTAGCTTAATGTGCATCGAAATTTTGGGGAAATAGCAGGCTTTCCTGGAACACAGCTTCCAGTCCATAATTCGCAGAGGTGCTGAGCCAAATTTGACTCTTTTTCTTACTTGACATTAAGTTTATTTTTTTAGGCTTTAATCAGTACACCTTCCTCGATAGGTTTAGTATTTTTGTGGCGTTTTCAGAGACGTACAATCTTGAAAAGAGTAGATTCTAATTCACGAAGTAGTTCGAAGCAGCGTTGATATAAAAGGATATGGCAATATTAATCAGAAGCGCCATAACCTTGTTGCTTGTGATACTGAAGTCCCCTGTCTACTTCCCTTGGCGTGCGCTAATGTGTGTGTTGGCGAAATGGGACGGTTTATTGACCCACCGGGGAACTGCTTTCAGATGTTGTGCGGACGCCTTACCGAAGCTGCCAGTGCGGCCTTAATGTATGCGCAATAATTGCACTGTCATGTTGCCTCATTGCCAGAACCTATATTACACTTCGCGAGAACAAACACATATTAATATAGCATGGACAAGGGGTGAACTTTGTCCTGTCCGAGGTGCTGTACTTTTAATTGATTCCATCATATTTTGAACGTGTTGAAAATCAGTGAAGGAAGACTGTGTCCTTTATTTTCTCATTTTTGATTGTATGTTTTGGCACTGACTTGTTTTATATATTGTGTAGCTCCCTATAGTTCTTTCTTGTTTACTTACATGTGGAACACGCCCCTTACATCATCTATAGGACTGCACTATTTTTAAATAATGAACGAGTAAGTAAACTTGGGGCTCCTCAAAGTATTTATTGCAGAGCTGCACAACCTGGTCTCCAAAGAACTGTAGGCAGTTGCGTATGCAATCCTTCAAATAAAAAAAAACATGATCAAAATTTGTGTCACACCCTTTGTAAATTTTGCGATTCTCAATTTCTGCGCTTTCATTTGGCCGTTGTTGCCTTTTGGAACAATATAAGCATGCGTATAACATTGCAATAGACAGAAATGCTAGTTGAAGTCTTGTTTTGTGCAAAAAAAGTCTCTGAGGGTGGCTGGTTCCCTCATGGAAGCGACTAGATATCGTCTGTAGTTAGCTTAGTGGCATCAACCTCCGTACAAAGCACTTTTCACGTACAAGCGGAGTAAGGAACGGGTCTCCTTTTATGAAATATATTACCCATCTTAGAAGTCCTACAGTAGACACTCCGCCATTTGTAGGCGTTCCTAGGCAGCAGAATGTTGAAAAGCTAGGTACGCTTTGACAAGAAAAAACAGCAAAGTAAACAGCTGATGATTCCACAGGCAGCACGCTTGTATCCCGTTTGCGCACAACATGCGAGTGGTTGATAATGTTTCGTTGATTGTGGGAAGCACGATAAGAGCCTCCAATCTGCCTGTAGCGTTGACGCCAATGTCGTGCCTTTTGGCCTTTCTCTCTCTCTCTCTGCACACACACACACACACACACACACACACACACACACACACACACACACACACACATATATATATATATATATATATATATATATATATATATATATATATATATATATATATATATATATATATATATATATATATATATATATATATATATTGCCTGCGCTCTTAAAGTCCACAGGTCTTTTCAGCACTATTCCCTTGATTGCAGCCAACTCCTATTAAACGTTTTAGCGACGATTTCATAGGCATCGTTTTTTTGGGGGGGATGTCAGAGTTACGTTTTCAAAGCGCAGGTCTTGGCGCCCGTTCCTGCGGCGAGCGTGGGCGTCGGCGTTCCTGGCGACCCTCGGCGTAACCCAGCGAACGAGCACAGTGAAGGATCAAAGAGCGAGCATGCGCGCGTGTGATTTTCCGCGCCAGTCAATGTATCGCGAAATGAGAACACGTATACAGCTGCGCCCAAATTTCATGTTAGGGAGTATCGTAATCTTCGCTAAATTTAATTTTTTTCACAGCCCTGATGTGGTAGAGATCTGGACACAATATCACCAAGATATCCAATCTCTATAATCACGGAATCGGCACTGCTGAGCGTGTACGTCAACACAAATTATCATACCTTCTTTCGCTGGGAGAACTCTGGGGGGAATTAAAATCATTAAACAAAATTTTGTGACAGGCGTTACCTCTACATTTAAGAAAAACTAAACTCTTTTATTTTCCAATACCTAACTCTAGCAAACGTCTTTGTACATTCAATAGCGCTGGATTACGTACTGGTTTGTCTCCAAAGCTGCCCCAACGCCCTTATATAGGAGCCGCCAGCATCGGTTCGATCCAAAAGTAGTCTTTATACAGGGTGAATTGATTGTCTTCAACTAAACAGGAGACACCATATGAGTTCTTACTAAGGGCTCTAGAGATTTTGTGAGCATATATTTTTTTCTAAACACACAATTACGAACCAGTGACCACCTGAGCTCAGCATCGTATTGAAAATCGAATACATACCGCAGGCGTTCCCGCATGTCCAAATATAAGACTAGGCATCATGATATTTTTCTTATAATATTACACTTTGTGTGAAAGTCACATGTTCAAGAACTCTAAAGTTTTAATTTCTACAGCAATCCGGCAGCTTTACTGCTTAATATGTTGCAGTATTTACTTATTTTTGTTTCAGACTCATGAAATTCGCAGCACAACTTTATCGCCCACGTGGAACGTTACTTAACAAAAAGGAATTAACTAAGGAACGGAAACTACAATGTTCATGTTCTAGTTTCGCGGTGTGCATGTTGTACGTCCCCTTTGATTTTCCGCAATTCTTCTTTCTTTCTAGTTTACCGGTTTAATGACCCAGGTGCCTATATCGTTGTGTATCGTTATAGCCTCCGACGGCTTAAATAAATAGGCAGCTAAAGTCGCTTTTCCCCGGCAATACAAACATGAAAGGAAATTTCTTGCTGTAGCCACGCTAGTTTACTGTTTTAAAGAAAGTCCTAAGAAATTACCCGAGCATGATGTACTTTCTTTCGTTTTTCTTCCAACATTTTGAAAGTTCAAGTGCCTCAGCATACATCCTTAACAAAATTTCTTCCTAAAATAAAAAAAGCGAGCTTTCATTATGTTGGAACTACACCTATTTCACTTCATTTCACTTCACTTTCACTTTGTGACACTTCACTCATTTGTTGGCCACCAACTATTCTACATTAACGGAATGAATGCGCCCAAGTTCTGCGCAACTTGACCAAATAATGTTGCTCTCATCTGGGCACCGGCGCCAATGAACACATGTGAACGTGTACACCGATAGATGGAGCGCGTAAGCTTTTCTCGCTACATTCATTCGCAATAGCCGCGCCAATGATCCTTCAAATGTTGCCTCAAGATATACGTGGCTAGTGCACCGTTGAGCCACAGCAAGTGCCCATTTACTCGAGCATCGTGTATAATGCTATAGCGTACGGTTAGAGTTAGAGTACGGGTTATAGCGTACGGGCGTGACCCAATCCGGTTCGATACATGGCCTCATTCTGCCGTCGCGACTACTCTGCCAGTGACCTCGCTTGCGTGAACATCGCCCGTTGACCGCTCACTGATTCTTACTTGTAATACCCTTCTGGCGAAAGAAGTTACGGCTTTGGGCACGGTTTTCTTGCAGCCCTGCGCGTTACTTGGCCTTGCTTAAGAGTTAAGGCCAACATTGTCTCAAGGGTGAGCTTCGTTTCAAGAGTACGAGCGGTACCGCGTAAGAATTCCTACCATTCATTCTATTCCCTTCTTGTTATCAACCTTTCATGTACGGCTGGTGAGGCGAGTGGAGCGACGCTAGGATCACTAACGAAGCTATATAAAAGGTGTTTCGGAATAGAAGTGTTAGATTAGTCCGGTACATATATTTATTTATTTGGTGGGATCACGTCGGCTGCCCACGCAGTAAATGAACTGCGAAATGGGAAACCTTTTGTGCTTTTGGACAAATAAAAAAAATAAATGTCCAAGACAATATAGAGTGTCGTGCGTCTGAGATGTCTAAGACTCCAGAAGTGTTTTTACATGTCATCGAATTCACAGCCCTTTGTGAACGCTTGTGATGCGTTGAACGATGAACACTTATGTTTGTGCGTAAAGCATGGGTGCGCTGTGAATTTCGCGTCCATCATTTTTTCATCACGTTGCTCTTTTATTTACATCAGAGCATGCTATTCGACCGAGGTTAGTTGGCTCAAGCTTTCTCGTGTAACCATCTCTATCCCGTCCATGGAGCAGCTCCAGTACTTGTCATTAGGAATTATGAAGGATATTTCCCGTTCTAGGCAGTGCTCGTACAAAGTTCTCAAAACTCATTACGGTTATTTCAGAATACAATGTATTACCCCTTTTAACGTAAGAAAGAACGCAACACGTACCAAATTTTGCCATTTTGTCTGTTATGTAGCTACATGGTGCTCGTTCGATACAAAACTAGCGTACACTTTAAAAACCGAGTGTTTTGTCACTTAGCTATCTACAGAGAGCTCCTGGAATCTTGAAGAGTTTACAAAAGCACATGGTCAGCGCCTTTGGGTACAACTAACTATGGCTGAAACAACATTGGATATCGGGTAAACATGCTAATGAACGACTTATTTTGAAGCACAGAAACATATAGTACTGCGAAAAGAAATGTCAAATTGGATTGAGCGAATTTTTTAATTTTGTGTTTTAGTTTGTGCTACTGTGCGCTGCACTGTTCATTCCGTTTTCTGAAATATTTGAAGCCTAGTGTAGTTATCATTGTTAATCACATTCTTACATTGGTATTTATTTGGTGACGCAAATCACGTTTACTGCTTTTTGTCCAAAATGCAAACTTCTTTATACACGGTGTGCTAGTATATTAGAAGCAACTACATGCAGCCTGTTACAATCTCGTATGATAACTTTCTGTTCCTGGTTCCTGCATTTATTCTGTATGATAGAACAAACGAACGAACGAATGAACGAAAGAACGAACTAAAGAACGAACGAATGAAGAAACGAATGAAGAAACGAATGAAAGAATGAACGAACGAACGAATAAACAAACGAAAGGACGAACGAACAAACGAACGAATGAACGAACGAACGAACAAACAAACGAACGAATGAACCTGTTGCCGTGGCGTTGCGGCAAGGGTGTCCCGCTGCTATGCAAGAGGTCGAGGAATCAAGCCCGACCGCGGATGCCGCATTTCGTTGGGCGCGAAATGGAAGAACGCCCCTGTCCCGTGCATTGGGGGCAGGTTAAAGATCCCTGGTTGTAAAAATTTATCCGCAGTTCCCCACTACCCCGTGCCTCATAATCAAATCCTGTTTTTATCACATAAAACCCCATAACTCAATCCAATTCAGTGAACGAATGGCTGAATCATTGAATTAACTAGTGAAATAGTTTCGAGTCGACAATTTCAAGAACACTGATCTCATGGACAGTCAAAGCGAGAGCTTCAAGGTCGCGTCACCTCATCTTTTTTTTCTTTGTCTTTCCTGATTTTCCTATTGCTACGCTCGCTGTAAGACTAACCATTTAACTGTGTCATATTTGTATGTCTACAGGCGATATGCGAAAAATTCTACAACCAGTCTTAACCACATGTCTAACTTGTCCTTACAAAGATGGCCGCGTTCACGTTATAGTATCACAGTTTAAGATGAGACGTGTGTTTTTGAAAGCGTGGATGGTGTGGTGGGGACATAAGGTGGCCGCAAGGGTGTCGTCGGCTAGGACGTCGGAACCTCATTTAGGAATGCAGCACTACGTCCAACATCTTTGTTAGGACAAACAAGGTGTGTGGGAAAGCGCACTTGCAGAATTTCGCACATCCCTAGGTTGCTAAAAAAATGGGCGAGTTAGTTACTGCCATCTTTAGTTAAGTTAAAAGCACCAAAGGAATAGCGAGAAGGCAGATGCGCGCCAAACCCAGTTCCTGTGCAGAGCGTTTGTTCATGCGTGTCCTTGCTTGTGCGTATGTACGCGCGTGTGTGTCTTCAGTGTCGGTACACAGGTTCCCTGGCAGATCTGTGGCAAAAACAGCTGTTCTTAACCTGAAGCTTGCTTGCCTACCCTCATATTTAAAGTGTCAGCACAAATATATATATATATATATATATATATATGCTGAACTACCAGAAAATTGTTTTATATGATCCTGTAATGGCTTCCCGACAGAGTACTACTTCCAGTAAGCGCAGGTAACTTCTGCGTAACAAAAAATAAACAAATTTGCCAGTCTAACCGGAACATTTTATATGCACTCGTAAGTGTACGCAAAACAAACCGTTTTTCTAATAGAACAGAGCATGAGTGTCAACAAATTGTTTGATTTAATTAATTTACTCCGAAAAAGCAATCGATTACTAGCCACTGTGTCTCTGCTCATTGTTGGCCAATCCTCGATAATGTCTCTGTGCCACTGTTGCACAAGAGGCGCAAAATCCTAAATGGACGGAATAATCATCAGTTGTTGACTCGGCAGGCGTGATATATTGTCTTCACCCTCGGCGCATCGCTGACTAGACGTCTCACAGTGTATCCGCCTCATTTGGAGTTTGCAAGTAGACGTAGCTTGTGAGTGCCCCATTGTATATAGTTGTAAATTGTATGAAGATAACTTTGTGTCCCTTGTGGTGGCTTAACATAAAGATTGCCCGAGGTTTGGCTGCATAGGATAAAATGGAATATAACGCATCATCCTTGGCTGCGTAGCAATTAATACGATGATGTCGAGTGAATCTTCACTTCATATGAACTCCTGCATGTGTGCTGTATCTGTTTAATTTTCGTTTCCTTCAAAATTTCATCTGGCTACTGCACGCTTCGTAAAGTCCACAATACTATATTTATAGCTTGTACATGCCTGACAATTGTTCTGGCTTTCAAGACGGCAGTGGCATTGAGTGTAGCTAACTCGAAGACAGCAAGGATGATTATAAATTGATACTTACACGTCTTTACGTTATATTAATACTGCTGGCCGATCATTCCGACTAACCTTTGTAAATATGTATCCGTCCTCCCTGTTTTGCTGAGTGTGAGAAATAGGCCTTGCCACAACGATGACACCCAAAATTTAGCTCCTATCAAATCAGCACTGACAACAACAAATGGGTTCAGCTTCAGCCAAGGTTGCCTCCTAACTTCCTTCACTCAAAAGAAGTTGTGTCTTTATTATGTGTAGTACAGGTCGTACGTATCATCCCACTATATGTGACACATTTCTTGAGATGCCTTCGCTCTATGCGGTAACTCATCACCCTTACTGCCTTTAGGCTCCCAGTGACTCAAGTTACACGAAAATTTACTCAGGATCTGACAGCGATGGACACCGTTGCGTCTCTCTTTCCCGCGAGACTTTCAGCACCTACAGGGTCTCTATTGCTTGAGCCACCTCTTGCCCCCTCAGCAATGAGTCACGCTGCATACCGCTTTACTCGACGCCTGCCATTATCGGTCACCCAAATAGACGACCCGATCCGCTTTCGACTGTCGCTTAGAAGCTGACGTACGTCCCTTGTGCGACCAGCTGCTCGCTCAAGGTTTACGCATGCCTGTCGAGCTCTGAGGCGCATTTTTGCTGGTGAAAATTCTTATACGGCTTTCTACGAGCGCCGCAGGTGCCGGTGGATTATGGAACGTTTGCGTCATGCACTGGGGGGGGGGGGGGGGGCAAGGAGAGGCCCGGCACGCGCCTTCAGCTTGGGTCTTTCATAAGGGTAATCCTTATTGTCCTTAAGTGCTTATAATCGTTACAATCCTTATGTGCGCTTCTTTTGGTGCATTTTATACACTGAATAAAAGACAATATGCGTATGACTAACCGATCTAGCACCTAAATGCCTAATAACAGAAGGCTGAAGCAAACATTGCAGGATGGTTAACGATGACTGCGCACCACTGGCTGCCGAACACTTGGCAAATGAAAGTGGGGAAAACTAGATTTTGTTTACGTGTGTGTGTGTGTGTGTGTGTGTGTGTGTGTGTGTGTGTTTGTGTGTGTGTGTGTGTGTGTGTGTGTGTTTGTGTGTGTGTGTGCGTTTGTGTGTGAGAGAGGGAGAAGTGGATAGGTAAAGGCAGGGAAGTTAACAGCAAGGACCACTGTTGGCTACCCAGCATCGGGAAAATGTGATAGAATGGATTAAAGAGTGAGTAGAAGGAAGGTGAAACGTTTTCGGTTATTAGGGCGCTGGTACGCACAAACCTTCATTGTTCAGTCCCAAGATGTGATAAAAAATGGTGCCTCTCAAGAAGCGGAGTGGCCCTTTCGTGGAGGTCATGCATCTTCACTTGTGTAAAACGTCTATCTTCTTAAATTACCCAAAGCGGCTGAAGAGCAATCCTCCGATTTTAGTGTGATGGGGAGTCGAACAGTAGGTACGTTTTAGTTTGCTCCGTGCCACATGATGGGAAATTGGCAACGTCCGCTATTCCCATCAGGAAGGAATAGCCATTGCTAAACTAAGTTCTTAGTCGCATGTGACATCTGTGAGAAAGGAGCTATAAGAAAGTTATTTTATATGAGAAAAACAAAGGACCTTCGCAATCGGAATTTTACTTTGGTGCTGCCGTTTAGTATTTAATTCTTGGGAGGGGTGGGGGGGTGGGGAGGGAGCAGATCACACAGACTCTGGCAGTGGCTGTGTGATTGGATGTCTTTCGCAGGCCACAGCAAGTGCTTAAGATCACTGCAATGAACGTAGACGACATTGCCAGCATCGCAAAGAGAGGAGTCAATTAATATTCCGATTCCGATGCCAGAGTTCTCGGCTGTCGAGTTCAGAGCCGGAACAATATCTGATGTGAGCTTATTATTTTTTTTTTGCTATTTCCTGACATAGAGCTTACGATAGTCGACGAAACTATACCTCATTACTCGAATTCGAACAGCACGCACTTCGCATTCATTTTTTGCCAACGCACGTCGAGGCATTTGCTACAGGAGTGGGACGTGACCATCGAAGCTGTACGGGAAAGGCACCCGCGACGAAGTCCCTAATGGGACGTCGACTGAAGTCGACTGCGTGACTTCCCGGTAGTTTTCGCTTGCAAACTTGCTGGGAGCGTTGTTGAGCGAGCGGGTGAAGGTAGCGTGGAATCGAGTGCAGGTACGGAGCGTACGTTGTCAATCCTATGAGGGTGCTTTTGTGCGCGAATGCGCGCGAAACATTTCGTGGAACACGTTTACCTGGTGATCCTTCGTAACTATTCCGGGCATATCTGGTGATCTCGTGCAAACGACCGTGTCTGATCTTGCATTTACGTCCCCTCATCGCGACCCATTGGTTTACTGCGTGCCTGCAAGCACGTATTCGTCCATAGTTAAGGCGCTCGCATAACACGTACATTGTATATTTCTTTCTATTTATAGAGACAGTTTTGTGTCGTCTAACTAGTGTTAAAAAGTTATTACTGTCATACGTCAACTAGTCCTACCAGACTCAGTCTACATTCCAGTCTAATGGCTTGCACTCTCGTATATTTGTTTGTGAACAGCTACATTCGTGGCTCCCATTTCGTTCTGCTGTATCGTCCTTCCCCTTCTCTGTATCCTATTACAGTCGTGTAGAATGGCTTCGTCAACGCGAAAAGTTCTTGCACCAATCCCACAATACGGATTCACCCCTGCAGCATTTCGAACATTCGCGTTCGGCAAGTTTTGGTGTCACAGGCGGCAATGGCGAAAGCTGCAATATCTCCTAGTGGAGTATTACTTCTCTAGACGTTTATTTTCTTCTTTTTTTCTTGAAAAGCGAAGCAGTGGTTTAAATAGCGCGATGTGAATGCGGCCTCGGCAGTCAAAGCCATTGCACAGGTGAGTAAGAGTGAATGACCACATTGTCACTCATAGAAACACTGTGTGCGGGAACGCTTTACATCGGCGACTGATAATCTTTACACATACGTTGACCCTGGCTAAACAGAACACAAGAAAGACAAGTATGACAAAAATAGAATAGCTGGGCTGATATGGAAGGCCGTATTGTCTCATTACAAGTAAAAATAAGCTATTAGAAGCCAGTATAGTGTTTTGGAACTTTGCAACGTATTTGACAACCTAAACGTACTGGTTTGCGGTGAAATGAGAGAACACACTGACTTTTGCACAACTAATTTGCGGTCACCTTCTGCTTTTGCAGCAACTTTGCGCCATCGCCATAATTGTAGAACTCAACTTTTGGGAGAAAAGGCCCTTGGGGTACAAAAGGAGGTGCTACTTCTAATATTTATTTCGGTTATCCACTGATATACTGTCGCAGGAGTTACTCATCCGATCCTCTCTGATTCTGGCAGTATTTTTCAAACGTCCATTCTGCAAAGTGCCCCAACTACATGCACCAACGGCAACGCGACGACAACGGCAAACTCGGAATGCAACGTTGAGAACATTGTAACTCCGAGAAAATGTGCTCGGAAAAGTAAACAAAGCGTTTAGTTATTAGTATTGAGCACGTCACAAAAGGTACAGCGTTTCATGTGTAGCTGTGTTGTTTAATATGCATATATCCAGTGCGCAAGACTTGGTTAGTGTCATTCGTGATTTCAGCGTGATGTAGATATGCAGTGCCTGAAGCCGCAATGCTTTTTATTTCCCTGTTGTTTTTATATCCATCTCTCATTGCATGTATGTGCGTGAGCGCGTTATAAAACGGGTGATCCACGCGTACACTTTTTTGTTTTGAATAAAACGAGCTTCAACAAAGGCATTCATCTGTCACGTATCTCTGTAATTCTATACCTAGCGGAGTGAATCACAACAGTGGAAAATGGTTCGTGTCGTACAATTTGAATAACAATAAAATAAAAGCATAGATCAAGCTATTTGTAATATCGTTCAAGCTCGCTTTGTTGTGCATCCAACGTCCGCCTGAGCGAACACGGTATCATTTCGCGCTCATAACGTACGTATGAAAATACGAAAAGCTCTGATGTTGAGGGAATCTAGTAAGCTTTAGTTAGCTTAGCACTTTAGTTTGCTTTTGCGTGCCTCCGCCGGTCATATTTGGCCCATAAATGCTCGTGTGAACCACGAGAGAAATAAACGAAAAACAAATTATTAGCGTACAGCGGAGGGGGAAGGATTGGGCCAACCGAAAATATAAAAGGAAGCCGTGTTTACGTTTCTATATTTCGCTTGCCTTTTCGAGCGATTCTATTGAAAAGAAAAACAGCTTCACTGTTAATGGTCAAGGTCTGGTTTACCTCCCCATTTCTAATGTGTATCAGGTTAGCAATGACAAGCTGCCAATAGTATGGCACGGTGAGCACAAGCCGTTTCAGAGAAATAATGTTGTCGTTTCCAGCTTCAACCCACACTTCGGAGCAATGTGTCTGTTCAAAAGCAAGCCATGGGGTTAGCCTCTTGCTTGCTTTCAGATCAAGGTGACGTCTTACCTCATGAATGCATCAAAGTGTAATGTATATTTTATAATTTATACTTCTTTATTTACAAATATCGCTGTCTCCGATTTGAGACACAGCAGTAAGCACACCAATACAACATACAATCACTGTGTCACACGTAAAGGGAATTCGTTTACAGAATTCTCATGCGGCATTCCTCGCAGACAAGTGGCTTAGCGCAGTTACCCTAGCTCCATGAACAAATTGTTTAGCATAATGCGTGTTTTGCACGACAAACGTGACGCAAAACAAACCCTTCCAAGGAAAGAATTGACAATGTTATGCGAGTTATTACCACTGTATGTAATCGTTTTTTTTAATTTCGAAAAATTCATAAACTTCTGCAAAAAAAATTAGCCCGCTTCCATAAATCTGCTTCGTAGAAGCTAAATTTGAAGGTTACTTTGCTATTCTTATTTTTTTTCCTTGTGCGAAAACCTCCATCTTGCAAATCAAAGCTTTCAGGCACGGACAGCGGAAAAAGAGCACAGGACCTGGGCAATCGACTCAATTTGGTACGCGTAAACACATCCTTGTATATATATATATATATATATATATATATATATATATATATATATAACGCAAAAATGTTTTTATGAGATAGCCCCTGGACCGATTTTAATGAAATTTGTTGCATTTGAAAGAGCAAGTTGAATTCTAGTGACTGTTGCAAGCGGTATTTCGATTTAGGGCTTGAATTTTCTTAAAATGATCTTCAAATATTTGACCGTTTGAAAAAAATAGAAGCAAAAAGTTCACAAATTTATAGTTCTGCATCAAGAACAGATATCGCTGTTCTATTAACGGCACCCATTAGATAATTCAAAGCGGACAAATTCGATATGTCATTTTACATCGTACGTGAGTTTGCTACGTTGTTTACAAGGGTTCTGCAAAAGCTGTATTTACATGTTAGAATATTTTTTCCATATTCATGTGTAACATATCAATTTTGTCTGCTTTAAATGTACTATTAGATGCAATTGACAGAATTGTATTATCATTTTTAGTTGTTGAGTTACAGAGTTGTAAACTTGATAGTTTCGTTTTATGAAAATTTTCGATTTTTGCCAATTTTTAATAAAAAATTGCCGCCCTAACTCAAAAATTCGAAACCAACAGTCACTAGATTTCAAGCTTTTCTTTTAAGTGCAACAAACTTCGTCAAATTTGGTGCAGTGGTTGCCGAGAAAAACGAATTCTCCTTTTACATGTATTTAGATAGGAGCACTCGAGCTAAAGCTTCCTCTTAACAACCAGACATGTATCGCTAGCTGTCTTCCGAAAAGGCCACTTGCTGATTGCATCAAACATTCGAGGGCAGGCCACAGCACACACGTCACCATACTTCATTATTCAATGCGCCTCTGCAATTTCACTCGGAAATCTTTTCTGGTACCTGCCCAATCTTCGTTCTTAATAGGCAACAAACCTCATCGAATTCGACGCAGCGTACGCGTAGTAAGACAATTTTGACATCGATAAGTTTGTTAAATGGAGCCCTCGAGCTGAAACTTCGTGCTCATGTAAAACTCATCCTCTGGTTTAGAGCATGTTAAGCGTAACGCCAGGCTAACGTCTCCGGCATCTATAGAGAAATGTTTGTCGCTCCCGGAAAAGCGGTGATCTCGGTTTCAATGCGAATCTTTGTTTTTGTTTTGTATTTTGAGCGAAACCTGCACGTGTTTTTTTTTTTGTAGCTTTGCACAACTTGACAATGGTCGTAAATAACCGTTTATGAAACTTCCCCAGCACATATAAATTTACACAGAACTCATTTCCAATCTCAGCACAGAGGTACACAGCAAATTATATTACGCAGGAAATATCCATGCCTGGACTTATTCTCCTCCGTGATTGCTAATCAATATTTACACAGCGTTGACTACACCTTACCCATTTCGAACACGTGCATAATTTCCATGAACAAATCAACTATGTGGTCACATGTTTCAAGCAGACAGATATTCGTAGGCATTTCTTTCCACCCACCGTAAGTTACCGCTGCTATTCGTCACATCTCATTCGTATGATCGAGCAATGTGTGTTTGCTTAGTCTTCATATGTGTTCTATTTACCGACCTTGCTTTGACATACACGTGGTTCGAACTATATTAAATATAAATCACATAAATAAGAGCGTGATCTTACATTGTTAACGAAGTATGTCGATGCCCTGTCGATAAAGCATCAAGGACATGGCAAAAATGAGTCATCAACTGTTAAAGAAAAAGAATTAGCTTTTTTACTTCCACAACTGACGGACATCGCCATTCGTTTGATGAAAGTTTAATGTCAAGCGGGAGAGGGTGCTGTTGTGCCTTCTCCTGCAACGCTCAAAATTGACTGCTTACGAAAAACCTCTTGATTGCTTTCATTGTCCTGTAGCTACCAAGTAAGGGCTGAAACTAAACGAAAGATGAACTGGGAAGCTTATCTCGAACGTAAAACACTTCCTGTGAGAAAAAGCGGCTCGGATTTCAAAGAGCACGGACGGGCGTCATTTTTTCGTCTCCTTGACCGAATCGTCTCCACCCGTCCCGCTCTTCTCCTCTGATCTCTCCGGCAGTTCGCAAACCTGACGATAAGTAGCGGTGATCAAAAGGGGCTGTGTGAATTGCCGTTGGTTAAAGTTGAGTGGTAGAAATAACGCAGTTTAAAAGGCGCGGGATTTCAGAAAGGAAATAAAGAAAGAAAGTGGTTCAAACGGGTGCTGACACATTTCAGTTTGAAGAGATGCCGGTGTTTTTTTCTTTAACTTTATGGACGATTTCACTTCACTCAGCGGAAGGTTATGAAGGTAAGTAATAAAAGACGTATACGAGCCTCGGAAATCTAAAAACTGGGTTTCACTACAGAGGAGTTTTCGAAGAGCCGCTAAGAAACAGGAAAACCGCCTTCACGACTATTTTTCTAGTTGTGAATTGCCGTTATGTTGTATTTGTGCTGCTTGCGTCTAAGTTTGGCGTTACCGAAAGTTGTATCCGCAAATTATAGGATGGCCACGAGATGGAAGTAGGTACTTTGTAAGCCAATCGACAACTTAGTGAACGTTTCTACCATATGTGACCAGATAAATTTTTTTTTTTTGAAATTGAAATACTTGTACAATGCGAAATTTCATGCAATGTGCTTCTTTGCCTTAACCACAGTAGATGCCTGGAATAAAAATAGGCTAATAATTCCTCAGGCTATGACCTCTTGCCATTATAAAAATAGACACAAGCACGAAAGCCGAAGCTCTCCAGAACACCGGCATTTTCGAAGATATTTATATTTTACGTCGGTATTTTCCGAAGTAGTGTGGGAGATTTTTATTCTTTTTTCTAATATCTTTTCAACTGAGTTTGCACCGATAAAAATTTCCACCAATTCTATTCTTGAACACCTTGTTGACCATGTGTTCTGGTTACGCTGCAGACTATATCCATTATGGTCAGTGATTTTTAGTGTTATTTTCAATGTTCTGGACTGTCCTGCATATAACAAAACAATCTTTCTCGATATACTGAAAATATATTAAATAAAATGTTGGTATTCATAAAACAAAAGAATAGCTGTCTGCAATATCATAACCACCAACTGTATTGTGAATGCATTTAATCTGTGGAGAGATAAAGAATTCGACTTAACATTCTTGAAATATTCGATTGATTGGAGATGAATATAGCTTGCCTATGTTCTTATGTGATTTTATTGTATATGGAAATAATAAATTTATTTTCATTCCATATAAAATAATTGTTTTTATTAGCACCAAGCAATGACTTATAGCTTCTTAATAATAAATGTGAAAAATTCAGCTCAGCATTTGAAAAGGAAGAATTGTGGAATAACTTACCACGTACTTTAAAAACTATTGATCGCTTATCATTATTCAAATGCTGTCTAAACGAATACTTATAAATTGATAACATTCATACTTGTGTTTAATTTATATACTGTCATTCTGAATAATTTGACTTCTATGTACCCATCTATTTTCATTTTACAAAGATTTCCATAACTTCAACTGCCCCGTCTTGTTTGCTGTATTACTGCACCAAATATTTTTTTTTCTTATTGATGGCTCTGGTACTGTTGTCTATTGAAGCCACGTCTGCACAATAAATATACAAATTTCATCTTTTGAAGCATGGCAAAACGCTATTAAAACGTTATATGCTTGAATGACACAGATATTAAATGTAAATGTTTGCCCTAGCCGCAACATGCCTGCACTTCTTCAGTGAGGTACAGTGAATGTGATGTAGGGCAAGGAAATATAAATAATACTACGTCGCGTCAACTCAAATGTCAAAGTCATAATTTTGGCGCTATAATTGTTCTGCGTGGTAAATAGAAAAACGCATGCCTACAATATTATGCCGATATTCTCAATTACCACAATGATATTGCTGAATGATAATGGAATAACTAATGAACGAACATAAGGGAACACGACATTGGTCTTGTTCATTTATGTTCGTTCATTAGTTATTCCTTCAGTGTAACACTAAGCGCAATACAATCATGAACGTCCCCCAATTAGCCTGGTTTACTAAGCATTACTTATGCCCAAAGATGTTTTAACCGAAGTTATCCCTCCTGCAAAACTCCAGCGGTGGTAAAACGATGCAATCATTTATTACGGCATCAATAGAACAAAGTTATGCATACTTGGTTTTTTTCACTCCTTCCTCTTTTTCATACTGTAACGAGCTCCTAAAAAAAGAAATCTAGCCGAAGTTGTATAATAGATTAAACGACCGTCCAATGCAAAACGATGGCTGCAATTGACTAGGGAAGAAAATGGGCACCATTTATCCATTGTGCAGATCTTAATATTTCTTTTTATTCCCTCAACAGGGAAGCGCGGAAAGCGGACATTGCCGATGTCGAAAGTGCACGCTAGCGCTAAACCAAAACTGCCACTCGGAAAGTCGGGAAATGACTCAAAGCGAAGCTAAACCAGGGGGACGAGCAATTCTGAACGGCCAAATACAACGTCAACGCCATTCCAAGAGTTAAACATTTGGAAGAACGTTCTCTTAAAGTTCTTTATTTATTTCATCACTTCCTGCGCCGCTATTCTGATAGCATGGTTCTTATGGCAAAACGAGACGCATCTGACAATTTTTCACTTGCAGAGCACTTTCGTATCACGCAAGAGAAAACAGGCAAAGTAAAAAGAAAAGAAGCTTCGAGCGTTCTGTAACGCCCTGACCATTACGCACTCGAAAGTATTTTTTTTTGTAGGGAAATTTATGAACGCTCAAAATGCAAATGAAGAAGGCTTCATCGTGCCATACCCAGTTCGAAAATCATCTGCGGAAGATTACTCTACGTTGATGTTGAAAACTATCTTCCCAGTCTGCAGCTTCTGTTGCTAGTTCTTACGCATTGGAAAAGGGGTCAGTCCTTGCTTCTCAAGGTTGCCATGAGTAGATCTCCGGTAATAAAGCTTGAAATCAAGTGCTATATGCGAGGGTAAAATATTTCAGTGAGGAACAGGACATGACGCCTGTATAACGAAGAGCTCAGAAATAAAGGTTTGAACCAGATTTTGCGTCAAAAGGCCATACTTGGTGACTGCCGTTTCTTTTCTCTCTCCCTTGGTGACGCTCGTGTTTTGATTTACTGTAAGTCAAGAAAGAGGAAAGAAAACGGCTGTCGTCACGAAGCTCACCTAGATGGAGGGCCAAATGTTATGATCTAGCCAATAGGTCATTCTCGATGCTGAAAAACAAATATATCACGTTGTTATTCGCGAAACGCCTGCTTTAAGTTTAGGAGCTTGCGAACGTACTTGACTACGTCATAGGTTCGTTTTTCGCCCCATGTTGCACCCTCTCTGCTATTGCACGCCAAGAGAAAGACAGGGTGCGGTGACTGGGTGTCTAAGGTCTTCCACTGGTGAGCACAAGGTCAGGGCTTCGGTGCCTAACCGTACCCATGGGGACAAAATTCAAAAGAACTTTCGTGACACTAGATTTAGGTGCATATTTAAAAAGCGCCGTGGTCGTCAAATTTATTTGCAGTGCCAACCAGAGCCCGTGTGTTGCTTTTGGATGATGAAACCAACGCATGGTAATTTCTTTGCATTCTTTTTAAAGGAAACATTGTCTCCGCATTTCATGTATTAGTTGGTGCATTTCTTCAGAACTGGGTAATAATTTTGAGTTGCATAATTAAAAACTTGAGATTTTCATTTCTCACATTTCTTTGTTTAAATTTCAACTATTTGTGATAAACAAATGACGCCATAAATAAAAACACCCGCTTGCACCCGTGACTAAAGTTAAAATTCATTTTTTTAAAATCTAACAAACCACATGAAGTTTGGTGCAGGCGTTGCCGAGAAAAACGATTTCTCCTTTCCCATGTAATTAGATAAGAGGCCCCGAGGTAACGCTATATCTTAGCTGAAAAGTAGTATAATTGGCCCCCCTGTGAAATATCTTTTTCATTTGGGAATATCACTTTTGCAAAGCTCTTGTAAACACTTTAACAAATCCGCGTTACCCATAAATAATTATACCAAACTTTATCTATCTATCTATCTATCTATCTATCTATCTATCTATCTATCTATCTATCTATCTATCTATCTATCTATCTATCTATCTATCTATCTATCTATCTATCTATCTATCTATCTATCTATCTATCTATCTATCTATCTATCTATCTATCTATCTATCTATCTATCTATCTATCTATCTATCTATCTATCTATCTATCTATCTATCTATCTATCTATCTATCTATCTATCTATCTATCTATCTATCTATCTATCTATCTATCTATCTATCTATCTAACTATCTTTTTAAATTGGGCAATATTCTAATTAGCAGACGCCTGATAATACCTGTTGTATTTTGTACTTCAAGGGAAGATCAACTATTTCAAGCAGTTCCTCTATTCTGCGTCTCCCTTCGCGGCTTCATACATAAATGGCGCTTTCTGGTAACATGTATGCTGCCCAGGAAAACATTGCACTAATAAATAATTAAAAAAAGCCGCAGTGGCCTTGCACGTCCAAACGTCACTTGTTTGTATGCTTCTGCTATTTTGCGTGATGTCGTGCTAAAGCAGCGGCATTGTATACTGCGTCCAAGCTGTTCAGGAATTTTTCTTTTTTTTCCTTTGCGTTCGTTAAACGTAGGAGACACCGCGCTGCAATTGGGTTTTGCGTTCTCTCTCTCACAATCTGCTCGCAGACAGGGAGCAAAGCACCGCCTCATCTCGCGGGGAATAACAGGGTAGACGTGACCTTCCCGGGGGCAGTACTGCGAGAAGACACGCAGCGTATCGCATTTGCAGGAGACGTGCTCCAGATCTTTCTTACAACGGTGCCATTGTATTTGCTGCTTTCAGTTTATCAGAAAGCGCATGCTAGGCTCGTGGCCACGGTGGTCATTATCGGTAGCGCGCACTCCTCATTTTCAGCTGTTGGCCTCGCTCAAATATTATATATATATATATATATATATATATATATATATATATATATATATATATATATATATATATATATATATATATATATATATATATATATATATATATATATATAAACGTAGGAAAAGGAAAAAAGAAGAATTAGACACGCTTACCTTTGTCATTAGTGTCGGTGTCTCTTTCTGCGAACCATAGTACGGTGTGTGTACACGTTGCCATTTCTTCAGGAGAGCAATACACAGACACAAAAATAAGCTATAATGGAACAAGCCCTAGTCGCTTCATTGTGTGGACGACTCCCCGCTGAGTTGCTGCTGTGCTTTTCTTCTACAGCTCCCATCCGATGTAAAAGGACTGCGTTACTGCGAAGAGACTTTCCCACGATTGTGTGGCAATTGTGACTGCCATTTATCAACCATAATTGACGTTTAGCTTACATTATTAGGTTTATTCGGCACCGAAGATTAAAAAAAAAACGACGTATAACGTCGCAAAGGTGCACATGGACAATGATTGGTGCTGTAGTGGTTGGCCTTGGGTTATTGTTGGACAAGCTGAGAATCATTGACCCGTGCCCAAGGGGAGCACCGGGAGCAGCATTTATCGCACTGCGTCTTGAACTCAATTCAACCATTGCGGGTAGGAATGGAACCCCCAACCTCGTACTTGGTGGAGGAGTCCGATAGCCAACGAGCTGCTTCTGCCTTGTCACGCAAGAAATAGACTACGTTTCTCGGCATAACTGAGGGCAATCAGACAACACGGTAAGCTGGCGTGGCTCACATATTGTGAACAAGTTCGCTCGTTGATATAGCAAAGCACAGCGGAGCGTGGAATGCATTTAACCTTTCGTAAACGGATCATTACTTGCGGAGGAAAACACTAATACATATTACGTTCGCTTATTGACGAATTTTGGCGCGTTAGCTTTACATTTACGATAATAATTACAGATATCAAAAGGGTATGATCAGCAAAATATGTGAAATTAAGATGGCACGCAAAGTATATACGAGACTATGGTTTACAGACAGTCCGTAGAAAATTGCGGACCAAAAGCGCCAATCTATGAGCCAATAAAGGTTTTTATTGATAGTATGTGTGGTCCTCATGGGAAATCGTTTCTATAGAACTTCCTGTATCCAATGGAAATCAGTTTTGCGAGAAAACGGTACAGAGGGACTGCAAGCGATGGGACTGTTCGGAGAACGACGTCGTTTGCTTACACAAGAAACCGATTACGATAACGAGGAGCAAACCTGAAAAATCCAATCATTCGGCGTGCGTCAGAGCGATAAAAAGAAAGCTCGTTATGCGTGTCCTCCATCGCACACCGAAGATTGGTGAGCCGCTTTGATGGCTGTATGGGCACGTTTGCGGCTTCGAAATTCGGAATACTGCCACTATTAAAAAAAAAGGACACCCGCGCAACCCAGTACTGCAGTCTGCAGACAAAGGACTTTTATGCGCGATATACAATTAAATACGATAAAATCGTCCACACTGCTTCTAGTTTTGCGCTCTCGCACAGCCAAGGTTTCGCTATATTGCCAGTGAACCGCCTTTCTCGTGTCATATGCGCTGCGGCAATGCGTAGAAGCATTAGTGGCGGAGTAATGGCTGTTTGTTATAGAAGAGCGAACGAGAGAGCTGCTTATGGGTATTTCGTCTCCACGGTAGTGGAGAAAAAAAAATTAGTTTTAATGAAATCGCGGTAGTGGCGGCTGGCGGTGCACCATACATTTTTAAGGCTTCCATTCCGTCGCATTCTCTAATTAGAAAATAAGAAAGGTCTTTGTCAAGAATGCGCAGCAACAATGTTTTTTTGCGTTAGTGATAAGGAATGCAGTTCTCTGCTCCTTTGATTCCAAGATATTTTCTTTTCTCGGACGTGCTGTTTCTCAGCGTTACGGGTTAGGGGTAGAGAAAATAAAAGTAGATAGAGGTAAGTCACTTTCACACGGGCGCACAACAAGGCTGATTGCTTAACATTTTGTAAACGTTCTAGCTACGACGGCTTTGTTTCAAGACATAAAAATTCAACATGTGCGCAGAACTTAAATTCGCGTCGCTGAATCGTAAAAAAAAATATGGGCAAATTCTGCACATAAGTGGATTTACGATGATTGTTAGAAAAGTGAATCCAGCAAAGTGTACTGCCGTCGCTGACTTAGCTTTGTCTACGCCCCCTTTATAGACATACGCAATGGCAGGACTTGATGTGGAGTACAGTCCAACAGTTATATTTTATTATTGCACTGGCTTTTGATTTAGTGAACTAAAGCTACGCTTTATGCAAAGCCGGTAACTTATGATTACCGACTCTCGTTTGACTGCAATTAACTGTAAAATAAGGGAAAACAAATAACTCCAACGCACGCATCGAAATTTGCGAGGCGAAGATCTCGTGAACTGGCTAATGTAATCCCACGCAAGTAAATCTAATGCCGCCAGTTTTATTTACTGTTGTCGTATACAACGTGCAATCTCATGCAATGTTCATGGTTATGCGAAACAACGTTCACAAACTATGCTAAAATGCAAAGGACAGTTCATGCAAATTCAAACTCTCACACGTCGATTCAGTGACGTCACGTAAACGTAAACAATCTTATATACTTGTCGAGGGAAGAATGTTGAATGGAGGAACGACAATGGTAGGAAAGACAAGGGTAGTTCTTTTTATTCCGTAGTGGTTGGCCTCATAGAAAACCAGTGCGCCGGGCACGGGATTTAGTCATAGCTACAGGCTGCAGTTTGAAATTATAGGCCCTGTAATCTAGCATGAAATATATTCAGACACTGTGTTCATTCGTCTGCATGTCTTAACTAGGGTAATGTGACGTATTCATTCCTGTCCTGTCCGCGTTCCTGTCCTGCTATGCGAACTGCTTCGCAGGTTTGTACGACGCGACTTAAAAACAACACGGTCATGATATGCAGAACGTGTTCCTGCAATAATTTAAATGCATACGAATTTATTGTAGTCAAAAGCGTTTTGTTCGTACAGATAAAATCGTTTGACGCCACAAGAGCGCTGCTTACAGTACTGCATACATATGTTAAATTAAAAATGTTCTCACAATCTCGCCAATCGTTGAACACAAGGTAAAGAACTGGGGTTACGCAAATAGTTCCCGAGCAGCTCTGCTGCATAGCGATGCAAAAATTTTAGAACGAACGTAGACTTAGCTCTAAGAACAAGAACTAATAAAGTACTTAGAGTCAAATGGCAATGTCGCGAGCAAATAAATATCGCTAAGTTAACAGAAGAAAATCACTCATTTAGAAAACTTGAAACAGAGGGCAGAAAAAAAAAATCGTGGACGTCGCTGTTCGTTCTCCTTTATTGCGATTAGTAACACGTGTAATAGCGTCTTGGGCTACTGAGTGTTGCTCGTTTATTCGTGGACATATTTGCAACAATCTGACGGCAACCCCACGCTTACATAGTTACACATATTTCTCCCAAGCCTCCTATTGGAATTGTTTCCCTCCACAACTTTCTACAGCGCCATTTGCTACATCATGAATCGCCGAACTCAAACTTTCTGACCTTACCACGGAGCGAGTGCATAAAGCATTGTGTCGCCTCCGAAATACACTGATGGACACCACCGATCTCTGAGTCTGCATCGAGCAAGTACCCAAACGTCAAAGAAAATGTAGAGCGCGAAACTTGCGCGGCATCGCAATCGTTAGCGGTTCTGCAAATGAGATTCATACTGCAAGAGTCGGACCTCCGTCAGGGGCAGTCAGACAATTTTGTTTCTTTGTGTTCCGTACTGTGAAGACAACGCGACCGCACATAGTGCATAAAGATGAGCTAGTTAGATTTTAGATGTTCTAAGACAGTTTTAGCGCTTCATGGGACCGAGGACGCACCCTAGAAGAGCAATTTTTGCCACTCTATTCCAGTGGTTATAACGCTGAGTGGCTGAGCTCGAGCTGACAGCAGAGGAACCGATAGCAGGGTGAGTTAGTTAGCACATCCCCTCACGCCGCGGTGGCCACCGCTCACGCCGCGGTGGCCCCATTTCAATGCAAGCGACAGGGAAGAAAAGACAACAACGCGGTTCGCACATTTACGTTTAGGCAAATTTAGGAACCCGACGTGGTCTTAATTATTCCCGAGTGCCTCATTATGGCGCCATGCTTCATAATTCAACTGCAGTTTTTACGCGTACAATCCATGGACTTATTTTGGGAGGGGGAGGGGGAGAGAACAGATAAAAGGCGACAGTGAAGAAAGGACAACAACGCGGTTCGCACATTTACGTTTAGGCAGATTTAGGAACCCCAGGCCGTCTTCAATATCGTCGAGTACTTCATTACTTCATGCTTAATAATTCAATTGCAATTTTGGCACGCAAGATTCAAGAACCTAATTTGGGGGAGAAAGAGAGAAAGGGCGACGTGGAAGGAAATACACAAGTCCTCGATTAGTGTTACATTAAGAAAAAGTGCATCCCAAATGCCCACGAAGCAACATACTGAAATGCTTAAAAACAGACGATATATGCGACAAACCACCAGTCACACGCGTTTCGTATAATTATTGGGACACGCAACCATGTCCGTTTTTTTTCTGTTTTTTTATGGAGGGGGGGGGGGGCAGAGCGTTCGAGGCAGTGCTTGCGGAATTGCCGGACTACTCGCTTACACAACACAAGATCCAGGTACCAGTATGCATGTTTTTTTGTTTGCACTTTCCCAATCCGCGTGTGCATATTCAATAAAGACGCGCTTTGGCGTTCTTTGCCAGATTCCGGACTCCGCTTATGCTGTACCTGCGCGGGATGCTATTTCAGTTTGCCTTTTACGAATCGTTCGGTATATGCAGGTGGAATTATTAGCGGGGCCCGCAAACCTACCGTTCCTGAACATTTATTGTTATTATCGTTTTTTTTTCTAATGCTGGTTCTTTTCCTCTTCAAGCGCTGAAAATGTCACAGATTTTCCTGGCCACGTGACCGATTCACCAAGGCCTAGCGACAACCAATACGTTGTTGCCGACCACAGGCGCCACCGCCGCCAGCTACACAAACAATGACCTCATTTCATACTATAATTTTTCATCGTTGAAGAAGAAAACTCGCTTATCTAGCTAAATCTTGCCTTTGTTCTGCCATGCATTTGATGTGGTGGTACACACACGGGATTCAGTTGGAAAAATAGACTCATCACTGCTTCGTTTACGCTCAATTGATAACACACATAATGATCGGCAACATCAAAGAGAACCGCATCAGAATTGCGAGGCCCAGCTTTGAAAACTTTGTTTGCAATGAGAATTTGCATTTCGCGAGAAATTTCATAATAATGGCGTAGCGTGTTGCGATTAGATGAAACCTACATTTGAAAGACTTGCTGGTTCAATAAAGAAAATAGAACTATAGAAGTAAAGAAAGGTATTTTGGCGATCGTAATAAACTAAGGTGAGGCCTTCGTTCTCTGGAGCTACATAAGTAATTTGGCGGTGAACTTCAAAAGACAAAGCTCTTTTGATGAGTATTGTCTTTTGTAACATGATGAAACAAAATCCGGGCATTCGATGCATTTATTTTTGCATGTTTATCTCTAATGTCTGATTAACAGCCTTCGGACAGTTAACTTTGACGCATTTTTTCGTCCATGAATACGTCATAATCTGGGAGAGGGCTTCCTCGTGTTTATTTGAAATGTGTTTTTTTTTTTTCGCATCGCCTTGAACAAGGCAGAACAACGGCGGATAAATTTCGCGAACTCGACGAAGTAAGCTTCTTCAGTAGCTGTCAGTTAGGTAACTTACGTCATGGGGTGCACCTATGTAACGTAGTTTTAAAGATCTGCATTAGAGTTCGGCCTCAGGGACTAACTTTGGAAAATTTACTCGTTAGAAGTGGCTTTCTAATAAACTGTGTATATTGCAAATTATGGGAATCTATTCGTGCCGCAATAGCTCGTTTTTAAGTAGTGCGCGTATTGCTCAAAGTGAAAAATTCCTCAAACTAGGACACTTTCTCTGCACGATTTGCCTGGTAAATACTGCGTGCTTATTTTGTACCTTAATCTCCATCTTGTCTGCAGTTCTTAGAAACAAGGTATAGATGAAAGGGACAATGGCTGAAAACACAGGAGAAAATAAACATTTCTTCTTTATAGTTACGCAGGTTATCAATTTAGGAGCACATCTGCATGACAGTGCGTAGCCTCGCCACCAAGCAATATGTACCTGGGCTGTTATATAGTAGCGAGTAGTAGTAGTAGTAGTTTTCTTGTGCCAAATGTCTTTCGCGCTTCTTCCGTTCGCGAGGGTTGAGAACAACTCGCCGTATTGGACGATTCGTGCATGTTCTGGACGGCCCTCGTAATAAAGAGAATTCACACATTGGTGTAATGCGCAGTAATTGATGTCGCCTCATTCTGATTTAAAAAGGAAACTAGGCCAGAAAAATGCACCATACCTCTCCAACTATGCTTTAGCACACCTTCTATTGTGACGTCTGGAAAGCGCTGCGCACGCATTTTATGATGATGATGATCATCATCATAAAATCTGATGATGATGATGATGATGATGACGACGACGACGACGATGATGATGATGGTGATGATGATGATGATGGTGGTGGTGGTGGTGGTGGTGGGGGTCTATAAAGCCGATGAACACTAACAACAATAACCAAATGCGTCACCGGTGGTGTGATTAAACCGTGGTCTTTCATTACAGACACTCACTGCTGCAAGCATTAGGGCACGATGGCAGGCATGCTTCTCTGGTGAGAACTGATATTTTAAACGTCTGGTGCGTGCTCCACGTGTCAGGGGTTTGCATTTTTCCCTCGCGACAGTTCAAGATTTGTGACTCTGTGTTAGACGGCACTGCTTTCGGGATCGGTCCCCATTTTTTCCCGCTCATACTGCTTTGGGGAAGGGGCCCCATTTTCCGGCAAGACGCTGACACTTCCTAGCCGGATGACGTCCGGCTATGGCACTGGAAGAACAAAATTACCGACTCATAACAGATGGACCTCTTATGGCAAATCCGGGAAATTGTACCGGTGCGCACATCAGTGCCCCGCTTCACCATTTTGTCCGATCATATTCACTCTGTATAGGGCGCCCTGGTGGGCACCAGTGCAAGTGGCCGAGTTTGTCATTAGTCATTGGTAGAAAGGATTACGAGAGAACAACAAAAGCGATTCTTTCCACAAGGCTAATGGAGCACAGCAGGCCGAACGTTGCGTCAAGCGTGGTAGAATCTTTACCAGGTTGATTGTGGCGCATAAATATCGTGTGCGCTCGACTGAAATGAAGCCACGTAAGTGCGCAGGTGATTAATTTACTCTTACAAGAATGTCAGCGGCTTCTTTTAGAAGCGAAGTTGTTAAGGGGCGTTTTGGAAAGGTTGCAAAAGGAGTAGGTGCCAGAAGTTGGACATTAGACGTAGACCTCACAACAATGAATGTCGATTAGGTATGGTAATGTGGCCATCGATAAGTATTTGTTAGAAAGCGTGATTATTGGTAATCATTAAATAAAATGTTTCTTCAGCACACGTTACTGAAATATATAACTTTTTGAGAGATTATTTCTTTTCAGCCAGTAATTCGTGGTGGCTGCTTCTCAGCCAACACTTTGCCGTCTCCACGTTGGAGGCCAGCTGCGCGTATGCACTGCCGCAGGGATGAACGCTGACAGTGTTTTCCAACAATGCCGCCTGCGTGTGAGGGCCGAATCGGCCGTATGAATAGGGCGTCGTTGAGAACACGCAGATGGCGTTGATGATGAGTCATCTTAAAGGCCTCCAACAAATTACCGCATAGTGCTTCCGAAAAGTGGGAGAAGTCGCTTACGACGCTTGGCTGTCTCTGGGTTACCAGTTGCTTAGATTCGCGTACATTTGGGAAGGCTTTTTTTCTTGCCGCCTATGGAAAGATCTTAGATGAGGAACCCGCACACATCAACGTGTACACCGCGACTGAATGATATAAAGAGAAGCGCGCCGTAATATTGAACAGCCTCGAGAAACGAAAAAGAAAATATCTGTTTTGAGAAGTGCCGTTTCCGGAAAATTGTTATTGCAATGACGCTGTCACGCCGGACTGCCGCTTAAGCATCAGTTGGGGTGCCAAGCTTCAGGAACTCCAAGACCAGGCAACACGAGTGTTCTGCTTGACTGTGGTGCATTACAAGTGCAGTATACAGAACACTAAACTGAATATGGCGATAAAAATCTGCTTTCGCAAATGTCGCTTACAACGGAGGGTTCGTTAGAAGCATCACCTTTACAATCATCCATAGGAAGGCAGTGAAACACAAAGCCGAAATTAGCTGACTCAAATTTTTATTGTGGAATCAAGGAGCTGTTTTTTGGCCAAGGTAGAAGCTCATACCAGCATGTAAGCCTTGAAGGTGACCTTAGCTTACAAGGTAGTTCTCTCTCTCTTTTTTTCATACGCATCTGCGACTCAGGACTGAGCACCCAGCATGGCCTAGTGGACATTCAGTGTTGTGACATCTGCGTCTAATGTCCCAATTCTGGTACTTATTGCTTTTGCAATCAAGCGTGCAGGGTACTGGGTGCTTTGGATCTTTTGACTATTCTTACTTGAAACGCACCTGTACTTCAGGCATTCCAGCTTTCAACGTGATACACACTGACTGCTTCGTGGTGAAGACTCGAGGGACGCCTCATTCATTGAAGAGCACTGTGACAAGCCGGGCCGTAAATGTAAAACGATTCTTTATCCCCTTGTTTTGATTTCGTGCACGGCGAAACTTCCGCGTTGCGTTCGATGTACGTTATTACCAAAATCGTTTGGCTGTTTACTGTTGGTGATGAGAAGGAAGCAGAAAAGAGCAAGAAGAATCGCTCAAAATACGGAGCCTCGTTTCCCGGTTCTATATAAGCATCTCTCTCTCTTTCTCTTGAAGGCACAGAAGCGCAACACTTACGTAGTTTGCCTATGGCTGCCGTTAATCACGAAACTGTCCAAAATGTTATAATAATCTCATAGAATGCCATAACATTGTATATCTTCCGAGCTCAGCCTGAGAGTGCAATATCCGGAGAAGTTTGCTCCCACTGAACATTTCATGGTCCTTATGCGTCCATAAGTGTTCTGCCATTTTCTCTGTACCCTTCTTGCGTAACGTTCTTAGGCTGCGTGAACCTTACACAAGCAGCAGTTTTTCCTATCTCGCTTGCAGCCCTTGGATGTAGATTTATTTATTGTTATTGGATAAATGCTCACTCGAACAGTATGTCTTCGACATTTGTACTAATGCAAGCACCACCATATGGGCAGCGCGCATTCCATAAATATTCACACTGCACATTGTCCTACAGTTTCTTTTGTAGTTGTTGTTGTTGTTGTTGTTGTTGTTGTTGTTCGTGGCCGATGCTACTGCGCTTGCCTTATGCAATCTGTTTGAACCCTATCGTTATATAGGCGCTTTTTATGCCAACTTGATGATTTGCCTTACAACTGGGTTAACTTATTAGCGCATGAGAGACCTCGTTGAAGCTTCCATGTCTCCTTTCTAACGCGCAATACTTTTTGTTGTTTCCTACCTTAGAGTTGTGATCATGCTCATTCACTAGAGTGCAAGACATAGGCAAATTCTGATATTGCTTTTTTAGCCATTTTAGAGCAGGTCTTACTGAACTCATTGACGTGACCAGAGGCCGGACGAAGCGCAACGTCCAAAATTGTTAGCGCAACCAAAGACACGGGTAAGTGGAAGACCTGTCCCGCAGTGCCTTCTTGTGCCTATCCTTGCGCTAGTCATTTTTTGGACACCTACAAACAACCTCGTTTCACCAGAATTTCACTTTCGATGTGGTAAGCGTTAAAACAAACTATAGAAGAGTCGTGATAGCTGCAGCTTCAATCGCAAAGCTCGCTCCTGTGTTGACGTCTTATAGAGTAGCCGGCCATTTTCGTCGTGATGAATACTCATCATGCTATTTGAACTCTAAATGAATCAGGTTACACAGGCAAGCACATTGACGATAACATTCTCGCACCACTCAAAGCGAAAATGTTGTGAAATGTACGCTGCCCTTTGATGCTGTTGGAATTGTGGATTCATGATGTGTCCTTATAGCTTTCGATAACCTTGGCATTTACTCAGGAGTCAAGGCTTTGTGCGCTAGGAGGCAGTCTAGATGTTAAGTTATACGAAACTTATTCTGCATGTCGCAACGGTGTTTTGCTAGCCCTACTTCACCAATAGAATCCTTCCTCCAGTTGATTCACGCGAATTCATAAACGGACATGCCTGGATTAAACTTGGCTGAAGTTATTAGAAAGTGAGATTTTCAGCCGAAAGAAGTGACAAGGACATAAGGAACCATGACAAACCACTGTGTGTCATCATCCGTTTCATCAAGATTGTCGGTGCTTTCCACTGGAAACCATTCTTAGTATGTGCAACCAGCGAGCTCTGGTAAAACAGTATACTGGAGTTACATATTGTTCCACGGCTAAGTGGAGCCGTTAAACTGAAAGTTCTGTCTTGAGGCGCATTATCACTGCAGAAGCCGGGTCTACTATTATCATACCCTTTGCAAATTTTAATCAATTCACGCCGGAGAATGACCAACGTACTCTCCTTCCTCTTGCAAAACAACGTACAAACAACGGCGAAATGTGGTTGAAAGGATCGTGCAATATATTCCATCTTTTTTTTTCGGATTCCAGAGTTACACTTGTCTTCTGCCTATACTCGCTGTCAAGAAAGAATAAGTCAGGAACGATTGCCTGGAACACATTTATAAATCACGGAATGTTCACTTTGCGGTGATGATTAGCTGAGTCCATTCAAGGCAGGTTTCTTTCTAGAGCGAGTTTCGGTGTATTCCTACCATATTTTCTGGCAGTCTATGTGGTAGTCTATTACTTTATCCGGCCGGCTTATACGTTGCGGCGTAGGTCAACCAGCGTTCACACGAGAGGTTTCATCCCAAGAACAAAGAACGTCGCGATGAAAGATAGCCTGTCTCTATATACTGAGGGCAATAAACGCGACACAATGAGTCCGAGCGGGCTACCGTGGATCGTCTGCAATTTCTCTTGTAGGTGGCGGTATCGACTTCGTATTGCTTCGGTGGCGCCGCTGACCCTTCGCATTCCAGGACTAACGAGATTTCCTTTCCTCTCGGTATTGGTGGTGAGGTCTCTCCGAGGACGGCATTGCAATCGATCAACCGTGTGTTTTCATGCGGCTTTTCTTCGGGGTTTTCTTCGTTGCTTGTCCTGCGCCTGGACATAGCTGGTGTCTACGTATAACCACTCCTCGTTCGGACACGGTTTCCTTCTTTGCTTGGCGATGATCGGGAAGACGCGACAGCGTACTTCCCGAAGCAAACGATACTAGAACACAGATCGTCCTTTGTTGAGCTGTTTCCTTTTTCTTTTGCAGACTTAAACCAATACACTTTCAAATGAAGCATGACTATTCGAAACTAGTAGTTGCTTCAGAGGTATGTTTATTGTATTTGTTCCATTAACTCTAAGACAGATTCAATGAGATTATAATACTATCACGGCTAATGTTTCACCTGCTCTATTTGATTAGCATCTAACAGGTATTAAAGGAGTAAAATTTACGTGTTGAGCAGCAATGCTGCCAAGTGAGTTTATTGCTCGAGAAAACCTGCGTTCGTATCTAAAAAAGAAGGAAAGGATATTTTAATATGAATTTTATATTCATCCATGATTTGGTATCATGCACCCTGTTAATGCTCATGGCGGTTGTAATATTTCTCGGTTTTAAAAGAAATCTTTAGCTGTGGACGAATACGATATCTTCATGAAGATGTTAGAAACACAGAAATGCTCAAATTTGGCTGAAGCTTAGGAGACCTTAATAAAATCTGACACATTTACGAAGGAAAGCTATGATGTATACACCTGTCCGAATCATAATTTTGTCGGTGACGCATCTTGGAAAACATCTACATAAAAAAACATTCCACAAATGGGAGTAAAGATTTTTCGTACAGCAGTGAAACCATGCCGCGAAAGTAGACTTTCTGTTTCTCGTAGTATGAGTTAGTCTAAAGTGGATAAATCCGGCGCAATAAGGTAAAGCCTCACGGTGCTAGTCGCCGCAAAGCCATTTACGGATTGCAGTACTCCACAAAGTTTTACAATACCTTGGGTGCGTAACTGCAAGAAAACAAAAAAGCTCATATACTAGAGCACTTCGTGTGCCTTAGTCTACCTAAAAAATGCGGTCATATTAGCAAATGTGGTCGGCGATTGCCAAGCCACATTTCTCGACCAAAAGCCTTGTGAATTCACTCTCTTGTTTTGTGCCGAGGCCTTCGCTTCACACGATGCTTGGTTGTACCAGCTCGGTAAGTAATGAGAATATTCGTGAGTGTTCGGAGAACATCTAAATGTTGCTAGGGCGACGGGATAATAATGAAATTCATAGCAGCGCGAGAGTTTCGTTTCTGTACACATTCTGTACAGAGAGTGAGGCTCTGTACAGAATGTGCAAGTCAGGCAGCACGAAGCTTTTAGTTTCTATGTTCAACACAACCAAGTTCAAACAGTATTGCTATTGGGCCAGGCACTCGCAGTGAAGCACGCTTCGTAGATTCAGACATTCTAATGATGTTGGTCTTCAGCCCCCTATTATTTCGGACGTCCACCTATTATCGTCCCATTAATTTCGAAACAATGCACAGGGCATTGAAATATATATCTGAGGCTAAGAGTCGACGACTATCTTCTTTTAATATGCTGAGAATTTGATTCTGTGGGCCTGCCTAGTCTACCCAGGCCAACAGAACCAACTGCACCCCATTTATGAAAAATCATCTATATTCCAGTAGCGCAAGCTTCACGAGGTCCTTGAGTACGTTTTACAAAAGAGACGCTTATTATCGAGATGTTTTATTTCTGCACGCTTCACTGCTATTCCAATTACCATTACGGTTCATATAAAGTCACCTTTCTATGCTCTCTAAGTCGAAATAAGAAAATTCGAAGTGCTTGTATCAGTCAATGTTATATGCAACAGCGCACTTTTTTTTTTTAGTTTTAACGCGACGCACGAGGACCAAGCAGCCGTTAAGTACATTTGCCATCTTTTCTAGTGGGATAGTTTCATTTTCTTCGTTTTTGCTGCGTAACAAAATTTCGAGAAACAGTCGAAGATTATCATCAATGTTTTTGAAGCATATCCAGGCCATTGTCACTCGCTCTGGGGACTTCATTGCTGATCCAGCCCTTTCCTTTATGGGAGGGGGGTGGGAGGTGAGCACGCATTCAGAGCCCAACTTGTGTCATTCATTTTAGCGAAATAAAACCTCGCAAGACTTATATTTTGTGTATATCATCGATAGCGAAACGAACGCTGAAACGAACGGCACAGCCACTGTTAAAGCGGTTAGAAAGCTTACTGCATCATTAAAGCCAATATCAGCCTGAAGCAGCGTATTTGTTACAGTTAACATAATTAGGTGACGTGTTTGTTTTTCCATTCGGAAATTGAATAGAAAACAGAGCTGGTCATTAGCATGTCCTAGCAGTAGCTATAGATACAGGGTGTCCCGGCTAACTTTAGCCATAGATCAAAGATATGACTACAGAACCCAAAAAGAAAATGACTACATGTGTAATGTTTATGTGTCTGTATACAATGTAATTTCACATTGTTTTCTTTCTTTTTCCGTTGTATGTATTTCTACGCCAATTTTGCGTGATGGTCAGGTATCTTAGTCATTCCCGACAAACTGATATCCCGAATATAAATTGTAGTATTCATAATAAACAAATCAAATATACCGAAGCACTCTAGGAGGATGTGCTCAAGTTATTGTCATTGCCTATTGTCAGAAGCAAGTCGCCCTAATATTTTGTATTTATGCGATTGGGATAGCTTAATGTTATAGCGACCCTTATTTAGCAGCAACGAATTGCAATATTGACATATACATTGTTCGAATGTTCATTTCGGGTGAGGAATCCTACTACGTCATTGGTCTGCTGACCCTCCAATGCGATTATGGCTGGGGCAGCACAGCGAGGGCATACTAGCGCAGTAGATATGCGGACGCTTATTTCTTCATCCAGTCTTGCAGCTCCATGTTATGTAATTGCGTGCGAGTACTTAGCCAAATTCCTAGAAAGATTTTCTTTATTTCTTTCCGCCTGGCTCACGTTGAGGCCGGAGCAGACACTTCGCTGACTACCTTTTTTTTCACACTGATTATTCTTGCACATTAGGCGCACTTAACCTTGCATCGTCATCTAGTTACGCAGAGAACGCGGCACAACGTGACCTTCAGAGACGGTGGAGGGGGGGGGGGGGGAGGTTCGTTGGTTTGGGTTAGAAGCATCGCGTACGGCAATTAGGGAGAGTAGTTTAGCATCCTCATTTCGCCCTTGCGCCTAGCGCTGTTTCTTCTTCTTCTTATTCGAGAAGCACATCAGCCTTAAGCCCTCGTGGGTCATTACACACAGCAAGCTGAACCTCATCGTTCTGACGCAGTTCTTTCTGCGCCAAGCGAAGGACGCCACTTGGCGTTTGCGTTCACGTCCGCATCTTGCGATGCAGATGACACCACATCCATGCACAACTCGTCCCGCCACGAACTCCCTTCTTGTATATACGCACAAAAAAATGAAAGAAGCCACAGTCGCTGCCGCCTCTTTAGCAACTGGGTCAAAGTTTTGGCATTTTTTTAAAGCGTCAGCAATGGTGCCAATTTCTTCACACCTTCAATGCCGTCCAGGTCGTCCATCCAATCAGTGCATCAAGATCTCAGAGGATACGATCGTGCGCAGGAAACACACATAAAGAAAGGAGGTGGCACCGCAATTTCGGGATGATTATGCAAAATAGAAGTGAGGCGTGCAGACCGGACACAAGAGTAGAGAAGTGGACAACACGAACGCCGACTATCAACTGATCGTTGATAGTCGGCGTTCGTGTTGTCCACTTCTCTACTCTTATGTCCTGTCTGCACGCCTCACTTCTATTTTGCATAATGAATCCTTGCCAACTAGCTCAACTTTCTGTCGTTCTAAGTTTCGGGATGAATCGTGCGCAATGTCTTTCCTCTGTACAGTGTGCAAGAAGCGTCAAGTGTTAATAGGCTAATTAGCCAAACTAGGTCCACGCCGACGGTATACTTAGGGTCTCAGGTCTTGCACAATCGAGGTGCGACTCCTGCAATGCAGCGGGCGGCCACTGCTTGCACTTCCTCTTGCACTTCCACTTCTCCCACTTTTATGGTTACGACTTGGCTACTGCTGTTTGGCACACAAGCTTGCTGGCCACAAGTTTCCCGAGACTTAACAAAAGCATGCCCGGCTAATGAAGGCTGTGGCTCGTCCTTGTGACATAAAAAGAGAGAGAGAGAAAGCAAGGGTAGGAAAGGCAGCGAGGTCAACCAGAACAGCATCCGGTTTGCTACCCTACACTGGGGATGGGGGAAAGGGGAATAGAAAGAGGGAGAAAGGGAGAGAGTAAGCACTGAGTACGTGTGGGAGGGACACCGTACACAATGACACTATAAGCGGTCTCTTAAGCCCGTGCACTTCAAGTACCGCACTAGTGCACGAATCGCTTTTCGAACCAGTGAGGGTTGTGGCCCCGGTCCGAGTATCTTTGACTCGGTGAACGGTCTCGAGTCTAGTCTTCGTAAAGTTGCCCGCAGAGAGAGGCGTTGGACATCGTAGCGAAGGCAGGTACACAATAGGTGTTCGATGGTCTCCTCGCACCCACAGGAGTCGCACATCGAGCTCTCGGCCATTCCCATACGGTAGGAGTAAAAAAAATAGAAAATACAGCGGCTTCACTAAGATGACAAAACGCACATGATAACTGCTTCGGCTACAACTACTGCAGAAAAACATGAAACTGCCAAGGAAGAACGAAAGAAACACCTCATATCGGCGATAATTCTCAGTAGGCAGTAGAGACGAATGAATCTCGTCTTCCTAATAAACCACAACAATATTGATGAACGCAGTCTTACCTACATTTCGACACGGAAACGATCACTGGCAAGGAAGGTGGTGGAAGTTTACATCGAATGAGAAAGCACTAGTGGCAAACGCTGGCTCCGTCGACGACCCCTGCATTCATGGCGACCGGTTTCCTCCCGCAATGCGAGAAGAGATGGACGGAAGGCATTGCGTCGAGGGGAAGCAGAAAACTCACCACCCTGTGCACCATCGAAACCACCCGGGGAAAGTTGTGGCCCGGGTGACCATCAGGCCATATCTCTTCTCGAACTGGCTTTCAGACAGGCGTGCACTCGACGAAGGAAGCAGCCGCTGCGCATCGAGAGTCTAGGAAAGAAAGCAGAGCTTTTGAGGGAGGTGTAGTTGAAGGACGTTGGCTACGGAGCCGCGTTTGGCAGGGTGGGACGCCCATTGCTTTCCTTGCGTTCTTCCGGCTGTCGAAAAATGCCGAGGGAGGGGGGGGGGGAGGGAAACTGGAAGCATGGTGCCGGCGGCCCAGTTGGGGGCGTTCTAACTGTCTGGCTCGAAAAAAAAAAGAAAACATGGAGTGACCGGGGTTTCTGTACCAGCTGTACAATTTGGCTCAATTTTTCATTTGAGTTGGTGACGATGAAGAAGGGTCGACTAACTGAGAGCTTTGTATGTTTAGGACAGCTCCACAAGAACAGCTCTTTTGTTTATCCATTTTGCCATCCTGATAAGAACTTCTCAGTCGTGCTTCAAATTAAAGGACTTAAACATTTCAAGTAAAAGACGTGGCGAGATTAGCACGATCTTCGTTTACATAAGGGCGTTATTATTGAGGCGGCGGACGTGCGTATATACGTAGTAAACCCCGACTAAATATTTTTGGGGAAGACTTGGAAACTATCTTTCAATTGTTGCCTGAAGACACACGGTGTAATGGTGCAACTAACACCATTAAATGCTCAAGGCATGTAGCATGGTAGGAATTCCAACAATCTCTTCATTTTTGAAAAATCCGTCTGGCACCTTACGCAGAAGTTCAGCGATTTATGTCCGTCGCGTTGGTTAGAAAACAGAGGCAATATTTCCTCGCTGCGCTATCTTTAAAAATCTTCAGGCCGTTCCTACTAACCAACATAGTTTAAAGAACAAGGATAACGTAGACTCAAGTGAAGGCCGCACTTATTTCTCGCAACTTTAGCAAAAGGTGCGGCCCTTACATGGACCAAAATATTTGGTCAAAATGGCGTCGGCAACTACTGCACACCCCGGATCCCCGGATGTACCGTTGCATCAGAGGTCAACGCGCCGCTCTCGCCATCTGGTAGGGGCACGCGGAACTGCGCCTCGCACGAAAATTCGCCGATACGCACCCGCATCATTGGGCCACCGAACGCACTGCTTCTCCAATGGAACCTATTTTTCCAAATTTTCGGCTGCCATGTGCGGGGTGTGGCCCTTACACGAATCTATACGGTATATACATTGTAGTAATATTAAGGAAAGCTTGTTTTTTGTGAGTGGAGTGCGCCGCCAGGCTTTTGTGGATTCCCGAGGTGTAGTTTCACTGCAGAAATGGTCCTTCACAGATAAAACAACCAGATGTACAAGCGCTTAGCGGTATTTGCAATAAACTATGAGCAGCTGGATATATTCGATAGGAAAGCTGAGTCGACAAGTGGGTACCTGTATCGTAAAAAAAATTACGAATGTTACGAAACAGTTATCAAAGACTATGGCTAATAATACAGCGCATTCTATTATATAGATCTTTCTTTGGAGAGCCATTTTAATGGCCAGTTGCGCATCTAAGGTTTCAGTGTGCTCAAAGAGCAAAACTTTACGGGCAATGTTTAGGCGTTACGTCGGTACTCTCCGCATTCCTTGACGTATCCACGTGGGTTCCCGACGCGAGCTGCGTGCTGATGTGTGTGCGAGATCTCTCGCAGTTTTTACGACGTAGTAAAAAACCGCACACACGCGGAGAGCATCACGAATTTCTAAACTCGGTGATCGAGCGTTAATGTGTTTGAACAAACTGCACTGCGAGAAAAAGAAAGAAATATAAGATACCAACCGAAGCGTACAGTCTACGAAACATCGAACGTGCACGATTATTTCTTACTTCATTGCAGGAGTGGAAAGCACTAATATGGTTTTTTTGGCAATGGTCGATTTCGTAAAAAAGGAAAGCCTGTGTAACAAGTAAACTTTTGTGAAGTTTAATGTAAGTATGGGAGGACGTATGGCTTTAGAAACTTTCTTGGCAGAGAAGTAAAGGGGCCCCGTGCGGAGGAAGAAACACCGGAGGAAGTTGTCATAACTTTGATCAACAAGGAAAAGCCCCGTATCCTTGAAGAACGATCTTCAAATGGTTGATCCACGATCCCCAATGAAATAACATGCTGTTCATAAATCTTCGCGGTCCTTAATAATTCTGGGTGTCTTCTCTCTAGTGCGAAATTGTTTACTGTTTGTTTGCAAAATCTTTTTGAAATCTTGTCAATTATTGAAAAATTTTGTTAGACAGATGTGTTTCGTTCAAGTTTCTGTAGGCAATATAAGACTACTAAATGTATAATTGTATATCCCAGTGAGAAGTTTTGTAAATTCTGCCCTGCCCCCCCCCCTCGCCCTCCTAAGTAATACCTCAATCTGAGGGCCTTTAAGCATATGTCTGAACCAATAACATAAAGAAATAATTAACAAAATAAATAAATAAATAAATAAATAAATAAATAAAGATAACGATTCTGTCTGCCAATCGGGTCTTCTGCTAAGAGTACCTGTGAGGGCATTTTTTTCTCTAGGCGGGACAAAACAGTGAAAAGTTTCTGCATCTTGATATAGTTAGGATGTCATCTAATTCAAGTGTGTGACCAATCCATGCCCGAATAAGCTGCTTTATCTCTATAGAGAACATCAAGAAGTTTCTCCAACAAACAAAAATTAATAAGAAATGACAGCTTAATGCGCAGCGCATGCTGAAAATCTTGCTGAATCATTCTTTATCGCAGACTTTTCTTTTTCTTTCATTTTAAGGCGAAAAGAGTGCTTTCTGTATATTATCATGCGCGCACGGCCGCCCATTTCTAAAGAACTGATTTTGAACATATTCAAATAAATACGTTTTTATTAGAAATCAGCCAAGCGGAGGAGTGCCTATCAGCTGTATATGTTGCTAGAAATTAGAGCAAATGCAGCCAAATAAATAATATTGTCTTATGCTCTCCAGAAATTACTGTCGTTTAGCAGCGGACAGAACCATAATGGCGGAATGTTACAAATTCTATGCAAATAACCACAGCGACTCGCCAATTTTCTTACGCAATAGTACTTTGTGCGAGTTAAAAATCACTGTCATGCTTCAAGGTATAACTCAGTTTGTAATACGGTATATTTCTCTTTCAGGTAGGAAACGAGAGATACTGGGAACTTTAAAAATTACCATAATATTTGATGATTTGAAAGCTAGAAATTTGAGAGCACAGAACACAGAGCTGCGCAAACAAAAACAGAAGCTTCAGTGCTCATGGCAACTAGTTTTGCATAATCATTATAGAGTGACTTGGCGCAAAACTACCTTTAGTTCAATCATTTGTATAGCACGTGGAACGCATTACCTTTCTGATAGCTTCCTCAAGTACTCAGCTTAAATTATGAAAGTCGGTTACCATCAGTGAACACAGCGACAGATCGCCGAGGCACATTTTTCAAGCGGAAAGAAGGTGTGGGAAACACTTGAATTTCTCGAAAGCGTAAGAAGCACGTTCATTTGCCAAATGTGCCTTCTTGGAAGGACGTGTATGATTATCTTTCCTATTAGGCAATCTACCCCAACGTACACAGAAGATTTTGAAGTCGGCGTAATTGTATAAAACTTTAAAGTGACTAAAGTAAGTGAACACCCTGAGTGGCAGTATAGTCCTCTAGTTCTCGAGTTCTGGAAATTGATCGCCAAAACTTTCAGTACTAAAGAAAGAAATGAGGCTCTTACAGCCTCGTTTCCATCTAGGGCCCATTATAGTTTAAAGAAACGATCACGGCAAGGTTACACTTAGAGACCATTTATAACCACATAAGTGGGATTACGCATTAAGCGAGCACATTCAAAATGATAGCACTGAGCAGTATGGGCGATGTTCTCCGCATAGGAATGTGGAAACTGTGTTTATGTGCCATGATTTTAGGCATAGGTAGTGGCAGTGTCTTCGCAACATACTTGGTTTCGTGAGCCCCGAGGTCTGTTGAAAACGCTTGTTTCAAGAATGAGTTTTTGCTGTTTTACTACAGGCTATACCTTTTGGAGTGCAAGGATACGGGTGTGAGTTAATGGCTACACCAGGGCTATGGATGGAAATTCGAAACTCTTCAAAGCTTTGACATAAAACTCGAGCTGGCCCTCTATAGCGTTGAGCTGTCAGTAAGAAATTTGGCCTGAGGGCCAGGCGGTTTGTTCTATCAAACGAGAAATTACAAGAGGAGAAAAAATTATGAGAAAATAGGGCGGCAAAATTGGAAACGTAAAAAAAAATAAGAGCCCGCCGTGCGAGAAAGAAGTTTTGGAAGAACACAGAACTGTCGCATCTAGGTGGATTTAAGGATATAATTTACAGAGTGCGAAGAAACACATCGCGAATCAGAACACACGAAAACCAACTGCACAAGTCCTTCTAACCTCTATTTTATTCTAGAAGTAAGAAAGTACACGTGTACGGTACTGCCAATGCGCACATACCATAGCCACAAAATAGCATACAGAGAAGGTTTTCAGTTTTTCTTTTTTTGAAGTGCCATGAAAAGTTTCGTGTTATACGAAGCACAAAAGACTGGCTCGTACGTAGATTACCAATTTTCTTTGATATAAAACGCATTCGAAAATTCACCTACTGTTTACCATTTCTATCTTCCGCCGACACCCAGATTGTGAAACCTACCAAGGTCCATCATGAAATGATGTTACGTGCCCTCCTTATGGAGCACTACTGTGAAGACCACGGCAGATAATATTAGGCAGCGGCTCAAACCCATGTTGACGGGTTGGCCATGTTGCCTTGTGTTTACAGTGGCCCGGGGATTCACATGCATCCTTCCACGCAATATGTATCAAATTGCGTCTGTAACTATTTGCGAGTGCCTCGGCTATAAGTTAAAATGACAACACAGTCAATTAAGTGCTGCTGGAAGATGGTGCACTTATCCATGTCTTGGGAAACCACAGGTGCTCGTGACGCTTGTTTAGGGTGATGGTTTCTACTTGTCTTTTATTTCAAGCCTACTACAACTTTTGTGCATGCCTATACATCTCGCCACGGAAGAGCGCGTGCCATAAATGACATGAGGTGGCCTCCTGTGATGCATAATTTAACGCTAGCGTCTCGTGAGAACGATAGATAGAACAGGCCGATTGCGGTCTTCCGTCAGGTCGTCGTATACACAACATAGTTGTTTTGTCGTGTTCTCTGGAGGAGTGATACGCAGCCGGCACTGCCAAGAGGTTCTTATTTCTTCACTTGGCAATGTCTCACACTTCTGTTCAACTTTTTAGCTTGGCAGAGTGCCAGGCTACACGACTGTTCGAAGCAGCGATGATGTCACAGATGCTGCCATTGTTCTCACCATTGTCGTTCTGCGCGACTTCATATGCGCGAGCCAGATTGGCCGTATGTGCGAGAAAAAAAAAGTGGAAAATCAACCTGCGCCCGAGAGAAAAGATGCGTGCCAGAACAAAGTTCTCCACGTGTAGTGGAAGCGATTTGGGAAGACGGAGCACCAGGCGTCTCAAGAGAGATGACGGCGAAGCGCCCTTCTCGCGTCTACGTCACGGTGGCGCAAGATTGATGTGTCTGCGCCCGCTTCTCCAATCTTTGGCGACACACACTGCGGATTACTGGAAGTGGCAAGGCGGGCAGGAGTCAACAGTCGCGCCCTCTTGGGGAAAGGTTGGAAAGTTTAACTCCAGCCGAGTGAACGCCTTCTGTTAGCGCGAGCGAGACATTCTGCAGGTATTTCAAATTCAACCGCCCTCACCGCCTGTATACTGCAGCCCACAGGCTGTTCTACGGCGCAGGGTCGCGCACGCTATAGCCTCGGATGGCCCGCGGAGCTCTTGCTGGCAGACCTGCACATCACCGCGCGGTATTAAAGGTCGCGCACTACGCTGCTCGAGTTTCTGCGAGTCAGATTTGCAAATGAGACGCAAAATGTCATTTAAGATAAGCATAAGCTTTAGTCTCGTAACTAACCGTTCCAAATAGACAGAGCTGCCGAACCTCAAGCAGGTGGTATGCGAATGCATGCCCGGAAAAGCGGTTTCAGCTTTATACTTTCTTACCCACGTCTTCATTACTGGGACAAGGGTTAAAGGCTCGAAACAGGGCTTACCTTGTCCGCCCGTCAGGTCCGTACATTCTGTCGCGCTGACGACGATCGCTGTTGTGCCTCTGCGACCTCGCTGTGTGTCGTCTATGGCGATGCGCAAGGACAAATTGTTTTTTCGTAGTGAGGCTACCACTCAGTTCCTAGCTTCACCATTTTCAACGCGTGCCAATAAATAAAGCTTCTTCGCAGCCGCGTACACTGGGACGCGAGGCCATTCCAGTGAAGCGATGTGCATTTGGCAGGCGAATATGCAAATCCCAGAGCCATCCCGCAACAAACAGTGCTGAACAATGAATACGAGGTTTCGCGCTTCGACGCATACTTGGGAGCAGTGCTCCTGTGCGCCTATTTTGGAGTCCAGAAACGAACAATACTGCTGTGCACGAGGATCGCATTGCGTGCGTCACATAGAAATTGTGCTGACGAGTTAGCGGTTTTGTGAAGCAACGTCGGCGGCACAAAGAACGTACTAAAACGCAGCTTCTGTTAGTGGTATTTATGAAACCGCTATTTCTCTTGTCGGAGCCACCGCGCAGCCCTGGAGCCGCTTCGACCACGAACAAGGGTGTTGCAAGCCATATCGCACGCGACTCTACGTGACAGCCATGATGACAATCGTCAAGCATGGCACATACCCAAAATAGACGATGCGCTTGGTGGCGCAAAAGATGTGCAAGTGTACCAATTGACCCAGTTGCACATCCTTCTGAAGGCCTAGCAATTAGGTTTTCTCTCAATCTGCCACAAGTTTCCAACTCTTAAGTTTGCTGGGTTGTAAAACTAGGTAGCACTAAAAGAGCCAGCTCACTGATTTTTGTAAGCAAGCGGAACTCAACTTGAACCGTACCTTTCCGTTCGCTTCTGTAGCGGTCATAGAGATGCGCTTTCAAAGCACTGAATAAACTAGAATGCGATTTGTGTGTGTGTGTGTGTATGCGTGTGCGTGCAACGTCTTTCGGCTTTACCTATGTGGAGTTCATGAATAAATATATTTTTTATTTACCCGACACCTATCTTAATATAACATTTAAACTCGCAAGAAACAAAACAAGAACTCTAATAGAAGCAGGCGCAGATGCAGATCGTTCTCAGTGCCAGCTATGCATCTGATGTACAATTAAAAACAGAACGTTTGGTTTTGTGAATGCGCAACAGACAACCTCTCGAGTTCGGTCTCGCATATTTGTAAGGCGCCAACCTCAAACATGCTTGCCACATGATGTTGAAGACAGTGCATCTACGTCGTACGCACTTTAACCCGCGCATAACCTCCGCAAGCTTTTCTCGCACTTCTTTCAAACCTCCACGCCATTTTCACGCTTTAATGTGTGACCTCGTTTTCGTGATAGTCTTTGTTTCCGAGTCTGTATTTTACTGTTCCCATCTAATACCAGCAAACAAGCCCCAAACAAGCACCCAAACAGCCGTGTTCTATCCGAACGGAATGCAAATAATCGATTGAAAGCACTTTCTTTCCCGGCGACATTGATCAAAGAAAGGTCCCAATATGCTCAGGCGTTCAAACAAATTAAAGGAAACTGACACTCAGGCACATATTGGTTTCTTAGAACCATTTCTTTCAAAATAACAGCCTGTTGGGAAAACTGTCATTTCAGGAGACCTCCCAATGGATAAAGTACAGTATTTTTGTTTGTTTGTTCGAACTGTCCTCTGTGTTTATCCAGACTGTAGGGGAAACTCAAATCTGAAAGCATTCCTTTTCCAAAGCGGTTTTCGAAACCCTCCCTTGAGCAGTTGTTTTATTACCGGAGCCCAAACATCCTCGTCCTGCGCTGAAAGCGCGATTTGTAAAATAAATACGCCCGCGCGTCCGCAAACTTCTGCGCAAACTACTGCACTTTGGATCGGTCGCCTATAACCTATACCATTGCATGTTTGAGCCATCGAAAACATGATAGGATTTTCGCATTCGAATTGTTGACAGGCTACTTTAACTGCACGAAGGACCGAAGACGTGAAAGGTTTTGTGCAAGCCGGGTATTGAGAACTTGAGAGCCTCTCAAGTTTTGTCTACTGCTCTAACCACCCCGTGTTCTGGGACGAAGAATGGTGGCTTGCGCGATATTCCCGCTTTTTACTGAACACCCGCGTGCCCTTGAAAAACGCGCCTGCCTCTTCCTGCGCAAGTCTCAAGTATGCGCTGCACCATTCACAGAAGACTCGTCCTGGTCCAGGCACGAGATATATGTCTGCTTTGGGCCGTGCGAATCTGAGAAACTACCGAAACGCATTCGGATGCTGTTTACAACTTTTACCGCGTATTCCACGTTGCTGCTTCTGGGCTAGAAGCTGTAGCAATCATATTGACATGTGGAATCATACTGACACACGATCCGATGAATAACGTTCGCAAACCATGATCACAACGTTTAGCCATGGTGTAAATCAATACATCAAATCCAGCGAGCAGTTTTGTTCTTTTCTGAGACATCTTGAGGAAGCCATTGCTTATTATTTTGTACATTTAATCGTATCTTCAAATTTGTACAACTTCGTTTCTTTGTTATTCATTTGCTTCTTTATTGGGCGTCTGAACATCATCGTCATTTAGCGATTGACTATTTTTACTGAGAAGCATTCTTGACGAGTTCACGTCACTTTTCTGTAACGGGTATCTGATCGCTTTCTTGAAACGATCCCGGAGACAGTAGTCCAAAAAAAATCTTGGTTGATTCCGAAGGCAGTGGCGTCTAATATGTGGGCTGTTCCGACGGATATGTACCGCAGTGTATGTGGCCCTCTTCAATGAAGCTGTTTAACGCAAACTTGGCGATGTGGCGCTGGGTGTGTGCCCCTCTCTTTTGAATCCCTTAGACGGCAACGTTGGTCAATCAGTATGGCAGCAAAACTCGCGCACTCCAACACCACGCACTTCGTGCAGATTCGCAAATGTCGCATAATCGTTATTCATTCGCTGCGCAACAGTTATATGTTTGAGAAGAACCATTCGCTAGCAATCCATGAATACTTAGCATTACTTAAATGTGAACTGCTGTTGAGTAAGCTTTTTTTTGTATATTCCATCGTTGAGATTAATTTCCTCCAGTTCTTTAGCTGTGCATATAAATTCGAATATTTTCTGGCTCAGATTACCTCGCTCATACCGGTCCATTGTTTATTAAACATAGAATACCTCCCATCCATTATCTAGTGTCATTTATCATACTTGGCGCCTTGAATAACTTGAGCTTACCTCGGGCTAAGTTCATGATCCAACTCTCATCTGTTACACAAACGCACACTCATACAAGCACCAGACGCAAAGAGAAATGGCATCTACGCCGACTTGGCACAACGTATGGCTCCCGAATGTTGCAGTTCCTGGTCCCGAACACCCTTAACACAAACAAATGGTACACAGAAAATACGAACCTAAACAAAAAAATTTTCAGCAATTTTTTGAGCATGTGGTGGGCTCAAACTCAAATTAAGGTGTTCTTGTTATATTCTTTGCCATGATATAAAAAGAAAAAATACTGCTATGCATTGTGTTGGAACTTCATTTACTATATCGTAGTGTTGAATTGCAATTTTGTTTTAAACGTTCTGTTTATGCTATACCATTGTTATATGCTTCTTTTTGCTTCTCAGTCCATTGCATATTTCAATTTTACTTTTGTCTTACATTAGGTTTATTTGTAATTCTGCATTGTGTATGGTTCCTTGATTAATGATGTATGTGAAATTGTATTTTTTCCCTCCACTGCTGCCATGTTGTAAATGGGCCCCGGATGCCGTCAAGCTGCTCCAAGGCAGCTTTTTTACCCAGGCCTTTATCTCTTGGAGAAATAAATGAGTCTTGAATCTTTAATCTTGAAAATTGTACCTGGTTTACTGTCGCATCCACTACGTTGACCATTGATTTAGAGTGCGTCTCTCTCTCTCTCTCTCCCTCTCTGTATGCGCGCGCGCATCTGTGTGTGTGTCCGTGTGTTTCTGTGTTATTTCTTACACTGCCATGTTATTTCTCTCCTTTCATATGACAAATAGGTGTTGCGGAAGAGCTGATGATGAAAGGCACTGACATTGCCATCTCGCCAAATGCATTCACCAATAAAACTTAGCAACATGCCTCAACATGCGACCGTTTAGTACTTACTGCTCGTGATCGTGGTCTAAAACGACCTTTTCGATGTCCTGCCACAGGAAAAAATGCCTTAAATTCATCTTGATGCGTTATAACTTCGTACCGCGTAACTGCGTACTGCGTATAACCTATTATAACTTAGTATAACTCAAGCAAGGCAGATGATGATTATTACTTGGGGATATGATAAGCCCAAGGGGTGTAAACTTTTTTTAGACTGTGCGTCGCGCCAACCTGTGGCGACCGCGCATAGGTTAAAACACCGTTCGAGGATTTGGAGCGCAACATTAAACCAACATTAAATTTGAACACATGGCCTTACAGTGAAACTGCCAAAGTTTTACATCTACGATTCACATTTTGACATTCAGCTAAGCTTCGAGGAGTGCAAACATTGGCAATATCTATAGTGCACAAATATATTAAATATTGTCGGAGGAGCAATTACTAAAGTAGTGTTTAGTAGGCGATCCCACCACCTAATCTGGAGTTTGTGTATTCAGCCGCCACCGGTGTCAAGTAGTGGCATTTTCTGGAGCGGTCGTTTACTTTTGTATTTATTTTAAATGTGGCCCGTTACCACGCGTTTATCATCACTCCGAAATTGCTTTAGCTTAATAATAGTGAAGAACGAGTTCATTAATTTTTTACCTCAAGTGGTTGTTATGACAGTAAAGTAATAAGTATTGAACGCCACAGTGCCCCGAAAATTACCATACTGTCTCTTTTTTTTCTCCGCACCCACGCAGGCCATCGGTAAGTGCCCCATACGTCACTCGCAGCCTTTAAAGGCACCGCTTCGTGAAGTCTTCGTGCGATGGAGCCTCTCCTCAGGACATCGCTACGGTTTCCAGGGATACCATCGGTGCTAAATTCGTCGCAGGTAAATGCTCACATCTCGAGCCTTTTCTTTTGCTCTCTTTTTTTCCGCTATGCCTGTCTGCGTCAACGCAAACGTGGTTTTCCTGGCATTTCTGTACATCCGACTGTACGAATGCTTACGAGCTGTGGTTGGGAAATGGCCGCGCGTTTTCCAAGAAAGAAGGAAAAAGTGGGGAAGGAAAGGTAGGGAGGTTAACCAGTTTAAATAGTTTCATTGCAGGAGTGAGCTGGCCATTCATTCATTCATACATACATACATACATACATACATACATACATACATACATACATACATACATACATACATGCATGCATGCATGCATGCATGCATACATACATACATACATACATACATACATACATACATACATACATACATACATACATACATACATACATACATACACACATACATACATACATACATACATACACACACATACATACACACACACATACATACATACATACATACATACATACATACATACATACATACATACATACATACATACATACATACATACATACATACATACATACATACATACATACATACATACATACATACATGAAATCATGCGCGCCATCTCTACATGACCTACAAAGGCGTTTTGTATAGTGGCTGGCGCACTCTGATTCTCTAGAAATCGTGATCTTTCGGGCGCACGAGTATTTGGTTAACCTCTGCGTCTCTCGCCATCCTTGGTCGTGTCGCGGCAACACCTCAGGTGTTGCAAAAGACTTTGCTCTAAAAACCCTCTCTTCGTCGTAACTTAGTAGAAGCGTATCGAAGAACACAACGAACAGATTTTGTGACCAAAATATTTCTTTTGATAGCAACAAGATGTAGGCAGTATCATAGAGTGAACATTTAGGTAGCCGGGTTAAAGCAGCATCACGTCTTCCTCGTAGAGAAAACTTGCAAGGAGCGTTCATGCTCGTCACAGAATCAAAGCCGTTTGACATTGACAAATTTCGTTTTAACCTTTTCGCAACTGTGAACCTTTGGCAAGCACGTACTTCTAGCACAATCGAACGATTGAAATGGGCAATCGTTTTATTGTTGTCATGATTGATTAACGGGATATTGAAGAATATAAAGACGCTGGGTGCTCCTTCTAATCAAAACAAGTATTGAAATATACATAATTTTTGGGGGGTTTTAGAAATGATCACGAAGGTTACAGGAACACCTGATGCGATGAATTAAGCATAACCAATCCTCACAAAATTAAATGTCGTACGTAAAAAAGGAGCAGTAAAAATTCACTAACACTTTGACCACCTAAAACACAAATCATATAAAGGATGAGTTGACGTCTGTAGCTCCTTCAACACGAAAACATTAGAGAACGTAAAATACAACTGGCAACTGGTATGCTGGCTTACGACCCCTCTCATTATGGAGCATTACATTGGCTGAACTAGGGGCATTAAAAATCGTCCCCAGCGTGCACTCTCAAGTGTGGCCGGGTTCCAACGGGCGAAAAGGAGAGCTGGAGCGTCGCAATCCAATGGCAGAGCAGGAACAGTTTGGCGCCCTCGAGAGCAGTTCGAGGTTATCCCGCAGGGAAGGGAAGTCCAGTGACGCGGACTACTCAAATATCCTGTCCACTTTGCTTGTGTTTATATCGTTTCGGTTCAGTGTGCCGCAGAGAAATGGCGGCTGAAAAGCCAAGTTCATGTTCATGTTCAGACCCAACGGAAGAAAACAGCCTGATCACTTGATAGACCTTCGCCCTATCACTCACTGAGGGCATTGGAACGTTTCAATGGGGGCAGCCAACAGCCTTACTCCCGCATCGCTACCTGTGCTGCTCCGCTCTGCTCTTTGCCCGCGCTCCTGTTCCACCAATGGAATGCGCCATGACGCAGCAGCAGGTGGCCTGTGTCGCTACTGAGCTCAAGCACGTTCGTGGCTAGCTGTTCTTAACAACGCATACCAATCACGCTGCGTCGAACAACACGGCTTCCGCACGACGACAGCCGTACAAACTCCTCGCCGAGCTTCAATGTGGAGCGAGTGAAACGCAACGTGGGAAAAAAAAGTTACGGATTGGGGTTTGCTCGATTTACAACACATGCTGTGGCGCTGCTTGGCGTTGGCCGGTGATGGTTCTCGAGGTGAACAGGGGTGGCAGCGAATGCTGCACAGTGAAGTGCTGGCGGACCAACTTAGGGCTGTCCAGAGGGCCCGTGTGACGGCAGAGGGGCTCGGCCTCTCTGTACCGACGTGGGAGCGGCCCGCATCAGTCTCAGACTGATCCCTCAGGACCTAAATAAAGTTCCTCATACCATACCATACTGCATAAAACACCACGCCAATGTTTTGTCTATTGGAAGGATTTACGCAAGGCGACGTTTATTTTGTAATCGCTGATTTATACGTTTCAAATGAAAAAAGAAGTCTGAGGACACTTAAGCACTTCTCATGAGGTATGATTGCGAAGTCATTAATGTTCAATTGAACTGCGCTGTGCGGTCCTTCGAGTTTTGCGCTACGAGTAATGACCCCAGTGGCACGCACCGCCCTACCCTTACAAAAAATTTTAGTAACATTTTATAAACCGTCTTTAGACAAATGTTACTAAAACCTATCGACATTCTATAAAACGTCTTTAGACACCGTAACAACTTCCTAGTAACCTCCTGCCGACTATTGGCCACCGATATTGAATTGAAAGTATAGATATAAAATGTCGATAGAATTCTTACCGACTGCTTATTATCTTATGTCGTTAGAAAGTGTCAACTGTGAAGCGACTATTTATTGACCACCTTTATACATCCTAACTACTTGCTAGTAACATCCTGTCGACTATTCGCCACAGATAGTTGACAGGATATTACTAGATGGTCATTAGGATGTATAAAGGTGGTTAATAAATAGTCGCTTCACAGTTTTTAGAAAGTACATAAAAATTTTATCCAGAGGTAATTACTTTTGCAATTATATATTGCAAAAGTAAGCTTTGATTATCTCTGAATAAAATTTTTATTTGCTTCCTAAAAACTGTGCAATGACTATTTATTAACCACCTTTATATATCCTAACGACTTGCTAGTAACATCCTGTCAACTATCTGTCTTTGGCGAATAGTGATTGCCAAGTGGCTAGGTGTGGCATGCAACAGAAGAAGACGGGTTTCCATTTGTGCTTGAACACATCCATTTAATATCCCCGGGCTAGTAAGGGGGACGAGTTCTCCAGCTGCCCTGGAAGTAGGCTGAAATGTTGCGTTGTGTAGTCTAGAAACGAGAAGAAAAAAGGCAATATATTAGTTTTGCTACAGTGACATGAGACAAGAAATGCCATGAGAAGTGCACAAGAGACAAGCTTTCAATCCTGTGAGCTATAAACATCTCCAGCTGTTTTGTGCAAAGTCCTAAAAATGCATGAAATGACTGAATTCGTGCATTAAAGCTGGGAGCGTGATGGATGTGCATAACACCAACAGATGCACGACACATAAATTCTATCGTACCAATTGTCATCTACAAACAAAACCTGTAAATCAACTTCAGTTTAATGAACTTCGATATTCGTATTGTGACTAGTACATGGAAGTTTCATGTGTGAATTATCTTAGGAAAGGCAAGGTGTCAGTCATAACTATGCTGCAGCTTTGCTTGGGCACAGGTACATAGAAGAGTTGATTTTTATGTTGCACTTAAGAAACACGAAATGATACAAGCAACATGTAAGCAGTTGAACAGGCATTACGGACGTTCTACAGCAAGATTACAAAATGCCTTTGTTGTGCAGGCAGACATTGTCAAAGTGAGCTTGTTACTAAACATGTTAGCTTTCCACAAGACAGGATATTATATTATCAGTGCATTCACATGACCAGGACCTCTATCACAAAAATACACATGCCAACAGTAATGACAATTTTCTAGTTATGGTGGCAAAGCTTGCATTATAATATGCTATTATAATCAGGTTAATAGCTATTTTAGCAGGAAAGAAAGGAGTATACCCTAAGATAGCATTGAAATTAGCATGAAAGGAGTTTTGTTGAAAACTGCACAAAGAATATTAAGATGCTTCTTTGTGACACATACCTACTATGATGTTGACCTTCTTGGAATCCAACAGATCCTTCTGTGGAAGGCATTTGACAGCCGCCCAAAGAAGGACCTCCCTTCAACGTCTTCTATTGAAAAAGGAGCTTTAAGGAGGCCCTCCGCGAAGTGAAAGCCTGAGTTGTTAGCATCCAGGCACAGCCTCTTCAGCAGGCCCTTTTCAACGTATACACCGTCACCGATGTCTACCTGTGAAAGAATACAACAACCAAAGATTCATTTTATACGCATTTGATCAAGGAATGGTTAGGAAGTAGGGTAAGGTTTGCAAAAACGGAAGTCGCTGCTTCTTGTTGATTCGGTTTAAAGAACAAAGCAGCCTTACGTATACCATACATGCATTGTACTGAGCTGTGTACTTTTACGTAAGACTAGAAAGTATTGGGAACTTCAATGCGAAAGAAAGACATGCATCTGCCTAGAACTAAGCAAATGTGTGCCACCCCTTGACACAGAGTGAGATCTGGTGCTGTTTTAGTGATTAGCAGACATTGAAAGCTTCAAGCCTCATCGAGTATAGGGCCAAGCTGTGCTCGATTAGTGGCGCACAAGTGCTCAAGAACTATCAAACAAGATGCAATTGTCTTCAAATACAATTCTGACTTCCCCTTGCAGGCATGCACTTTTAAATTTACTGACTGCACTTGGGTGTAAAGATTTTGTCTGACAGAGTGAATAAACAATATACACAAGCAGCATTTTCATAGTTAGCGTAGTCTTTAATAGGTACTGATACCTTCAATTTAGAAAGCGCTGTATATTGGGCCTCATCAAACTAATTTCACAAAAGGTTTGTCAAGGTAGAAGCATAGAACTGTAGTCATTAGAAGACAGGTGAAAGTAGTTAATTATTGCAATTATTACTGAAAATAAATTTCAGACAGCTCATCCCAATGAGAAATGGATGCAAGCAGTTTGTACATGCCACATAAGCATTTAGATATCAAAAATAGGGATTAGAGAAAACCTTCCCTTAGAGGTTCATTATTACAAGCAGCCATGCCCTCGAGTAAGACATAACTTCTTTTTCTGTAGGCAGAAAGAGGCTCGAGTATTTTATTGACACATATATGTGCCCATGCATATATGTCATCTCTGTTGTAAACCTTTTTTTCATGTACATGCAAGGTGTGTTTATAACATCTCATTGTGCACAAAATTTGCGTAATAATTTAAAGACCGCGATTTTGTAGCGATGGTATTCCTTTGCGCTATTCGTTAGTAGGCTGACCGACGCCCCGGCCCGTGCTACGTACTGCAGCTGCCGGCCGTTAGCGGTGGGCGAGAAGAGTGATATAGAATCGAGGGGTAAGTATTGCTACAAAATCGCAGTCTTCAAATTATTACGCACTGCCGAACGAACACAAACTTTCAATGTGTTTTCATAATTGTGTGCCCATTCAGGCATAGCAATCAAGGCGGGTAGCAGAATGCAAGTACGCTGTAACATCAGAGGAAGCTTTCGCGAAATTGCTTGCTAAATGTGCACAGCAACATGGCTAACATACGATAGGAAAGCGCTTTGCTCTAGCTAGTTACACAACGCTCATTACGCAAATCATAAGCTTCAAGAATGCGCGCAAGCGCCAAACTTGCTTACCTTTCAAGACTTGGCAAACGCTCCTTCGTCTAACAGGTACAGAAGCACCGACGTTTCTCTGGCGCAAGCACTGTAGAACTGCCGATGAACTCCAGCTCCACAAAAGCACAACCTTCAACAGTCTTCCAAACACTACAATTCGAAGCCCCAGTACCAGACTTTTGACGAGAGCGCCGGCAGAACAGCTCGGCAGAACAGCGCCGGCAGCAGCTCGGCAGAACAAAGGCAGTTCGGACGGGAGCTGTACTAGGGCACTCACTGACGACACTGGTGGATCGCTCCAAACACACGGCGAACTAATGGCGTTACACGAGTCCGGAGGGTTTGGGATGGTCACTGCACACAACAAGCAGCACGTTTTGTCTAGGCACTTCTAAAATTTACCTCAAATACCACCTCACTGCAGGGAGCACTTACGACAACCAACGTGGTGTGTCGACCAAACAAATACTACAGTAGCGCCACTCTGCGGTTTTTTAGAAAAATGTATCTTAAATGAAAAAATTGCGTGTTTTTTCCTAATAACATTTGATAGAGTCTTTTAATAAATTTATTTGGTCCAGAAGTGTGTACTTTGTACTTTGTGATACGAAGTTTAAGGAAATGTATAATAAAAACTAAGCGGATGTTGCCTTCAAGATTCGCAATTGCTTCAGGTGCATGCAGGTTGCAAAAGCATGGCCTTCGAGATCAGACTGTCACTCAAAGGAAGCCGTAGTAGGAGGCGGAGAGGCATTTAGGCCCCAATAATTGGGTTTACAGTGCCTAGGTAGGCTTCCTTATTTATAAAGTGTATACGGGGACTTCAGCCGAACCATGAGCGAGCTATACAGACGCACGCGGTACGATTCGGTGTCCGATCCGACGTACGGCGCTGCATGCTACGGCATGAGTAGTGTTCCTGTATATGCTCCCGCAGGGAGCAGAGTTGCGCATAGGTGCGCCGCCGTGATCCAGCTCTGCAGCAAAGCCACTCCTCGCGCGCGCAGGAGCCAAATGCCGCGCGGTGTTTCGCTTTTTTCTCTAGTGGTCGCGAGCTACAAGCGCCAATTGTTCGCAGGCGCTTAGCAAAGGTCACTTCTTAATACAGGCTACGCTCGAACGAGTCATTCGTGCAGCCGGAGGGGGTGGGCTTCCAACCAACCGAAACTTTGTATGTACCGATGTAAACACGCATATACAAACGCGCACAAACGTACAAATAAAGGGTAGGACCACCTTCGATTCCCCAAAATAAGATACTCCCGTGGCTCGAACAGCTCCAAAGTTCGCTCGCAAACACGCAGTACGTTGCCACAAAAAGCGGTGCAATGATTTTCAGCATGCATATGAAGTTGTCTTATCATGGTCAAAAAGCAAGAAATGTTCTAAAGAGTGTTTAAAACTTCACACACGTAAGGTGGACACTTAGCGCATTTTGGCTGCCGAAACCAGCTGGTTAATGACCGTCGCCAAGAGATCTATCGTGCCTATAATTATGTCAGTGACCGTTAACAGAGCGCCATTTATCACTAACCATCGTTCACAGCAGCTGCACGTTTTCGATACATGCGGTGCAGACACAGATTTAAGCCCATTTCAAATGTTCACATGCGCACATTTTAAGAAAAGCTTACTTTTACGATTCATTCATACCGCAGACTAATCAGCTATATAGTAGCAGCAAATCTGCAAGTAGAAAAAAGATTCAAGATACAAGAGCTTCTAGATCAAATTTAATTCATACAAGGGAATTCATGAACGGCTGCTGGCAGCAGGCCAAAAGTGCTGGTTCTTGGAACCTTGGGGGCAGAATTCAAAGAAACTGGAACGGCCACAAGCTATTAAGAGTAACAACAGGTTATTTTTATTGCACTAATCACATCAAGATGGCAAACTTGCAGAGTAATTATCCACACAGTGCAGACTGTAATATGACAACACATTTTTCTTGATCTCTTATCACTCAGAGAAAAGCCAGTAGTTGAAGACACTGTATCAAGTCAATGAAATCACTGAAGCAGGCTTTGGCCAAAAAGCCAGGTTACAAAGCTTTGTGACCTATCGCATCAGAGGCAAGGAAATTTTACGTCATTCAACAGTGCATTCACTCCACTCCCGCCCACAGGAAACAGCATTCACCAAAGCACAACGTAGATTTCTAGCGTGTTTAAATGAACGACAAGTTTTTGTTCCACTGGCTGATACATGATGCTCACAAGCTAGCACACCTACAATTCCGGCTTAGCTTCTATGGCAGCAATTAGTTAACAAAATAAATAAGCCTATGCACTCCAAGACAATAAATTGACGAGAATCAATTTTACTGCTCTCAAAACTTCACACGGAGAAGGAATATATTACAATTATCACAGCTAGCGAGCTAAATGTGCATATGCCAACTTAGCACCCATGCTAGCTTAGCACCCAACCCGCAGCTGCTCCTCTCAACGCACGATCGACGGTCCGCTGATTGCAGTGGCGATGGCACTGACGGAAACGACGAGTTCGCATGAGTCAGCGATGCGCCCGTAAAGTTGGCTTCGCAGCGGCGCGGATCATTTGACGTCATTTTTCGCGCTCGGCCAATAGTGGTGCGAGCGGCGCCGGAAAAGGTATGCGCAACTCTGCTCCCTGCGGGAGCATATACAGGAACACTACGGCATGAGCGGCGCGTAAGCTCCGCCCACATCCAACTCCCCAGCTTGAGTTGATATCCACGTCGAGAAACGCAATATAAACAACTCTGCACCACACTGCTTCGCTTTACGCGAAGGCTGTCGATAAACTTATGCCCCTGTGAGTGACAGAACACTTCACGACGGCGCGTTGTCCACTGACGGCTCCGCTAAAGCCAGCGATAGGGCCGGTAGGCATAGCTAGGCGGACGCTGCAGCCGACGGCGCTTGCGATCCAGTCCGAGCTCGTCGAAGAGTGCTTATTTTTGCCAAAACAATGAACACTGTACACTTAGGTCGGCCGTAATTAAATACAATTGGTTTACTCGACGCAGTCGTTGCGAAGGGCAAACGTGCAAGCGGCCTCGCTCAGACGGTCGGTGTGTGATGTCTGCTCGCGAAATGCCCTCGCGTCGCGGCTCCCGATCTCACCAGTAGCTTAGCGCTAGTGTACAAGGCGCTGGTTTGCGTAACAGGCACACGTTCGAGATAATTTTACTGAACTGGTAACTATTTCATGTCAGAAACAAACTGCAGCAGGCAAGGAAAAAGAATAACTGCGAGAAACCGGAAAGCCAGCACCGCCTCCGTGGAGGGAACGTCAGAGAACGTCACATGCCAGCCGCGCTGCCAATGGCTGCGGCCAGACGACGGTGCAGTTGTCGGACACGTCGAACGATGAAAATCTGCCCGGTTTGTCGCACGCCGGACGTCCGATCCGGCGCTTCGGCACGGCAAAACACCTCGATTCGGGCTGCAGTTTCGGCGCGTCAGACGCCGGATCGGACACCAAATCGGACCGTGTGTCTCCCGCTTTAGTTGGCGAACACGAGCCGATCAGCGCGCCGTCTAGTGCGGTGGTGCATGGCCTACGGGCTTCTTTGACACCTACTGAGCACAAATTCATGATCACCGCTCATATACACGCTTCCCATGGCACTAGCTCTCGTGTTTTCGAGAATACGTGCCCACATCTTGAATTGGTGAGACCATATTTTCTCTTAGCGTCCGGTATTAGAAGCATTTTTTTTCTATGAACATTCTGCTATCATCTGTTACTAGGAAGTTGATTAAAAATTAGGAAAACAGTTACTGTGCAAAAAAAAAACATTTTTTTTAATGCAGCCAGTCTTTGCATATTCATTTATAGTTCAGATGCTGTTATATGTTCATTTTTCACTAAATCATTTTTAACAACTTTGTAGTAACCAGTGTTACTAGAAAGTTGATTGCAAATTGTGGAAAGTTACACCTGTCCATGAAACAACACTGTCTTGCACCAGCTATGTTCACTGAATAATTATAACCTTATTGAATAATATTCATGCATGTTTTGTAACTTGGGTTATGTACTTTAAGAACATAATTATTTTTATTACCTTCCTATTGAATCGTGTTTTTAAAAAGTTAAAATAGTGTGTCTTAACTTTCTAGTAACTTTCTTTTTACATACTGAAGTTAGAAAAGAAGTAACCAACTTTCTTTTGACAAACGTTACTAAAAAGTAAAAGTCAATAGGATGTTACTAAAGTTGATAGGATGTTGATAAAAGTTCTAAAGAAAGTAAGGAAGCATTTTTGTATGGGTAGCCAGCAAGGGGGAGAGGGCATGCGGCGCCAACGCCGCATACCCTCTCCCCTCACGGCACACCTGGCGCGCCATCGCTGCAGCAGGAGTTCCCTTTCCCTTCGTTCCGAGAGTGAGAACGATGGTGAAGTGGTGTCGCGATGATGTCCTCTACCCGCCCGCAAAAACAGTTGGCGTACAAGGTGTTGCGTGAATGGATAAATTTTATCCACTGCACCGATATCCCCAAGGCACAATCGTTTGCTCGTGCGGACCTTGTCATAGTGGGGTAATGTGTAAGATTTCTGTATAATGCGGAGAAGCGTACGAGGGGCAAACAAGACACTGCATTAATGTAGGACTATTACAGCATTTAGTGCTTCGGTAAAGAGTGTAATTCCCACTAATCTAGTCTTGCAGTGTTGATCGTGTGGTTGCTCACCGCCTTTTGCGAGCACTGGGATACTATTTATAGGCATAAATATCAGACTCCCCGGGTAGTGATAGAAGCCTATCATGTAGGCAAAGAAAAAGAAAAGTATGTTAGCCGAACATTACACTGGTTTGCCTCACAAAGAGTTTACGCTTCCGCAGCAGATATTCTCCGAACTTCAGCTCATTTAGAAGGCTGCGGAAAGCCGAACTGCGTGTGTTTGCGTGCTTGTTTATATTTGTGTGAATCAGTCAATAAACCCTTCAGTTACGAATCAGCGCTTCTACTGTGCTTCGCTTGTCGTATGCGTCCTCGTTTTCGCCCGCTGTTTTATTTGAAAGTGGGAGTGAAGTTTCACTTGTCCTCGTCGTGTTTTTAGTGTCCCGCGTCCACTATTGCGCGTGACTTCATCATGATCAGAAGTGTTAACAACTGGCCCACGTCGCAGTTTAATTGCAGTTGATGCCTCACACTTAAGTTTGTAATTAAAAATTTATTTCCTGTCGGCCGACACGTACGCAAAGGGAGTCACGGCTATTTAACACTTACTCTGCGATACCTATCAGTGTCTGTGTTAAATTCAAGCAAAGCATACGTAAGGTGTCTGATCGCCCCGGCAATGAACACCCAAGTGATATCTCCGAACGATGCATAGATCCCTTGCTCAGGTAACATTCCGCCAAGCTCCCAACCTATGAGTTGAGTTGATATCACACCTAACCCGCCCAGACTATTCATTTGCGTCGCGACTGAACGAGACGACGAGAGCTCGAAAAGCTTATCGGCATCTCAAGTTCCTGTCGGCGTATCTGCGCGCCACTCAGCTATTGTGAGCAGCGGTCGACAGGACACGAGGCAGGGCATCGTAGCGTCGACGAGTTGTGGGAGCGTGGGTGGCAGGCTTCTCATATTATTACCCAACACCCGCGTCAGAAGTTCTTTGGTGATTGGGAGTTGGGTGTTGGAGAAAGAGTTTTACGCTGAAGCACTGCTAGGCTGTGTGAGGCCTGCGCTTTCGTGGAAAACCGTTCCAATTTTACGTGGTCACGCATTATTATATAAAGTTTAGCAAGGTAGCTTTGTGGCCCCAGTACTATTTGCGTACGCATTCGTGACCAAACCTAATATGTCTGTCGTGGCGACAGAGCAAAGAAAGAAGAAAAAGAAAACACTTTTTTCTCTGCATCGGATGGCCGCAGCAATGGTGTCATTATGGGATCAGGTACGTTGCAATAAAACGTATTTAGATTAACTCCGGTGAAAGGACACAGGTTCCGCAACTACAAATAATAGCAAGCGATACCCATTGCTGAATTCAATGTCCAAGAAATAATTTCATTGCAGTTGGTAGGGGCATTGTCGCAAAAGTCGACCTCCCTGTGCGACGCAGTGTGCCCTATATTACATTTGACCGCTTTGGACGGCATGGAAGTTACGGCGTGTTTGCTTGAATTTTATGTTTTACAACGCCCAGCAGACAACGTGATATATTCAAAAACTCGTCGAAATATGTTCTGATTTTCGCGAAGTGACTTTTTCATTTGAGAATCGAATGGAACGGGACAGTATTCGAATGGTTATTCGAAAGTTTCGAGTATTTGCACATTGATGGTGCCTTCATGCATGGCATATCGCTAAAGCTGTGCATGCGGACGGAAAAAAGAAATGAAGCTTCTCATCCGATTTTTCTATTCTGAAAGAACACAGCGACAACCATTTTCGCACTCATATAATAGCTCATTCCTAAATTACGGAATTATATTTAAGTATTCTTCTCTCTTTACCTACTGCCGCCAGATTCATGGCTGGTCCTCCGTAGTGGTTTCAGGCATATCCATAGGCAGTAAACCAAACCGTATCTTCTAGCACACGCTTCATTTTTATGGTTCCTCTGTAAATGAAAGCCACAATCACAGGCTCGTTTGAAGCCTACCGTAGCTTTTCTGTTACCTCTACCAGCATTACAACAAAGTGTCACTCACCTAAATACGCAATCAGTATAATCTTAACTATATCCCATCTGTTACAAAACGACGTCCGATGCAGCAGGCGGCGCATTTTAGAGCATAACAGACGACACTTAGACTGCAAGGTGGCGTTGACGCGGAAATAATCGGCGAACTAAAGACCGTTGCACTTACAGGTATTTGTTACACGAATTTCTTTCATGTGGGTGCCGCAGTGCAGTAGTAGGGCGCTGTTGTTTACGGGCAGCTTCTCGCAGCTCATATTACACGTGACTGTACGTAAAGTCTTTCTTTGTGTGCCCGAAAACAAACTTGGCGTTGTAGTCGCCTCATTCGGGATCATAACGCACTTGTGTGAGCAAGCGCGGTGAGCTGCTGGCCAATTAGTAGCACCGACTGAGCTTCGAGCAGCTTTCGCGGTCCGGGAATCTGCATCGTAAAGTTACTTCAGCATGCATATTCACGCCTAATTTGGGACAGAGCCACTAAGCCTAATAACCACGCGCCACTCCCTTTTCACGACTCTCCTGCATTATATGTCCAAGAAAGATCATTTGTTGCAGAAGCTCGCTCAAGCACTGCTATGCTGTGTGAGGCCTGCGCTTTCGTGGAAAACCGTTCCAATTTTACGCGGTCACGCATTATTATATAAAGTTTAGCAAGGTAGCTTTGTGGCTCCAGTACTATTTGCGACCAAACCCGATATGTCTGTCGTGGCGACAGAGCCAAAAAAGAAGAAAAAGAAAACACTTTTTCAGGTACGTTGCAACAAAACGTATATAGAAGAACTCCGGTGAAAGGACACAGGTTCTGCAACTACAAATAATAGCAAGCGATACCCATTGCTGAATGCAATGTCCAAGAAATAATTTCATTGCAGTTGGTAGGGGCATTGTCGCAAAAGTCGACCTCCCTGTGCGACGCAGTGTGCCCTATATTACATTTGACCACTGTGGACGGCATGAAAGTTACCGCATGTTTGCTTGAATCACAGGTTCTGATCCCTTTGCTGGCGAAGAGCCTGAATTGCCAGTGCTGGATGCGGCGACGAAACTGGGCCAAGTAAAGGCACATTTTTTTTATGAGCCAAGGGCGAAATCTCAATCGTAAGTGCCTCGGCACTTTGTTTACTGTTTTTTTTTCTATATGAGTACTTCTATATATTTATATGTATTGAAATTGAAGGCTATATTCATCCTTCAATTTACCTCAAGAGAGAGAGAGAGGAAAGGGGAAAGGCAGGGAGGTTAACCAGAGAAAAAAAAATCCGGTTGGCTACCCTACGCTGGGGAGAGAGGGGAGGGGGAGGTAAAGTGGAAACAAAGTAGAGATAAGGAAAGGAAGGAGCATAGACACACAATCACAATCGGTCACTGTCACCGAACACTGTCATCGCACAGCACACTGACACTTGTAGCAACATTAACATCTGTTCAGGCTACAGTCGCCTGTCCAGTTCTGTCGCCCTCAAGAACCGCAACAGTGCCCTCGTCGCCCTCTGCTGCGATGGCTTGTGATGGCGGTATCTGAAAATGAGTTCCTCTGTGAGAGGTCTGTGGTCAAAACGCGCTATCGCGGTTGCAAGTGATTGTCTCTGTAAATTATATCGAGGACAGTCACAAAGAAGGTGTTGAAAAGTCTCTTCGTTACCACAGTCCTCACACGAGGCGTCGTCGGCCCATCCAATTCGGTAAGCGAAAGACTTGGTGAAAGCCACCCCTAGCCATAGGCGACAAAGCAGGGTAGCTTCGCGACGACAGAGCCCAGCTGGAATACAAAGGCGTAGGGAGGAGTCAAGCTGGTGGAGTCGGTAGTTGTGAAAACTTCCAGCGTTCCACAAGGATAACGTGATGTGACGGCTGATCATTCGAAGTTTTCGAGCGGCATCGGTCCTTGATAACGGTATCGGCTCCTCTTCGTCCCCTTGAAGAGCCGACCGAGCAGCGTTATCAGCGTGTTCGTTCCCTATGACTCCGCAGTGACTTGGAAGCCACTGAAATGTCACGTGGTGTCCTTTCTCAGTTAAGGTATGAATGAGTTCTCTAATTTCAAATACGAGTTGTTCGTGTGGTCCGCGCCGTAGGGCCGATAGCAAAGATTGCAGTGCAGCCTTGAAGTCACTGAATATAGACCACCTTCGAGGTTGTTCTTGGTTGACGAGACGAGGTGCAGCGCGAAGGGCTGCAAGTTCCGCGGCCATCGGTGTCGTTGGGTGACATGTCTTGAAACTGATGGTGGTGGCTTTCGCTGGGAAGACCACGGCTCCAGAGGAACACTGGAGAGTTGCCGATCCATCAGTATAAATATGTACGTGTTCGGCGTACCTCTCGTGCAAAAGAAGCAGAGTTAGTTGTTTAAGAGCTGGTGATGACAGCTCAGATTTTTTCCTGATTCCTGGTACGGTGAGGTGCACTGCGGGTCGAGCCAAACACCATGGAGGAATCGATGGCTTAGTTGCGGGGGTATAGCCTGATGGGAGGCAGGTGTAATACTCCGAAATCGTAGTACAAAAGGCTGCCTGCGGCCTTTCTGATGGTAGTGTTGCCAGATGGTGGGAACAGGCACGGGCAACGTGCCTAATGTGCACTCTCAACACTTCTACCGCAATGTGTGTTTATATAGGTTGGTCCTGAGCAATCGCAATAGTCGCTGCTGTCGATGTGCATTTTGGCAAACCGAGACACACCCTGAGAGCCCGAGCTTGAATAGCCTGTAGAGCACGAAGATTTGTCTGGCAGGTGTTGGTCAGTACGGGCAAACTGTATCTCAAGAAGCCCAGAAAAAGAGCCCTGTACAATTCCAACATTGCATGCACTGACATTCCCCAAGTCTTTCCTCCCAGAAACTTGAAAAGTTGGGAGATTGCTGTCAGACGCTTTTTCAAGTAGGTAACGTGCGGGCTCCATGAGAGATCTCTATCAATGATTATGCCAAGAAATTTGTGAGTCTTCTCATAAGAAATTATCTGGCCATTTATTGATATGGCGTAGGGTGTCATTGGTTTGCGAGTGAACGCCATCAGTGCACATTTGTCTGATGAGATTTCAAGACCTTGGTTGCGGAGGTATAGAGCTGTTAGAGTAGCAGCTTTTTGAAGTCTTGCACGTATCTGAGGACGTGTCACACCTGAGGTCCATATACATATGTCGTCGGCGTACATTGATATCTTGATCGCTGCTGGCAGATGATCAACGAGACCAATGAGTGTGAGGTTGAATAGGGTAGGGCTTAGTACACCGCCTTGAGGTACACCTCGGTACGTGTAGTGTAGTGCGGTTTTACCATCACCGGTACAGACAAAGAACGATCTCATAAAAAGGTAATGAGAGATCCATTGGAAAACTCGACCACCTAGGCCAACCATCTCAAGAGCATCGAGGATAGCCTCGTGAGATACGTTATCGTATGCCCCCTTGACATCCAAGAAGAGAGCTGCAGATAATCTTTTGCGTGACTTTTGAAGCTGGACGTACGTAGCGAGATCAACAACACTGTCTATGGAAGAGCGATCTCGACGAAAACCAGCCATGCAATTCGGTAGCATGTTGTAGTGCTCCAGGTACCACTCCAAGCGGGCAAGGGTCATCTTTTCCATTATCTTTCCCACACAGCTGGCCAGCGCTATAGGGCGGTATGAGGTGGTTTCAAGTGGGGACTTGCCTTGCTTCAGGAGAGGGACCAAGCGGCTTATCTTCCATTCTTCGGGAACCATGCCATCCTGCCAAGATAAGTTGTAGAGATGTAACAGTTCTCTTCGTGCGCCATCACTCAGGTTGTTCAAGGCGCGGTAGGATATTCCATCTGGTCCCGCGGATGAAGAACGCCTGCATAGAGCAAGAGCCGCTTCTAGTTCCTCCATTATGAATGGAAGATCCATGCGGCCGTCACGTGAAACAGGGATGCGACTGGGGGCTGGAAAGCCTGGACCGGTTGCTTGGCCAGCGATCCTTGCACAAAAGTCTTCTGCAACATCAGCCTCTAGCCGCCCCTGGAAGAGCGCCAGCGCCTTGAATGGGAAGCGTTGTTCAGGGAAGGAACGTAGACCACGTATGGTTCTCCAGATGTGGGAAAGTGGCTTTCGGGGGTCTAGTGACTGGCAAAATCTTGCCCAACGTCGAGATGCCAATCTATCCATGCGACGTTGAAGTTTCTTTTGTAGTTGTCTGGCTGTCCTAAGGTCTTCGATGGACTTTGTACGCCGGTAACGCCGCTCCGCACGACGACGGAGCGCACGAAGTCGCTCCAACTCTATATCGAATTCCGTGTGCTTCGACGAAACCGTGACCGTGCGCGTGGCGTGTAGTATTGCAGACTTGATTGCTTCCTCTAATCCAGAGGACAAGCCCTCTCGACAAGCATCCTCCATGGTGGAAGTAAAAGTGGTCCAATCAATAATTCGAATGGTGTTCCGTGGGGTGGGACTGGACATTCCTTTGATGACAAGGTATGTGGGAATATGATCACTCCCGTGTGTCTCGATATCCGAAAACCATTTAACATATCTTGTGAAAGTGCTGGAGACGAAAGCTAGGTCAAGACAGCTGCCATAATTCATGCCTCGTATAAACGTTGGGCTGCCGTCATTCAGGAGTGAAAGGCCGTGGTTACAGGCGAAGTTTGCAAGTCTTTGCCCTCTTGCATTTGTTTTTGCGCTTCCCCATGCTATATGGTGCGCATTAAAATCTCCGATGATGACATATGGGGCAGGGCACACAGACAAGATGTTCGTTAATCGTTTGGGATCAAAGATACTTGAAGGCGATATATAAACGCCTACAAGTGTAAACATGAGTTTGCCCTTTTTAATGATGAGGCAAACGTATTGATTTTCATCATGAGGCGGAATCGGCTGGCGAACATAGGTCAGTTCTCGACGAATAAAAACGATGAATTTGCTGCATGCATTAGTTGTTGCGGATATAACAGCTTCGTATCCCGATAATCTGACTGGTTTTGACACATTAGGCTCACAAATGACAATGATTGGGAACAAATTAGTATATATATACTGACGAAAGTCCGAAAGGCGTGATTTTAGTCCTCTTGCGTTCCACTGTATGATTGAGGCTGCCTTGACTTCCTCTCGAAACGATGGGCGATGGCTGGCCATGTCTCTATTCGAGGGACTCAAGTACTGGGCTCAAGGCGTCCAGTACCTTCAGTGCATTTTGAGCAGACGTAGTTTGAAGGTTCGACAGAATCACTCGAATGGCATCTATGAGGGGACGCAGCATTGAAAGGACTTGATCTGCTTTGGGCGTGGCATCAGCGGCAGGAGTAGGCTCCCGAGCGGGCTTGACAATCTGTAGTTCTGTGGGAGATTGCTGGCTCGGAAGCGCAGGCCATTCTTCTTGAGACAAATTCCTTTCAGGCGACTTCCATGTGCTGTTCAGCCCCTTTTTGGCCTGATTGGAGAATGTGGGTGCTACACTGGAGGTGGCCCTCTCCTTTCGCGGCTCTGTCTTTTTTGAGGAGGTTCGGTGACGCCGACGCCGACGCCGGATCGTTGCAGCAGCCTCCCTGTGTGTCGAATTGTCCCGAACCATTTGCTTGAGAACAGCGACCTCTTTCTTGATGCGAGGGCAGTCCCTAGACGAGGCAGCATGGGAACCATTATAGTTTCCGCACTTTAGGACAGTAGCCCGGCACGTCTCCTCCGCATGAGGTTCAGCACAACGGGGACACAGTATCGAGTTTGGGCAGACACCCTTGACATGTCCTAGCCTAAAGCACTGATGGCATTGAAGAGGCCTTTGTACGAAGGGTCGAACAGGGTGTCGGAAGTGACCGACTTTGACGTGTGTTGGTAAGCAATCTCCTTTGAAGATCAGTTTGACGCAGCGCGATGTTCCAAGGCGGCTCACACGCGTGATGACAACACCCTCACTGGCTGGTTTGACGAGGATAGGCAAGTCCGCGTTGGGAATGGCGACATCGATGTCATAAATGACACCTGCTGTGGATGCGTCATCCATCGGGATATATGAACGCACTTTGATGCGCCCTAGCACCGAGATTTGCTTCAGTTTTTCGAGCGCACTCCCGTTGGTAACATCGATTGCGAGGACATTTTTGCGAGTATTTATCCGAATGTCCTTAATTTCATTCGGCACGACCCCTTCCAAGAAAACAGATAGTGCTTGCCTGTTTAGCAGTCGGAGGTTGTTTGAGGGCTCCTCGGGCACGAACACGATGGCGTGAGGCCAGCGTTCAGGCCTTAACTTCAGAGTCGCCGTGCTCGCTTGCGTTGATGGGTTCGCGTTGACAGTCCTCCTTTTGGCCCTCTTTCTGCGGACAGTGACGAAGCTATCATCCGATGAGTCTTCATCCGACATCGAGTATAATTCAGTGTCCTCGGTGTCACTGAGCACGCTTCCTCTCTTCCTCGTGAGGGACGGCCTTGATGACCTCTGGCCAGGAGGGCCTCTGGAAGGCTCCGCGTCCATGGCCACAAAACCGGGAGCCGAGGCACCAGGAAATTCCGAAGAATTCGTCGGAAACCAGAGAACACAGATAGAAGCGTTCCAATTTACCTCAAGCTGCAAGATTAGAGACTACGGTGCAGCGGAAGAAGCTAAGTATATAAAAACATTTATTTTTGGCCACACGTAATGATGTGAGTGCCTGTATACCGCCAGTGCAACTGCACACACTTCGCTGAAGATTGACAAAACTCGTAATGACGTGAGGAGCAGCTGAACCCGCCGGCTCCTGCAACAAATGATCTTTCTTGGACGTATAATGCAGGAGAGTCGTGAAAAGGGAGTGGCGCGTGGTTTTTAGGCTTAGTGGCTCTGTCCCAAATTGGGCGTGAATATGCATGCTGAAGTAACATTACCATGCAGATTCTCGGACCGCGAAAACTGCTCGAAGCTCAGTCGGTGCTACTAATTGGCCAGCGGCTCACCACGCTTGCTCACACAAGTGCGTTATGATCCCGAATGAGGCGACCACAACGCCAAGTTTGTTTTCGGGCACACAAAGAAAGACTTTATGTACACCCGGCCACAAAAGTTTACGGACCACAGGATCTCAGAAAACGCTCAATTCCCGACCAGCCTGTAGCAATAGCCAGTAAAATTGTATGCGGCAATGTTGTTAGCATATCCTAGTCGAGGTCCTAGATGCAAATACCAGGCTGCGTTGTGAGGTTACCTAGATATTCAGCTCTTTGTCAGATTTCATGGTCCGTAATACTTTGTGGCCGGGTGTACAGTCACGTGTAATATGAGCTGCGAGAAGCTGCCCGTAAAGAGCAGCGCCCTATTAGTGCACTGCGGCTACGACATGAAAGAAATTCGTGTAACAAATACCAGTAAGTGCAACGGTCTTTAGTTCGTCGATCATTTCCGCGTCAATGCCGCCTTGCAGTCTTGGGGCACTTTTCAGCACGGGCACCCTGTTGAAGCCTATAATGTACGCGACTGTACACACCAGTGATAAATAATTTCCTTAGCTGTGAATAAAGTACAGTATCGAATAGTTTATCGTAGTCTAATTCAGCTTCTGCAAGCACAAGTTACTTTTGTTGTCGCTATAACGACGCTGCAAGGAACCTCTCGTAGGGTGTGACGGTTCTAACCAAGTTTACCGACCTCATTCTAACCGCAAACAACTCCATCGCATTCCTTTCCGTTATACTATTCACCGATGCAAGGAAAATAAGAACACTGAGATGTTCGCTTCACTGGTAGAGATGGGAATTGAACCCAATACTACGGCATTCCGAGATCTTGTTCGACAGCCACAACGGGGAGGTGATGGATACCGCAATCAAATGAAATTCCGTCGTTACTATTTAGGTCAATTTACGAACAATATAAACGATCTAGATACAACACACATGTACTCTCCTCTTAGTTGTTATAATCCCAGGAGGAAAAGGATGTTGCAAGGAATTTTGAGAAGGTCAGTTAGAATTGTGCAGCATGAAATACCAATAAATTTTCTCCAGAAGAGAGTTCAGCATTGCCTTCGGCTCCTCTGTTGACCCCGCCCATTGCTGTAAATTTGCAGGACAGATGACAGTTTTGATGCGTACTTCGGTGCTTATATTAGCGGAGAAGCTGGAACACAGTCAGAATCACCAACTTTTTTACTCATCAACTTGAAGTAGCACTTTAGCGGCCCACAGACATAATTATATTCTACATTGCCTGTGTCCACTGCAGAACTATTTTGAAGGTACGCCTGCCGTGCTATGCGAACACGCTGAACTAAAGAGAATACAGCGGTGTTACAGAGGTCTTGACCTGCTTTCTAAACGTCCTAATGAAAAGCAACTACGCTTGCATCTTCTCTCTGTCGCATCGGGAAGCAAATAGACGTAGCAAATTCAGAAGCAGTCTGGGAAAAACCTGTACAATTGTAATGGGTGCGCAGTTTTTCATTTCGGTCGTGGCTGGCGCCATTGAAGTATGAACGGTGTTAATCAGCACACCCAACGTACTTTCTCTTACGTTGTCGAATTACTTGAACTTCTCTAATGGCTCTCCGTTTCTCTCACAAAGGTTTCCAGAGGCAGCCAAACATCCATATGTGAACTGAGAACCCGGCATAAAATTTTCAGTTTTCCAAATTGGAAATGGGAAAGTCGAGTGTATGACGCTACTGTGGCAGTATAATAGAAGAATTCGTTAGAATTTTATGTGTGCTGTGGTTAGGACGAAAATTCGCGCCATGGCATAACGACGTATAAATATCACGTCTGCTTCAAGAACTTATCGTAAAACAAGAAGCCATTTTCTTGTTCATGCTTATAGGCACTGGAAGCGTGTTATGCAGGCTGAACTAATATCTGTTAGTATTAACAAATACTTCAAGGAACAAAGAAAAATAAGCTAACTTTAAGGGCACCTAACCATATAGAAAGAGATCAGAGTTCACTTAGCGACTAGCGACTCAGTTTTTCTTGTCTCTATAATTTAATGCACTGCTTATAGACAGCATCGAACAAATTGAGCCCTTCGAAGAGCGAGTATTACTCTCACGATTGTGTACTTTAAGCAGAATGTAGTAAAAACTTGCCCCAGGCTACTGATCAATACTGAAGGGTGTTTAAGATACAGCACTGAAAGACCCTACTTTCTCAGTAAGTACCGAAACGCAGCCTGTGCAGAAGTAGTGGACGATCGGCCTAAGAGCACGCTTTCTAAGTGATCTTTGTGAAAATTAAGAGCTTCGCCATGAAACGCCACAAGAACGCAAACGAACGGGTCTTCCATAGTTCCTCCCTTAGAGGATATGATGACAGAGCTACTTGTAGTCTTTCTTTTTTTTTCAATTTGGGTGTATCTCATTTGGTGGCTCAGAACTTAAGAAAAAAAGTTAATGTTACGATTATTTATTGGCTGTAATACAATGAAGTGAGTGGTTGCATTAACAAGGCGCTACTGTTTGATAAAAAAAAAATACTGAGCATCTTGAGCAACGGCTTATCGCAAGTTGGCCTTTAGTCAGCAATGAGAGGGAGAATCAACGCCCGGTCGTAAGTTATTGACTCTTAAAAATGCGTCTTCCAAAATTCCATCCCGTAGGCATAACCCTGTGTCACCTAGCGCAACTTAATTGTCCATCATCATCATCATCATCATCATCACTACCACCACCACTACCATCATCATCATCATCATCAGCTGGCACGGCGGACTTAGTTGTCCGCCGTGCCATAAGTACTTCTCACAATCTCGAGCCGACTATCACTGAGGCAAAGCAGCGGCCGACCTAATTGTCCGCCGTGCCATAAGTACTTCTCACAATCTCGAGCCGACTATCACTGAGGCAAAGCAGCGGCCGACTTAATTGTCCGCCGTGCCATAAGTACTTCTCACAATTTCGAGCCGACCATCACTGAGGCAAAGCAGCGGCCGACTTAATTGTCCGCCGTGCCATAAGTACTTCTCACAATCTCGAGCCGACTGTCACTGAGGCAAAGCAGCGGCCTACTTAATTGTCCGCCGTGCCATAAGTACTTCTCACAATCTCGAGCCGACTATCACTGAGGCAAAGCAGCGGCCGACTTAATTGTCTGCCGTGCCAGAAGTACTTCTCACAATCTCGAGCCGACCATCACTGAGGCAAAGCAGCACGACGACGAGGCGGCCTGTGGGAAAGCTCGCTTACTCCAAGACGTTGGCTTTCGCTGGGCGAAATCAGCGCCGGCAGTGGACAGGCGTCACAATGTTCAGCGCACGAAAGGTCCAATGCCTGCATGCTCGTACGCGTGCGCTGACACTCGCACGTGCACGGACGGACGCATGAATCGTGTAGTTGAGTGGCGCTATCATTGCGACAGTGACTGTTGCGTAGGGAAGGAAGCTGCAAGGTAAGGTTCCGGCATCGCTGGCTTAATCACTCGTGTTGCTACGGCAACGTACAAGTTTTGCTAGGGAAGCTCCACGTGGTTGCCTTCTGGTCTACGGTAGAGGGAGTCGGCTCGTAAGTATATCCCAAGTGAAACTTACTCCACGTGGGTGAAATACTTTTTTTTTCGTTGCCATGTACATTTGCCAAGCATATAAGAGTCTGTATATTAAAAAAGGATACACTGCCATGTTTTGTTCGTAAATTATTTACTCCGTGCTTGTGTTTCAGTAATTATTCAAAGTTCAAGACTTACATTAAAAATGTAGGCAAGACCTGTTACTCTTAAATTTATCGTTATCGTTTTTAAAGAGACAACAAACGTTGCTGCCTTCCCTTACGCACTTTGACCTTTACAGACGGTTCTTTTTTATGTTCCTGCTATTTTAGAAGTTGCCGCTATATGAAAATGTCCTCTCCCTCGAGTTTCCCGTCAGGAGGTAAGAGTGCATTCACAAAGGACATCGTCTTGATGCTTTCAAGTTCTGAAGGCTCGATACGTGCAGCTGAAGACAAGTTAATGAAGGTACCGAATGAGGTATTGACGGGGAATGTTTCCGGAAACCAAATTCGCTGATTTACTCTGGCACGCAAACAGTTGACAGTTTTCGTGATAAGGGTAGACATACGTCTTTTTCTTTGACGCATGCCCAAAAAGAAGTTGCAACGAGGATATACTCGCGATACATAAACGCCGCTCGAGGTTTCCAGTATACATCCTAACCTGGAAGCAGACTAAATTACCCGGGAGAAAGAAAAACAAGGCAAGACGACACTGAAGAAACTAATGAGAGCAGCATTCCGGGCAAGTTGGTAATCCATTGCTTAAATGATATTGCGCGACATAAAAACGACATGGACGGGAGAGAAGACGACCCACCAAGCGCTTGGCGTGTTGTCTTCTCTCTCTTCCGGGTCATTTTTATGTCACGCAATATCATTTAAGCAATGAAGAAACTATTGTTCAAGCGAGAAAGGCTTATCCGGAAACGTCAAGTGATGTACAAATTTAGGAGCTCAGCGAGCTAGCGATGTACAACGTGAACTAAATGACATAGAAAGTTGGGTTGCTTACCCGGGATGCTTACTTTAAATCAATTCGGAAAACGGCGACAACACGAAGGGAACAAGACCACACAAGTGCTTTCTGTTCGCTTAAGTTTATTAAGAGCAGCATACGAAAGAAGCATATCATTTACGCAAACGTGCCGTTTAAAGACTAGGAATAGATCAGCCCGCAGCTGCGTCTCACAATAAAATGCAGAAGTAAAGGGATGAGATACGCAATTATCCTGCAACCTTTGTACACAAACAATATTGTACAAGCTCAAGCGCTTTCTTTATTACTGTGCCTTATGATAATTTTAGTTCGACTGAAAAAGAAAAGAATACTTGTTGCCGCACTCATTAGAATCGGCTAACAGCTGCGAAGTACGGGTTCCCAGTCACGTATTGTGCTCACGCGACGGTCATTTACGCCACTGCCAGCGTTTTCAGTGAAGGCTTTTACGCTGGAGAGTGGAATCTAGTGAACGACGCCAACGACACACGAAGAAAAAGGGTTTCAGTGTTTAGCAAACTAACAAATGAGCTGGCGTCTCTATTAATCTGACTTCCCCCTCGTAAATGGACGTTGTGGTTTACGATCTTGTGAATGCCTAAATCAGCGTGCTATGTAAACAAGACAGTCTGTGTTATAGGTTTTCACATATATCCATGTTTCCAGTGTTATTGTTTTTTTTCACTGTTGTCTCGCGTTCTGTTTTCTCTGGGCGTACTTTTCTGCTGGCGGTTTAGCGTTTTCTTTCTCGTTTTGGCCGGAAATAGAACGGAGGAGGCAGTACGTGGAGCGGTACATCCATTGCCTTGAGAAAAACATGGCATAGACCGGAGCTAAGCTCAAGCACCGGGTTCACGACACGGCCCACCGGACTATCGTGACCTGGTGCCTGAGCTTTACCCGATGTATACCGCCACGCACGGCTACATGAAATGGGTGCGCCACAAGCTACAGAGAAGTTGAGAAGATGGCGTGTAGTAAGCACATTTCAGTAAACGCAAAAGTTAAAACACTTTGTCGCACCGACTCACACGAATGCGCGAGATCTACGATTTTTTTGTGTGTGCAAGGATTAAATGCCCCACTTCATGACTTGTCTTCTGACATCCATAGCCTTGGCGTTGCTGGCGTAATCTCTCTTTTCTGTGCGGCTCCACTATAGGTTTGCAAAATAACCGGAACTCCGGACTCACTCAGCGTAATAAACTAGATTTGCGCCAAAACCACCCGCACAACAAAGGAGACAGCAGGGGCGCTTGCTTCAACCGTTTAATGAGCGTAAAAGCATCCTACATATTTAGCCTTCGCGGCGGCCGCATTTCGATGGGGGTGAAATGCGAAAACACCCGTGTACTTAGATTTAGGTGCACGTTAAAGAACCCTTGGTGGTGGAAATTTCCGGAGTTCTCCACTACGGCGTGCCTCATAATCAGAAAGTGGTCCATGGCACGTAAAACACCATATTTTTTTAATATATAACCTTCACAGACCCCTAGTGCATGGGCACGCCTAAAGAGCATCAAGTAGATTCGGGTAAAAATACACGTTATTTGAGTGAGCGCGAAATAAATGTCTGCTCGCCCTCGTACCGAAAAACAGATGTGTCAGTGAAGCAATTTGAGCCTGCTTTTCTAATGTAAAAAGCTTCCAAGGTTTCACGTGCTGTTTCCTGCCAGCCTCTACCCAAAATTCTCACATCTCGGAGCCGTGGAATACAGTTGGTGCAAGCCCTGCAGTGTTTTACTAGCCATTCGCCATCAATATTTTCTATATTTTTTGCATGTTCCAATTTCTGAAAATTTGTGGCCCCACGAAACGTTCAGTTCTCGACATCAGTCCTGGGCGCTAAGAAGCATAAGGTGCACCTAATTATAAAGAAACATTATGGGATTTTACGTGCCAAAACCACTTTCTGATTATGAGGCACGCCGCAGTGGGGGACTCCGGAAATTTGGACCACCTGGGGTTCTTTAACCTGCACCTAAATCTAAGCACACTGGTGTTTTCGCATTTTGCCCACATCGTAATGCGACCGTCGTGGCCGGGATTCGATCCCGCGACCTTGTGCTCATCAGCCCAAAACCATAGCCACTAAGCAACAACGGCGGCTGCACCTAATTAATGACTAGCTGCAACTGAGTACGTCGGGCCGCGAATTTTCATTAGTCTGCTTACTCGTTACCGCTTTTGGCAATGGATGTCGCCAAAAGAAGATTAATGAGATTGGCTATCAGCTTTAGAGGAGACAACAAATGGAGCAATCCCTAAAGGCGATAATGATTATGATGATGTGGAATCAAATTACCCGACTACTGCAGCCAGTGATAAACACCCTGCATTGAAAGGCCATGAGCACAAAGCTGGATGGCTGTTTGGCACTGGCCTACTATAGAAACGATTTTGGCGTGCTGAAGTGATTTGCTGATAGGTGGCGTCAAAGTAACGCACCTGCGTGTGGATCTTGGGTGCAGTACGTTATTGTGTGCAAGTCCTGGCATGCATTTAAAATATCGTTTCAAGTGCCTTGACCACGACCACAAGCAAGTACACACACACGAGCGCTTGTGTGTGTCCACTCAGTTGTTCACGTCGTCAATGCGATTAAAACAATCTTAAGAATACGTCTTATACCAATGAGGCCGTACGTCAGCGCTTGTCCCGGTACATACCTTACCTCTCAAGTGCACGCTCTGCTGGCTGTTTAGTGTTGATAAAAAAAATGAGCGCATCAATTAAACTTCCATGTTTCTCCGCGACGGCTAAAATCAGCATTGTTTCACCAACCGGCACCCTGTGTTTACATTGGTTATCAGGCACTATTAGCAAGCATTGATGTAGCAGACATTGTACACTGTTGCACAGATCGCTTCTTCGGACACCGTAGACTCTGTTTTCAACCTCTTTCCCAATTCATTGCCATGTTTTTTTCCGAATTTGTGAAATGAGATGGATAACCGATGAAAAAGCAGGGCAGTATGACTTTAAGCAAGGGCGCTGGTTTTTGTACTGTTACAGTTTGGTTCAGCTCGGATAAATGGTGTTTATTTCGTGTAACGTGTAGAAAGTGTAATCGGTGCAATAGGAAAGAAAATATAAGAACGGCAGACTCATGCGTGAAAACGTGTGTTCACGAGATCCTGCGTTGGCTTTCCAGCGCAAGACAGGTCCGGATGCGATCAACACCAGTTATCGCAGACTTATCGCATTTCATTGGGAAAAGCAAAACTGTCTTAGACCTCCAAGAAGCGCGTAAGCGCAGTTCCGAATAACTTCTATGGGCCTATGGAAATACCCATTGAGATTATGCGGAACAGCGCGTGAATTATATTTTAATCGAAACTCATAGAATTATACATAGCAAAATTTTAATATAATAATTTGAGCAGAATATTCTAGGGTGCGTAACGCAAGTAACGAATTGAAACCGGGTCATTTACTAGAAAATAATTTCGTAGTAAATACCAGCCTCTTCGCTGTATGAAGGGGCAGGACGTGTGTAGAGTAAACTACTGATGATCATTTGCAATGTGGGTAACGTGGTTTAAATCATCGGTTACGGTCATCAAAGAGGTATGACGTAATAATAAGTCATTTCTCTCGCATTTACTTCTAGATAGGCGCTGATTCTTTTTTTCTTCTTCAGGTAACCGCTGAAAGGCCTACGAATACAGGGATTTAACGTAATGGAATATCTGTCCGTAAAATTAATGCACCTATCTACGCCGTAGTTTCTAACAAAGTCGACGTTAGGGCGAAGTTTCTAGGGAACAATTGGCGCCAGTTTAATGGCGTACACGCTAATAGCGGCGCAAGACCATGCGAAGAGGCTGGTGGCGGAACAACGGGAGGATAACGAGGAAGAATACACGGGGGATTGCTGCGTGTGTATATTAGCCGATTAAATTATTCGAAGTAGACCCCGCACCACGTCTTATAGAATCTCTTGAAAGGCGCTCTCTGTGGCAGGGTTTCCTTGTGGTGCCGATGCCTCAATACTGCGGGAAACAATGAAGACCCGCGAAATCTCTTGTATCGCAAGGCAGCCACATCTGTTATTGTCGATGGACGCATCCTGAGTGTGCTAAGTCTCCACGTGGCTTTAAAGCTTTTAAACGCCGCAGGGATAGACACTGCTTGTCTGCGAGTATCATCGTAAGAGCGAGGCCAACAATGCTGCCCTTTTCAACGCCTCTGCATTTGGCTGCCAGCATTCTCGCTGAGCTGTGAGCTATTGAGAAGGTAGACGACACTTATTTCGTCAGGCTACAAAGGAGGTCATGCGCAAATAACAGCTGTTCTTTGCACACAACAACGGAGGAGACACAGAGAGAAAGGATGGTGATAGCTTACCCCAGAATCCCGTTGCTCTATTATGGCGAATTCTCACTGCGGCTTGAAGAACGCTACAATGAGATTACGCGGCATTCGGGTGCGCCTCAGGAGAATAAGAACGAGGTTTCCAAAGAACGCGTAGGAAAGGAGCTTCTCTTTCTTCTTCGAATTCACGAGAATGAAACAATGCCTACGTAGGGGCTTCATATTGGTGGACGATAGGAAGGACAGATTGACGAATATTGTAAGGGTTGTGTTTGAAACGGAGTGGTAAGTGGTGCCACCATGCTCTTTACTTCAACCAACTAAGAGAACAGGGGTAATTGGAGATCGCCGGGAGAGGTCTTCTTTCTGCAGTGGATGCGAAACTAGGCTGATGATAATGGCACAAGGTAGTTAGTTGAGCAAACGCTCGTTGCTCCTCTCGCAATGCTCCTTCTTGCCAACATCTTGCAGGGCAGCTTAGCCTACGGCTCTTGCTAGCGAGTCTGGAAAAGTACCCGACTGCATGTCCGACTGTATGGAGAGGGAGGACTTGTCCTTTGTGCGTTACTTATTTTTTCCGCGATGACGCTTCAACTCAGAGATATCAGGTGGAGGGCGATAAGCGGATCAAAATTAAAGAGCCGTTCTTTTGGCATTGTATTCTGGGTGCCTCAGTCCACATCTCTCTCTCTCTCTCTCTCTCTCTCTCTCTCATATATATATATATATATATATATATATATATATATATATATATATATATATATATATATATATGTGTGTGTGAGTTTCAGCGGACACTCTAAAAATCTTTAAAAGTTGCCTGTTGCAGATACCAGAATTCTACTCCTTGAGCTGGTCAACTCGAAGCGGCGGCCAACACTTGTATTAAAGTGGAAAGTTGGGCGGGTTGGTATGCATTCATATTGGGAACAGCGCGAACAAGACGACGACGGACACAGGACACACAGGACCGCGCTCGTCCTGTGTCCTTTCACTCCGTCGTCGTCTTGTTCGCGCTGTTCCCAATATGAATGGACAACACTTGCACAAAAAAATTGAGATGCAAAATCAAATAATTAATAAAAGTTCACTGATTATATTTTTAACTACTTACATTATGGCCCGTGCTGCAATTTAGAAATTATAGCCATGGAGTTCGCAAGGCCGATCCACTTGGAACGAATTTTCTATACGACACCAGTTTCGAGATACAAATTCCCGAACTTTGCGGAGAAATGCATTGGCGTTCCAGTTAATTTGATAACAAAACGTCGTTTTGTGCACTGAAGCACACAAGGGGGGTAGGAGATCGCAAGCCTTTGTAAAGAATTTTCAGACAATGAGAGTTGATGCTCTACTACATTCTTGCATCTCTGAAGCTTTCAAGGCGATGTGACGTTGCCTGACTTAACAGGGCACGTGTTATTGGCTGAAACGCTAGCGTCGCCTAACGGCGCACAAGCGAAGCAAACTGAATGTACAGCCGCAATCATTAGGAAATGTCTGGGTACACGTGATGGTTATTCGGTAGCGAGGAATTGTCTTTTTTTATGACCTTTCGTACGGGAACCGTAAAAAACCTTGCCCGACACTATGCATCTACGTGCACTAGGCCGCTTCATTGATGCGAATGTCCCAAACAAAAAGTAACGCACAACATCGTTCTGTCGCGAGTAGGTCAATTTACCACGATGTAAAAAAAAAAAAAAAAGGTGTGGCCCAAGCCATGCGCCAGACATTGCAGTACCATCTATATCGAGGAAGAATTCCCTACGAAGCCGCTTTTTTGCAACGGCACTTACTGCAGCAAGTTGTGGCCCGCAACTCCAAAGGAAATCACTCTAGCACACATGCTTATTCCCGAGCAAATGTAAATGCTCAGTCTTCCAAATCCATGCGTAACCTTCCTCAATGAGCCACGTACATGAATAGATTACAGTGTAAAAGCACATGCAAAGGATTATAAGGCAACTCCAGTAATCTTTTGTTTTTCACTGTTCTCAGCAAACTTTTAACCCTTCTCTTCTGTGGATTGCAATCCCGTGCTTGGTGTGCGCGCAAGAAACAGCACTTTGAAGATCCCGCGATGCAACCATGTCAGACAGCCCAGTCGGCCATGCCCAGAAAATGAAGACGTCAGCATGTGTCTCGTGCCGCCATACGGTGCGGCTGAATATCATCTGCCCAGTGCGCTTCGACATGTCCAAATCTCACAGAAGCCGCGTGCCTTATCTCATTAACCAATACAGGTAACCAAAATGTGCCTCCAGCAACGTGTCTCAGCAGGTATACCGGTCTTCTTGAATTTTGAAGTCTTCTTACGGATAGTTTCCGTGTCCTTCTCCTTGCACTATCATTCTAGTTGCGCTCTTTTATCGGCTATAGATCACGAATGATTCTCGCGTTTTTGAACAGGTTCACTGAAAAAAAAATGACAAAGTAAAATGCAGCCAGCAGCATTTCTGCTCACTCGCTGGGTGAGTTATGGGCTTTCGATCTTTTGCTTGATTTGCCTAAGTCCTTCACTGCTTCGACGAAACACCACAGAAGATGGAAGGCGACTGCAGCCGGTCTGCACCTCTGTGATATCGATGCGACGTGTGGAAGTTGCCTCTACATGACGTCACCGAGCCATCAGGCGCACCGAGAAAACAGCAGAACATTCCCCGAGCGGAATGTGAACGAGAAGTATGTCGATTTTGCTTCTTCTTTTGCGAACCTACACAACCGTGTCGACAGATGATCACGTTTTCCTTCCACTGTCGCGGAGGACGATTCCGGCGATAGGAGAACGAAAGCGTCGAAACAAAGAGTCGCCTGCGATGTCTCTTTTTTTTCGGTTGGACCACGATATATACCGTGTAGACTCGTGCAGGGGCTGCACTCGTGTAAGGGCAGGATGCTCTCTTTATGCGAGTGCAGTACGTAATTGAGTGTACACGGCATTGCCTTCGGGCAACGCGTTCGTTACAACGCACGAATCTGCATAGGCAGCTTGGTGCGTTTACAGGCTGTAACTGGATAGCTTCTCTCACTACAAGCTCTTTGTAGGGTCAATGGTGCATGCTGTCTTCTCTACGGACAATCAAATACCAACATAGATGGGTATATCCCGTTGTGTTCGCCATCTAACACAGAACGTCCCTTTTGTTTGGCTCCCGCGTAATTGTGTCATACTGCCAGCTGCTTTCTATGTCGACATATTAGCTGCGTTTTGGGCCCAAATAATTGGCCCTGGGCCCCGGCCGTGATGTCTCATTATGATGTGCGCGCTAAGGGAATAGAGACCAAGTCCGAGGCAGCATAATTTCGGTGAGGGCAGGATGAAAAGAACACTAGTACACCACCCCTATGTGCATGTTTGCCCTTTAATTACTTATTTGTGGAGCATCGAATTGTGCGACGCTTACATTTTTAGTGAATTCACCCCCTTCTTGCGCCTGAAAACTATTGTTTGAAATATAAATTACGTGTGTGTTTCTCTTTCACAGTAACTCAAAATTATGAGAAAAAGAAAAGCCTCTGCTCTTAAAGGAGACTTTACCTTAGAACGCCTTCAAATTTGACCGAAGTCATGCGAACAGATGTTACACCCAAGCACTTCCACCAAGATGTTACGTGGAGGCAGACACAACAGGGTAACCTATTTACAATATATTTACAAGGACAGCACGCACTGAACCATATGGTCGACTGCGCGCGCCAGATCAAAAGCGCCTTCTTCATCGACGTTCCTCTAGAGGGATATTGCCGTAACAATATGTTATTATGCGAAAACCAAGCTGAAGAGCGAGTTTGAAATTTACACCAGCAAAGCGTCGTAATTTGCGTGCTCACCCAGCACAGTTCTTAATCGGTCATATTGGTACGACGATCGAGCTACGTTAACTACAGTTCTGATTCGGTAGTTAGAGGGCTGGAAACGGTAGCCGTTATATTTTGCTCCGATGCCGGTATACTACGGCGTACCTTGTCGGTGTCGCCACGGAGGTGTACGAAGCAAGGCCTGTGTCGCTAATCGAATCTGCTATGCAGAACGCGCGAAAACGTAGTAACGTTTGTTTGCTGAAGGCTACCACACATAACACCCCATTGCAAGATGTGGTAAGCCCAGAAACATTCTAATGCATTGAAAAAAAAATGAAAGAGATACTAAGAAAAAGAACACAAAATAAATACACAGAAAGAAGACGTAAATTCTGTGCGTCATATCTTCTCAACAGGTGTGCTTGGTCACTGCACTGTATGTTTTTATTGTATTTGCTTTCGCACTAATTCGGGTACCCTCTTTCCTTCTCTTCCGTTCAACTCATACAGCCGTGCATGGTTCAAATAAAGACAGATCTGCATCACCATACAATTTTATTCTTATTCAAATTGGCTCCCTTTATATGCTGATTACTCGCAAAGCATTCGCAGCACACAAGGCTACCGGAAGCAAACCTAGCAAGCTTCCTGCATCTTACGTAATTTAGGAACATTCGCGAGTCTTTCTGCAAGAGCTACGCCATCGGGCGCAACCTCTTCCCACTTTCGTCATTCATCGGCCGGTTCGATGACTTGCCGAAAATCAGTGTGCCATTCTGTTTCACAACAACAGCCACACCCTTTGCAATCGACACTGAAGAGGACCATTTGCCTAGAGTGATACATACGCATGTTATCCGAAACGCTGCCAATAGGATTAATTCAGTGGATGCAATTATTGGCGAGCTTCATTAGCAAGACTTCCTACGGAACTAATTACGCACGCTAATTAATCGGTTTAGGCGCGCAAGACTGTGGAGGTACTCTTCGGTGGCGCCAAGCGCTTCGAGGGGGTTGATTATTTATTCGGGGCAAAACATTCCAGTCGACGAATGAAACGATGACCTCCATTATCAGGGGGCGAAACAAGAGGAACCTTAATTGAAAATAGTCCTCCTATTGCTTTGTTTCTTGTTATTTCAGCCTTACCCGAGGCAAATAGAGGCATCTAAAAGAACGGAGCAATATCTCGCAGGATTGGTTGCTAGGTTGGCTGATGAGTTTGGCTTCTCTGTGACACGAAGCACAGCTTATATATACTACAGGCGCATGTGCGGTACTGCTTCACTTTTCGTCTTTCCTTTTAATAATGACGGCACCATATGCGTCCTAAAAAAAAGTGTATTTTTATATTGACTCTCGTACCGTCTCTGGTCATGAGCGGTATATACTTTCTGTCTGTTAGCAGCGCTTTATCTATAGATTCTGTCCTTATGTCCAAAATGTTCAGGTTTTTCCACATAGCAAACGTTTGGAAATGCAGTTCTTAACTTTAGAAGCTCAGAAGCTTGGGCGAGCTTGTATGATGACATGTTATAGCTGTACAGCTAGAAAAACTAACACATGAAGTAAAGGTCATGTGGTCATGTCCCTTAATTAACTCACGTCTCCGTTTTTACTGGCGACGCAGTTCTCCCTTCCAGTGTTTAAGTACGTCACAATCAATACAAAGGCCGCCAGTCAATAAAGAGGTACTGGCATTGCATTTTCGACTTCTCATTTCGTTTTCCGTAAGTCAAAGACCTAGAGCTTGTAAACCTATAGAAACGCGCAGGGACCGAGCTCAAGTTAATGTAGTGGGATTTCTACGATCAAGTTTCGCATTTGCTTCCAAGGAGGTGTGTGTCATGACATCATGCCGACGTCAAAGTGATCACGTGGTGTCAGAACATCGAAACGTTTTGACATTCGGTCCAGCTATGTCGGTGATCTGTTAATGCTGCTATACATCTGGTGAAGCGCAGTGAGCAGCAGCTTAGCCGACCACCTTGTGAGCCCGAGCGAGTGTGGACACGTCACGGTGTCCAGCTCCAAGCTCACTACATCTGCGCCGTGGCGCCATCCCTCGTACGACTTTTGCTCGCATCTTTGCTGCCGCCTTTTGATGTCAGCCAGTTCTACGACCAAACCCTCGTGCCCAGTGCGCTCTCAATATGGATAACCAAAACCTATAGGTCCCCACGTAGGCCTGTGTGATCATACGCGAATATTGTCCGTAGCATACGGGTATACCTGTCATTTTACATGTGAAAAACGAGTGGGCCTCACTTTACACGCCAAACGTTTTCTGAAGGTAGTATGTATAAGGAAAATAAATAGCGGCATTTGACATAAAACTTCCCCAATTAGTCCAGCCTCATGCGCTGGACGCTCTCAACTTTGGTCCATGAAAGCAGGGGACGTATTCTGCAACGATCACTTTCGCCGGCAATGTCCACTCCGCGATAGGATTGCCGTCAGGCTGATTGGCTGGTTGGGTAAACTCGGATCAGCTGATTGGCTGGTCGAGCATGACCTCACGCGAAGGCGATAATATCTCCGAAGTGATCGTCGCAGAATACGTTCCCAGCAGACGGTATACAGTGGCTGTCATTCGCTGGCAAGCGCTTTTGTTGGCGTTCGTACTGTTCAGTGAATTCGGAAGAATTAAAAATAGTGCAATGTTCGGATCAGTTAGCGGCACGCTAATGGGGTCGCACATTTGAGCAGGCAACCACGGGACCTTGTCTTGACGCTTCATACGCTCCACTGCTTCGCACACTTCATAGCCAGATTCGAGTAACTGTCGATTCTCTTTGCGGAAGTTCTAAGCATCACGCAAACGTAGAGTGTTGTAGAGGCGCACAGATAAGAAGGCACGGAGCAGTGCGAGCTTTTTCGGGTGGAACTTTTGCCGTCTGCAACGCTTGGCGGGAGAATGTGTTCGGATCTCGGAGGACGCACGTACTCGTGCTTCACGGGGGTCGCAAATGGCCGTCGCTTTGGGAAAGCGCTGTTGTCGGCTAGTGAAATTACTTACCGCTGATTCTCGCATCGCGCGGTTTGTAAAAAGGATGCCAAAAAGTTAGTTAATGTAGTTTAGTGGACCCTAATGAATTTCAAGCCTGGATATGGGTCGAGAATGGCGAAGCAGTTGGTGAGGCCCGTGGCTTGTTGCAAGGCAACAAGCCATATTGGCAAGCAGTTACTACAAAGGAACTTTTCTCTTCAATCATTACTGAAAGCTTTTGTACAAAATGAAAATAAAAATGAAGGGAGGTTACTGCGGAGTGAGTAAAGTATCTAAGAAGTTCTACCTTTCTTGCAAATTGGTTTCCCATATTTTTCCTCTCCATCTGTCCTTCACTGTGGGATAGCAAAATCAATTTTTACTTCTGCCTTCCTTGCATTATTCTTTTTTTTTCTTACCTCCTTCTCTCTTTTTTTTTTCTCTACGGGAACGTTCCATATAACATTCCCTTTGCTCCGCATGCTTTCTGAATAATCCTCGCGGAATCTTTGCAACTCATAAAAATATTTCATATAATTTTCGTAAGACTCGTATGGAAAACGTATAGATTTACTTCGATTCATGTACGCTGCAGTAATTCTAGGGGCACAAACAAAACCAATGAAACGTTCAGCGTATAGTGAACGTCTCTGTGCAGTTTACTTTCTTTATTCCTAGCTTGTTTTATTCCTAGTGACTGGGCAGTTACAATCAAGACTCCTTCGAGTACATAATCATGCACTGCAAAAAGATATAACTCATATTAAATTCAGCACTTAAGACTAATTACTTTTATCACACGAATTCTTTTTTTCGCAGATTTATTCCGCCAGTCCTATATCCTCCATAACACGAAGCGTCGCTCATTTTCCAAAGAATGTCCTCGGAATAAAGCAGTGCAAAGAGACGTTTATACTCCAATCCCCCGCTTTTTCCTGTTTAGTCAAAATGTTATCTATTCTTCAATAAACTTCAAAAAATAATGCTTATTTCATCTTAATTCATTCAATCAACTAATCTTGCTACGGCCAGCAACACTTGTAGTCAGGTAATCTTGTAATTGTAAGAGCGTCAGTTGTTGAATATGATCTTTCATCTCTTCTCTTTTTTAAGAGGAAGTCACTTTACAAACTTTCCGCCCATGACAATACAAAGACACTCTAATAGCGTGGAACTAACCCTGTTAAAAAAACAGAAAACGTGCTCACTTATTAACCCCGAAGCACTTGTGTGCTCTAAGAGCATTTTCCCGTTGGCGCCCCTGCGTTGGCGCAAGATACATTGCTTTATAATGTAATTGGATGGTTCATGTAATCCTAATATATTTAATGTGATATTACGCTACCATCTCTATGAGAAAACTCTCATGATTGAATCGTCCATCCCAACGGGGCTCCTCTGGAGATTTCGGTAGTTCCTGTACCAGAGAAAATGCTAGACTGATAGTATTCTCAATAATTATAGCCCAATTTATTAGCTTTGAGCGCCGCTTCAAAAGAGTGAAAAGCTGACTCCTCCTTTTTTTCCTACACCGTTCTTCAAATCATTGTGTGGCAGGCCTGGTTGTCGTAGATTGTTACCCCAGCTCGCAAAATCACCGAGTATTTACCGCCTGTTATTTTCAGTGCCAACTGCTTACGAGACACGCTACACTCAAACAACGCTTTCTAATGGCCTCTCCAAAACGTTACCCCGTTCACTGATTTTAGTTTCTCGTGTCTCATATTTAGCTTCACGACTGAAGCATTGTGCTTATTTGTTTATTCAGAGCAGCTCTAATGCTTCTCTGACAAACACATGCTACTCTGAAGCGTGATGCTTCACGCTCCGTCTGTATCAACATCGTCTCTCTATCTTTCTAACGTGATTGATTATGGCGCTTCAGCGCACCTCCTAATCCAATTTGTGCTGCTTCGTCACACGACAGTCTCTTTGAGACCAACTGCACCCCTCCACCCCCCCCCCCCCCCTCCCACGCACCACGGGCAATCTCGCGATTGTAACTCAATTTCCGTCTCCTAAAGGATTCATGAGGCCGGATAATTGGTCGCTAACGAAACGAAAGAAAGGAGGTGCTATCTCTATAGACTGAAGTAAGTTAATTTCACGAAGTGAATAATGACCCGTGTGAGACATGCAAATTACGACGGCTCAATGGTGTAACAAGGAAATTTTCGGGGTAGCGAAGCGCACAGGCGAATGTTGACACATGTATCTCTTTTGCGATGTATTCCTGGTAAGCAGTAACTTCAAGGGGCGGTGGGAGCCAGGTTGGGCTCCCCGCAGCCCTTGAAGTTTCACGCCAGGTAGAGCACGTGCGCAGTGACACACCTGGCTACACATCTATGCTGGTGCACTCTCTGGGTTCTCGGTTTGATGTTAACGTTGATTTATTTATGATTGGCCGAAGTGTAACACTTCATGCCTTAAGATATCTAAGATAAACTGAATCGGCCGAATTTACAGCCAAACGTTCCCCTGCTGCATCTCACATTAAACTCTCAAAAGAACACGCTGCAAACTAAACTGTACCACGAAAGCAGTGTGGCTGTCTCTATACGAACACCTGCGCAATTCTTGTTCTCCGCTTGGGTGCTTGGGTATGTATGCTGGAATAAGTTATTCTTTAGCATACATTTCCGCGAAGAAACGGTAAGAGTAAAGTAAAGCTCCGGTCCCACTATAAACTCCTAACAAAATTGCTGCAGAACTTACATCATGATGAATGTGGCGATTAGCAGTGAAGCTATCAAGTGACACACTGTACAGCAACCACCACACGACTTTTATGTATGAGGTGTGTATGCAGCCGTGAATCTGTTTTCTAGGCAGACTGTTCCATCTAGCGGAGCTGCCGCGAGGTTGCCGCGGGGCGCATGTCTGAATATTTATGAAACGCGTTTGATTCCGTCCAGCATCTGCTATATATTCACTGATTTATTTTTGTGATTAAAGAGGGACACAGCCGATCGCTCATACCGAGTCACCACGTCAACACGTTTTTTGCTAAAAGTATGCAAGCACACAGGGAAATGCAGAGGTTACAAATGTGAAGACAATAAATAACAGTCAAACTGGCACATGTCGCCAGCGGCATACACAACAATGGTGTAGCTGTGCGACATACACAGCATTGTCGCAGCTATAAACAAGGAAACAACCTTGCTAATATGCACGCAGAAACAGAGACAACGATACAGGATTGTGACCATCATAAAAATAAATACATGAAAACATTTCAAAGTTTTCATACAAAACACTAAAACACTTTCACAATATTTTTAAAACAGTCGGACAGTATTCACATCATGGGCCAGGGAAACAATAAACAGCGATTTATTCAGAAACAGGTTGAGGGCATACTGTGTCAACTGTGATCCATACTACGGTCAAATACGAGGATTAACCAAATCTGAAGTTGTAAAACCATAAACGTAAAGTGTTGCAGGTTGGTCTAGCAGATGGTTTCAAAGGCGGTTACCTCAGCATAGTAGCCCAGTGCTCTCCTTTTAGACCATGAACTACCTAGTTGTCCATGTTGGTGAGAGAACGATTAGGAACAAACACAGAAACATTGAACCTAACATAAGCATCGCGTGGAGCGTCTGATGTATCCTAATAGTTATAAGTGCACTAAAATTAGGGAACATCAGGTTAAACGTCAGCGGCACAGCTGCACCTCGTTGTGCATTAATGATATCAGCGTACGTCGTAATGACTTTTGAATAACAGGAGAATGTGATGACACGAAAACTGATTAATAGAGGACATAGAAAATGAAAGGTACATAGTAGCTCTCTACTGAATATGGCAAATTGAGGACGAAATCACGAAACTATGTGACAAAAAAAGTTTTCCGTGCATTCAATACAGCAGTGAAGAATCTTGACAGACGTTCACGAAACCCTCAAGCTAGTTCTTTTAAGTCATATTAGCCGACTCATATCGGTCGGTAGCATTTCACCTCATACAACAACTACAGAAATTCTGAGAATTCTCTACTAATACGCAAGAATTGATTGGCATGGCTGTGACTTCATTTTTACTCAGCTTCGCTTGCTTGCTTTTCCTAGCTTATGCGCGTCTACCCATGGGCTTTCCGGGGGTAAAGAATAATTAGGATTTAATAGACAATTGTCACATTTTTGCCCCAACAGTTGAAAGTAGAGCGCCTTGCCCTGTCATTGTTCTTTCTTGGGTGAGCTGTCTCTGTTGGCGCTTAATCTCTTTAAAAGCTGTGAGCCAACTAGCCCCACAACGTGTTCTACTGCGGTCCCTTTCGTTTGCCGCCAAATTTTCAAGGAAACCGACAACGGTGTTCCCACATGAAGCGAGCAGTTTCACATGGCTGCATGATAAGAGCACACAGAAAGAACCGCCAGCGCAGTCACGTCAAAACTACGCGATGCGTAAAACAGGGCCATGCAGGGGAATCCATGCACGCATGCCCGCCACTCAGTCGACAACAAAGTGCGCTAGTGGAACTCCTTGACTCTGCGCAATCATCGTGCATGTTGCAACTTTCGTGTGACTTGGCTTGCATATAGCCTGTCTCCATTTCGAGCATATAAATTCTTCGGACGCAAATTGCAGCAGAAGCAAGAGGAACTCAGCCTTGACTTATAAAGGCCGTAAATAACACGCAAAATGGAAGCAAGTTTTGCGAGGAATACTGAACGCCAGAAATCCGCTTGATGCGCCGCGACATGGAAGCTTACAACGACAGAAAGCTGAGCTTGTTGGTAAGGATTCGTTATGCAAAAAGGAGATGAGGCACGCAGACAGGACACAAGAGAAGATTGTTGTCCACTTCTCTGCTCTTGTGTCCTGTCGGCACGCCTCACCTCTTTTTTTTGCACATGGAAGCTGACGTTCGTGGTTTTGATAGGCATGCGGCCAGCAGACTGGAGAGCTTTGACAGCAGAAACTTGCAGTGGACGCTGCTTAAACAGACCTTAAGTATAACGCGTTTAATGTATAAGATATCAGTTCATGCCATTCTCTAAGGCTGGCTTCTTTACTACGACAAAAAACATTTTTTTTAGAAAAAGAATAAGCGGGCGAAGTACAACTAGAGTCGACATCACTCATAGTAAGCACGAATTGTTTCTTTAGAATAGAGCAGTCCCTCATAAGTGGTTTCGTCCTAGCTCTCTTGCGCTATAACAGATGAAACATTGAATCCTTCTTGGAAAGTACGACAAATCTTGGTCCGTCAACTTGAATTTGGCATGCGAATGTGTACTAGGAATCACTCGTGATAGGATCTTGTTTTTGTTAATAATTTGGTATTCGGTATGCTTATTGAGCCTCTGTGGCCTCTAAAATGCTAACTTGGGGAGTCTCATTGCATGCCTCCAAATGAGGGTACATGTATATTTTGAGGTGCGACCACGTGGAGACATCACCGACAAGCATGCAAGCAAACACTCCGTAAACTTCACTTTCAAGTGACGCAACCTTTGGAGATGTACTCGTCAAGACATCTCATTTAAAAGGCTGTAAGTCTTGCTAGTTTTCCGAAAAAGAGAGAGCGTTACGACGACGTCAGCAGATTTCGATTAACGACAGACGGACACGTCGCAAACCTTTTACCACCGAATTCATCTGGGCCGAATGTGCAGTTTATGTTCCCTGCCGTGGGAGCCTTTCCTGCGTAAATACAACGGCACAATAAAGGTGGCGAGGTTAAGCCCTTTTCATGATTACCTTCACGGAAACCAATCCATAAGTAAGTGTGTAGATCAGTGACTCTTGGTCGTCACGCTTCTTTCCACAGTGTGCCCTCACGATCATGCCCCAGAGCGTTCCGGGACTCCAAAATTACGGTAGAACTCATCTCACGGTGACTGTTGCTTTGGTACTGTTAAACTGTTCTTACGACCTCGCTTGGAAATTGGAACTCGAAGCCCATTTTCGTTTAAATTGGCTACAGCATCGGCAATGTCGGGTTCGTGAGACGAAGTACCTTAGTTTAGATAACGAAATGTTCGCCATAGGATTGCCACTGCGGTACGTGCCATGTGCAACATCGCACTTGTCTTACTTCGGTTTCCAGTTCTGACGGTTCGGGCATTGGCTACGCAAATAAAACTTTAAGCACAGTGAAACTTGGAAGATGCGGCAATACAAAGAAGATTGCAGTAGAATGAATAACTAAATATGTGCGTTGGTAGGATTCCCCCCCCCCAAAAAAAAGAAGAAAGATAAGAGAACCTGAGCACCGCAAAGTTCAATTTATTGAGAAGCAGTTCCATTGTGAAGAAGTCGTGTGAGGGCCCAAACATAAAATTTTTAATGACTTGTTCATTTTGGTCAGCGTCTATTTTGTTTTCTTCACCTCAAACCTCATGTTACGCATAGATTGAGTTAGAAAAGATGCAATACTCGCTGCACTCAAATGACTTTAAAGTAGGAAAAATAATGACCCCAATAACGCCAAAATATTACGCACACTCCCTATTCGCCTGACGTAAACAATAAAGTAACAGGCAAACGTAGAATGCATAACTTCGTCGTGAGCCGTCAAAATACATAATTTCTTGATTTTGCTGAAGTGCTAATGATCTGTGCAGGTGCAAGCGTTGATTGTTTATAACGCTGCAGAACCCAACGACAAATCATGCATCTTGACTTCTGTGACGACACGATATGTTTGTTTTAACAAACAACGTTCTGCAAGAACACTATATTTATTGTGTTAAATAAACAAACATTCTAACATATTTTCAATTAAGTTTGGAGCTGAAGATAAACAACCATGCATTTGTTCCTCATATTCTATGTTCCGCTCTGGCCACAATGTTCGCACGTTTAGGTGACATGCTGAAGGGTGTCCGTGAATGCACAGATATTTCGCGATAACAATTTGATTATGTGTACCTGATTTTGAGCGCTAGCTACATTGCACTGGAACTCTGTGCGGTACGATATTATATTTTTTACATTTGAACAGCAGTAAAAGCTTGCTCGTAAAGCACGACCTAGGCATTGTTCAGTTTCAAATATTATGAACGAAAACGAAAAAAACCGACGACTAAGTTCGGCAGTTTTTAAAGAGTAGCAAAGAACCGGAGCCAAACTTTTCGCATTCGTAGCTAATTTTATGAGGATACCGCGCCTTGGGCACTCGTATCCAGCAAGTTGTCCAGGGACTGCACGCCTTTTTGTGGCGCAGACTACAATGCCTGCGCAGAATAATGTATATGAAACAGCAAGCCCTCCTGCAAGAGGAATCTCGGCTATATGAGGATAAACGATGTATATGAATTCATTCATTGCCTACGACCTGAGGCCACGTGTGTACTTACTCGGTCTTTCTTTATCTTTCTTGGTTCAGTTTCTTCGTTTACACTTCACTTAGTATCTAATAAAAAACGTTTACTCACAGACACAGTCAACGACTCGCCCTAAGGAAGGCCAATACGCGACAATATATGGCACATCTCCTCCCAGTCATGCAGAAACAAACTTTCAGCCTCAGACAATTGCTCGCTGGGACAGTCTGAGCATTGAGAGAAAGCAATTGGGCGTCTGCTGTTAGCACACCATTAAGAACACAAGGTCTTTCTGTCCTCGACGCCACGTTGCTTTTGGTCCTCTGACATAGTACACTAGAATCCCGAAAGGCAATCAAGAGAAGAACATAACGGAAGATTTTCGATAATGGTGGCACAGCCGGCTAATACGATCTCGCATTGGCGACGTTTGCACGGACTCGTAACCTTGGGTTGTCCGTGATGAGAAAGACTGCATGTACAACGTATTCAAGTATTCTTTTGACCAGACTGCTGCGCATGCGCAGACGTCTTTGCTTTGAGCCGTGTAGCAAAGTCCTACCACTGGAGAAGAAGAAAATGCCAGGAAGTAATGGCACATGCATGTGCCGTCAGTTCACTGTGAGTTATGCGATAACTACAAACGAAGTGTTCCGGTCTCATTCTCAAAGCCAGTCTCGAATGGAATGAAATATTCAGCTATAGCTGGAGGCAAGACAATGGACACCAGAAAACACTCCTTCACTTTCATTCGGGCATACATGTAGCGCATATAGAACATTCAGCATTATGAAAAGGTTTGAAGAAATAAAGAAAAGCATAGGGCGTTGGCTTTTCCAATAATAAACTTTTGTTATTTGTCATTGCCTCAGAAGCACGGTACTATGTAGATTTGTACTAAACTATAATACACTCTGAATCTTTTTATCCTCGCCTTTTTTTATAGAATTTCTGATAAGTGGATCAAGAGAGACGGCACATACATCGGAAAAGGTGAGAAACAGCCCATTTTTTATGTATTACCCATGGTTCAGGTTGGGACTGTGTCGATGAAGTCATGTTGACTAGACCCGTCAGAACTTATGACAAAGAAGCGAAAATAAATCGACAGCAATATATATGAATTAGATTGCATTCAGAAGTTGCCGCAAGTAACAATGGTGTGCCGCCATAGTCTATTCAGAATAATAGTTAGTGATGGGTCTAATTACGAGACTTTTGTTTCAGGTAAATTTCCAGGTCTTCTTTCTGTTTGTTTCTCTCTGCCTTTCCTACCGCACTAGAATTTTTTGCATCCGTTGACAACGTAATAGTTCATAAATATTATCGGCTCTTTAAGCGCACCAATGGCTCTTGACAAAAGCGCTATTTAGGTGATCGTAATCAAATAGTGAGACAGACGACAAAGACAAGAAGCCTATTCAAGGCGTCTCCGCTACTGGTAAGGTCGTCGTCTGTCGTATGTGGCTCCATGATCTTAAAAATGAATGAAGTCAAACTCGCTAACTCTCGGCTCTAACTGCTTTTCTACTGCACTGGGACACTGTGGTAGTTAGTGCTCTGAACTGGCAGACATGACGTCAACGAACGCTACTCTGGGAACACGCGTTCTGACTCTATACCTACGTTCTCTGACTCTCTGCTCGACTCTACTTGTCTAATGCATTATACGTGGGCATAGCAAGTCTAACCAAGGACCTGCCGTTGCGAAAATGTAGCCGCGTGGGCGTACTCACGCAATTTTCGCACTTCGTTTTTTTGTTTTCGTGGCACAACCTACGCGCTTGGTCCTGCAAGACGCTCACTTTTCTCGGCGCGATAGCCTTGTAGTTTCGAGCTCTGTAAAGGACCCAGTTGAATGTCTAACGATAACACTCTTTCGCAAGTTACACGTGGGACTTGTACTGGTGCCTCACTGAAGTAGCGTTGCTCTCTTTGTCGAATGCCTTCCTGTTCTCGGGAGGACTGCAGCTCTTACCTGCCATTGCTTAACGCGCTTGTTACGCGCAGGGCATCACTTATTTAAGGGAATATTTATGGATCCCTCGAAGCCCCATTTCGGGGTGTTTCGGAGGAGCAAGTACGGAAAAAGCCACTGCCCCCATTCAAATTTGGTACAAAAGGGATTTCATGAAATGCGTGGTGACACACATAAACGAAAAAAAGTAGAATACATAACTAGCAACGCAGAATAAGACAGGTTAGCAGGTGAATTGTTCCGAAGTTCATAGCTTAAATTTATTTGCATTGCACTCAATGATGATATATTCGGGCAACTCATCCGAATCTATAATCATAGCAGGCAAGAAGGACTGGTTAAACGCCAGAGTCAGGTCACTTAAGCGCTTAACGCTTGGGCATATACAGCGTGTTCCATTTTATACAGTCGAGAATGACAGAGAACCGGATGGTGTACCACGGCATAAACTGACACACCACCAGGGGAGATATCTTGGAGACGACTTCGTTCTGCAAGGGACATGCTACAAAAATAAGATAATGGTGACGGCGATGATTGCGATGACTGTGTACCACGGTTTATAGCTTAGATTAATGTTGGATCCTCCCTGTAATCCTCGAAATCTGGAGTACGTTCACTAAGTGGGTAAGTTGGGTTAAACTACGGGTCAACTGCTCAAACAATGGATAAAATATAAAAGTCAAGATTAGATTTGGGTGGTGGCCACGTGAACCTGAGCAGAGGAGGACAATTATTGCGCTAACCAAATACTGGAAGGAAAAAAGAACGGGTGAGAGAACGAAGGCAGGAGCTGGCGGCTCTGCGTTACTGAAGGCGAACAATAGCCGTACGCCGCATGAGTGGATAGTGAAAATAAACCAGTGAGCACAAAACGATGTAAGATAGAACGCAAATCGACGCTGGCCGCATGTGATACAAGGACAGGAACCCGGGAGAAGGAAAAATAGAAGGCAGGGAGGTTAACGAAAATAACATCCGGTTGGCTACCCTACACTGGGGGAATGGGAAAGGGGGAAAACAAGGATAAAGGGAGAGAGAGGAGGGAAGGAAAGAAGGAAATTGCGGCAAGTTCGCTGACGCGTGTGGTTTTACAGAAACAACACTCGTCCCAAAAAGATACCAGTGCCGACGAGGAGGATGCGCTGTCTTAAGTTATTGCATGGAAGACGGCATACGGTTTGAGAGACACGGCTGCTTTGAGTGCAGGCTTCGGTTCGTGGAAGCGGATTGTGAAGGGTTCGGGCTGAGGGGTGAGGCGGGGAAGGGTACCTTCAGCTGAGCGATCCTGATGACGTTGGTAGCTTATGCGAGGAAATCAGAGGCGATTCGTGGCAGCTGACAGAAGACTATCACACTGAGCTGGAACGCTTCTAACGCTTCTTCTATTCGTTTACCCCGTACATGCCTGAGCACACAATAGCTTTCGCCGTTATGGCCCAAGACATCTGGAGAAAATATGCCCAAAGGGGAAATGAGGCTACGTGAGGATAGAAGCATCCTTTGTTTGTTTATGTTGTCGTTTTTTGAGTGACTAGCGGGCGTTCAATAACGGGAAGCGTGCGTCGAATTGCCTTGGCGTGAAACGGCAATCAAGACGGCACTGGCTTAGCATCTCTCCTCTGTTTGGCTGTTGGAGCGACCTTTATCGTCATCGTTTAGTTAAGCGATTTAACCCGGCCTTCCTCGTCGGCCCACACGCAACCACGCCACTTGTGTCATCTGTCACGTGAGGACTATTAAGTTCAGTTGAACGCAGATGGTGAATTCAATTTGATCAATCGAGTTTAGATAGTAAAAGAGATGAGTGTCGTGGTCACAAGTACGCCCGCAGGTATGGCAATATTCGATGATGGCATATAAAATGTATTACATTTTTTTTTCCACAGGCACGTAGCCTTTTAGCACAACAGCATAAGCCACCGCTGTGTAAATGCACAATGAACTCCAGATGAGGGCTGATGTCTTAGGTATTGTGGGTAAAATTCACGGAAGTAAACGCGCGAGTGCAGATCTGCATGTGATGAAGGAAATCGAACCGAAACAAGAAACGGCACTTAGGCAAATTGTGAGGCAATGGAGGTGCCCAAATTTACATGGGACATCACGGCGACGGCGACGGCAAAAGTACGCCTGGAGTGTGCATGTAATTGCTATCGCAATAGAACTGCTCGGTTAAGTTAACTGGTAGGTTGGCATCATGGAACGTGCGTTTCGTGTATAGTTTAATAAAAACCATGGTTTCGTACACGTTTATTATGCGTAACAAACCGCTTTTTGGATTAAACAAGAAATTGCTTAAGCTAATGGGGAAAAGGACAGATTAGTGCACTGGAGAAGCTGGCGTGCGCATCCTGTCCGACTGTTAGCTTCAGTTCTGTACATTTCGTTGAGCTTGGATTAAAAAGAAGGGAGCAGCGTGAATATGATTTTAGGCTTAATCGTACTGCTTTTCATGTGGCATCTGTGATGTATTTTTGTCGTTGTGCTCTTAAAACTGTGGTGTTAGTACTAATTCCGCTGCATGCATGTCTTGAAGGTCTGTCAAGTGTGTCGTGGTGTTTCTGAAGCGTGTTTTTATTGCTCACTGAAATCCGCAGAGGGTCGACGCCACGCAGAATCTTGTGGCCTGTGTGGAAAATATATTGCGACAGCGAGTTATGAACAAGTACATACTATAGTCATAGAAAACAGTGTCCTATTGTGAACAAAACAAATGGCGACAAAATACAGGGCTGAAAAGACCGATCTACGAAAATAATGATGAGGGATGGTCAAGCGCGCCAGACCAAACGGCAGACGGTTCATAAAGGATGATTGGCCTCATCCCATTCTGCTCATAATAAATCGTTTTACACGAAAACAGTCGAGCAAGCAAAGAAAAAAAAACGTAGAAATGTGCAAACCTATATAGTCCGCATGATGGATCAAGGAAGTAGGGCGAAGATTTCGCAGTAATAAAGATAGCGACAGAAAACGGTAAGCAGCAGAGAAGAGTAGGCCTCGTACCGCTGCTACTCGAAAACCCTAGGGCCGTACCATCTCAAAAAAGGACGTAAGAACATTCAGTAGGAAGTGCAAAGATATGAGCCCTCGTGGCTAGGAAAGGGTCGGCACAAGAAAAAGGACAGTAAATGTCAAGCTATACATAGATATTAGTGCAATTGTGCTGCCAGAGAAATATTGATTGAGGGAAACAACCAAAGGAAGTTGTGCTGCGACAGGAAAAGGGTGGGCAGATGCATACGACGCCGGGAAGCGTCATATACCGAAAATAAAAGACGAAAAAAAAAGAAACCTGGAGACATATACGAGAAGGTGTTGGAAAAGATAAATGATTGAGCAGGAAAGAGGCAATGTGGAGTCATCATACGTGAGATGTAGGCTGCATGGAAGCAGGCCCTCCTTATTGTCAAGTACAGAATACGGGACATCAATACGGGGGGCAAGAATGCATCAGGAGGCCGAGCGAAAGCATAAATACGGGGAATAGAAAATGTCGGGGTGGTTGCCGTCAATGGTCGGGAGTATGGAGCAATACGACAAAATATATAGGCAGGGGAGTGGGAGAGGGTGAGGATGGAAATCGGGGGGGGGGGGGGGGGTGAGGGTTGATTGTTGCGCTACGATTCCTCGGACACTTCCGTGTCACCTCCGGGAAAGCAGTTTGCTTCTCCCTGCATACGGAACGTGATCAAAGTGAACCAGCATAAGTCCAACGCTCACCTGAATTGCTCATTGGTGTCCGCATACACAAAGCAATTGTCCACTTCTTGAGGGTCAGCACTGAGGCGCATTGTCCAGAGTCCAGAACTTCTGCTGTAGACACCTGCCTAGAAGGAGGAAAAGAAATGCATTGAGTCACCGTCCAAAGAATGCTTTCACAGCATGGTTTCGATGCAGTTCAAGCTTCTCATTGTGTATGAAGTTAACAGGAGTGACGTGAGGCTTACAGCGGTGGTTTATACCCGTTCGTACCAGTTGACCTTAGCCAAGCTGTTCAAGAAGCATTAAGAAAGCACAGTGCAAGATACAATTATAAGTCGTACGGTTTTCCGCCTTCAGAGGTCTGGTGACCAAACAGCGTAGGCCACAAAAACGCGCCATGCACCGTGTTTGTTGTCTTTTTTGTTTACTTGAACAGCTTCGCTAACCTTTAGCTGAGACGCCCTATATACGAAATTGCGTCGTCAAACTACAGTAACTTTTGAAATCATTCTCCGGTACATAAATAAATTGTACTGGAAATAGATATTTCAAAGAATATAGTTTTCAAGGTGAAACCAATTTCATCCAATTTTTTTGTACGTTCGCAATCAATTTGTCTCTAGTTTTTCAAAAAAAATGGTCAAACGAGTAAATTATGTCGACGTGGGGTGACATGCAAAAATATACGTAAATTTTCTTGCATCGTATTCTTTTGTGCGCGTCGTTTGGTCGCATTCACGAGTCACCTTCCTTCGTTCCGGAAACAAATTCTCGGTAATAAAGCGTTGATAGAATCTTCGCCCATTAGGGCTGCCGGATAGTCAGTCCAGCAAGCCTAGTTGCATTGCGCCGGCACTACACAAATAAATGGACGCCTTCGTGAGGCTATTATGCACACGAATAAATGGCACAATGAGTTATGACACTTTCCGCCAGGGCACCACACAGGCTACGTGAAATATAGGTGAATAAAGGGAAAAACAGATATCCACCCGTTTGTAGCAATTGCTACAAAGGAAACCCATACGGGTTCTTCGAGGAACCCGTATGGGTTTCTTTTGCAGCAATTGCTACGAACGGGTGGATGTCGGTTTTTCGCTTTATTCATTACTTCTCTCCACCTTGCGGGTTCCCTGAGAACTACTACGTGAAATATAGGTCAATCCAATTTTTCCCTTCCGACGTGCACTTTTGGAGCGCGACTAAAGAAAATGAGTTTACTTTCATTTACCATCATTTACTTTCATATTACGAGCAACATGTTCGCTTTCTTTTTTCAACTCAGAATGACGATACTTTTCGTGGAGGAAGAGGCACGAAAGTCATTAATTACCAGCGTCTTGCCCGGCTGGCATCAGTACCAGCCCGAAACACAGCTGGCTGCAGCAGGAACCAATATTGTCGATTTCATGCGCACCTCGCTAAGTTAAGCAGCCCATACTTACGATCGAACAGGTGGTGTGAAATCGTATGAAGTTTATCACAACGTCAAGCTGAGAGCTTTGAAAGTACAGCTCTCTTGGCTTCTGTTTTCAGGTAGGCATAGAAATATAGAAGTGTGATATGTAATCGCTTTTTAGCCACTTCTTTAAACATTTACCAATACAAAGTGTACGTTTTGGAGCCTGAAATATTACGCGAAATGTTAATAATGCAGGTGAACCTCGAAAGTGAACATAGCTTCGAACTACTGCAACACATGTTCAGGTTTCAATTTGCTGATATTATCTATGGTAGAGATCGTCCACAAAGCTGTCGTAGCTTTAGTAACAGAAAGGAAGAATAAAGGAATCGAAGTAGCAAACCCAGTATCATGCTCTCAACTGTTGTCGCCATGTACTGATAAGAGTAGCATTAGGATATAATAAGAGGGTAGTGTGAATTAGAGAGCAAGTGATAGTAGCTAATGTAATAGTTAAAATTAGAGAGAAGCTCATTATATATATTTCTGTATATTTTAGGTGTCTTCTCTGGTGCATGTTACTCAGGCGCATGTTTGTGTTTGTGTGTGCATTCAGATTTTATGATGTCTCGTGCTTGTTGTGCGTCAGTCGAAAAAATGTGCGAAAAGAATTCTTTTCATGTTAGACTGACTATCTCTTTAGAGCTTGCGAATCGCTACAAAACATCAGAATACTCCTTTCTACAATGTATAGGTCAGGCTAGGAAAATTAATTATTTAAATCAATGCTTAGGAGTTTAATTCTGTTCAGTGCCCAATTTTCTTTAGTTTTGCGTGTTGTGTCGGTTTTGTGGCCTGTCTTGCTGTTGTATGTTAGGTTGCTGAGATTTTTTGAGGTCATGTCATTGTGGCTTCTTCATCAAGCTCATTCATATGTTGATTCAGAACAAGTAATAATAATATTTGGGGTTTTACGTGCCAAAACCACTTTCTGATTATGAGGCACGCCGTAGTGGAGGACTCCGGAAATTTTGACCACCTGGGGTTCTTTAACGTGCACCTAAATCTAAGCACACGGGTGTTTTCGCATTTCGCCCCCATCGAAATGCGGCCGCCGTGGCCGGGATTCGATCCCGCGACCTCGTGCTCAGCAGTCCAACACCATAGCCACTGAGCAACCACGGCGGGTTTCAGAACAAGTATCCTAATGTATTAAGATAGAGAGAAGCTCGAGAAATCCTATACTTTTTTTAGTTGCATGTGCTTCTGGGAGGCGTAACTTTAGAATTCAAGTATCTTGCCCATTGCGTGCCGATAATTCAACAGCTGTTAAAAGGATGTGGTCTTCATAATCCAGCGTTCGTAATGTATACCTGACATTTTATATATGTTGCCAACATTTCGAATGAATGATGAATAATAAATCAATCAAATCAAGCCAAGAAACCTTGCAGGTACATATAGCACTCAACAAAAGTAACATAGGGCTAACTGTGGATCGAAAGACAAGGATTGAGTCCTGGAGTAAATGTCACTGGACTGATGATAATGACACTGACGACTATTTCTCTGTTCCTTCTTCAAACAGACAGCTGTCTGAAAGACACAGAGTCCCATATTGTGGATGGCTCGAAATCGAAATCAAAGGCACGAAGAAGAACGACACCTAGCGACGACTGAATCGCTGAGAGGAACGAGTTTACCGACGGGGTGGCCACGCATCACTGCAGACGATCCTTTGTTGCCGAGACAGAAGTGCATTTGGTTGCGTAAGACAATGAATGTAAAGACAATTGGAGAGGCAGAGGAAAGGTAGGGACAGATGACAACTGATAGAATCAGATATAAGAAAGGCGGCCAAGAAAGTTGTCCTTTACTCATTTTCTTGTTTGCGTTTATACCATCGAACCGAATGTGGCTCTCGCTTGGAAGTGCTGACGTCGTGAGTACCCGGTATGTGCGTGACGTCGGATGAATGAACAAGGCGGAGAATGGGAACCACTTTATCGGAGGCTGCGAATGAGCAGGCAGACGGTTCTGGTTGTCAGTATAAGGAGAGTGGTAGAAGCTGCTACGACAGGAAACAAACAAAAAAACGTATTGGCAGAAGTCAAGACAAACAGTCAGGAACATTGCCAGGCAGAGACGCAATGGGAGACAGCGTTACGTCACAGATGGCTGAGAGTTATGTAAATTGAGAAAAAGGAATCGGACAAAGAATCAGGCGGAAATGTATACCAGATGGTGATAGAGTGCATGGTTACCCAATAATAGAGAAGTATAGAACGAATAGTAAGAGGCACAGTGCATAGAAATGCATACCATCGCCTCTCGGCGAGCGGAAGGCAACTCAAGCATGTCTACTGAGAAAGGGGAAATGTTAAAGAAAAGCTGAAGGTTAGAAAAAAGAGCCTGCACATATATTGTTTCAAATGCACGACACGCCCAAATAACTGCAGACATCGAATTAGTATGGCAAGCCACACGTAGCACCGTTTATATACTGGGCGTTCCGCGCAGGTTGTGCAAAAATAAAAAAAAATGTTGAAGTAGTTGGACAGAACCTAGCTGGACAGAACCAAAGTAATGTTTCTTGCCGGAGCTTGAAGCGAGCGGACATTTTTTTTCGCGTAATCACATTTTATGTATTGCTACTTATTCCCCTTTTCACCTTATAAATTCAGAGCAAGAGTGTCAATCAGACACTTGTAGACCATGTTGAAATTGTCTCGGTTTAACGTTCAAATGCTCAATACGTGCTAAATAATTGTTTCTTCCTGGCTTGAAAAAAAAGGTCTGCAAAAAAAAAAATACTGCGCAGATAGTCGCGTGGCATGTTCCTGCTGTTTTGTTTTTTTTCTGCCTGCTCACATTACAAGCGCAGTTTATCTCAGGAACTCGTATATAAATACATGGAAACGAATAAATCTTTTCTATTGGCCTACACTGAGACAATTTTGATAAGCTTAGTTGCATTAACAAGTAAAAGGTAATGTCTACCAACTTTAGGAAAGCGATTTTTATTCAGGCCATTATGTTTTGAGAAACATTCTTCAGTATCGCGGCATAAGAAAAACAATGGCAAGCATCAAGTTTACAACATTGTAACTCATAAATAAAATACGACATCCCAATGTATAAGGCGCACTTTCTGAAACATCTGGAGTGAACAAAATTGCTGTTTGATCCACCGCTCCGAAATACATGAGTACTTCGTAAGTACAACTTTTATAAATTTTAACTTCTTTCTTTTCGTGATATGAAATTTGGGACTCTAAATCAAATTTATGCTTTCCTTTGTCTGTAGAATACATTGTATTTTCTCTGAAATTCAGTAAACTTTATTCAAATTTCTTCGGCGGTTATCTAATGAGAGCATCTCTGTCTCTCACGTGTATCTTAATGTGCAGAATCAGAGTTCGCCGCCAGGTAAAAGTTCCTATGAAAATCTGTTTTCTCATCGTGTGCCTCTTCTACTTATTGTTATTTTATTCTTATAAGCGCTTCTGGTTACCTTTCAAATTCGTTCGGCTGCCCGGTTTCTGTTTCTTCGGGCATTTCTGATTCATGTATTTTGTAAGTGAATTGGCAGGCGCGTTTCTTTTTATTTTCGTTTCTACACGAGCCGTGACAAAGTCCCGAAGTGACTGACACCACTGCTTTCAGAGTGCTTTAGTCATACTGAGGGCTCTATGGGGAAATTGCACTTTTCCTATGAGGACCCTGCAAAAAAAGCGGCGCACCCGACACCTCTGCGCAAGGGCAGCAAAACCCTTGTTAAGGTGTTTCTGTTTTTTTCTAAAGCGTAGTTTTCCTTTGCGAACCTTTTTGTGACTGTGGCCGCGGCCTGGTGCTTTCCTTGCCAAATAGGACAACCAATTACAACGGAGAACGCTTGCCGCGCACGCCGCTGGGTTCCTTGCGCCACCACCGGATGGCGCTGGCCTCCACGCATCCGCCATAGCAGTGGCGCCGGCCTTGCGGGGGAACGAAAAGAAAAGAACCAGAAAGCTCGCCTTCGCGCATCCGCCGCTGCACGGTGATGAGGAAGTAAACGCTTCTTGCGGATAGAATGGGCTCGAATTGCGCTCCGTGCGCATGCGCACGCTGCATCCGAAACCACGATGCTTTCAAGGCGCCCGTCGTACTTGCTAGTAGTCAGGAACTCGGCTCAACAAAAGGCTTGGTATAATTTTCGTGTGCCCGAACGTCTGTGCGTGCATGCATACTTGTACTCATCTTCCGACTCTTAATGAACTCGCACAAAGCTTTGGTCCATACAGATTCCAAGCCTCGTTGGATCTGCAGGAATATTTATTCCACCTTCGATGCACTTCCACAGCGTGTGCTCTTGCACTTTTTCATATACCGCGAAACAGATAAGTACAGAGGCCGGGTTAATCACTATGTAGAGCCTGCGGGCGCCCTTTTCGTTGTGTGCTTGATTCCGTACACAGCAGGTGACACCGTTTAGTATTCCCCTCGTCGTACGGATGCAGAGAAGCAGACGAGAATGCAAGGTGTCTTCGTGGTCCTGCTTGCGTACTTGAGTAGGCAGCAAGTATATATATATATATATATATATATATATATATATATATATATATATAGGAAAATCGACCCAGCCAGCAATCCCTCTTTGTTTCGTGCGAGACTGAACAAAACTGGTTATCAGTTCTTGAACTTTTAGTCATCCCCTTCTCACCTGACGCACACACGCACATGTCTTTTATTATTCTCCTGCCCAATAAAGAAGGGCCTGTGTTTGCTTTCCTACGCGAAGAAACGAGTAATGCATTCGCTCCGAAGATGTCACAAACGGCTGGGTATAGCGGTACTATAAAATCACGACACTTCGTTGATTTTTAAAGGAGAAATAATCTTTTATTTTATGCCTGCCAAAGATATGTTAGTTTCACAAAATCTTCGTCCTATTGCAGTCCACAACCTTTCGTGATCGCCTCGTAACTCCATATTATACAATCTTTTTTTTTTGCGACGTTTACTTATATTTATCCGGAGAAAACAATACCATCGCCGAAGCACAAACATTCCCGATTGCTTCCTTTTAGATTGCGCTGTCCGTTTATTAGTTCATTTTTGCAAGTGGCGCAAGCGTGTTTTTGGCCCTGCCTTACCTGCAGGGCCTAGTTTTGGTACTATTTTGCATACGCGTTCGGTAAGCGTGGAGGAAACGGCGGCTAGAATTTTTGCACAGTTGCTATGCTTCTGTAGCAGTAGGGAGGCTTCATATTTACAGATAGAGATATTCTCTTCTTTTTTTCGGAAATAGTATTGTAAAGGTGATCTGAAACTGATCTTGTAGTGAACTTGTCGTTACGTAAAGGTTTCGCGATCTATAGATGGGGCAAGGAAAACCAGCCGCTTAGAAATCAAATAAGTAAGAGCAAGTAAATAAATAAAAGATTAATAGAGTAGCGCTATGATTTTAACTGGTTTATCACACTGCACATCAGAGAAAGAAGTCTTGGTGAGTGGAGTTTCTAGGACATTATTCCTTATTTTTCGAAAGCTCGAAGTTTAGCGTGTAAGCTCATTTAGGCAAACGATTCATCCCCGGCAAAAAAAAAAAATGGCACCGAAATTTATTCTTCACTTCACGCTGGTATTGCGAGGCAGAGAATGAAGATTGAGGACTCGGAGCATCGAGCATTGGGGTTGAAAAATAGCATAGCTAGGCTGCGAGATTAGGCTTCAGTAATAACGTATTCGTCATACGGAGCATTTTCAAGCGAGAACAACAAAAAACATCAAATAGGAGTGGTGCCACCTGTCGAGAGCGATGCTACGTCACACGTGACGTCAGTAAATAGCTCATTCCGAGAGTGCAGCATAGAGGAAGCTCACGTGTATATTACGACAACTTGTCCGTCAGGTGCACGCCGTTCAAATTGAGCAGCGGCAGAGGGATCTTCGGCTGCAAAAGTTTGTGCAACAAAGATAGGTATTGGCCGATAGAAAATTATGACAGACATCTAGGCGAATAATCTATCATTGTAGCTTTAATATTTCCCTTTACTTTTGTTTTACGTAGCGTTTCATATCTCTTACTGGCTACATTAGCTGATGTCATAGGCTGTGAATTGAATGACAACAAGCACTTCGTTAGCCCTAATGCTTAGTTAGGATTGCCCACAGTATTGCAACCTCAGTTCCTGTTACTTCACTAGTGGAACTATTGCCACGGACAGTTACCACAATGTGAGCAAGCGCGCTATAACCGCTAACGGCTTACCTTATTAACGTCTATTCTCCGGAAACCCAAAGCAGCTGAGGAATGTTACTGCTCCTGGACTCGGCTCTTAACACCAAATGGTACGTTACGAACCTAAACAACAATTTTCTTTTCTACAAGAAATAATAAGTTGTAAGTAACATGTGAAAATTCTGTGAAGTGTCATGATGCTTTTTACAAAAGCAGCTTATGATTGCCTAAACATAGAGGTGAAGATGTAACATCGCGAGATCGTTTGGCATGTGAATGCTTCATCCGGTATATTTATGTAATCCGACGGTATCCTCACTGGGTGGTCTACGTCACCTGTGGAAACAGAAGCGTCTGGGTCAAATTAGCCTTATTTTGACAGAAGATGCAAGCAAGAATATAAACAATACAATGTCATGCAGTTCTACATGTACCTAAGTTCATATTCGTAATAAATAAATGCTTCATTTACACAATCTCAATCTCTCTCGTCATTTCATCCAAAGTCTACATCTGTAAATTAACTATAACATGAGTGACATTGCTACTACTCGCCTCTTCTTTGTCGTCTCATGTTGGTCTACGTTAACATTACGGTGTTGAAACCAGGCTTCCCTTTTTCGTCATTCTTTGGCGGTGTTTCTTGCAATTATACCAAACACAGCAGTATACGACGACGTAACATGCGTTTATTAGTGGCAAATGCTTACCCATCATTTAGATAACTCCCACCGGAGATTCTTCGTGCAATATTTTCTTTTTTCAATTCAAGATAGTAGCGCATTTCCTGACGCAGGTGCTACCGCTCTTAACCCCTAAGGTATCATTGCTTTGTGAAAATGCCATAATTCACTCATTTCCTTCGGTATATGTCTTAATATCACTTGGTTCTAAGAAATCCGTTGGTCTGCAAATATCGCGGGAAAATATTTTAATAAAATTGTCCATTAGAGATCGTTTACTACCATCCACATTGTGAGGAGGGATTGTCGTAAGCCAAGAAGTGAAGATAACTAAATGATGGGCTGAAGGTAGCTTAAAAGGCTAGTGATATTGCACGCCTCTACTGCAGAGAGTGGGGCAATTATATTAAATTTGTTGGGTTTCCACATTTCACCGCAAGATTGTCAACTATCGTTCGGGCATATTTTGTCAAATATTGAATGACCGGCTTCCCAGCCTTGTTAAATTCTGGCCGCTGCTAACAAAACGTCAATAAATTTTGCCTACACGGTATTCGAGAAACTCATTAACACGCGTTATGATGATAAATCCCTACGACTTAGCTTAGCACCTAGACGTTATAAAAGCCCAACTGTAGTTGATTTGAATTATTTTTGCAATTCAACGCAGAAGCACAAAGAAACATACAGATGCGCACAGATGTATCGTGTCCCTGTTTTTGTTTCATCATCATCATCATCATCATCATCATCATCATCATCAGGCTGTTTTAGGGCCACTGCAGGACGAAGGCCTGTCCCTGCGATCTCCAATTACCCCGGTCCTGCGCCAACCTGTGTGGCAGTTCCAAAATGCATGCTTTCAGAAGTGGAGCAAGAAAATTGTAAAAAGAGCATAACTTCACCCACGCCAAGGTTGTTTGTCGAGGCCATCAAGCTTGCTTCGTGAAAACTGGAAAAGACGGATGCGGAGGCTTAAGCTCATGAATGATACTCTTTCTGAAATTAATGGCAAAGGCTGACGTTAGTTGCCAGGCAACGCAAACGAGAGGCGCCCACCCACTCGAACGTCATCCTCCGTATTTTGCCCGTGTGGCCCGCTGCACAACGTCTTTTGTTTTTTAAAGCTAGCCGGAGGACTTAATCCTTCAGCAACTTATCAGGCTTAAGAGAACTATGAGATTTGGAGAAAAAAAAAACGTATCCATAGCTATATTGAGCCTATGTATGTGTAACGAATCTCATTGAGGATCAGCTTTTTCTTTCCAGGAGATTCTTGCGGCCGCTATGATATATATCACTACTATCACCACTAAATCGATGGAACATCTCAATCTTTTTACACACAGGCCTCCACTGAGTAAATGCCACGCGGTTGTTTGAGAGTGCGTTTGTGTGATTTCAGTAAAATATTCTTTACAGTCCGCGCTGTGTCTTCCTTCCTCTTTATTAACGCATTTCGCGAGGTATGCCTCAAGTACAGAATTCCTACTGGTTAGGCAAACACCACTTTTCTGGGAAGCTTATTCTTATAAGCTAAAATTTCATATCGCTCAGGAAATAAACATGTATATGGATTGAGCCTGGTGGGAAGGTGTGGTGAACGTTCGAAGAGAATGGCTGCGTGTGTGTTTTGCTGCATGAATTTCAAGAATATGGTCCCTGTACGAAGTACACTTTAATTCCTTGTGAGATTGTAGCGTTAAATAGGAACGTATGAAAGAGTAAAGCTTTTTCTAAAAGGTTGAGCCAAAACGACCTCACAATTTCCACCACACTTTTAATCTACGTTTATTTAATTCTACTTGGGAGAGGGGGGGAAGATCCGCAAAAGAGGGAGTTGCCCGGGCAAGCTTGCTCAAATTATTCTTCCTATCCCTACGCTATCAAGTTAGTACACTTCTTTTATATATATTTCACAAATATACTGCTCATTGCGATATATTTTTTTAAAACAGATCTACCTAACTCCCAAAGGGGAGCGTGTGCTCGTTAATAGCGGTGCTATTACGGCTGCGCCGACTTCACAACAGGATTTCTCTGCAAATCGATGACGAAACGACTACTGCGTGCAAAGCCACACTTCTCCTCGAACTCACCGCTAAGTCCTCTTGAAAGGGTATGACAATTCAAATTCCCTAAGCTAAAGAAAAATCAAATACGGAGAAGGCCTAATTCTGCGACCACTTATCTGGCCCTGCCTAGAAAACGGTCTCAGTTTTCTTTACAGGCGAGTTGCCCTTTCGATGCTTTTTCCCATTCAGTCATTTCTCCGAACGTCATTTCCCAAAGCGGCTTTTCAAGTCGGTTCCGAGCAAAGTAGTCTTGGCAACACGCCAGCGAAGATTGCCTCGAAGCACTTTAATCGAAGGCTAATTCCACAGTGAAAAAAAAAAGTTGAATGCCGAATGGTTCGTGCTGTTGAATTGCTTCTCCCACCAGGGAAAATCTACACTGGCCTCAATGCAACGACAGCTCCTTTCTTGCTGTATCGCCCGGAGCATTTCATCTATTGGCATTGACGATACGAGGAACCATGGGTTGGAGAGGGGCTTTCACGCACGAAGTTGAAAACCTGTCAAACGTCGGTGACGTCGAAGAGCTGAGCCCCCGGACGAGCTACTAATACCGCAGTGAAATAAGAATACGGACGCAGACTTTCTATCGTTTAATTGGGCTTACACGCTATGGCATCTCTTCGGGACGCGTACTGAGCCAGATCAGCCCAAAGCAAACGCTAGTACAGCCACTCAATAGCTTCAACCAAATTTCACCGCTCATGAACGTTAATTTAAAAACAAAAATGTAAAAAGCTTTCAAGAAATAGGTAACATGCATATTGTTGCAATTTTGGCCCATTCTTCTTTACCGATAGGTTTTCGCTCAAGATTATTCCGTTACATGTGCTGGGAGACACAACACTACCAGGTCGCTATCGTACTTGTTGGTACTATTTTTGAATACTATAACAAACTGATTTCGCTGAGTGCTCTTCGTCCGTCATGTGACAGTTTCAAAAGACTGCAGAAAACGTTTACCTGTAGTTCTATAAAATTGTGTTTTTATACTTTTTTGTGCATCGTGAACAAAGAAAGGCAAGCGTCATCTCCAAGAATACTTGCCGTCTCTTCACTGTATTCACTCAATGCAAAGGTCAATACCATTTTATCAGCCAGTGAAAAAGAAGGCCGCCAATTCGGTTTTATATTTTGCGAATTTGCATTATAGTCTGGAAGAGTAATATTCGCAAAATAATGCGCACTTTTAATACCACTTGAGGCTAAAGTTGCGTGGCTTCATATTCCGTGCCCAAGTGTACATCGCCACTATGATGCCAACTCTTGCCCCACTCTTATTCTCGTTCCACGAAAAGCACCGGATAAATAAATAACATGTTTCTTGAAATATCTGCCAGGCACTCGGTGCAACCTACCTGGGACCAGACTAAGAGTGTACAATTGACCAAAACAGAGTGTATAGCTGCTTCATATTTCATAGACCAAGTAGAGGGATAACCCTACCAGTCTAGGCACGGTATATATCGCTGGGGGGCCTCCACCAGACATCATTGCCCAAAGACCAGGTTCTCGACACAGCGAACGCGATTCAGTGTATAGCACAGATTGACAGTGGTAAGGAAGGCTCCCGGCCCTTGCCGGATCCAGGCTACTTGCCGCTGTACTGCATGATTGACGATGTTCGGTGGGAACATCCAGGCGCTGCGGTGTGGCACGCCATTGTGCAAACTCGAAACAAAGGTGCACTCGAAAGTGGCACCATCTATTGGCGGGAAAGTCGGCTTGATATTCTGCTTAATGGTCTGCTGGTTAGGTATAGTTTACCTCAACGGCTGGCGGAAACATAAGAAACAAGGGCAGTCTAGCTGCAGGCGAGTGTAGTTGGGTGTCAGCCGACCAACTGTTGGGGACAGGGCTTGCAGCCTAGCTAAGCGAGGTGATAGCGATGGTCTGCATGTTTTATCGATAGTTTAGAAATCCACTCAAAACGTGCCCTAGTTGCCCTTTTTCGTAATACTTTAATCCGTGCTCTAAAGATTTCTGTTCACCGGTACTGCATCAAAAATGAGAAAAAAAAGTGATTGACTCTCTATCCCAACCCTGCGAAAGTGGGCGGCCAGTGAAGCTCTTACAAAACCACTCAAATACCGTCAACGGGGAAATGAAATGTTTTATTGTTCTGCCTAGTCTGAGCACGACACCGTTGTTGAGCTTCGGCGCCCATCGTATTCAAGCTGCTCTTTCAGGAGTCTTTGCGGGGTCTGCCCGAAGCGGTCTTGCAACGAACCGAGTTGCTATGCAAGTCTCCTGTCTGTATATGACGTTTAGGGACGTCATTCGCTGATTCGTTTCTGCTGTTACCCCTTTCTCACTGGAGCAGCTTATGCAACCGTAATCTTTACTGGGAAACACATGTATGGAGAAAAAAACATGCCTGGCATTGTTCACAGGCACCTTATCATCCATCATGCGATATTGACGCTTGTTTTGTGCTTTCCTTTATACTGGATGCCTGATTCCAAAGGAGGTATCCACTTTTTTGGGGGGTTCATTTTTTTTTCTTTTATTTTTTCAGATGGACAAAAATCGCGACCAACTAGAAGCTAACAGATTCACTGTAAAAAGGCAGGAGATTCGGTAGACATACCTAATGATTAAAACAAAACAGGGTCAACCACGCCAAGTGTCACAACCGGTGCGCTCAACCATATCCTTCTTTGTTCGAAGAAATACCAGATTATCGTTTTTGCAGAAAAGAAACTTTTACTGGAAATACTTCAAACGAGAAAAATTGTTTGTGCATTTGAGGGAAATTTGAATTTTCTTCTTTAGTCTCAAATTATGTGTGATAAGAAACGCTCACAATAACGCCAATACATTTTTCACTCTCACAAGACTTGGAATAAATGGTTGACACGCATGATTTTTCTTCATTTCCAACAATGAGGGCATTGTTTTACCAATTTTCTTTCGACAATTAGCTGCTACATAGCTAAAAAGGTATAAAGTTCTCTTATTTACGAAAACGTTGTCAGCTGTCAACTAAAATTTGGTTTCTTCCACAGTGTTGAGCACAAATGCCAAGGAACAACGCTGAACATCGAAAATATAGCATGCTGGTATACGTTTAGGCCTTAATAGAACACCGCAGTAGTCGTTTTCAAAATTCAACAGATATCGGTCATCATAGACACGGAAATTTACTGTTTGCGCGCAAATTATTAAAGAAGTAAGTAAAAGCTGCAATTTTTATTTCAGGAACAAAGAAATCTTGACATTGAGACCAAAAATCACAATATTTTATTGTAGCTGAGGCTGCGCCGCACACATTGTTCATTGTTCTGATACGCAAACAAGTTGTTGATTATTTGCAAGCTCTTGAATTGCCACGCAGTCTAAATGTGAATTGTATTGATAGTGAAAACATGCGCCATCATGCATGTAAGCGTAATCATTTTTCTAGCATTCAGACTCCGTGCGAACCTCATCTTTCATGTTGCTTTAGAAATGACAATATTTGACATTCGATCCAGTATTCAGTGTTCTTTTCAGTTTCAGGTATTCATATTCCATTCAATTTGGATGTCTTACTAGTCAATGAGCACTAGTTATGATCATTCCTAGAAACAGTACAGCTTGGTTTTATGTAAATATCCTCCTTTGTTCGCACGTTCGTTCCTGCGGCCGCGGTTATAGCGGGTTTCCGCACAAGCTCTCAGACACGTTAGGCGTGTTTGGTGGCCGTATGTGTCGCCACGTTGGCTTGGCTCACATTCGAACTTGCCGCTCTCGTATGTCTCAGGCGTACAGCTGCATCAACAATTCGCTTACTCACTTCACGCCTGCTTTGTGAGCAAAAACATCGAAGAGAAGACAACGCGCTTCCTCCAGTGTGCAGGCAAGAGCCACAGTTTCGCACGCAAGGCGAACTGCCGCTATGAGCAAACAGCGCGCACAAAGTAATCGACCATCTGCAGATCATTTTCAAGATACGCAAAGCGCGTCTACGCATGGCCATGCGCAGTACGCGCTTGTTGGCGGAGTCGAAGTCCTGCCTCCCGCACGGCGTCCCCGCTTCCGTCCAAATATGGAGGGCGAGATTGAGACGCCATCATCAGTTCCCCTTTCGCCCACACACCCACACTATACCATGTCACATGGGAATGTAAACACAATAAATCATTCCACCAACACAATAACCCGAGTGCGGAGCAATGGGAGAGTCGGCTTACCAGCTGCGAGCTCACGGCCCAAAGGGCCTTAGTGCAGCACGCTAGTGAGGTAGCTAGGCTCAGTGGAGCCCTGGAATATAGGGGCCCACCCTTGCTGGAAGAGGCTCCAAGTCGCCGGCGCCCAAAACGACCGAGACCTCGAGACGCTAAATCCTTGAAGGAACCAAAATAAAGTTTCTCTCTCTCTCTCTCTCTCTCCTTTCGCCCAGTCGTGAAATGCGCAGTTGCTGCCGTACACAACGCCGCCTCCACTCGTACCCTCCCTCCCCCCCTCCCCCCCTTGCGGCGTTAGCGCGAAGGAGAACAGCGCGTTTGGTCGCCGCTTTCTTCGTTAGCGCGCACCAGATTGATCCGCGATCATTGGCTTCCCTCGCGTGCTTTCATTCGCACATACAGGATACGACGCACGGCGACGGTGCTATCGCACTTGGACTTTATACTGAACATCACGACGACGGCGACGGCAAAAAATGCGCTTGGATTTTCCGTATAATTGCTACCGCAATAAAAGTCGTCACCCGATATGCTGCAACGAAATTTTCCACGCGAAGGCAGCGCCAAAACTCTGAATCGTTGGATTTATTCTCACGCAACAGACTGCTGTCGACTTCCACATTCGTACCACTGCTCGCATGTGTAACGCAACACATCATCATCATCATCAGCCTGGTTACGCCCACTGCAGGGCAAAGGCCTCTCCCATATTTCTCCAACAACCCCGGTCATGTACTAATTGTGGCCATGCCGTCCCTGCAAACTTCTTAATCTCATCCGCCCACCTAACTTTCTGCCGTCCCCTGCTACGCTTCCCTTCCCTTGGAATCCAGTCCGTAACCCTTAATGACCATCGGTTATCTTCCCTCCTCATTACATGTCCTGCCCATGCCCATTTCTTTTTCTTGATTTCAACTAAGATGTCATTAACTCGCGTTTGTTCCCTCACCCAATCTGCTCTTTTCTTATCCCTTAACGTTACACCTATCATTCTTCTTTCCATAGCTCGTTGCGTCGTCCTCAATTTGAGTAGAACCCTTTTCGTAAGCCTCCAGGTTTCTGCCCCGTAGGTGAGTACTGGTAAGACACAGCTATTATATACTTTTCTCTTTAGGGATAATGGCAACCTGCTGTTCATGATCTGAGAATGCCTGCCAAACGCACCCCAGCCCATTCTTATTCTTCTGATTATTTCTGTCTCATGATCCGGATCCGCAGTCACTACCTGCCCTAAGTAGATGTATTCCCTAACGACTTCCAGTGCCTCGCTGCCTATTGTAAACTGCTGTTCTCTTCCGAGACTGTTAAACATTACTTTAGTTTTCTGCAGATTAATTTTTAGACCCACTCTTCTGCTTTGCCTCTCCAGGTCAGTGAGCATGCATTGCAGTTGGTCCCCTGAGTTACTAAGCAAGGCAATATCATCAGCGAATCGCAAGTTACTAAGGTATTCTCCATTAACTTTTATCCCCATTTCTTCCCAATCCAGGTCTCTGAATACCTCCTGTAAACACGCTGTGAATAGCATTGGAGAGATCGTATCTCCCTGCCTGACGCCTTTCTTTATTGGGATTTTGTTGCTTTCTTTATGGAGGACTATGGTGGCTGTGGAGCCGCTATAGATATTTTTCAGTATTTTTACATATGGCTCGTCTACACCCTGATTCCGTAATGCCTCCATGACTGCTGAGGTTTCGACAGAATCAAATACTTTCTCGTAATCAATGAAAGCTATATATAAGGGTTGGTTATATTCCGCACATTTCTTTTATTCCGCGCACGCAACACAAGGTTCCTTTTTTGTCACTAAACGTGGTTTTAGTCGGTACTGCATGATTGATGACCTGTGCGTGTGTGTGAGTACGTGTGCACGTGTGTGCGTGCGTACGTGTGTGCGTGCGCGCGCACGTGTGTGTGTGTGTGCGTGTGTGTGTGTGTGTGCGTGTGTGTGTGCGTGCGTGCGCGTGCGCGTGCGCGTGCGCGCGCGATTGCGCACCTGAAAAGACGGGCGACTTTACCTCCTTAAACATGTCGGACCAAACGGCCCAAGGTTCCCATCTCCTGAGCATGACAATTTCTTCTGCGGCAAAATGCGAGCGAGTAATGCTTGCTTTCTTAAACATTTTATCATTTTCTTATATACTGACTTCGCAAAAGACACATAGGTCTCCCGGTTCTGCCATTCTTGTGTTGCTGTAAGGCTCGCTCATGCCCCCTATACCTACATTATATCGCAAATCATTTGCCGTGCATTTGCAAGTGTACTTGCCGGACTCCTGTCCCGAGAGCCGCTTTGCGGCGTCAAAGGCAGCGGATTGCAGAGGTCTCTTATAAATTAATTCCCCACATATACAAACCAGCCTGGATAAAGGTTGCCTTCACGTACGTGATGTCCATTGAGCAGGTTGTTTCTCAAGTACAGCGGTGGTTGCAATCAAGCCCGAGGTCGGGGGATCAAATGCCGGGTAAATGGCCGCCGCATTTCAGTAGGGGCGAAAAGCAAGAACGGCGTGGTACCATGCATTGGGTGCACGTTAAAGAACCCCAGATATTCGAAATTAAGCCCGGGTCCCCCACTACGACTCGTTTCATAACCGTATCGTGGTTTTGGCATGCAAAACCCCAGAAATATTTTTTTTTTCAATTTACTGCCTTCAGCGTTTGAAGTTATAGATGTGTAAATCAGCGCTAACATGTCTATTAAACCAGTAGAGAAGATTGCCTCACATGCAAGGAGAAGGTTGAGTAGAGAGGGAAAGAGAGAGAAAGAACGGCAAAGGAAAGACAGGGAGATTAAACAGAGATTATCTCCGGTTGGCTACCCTGTACCAAGGGAGGAGTGAAGGGACATGATAGGTGAGAGAAAGAAAGCGAATTAAAAATTAGCAGTGCCTTTGCTCGGCTATGCCAGAACATACATAGCGAAAGCTAAGGCATAGCACGGTTAGCCTTGGTTAATCTTGATTGCAAGTACAGGTTAGTCTGGTTGTCTAGCTATGTTGCGGCGTTTAGCGAATCGTTCGGCGCACTGTTCGTCTGTTTCCTGGGCAATTCGTTTCCACTTTATCTCTTTCGGATGTCGATTCCAGGCCTCCTCCTGCTTACCAGAACTGCCGCCGTCCATACTGCCGCCTCAACTGCAGTTGTGGCACACGCGAGCTCTTCTTTTTAATCCTCCGTCATGTTATGAGGCATGCGACGCAGCTGGCGATGTGAGCGGAGGCGAGCGCAACAACGAGGAACGCGGTGAGACGAGGAACGCGGTGTGACATTATGTGCCTCCTCGGAGCACAAGTTCGCGGCCAGTAAGCTTTCGCTTTAAAAACATACACACATACAAACGATACAGCACTGCTTCTGTGGGTACTGTCACGCAGTCTGCGAAGGCGTTCCTAGTGTTGCGCGGTGTCACCGTCCAATCCTACGTCACACACTGTACAGTCACAATTTGTCACAAAGTCTCGTGTCCTTTAGGTAACGCAGCAGCGCCTTCATAGCGCATCGCGCTGATCGTCGCGTAGGCCAGTCTTCAAGGGTGTTGTAATCTAGATGCAAAAGTAATGCCCTGAAAAAGAAACACTAACGCTTCTGATCGTTCCGGAATGACCGAAAATACATCTCCAAATTATGCAATTCCTTTGGAGCGGGTTTCGTGGGACACTGACGTGTACGCGGTGTTCATCCATTCAAAAATTCTGTCTGGCGTAAATGTCCGAAGCCCATACATTCTCGGACATCACTGCGGCACACTTTTCAAAGGAGGCTTTGCAGAAGCAGCCCTCGTCGTGTACAAGCGTCCGCCATTTGTATACTTGTCGCTTTTCTTTGACGTTCCGCGAAAGTTTATTTTTATGCTTTCGTGTATCCTCGTCGCAAACATTGTCATCGCAAACTCCATTTGCCACAATTCCCCATTTCGAAATACCAATATTGGACGAAATATCCCGACAAACTCGTCTCTTCCATTTCGAATGAGATACAAATATTTGATTCAAAGCAATCTTCCTTGCGCTGGCAATGATCAAACATAGTACTGTGTATGATATCGCGCTTCAAACTACACGAAAGAAACTTTTCTTGTCATAGTTCACTTTACATATCATACAGTTCAGTAAACGGAGGCCTCAGCAGGGCTTCGCAATCAACAATTTATGGTGTTTCTTTCCTTTCGATGTGTTCCCGACATTTTTCTCGAAGCGGAAACTCGAAGCTGAAAGTAGACGTGTTCAATGTCGCATCTGAAGTGTTTTCTCTACCAGCTGTTTAAAAGCTGAAGGTAAACATTCCTATTCTTATATATATATATATATATATATATATATATATATATATATATATATAGAAAATTGCTTCTATGTAACTGTTCCTAGTGACCATGGCGCAAGAAGCCCGTCCGTCCGTCCGTCCATCTGTCTGTCTGAATTGCCTCGCTCATACCACTGGAGGTTGTTTGACCAGAGTGAATTTCTTCTATGTCAACCCTTGCCGTTGCCACGCAAGGACCCTTTGAAGTGCCACGTGTAAAAATATCCACTGCCCCCTTTCGTTGGTCTCTAGAGTCAGGTTCTCTAGTGCTTCCGCTTTCGAGTGGCAATATATCTGACATCTTTGTGCCCTTGGAGACAGGGTGTCGGCTCACCGTCGACACCAGTGCAGTGTTATCACTGCGCAGCTACAGGAAGCCATTTATATTACGGTCTTCAGGTCATAAGAGTACACCTGGGGTGCGCGAGTTGATGAAGTACTGCTGCACTTCCGCAGTCGCGGCTGCCGGTGAATACGAAATAATTGTGCAGTGCAGCCCCAGTAGAATACTTTCCCATGCTTTCCCAAGTCTTTGTTCCATTGATGAGACTATCCCATTAAGGATGGCAGGCATCCACTGCTGTCGGTCATTGCATCTTGATTCGAATAGCTCCGATTCTTAATCTGCGCACGAGCGTGGTTCGTTTATCAGGCACGGGCCACTCGATACCCATTGCGGCAACGTAGTAGGTTGTGAGGAGTGTGCTGGAGATGTGCGCCCATTGCGCCATGCCGTGTTCGGCCGCACCACTAAACCAAGACGAGTGTCCAATCTGATCAGCGCGACAACCAATCCTTTTTCCTCGCACGAACAGCCTCCTCGCGTCAGCACAAAGCATTGCCCTTCCTCGTATCCCCTGCCACATGCCCCCTCGGCCTTTTTCTTAATACCCTCTCGTGTACTTTTGCATAAGCGATTGCAATTCTCTTGGATGCGGTTGAAAAAGACGAAACCGTGACGCGAAAATTTTCTCTTCGAAAGTCATCGCGCTGCCCGACGCGGCGAAGAAACGAACAATCGCTTGATCGCTTTGCAGCGGAAAAGCTTTCGTCAGGAAATATTTGCGCCGATTTTCCGAGAAGAAGGAGAAAAAAAATTAAATTATGGAGTTTTACGTGCCAAAACCACTTTCTGATTATGAGGCACGCCGTAGTGGAGGACTCCGGAAATTTCGACCACCTGGGGTTCTTTAATTAACGTGCACCCAAATCTAAGCACACGGGTGTTTTCGCATTTCGCCCCCATCGAAATGCGGCCGCCGCGGCCGGGATTCGATCCCGCGACCTCGTGCTTAGCAGCCCAACGCCATAGCCACTGGGCAACCACGGCGGGTAGAAGAAGGAGAAGGCAGCCCAGGTTACTTTTCGTAAGTAAGCTTTCTCTCAGCGATGAACGCGGAATACTTGTGGCCCTGTTGCTACAAGCGCTTTAAAGGCGTCATTTTTTTTCTTTAACTTTGTTCAGCTCATGGAAGTCCATTTATTTCCTGGAGAGGGAGCTTAGGGCGAGCGAAGAGAAAGGCGGCTGGCTGAGGGTTCGCGTTGATTTATTCTATGCCTTAGGAGGCTGACTAGTTACCGGAGCAGAATGTCTGGCTATTGTTACTAAGGCCGGGTAACACTCCTGCAACCCCGAGACAACTTAGATAATTTACCAACGATGCTCGCAAATTAGATTACTTAACCTTAGTCAGACTTCAGCTGGAATTCGCTGTATTCGTTTCTTCTCCCAAGCAGAAATATTTATTTGAAAAAAAAATCAATTCGAAATGGTATTTCACGATTCATTTTGCATTGTCAGTGTAACACGTGTGAGAGACGCATCCCGGGAAAGTTGGTAATCCATTACCCAGGTATTGTTGCGAAACAAGAAAGACACGAATGTAAGAGAAGACACACCAAGCGCTGGGTGTGTCTTCTTCTCTTACGCCCATGACTTTTTTTTTGTTGCGCAGTAATACTTGAGCAACAAGTTTAACTCGAAGCACACTAGACCTGTCCCTACAGTCATTACACATTCGTCGCGACACTGTTCTATTGTCATCATTTCGCAAATATGTGCGCAATGCAACGCCGTCACTTTTTGCATCTGGAAGTTCCGCATTCGAAGCCATAAGCATTGTACAACTAGTTCAGCTTCGTGCGCGTCTGGGGCCTAAGACTAGGCCCCACCGTGGTTACCCGCCGTGGTTGCTCAGTGGCTATGGTGTTGGGCTGCTGAGCACGACGTCGCGGGATCGAATCCCGGCCACGGCGGCCGCATTTCGATGGGGGTGAAATGCGAAAACACCCGTGTGCTTAGATTTAGGTGCACGTTAAAGAACCCCACGTGGTCTAAATTTCCGGAGTCCTCCACTACGGCGTGGCTCATAATCAGAAAGTGGTTTCGGAACGTAAAACCCCAAATATTCTATTATATTATAGGTTTTAACAAGTCTGCCCTCCCACGAGCGATTAGTCTTTGGAAGCGCCTTCTTGACATCAAAACATTAGAGACGCGTCACTTACTAAATATGCATTGATATCATAGCCTCAGAGATCGACCTCAAAATGTTCCGTCATCTGCTAATCATGCATTCTAAAATGACTCTAAATAGTTATATAGTTTATTAATTCCTTTATGTTTTTTTCGGACTTTCTTTTAGTGTTGCTTTATGAAAAATTTGTGTGCTTATTGTAGTACAGTTATGTGTTAGCTACTAAATCTTTTAATGAGAAAAGGTTACGTTATGCTCGTTGTTTACTTTTACTTATTCATTTCATTTATTGTTCTTTTTTCATGCTTCGACGAGAATGTTTTCTTGCGTCTTTCGCTACTCTGTTGGCTTTTATTTTTTGATAAGGGTGCACTTGACACCCGTGTGTCCTACTCGTTTAATTTTTTTTTTTTACTTTGTAATTCCTGTTTGATGCGTTCAACAATTTTACGTCAACCACTTACGTATATTGCACGCTACTTGTCTCTTATTGTCATTTATGTATTAAATTACTACAACCGCTATATGTGGTATAGAAGTTAAACAGGGCTAAAGTGCCTCAGAAAGGGCGCCTTGTGACATAGATAATCATGAATATGACATAGATAACCATGGAGAATAGTTTCTGCCTTAACTTTTTTCGTCTGATTGTCAATGTGATCAAGTTACCGCTCGGCGCAAGTTGCGCCTACGGCATCAGAAAAAAAGAAAGTTAAGCGGTGCCGCGAATTCTACAGCAAAGGGAGGAGCACCTTATCTGATTGCGCACGTATCACAAATGATGTTGCATATATTTCTTAAGTCCAGAAAGCCATTCGAAGATTGTTATAAAAAGCGCATATAAATAAGGCCACCATAGGTCGGAATGGAACCCGCCATCTCATAGCTTAACTCCACATTCACTTAAATACGGCTGTAGACCCGCCATTTCCTTTTTGAATTCTTTCATCTATTACGATTTCCCTCTACCCAGTGTTTCAGACCCAAATCCTTGGAGTGACTACAGAACACATTGGATGAATTAATGTGATGATTTTTTATACAGGGTCCTGCATATTATCTTACGTGTTATAAAAAAGATTTGCTCTCAGCGCTGCACTGTTCTTGCAGAAATTTTTCCAGAAGGATGGCATTTTTCGGAGCCTATGTCTTTCAGAGTAACACTTGCCATTGGTAATTGCAGGTTTATTCTTTAAAGCAAATTTGCCTTCACCTATGTAGACTCGAGCTGCGACCGCGAGGGTACAACCATAAACTTCTGTCGAACCGCTCACCTTTTCAGCCACTTTGCTTCAAAATAAGTTAGTTGCAATCTGCAGGGGACAGCAGTTTACCTCGTTCTCCATTGAAATGATTGATCACCGCGATCAAAGCACGGGAGTCATGTCAGCGTCTGCGCTCCCTTAAGAGACCTTCAATATTCTGAAGCTTCAACAGCTGGGGCAGTTGTTTATCGGAAAACAGATTTGGGGGGAGAACCATAAATTAGAGGGACGAGGGGTGGCCAGCAATCGATGGCACATTGAATGGATTGGATGCTTGGGCAGGGTGTCCCACGCGCCTTGTACCAACATATACAAATACACGAATGCCCTGCAGCTCTACAGAACGAAGGTAATGTTTTTGACGTCGCTTTGGAGCGTGTCAGACTATATTTGCGTACTACGCCTAAGGACATGTTTAGTTATTATAGATAGTTTAGTTCTTAAATACTATAACCAGAGAAAAACTGTCAATCAGAAAATTTTGGACCATTAAGAAAAATTCTCGATCCATACCTTTCTCTTGCTCTACACGTGCTACATAACGGTCTTTTTGCAAACTTGAAACAAGCCGGCAAAAGCACGTAAGAAGTGGGGAGCGACTAGTCGCGTGGCAGATTTTTGAGTTTTGCGCAATTTCTTTTTGTTTTTTTTTTACATAAATGCTATTGCATATCACAAAATTTCATAAAACGAAACTATCAGGTTTACAACTCCGTCACTCAGCAATGAGCAAAAATATCCCAATTCTGTGAACTGCACTTGGCGGGTCATCTAATTCTGACCAGCTTGATATAGTCATTGATATATTGCATCAGCTTGTTACAATGTTCACAAGGCGTTTTCGAAATTCCTACTCGCACATTAGTGATGTATACTGGAGAAATGTGTAATAAAACAATTGTGTCCATTTTAGGTGCTCTAACAGAAGGTGTTTAGAGAAATGTGATATCTACTTTTGGTGCAGAGTTGCAGATTTGTAAACATTGCACTTTTGCTTTTTTAAGCATAGCAATTTTTAAGTCATAATTTAGTGTGTACGATTACTTGAATGTAACTTTGTCTCTCAAGTGCAAGAAACTGTATCCAAACTAGTCCACGAGTTGTTTCATTGAACGTTTCTGCTTCGTTCTGCATTGTTAAAAACTTTGCGTACGCACATGCCATTGAAGAATTAAAAAAAGTTAAAAAGGCCAGGAGGTGCATTCGCCAACCCTTTCCCACTGGGACTTGATTGCGGCACATATTACAAAAGACTTTAACATGGAATCGTGTCGACGGACGTCCCTGCGAATTTCATTGAAGCTTGGGCGTTGTGCCACGCTTAATTCGCCAAGGAAATTTGTCAGTAATGTATTTAATCACGCGAGCGGTGGCTTCTCAATAACCTAGTTTGTTTAATTCATATCACGTGGTCGGAAGATAGAAACCGAAATTGCGTAGAAGTGAATCGTACACCCGATTTACTGGTCTAACCTTCGGGTAAAACTGGCTAACAAGCGAGTGGTGCTCTCGGTAGCTCTACAATGCGCAAAGTTACACGAACGTTACTCGGTAGCCTTACAATGCGTTACACGAACGACTCCCTTGCCTCGAGACGTTCACTGCACACTGTAAGATTACAACGAACGCACCGAAGGCACCAAGTAAAACAACGGACGTAGGAAGGAGACACGAGACAACTACGTAGGCGCCTACGTGGTTGTCACGTGTCTCCTTCCTACGTCCGCTGTTTTATTTGGCGCCTTCGTTGTAATCATGCCTAACCAACTCGCCCACCAGCATGTGCACGTGATAAAGCACGAGAGAGTCAGCAGCAGCAGCCGCATCAGCAGCAGCAAGACCGCTACGGTTTCTGTTTTGGTAGTTTCTGGGGGTGCGGTGCTGAAATGAACGACAACCGTTGAGACAAGAACGTCGCAAGAGAGGGACCCGTTGAACTAGAAATGAAGGTCAAAAGCGTGGCAGTTTGGGCGAGTTGGTATGTCACAAGCGCTCACTCTGTTTTCCGTTTCCTTTGATTACCCCTATACCTCCTTCCTTTTTTGCTCTTTCTGAGCTGCGCTACAACCCTAAAACAAGAACGTCGCGTGCGTTTAATAACCATTGGCGCTTACCACGTCATCGGAAGTTTGGTCACGGTGCATACCTCAGGATCAACATTTGGAGAGATAGGCGCGAAAGATACTAAACGAATTTAGAGCCGCGAAACAAGTTTAAGCTTTCGTAACGCATTTACGTACCACCGAAAGCGACGAGGTCAAGATGGAAGGTTGGACGATCGAGTAATTATTTGAATTTATTACAATTCCTCGATTTCGCGTGCCATAAACCATGATCAGATGTTTGAGGCGTGCCGTGCAAGGAGTACTCCGGATTAGTTTTGACCTGCCGGAGTTCATTGGCGGGTGCCTAAGTTTTAGCACACGAGCGTACTCTTGCATTTGGCGCCACATCGGAGTGCGGCAGCCGTGACAAGAGCCGCACCCGCTACCGCGAGCTGTCCATCCCAAGGCCGTAGCTGCTGACGTACTGCGGCCGGTTACAGCTGCACGAACGCTCACTGTTCGTAAAGAAGGCTATGTTGTGAAGTCTAGATTTGTTGGTACACATCTTTGCGAATGAAAACCGATTCGACCAACTTGCTGTATTACTGCAAGATGTTTAAGCTTCCATTCTTTTTGAAACAAACTAGGTGCAAACTGCGCCACTTGGCTCATTAATTTACCATCTCTTGAACAAAACAATTCGTCATTCTGAGCCGGCTCCTAATCTCGAAAGTATTTTTCTAACTTGAAGCTGGCCTGTGTGAACGTCTCTGACTCACTCAGACCCTCCGCGTGGGTGCGTGAGCTCATCGCGGCTTTTCTCCCCCTCCCCTCCCTCTCCCTCTATCTTAACTTTCCATTCCCTCATTCCCCTTCCCCAGACTAGGGCAGCCAACCAGGCGCATTTCTGGTTAACATCCCTCCAACATGGAAAGTGTGGTATTATTCACACACATCCCGTACGGTCAAAAGTGACGGTGAAGAATGTGACAGTGCGCTTTCCCGAAACAATAGCGCAGATTACGCTTGTGAAAAATCGTAACTATCTGTTTCCACGTGCACAAGAACAAATATAGAACGTTCGTACGATAGTACGTGTTATTACTCGCAACTGGTTTTCATATTGCCTGCCGGTATAACACTCGGCATTGATTTATGCAAGTTCATTGCAAAGTTCAGCGATATAAATTGAAGAAGATGCTCATTATTTGTGCTGCTCTGATATTTCTTAATTCTCATTGTTTTAGGATTGGAATACAAATCTGCGCTAAACCATATGTCTGCCTAATGGCATTTTTTTTTTCTGGCACCATACGTAATGTATTTTTGGTCTGTGTTGACTACAGCACGAAAACACTAGCCAAATGCCAAAATATAAATATTCCTTTGTTTTCATTTTAAAAAAATCAACAAAAGGCGGAATGAGCTACCCACTCTTACTTCTTGTATAATTTTATTTTTTGTATGCTCGGAGGTGGAGGGGCGGGATAGAACATATATAGCTCAGTGAGTGTAGTCTCTCTCAGATCTTCGCTCGGAGAAGACCTGCAAACTGGGTGCACCCAAAAAATTGCCTGAGGTACCCCCCCCCCCAAAAAAAAAAGAAAAAAAAACAGCCTTGCATACGCCTCGGGTGATATCGCAAGGAGTACCGACGCTCCTTAAGCGCGAATTCATGTACACTCGTTCGAGAAAGCTCATCCCTTTGCACTCTTTTACGCATCACGCTTTAGGTGCACGTCCTTGAGAAGTTGTCTGAGGGATAACATCTGCCTCCTAGATAAGCACGTCTTGCCAGCACACCTTCTGGTAAGACGGTGAAAGAAATGTCTGGTATTTCTTTTGTGTAGGCTGCCTCTTCTTCATCTTCTATAGATTTTCGCAGTTTTTGGCAAACATTATCGACCACCGCTGTGAGCTCCTGCACGACCACAAGAAATATACTTGAGAATGAAGAAACGAATGGACTTAATTCGCCGGGATTTAGTGGAGTTTGGTTCTAAACACAATGACAAAAATAATTATATTCAGAATGTTAGCTGGAGTTCAGGCAGGAAAAAGGCGATATTCTAATCATTCTAGAAGCACCAGCACAGAGGTTTGAGTACTTTAAACGATGCTCTATTTTCTTCGAAGGTTTCAATGTGGGTTTGCTTGTAAAGCATCTTAATAGGTTTACGGTAGCGAGAATAGAAGACAGGACAAAAGAAGGCCCACAGGAACACACAGTGAATAGGGCGGGTATATTTTTTAGAAAGCATCTCCCGGCTACTAGAAAAAAAGTGAGGGATATACGAAGCCGCCACCAATATATATAAGCGAACTGCTGCGCCAACTTGCTCTACGAAAACTCCTCAAAACGCGCCAGGTGGTCTAGTATTTGGAACTATTTGCAGTGGCGCCCAAGTAACCTGATTCTCGCGTCTTCCTCTGAATACTGACACTGCCCGCTTTACATGCACATTGTTTGCATCAACTCGTCCTTCAAGCAAGTGCACATTTAATTCCTTATTACGGTGCTTCCATTACTATCGCCTTTCAGTCATCTCTGATGTCCTGGCGCAAGATAACGCCATCATGCAACTGATATTTTTCCACTCCCATCACTTTTGGAGAACAACGTCAGTTTTAGGAGAGCCCTCGCAGTTTACATAACGAAACATGAAAATGAGCAAAGCACTCCTTGTTTACATGTTTCGATTCTTTCTGTATTAGACATTTGACGGGGCTTCAACACGATGCACAGTGATTCTGGTGTCCATAACTGTGATATGTCATTGTTAACTGGACAGGGCCAAAAGTGGGTGATCAGAACGGTACATTCTACCATATTATGAGGAGGGTGGGCCAAAACTACGTGGCATCGGAGTAATTAATAATAATATTTGGGGTTTTACGTGCCAAAACCACTTTCTGATTATGAGGCACGCCGTAGTGGAGGACTCCGGAAATTTTGACCACCTGGGGTTCTTTAACGTGCACCTAAATGTAAGCACACGGGTGTTTTCGCATTTCGCCCCCATCGAAATGGGGCCGCCGTGGCCGGGATTCGATCCCGCGACCTCGTGCTCAGCAGCCCAACACCATAGCCATCGGAGTAATTGAACACAGTTCACGTTTTGTGAGAACGCAGGTTCCTGTGTCGTTCTCACACGGGGGATATTTTTCGAGGTGGATAAAAGTTCTCTGCTTTGACCACGACGCAGCTTACGAGAACGTTTGGCATTTGGACCACAATTTCGCTGAAGCCATTATTAATGCAAATGTTTTTCTCTCCGCCACAACAAACGCAAGGGAACGCTTCAAAGTGAAAAGTTTATGCAACTGCGGAAACAGCGTGCTTCATTTAGAACTGATAAATGGTTCTACCGGATGGATTCTTCGTGGAAATATTCGCACTGTGCTACGCTTTATACATAATGAATGTTGGGAATGCTCCCATTTTGCCGTTCGTTTGACGAGTGTTTAATGTTGGCTAGTTCGTTTGCCAACTTTCCGAGCGGAAAGTTAACTCTCGACCTCATCATTCTAATGTGCAGGCTCTCGAAGGTCGCGCTAGAACAGCGTACGGCTGGATTGCGTGTAAAATATTCCCTTAAAAGCATGCATGTATAAATAAATGGACCAAAGGACCAAACACTTTTCAAGGCGCACAGGGCAGTCGTCTCCTTCAGCCCATGGAAGATGCAGAGAAACTATCAGCGCTCAATGGGCGGCTGGCATGAATTCATGTCTCAACAAAACCGTCAATGCTTTATAAGTAGATGGAAAGAGAAGGAAAAAGAAAAGACTCTCAGATGGTGAAACGCCGCACCCATTCAATGAAGCTAAAGCATCCGTGAAGCCCATGCCAGCGTTTCAAGTGTGCTATGGCGGTTGTGCTTGCTCAGACCGGCATCTTTAGGCCCCGAGGCCTATGCAGAGGTGTCTCGCTCCTTTCTCGGAAGACGTTGAGAGCGTAACACGGGGGACTCTGTGAAGGCACAGCGCGGCAAGTTTTCATCGCAAAGCGTCGCCAGAGTGGTCGAGAACCTTATTTCACGTGCCAGCCAAGGTGGCAAAATCGTTTACGCCTTGTGCAGCTCAAGTGCCACATAATAAGCAATGTAGTCCCGGCAGAGCCTTTGCAGGTGAGAGTTGCCCACACTTGGGTACGACTTTAATTCCGGGGAAGCCGGCTTCGAAGTCACCCGTGGGGCAAAAAACGTTTAACCGACAGCGCGAGCTCTCGCGGGGTCAGGCCACTGTTGGCGGGGCCCCATTCGCAAAATGTATACTGCCGCTTGCGCTAATGTACGCACTTGTACGATGCTTCACGCTGTGGCGCACATAGCGCATGCATTTCAGCCACGCTGACTTCAGGGAGCGTTTCGCAGCGAAGAAAGCTGAAAAACGACGTTTTGGTAGAGCACACCTAATTAGCGACGTCTCAGAGCGAACGTGTTAGATTTATGAGGCAAGTGCCGTGTGGATTTGGTATGGTATAAAGAGCACATGCTGCTACTCAGGTGCTGTCCGTAAGCCCCTGAGTAGCGTTTGCGTGAAAGACGTTCATTAAAGAAAGCGGCTCATACGCAATGCATTTGCGAGGCAGCCTGCTAAAGCACAGGGTTGCTGTCTCGAGGAATCCGTGTGACGTGCGTTCGATTCAGCCCAGCAGCGGAGAAATCGAAAGCGTCCATTTCGTCGTTGTAGAGCGGCACGAATTTACTGGCGCACACCTCAGTGACGTCAATTGGCATCGAATAGGTTCATTAAAGACTAGTACAGATAGATTTTTACGTACACACTGCTCCAAGTCGGCGTCAAAGAGATTATTAAAGAGCGCGACGCAACTAGTCCCGCATCTACAGTCACCCCTACGTCGGAGGCAAAGAAGCTCGTTGAAGAGCGGCACATAGGTACGCATTGCCACATTCGCATTTACTCGACGGTTGTTTCAAGCCCTGCTCACTCATCACAGCAGCTCCATGTTCTAATAATTAGACCATGGATTGCACAGGGACCTATTTTGGTGGGAAACTGGTTAGAAACAAGTATACATAGATAAGCGCCGGAAAGTGCGTGGGATACCCTAAGAATTGTAATGCGTTAATAACAGGTAATTTCCTCCGTGCATTCCCAGCTGTCACTCTCTGATGGCTCTATACGGCATTAATCGTACGTGTACGTACGTGCACATACCATACACACATGTAGCCGCGGTTAGCGTGAAAGGTTCACCCGCAACTGGATTTGAAGAAAACGTTTATTTTAGAACCTGTTTGAGACTGTCAGTAATTAGATCGTAGAACACCATATTCTTAGTACGTACAATACTAAACGTCCGTGGCGGCGGAAACCCTCATCTCTCAGGTAGAGCACACCGCTAACTTTTCGCGCCTACTTGCAGCTCCTGCGCGGCCGGCACACACAGGCAATGCAAACACGGGGGTTACACACACCGATTCCTATCAGCAGCCGTCCAAATATCATAGGCCAGGCCGGCGCGCGAGGTCAACGCCCTTCCGTGAACTGCCTGCCCCCAAGTGTCGTTCGACAATGAAATATCGCGCGACACCGATTCCCTTCTCGTCGAGCTTTTCCCGCATTGCTTTCCCGCGAATGAATACAGTGACAAAAAAAAAAAGCGCGAATGGCCTCACGCGTCGCTCTCGACCCGTCGCAGAGTGGCGTTTGCGACACAGTCTTCGATGTGTTTTTTTTTTTCTCTTTAAATCTTGAGCTTCGAACTGCATTTCTCCCTGTACGCAAGCTCGTTCAACAGAATGTTGTTTCGCTCGGGGTTATCGATACACTGAAAAAGACTTCAGTCGATGACAAACGCATTTTATGCCAGCGTATCGAGCACAATGACCTTACTTCGAGGACAGTACACATTTTCTCAATTCCCACTAAACCCTCTTTATGCGCAGCCTGGGACCCAGACTAGACGCTCCATCTCGCACGAGCCGCTCTCAGAGCACTACTTGAGCCCTGAAAAAGCAGCAATATTGGAAACAGCCGTAAAAAGCTTATATCTTGTGCAACTTCTTCATACTTGCTTCTCTGTTTTTTTTTCTGAATGTAGAACTTTTTTCATTGATGTCGAGGGTGTTTATTTTTACCATGGCTTTTCCTTTCCAGTAACACCATTCAACGATTCTATCAAGAGGGAATGTATTACTATGACCTTACACCGGCAAGAATAGCATCGCGCTACCTCAGCTGTTTTTTTCAATTCATTAGTTTATTCCAAGAAATTGGTTTCAAAAATTTTTTTAAAATTGTGTTTTAGTAAGAGATGTAGTGTAACACTACAATTTGTGCGCACCCGTGATTATTTATTTTATTTTATTTCGGCTCCTTCTATTTAATATACGAGAATAAACACCAATTTAGGTCTCAACTACAATTATGCGATGCAAGTGCCGTATTTCTGATGCCAACAACAGTGGAGCACAGAAAAGACAGGAGTGGGACGTCGTACGCGCAAGAACATTTAAAACAAATTCGGCGGAGCCCATCTCAAGATGACTGTCAACAGTAATGCGTTTAACATTGAATCAGCATAGCGACACAATGCATTGCCATTGTCTAAACATGCATGAGACGCGTAGTGCAGCGGGAGTTCTCTTTCGCGCTTCCCTAAGAATGCCAGACGCCACCTATAACACCACTGCCGCAAATCCTGCACGTGTCCTACGGAATGCATAGAACGCTGCGGCGTGCGAGCGATTAGAAACACCTCATGCGGCAGCCGCGCTCTTTCTCTCACTCCTTTCTGGACACGCTGCTCCACCTAGTGGCGCTGCGGTGAAGTCCGCGCATGGCCTCCGAGACGGGAAGCGTGGCGCACCGACTGCTGCGAACGCTGAGAATCGTTCCTGTGCTTGACACGCACACCCAGTGGCACCTACTGACCGACCCAAGTTGGTGAGAGGAGGTTCATTGAAGGGCGGCGCATACCCCGTGCGTTCATGACGCAGCTTGATAAAGCCTTTGGTCGCTGTCCTTGAGGAGACCTTGTGACGTGGTTTCCATTCCGTTCGGCTTCGGAGAAATTTAAGGGGATCCTTATCGTCATTGTAGATTGGCACGTAATCAGTGGCATTACAACCAGCGACCTATGTTGGCCCAGCGGTTAGTTTCGGGCGCTGTCACCTGAGTACAGCTACCCGATGCACTACCCATTCGAACACGGGCTAGCAAGTCACCACGGTAGGTGAGAAAACGACTGCGTCCGTCCGTCCGTCCATCCGTCCGTCCATCCGTCCATCCATCCGTCCGTCCATCCATCCATCCATCCATCCATCCATCCATCCATCCATCCATCCATCCATCCATCCATCCGTCCGTCCGTCCGTCCGTCCGTCCGTCCGTCCGTCCATCCATCCATCCATCCATCCATCCATCCATCCATCCATCCATCCATCCATCCATCCATACATACATACATACATACATACATACATACATACATACATACATACATTCAACAGCAAAAGCTTATGAGATGCGGTTTCCTCTTCAAATGTGAATTCCTGCACTGTTAAGGCATGACACTTCGTATTTAATGAATCACTATGTAGGTGGCGAAGGCTACTACATGCTGGAACATTTAATTCGAGGCCGTTGACCACGCTTTGCGAGAATTCAGCTTCTTGGCAGATCCTGCGTCCCGTAAACTTTTGCGGTTGACTGTACATACATACATACATACATACATACATACATACATACATACATACATACATACATACATACATACATACATACATACATACATACATACATACATACATACATACATAGCCCTCGGATAGTGCTTGAAGTACCCTAAAGATAGCAACGCATTAAAAAGTCTCCAAACTAAGGTTAAGATATTTAGCGTACATATAGTTCGTTTTTATCGTTCGCGTACGCTTCAGTAATGCTCGCGAAGTGAATATATCCACAGCAGCAAGTTAAGCCTATAGAGTAGTTTAGCTGAAAAATACTCGACACTCTGAAAGAGCAAAACAAGGCGATTCCTCCTATAATTTTATTAGCTCCGACGTCAGCTTTCCAATGTTGCCATGTTATAACATTTCTCCTCAGGAGAACATTGGGCCTCCGTCCGCAATGCAAAGAAACCACGCTTCCACAGCACTGCGTGGAACTTTCCCGAATGGACTACGACCGCATCTGGAAGCGCGAAGCAGGGGCGTGTTTGTCACCGAAAGTGCCGCCGCTGCTGCATGATTGAGCACGGTGTAGACGCTTGCCGATCCACCATGGAGTATACTAAATACACGATAAAGAAAATTAATCAACTAGCTGCGCCGTCGAGACAGGGCGGCCGACGTGTCGCTACGTAATGTCGTGCTTACAAGATGCGCCGTTTTGCTAGGAATGTGGCGCATTCCGTTGTGCGGGCGCTAACGCATCGCAGCCAAGTTGCGTGCAACGTGACGACAGTATATGAAGATGGTATATGGAACAAAGCAGACTCTTCCTGAATGTGCTACGGCAATCGCCTCCTACTGCCGCGGCCCCACGCAATAAACATTCACGCACGTAAACGTAAAGAAAAAAATGGCTGTGGCTTAGCTAAGGTTAAGCCCAGGATGCGAAGCATACTAGCCTTTATTTTAGTTGTTGAACCACTGCTTAGCCTGGTGAACTGCTGTTGCTTGGCTATATTTGGTTCGGCTAGACGAAGAAACAACTCATGCAGGCGAGCGCATGAGCTGAGACTCGGCTATGTAGCTACGCGGCCGCAAGCGAGCGCACGAGTTGAGCCTCCGCTTTTGCAGCTGTTATGACGTCATATGGTAGCTACGCGGCCGCGCGCGGCGCAGCAAGGAAGAGCGTGGTTGTGCGCCTAGTATGCTTCGCATAATGAGGAGAAGAGAAAAGCACTCGTTTGTACGCGTCAATGCAGTTTCCCAAGCGATTTACAGCTTATGAAACCGCTGGAGATGGCAATAATAAATTGAAGCTTCGTGGATTGAAGGGGCACGGTTAGCTATTCACTTGGTCAACCGCAGATATCTTAGCATATCGAATAAATCTTACATTGAGATAAGAGAGGTAACAGTTGTACCACAAAAAGAGAACAGTCTGAGATAGAAACGTGACACGAAGCACTGCAGTTGAATACCGAACAATTCTGCCGCAGCACCCAGTACAGCTACCGTTGAGACGTCAGAAGATGATACTGTCAAACGTATCAAGGTACAGCTGGAAGTGTGGATGCAGTCATTTTTCGTCAACTGTTAAAAATGGTGCTGCTCTCTATAAAAATGTATTGATATACGAACATAATTTCGCAAAGTCTTTTCCTCATTTAATCCTACCATCTAAATACAGCATTTTCCGCTAAACTATGCTATATAACTCTACTCACGAAAGTGATTAGTGGAAATTGGTTTGCTGAGTTTATTCTAACGTGCAACATTATTTATATGTGAAATATGAAAGAAACAGAAAGACAAAGATAGCTCCATTTAGAGCGACTCCTTGCTCATTCCGAAATGTACTTGAATCCTGCGTCTTGGAGTGGGCTTGAGATGTGTCTTGAAGCTTGCTGAGTGGCCAGTGCTAAGTGTCTTCTGAATTGCATGCTTTAAACATGCACTGAGTAGGTCCGATGGCGCCGATTCTCAATTTACGATATTGAAGTGGAAAGTTTTGCGAACGACAGGACGCACACCACCGGGTGACAGCCCTTCGCTCTAAGGACATAAAACCAACTTCCCTAGTAATCGCGTCATGCTATCCAAAATATTACTTGCTCTTAATGCCTATACAGTCCATCGCCCTAGAATCGCATTAACTGCGAAAGCCATTTCAGCTGTCGTGAAGTCGTTTCTCCGGAAACTCTGGTACCGGAATTTTTACGCCTATTTTCGACGTAGTAGACGAGAGGGTGAAGTGGTTTTATTTGTGTGTGTGTGTACTATTTGCCCATAAGCGCCGGAGTATAATATCATTCGCATTTCGCTAGCTCAAAACGTCCAGTGGAAAAGAGAATTTATTGAGTGGTTGCTTTTAACGTCAGAACCAATTTAGTAATGCAGAACTTTCGCCACGTTCATGAAAGTTTAGAGAACCGAAGTACAAGTAAAATGATGTTTCGCTTAGCCGAACGTCAATATTGGTAAAGTTCACGTTCCTGCGGCATAATCAGATACCTAATATTTCTGTTAATGCTGCTCGCCCATTTTCGAATCGTCTTCATTCTCCCAGACGGTGGAATATTATCCTTCGTGCGCCTCCGAATACGTCCACTGCGTTCTTTTTTTTTTTGTATTTCTGAGTGCACTTGAATGTCTGTTATCCGAGCAGAGGCTTATACGGCGCTTATTTTTTTATAGTAGTATATAATTACTACAATCGTATGCGATATCTTCGAAGCACCGGTATGATTTTCGAAATTCTGCTCGTAAGACACACTACTCCTGGTCTTTACTAACGATTCCTATCTGATAAGGACCCGAGCCTTTTTTATTGACTATATTTTTCGCGACTTCCAAAGAGCATTTGACAGGGTCTAGCATCGTGTTCTTCTTTTACTGCTAACACAGCTTAGCGTTGACCTCAATGGGGTGAAATGGATTAAACACATTTTAATCTTAGGTGGTGTTCCAATACTCACCGTAGACGGCAAAGTAGATGGCTAAGCAGACAGCGGCCATCTTCAGTCTCGTGACAGTTATCTCGAAGACGTCAAGGCATTATGTCTTGCAAGAAGTCAGACTCCTTGAATCAGATATACTTAATGCACTACGACGTGTGCAGCTGGCTTTCGGCTTCGCGTGTTACAAGAGTGCAAAATTTTGTCGATTTTTTTTTCCGTTTCAGCGTCCTTTGAGCAATCCTTAGCTTCTCGAATTTCCTGTGTTATCCAATTCGCGGGCATATATAATTGTGAATGCGTACTAATGCATAAATCTTGCACTATATTTTAAACAAACCACAGCAGACATGCCCTATGAATGTTCGAGAAATGGTATGTCCCTAAAGCAACCTCAAGTACGATATACTTTGAAATATTTGACTTCACACTAGCGCACACATGTAAAATTTTGGAGTGACGAAGAGTGACTAATCTTTCACGTCGTTACGACCTTGCACGTTAGCTCAACAAACTAAAGAAGGTTTGCCAATAACCACACATAAAGCACGCGGTATAAGAGATGGTGCTTTCATCGAACCAATAGATCACTGGATTTGCTAAGGTTAAAGGCTAGTCGTGGGAGTATAGCATTACTAGATAATGGATAGCGCAACACTTGACGGACCACACAGAAGATAGAAGCACAGATAACATAGCGCTACTTGCAGCTATCAGTTTATTCTCTCGTCAGTGGAATAAACGAAAGAAGATACTCCAAGGGGTAGAACTACAATAATACAATAAAAAGAATATTATAAAGAGGACCATCCACTAACACCAAGCCAGCCTTGGCACGTGATCACTTTGGGCTGAGCTCGACATCGCAATACAAAATCACTCGTGCGGTAATGGAGCAGTGTAAAACTGAGTTGTTTATTTTTTTTTTTGGGGGGGGGGGGGGCCGAAACATTGTTGAGCATGTGTGCGAAGGTGCATCCAGTGGCCATGCAGAAACGAAGCTGTGAAAAACAACACGGAAAGAAGTTCGCCGGGTACACTGAAGGAACCGTAGATTCTGTTCCACTTTCGTGTCGCAAAAAATTATTTTGGACAGGCTTGGCGATGTCTCAACTAAATATTGAAAAAGCGTGACTATAATGTTTGAAGAGCAGTCGTCGGTTCACTTTGCGAATCATTGCAGAGAATGCCGATGTCGGCCAATACAATTTGTGAGCAAAGATGGCAGCCAAATGACGCGAGATATTATCGAAGCCGCCGAGAGTGCGAGCATGGGCATTATGTGCAAACTATGAGGGCATTATGTTGTGCATGCCACCTATTCCGCTTAGTGCAAAAGAAACCGCTTTCCTCGCGCATTATTCTGAAAGAAATTTTGTACCTTCGTTGTTTCTTTTTACTGTGATTCGGAGCGCAGCCAAATGATCACTTGACAAAGCCATCTTGGCATTGGTCGATGGTCCATTTTTGAAAATATATTTTTTTATATTTTTGTTGTCCTTCCCATTTGAGTATCTTCTTGCATTTATTCCACTGACAAGGGAATAAATCGATTGTTGCAAATAGCGCTCCATTGTGTGGGTTTCTCTTGGGTATGTCCCTTCAAAATTTCGCGCAATCCAAAGTCAAGACTACTGGACATCGGCTGACGTTCTGAAAGTCTAATTTCATCTTACAGATCTAGAAATTCGAACACCTTCGATCACATTCCGAAGAACCTCCATATCTTCCTACCAACTTTGGAAATAAAACAACAATAAAGCCACCACGTTCGCCCTTGTATTCCGTGCAGCACACAAAGCCAGACATAACAAGTATACACGGTCTGCATGCTCGAAACGATACTCAAGACGCGAATATGTCAGGCGTTCCATCGCTACTGAACCGGAGGGTTGGTGCTGTTAGCGCTGCAGTCGTCACGAAAACATTTCAGCGGGGGAAACTTTCTCGCGTAGAGCGACTCTCAACTTCAGTTACGATGCGTGCATTTTACACGGCTTCTTGACTCGAGACTATTTCTTTCCAGTCTGCATCCGACGTCCGCAGAGAGTACTTTCGATCGTCCTCGAATGCCGTTTAAACGCTGCATCTTTTACGAAGCAGTGCAGAACCAACGACGAAGCACTCGGCAAACCCAATCACACAGAAGTAAGGGTTTCCTAAGACCTGGAGACAGAATTGTGGCTGAAAAATAAAAATAGCCTGTCTACTTGGCTGCCACGCATAACGATACTGGGTCCCCGCTTGTGAAACCGAGAATCGTCTGGTGGTGTCCTCGTGGGGAAGAACAAACGTTATTCACGTTCGTTTCGTCGCAGTTGGCAACGAGGCACGGTTTGCGTGTAACTCGATTTGCTCACCGTATCGATATCGATGGTTTAGTCTCGGCAAGAACGACACGCGACGATCAATCAAGCATGCGCATTGTTCCAGATCCAGCCGATCGTCCTACCCGGAACATTTCTGTATGCGATTTGTTGTTTGCGCTCCGCTTAGTTTTCTATGAACGTTAACTTTCCAGAGTGGCAGCTACACTATGCTTGAGTGAAACAAGCGCTCGGCGTCCCTGTTTCAGAATAGTTTATTCGTAGCAGCTTCTAAATGATCTGTTTTTCGAAGGGTGCCTAAACCAACTTCAGAGTCGATCTCGATCTTCAAATAACAAAACTGCTGTTCGCTAAACGTTCACGTCTAATGAGCGCCGCATCGATCTTCCATTTAAATGATCGGAATGCTTCCACTGTCAGCCAATTACTCAATCACATTTTCATTTTTCTAAAGTGTTTTGGTATAAGTGGCGGTAACGCAGCACACTCAGTTTGATCGGCATTTTCTGCCAATTAGGTTGCGTTCATTTTAGGCTGATAACAGTTAAAGACGAGTCAATTGCTCACTATTTATTCATTTATTGAATTACTTTGTACACTATCAGGGCCAGAATGAATGAGGGAGACGAGTGACGGTAACTGGTGACAGGTTCTTTCAAGTTAGTAGATTAGCGATGGCAGCAACTGCAGTTGTTACACCCATTGACAGCAGCTGGAATAAAGTAGTTTCTCGGAGCTTTTCAACCAATACACATATTTATGAAAGCCTGAAGAAGATGACCAACTCGTGATGACATGTACGGTGACAAAACACAAACCGCGTCTTGAGCTCCCAGCTAGTGCCGCAAACTTTCTGAAAAAAAATATAGGAGGCAGATAATATTTTTTTTTCGTTCTTTTTTTGCTGGAGATCGAGAAAATTGAGGGAAGACCACTACACAGAGAGTACAAGTACGAAACTGACAGTACTGTTTTGTGTGTTTGCTCTGCTCACTATAAATACCTGTCAACTTCATAGCACAACTTAAGCATTGATCGATCGGCGCCAGATTAGACGTTTCTGATCTTTTTTTTTTTTGACGAAGCGCTGTTCACGCCGCGTGGTAATCAACTGCACACAACGTAACTTTGGTAACTGGTGTTCTGAAATGAAATCGTCGGTCCTGAAGAACTTGCTCCTGCACGCAGATTTTAAAATTGGGTCGCTTATCGGGCTGGTTTCTTGGTGAGCTTCTCTCAGATTGACTTTGTTGCTTTGTTGTCTCATATTTACTTTGCGTGTGTGTGTGTTTGTGTGTGTGTGTGTGTGTGTGTGTGTGTGTGTGTGTGTGTGTGTGTGTGTGTGTGTGTGTGCGTGTGCGTGTGTGTGTGTGGAAACCAGACAGGTTTTCGTTATTAGGAACAGTCCCAGCCTTAATGCAAGTCTTGCGAGTCAAGGAAGCCCTCCCGTCTATCCCTCGTTTGCTTCTACTTATTTCTTCATTTGTTTGTTTACTTACTGTACATCTCCTCAAGCGCCTGGGCATTATAGGAAAAAGGGGTAAACGCTCGTACAACAACAACAAAATTTCTTACCCTATCGGATACATCACTAGCGACGTTCGCACTCAACATATTTGCCAAAGCAAGACTGTCATGAGACAAAAAAAGAGGACACAAGCGAATGAAAGATAAAGTGAAGTGAAATTAAATTTAGCCACGAATACAGTGAACAAGTTTTAAACCTATGTGCTATGTTTATATATTTAAAAATGCAATGTTTATCAGGAAAATGTACTCTTCGATTGACACACTATATGCAGGAAGGTGGTTTCACTCGTTACTTGTATGCGGAATAAGTGAGTATAAAAACCTGCTTGTGCTACCTGGTCACTGCGCATTGAGCTACATATATGCGTTAAAAGAAGCCTCCGCTAGCTTTTTCTTTTTCTTTTCTATTCCTTAGCTTCCAGGAAGCAAGCATTCGAAAACAATTTCTTTTTTATTTCAGAAGGATTTGTCCTCAGGGTTATAATAGATTTCGCCGATTTGAATTTTCGTTCGTTCATTGCGACTGCGCGAGAACGTTCCAGTTCGAAACATTCACCCGCTCATGTTCGATCTTCATTGCCTGTTCATCGCCTGTTCTTGCTGGGTTTTCAGTTGTTTTTTCGTTACTTTATAAACGCTGTATTTCCTGCAGAAGAACTTGAGATTCGCCTGGTTGGTGTTTAGTGAATGTCATACTGACCGCTAATAATACACCAAGACAGAGAAAAAGGAACACGAAACGACGACACCACCGGTAATTTGCAACTTGGTTATTCACGGCACTATGTAGCAATATACAAACAAGTGTGACCTGCGTAGATCGCGTCAACAAACCCGGGAAAAGAGAAAGGTTTACAGCTCGTGCGACAGGCCTTGGAGGCTGCAGTATGTTTAAATATATGTATAACTAGATACATTTTAAACACCGAGGTAAAACCCTGCTGACATTGGGAAGCGAATATCAATTTAGGTTCTCAATTTAAAAAGAAAAGAATTCTTGAAAATTGCAGTATTCGAAAAAAAAATAGTTATCAAGTTTACAGTTCCTTAGCTCTGCTACAAAAAACGGTATTCAAATTCTGTGAGATGTCTCTCATAATTCAACTAAAGGAGTCAAAATTGATACGATACACGCCCTTTTGAACTGTACTCATAATTTGTGAGCAGGACTTTTGCAGAACCTTTATATACATTGTAACAAATTCAAGCAAGCTCTAAATAATAATATCAAATTTGGCCACATTGTGTACTCTAATGGTAGTGGTTTACCAAACTGCCATATCTTTTTTATTTATTTTTGTGCACAGTTATGGATTTGTAAACGTCGTGCTTCTATTTTTTATGCTTTCTGATTTCTCGTAATTTTTCAAAAAAATTGCAATTGCTAAATAAAAATTCCGCTTCTAACAGTCACTACAACCTAACTTTCTCTGTCAAATGCAAAAAAAAAATTAAACTGGAATTGCTCCAGGGGCTATCTCAGAAAAAGATTTGTTTGTCCCAGAAGTATTCGAATTGGCGGCAACGGTTTTGGGACCCAAGAAAAGGTGACTTCTTAAAAACACTATAATTTCTTTTTGTATCTTTCCCAAATATTGGTTGTGGTTGGTGGCCGGACTTTCTTCACCAATGCTTATAGGGCGGCAGTGCGAAGGTTACGTGCTTTCACGCAACTGACTCACGGGGTGCATTACGTACCGAATGTTAACTATATTCAAAGCTTTGTGGCGCCTGAAGGTGTTGATGCTGTCACCGCTTCTCATGCTTCTCTTGATGGCGCCACCTATCACCCCATTTCGATGGGGACGCTTGTAGCATCCATTCGTCCATGCGCTGCCAAATCTGACGGCTGCGAGGCGCATTTATCTCCCAAGTCCGCTGTGCACATAGAGCTTCTCACTATAACACCTAGAGGGAAATCTGGCACTACCTTCTATGAGAGTTTCCTAAGGGGCACTGAGTGGTCATGGGAATGACGGTATATGTGTCTGTGAGGCTCGTGTTGGCTGGTGTTGTAAGAGGCTTCGTCTAAAACATGGCTATGACTACACAAATAACGCTTTCTTACAGTGAAGTCTTCATAAAGTGTTTCCATTCGCGCATATTCATTCTTCCAGTTAAATTTACTCACCTACAATGCATAACCAAGCGAAGAAAAGCAAGAACAGACGACAAACTGTTCCAAAGCGTGCGCGAGTATTGTCGTCTGCCCTCCAACTTCAGCTGCTGGCTAATAATTTTTACGTTTCCTGTAATTGTACATGCAACAAGTTCTCATAGTTAAACAAAACATGTTTTTGTGTAATAATAAAGCTAAAACAGCTTTTCACGCGCTTTTTTATTAGAAAACTATTCATTGTGACAGACGGAACGGTGCTTGCCTGGCTCTCCGAGAACGGTGCCTATCCGAAGTCACAATATACCGGAATGCCCATGCACACCACAGCGCAACAGCGCCGAATTTCCCTCTAGGTAGTATAGTGAGAAACTCTATAGCTGTGCACCTCTCGTCTAGATACACCGTTTAGTATACTGCTGGCTCCCCGCAGTTTCGCATAGACGGATTCCCATAGGTCTTGGGATCTGGCATAATGTTAAGGCGGATGGTCGGACGGATGAGTGTCGGGCCTCCATGGCGTAAACAGGGAAAGAAGAAAATATATGTGCGAAGCCGTGGTCGTACGGCTGTCATAGGGCTGTCGCCATTCCTTTGTCGTTACACTGTGGTGATTCCGCGGTCGTGCCGTCTTGGTCCCGCTGCCGATATCGTCGCACCATCGTCCTTTTCATCGTTTTTAATTCCATCGTCATCGCGCCTCAGCCGCAATGCTCTTGTGACGTCTGCCATACAATGTCGGCGGTAATTTCTGTCGCCGTCATCAAACACCGTTACGGACGTCAGCAGTAAGTGCAGGAAGTAATTGCGAGTGTGTACATTTAGTTTATTCGCTTCGCGTATGCTGCTCGCTTACTTGGACAATCATCATCAAGGGTTTCTGCAACAATGTTTCTTACTATACAATAAATAAAAACATCATATTCCTCTGAATGTTTAAGTGGTTCTGAATAAAGAACTTGTCAATTTGACAAACTGAGCCTGGAGGGCGAACTTTCAAATTTTCGCTAACCAGTCAGTATTGCACTCAGCACTGCAACCAAAAGAAATATGTTGTTCACGACTTTTCCGTTCTCCACAGTAAGTGCCCCAGTATACGCAGACGACCCAGCAAGGGCTGGCGCTCTCTAGCGGAGACCTGCGCCACTTCCTCACAGCTCTCCATTACTCTCCAGATTGTTATTCTTAACGAGAACTATAGGACGCTGCTCACAACTCGGCACTTACGTTTGTTCCGAAGAGCAGATGTGAGCCAATCGCAGTGTCGGACGTACTTATTATTCGTGAACACGAGTGGACATTGACCGAGGACAATTGAGAATAAAAAGCATTGTAAATTCAGTCTCTGAAGCGCGTAGCCCTCGCTCCAATCTATGCACTGCTCCGTACTCTTGCAAGTGTTTTCATATCAGGTGCCACAAATTGCCTATCAAAAGAAGTGCCAACTCACAGCACCCATTGTAAACGTAATGCTGGACGGGAAGTTCTCTTTTTCTTTGCAATATGCGCAGGGTACTCTAATCCTCTCTGAGCAAAAACCAAATATCTGCATGCGACGAAATCTGATGACCCTGCATTCCCATGATTGCCATTAGCCTAATGGATCCGATGCACAGCGTGAATAATTCATATACCTTTTTCTCCTACTTTTGTTTCAAGGTACACGATTTCAAGAACAAAAATAAAGCTTTTGCATCAGCCCCAATTCCATCGAAGAATTTCTTTCAACTGAAGTGCTTCTCTTGCGGAACACATCTCGCTCGTCTCTGTGTTTTTCTGGACTTCTTACTGCAGCTGTGGGGTCTACCGCCCCCTCCATCGCGGTGATGGATGTACAACACCCCGAGGATCCTCCCGGTTCCCGTTCACCCGCGGACATCGGTTCGAGGAAGCGAGGAAGTACGTCGAGTGGTAGCGAGGACACGGAGCTGTACTGCGCATCAGGTGACGAGTCCTCGGAGGACAGCTTTCGACTTGTCCAGTACCGCAAGGCCAAACGAAGAATTATCAACTCATCTTCGGCGTCCAGCTCGACCACTGTGAAAACAGCTCATCAGCGATGGCCTCACTCCATCCTGTTTGTGCCACAGAACGCTACCGACAACCTGCGCGTCCTCAACAGGCAAGCACTCTCCGTGTATCTAGAGAACACCGTGCCAAATGAGATCAAGGATGTTAGGATAAATACTAGACGAAACATCCTGGCAATCGATGTGATGAACCCGAGTGCACTGACCATACTACAACATGTAACGCAGCTGGGAAACATCAAGGTCCGATCCATCGTGCCAACGAATGGTGCCACAATAACTGGAGTCATCTATGACATTGACAATGAAATATCTAATGCGGACCTCCCAATTCTCATAAAACCAGCAAGCGAACACAACGTGATTGTGCATGTTAGTCGCCTCGGCAACACACGTTGTGTGAAGATAACCTTCAAAGGCGACTGCCTTCCACCCTACGTGAAGGTCGGCCACTTTCGCCACCAGGTTCGACCATTTATTCCAAGACCAATGCAATGCTTCAATTGTCAGAAGATTGGACATGTGAAGGGTGTTTGCAGAAATTCGGCCGTGTGCCCTCGATGTGCCGAACCCCACTCAGAAGACAACTGCAGCGCAACCACGTTCAAGTGCCCGAACTGTCAAGGTGATCACTGCGCCTCTTCCAAAGACTGTCCCCAGATCAAGAAAGAGTTCACCATTCTTAAGCAAATGGTGAGAGACAACTCTACCCACAAAGAGGCCGCTGTGAAAGTACGGCGAAGACGACGTCACCGACAACGGTCTTCACGGCGGAAAACATCAAGCTTTCAGGAAAAGTCCCCTCGTCAAGCATCATCATCAGCGGACGTTTCCAGCACTCCGATCACCAATGTTGGAAGGGAGCAAACTGCCAGATCTCTCTCCACAAAGGAATGGCCGCCACTTCCACGTATACGACCGCCAGAAGAGCCGCAGAAGAAGCCGCCCCCAGTACAGCAAGGTGCTGTATCCGAGGAGTCGCGGAAAACAGATGAGCAAGTGATAGCACTTATTAGGCCTTTAATGAATGCCATTCGCGTGCTGCTAAGCAACATGCACACACCGTCTGCCAGAAGTGCGCTTCAAGTACTGGACGCTCTGAGCCCGGTGCTTGCAACCCTTGAGTAGATCATGGCTCCACAGCCACGGTCTTTTAGGGAAGACGTCCGACAAGCAGCTATTTTTCAGTGGAATGCCCGCGGACTCAGAGCGCGCCTTTCGGATTTCCGTCGCTTCGTGTTCGCCAATATGTTTCCCATTATCGTCATTTGCGAGCCGAACTTATCGAACAAAATCAGGCTTTCTGGATATGAATCATTTATGTCGTCAGCTGTTTATGAAAACAGTAAGGTTTTGGTGTTCATTCGCCGTGACCTCACCTACACTCATCAGCCTGTACCACCTAATGACAGTAATCAATATATATGCCTCAACGTAAGGAAAAAGAATCTGGCCTTCACTTTTGTAGGCGCCTACCTATCTCCGTCAAGTCGATTTGATTACAAAAGACTACGAGACATCCTTTCCTCAACTTCCAATCCCTGGGTCATCACTGGAGATTTCAACGCCCATCATACACTCTGGGGAAGTCCGATCATCAACGCAAGAGGCAGAGCTCTGGTATCTTTCGCCTCCAGTAATGAACTTTGGCTTCTGAATGATGGAAGTCCTACGTTCTTGCGTGGCTCCACGTACAGCAGCTGTCTTGACTTGGCTTTTGTCTCACGAAGCCTAGTCAGGCGTGCAGGGTGGTTTGCGGACATAGAGACGCACGGAAGCGACCATATCCCCACGTACATCAAGATCAGAGGATTGACCGCTTCCAAAATACGGGATACGATCCAAAGAGTGGACTGGCCTAAATTTCAGTCTATTATGGAAGAACACTGCGACGCCAATCCATCTTTCGACTTGGAAGAGGCCATCAAGAGCGTGGTGCAAGACACTATGCGTACTCTAACATGCTCCTCGAAACTTAATGATTATGATGTGGAACTAGAACGACTTCGGGCAATCCGACGACGTGCTGAACGAAGATACCGACGTACGAAAACAATGGATGATCTACGGACCGCCAGGCGCACGCAAAAGAAGATACAGCGCCGGTTAGACAAGCTCGAATCGCAACGTTGGGCTGCCTTCTGTGAGTCGCTAGATCCACGCAAGCCTTTATCGCAACTATGGAGAACGGTGCGCGGACTGCGGACACTTCCCGTACAGCGATTCCCATTCAAGGCACTTGCCCTCTCTCAAAAGAGATCGGAGATTGACGTGGCAGAGGATTTCTGCGCCAGATTATCCGGCCAACTCACAGCTACCAACATTCCATCGCCTTCGAGCAGCTGTCCGCCACCACGTGATCACCGGTTGGATCTACCATTCTCGATCCACGAACTTAAGGCAGCATTAGCTTTGTGTAGCCGCACATCAGCGCCAGGACCTGACGGAATTTCCTACCGAGCTTTGTGTCACCTGGGGGAGCGAGCGAGAGGGGTTCTTCTTGAGGTGTACAATGAATCTTGGAGAAATGGCACGCTACCAACAACCTGGAAGACAAGTCGCCTTGTTCCACTGCTGAAGCCTGGCAAGTCGCCGTTGGAGCTCTCCTCATATCGCCCGATCGCTTTGGCGAGCTGTGTGGGCAAAGTAATGGAGAGGATGATCCTAGGACGCCTGGAGTGGTACTTGGAGTACCACAACACCTACCCAGATGCCATGGCGGGCTTCCGACGCGGTCGATCATCGATCGATAACGTCGTCGACCTGGTCACCTACATTCAACATGAGAAACGCCGTAAGCGTCTCTGCGCATCCTTATTCCTCGACGTTAAAGGGGCGTATGACAACGTTACTCATGAAGCCATCCTCTCTGCTCTCGCAGAGGTAGGAGTGGGTGGTCGGATGTTTCAATGGATACGGAGCTATCTATCCATGCGATACTTCTTTGTAAGCACCGAGGAAGGCCATACTTCTCTGCATTATAGCTACCGCGGAGTCCCCCAGGGCGGTGTACTTAGCCCCGTGTTATTTAATCTAACACTAATTGCTCTCCTTGAGCACGTGCCAACCACAGTCAGGCTATCAATGTACGCGGATGACATCTGCATATGGACATCTGCAGTAACACGCCTACAGCTGCGAGCGAGAATTCAGAAAGCCGCGACACAAACTGCTGTCTACCTCCGTAGTCGAGGCCTGGAAATTTCCTCCGAGAAATGCGCACTAGTGCCATTTACGCGCAAACCCATGGCAAACTACAGTGTAACGATAAATGGCCAAGTAATACGACGGGTCCGATCGTACAAGTTTCTAGGTGTCATAATCGACAGGGACTTGTCATGGAGCCCACACATATCTTACGTGAAAAAACGGTTGACAGGCATATGCCACCTGTTCAAATTTTTCGCTGGTAAGACCTGGGGAATGTCGCCTAGTGCCATGTTACAACTGTACAGGGTGCTTTTTCTGGGATTTCTGCGATACAGCTTGCCAGCAATAATCAACACAGGCAAAACGAATCTACGCACTATACAAAGTCTTCAGGGTCAAGTGCTCCGGATCTGTCTAGGCCTGCCTCAGAGTGCTTCAACAGTGGCTACGATAGCAATCGCTAGAGACCACCTTGTCAAGACCCACATTGACATTGAAGTACTCAGGACCCATATAAGGCATCTAGCCAGGACTCCTCGTCACCATTTAGCCTCTCTACCAGCGGACAGGCCACACACATCTTTCAGCCAAACGATAACTGCATATGATGAATCATTGCCAGCTTGTTTCACTCCGGCTGCGAGACCTTCGATCCCTCCATGGTGCCTCGCTCAGCCGAAAATCAACCTCGCAATACCTGGTATCTCGAAAAAAGCTGATCTGTCATCACCAGCCCTTAGACAGCTCACGCTACTATATTTGAACGAGAACTACCGTGACTCTACGCATATTTACACTGATGGATCTCTCCTTCCAAGCAGCTCCGCGGCGGCAATCGACATACCAGCGAAAGCTACAACAATCAAATTTAAGACGACCCACGCGACAACATCGACAGCAGCAGAACTCGCAGCGCTCTTTACTGCTCTTCATCACATTGGTGATGAACCGCCACACAAATGGACTATATTCTGTGACTCGAAGGCGGCACTGCAGTCTCTACTGTCACCTCTACGACGCGGACCGCACGAACAACTAATATTCCATATTACAGAGACATTACACCATATCAGTGATGCAGGCCACGACATAACCTTTCAGTGGCTTCCAAGTCACTGCGGGATTGTCGGCAATGAACGGGCGGATCACGCTGCCCGCTCTGCCCATACTGAGGAGCGCTACGTCCCCATTCCTCTTTCTAGAACTGACGCTGCACGGAAGCTCCGCCTACTTGCTCGGCAGTGCACCGCGTCGCAATGGAATGAGCCACATTTAAGAAATACACGACTGCACTCACTTGATCCAACATTAAGTCTTCGAGCGCCATCACAGCTTCGCCGTAGAGACGCCACGCTTTTATATCGACTTTGGTTGGGCGTTGCCTTTACTAAAGCCTATGCCTTCCGCATAGGGATGACCGACACCCCAACCTGTGACCACTGCGGCCATGAAGAATCAATTGGCCATATTTCGTGCACCTGCCCGGAGTACAGTCCACAGAGGGCATGCCTCAGCCAGGAACTAGACCAACTGGACGACCAACCGCTATCTGAAAAAAGAATTCTGCAACATCGAAAGGACCTACCGTCACAGAAGAAGGCCGTTCAAGCGCTTTTGCGCTTCTTGCGATCTACCGGCCTGTGTGAACGACTTTAACTGGAACGCCTTTTGTGTATGTGTCTCCATGTGTGCGCGTTCGTTTTTTTTTTCCTTTCTCTCTCTGTCATCTTTCTAACCCCTATCCCCTATCCCCAGTGTAGGGTAGCAAACCGGAGATTCATATCTGGTTAACCTCCCTGCCTTTCCTCTTCATTCTCTCTCTCTCTCTTTCAACTGAACATCAAAGGTCACGGCGTGCCGAACAGTACGACGTACCTTTTCCTTCATCGATTCTAAAGAAAAAGAAAAGCTCTTATCCAACTTGAAAGACTTTCGATTCTGCAAGAAGACACTTTCTCGTTCTGTAAGCAGTCACTCTCGTGTGCCGAAACTAAACAGTCAGTTCTATTGTTCACCTGGTTATTTCAACAGCAAGGTCTTGTACGTGTATACTTCCAGCGATGTGACCGCTTCGGCGTAAACTATGCCAAACCGCAGACTCACTGCATAAAACGATGCAATCTGATTGAAATTCCTCTCAACCAGCTAAATGCATAAAAAAGCAATTTCTGGTAGTCCTTTTCGATGATTTGGAGTGAACATTCTAGAAGTAAAAGAGAATCTCGACGTGTCTCTGCTTGTTGCCTAATAAAAATGCGTTTTTCAATGGTTGCTTGCAGCTTCTTGCAGCCTTTTCGCAACTATAAAACAGACAAGAGTGAATGATACTCTCGCGAACAGTCACTAATTTTTTAAACAAGTAGCGAGATCACTTCTGAAGTAATAAATATGGCGCCTCAGGAGTGTTCGACAACAATTCTTCACACGTTTCTTTGTTGGCTGTTTACTTCAACTTTATTGTTTTTCACTCCTTTAATTTTCAGAAGGCTCAACAAGTGTTAAGCATGAGCTCTGTCGCAAAGGGAATCGGTTGCTTCAGTGAAACACCAACATCCCTAGCAGCGAAGGTCTTTCCAGTTGACCCCGCTGCCCTCCTTGCATCTTCTCTCATAAATGACCTGCCAAGAACACTCATCACTGCCGTGAGTGCCAGTAGGGTACAGGCCATCACGACCCGCGGACATGCAGCTATTTCGTCCTTGTTTGCCACAAGCGAACCCACATAGCCAGAGCGAGGGATAGAGGGATATAAGGAAGGCAGGGATGCTAACCAGTCTGGATGGCTACCCTACGCTGGAGGAAAGGAGAAGGGGAAGACAGAACGGCTGCATGCCATTTGGGCTATATTGTACCGTCGACGAATTCTTTAACAGTACCGCGCGAACGTTGACTCGTCGGCCAGTGAGTAACTTCTAACGGCGTTAGGTGAAGGGGCCAGCAAGGACTTGTTGATATCTTGCCGATCTCTCTCGCGCTCGCTGGTCTCGTCACTGATCACTTCTCGTTGCTTATCGCTTAGGTTTGGAATATGTCGAGAATCAAATTCGATTATCTTCTCCCACGGCACTTCTAGAAAGCTGACTGTAACACGCTTATGGCAAGGCACTGTGTCAAAAGGTAAGGCATGGGTTTAGTGCGGCGTGTTATTAAGTTGAAAGCCTTATATGTATCATCGTTCAGTTAATTTTTCAAGTTTGTGCAATTGGGCTGCTCACAATGATAATTATCATCTCCATTTGTGTCCCTCTGGCTACATAACTTATCTGCACAGGTAGTCCTCACGTGCCTCGCAGTGCCTAACTTAAAGAAAATCAAAGCTTAATTTTGAACCCCCTGTATATCGCTATTGACCACATTCACGCGTACCAGTTAGTAGTGCAAACAAAGGGCCTTTTATTTAAGGAGAACTTTCACGCCATAGCTTCGAGCCATTATTGCAAGCAGAAGTTTGTCCATCGAGCCATAGATCGGCACAACTTCCCGAGGAAACAATAGAACTCAAAGCGGTGATTGCATCCTGCGGGTGTATACTTGTTCAGCTCAAGTACGTAGAACAAGCTGCGTACGTTGCGTTGGAAGTCTCCCTTTGTTTCAGAGCCTATCCGAGATAATACCAGAGGGTGATTGGAAACAAGAAGGCCGACACTTCAATGTGTAAATAAGCACGCCACACATAGAAGGGTGGATGGACGTACTTGGAACCCATAAGTTTAGCCGCTTTGTGGAGTAGCGGGATAAATGCTACTTGTCTTAGATCGTTTTAGTCTCTGCCGATGGCAATAATGGAAGCCTTTTTTTTTTCGTACCTCTCTTCTTTAGTTTCAGTGAAAGCATTCTTGGCAGCCTTCGTTCGAGCGGCAGTGAACATGGGCACTCATCTATGCGATCGCTCGCGAAAGAGAGATTGGTGCCACAAAAACTTTCTTGCTCTACAGAAAGTCACAATGCTCGGAATGCTACACGATGCTATCAGTGCATTATGCTAGAGTTTCAATGCAGCGCGAACAGTGGAATGGCAGCCTTTAGTGGTATCCGCGTGTGTCTTGAGACAATAAGAGCCGGGCTTCAGGAATTGATTACATCGAACAAGTCTCTTATACTGCGAGGAGCAGTGTGGAGCAGGAAACGGGAGATCCTCTTCTCCTCCTTACGTGTTATGATTCGGTACAGACATGAAATCATAGAAAGAACAGCTAATAATAGTATTAAAACATATTTGAAGTGATAACAGAGATAAAACCTAACGATATGTTCCTAGAAAAACCTGAAATTTCAGCTATTAGGCTATTGTCTTTTGTTTTCTTTTTTTTTACAACTGCGGTAGTAGACAAAAGCTCGAAACGAGGTTGTCATTCTGGTGCGCTTGTGCGTCATTTCCGCTACGTAAATACGTACGGCGGAAACCGTCGTCGTCATCATGTGATGGTCGGGTCAACGTCGCGATGTTCCTTATTGATCCCCGCCATGTGGCGAATAAAGAAATTGGCAGTTTTGACAAAAGGGGGGCGAAGTGTCGAAATCGATAGCTAGATTCAGCATTGCGCTGACGCTCCTCGGAGAATACAAGGGGGGGGGGGGGGGAAGGCGGCATGTTAGCACAATGCATCACGTGTGGCACCTGAGCAACCTAAACAGCCTAGCGGCAACCTGACGGCTTTCACTCAATGTCTGCCTCTGCACGTCTCTACATCCCCCCTCTCTCTCTCGCTCTCTCCATTCTCTCTCTTCCTCTTGTCCCTTCCGCCAGCATAGGGTTGCCAACGAGACTCTTGACCGGTTAACGTCCCTGCCTTCCTTATACAAGCATGAATACCGCGATTGACCGTCAACACCCGGACCGCATAGCGTGAGCGTAGACAACGGCGAAGAGGAATTATTCGTTGCACGCTTGGCACGTGGGTACTTACGAGGCCTAATTTCGACAACTAACAGCTACCTACACCTACAGTTGGCACCTGTATCGTGACCTGTAACAACCATTTTGTGAACGAGGAGGCTAGACCTCTATACGACTATAACGCAGTTTCGTTTTGCCACAAACAAAATGCACTTGTGGAACGATTTCATAGCTCCTGGCTGGAGAGTCGTGAGGTTCAAATTTCAAGCAAATTTGCGGGCTTTATCTTGATTTTGCCTTTCTTCTGCGAGACTTCGAGCCTGATCATCCCTAGAAGTCTTACGCCAATAAGTGGTCACATAGATGACGAGCCTGCAAATGAAAAAAATAATGAAAAAAAATTCACTTCGAAACTGTTCTGGAGCATTTGAAACTTACGTGGTGTAGTCCTTTGATTTGATTATAAATCTACACAAAGCAATTACTCGGAGTAAGAGCTGGAGATAGTGTTTGGTAAAAAGTGGCGTAAATTTCAGGCCCTAAATTTCGTTCCACGCTGGCATTCAGATGGCGTTCTACGCTCGCGCACCCGATATTGAACCGCGATCCCCGGCTCACCCTCAGAAGCTTTCACTCATACAGCACCTCACGGCGACGGCAATGGCAGAAATGCGCCTGCAGTGTTCACATAATTGCTATCTTATTCCGTCGCAAGTTCTAACACTCCGCAGGGCTGAAGCCAGGCTCATCCTGATTTCTTTTTTCCCACGAGGTCATCATTCGTAGTTAGCGCCCGGAATAACCAAGTCTATAAATATGGCAATAGCAATCATCATTTGACATGGGAAATCGGGGATATCAACGCGCAGCATTGCAAGAGAGAACTACACCACCATACAGCAAGCATGACCTAGAATGTTGCACAGAACTGTGTAGATTTAACATTGAGGTATACGCGTGTCCGCTTGTTTCTCTTACGCTTTTTTGCGCCAGAATTGCACATCGACGCTTATGTGTCGATGGTATCTTGTCCAGAGAGAGATTTCTAGAAGCCGCTCCCTAATTGTTGCCCGTCGGCATAAAAACATCGCTAGACCGCTTTCGAACACAAATGCCAGTGCGACATAGTCACGCAACCCTACATTCATGTCTTACTCTGCAGCTCCTAGAGTAAGTGCGAAATTAAACGAACAAAACTATAAGGGAAATAAAGTGCAGACATCCAATTCAGTGGCTCCTAATAGCACGTATCCAATTCAGTAGCGCTAATAGCACATCTAAAGCGGAAAAAAATTGATATGTGATACATGAATGTCAAGAACTGAGTATTAAGGAAATAGAGCTTTTGCGAAACACTTGTACACAACGTAACAAATTGATGTAAGATGTAAAATGACATATCTAGTTCGTCCGCTTTCAAATATCTGACAGACACCGTTTACAGAACCGCGATATCTTTTTTCGATGCCGAGCTATTAATTTCTAAACTTCGTACTTCTATTTTTTTCAGCGTTTCGAATTTCCTAACACAATTTAGGCACTTGATGGAAATTCCGCTTCCAAGAGTCACTAGAATTCAACTTTCTCTCTCAAATGCAGCAAATTACATTAAAATCGTTCCAGGGTTTATCTCTAAAATACGTTTTTTGCGTATTACATGTATTTGAATAGGCCGCGTCGGAGTTGGGCCAGAGTTAAAACTTCCGCTTAAAGGCAAAGCTTAAGCTTCCTCTAATTTTTTTCCTCCGTGGCTTCAGAAATATATTGCTTCCTTTGTTCAAGAAGAACAACTGTTAAAAAGTTAGGGCAAACATACCTCGCGATGAACATGCACCCAAAAGAAAAAGAAAGGCTAGCGTGAGGAAGCTGCCATGGATGTGATAAACAAGCGCTGTCTGTAAACATGACTGATGAGGCGAAAAACCATGTGAAAGACAACAAGAAATAGCCGGAGAGACGCGCACAGATGGTGGGATGACCTAGCAAGATCAAAGAAGCTGGGGTATCCACTCAAAAGACTGGACTCACCAGCTGTAAAAACAGCGCGATAGAGCATAGGCATTGCTCTTAAGGGGTGGAGAAGAATCTTAAGTCTGATGTAGGCAGCAGGCAACAAGAGCAGCCTAGAGTAGGCGGACATCCAAGTAGGGAAGATGAACGATCAATGCTGGTCATAAACGATCGGAATGTAGAGAAAGATTGATCGCAAGCGCAGGGGGGAAAGGATGCCAGGCGATCCTGAGTTGAGTGGAAAGATCTTGTGCAGAGTCTCCAGGGATACAGGCCTCAGGAAAGCGACAGAGTTAGGATAAAATTCGGGGGCTCTTTTCTCCGGATTCGATTCCCAGATACTTTTTTGTCTATTCGGTAAAAGTAGGTGGGTTATGGAGGTTAGAAGAAACAAGAAAAAATAACAATGAGTGAGTACGTGTTTGTTCCTTGGCACGAGAGAACTGCTGAATCCCTGTGGGGTCAACCTTCAAGATGTACAGCTCTCAAGTTCACCAATGAGGAATATGGCGAGGAAGACTCCTTTGCTCGTGTTAACAAATGCAAGCTCTAAAGATAAATTTGTTGCCCAGTGAGAAAACTTATCTAGAGGCATACAGGAAACTTCATGAAGCCTTCGCGGGTTGAGACGAAGATTATTCTTTCTCATGCCGCATGCTAATCATGTCGTTGTTCCAGTATTTCCGAACCCCGATCAGCAGTAAGTGAAGACGGTGAGTTTAGAACTGAAAACATGTGAACGTGTCCTATGTGATCCACGCCTGCACGTATGGCGGGAAGTCATCACGTGATGTGGTTGTGCCATGGACATCGGGATATTGTGTACGTGATTGTTAAGGAGGTAAAGTTATTTTTACATACTGCATACGCATTGCAGTGAAATATTTCCCTAAAATTAGCTCTTGAGTAACTCAAGAAGATAACTTGAGGGATTCCTCCAGGAACAGTGAAATCTGTCGATTCTGGACCCCAGGACATGATTTACTGGATATTGTACGCTCTCCATAGACTTGTGTTCCTTGCTCCTTTCCCTCACACAGGCGCATGATTTCCTTCCTCTCTATACAGAACATTGTCTTGCCTCTCTTTTCGTGCTCTGTCTTCTGCGCGTCGTTCTGCACGTGCCTGTGATTTCCGTGTTAATCCCACAAGCGATTTTTCAGCGTGGCTTCAGCGATACGCTTTACACGCACGAATTGCCTGACGGTCAAAAACCCGAACAGCGCGTTTTGTAGCCCACATCAATGTTCATTTTTATCGCACTTCTTGTGTTGCCTTTACTCACAAAATTCCGCAGGTATTATGAAGTTTTTGATATTCATGTGTAAAATACCAATTTTGTCCCCTACTGATGTACTATAAGACGCAATTCCCAGAATTGTGATATCATTTTCGCTTGCCGAGTTAGAGAGTTGCAAACTTGATAGTTTCGTTTTCTGCAAATTTGTGGTTTGGCCAATGTTTGATACAAAATTGACAATCTAAATAAAAAATTCAAGACCACCAGTCAATAGATTTTAAGTTTTTAACTGAATTGCAAGAAACGTCGTCAACTTTAGTACTGCGGTTGCCGAGAAAAACGAATTCTCCTTCCACATGTTTTTAGATAGGAGCACCCGAGCTAAAGCTTCCTCTAAAGAAAGCCCCGCCATCACTAAATTGTTTTTGAGAGAAAATGTGCACTTCCGTCTCTTTATAGCAGAGCTCTACGGTTACGGTGAAGATGATGATACTCTTAGTCGCATTTGCTGTTTCTTGTCTCTTTATACGTAGGACATTGCTAAGGCCCAACCAGGATTAACATGATTGGAAGCATAATAAGTTTTTTTCTGAAAAGTAACGCCTGCAGTTACGTACAAAGCTGGGATTCGTGCACTTAGAATAAAGTGCTGACTAGAATCTTCACAGGCGTGCCATGCACAGAAGCAAGCGAAGCAAATGAAATTTATGCGCAGCTACTAACTTGTCTGGAGCCATCGAGCTTAGTTCCTGTGTAGTAGCGAATATCAACGGGTTATTTAGTTAGAGAATGCGTCTTAGCGTAAGTAGCACTCTCGCTAAGCATATTTACTGCGCTATTTTTCCTTACAGTGCTTCCCCAAGTATCAAGCTGCCATGTTGCAACTAGATTTTCTTTTTGTTACCTAGTGCCGGTGGCTCTAAGGGTTAATAAAAGAACTTTGCGAAAATTAAATCAAGTTATTAAAAGAACTTTACGAAAACACGCGAACCAAGCCTAAAGTAGACTTGCATTGATGCACGGGGATTAAGTAAAATTAGGAAAATTAATTATTATTAAGCTAAATAAGTTATAAAATCGAGGGAACTGCTGCTGCTTTAGCTAGGTGCGCACATCCACACAAGCTCTGGCAATCAACCCATATGTGCACAGAGTAGCGCCAGCGTCGCCAAATATCTTTCTGCTTGTAATCGCAAAACACATCTATTTAGTTCCAAGAACCGGCCAGCTGCTCAAGAAAGTCGTTATGAAGCCGCCAGCTTATCGTGCCAAGCCACACGCTCACGCACAAAACGCGTTGGGGCCGTTAAAGCAAGCAGAGAATAAGCAGCGGCCGCGAAAGAATCCCTAATTTGCTGCGTCTCGCATCACCGGTGAAACGCGTTTCGCGCGATACTCATAAGTAAATGGCTGGCCTACGTCTGGGCACTCGATGATGATGTTTTATTGCTTTTCTCTAACACTCATGCATGCATGTCGCTATGCTTGAGGCTGCATTTGAGCAGAATAAAACAAAGTTCTAGCACCTTATGCAACTCATTATCCCATCTATGCTGCCTATAATTAAGCGCGCTGAGCAAGATTGCAATAGACAGGCGTAGTTTTTGACCTGTCCGTAGCTTGGACTCGGCTTGTCACGCTGTGGTGCAGGATTGAATTCCGCTGTCCGTAGCTGGCTATTCCGTTGCGTTAGAGCAAAAAAAAAAAAAAAAACTGGCGCGTATCTTTCAAGCGCTCTGACCGTACTATATGTGCCGTCATTCTACCAAAATGATTTTTCATGTCTTCTCAACTGCGCTAAAGTAAGCTCAGTGAGACACTCAGTATCTTAACACTTCATGACTGGAACATTGTTTTAGAGATAATAATTAATTTAGATTTGGTGCATTCCAACATGGATCGAAAGATGAATTTATCAGAATGAAATCTCACTTCAACTTGGAAAATTCACAATAGAAAGGTCACACTGCATGGCCAAATAGTATAGCAAGCACTCCGAGGCGCAGAGAGCAAACTTAACAACGCAGCGCTAATGCCTTGCTTATACATGGCGCAGCAACTGATCGTATTTTGTTTTCGTATGCAGTCGGTAATCTGCACGACCGAGTTAGCGTGACTCGTGTGTTTAGTGACTGAAAGTGTCAGTTCTCGCATAAGGTTTCGCCTCTTTGCCATGTGCTGCGTCAGTTATTTCCAGTAAGGCATTTTGATGCATTTTGATACCTATAGAAGAATGGTGGAATTTTTATTGTTCAAATCATTACGCCTAATTCAAAATTCTTGCCAGTTTGATTCGTTGTCAATGCCAATTCTTTGCTTGTGTGCCAGAATAGGACAAGAAAGTCTTTTAATGAAACAGCACTGAATGAATGTGTGTTGTTCAGTGGAGCAAGGACCAGGTATGGCCGAAGAGCGCCATGCCAGTGTTAGTGATTTCACGGTGGAATCATGAGTTATTGAAGTTGATTGACGTAGCTCTGTAGGGGCCTAAAAACAGTCGCTGTAAATTGCGTAAAATCTACGTGCAATATGATTATGGCGATGACTAATGACGAGTACTATGAGCCTTACAATGCATTGCGAAGAAAATTGATATGATATACAATACATGTCAGATGCAAAAATTGGTTGCAGCATAGCTGCCTCACCGGAGCCCTTGAAAACACAAGGGCCTGGAGGCATGTGCTGTACATTACGACTATCAGAGTGGCATCCTCTGAAGAAATAGCAAGACGTTTCACTCAATTAATCAATCAATCTTTATTTCGCATTCATTAATTTACAGAAAATGAACACTGGGACAAGAACTAAAAGCTGCTTTTTTAAAGTTACAAATAGGTTCCGAGGTTTCCAATTCCAATGTTTCACACAAGTTTATTGCTGGGGACTCCTGAATCATTTCTCACACCTGTGGTATTTTCAACGGTTTTCATCTGACGTAGGATACGTGTGCCTTTCTTGTACTGTGCCAACATCGTACTGCGGCGGCTCCTGCCGAGAAATCGAGTACGTGGTGTCGTATTTGAGAAGCTGAAGAAAAACATCGCGAGCCCGGGCACTTCCGAACGAGCAACGACGCCAGACTCGCAAGGCAAAAAAAAAATGACAAGCATTCCACTCTGTGAAGATGGAATGGCAGCAAGAGCACTTTGCTTTTTGTTTGAGAGCTTCGACTGTCCTCAGCGTTCACTGCCATTCCATCTTCACAGAGTGGAATGGCTGTCCTAATCTTTGGTTACCTACCCGTTTACCAACCGCTTTCTAAGGGAGGCGTGCTTAATGCGAGTGTAGTTTTTCAGGCCGTGATTAACGAAGCATGACAGGGCAGGAGGAGTGCATCAGTCATCACTCTCTCTCCACGAGGAAGGAAGCAAAAATACATCGCGAAATATATATAAAAAAGGATAGTTTGAATCAGAGCAGGCTCATTGCATGATAGACAAGACGGGGTTATGGCCATTTCCCGCAGCCTCTTTACATGTCTGTTTCTTTTCTTTTTTTTCTTTTGCCGTACTCTTCTCACTCCATGGGATCGATCGTTAAATTAAAGCGTGTTAAATTAGAACGAAGAAATTCATGTGACTGAAACGAAATTGCGCGAAGGGTAGAATGTAATTCCACATTCCAAACTAGAGAAAGGAAAGTTGCACAAAGGCGAGCAATTCAGAAAACAAGACAGCTATTATGTAAGCAGACAAATAGCGCGAGATGGTAACAGCGACATGTGGAAAACTCGAAGACCTGTTGATTGTATACAAACAAAAGAAAAATTTCCTGAAAATTCCTCATGTGTGTCTAGGCACGGCAGAAGACGTGCAGTAACATTTCTCCAGGGCGAGTTGCAAGAGGGTATAAATTCTTTACTAAGGCTTACTGATGTTATTCACGAACAGAAACCTATCGTTTTTCAACCTCTAAGAGTATGTTGTATGGGGCCAAATGCGTCGTTCAGTGGCGCTAGCAATGAGAAAAGGCATCATTTTGTTCCAGCATCAAGTCTACAAGGAACTACAAATGTCGCTCGGTTTTTATTATACAGCAAATATTACACACTTTGGGTGCTTTTTTTGTTTACTCCTACGTTCGGCCTATCGGCCATTACAGGCTGAGTCAGAGGACAGCCCTTTCGTGATTCGAACAGCATTACATGGGTGTTGAAACATTACGCAAAAGCCCTCACTGAATACATAAAATGAAGATAGAAAACAGGCTGCGAATACAATTTATGCGACTACAAATACATAATAATAAAATACAATATCTTCAAATACATTGGTGAATGAAACTAAAACAGCTGCGCGTACAATGTGCACCTACGCATGCGAGTACAGTTCACAGCAACTTTTACGTTACATCAAAATACTTCTACGACGGTGAGGTATTTACCTCTCGTAGCAGAGGTCGGCATGCAACTTGCTTTGAAAGTGCATGGTAGAAACGTGCGAGATTTTGATGATCGCTGGACTTAAATTCGAGCGCTGTGGCTCCCAAGAGCTATCTCCCACACAATATAACATAAATGATAGGTGATAGGAGATAGGAGACATGAATGTCATGATGTACGTGTCATATAGGTCATGAAACAGCCTTCTACGTGTTGGTGCTCTCATGGTCGTTTTGTTAACTTGGTAGGCACACTGCTTCGCTTAACATCGATTCCCACTGAACGTGGGATCTGCCCGCTTTTTTTTTGCATACAACCTGCACTGCCCCGTTGTTTAGCATAGCTACCGGTTGCACCGTGCTTCGCGAGCAGGTCAATAGTGCACGCCGTGGTTGCAGCCTGCGTGTGATGACTTGGCCCTCAGCTCCTTGGTCACGGATGTCGTTCAGGTCATTGCGAAGAGAAATATTAAAACGGACAGCAGCACTGCACCTACACATTGAAGTTTTGTCTTCTTTGCTACATTCGCAGACGAACAAATAACTAAATGCTGCGCCAGTGCAAAAGGAATGAAAATAAAATGATACGCACGTACATTAACCGTTACGTTTGGTGGTGACCGCGGCCTCACAAAGCTCGCGTGGGTCTCGATGGACGGAAATCGCTTGGACCGGAAGCGCTTTTCCGTAGCGCTGCTCGCTCTTTGAAAGTGACGGAAGAAGGTCGAGTCGCAGAGGAAATAGGCGCGACCACTTCGAGAGTCGTTGGCCCCGGCCTACAAGTGGTTCTAGATCGAAGTCACGTGACCGAGCTTGGACGATTGCCACTCTTCCTGCTCCATTTGGAGAGAGTGGCAGAGAGAAGGGCAAGAGGTGAGTGTGCGGGAGAGGCAGGGTGCGACGCTCCAGCACGAGAATGTGAAGTGATGCAAAGAAAACGCTCGTTTCCTTGGACATGCACTTGTGCAAGTGGTTCCGTGTATAGCCGTCGTAAACGATAATCGTCATTGACCACTCATATCCTGTGGCGCCTACTTATCGTAGATACGAAATTACTGCGTCGATATATATGCTACAGAGATGATTGCAGCACGTTTCGGGTTTTGTGTTTGTTATTTTCTTTTCTGTTCGAGTATTTGCCCAGATCTTGCGTATACATCGTACTGAAACCTAACATGAGGCTTTAACCTTGACCATTATAACGTCGTTCTTTCGGGTGCAGGTTGTTGTGGGAAACATAGTTCATATTTGGGTTCCCTCTTTTTAACTTGCGCCTCCGCGGGAAAGCTCGATTCCTTAGGTTCGCAAATTAAGACCCTCAATGGGGCACGGTTACACATGAATGGGTAGACAGCCGCTAAATTAGTAGTGAGTCTTCTTCGCCAGATTATAAAAGGCGAATAGTGTTCGAATGCTCTATCCGAACACGTGACATTCACCGAACTAACTCGCATTGCTTTAGGGGAGAATTACAAGTGCACAAATACAGAATATTCACTTATACAAACTGTCTCAACAGCCAAAGCCGAAAAATTCATCGTGATGCTATATGTCCCGCTTCTGCAGGCGTACTTTTACCAACCGCATGTTTAACAAACGTATATGATCGCTGTGTTGACCCACGCCATCAAGTTCACACAGGATCCTAATGAAGATGCATCATAGGAGATTTAAAACTAGAACGATTCTATATACAAGTACACAAATATTCAATGAAAACTGGGCCTTACACGAATGCTATTATGTTTCATTTCCAATGCCAAGGGATCATGTAGTGAGAATATTTTCCAATTCACGCTGGCGATTCACAGACGCCGCTGCTCTTCGTCGAGGGAAAAAGGGGTACCGCCAACATAGTCTACGGCACGCACACATATATGCTCTGTCTGACGATGCACGTCACACGTTCAAGCAGCCAAGAGAAGTTTCCGCATACTGTAATTACTGCCGCACCCCAAGGCATAAAAGGTGGTTTCCCAGCGGCCATGCATGAACTGTCATCAAAAGTATATCTTTCGGAGAACGAGTTAAAAGGTCTCTAACTCACTCCGAGCAGGGAACGGCAACACGTTCGAGTAGCGCACAAGCCGGCCCGCACAAGTCAGAGAGAAGGAAAGGCTCATGGTGCGCACTTTCCTCCTCGTCTGATGAAAAAGTACTACAGAGCTCGAAACACGGCCATCTTACACACACGTTACACGCACTGCTTACTTATTGACAAAGCTGAATAAAGGAATAGACGTGATAAAAAAGTTTTGCATTCCTGCCAGAGAGCCTGGCCAATGCTTCCAGAGTTCACATCCCAGGTGTTTCTTCATTCAAAACAGCAGACTACCACGCAATCGCCTGTCTTTTTTTTTTATACAGACCCCTTTCTTGTAGTAGTTTGTTCAAGAAGAACGAGATGGCGCTTTCGGCGGTGCGCCACACGTTGCCTCAGGTAGAAGCTAACGAATGCGAAGCTATAGATTGCCGCTTCTACACTTTTATCATGCGATCAGTTGTCGGAAATGCAATTGGCTAATCGCTAACGGTTTGTGCTTCTTTCATGCTACAAAATGACAAATATTAGAGGGAAGGAGTGTGCTCTAATTGGCTCCAAAATAGTGAAAGCATACTAAGGATCGGCATGAATCTGTAACGCCAAGTTCACGGCCCGCTGCTATGCACACAAGGACTGCTTGCTTTCCCGGCCCTTCGAAATGCATGACTTTTTTTTTTCCGAGGATAATATCAACACACTAATGCGCCAGAGTTGCATGGGTAACATCCAAAGTAGAGTCTTCAACCCCGATACGACTTCAAGATTGAGTATAGTTGTTTACACGGTGGCAAAGACAGTAGCGCCACTTCCTGGCACATATTTAGGTTTAACGCACTTTCTCTGCATACACGCACCGCAAACTCACGCTCAAATTTGCGCCCACTCTATCGCCCATGCATCAAGAATAATCTCAATGGACGCACTATTTAATTATTGCGCGGAAGCGTGGGTGACGAACTAATCTAATGTTTTTAAATGCAACGCTTCGTGACGGTTCAATCAGTAAGCGAGTGACAAGCGACAACACGCCTGGCCCGAAAGCCATTAGAAACTACAGAACATCTGCGTTCCAAACCTGCTGAGGGACAAGAACAAGACCACCGAAACTGGAAAGACCCGCGAGTGCTTAGGTTAAAAAATAAACAAACAGATAGCAAGCGCATTGACGTTACTGAATCAGCAACGTGACAAGCCACTGCGTTAAATTGAGTGGCAAATAAAGTACTAAAAACATAATACACTGATCCTGCTTTAACTCGGAAGCCGAAAGTTTGGCAATATGATTTCTATCCCTCTTGTACAAGCGTTGCACTATATACGAAGCTCGCATCGTTTGTACAAGGCGTGAGGCCTCCAAAAGGACTTCGACGTCGCTGTGAATGTGCTGCATGCGCTGCGATGGTCTGTGACTTTTTTTCTTCTTCGCCTTGTTACCAATTCGTCATGGAGTGCCTTCGGTTCGTAGAAGTATGTATATAAAATAAAATAAATAAAATCAGCCCATTTTGGTGCATGCCGTTCGCATGGAGACACACTAATAACAGAAGCAACAGCAAATGCTGCAACAGTTCCTATAGCCTCGTAACCTAGAACGCTGCGAACAGTAATTACAAAACGTGAGTCCTCTGCCCCAGCACCACTTTCATCATCCTGTACGAAACTGCATGCCTGTCCAGCAGTGCCTCAGCCGACAATGTCGCAAAATAATAATAATAGGAGGGTGACAAACTATGCATAGTTTCTGATTCCCCAGCGAGCTGTTCGTGGAGCGGCAGTAAGAGATAACTACTGGAGTGCTCAGTCTTCTCTTGCCTATTTGGCCGCCCTGTTTTTTTTTTCCACAGGAAATTACAAGTGTGCAGAGAACTAATTCACTAAAAAAGTTGCTTTCCAGACGCAGAGAGCTTATATAGGGACTTAGCAGAAATTGATTACGGTTTGTGGCAATTCCTTTAAATAAAACATAAACAAAACTGCTTCATGAACAGGTTGTTTTTTACAGCATTTTCTATAGTGTGTATTTTTAGTTGCTTAAATAACTTAGCGGATATCATACAAAAACATGCGAAGCAAAGATAATAGATGCGCTGCTTTCTCCGCCTCAGGTGACCTGTCGCATGCCGCATTCGTTCTGTTGCAAATAAACAAATGAGCCCCAGTTATATTTCGCATAGACCATGTCATCTATTTGAGGGGATTGCCTGAAACTGCGGGCATAAAATGTTGCACGCCGAATCACAGGCTGTATTAACGTATCTAAGCAGCTTCAATAATCAACTAATTATTGACAAACTGAAGCCGTAAAGTGGTAAAGTATCCACTTGGCAGAAATCTTTGCATTGTAGCAAGTTTTGACATTTCCGAGCAATAGCCCAAATGCGTACTCTTTTGACATTTCCATCCTTAATATGGGTTACAAAGTACATCAGCGTTAAGGTTACCAGTTACCGAAAATCCTCATTCAAGAAGGTTAGAACCATGCTAACTGCATTGCCTATGCACGTTTCAGCAGATCTGTCGGGCGCACGTTTCCAATCTGGTGCTTGCTTTACAATTTATGCAAGGAGAATACGATTATGCTAAAAAGGTCTTCCTTTACGCAATTTCAACATGCACCCTTAAGTAATTCTTGAAAGTTATTTCAAGAACCTTTTCAGTTGTCTACCTGAAGACTGATTTATCATTGAGATATTGTTCGCATCTTCCAGAAATGCAGCCGATTTGACTGAGCCGCAGCCTGTAACAAATCTCGTATTTAGAAAAGTAGCTCGAGTTCACAAATCGTGTACTCTTGAACGTCAAGGTGTCTGGAATAAAGGCGCATATTTTATATAAGAACAAAGGATAGGTTCACATCTAGGTCTACCTTTAAAGCGCATACCGCGTGACGTCCTTAGCAATGGCAAAACAGAAAGCCAGTTATAGCAAAGTTACTTCGGAAACATTAAATGAACGCGTAAGTGGCAATGCTCAATGCTCAAGTCAGGATGCGCGTCATGCCTTGCGAGCGTGGATGTTCATCTCTCAAATTTTGCACGCGTCCTCATTTTTGTTTCTGTCACAGTGGCGTACGGCTTTGCTTCCTAATGAAAAATTCGATAACAATTCCCTTATTAGACTACACCACGCCATCTAAATTTTTGTTGATGACAATTTAGGGTCCCTAACATCAACCTTCAAACACCTGTTTCCATGTGACTTCACTACAGGGTATTACTATAGCGAAATAAGTAGGCCACAAAAGAGGATAACAAACCTGCATCAGTGTTAACATATGGAGAATGCTGACATCTTTGAAAGTAATCGTCGATGCCTTCGATATCGTTCAAGCGATTACGTTCGCATTTATCATTAAACTTTCACCGCCGATTGCTTGGTCTATTACTGACAGTTTAGGGACAACCGATGATGTATTTGAACTACCGAACGGATACCAACAGAAGCGGAGTACAGTCAAGAGAGTGAGAGAGATGCAAATAAGAGAAAGGCAGGGAGGTTATCCGGAGCTAAGCTTCTGGTTTGCTCCCCTGCACTAGAGGAAGGGAAAGGGAAAGTAAAGACCGAAAGAAAATTGGGCAGAAAGAGAAAGGGGTGTAGTCAAGGATGGCAGATAGCTAAGTGGCGTGATGAAATGAGGAGACATGCCGGTATAAGGACGGTGCCAGCTAGCGCAATAATACCTACATATTTAAGAGGTCGGTGAGAGAGGCGTTCTTCCTGCAGCGGACATAAAATAGACTAGTGGGACTACTTCTGTTGCTGATGACGATAATCAGCACCACCTTCAATTGACAGTGCATGGTGGTGCAAGGAATTGAGTTCTTGCAGAGCAGCCCGCAATAATACAAGTACAGTAAAACGATAGATGCTGGCGCTGCCCTGTTCATCTCTTTATTGGCCTGACGTCGTTCTGTGGTGGGTTGCAAGAATGCAGGGGGCAAACACGCCCAAACCATCACTCCCTCAAAGAAATATGGTTTCCTCGTACCGAAGTATTGGGGAATTGCTTTCGGGGCAACCTAATATTGCCACCACCATGCTCTTAAGCCCGAAAGAGGGACTCTGCGAGAACACTTGCCTATCGTCATCCCACTGCTGGAAACTAATCTACTAATCAGTTCCTGTGGGCACGGAACCCAAGAGTCTCCACCCTTGGAAATTAGCTCCCTCGTCAGTAAATCAGGCGGCTATCACTAAGGGCTGTCAGTGCGGCCGCTTGGTAACGTCACTCCTGCCATGGTGGTCGGCAGGGCAATGTGTTTTGACGCCCTAGGCTGTACCTTAGGAAACCTCGGAAAACTTCGCCCGAGTATGTTCTAATTGCAACGTAGCTAGTCTTGCTCAAACGATTAAGCACAGGGCAGAGAGTGGCCTGGTCAAGTAATCAGTGCCAAAGGGTCTCCAATTCATCGCTTTTGTCGGCTCGTAAATGAATTATGAATACTCATTGTCCCAGCGACGTAAAGTCTATTATGGAGAAATCTGTGTACTTTGTTATAGAGTCACTGAGGAAAGAAAAGGAGTCGGTTTATACTGATGCGCTATATTCATGAAGAACCTTACTTTTGCTGATTTCTCGGCTACGGACTGCTTATTAAAGAAAATGAAGGTCTAAATGTCACTATTAGAGTTGGGAAATATTTTTTATCTTTTACAAGGGGGTACGTCTGGTTTTGATTACGCACTGGACACATTAACGTCACGTGGAACAACTTTGTTTACTCGACCCACATGGGGCTTTTGTACTGTCAAGGTTGTAAACACATGTCCCTTAAACTTGCATCACAAAGCAAAGAAAGTACTTCGATACTTAATCTAAGACGCTGGCATACGTGCAGATTATTGACTCCATCCTACATTGTTTGATTACAAGTGCGCCATTCGCACGTCTCAAACACTTAAAAGCGTATACGTTATAACATCCGCAGACTTCGCTTAAATTCAAACTTTTTGAGACCATGTTTAATTATTCGTATCGAGAATGGCGACAAACTCTCCTCAAATGAGGCACTCGGGCGGAGCAACCGCCAGCATGTTTTGCTAGGCTGGATCAGCCTGCAGCCAACGACATCTTATAACTCTTGCGCCTCCTCCTTCGGGACAATAGATTTTTTCATGTAAGATGTTTTTATTCCAAAGGACAGTAATCTTCTTGAACTATGGAAATCATTAGTAAAAAATACATTGTTTCTTTTTGTTTTACATTGCGCCGGTAGCAACTTAATATTTTCAGCGAACTGCATAATAGCCAATGCGATAGGCGTTGCACAGTTTCGGCAAGCAGCCCAGTTCCGCCTAGTTAGGCAGTGTTACTTAAGTCACAAAGAGCGCTAGTGCAAGCAAATGATGGTAAGTAGACGGTTGTAAATGTTCCCAAACTCGCCAGTGACCATTTCTGAGCTATGCGCAAATGGACTTCTCACTGGCAGCAGCGCCAGAACATCATTGCAGAGAGGCCGAGGCACGAAAATCCAAGGCGAGCAACCCTGGATAGCCAGCGAAGAGTTTTTGCAAATCTGCTCGCATTATGCAGCAACCCTCGATCCACGCCATTTGCGTAAGTAATCGGCTTACTTACGCAAATGTACGCCATTTGCTGGATGCGACCCCCCGACTTCCTCTTCGAACGCAGTTCGCTAGATCCACCGGCACGCTTGGTTCGCGTTGGTCATTTCTTCGCGTCTCGTAGTCGCCTCCATCATGCCTGGATTCTTTTTTTTTTCTTGCGGAACTTCGTCTTCACCTTCAGTGCATGCCCCCCCCCCCCCCCCTCGATCATCAAGGCTGTAGCGGATGATTACACAAAATTACAAATAACCCCCGTATTCCGAAATGCATCTTTACTTGAAGCCCATGCTTGACTGAATGACGCATGTCGCTAACGCGACGAAGAAAATGCGAGGCGTCGCTTAGATCAAATCGAGCATGGGCTTCAAGCTAAGGTGCTTTTCTGAATGCAGGGGGGGGGGGAGACTCGCAATGGTGGTCGCTGCTGTCCTCGCCTCTCACGCAGTTTAGTGCAACGACGCGCGAGCTTCCGGTGTGAACAATAGAATCGCAATAACGCGCGCCTGACACGACATTTCAATAGCGGTTAATCTTCGATGTCGGTCCGTTGACGACAGTTGCACTACATGCTGGCAGGAGCGGGTAGCTTTGTGATATATAACGATCAATCGAATAACTATCGTTCTTTCTTTCTTTACAAGTCGTGACTCTTATGTACACCATCGAGCCAGCCACAAGCAAAGTATCATCAGAAAACACAATTAGGAGCTAGAAGGAACGACACACCGCCTTGCGGATAAAAACTTTTGTAATTATTACCAATAATTAGAGCAAGATTTCCTCATGACCCGGTCGTTTTAGAGCACAGCTTCCTTTCCTCACCCTGCCATGTTCAGCGGGTGCGCTGCGTTGGCGAGAATATCGGCGCATATGTTTCCTACCGGATATGTTTTTTTTTTAAATTAAGGTTTCCTGCCAGTCGGATGCACGTACCAGCGAACGGCCTTACATAACCCTTGTATGTGGTCCGGCAAAGTAGGGCGAGTGCACACACCTCTGTTCTCTGTAGCAGAGAAGAAATTCCTGTGTAAAACAATAACATATAATGTCGGATCACAGATATCTCTAAGGAACACTGGCCTGCTAAAGGGATTGCGCAATAGAGTCACCAGATTCTTCGACTTGCTTGTTTGTTTCTTGACTTAGCCATTCGGTAAGTGCCACTGCTTGGGTGCTCACTATTGGCCAATACTCCAGAATGGGCATTCGGCCACTGTGGCAAAAGAGGCACAGAATCGCTCAACTGATGTAGCTAAATATACTCGCACTTTGTTGTACGCACAGCAGCAATCGTCATTCTTACGTGACAGGCGTCACACACTACTGTCTCCTTTGTGGCATTGCTGCAGAGACATCTGGAATTGTGCGCCTTTCCTATTTGGAGTTTGCATTTCGGCCTAGCTTTTGGGCAGTGTAGAGCGTAAGCACAAATATTCTACGATAATGAAGTTATGAGCTCTTTTTCTCAGAAAAACAAAAACAATGGGCGAGATAGCAGATTGCGTTGAGTGAAAGAAATAACAATATCGCCTGCATCGGAGTTCGTTGTTAAGCGTGTAATTACGTGCTTCACTAAAGCTTCGCTTAATATAGATGCTCCCATGTGTGTCGAATACGTGTTTTTTTTCATCTTTTTTGTATTGTTCTGGTTTTTTTGCAACAGTGAAAGTTTTATTTTTATTTTTCCATTCAATACTAAGCGTACAACGCCTTCGTGCGGCACCAGCACCGTGCTTCTCCCCAGGCTGTTCAGAGCATATAAGCGTGTCTTTTTTTTCGCATTTTTTTTTCAGTCATGCACGAGGACCGCTACTCGTATTATAGAGGCCGAAGCAACGTTGTTATTCGGCTACTCGCAGACAGAGCCCGCAGAATGCGAGTTCGATAATAATGAGGATAATTGTGTGTGTTTGCGTGTGCGCGTGTGTGTGTGTGTAGGGATAAGGCAATTATGCACGCCCGAATTGCTAAACTAATTAAACCCCCACATAAGTGAATGTTTTCCAACCTGACAACCACAACCGCCCCCATCCCGTATGCTCGGTATTCCAAGCGTTCAAAAACTTGCAACGCTTCTCGGAAGCGGGCAAAGAGCTGCTCTAGTACAAAAGAAATGTTAACAAGCTTGCTCTTTCACGAACAAAATGCTACATTCCGCAGGGAAAAAATAAGTTGCAGATAAACAACAAATATATGAGCATAAAAAACAGCAAAAACTTTTCTTCATCTTAGCAGGAGCTCTAATTGTTTCGCTCTGAATAAAAGCTTCTTCGTTACAATAAATCCGGGTGGACACCACGTGGCAAAACAATGGGTTACCGACAATGGTCCAAAAAATAACGAAGAGAGCTAAAAAAAATTAAAGCGACAATACGAGTTCAACCATTCGACTGACGTCGACCTGCTTTGGTCCGAGCGCTTTCAAGCATGAAACCTTTTGTGTGGTAATTACCATGCCAACACCGTACGATGCTCTTTAATGTTTCAATCTTTTGCAGACCGGTGCCTGCTCTTGGAATTCAGCCAGGAAGCGAGCACCAAAACTAATGAAGAGGGAGGTAGGAAGTAGTTTGGTGACTAGATAACATGGTTATTGTAAATACCTGAACCATACAAAAAATAAACAAAATAAAGAAAGACGTCGAGTTTCAAGACAACGCAATAATTTGTTTACGAATAACGGAAAGAATGGAACGAACGAAGCGCAGAATAAAATAAAATAAGGAGTGCATCGCTGAACATTTAAGACTAAAGTGTAACAGTGAACAGATGTGATAAAGAGTCGTGTCAGTGAATATAACGCAAAACTGTGAGATATGCGTTACCTAATTTGTTTTGCCATTGTTCATGTTATTCCTCTCAAACCTGCACTTTCGTAAGCTCGGTCAGGAAGAAAAGAAACTACAAAAAAACACAGGCGTTGCAGGAATTTTGAATTCGCACAGGCACATTAAAAACGGCAATGGCAGTTAACACCGGTAAGCGCGGTGACTTAAAGACCTTTCAATGTTCTCAGTTTAGTTCCTACGGTAGTTTTTGCATTCATTTAATCTTCGCATTGACTAGGTTTTCAGTGCAATTGCATCCCTAGGAAATATTCAATTGATCATGTTCATTGCAGTACTGCATCACATAACCAGAAGGCGAAAAATAAAACAAAAGCGATTCTTACGTGTAGTCTTTACTTCGGTGAGAGAGGCGACACTGTACAGGAAGAAAGTAATCACGTAACCTTCAAAAATTACGTCTCAGCCCAAAGAAACCCTTCCACCCTCCTAAAATCACGCTCACCAAAAACAGCTCCAGATTTGTGAAGGTAATGACTGACAGACAACATGACGTGGTAGCTGCCGGAGGACACCGCATGAAAGAAATAAAACGGCGACGTCGTATACAAGTGTCTGTAATAGTATTTACGAGCGATAACCAACGAAGGTTAAATCCTTCATCTGAATCAATCACGCGACATCACGCATATGTGTCCTTCCGAATCAGACGTAGCTGGCAGACAGAACAAAGTTGGTCTGCGCGGTTAGTGTACAACACAAAAAAAATCAAAAGCTTGGGCTGCACTGAACAGAAGATATGACGCGATGCATAGCGAAAAGCTTGCGAATGCAGTGCTGTGCTTAGCATTACGAGGAATCGGTGTCGCTATCCGGAAAACAATCGCTTAGTGCGGCTCGCACTACTTTTTTGCAACGCAGGCGTGGAGAAGAGAAGCACTCTTCCGGGCATGGCCCCACCATTCTGTCTTCGCCTATAACTTTCCAGATGACTTGTCAATCCACGAACACCTCGTGCGCAATAGGGCGGGTAATCACGATTTCTTGCTGAATTATCAGTATAACACACTGCCTACATGACTGTACGTAGGTGATGAGAGGTTCTCCTTAGAACAGATCATTCCATCATGCCAATCTTTTCCTCAGTAAGTGTCAAGCGCTAAGCGTAAGGGGCCGTGTACAGAGAGACCCTGCCTAATGTAGTGCAGCATCAGAAGCTCTTATCGGAGCAAATCTGTTTCTCGAGACCGGTTCCGGCGATCAGGAAAAGAGTTGCCTAATTGAGCACGTTAGTGCTGCCAGTACTCCCAGTAAGAGGCCGGAAAAGCCTCATTTGCGTCACAAATTCCAAGTGCGACGGTTGTCCATTAGATGTTGCAAGGGTATATGCCGTCTAACCGCAGGTCTTCCTGTGGATATGAGCTGTAGTTACAACAGTTCGTGCAACATAGAATGATCCCAACGTGCTCATGTACTCAAGTTTGCCGATGGTGCAATCAGAGAAGCACGCATTCGAAGAGTGCCAGAGGAGCCCCCATCCTCTCTCTCTCTCTCTCTCTCTCTCTATATATATATGTATGTATATATATATATATATATATATATATATATATATATATATATATATATATATATATATATATATAAATATATATATATATATTTGCAGCTTATTCACATGCAACGAGTCCGTGGTTACATCCGCACTCAAACGCACTTGTTGCTATATGCACATTCTCATTTTGTCGTGTCCTTGCCGTAATGGATAATACTTTGAACAGTGCAGCGCTTGAATAACTTAATCAGTCTATTGCGTAGTGCATCATTATGCATTTTTTTATATCCTTACAGATTATCTCACGCCCTGTGTAACAGTTAGCCCACAGTTTTTTTCTTAGTTTTTTTTCCTATCTCGCTCGTTTTCTTCTTCGCGGACCGAGAGGTTGAACAGATGCTGAAAAGCGCTGTTAATTTATGCCGTGAGATTTGCCAAACTATATTTAAATATCCAAATGCTAGGAAAGCTGTGCACTGAGCGCACCGTACAAATTAATGACGTTTCATCATTGAGCTACAGCTTCGATTGTTCGTGCTTCGATTTTTATACTGAGCAACGCTTAATCCCACTGCCGCGTTTATTGCTTAATCACGGTGTCAAAGCTGTGCGTCTCACTATTATGTTGAAAAGTCGACGCAGTAAGCTAGCAGCAGCGAACATCGTTTCCCAGCAGTTAGTTTCACATATGTCATAGGTACGAGTAACGGCAGAATGCCGAAATTTTTTTTGGAAATATTCGAGCGGGCAGTGCGTGCTGTTGAAACGCCTTCAAATTTCGTATATACCTGCTGAGGTAGCTCAGCGGCTGTGACGTTGCGCGGCTGGGCTTGAGGACGAGAGTTCGAACCCAGCCCCGGCAGCGGCGTTCTGATGGGGATGGAATGCAAAACCTCTCGTGAACTTAGACGTAGTACATGTCAGAGTACCTTGGTTGTTCTAAACAATCCCGAGTGCCCCACTTAAGCGTGCCTCGTATTCCGATCGCAGTTTTCGTGCGTAAAACCTTGTAATTTATTTCATCATCCCTCATAGTTTTTGGGCAGCGCATTGCTTTGGCCGTGGCAGAAATACGCGCCCTCATCCAAAGCCAGTCACTGATGCAAATAAAGACGCCCATGGTGGTCACGTGATAGAACTGTTAAATAAGGGAGCTCGGCTTAGTGTTTCGAGGACGCGGTGAACGTACCGTAGCTCGGCAGTAAAGAAATAAACGACTGTCGCGAGCTCCGGAGTTCTTAGTATATGAATTCTTCGTTAGCAGGCTTTTTGTATGGAGCATTTTTATTTTATTCTTTCCCACAATGTTTTGTTTCTTTCAATTTTGACATGCAACAATGCAGGTGAGTATGACAGGCCCCACTATATAAGACAACGAGATAACCTTAAATACCTTTAAGAAAATATGGATCGCGATTGCGATGGCATTCGGTCCAAACGATTTTCGATCGGGGCAATAAAAGTGACCCAATAAATAATTCTCGCGACAATGTGAACCTTCTCATGAACTGAAGTGCTGAGTTGCCCCTTATAATAACTTGGTCTGCTAATGTAACCAGTCTGCCTGTGTTGTTAAGCCTCTATTCTGGTAAGCCAGTGTGAGCCACCCGCACAAACGAATGATGACGAGCTCAAAAGAACACCGCACCAGTTACTAGTCGCGCTATTATTGTCGTTCTAGAATGTCTGTTTTGCACGCTTCTTACATTATAGTATACTTAGAATTCGCCCGCTTCGCCAGCCTTCTACAGTTCGATGCTTGTAAACGTTTATCGGCACTTAAGTGCACCTCTTCACTAAATCTGTTTAAAACGTTGAAGCTGCGTCTTATTACTTGTCTCAATAAACATAACTGTGAGTACAATACATTTTAAATGGTAATTATTCAAAAGAGAAATCACAATAAAGCAACGCTGTTGCCACCCTGGGTAACTACGGGAACTATTACCGTTTATGTAATGACTTGTGAAAGATCAAAAAAATAATTAGGGAAAAGCCATAAATATACGTCAGTGATTCTCGCACTATTGGTGTATGCTACTTGTATAAGTATTGGTGCTTGCTGCTTGTATAAGTGAAACAACTTTTTTGCAGGTGTCATTTGTGTCTTGGTCCTACTGGACCTTAGTAAGGTGTTGATCTGTGTCAGCAACGACAATTCCCCACGGTATATAAACAGCATCGTCCTGGTACGATACGTGTGGGAAGAACCCACGAACGACTACTGTCCGTAGTTAAATAAACTCACATCGTAGTCTGCACATGTTTTCGATGCAATATAATATTGATCGCTGAGTGATCTATATACGACTCAAGTGTGCAAGCTGCAGATTGTTGCTATGCCTTATTCAGATGAGAATTCAGCCGACGGCCACTTACGCATCGCCGGCTTTTCCCCAAACAATTAGTTGTCCAGTAAGAAAAGGATGACTACCTGAAGTGACATTAGGGGGTTCTGTGATTGAAGCACTTCTCGAATTGTTTTTTATATAAAGTGTGAACATACACAAAAAAGAACGCCCAACGTTACGTAGCGTTGCCGCTTTGACATTAGTCACTAATCTGACAAAACCAAAATAATCTACGTAACATAAGCATACAAAACATGGCCGCTGTCATTACATGTGTATAGTATGAGGTTTAACAAAATAGCGTGTGAAGACTTATGGAACACCTTTCTGTAATATCTTGCTTACAAAAATTCCTTGTGAGAAGATCAAAACGTAAGACCCTTATCAGTCCGTCCTACCGGTCGTTTATGGAGAGCAGTGGAAGTTGCGAACAGAGCGATGTAAACTAGATAAAAGTAGACGTTAGGCAACTAAGCGTTAGGCATCAACAACTAGGTTGTAGGAGAGTTGAGGACTTGCCGCCATCATTCAACAGTAAAGAGAACATTTAGCGCAAACACACTCCCTATAGTGCAACGAAAAAAAAAACACTAAGCTTGACACAGACGACAGAGAACTGCAAGATGAGAAAACAATGGCCACGTTATTGACCGGATGGGAGGAGGGGGTAGGAGGAGTGGCAATGTACCTCACGCAGCTGCAGCTATCATTTTATTCTAGATACCTGAGTGGGTCTTTCAAGGAAATAAGAACATTTTTTGAACGAAGTAGTCGCCCGAACTCGTAAGAAGCGCACGAGAGAATGGAAGTGTGTTTAGAAAGAACCATATCCAGGTGCAGACGCGCACGTAGCAATAACAACAGTATTAAAGTTACACATTATGATGACAGTCAAGAAAAGCGCAAGACGACAAAAGGGAACGAAATAGTTTGAGTGCTGCTGCTCACGGGAAAAAACAAAACAAAAGAAAACGTTGGAAGCCTCAGACGGGCGAGACGAAAAAGAAATTTCAGGGGCTGTACGTAATGAGGCAATAACGGTAGGTCGTGCAATAGAAGCCTATATAAAAAAAAGCCCAAGAGGAACACCAAGTGAGGGCAGGCAGCTAATCAATGCTGGGCGCCCGTCGTTGGCTGAGAAAGTGTTGGAAGAAACATTCACAAAAATGCAGGGTGGTCGCTTGTTGAACCGAAAACTTATGAAGCAATGTCCTGGGAGCAAAGAAGGTCCGAGACAACACACAGCCTGAAGACGGAATACGGAAGCCAGACACTTAGGTTTTCGTTCTCAGCCTTCCTGCTAAAAAAAGAAGCCGCTGCTTAGGTCAGAAAAGAGAAAAATAAGTGCACTTAACGAGAATGCATCCATGGTCCTAATGAACAATTCGATGATCTCAGGCCTAACCAGGTAGTTGATAGCCCAATACGAGAATGCAATGCGGGTGAATATGGAAAACATCATAAGGATACATACTCCACTGGAGTGGCTGCTCGAAGACAGAAAGCGCGAAATTCCATACAAAAATTACTAGGATTCAAACTCCGGTGCTAGTGTCTACAGGACCTGTAAGTGCGAGAGCTAGAGCAGCATGGTAATTACGGATAGTAGAGGAATTGAGATATACGTCGTTGTTGTGGCTCCAAATGGCTTTCTGATATTGCAAATTGGCGTAATTCCACAAAATGTTCGGTTGGATGTTCAAGAGCTCGTAAATAATATGCATTGTGCGAAAAGAGATATTGATGCAAATACGTTTAAAGCTCTGCTTGCTTTAGAAGTTCAAAATGGTGAAGCCTAATAAATAGCGTCAGATGAATGTCTGAGGCGACATACTCGAAGGTTAGGCAAGTCTGTGTGCCACCTGTCATTCCAATTGCAGGTGAACAATTGAAGCGCAAAAGTTCACTCTTGTCATTCTTTTAGCAGCAAGCTGATCACATAAAGTTATACAAGAGCAAGATTTTAGGGCGACGGAATCGCTGGCGTGACCAAGCTATACTGGCGACGTACTTACCTCCTGTGGCTTTGTGCCTTTGTTCCAAAGCCATGAGTAGCCAAATGAGAAGCTTAGCCGAAAAGAAAGAAAAAGAATGGCTATAAAATAGGACTGAGAAAGCTTTAGCTCGGGGCGAAAACTGATTTGCCTTTACAAATACACGCAAAACGTAGAAATGGTTTCATAAGACAAATACTTGACCAATTTTCACCAAATTGGCTTCGTTTGAAAGAGAAAGCAACTTTTATAAGCACACATATTATGTAACACTTTATTTCTCCTAAATTTCCAAAAGCCAGTACACATAAAACGTAGTCGAAGTTCGCAATTCGCTATCATTTGTTCAAAAACAGATATGGCAGTTTTCTAAACTCTACCTGTAACGACCATCTTAAACGGATAAGTGTGGTATATATAAAGGCAAACCTTGCGTGAAGTTCTGATGAGACTTAATAAAAAAAATTATGGGATTTTACGTGTCAAAACCATCATCTGATTAAGAGGCCGCCGTAGTGGGGGACTCCGGAAATTTGGACCACCTGGGGTTCTGTAACGTACACCTAAATATAAGTACCCGGGTGTTTTTGCATTTCGCCCCTATCTAAGTGCAGCCGCCGTGGCCGGTATTCGATCCCGCGACCTCGTGCTTAGCTGCCCGACACCATAGCCACTAAGCACACACGGCGGTTGTTACAAGGCTCGCGAGGATTTTGCGGAAGCGTAATTTCCAAAATACCAATATATTATAAACTGTTGCAAAACACAGACATTTTCTCCACTTCGGAATGGCCGCGGAACTGGCCGCTCGAGGCACTTACATGTATTCGCGGGCGTCTTTCAGTTGTGTAGAATGTATTGAGCAATACAAACCTGTATCGGTAGTTTCTCATGTTGCTCTACATTTTCTCATTGAAAGTTTCAATCTAATTTTATTATTTGACAACTTAATTAAATATTTATTGCTATATTTGTAATTAAGTGGAATGCACAAATAATATGAGCATCTCCAAGCGACAGCAAACAACATTACCTTGGCTCCTTCCAGCTACGTGGCATTTGCATATCTTGAAATGTTGGTGCACGATAGTTGAAACTACACTGTATACACCCTACTGCCCGACAGCTTTCCGACGATACGTCTCGTAAGGTGCTGGCTCAAAAACTAGGGAAAAGGGGAACTCATCGGGCTAAGCTTCCCTGAAGGAAAACATCGTGTGGCCAAAAAAAGTGATATTTCTCAATCTGTGCTGCGGAAGTCAGCTGTCACGGTTGCACGGAAACCAGTATGACTTTGCGGATTGTCTGCAAGGTCTTTTGAGGAAAGAAATATTGTACTTGAGAGTCTTTCGCCACCACGCAGCCCTGTAATATAATTCTAACCGACACAGCAATATATTCTTTGGGCTCAATCCCATTGGCTTCGTATCTCCACGACTGGCACTGCAGTCAATCAACCATGAGCTTTTCCTGCCTTCTCTCTCTCTTTTTATCAGTGTTGATCAAGTTACTCGTTTCGAGTTTGGTCGGGACAAACGACCCTGTCTAGCCGTTCCGTTTCTGGAATCGCTTACTTCCTGCCTTGAAACATTGCAATGGGGGAAGTTATCGTTCACGACTGAACCAAACAATACTTGCGGTATCAACGGTTGACGCGAAGCCGTTTGTGTCGTATAAATGGTACAAACGACCGTTGTGTGGCAGGGAAAGAATCAGAACTAATGCGCTGTTCCGTAAAGGTTAGGAGTTTCAGCGTAAGCGTAAGGGTACGCAACGTTGTTTTACGCACTTTACGATGTTTTATAGTCTTTACTCTGTGAAGTGTTTGCGAACACTTGTTGTAAACTTACTCTTGTCTCTCGTATCGCACTTTGCGGACTATGGAAACACAGGAAATAGCTTTGCTGGTGGCGCCACCTTATGACGCTGGCATAGGCGAGGGCGCAAGAACCTACATTTCAGACGTACGTGTTCTCCATACCCGTTAAAGCAAACGTGATGGCAGGGACAATGATTACCGTTCAGGTCAATTTCCCTTTCTTTTTACCTTGTTCGATAACATCCGCGCTACAGGATAAGGTTCGTAAAGGGGCGCTGGACCACCCGCGAGCTTGATGAGATAACATAGTCCGCGGGTAGCATACATTTCTGTGAACATCTCAGCCAAGTTTTGCTGTCGTACGCTGCGCGTTGAGCTGGTGAGTGGAGCGTGACGTCATCTTTCTCTGAAACGCCGTATTTTCAACAGACAGCCTGCTCCTCATTCTCTTCTGGATGCTTTATTTCGTAATAAATCGGATTCCCATAAGCGGCTGCTATTGGTAGCTGCGGTCGGCTACGTAACGTAGTTACAGCTGCCGCCGCGGTTTGCCACCCCGTGTCCACGGGCTAAGCGCACTGCGGCTCGCTGAGGACAACCGCGTTTGGTTTACATTTAGGGCATCTTAGGCACCGAAATGGAAAGTCGTGGTCTCTACGTTAAAGTCTAAAATGAAATTTGAACTTCGTGCCCCTGTAACATTTAAAAGGTTATGGGTGCGCCCCACTCTGCCGTAGCCTTCGCAGTGCAAAGCATCGAAGAAGGAACGGGAGCACAGCAGACGCTGTTTTTGATTGCCAATAACTCTCCTTCCGCTGAACGTATTGAAGTACTTTTTGAGGCGAAGTGTTACTTAATAGCCTATTTAAACTCCAAATTCCCTTCTGCACTTCAACAAAAAAAAGTGGTTCTGGGACCCTTTAACGCCCTTAGGCTGTAGAAAGGGTCCCAATATTTCGCTATACCACCACTGCTGCTCCAGTGTTTCAGTATTTCGCAAACTATAGCACGTTTACGGACATGCTATAACCCTCTGTAGATTTTCGCGTGGTTGTAAGTTGAGGTCACGAAATGAGCATCACTGAGAGACAAATTTAACGCTTATTACATGGGAACGCCACCGTTCCAGGAAATATAGTATACTAAATTTCGCAACAGGTCTAAACTGGAAAGAAACTGAGATAGTTTAGAAAATCCAGCACAAATTTACAAGTCCATCACAACATTTATTACTACAGTGTTTTGCACACATTGTCGTCCGCAGGGGTGCCTAGGGTACCTTTGGGCTTGACCCTAGAGGGGCATAGGTCGTTCTTGCACTGTGGTCACATGAAAATCATTGTCGGCATCGCTCATCGTGCTTCCCAATAGCTCAATTTATTGTACCTTTCCCAAGCAATATTTTGTCTTGAACCTGCGACACCGAACCTAATTTAGCCCAATTCTGCTCAAACCCGAACCCAAACCATTTTGCGCGGTGTGCTGTGCTCAGCTTTGATCATCGTCAGTGCATGCCACGTTATCTTTTTCACGCTTGGTTCATTCATGCTCGCTTTCTTACAAGTGATGCAGGGAAGCCCACCAAGGCAAAGTACGTTGTTCCCTGCCCCTTGTATTTGAAGAATGAAAGTCGAGCTAGACGACATAAATTCAATAAGGCCAAACAATACAAGATGCGTACGCAGAAGAATCAAGCCGAGGCACTCGCTTTCGGTTAAAGTTGTTTGGCAGGCGCACAAATATATAGACAATATAGCACCATTACAACACAAAAGTACAAGAAAGAACAGGAAAGAAAACTAGCAAGTAAGAAACATTCAGAACTCCATGACATATTCAAGAAAGCCATAACGCCTGGCGACAAGGCACGCCTGCCTTACTCAAGCATGAACCGTTTCTTATCCGTGCAGTTGTCCCTTGCACGCTTTGTTTGGCTTCGCTTATATTCAGTTAGTCATCGATTGATTCATTCAGTCTCGGCTCGTGTCCACATCCTAATTATTGCAAACTTTTCTTTTACCACGTAAAAAATAAGCTATTGCCTGGTTTGCCTTTTATTCCTCAACATTGACGCCATTCTTCCCTTCATTGTGCTCTTCTCACATCAACGGGTCCCTCTTCACTGTGACCTTCGTTAGGCAGGTGAGTTGAAAGCACTGCTTTTCCAACACCATGCACAGAAGTTCACTCTTGTTAATTGTTGTCTTATTTCGAAGCCTCCACCGAGTCGCTTTTGTTTGCAGTGTCTCGCTGCCAGCGCGCATATCAGCAGAGACAAAACGTTTCCCAGCGGGACAGAATCAAAATCCTACGCGGAAGCAGTGCCGACAGCTCAAATAGCCGCTTGTAAATGCAGTTAATCCCTTTGTGTTTTTGATTATTCTAGGCGGGGGGGGGGGGGGGGGAGCAGGCTTGTCATTATGCACAGCGTGTTTCAGAGAAACTTTTTTCAAAGTACCCGGTACGTATACAAAGCAGCTTGGTTCATGTCGCCTGAACCCCATTAGGTAGGCACGAACGCGGAAAGCCGTTATGTTGTGTACTGATCTCTCTCTCTCTCTCTCTCGAGAGAGAGAGAAAGATAGCGAGAGAGAGAGAGAGTGTGAAAGAGAGAGAGACCTAAAGACAAGCAGATGCGTCAGGCGAGTCACTGTCGCCTGTACGTTTTAAATGCCGTTTCATTGCATGTTTTGTCTCTGTTTTCTTCAGCGTGAGCTCAAGATCAGGTCATGCAGGAAATCAGCTAACGCTGGAAGTCATGCATAAGGTCATTCCGAAAAGAGAACGCGCTGTTGGATTTCGCAAGAAATGCGGGCACACAGAAAGACAGGGTGTGGGCGGAGCGAGTGCAATCCTGAATTTGCATTTTCATAACACACGAAACTACAACTCGTATATATTAATACAGTTACAGGAATGTTCTAACACTGCCTCCAGCGGATCCCGAAATTCTAATACTTGAGCTGGATTATTTGCACAGGAAACCAAGCTGCGTAACGGACTTACACCAACATTTTGCGACTGAAACTTTTAAAATAAACGTTAGTTCGAGGCGAACGTCGCAATATAACAATGGAAGCCAGTCACTTATCACGGTAGATATATTTGGAATGAATTTCGAAAGTAGCACCAGTTTTGAGATGAGCGCTATTTGACTTTCACTAAAACGTCCTTTTGGTCCTTGTACTTTTTAACAAAACGTCTTTTTATGTATCGCAGCGCAAATTTAAGTAGAACACCAATGCATTTCGGAACGCATATGTCAAAACTGAGCTCTTGCTCAGAATTATTTTTACGTAGTTGTGCGATTCAAAGTCACGGGTTGCAACTTGAAAAATGTGTCCTAAAGTAATTATAACTGATCAACTAAAGATTTTTAAATGGTGGTTATACACTTATATTTTACGTGAAATAATGTCCACATCTTCGAGCAAACCAACCTAGGTTGTGGCATCTGCTCAAAGCAATATCTTTTACAAATATTCCATTATCATAGCATAAAGCACACGCATGAAGGAAGCATTGCGTTAAACACCGCCTTATTAAACTTAGACAAAAGGGGCAGCCATCACCAGTGAAGGGCAACAACTCCTCTATTTATTTTTTATATTTCAGTGTGAAACCTAACTTGTTACTTGAAGCACGAATAAAGGGAAACTGGAGTGATTTGGATTACTACGAGGCCTTTTTTCCCCCTGGTAGATCCACGACATTTGGTACATACTTAAAAATATTATTTTTCAAGCAACATACACGTGAAGTTAGAGTTAAACCATTTGAATATTCCTGTCTGAACACGCCTGGTTTCACCGGATCCCTGCTGCCTACGACATGTGTATTATCTAACAATCTGCTTCCAATGAAGTGTGGCCTGTTTTTTCGGGGCGCACGTCAGAAGCATAATCCACGTACTCGCAGTTAAATGTGCGGACTCGTTAAAGATACAATCAAAATTGCGAGTGCGTTAGCTCGAAAGAACAGCTTGTCATTGATCGGGAGCTTTTCTCTGTCACTTAGCCGGATGTCATGCTGGTAGTCAGAAAAACGGAGCAGATGTCGCTTTCCTGTTTAAAGTTCACGCTCTAAAAGATGTGCACTTCACTGAGGGTTGCGACTTTGAGAAAATTAAAGCAGGAAATCGGTGACGCATTACGTCGTGAAAGCTAGCGCTAGGGGGTCGGCTTTGCTGGCGCTCTAACATTTAGCGCTGCCGAGGAATAGCGTACATAATTAAGGGATGCTTGCTGCCAAAAAAGCCCACCTGGTTGTTTTAATTACTTTACCGTGACTGTGGCTAAGGGAACAGTCTGCACTCTCTTGTTCTATGTTCGAAAATGGGCAGAAAAGAAATAACGGAAAAACGGGCAGTGAGAAAGAAAGAAAAACAATAAAAGTAAGAAAGTAACAATTTAGTACAATCTGTTCCGAAGAGATCAACCCAGCTCAAGCGCTGCTTTTTGTCCCTGCCAAAAGGACTAGAAGTTACTGCCTTCCATTTTTTTCTCACTGTTAAAGAAAAGAGAAAAAACAGTGATTTCGGCCCATAGGATTAAAATTCTTCTCAACCTCTTATTTTACCTTGCTCGCAGTTATGCAGTAAATTTTATGCATGGGGTCCTTGCGGGGAACCCTAGATGCCTTGCAGAACTTGTTTTCTGGAAGGCAGTCAGTCAGGTGCTTTTCTTGCTTGCCCCCAATTTCATATATTGACTGTCGGAGATAGCACAATTTTGTCCTTCATCTAAATTGCTCGATGAAGCAGCCATGACTTCTACGAGAAACCTAAATGCCTTGATTATTGAAAAAAAATTCTTAAGCCAATTACCTTTCTAACTATTTATCATTAGTAAAGCGGCTGGCCTATCGCAAGCTGCACTAACAAAATTAGAAGGTGCGCTAGCGTGGGCTGCGCGTTCACAAAAATTATCTTGCACTATAATTGTTAACAGGAGAACAATTTTAGCCAATTCGGACGCTGAACATATTACTGATGCTAACAGTCAAATGGGGAAGCGCACATACGAACATAAAGTCCCGTTATTCCCCCCCCCCCCCCTGTTATTTACTTTCCAATTTCGCTCACACACAAAAAAACAAAAAAGGAAACACAAAAAAATCACCGAAGCACGTGCATTTCACCATTGCTTCTAACTGCCCGAGTAGTGTGTTCGGTGCTGTCCTGGAAGTTGGCCAAGTTCAGATGGAAGCGAGAACGTCACGTTGAGAAAAATAGCGCTTCCCTTTGCATTTACGTAATAGGTATGTTGGCCAACAAGCGTAGGGTCCGTCGGCTTGTAACCACGTTCTGCGCTACATTTTATCCTGTACTCAGCATTTCCCTCAGCGGAGGCAACTCTCACGCGATAGGGATAACATGGTAGCACGGACCACCTGTGGTACCAGGTTTTTTTTTTGTTGTTGTTGTTGTAGCAACATCGAACATAATTTCTTTTTTAACTTGAGGTGAACAGAACGCAATAAAAATAGTTCTATTAATCTATAAATCTCGTGCATCTACCGAGTGTCATACCTCTGAGCAAAGAACGCGATTCCTGTCGTTCCCTCAACCTGTCCATTTTTAGGTTTACATTTCCCTCTCCGTTTTTCCCCAACATTGGCTATCAATGTGCAACTTTGCTTAGAAATGAACTAGGAGAAGAGAAACCGAGGTTCCTGATTCTTTAGTTATTTTGTACTTAGAATAAAGCCGCCAATGAAGCGTTGCGGTCACCATTTCTTTTTCTGCTCTTTCTTCTACAAGCCAACGTAAAAAAACTGTAAAGAAGCTGTAAACGTAAGCGTAACCATAACCGTAACTGACTTGAGTGGCCTTCCCCATCATATCGCTGCCATAACCTGTCCATAAACATTTTCGACTAGCAGTTAACGCCTTCATTTTGGAAACCCATGCCCTTATGAAACACCCTAAAAGGGGTATTTAAGGAAAATAAACTGACACGATGTAGCACTTGTTAAAGAGTCAAGAAGTAGCTGGCGCCGAATTTGCGTGCTATCATCTCTTTCTATCACGTCAATAAAAAAGAAACATGTAGCCAGGCGAGTATACCGGGAACTTGCTGTTGTTTCTATGCAAAATGTAGAAACGATACGGAAAATGAAAATGAAAACAGATGAAAAGGTAACTTGCCGCCGGTGGCAGCCGAAACCATTACCTTCCAATACGCTTGTAATGCTCTGCCGATTGACCAACGATTGATTGTTGGATATATGAGGGAGCGTTGTGGAGGAGAAAGTAGAAGTTTGGTTTCCATGTTTTGTTCTGCATGCTTAACAGCGCGAAACATCCTCAGTTACACAGTAATTTCCCAGTCAAAGTCATTGAATTCCTTCGTGAATTCGCAAATTGAGATTAGCACCCGGCCTTCTTGTGCGAAACACAGGTAAAGCGGGTGTTGGTGTCACCGATTCTAAAGGAACCAGAGCACGCACATAATACGCATATCGCGCTTGTGCCAATGCTACAAGTGACATGACACTGAGTTTGGCTACACTAATGATGGATGAGCTTCGTCATGTGTGCGGAGGAGCTCTTCAGCAGCATGCCCCTAATGAAACAGAAAACTGTTGGTAATTTACTTATATATCCTATATTGAACGTGCATCCGTGAAACTATCCCACATTCTCATATTTAGGGAAAACAAAACACCCACACAGTCTCTCTATATTACTGCTGCTGTTTCCCTAGATTTATATTCCTGACAGATAAAAAAATCCCTGTGGCCTTGCCTATAACAGCGCATCATTATGTGGGCGGGTACTTTGCTTGATTACACAATTAGCAACCACATAAAAAAGAGAATCAATATTTGCCGTGCTATTTTCGGCACGCGTTTCTGCCCTTTTTTCGTGTGTGTGTGTGAAAACATTTATTGGAATGAGGTCCGGAGGATCGACTTCTTAAGTCATGGCGGGCCGCTCCCACGTTAGCACTGCCCGGCCAAGCCTTTCAGCGACATCATGGGCCCTCTGGACGGCCCTTAGTTGATTCTGAAACAATGGGCTTTGAATCCTTTTCTCCCACTGTGTCCATTCTTCAATGAGGTTGGGGAGAGTCGCGGGGCACCCCACCAGCATATGTCTGATTCCAATGATGCCATTACAATCGTTGCAGTCCATCCTAATCTCCCTCTCTGGATATATTTTATTAATGGTGTACGGTGTGGGATATGTACCTGTTTGCAGTAAGCGCAGTGAGACTGCCTGAGCCCTGTTCAGTTTTGAATGTGGCAATGGGAATTGCCTGCGTCCTAAGCAGTAGTGTTTGTTAATGTCAGTGTATGTTATTAAATTATCTCTAGATTCCCTGGCTTGATGGTGAACGGCTCGGTTGTGAATGTCACGGTTAGCAAGTCCTCGTGCCAAGTCATGAGCAACCTCATTGAGGTTCATCCGAGTCTCGTCCACTTTTCCCATATGCGCAGGAAACCATCGAATTTCAGTTCTCATAATCCAAATGTTTTCAAAACGCTTCGCTGCAACACCAGCTACGTAGTGGCAGTTGCATATAGATACTCGCTTTTCATTAGGGCCGTTTCTGTTTGCACTTTTTGCAAGTCGTGTCAAAAAACTGCATAATGATGTCTCCCGACAGCCCCTCTCTTCGCTCCAGTAACAGCTTTCTCCTCTTATACACTTCAAGGAAAAGAGGGGCTGTCTGGTCCTCTTTCCCACCTCCTCATGACACCTCGAAACGCGTTTGCATCTGTCTTTCGCTTGGAGGGCTGGGGAAGACGCACCACGCATGCGATACGTAGGAATAGCTGTCTAAATATATTATTTTGCGTCTGGTGCCACGACGTGAGTTGTCGTTTTCCTGAAGCCCATCAACTTCGAAAGAAGGGCGATCATTACGAGCAGCGCTTTGCACGCCTCGTCAAAGCGGAAGCAAGCGATGAGGCTTCGCATGTTCCTTCGTGGGAATGTTTTCTCGCGCAGAGGTTCCAGCGTATGCAAAATGTTCTCGTGCCATTAACCCTGCGCTAGTAAACAAGCTGAGAGACAAGTAAATGGGGCACGTCCTCGTCGACGTTGCCCTGGCTGGATGACTATCTCGGTTGCATTTTTATTTTCTCTGCCTATGCAACAGCTCTATACCTCCGCAACCGAGGTCTTGAAATCTCATCAGACAAATGTGCACTGATGGCGTTCACTCGCAAACCAATGACACCCTACGCCATATCAATAAATGGCCAGATAATTTCTTATGAGAAGACTCACAAATTTCTTGGCATAATCATTGATAGAGATCTCTCATGGAGCCCGCACGTTACCTACTTGAAAAAGCGTCTGACAGCAATCTCCCAACTTTTCAAGTTTCTGGGAGGAAAGACTTGTCAGTGCACGCAATGTTGGAATTGTACAGGGCTCTTTTTCTGGGCTTCTTGAGATACAGTTTGCCCGTACTGACCAACACCTGCCAGACAAATCTTCGTGCTCTACAGGCTATTCAAGCTCGGGCTCTCAGGGTGTGTCTTGGTTTGCCAAAATGCACATCGACAGCAGCGACTATTGTGATTGCTCAGGACCAACCTATACAAACACACATTGCGGTAGAAGTGTTGAGAGTGCACAATAGGCACGTTGCCCGTGCCTGTTCCCACCATCTGGCAACACTACCATCAGAAAGGCCGCAGGCAGCCTTTTGTACTACGATTTCGGAGTATTACACCTGCCTCCCATCAGGCTACACCCCCGCAACTAAGCCATCGATTCCTCCATGGTGTTTGGCTCGACCCGCAGTGCACCTCACCGTACCAGGAATCAGGAAAAAATCTGAGCTGTCATCACCAGCTCTTAAACAACTAACTCTGCTTCTTTTGCACGAGAGGTACGCCGAACACGTACATATTTATACTGATGGATCGGCAACTCTCCAGTGTTCCTCTGGAGCCATGGTCTTCCCAGCGAAAGCCACCACCATCAGTTTCAAGACATGTCACCCAACGACACCGATGGCCGCGGAACTTGCAGCCCTTCGCGCTGCACTTCGTCTCGTCAACCAAGAACAACCTCGAAGGTGGTCTATATTCAGTGACTCCAAGGCTGCACTGCAATCTTTGCTATGGGCCCTGCGGCGCGGACCACACGAACAACTGGTATTTGAGATTAGAGAACTCATTCATACCTTAACTGAGAAAGGACACCACGTGGCATTTCAGTGGCTTCCAAGTCACTGCGGAGTCATAGGGAACGAACACGCTGATAACGCTGCTCGGTCGGCTCTTCAAGGGGACGAAGAGTAGCCGATACCGTTATCAAGGACCGATGCCGCTCGAAAACTTCGAATGATCAGCCGTCAGATCACTTTATCCTTGTGGAACGCTGGAAGTTTTCACAACTACAGACTCCACCAGCTTGACTCCTCCCTACGCCTTTGTATTCCAGCTGGGCTCTGTCGTCGCGAAGCTACCCTGCTTTGTCGCCTATGGCTAGGGGTGGCTTTCACCAAGTCTTTTGCTTACCGAATTGGATGGGCCGACGACGCCTCGTGTGAGGACTGTGGTAAAGAAGAGACTTTTCAACACCTTCTTTGTGACTGTCCTCGATATAATTTACAGAGACAATCACTTGCAACCGCGATAGCGCGTTTTGACCACAGACCTCTCACAGAGGAACTCATTTTCAGATACCGCCATCATAAGCCATCGCAGAAGAGGGCGACGAGGGCACTGTTGCGGTTCTTGAGGGCGACAGAACTGGACAGGCGACTGTAGCCTGAACAGATGTTAATGTTGCTACAAGTGTCAGTGTGCTGTGCGATGACAGTGTTCGGTGACAGTGACCGATTGTGATTGTGTGTCTATGCTCCTTCCTTTCCTTATCTCTACTTTGTTTCCACTTTACTTCTCCCTCCCCTCTCTCCCCAGCGTAGGGTAGCCAACCGGATTTTTTTTTCTCTGGTTAACCTCCCTGCCTTTCCCCTATCCTCTCTCTCTCTCTCTCTCTCTCTGCCTATGCAACATGCAGAGCAGGGACTTACGAAGTTTAGCACTACCTTCGAATTCCTACACAGGGTGGATACAAAATTGGTATGCTCAGAATGCGTGAGTTATGTTTTTAATGCAGTGAGGTTAGTGAATGATACCGCCGAAATTGCCAAAAGTCGCCTAGCAACGATAATCGCTTCGCTAACCACGAAGAAGAGAGGTAATCTCAAGATAAGTTTCCTCTTGCTTAAAACATGTGGCTTGTGTATATATGCTTGCTAAACTTATAGATAGGTCTTCCATCTCCAGGTCTAGTGTCAATGTATTTTTTTTTTGTACTTGACTCAAATGCATTTCAATGCGTCCATCCAAATGTATGAATAGTGTTGCTTATATGTCACTTTACTATGTGTACCCGAATATCGCTTTTCAAATGCAACGCATGTGTGGGAGACGCGCTTATGTTACTTGCATCCTTTGTCCACATTGTATTATGTACGTATCCTTCTTTGCTTCAATCAGTTTTTCTGCCAGGCTAAATAGTTTGTTACTTTGGTTTTACTTTGGTGGTATGGCACGAAGAACTTTATTTAGGTCCCGATGGATCAGTATGGGACTGATGCGGGCCGCTCTAACGTGGGGAGAGAGAAGCCGAGCACCTCTGCCGTCACACGAGCCCTCTGGACAGCACTGAGTTGGTCCACCAGAACTTCATTGTGCAGCATCCGCTGCCACCACTGTTCACCTCGAGAACCATTGCCGGCCAACGCCAAGCACACTTACCACACTTATCAGCACAGTGTGGGGGTTAAGCACACTTAACCCCCACACTTACTACAATGGACTGAAACCCCGCAGTCCGGATTAATTTTATTCATGATGACCGGGTTAGGGCACGTTCGCGTTAATTTGCCTTTACGTGAATCCTCTTGAGAACCACGCATTTGTGTGCAAAGTGAACTTGCATTTTACTGTAAAAGCTAAGTGAATAATCCTGCACGAAAAATTAAACCATGGGCTCTATAACGTAAAACTATTCCAAACTTTTCTATTCCAATTCTGCTATCAGCCCTCCACGATTGGTCAAAAACTTTTTTCGACCACCCCCCACTTCACCTGTCTGTCACGCGACGTCACGAGAACCGCGATACCTCCCCATCTGATATGATGAGTACACACTGATTATGCATGATTTGACAGAAAAAAGAAAAACAGTTATTTCTGATTCGATCCCTTTTCGCCATTAGCCTTGGCTATTGGTAAAAAGTTTTCGGGCTGCACCCAGTTCGCCTGCCTGTCACGCGACGTCACAAAACCGCAAAAACTCACCGCGTCAAAGTGACGTGTACCCGATAAAGATGCATTAATATGCCGAACAAAACTGAATTTTTTTCGGAATAGCCGCAGGCTGCTCCGTTCCGAAAGGAATAAAAGATGGCTGCCGCCGATCGCTGAGACGCTGGCTACTCGCACCTGCCGGAGAGCATGGGTGTATTTGCGTGTAATAAAACTTCTTGCGTGGCCATGTAACGTTTTCAAACACTTTTGGCGCGTTTACTACCTCATTCTGCCAACCCTTCTTTGCTGAGGGTCACTTTTAGCGTCATTCTTAAGCTTCCGTAACATGCCGCCGCGATTTTCGACCAGCCACCATAAGCTAAGAAAGGGAAAGCCGACCAATCGCAGACGCCGGCACCACCAGCTTCATCCGGTTATCGATTTTCAGTGCACTGGATCTGTCCCAGGGAATCCCTCTCCACTTGAGCGTTCTCCTCGCCTCTTGTCAGCCAGTTAGATACGACAAGCCGCTCAGTGTAGGCAATGTTATTCGTTTTTCAAGCAAACAAATGTGACCTCCTATGAACGAGGACAGCATTTGATTGGTCTGTTCAGACCACCCTGCGGGTGACCGCCCGGTGCTTGCGTCGGTGGTTACGCAAATTTGACGTCAGGAAATTGGAATAGAAACATATTGGAAAAGTTTGACGTTATAGGGCCCCATCTCTCGTTTGGTAGGTATACGTTTCCTGAACGTATGCACCCTGCAGTATGCTACATTGCTTTGTTGGCATTTCTGTGTAGCTAGCTTTTGATCTTAGTCATTTTATCTTGTATAATAACACTAACAAAATAGGACGTTACACTACAATAACGTCGGCTACAGTGCTTGCGTTGAACAGTTAAGCGCTTTTCTTGTTAGCTGAAGGGGCACCAACACAAGTTACTCACTCACCATTATTCATCGTGAGAATACTGCCTCGCGCTTACTTTGTTCTTTTCACCACGCTACCTTTTTCTTTAAGGTTGCACTGTGACGCTACGATGGAGCCACCAAACGTCACCTCGTAGCGCGTATCCGTTCTATTGTCTGTTGAACATGAGGCGCCGTGTGCAGAGAATAATTTCGATAACTTCCGTGAATCTCAGTGCTAGTTCCTGCTTTAGCCTGCAATTTCGTTTAACTGCCCAACCAGAGTTCATGTGTTCTGCGTACAGGTCAGGTGAAGGACACTTAAATAACCGCTTTCGAAATTTCTAACATACGATCTACACATTCAATTCTTCCGCGACGTTCCACCGAAAGCAAGCATCAAAGCGGCGCTACATCTTGAAGAATGACATATTTGGATGCTCTCCTCGTTTGCTTTACACAGGAACCAGCAGTATGTCACTGAAGCCGTCATTCATCGTACTTTGTTCTGAAACAGATACGCAAATCACTTATTACTTCTGTGACTCCAACCCTGGGAGTACGCTGTGTCGGATGTTCAACTGCATTTCACCGGTACCACGTAGTCCGCGGCGCCTTTCTCAACTTATTTCGCTATAGTATTCTGACTGGAAAAGACGAAGTCCCGTGTTCGAGTATTGTACACTTGTCTTGCTTGCGTTCGAATTTCGCATCGGAAGTTTTCTTGCAGCCCTCGAAAATTGATGCAAAATATCTTAAAGCAATGCCACAATGTTCACCTTAGCAGCTTTGCTAAACGATGCCATTTGATACTTTGTCATGCGCATGCCTAGCTGTAGCTTCAAAGTGGACGCAGTCACCGCTGTACTGGCGTCACTTAACCCCACGCACGTGTGGCAAACCTTATCTGCGGCCGAAATGACTAAGGAAAGTGAGGTACACGTTGCAGTCGTTTCATGGTGATGAAGTGTCCTTTTACGACCCTTCCTTATAAAGGCCATCAAAAGCTTGCCCGGCGCAACGGACCAGCGTGTAGTGTGTCCTTGTGACGCCGGTGTTGCCGAACAATACGCGGTTTTAGCGGAGGTCGTACTATGTGTTATATGAGTCTGCCACGTGGCAAAAAGAAAAAAAGAAAGAAGACGTGTGGCGAATTGTGGGCCAGTAAAAGGGGTGCCTAGCGTGAAAGAAACGGCTCTTAACGCGCCGCTCTTGCGATGCATTTTAATGCTGCTCGTTGCCACTCGTGTCTCCGGAGAGGATATATTTTTACGCTCGCGAGCTTACGCGCGTAGGTTTAAATGCGTTCTTATTACATATCCTTGTCCAACGTGGCTTAGAGAACCACGTGCACGCTGATGGGCAGCCGTAAACTTATTCGGAACACAGGGCTGAAGTTCTTCAAGGTAGGTAGGGAAGGAAAAAGTGGAGAAGAAAAGGCAGGGAGGTTAACCAGTTTAGCTCAACCATTGTGCTACCCTACACATGACAGTGACGCCCTGTAAGTTCCTCAATGTATACATTCTTCTTTAAAAAGTCATGCAGGCTTGGCATTCAGGAGAGTGTCTCGCACTAGGAAAGTTCGTAATATCGCATACAGGCCAATCACGATGAAGTAGACATAACAATTAGGCGAAGCTGTAGGCGACGAAGGGAACGTTTCTGCGAAAGGAAACCGTTGTGAACTACGGTTCTCTTTAGTTTCACCGTTGTTGTTCCAGTACAGCCATACGGCTTAAAGGACCCTAATTGTATATTTGTTTAAGAGGGTCACCTCATTTGGCAAAGCTATTAGGTTGGGAAGCCTTGTCAGTCAGGATTAACGGCCAATATTTCAACGACCTTCGGTCTACGGGTGACATTGTCCCGTTGAGCAACACTGGCAATGAATTGCAACACACGATTGAGGATCTTAACCGAGAAAGTGCAACATGAGCGTGGAAGATTCGTATGGAGAAGACAAAGTCAAAGAAGACAAAGCGCCGGGCAAGCGGACAAGAAGTCGTCGTCGCCAGCAAACCTCTAAAGGTTGTGCAGGATTACACTAATCCAAGTCAATTACATAGAGGAGACCCTCATCATGAGAAGGAAACTCGTAGACGAATAAAAATTGGTTGGAGTGCTCAGAGCAGGCATTACCAAATCCTGACTGGAAGCTTACCACTGTCGTGGAAATTAGAAGCGTGCAGTCAATGTACTGTACCGGTGCTAACGTACGGGCCCGAAACATTGAGGATAACGAAGATCCGGAACAAGCTGGTGACCTCGCAAGGAGCGATGAAAAAAAAAGTCGCATTTTCGCTCGAAAGGCGAAGCGTCTATTGCGATAGCCAATTAGTGGACAGTTATACGAAGTAAGGATACTAGTTTTACAGACCGGATAAACTTGGAATCCTTCGCGTACTAACTGAATTACCAGGCATAGCGTCAACACGCACAGGCTAAGATGACCGCGGACACTCGCTGTCAAAACAGTGGCGTGAGCAAACGCAGCAGTAGCAGGGGGCTTAGTTACCTTCGTGCTGCCTATCGCTTCAACGCAAAACAGCGGCGAGAAAACAGCACGCACAAAGGTGTAAGCCGTCTTCAGACCAGATAGCTTTCTCCAAATCGCTCCAGGTCGCTCCCGATCGTACTCTCCAGAGCACGAACAACTGCTGGCGGATTAAAAGCCACCCACCCTCCGTCGCTCACGCGCTGCCTCCCCACTGTCCTCCGTTTTGCTCGCGACACTGAGCCGCCGATCGTCTGTTCCCCTTGCTACTTTAACACACTTTCATCCACCTAAATCCACCTTTATCCACCTTCGTCCCCTTTAATTCACCTTAATGGACTTTAACCCACCTTATTTCAATTTTGGGAGTGTGCCAGGTCCGACGCCACGACTGTTCAATGTGAAATTTCGCAGTGCGAGCCGCGGCATGTCTAACGCCGGAAACGTGACGTCATCACTTGGTCACGTGTGTTCTGGTACCATCGGATAATAACAACGAACGCCGGACATTCCACTTCGTGGGCCATATAATGCTTTCGCATTAAACTGAGTACCAAGGGAAGGGAAATGCAGTCCAGTATGGCAGAATTAGGTCATGGGATGAAATTAGGAAATTTGTAGTGCAAGTTGGAATCAGGTAACGCAAGGCAGGGATAAGTGGAAATCGCTGGGAAGAGAATTTTGTCCTTCAGTGGGCATCAAAATAGGCTACTGCGGCTGCTGCTACTGCTGCTGATGTTGATGATGACGCCAGGCAACTCGTTCACATATAGGGTTGCTAATAAAGATTCGGTCAGCTAGCATTGGTAATAGTGGACATTGCAGTTTATTGCACAGCAGAGGTCGCGTGCAGAAGACATTGGACTTTTCAGCGCAGACATTCGGGAATTGTTCGCTGCCACTACTGTTTTTGTTCACTTTTCGTTATATTCTGTCAGATGCTTTTTATTATGGAACATTTCTGAGCGTAATGACACGATGAGAAGAAGAAATACTTCGTTGAATGTATGGCTTAAGTACATCAACAATTTTACCCACAATATACTTCATTGACTCTATTGTTCCGTTTTTTGCGCAAAATGACTTGTAATAAATGAAACTGAAGCCAAAACTGCTGCTATTCTTCGAGTCGTGTCTATTCTACACAGAAGTACTGCAGTTACAATGCTGTTGTCTAGCCTTTGCTTGGACAAGGGACCGACTGCCGAAGAAATTGTGTAAAAGAAAAGGCCGCTGACGACAAAAGTAAAAACAAAAAGCAGGCGAACATCACATCGTTATCACCCTTTCAAAACAGCTCATCTTGAACATGACGATGTTCGTTTTTCTTAGGATTATACGTCTGCCTTATTGCGACCTACGTCACGTACGTCAAATATCGCGAGTTGCGTCATTGAAAGATTTTTATCACGAAAAAAAAATATGGACATGCAGTGTAATGATGCCATATCGTTATTAAGCACTCTGTATACCAAAATATTGCAATAACAAATATGTAAATATAAAGCAGGCATCTTTGGCCTGAAAACTATTATAATTTTTAACGTTCATTGCATTTCACAAAGCAAATGATCGGCGATTCTGTCCAGTTGCACATTGCACACAGAGAGTCTCCGTAAATAGATGGAGAAATAACTGTAATCACTAAAACGGCTCAGCGCCCCACGGAATCAAGCAATTACTGTTTGGGTGTCATTAATTAGGCAAATGAACAAAATAAATTTATGTTTGAAGACGTACTGCCCCAACGCAATATGAAAAAGATTATACACGTGGATGGCTAAACTTTTCATGCGGACCCTTTAAGGCAGGCGGCTGATAGCAGGGGCAGTTTACCACTAAATATGTGTCATGGTTAAAACCATGAGTTAACTTTTTGTTTTGGTATACATGCCATCTTCGTCCTTGTCGTCTGGTGCCAACGCCGGACTAGTTTAGTGGTCAAGACAGAGTGTAAGCCAAGGATATTGTTCCATCATAAATGCCGTAGCAACTCGACGCATTAAGCAAATTGATTAGTGTCACCTGTAACGGACAAGCACCTCCTAATAAATACACTATCCTGACAACATTTTCACCAGGTTCCTACGGAAGCATTGAGGGGTGCTTTCATCTCACTCTAAAGCGATAATTGATAGCAGCGATAACTGATAACAGCGCCTGTGTCATGTTCCCCTTTTCTTTGTCCCGATATTTGCGCTGTTTGCAAAGGTGTGTGTTCGTACCAACAAGCCCGGCTAGCCACTATTCTGAAGTTGATTCTAAAGGGAGTTGAGTTTTGAAACGAGAGCTGCAAGTCTTCGGGTTCTTTTCCGCAAGCCGAACATTCCACACGACCGATTCTCTCGAGCGTTAATTGGAAAAAGAAAATTCTTGAGAGTGAGAAAATCGTCACTATAGGGAACGAAAACGCATGGCGTCAATAGATCAAGGTCACGAAACGATATATATCACGTGCGAGGCCGTTGCGAATGTGCTCATAAAAACTTCCGGCTCGGACAGCTATCACACCGTACGCTTTCTCCAACTCCTTTGAGAGGGCTGTGCATCTTTCTGTGGAAAGAAATGAGACTTGGAGCAGTCTCGGAAGGCAAGATAGATGGACGCTGAGAAGATAAGAAATGTGGGTTGCGGGGCGGGGGGGGTTAGTTTGGTAGCCGCCGGCTGAGCAAAGGGCAGCCGTTGTGCTTCGTACGCTATCTCAGAGGAAGACGCTAAGGGAACTGGGATAAGCAGGACATAAAAAAATAGCAACCATAAAATCAAAGAAATGTTGGCCTTGCAAACTGTGTGGATTGAGAAAGTCTGGAAAGGTGTGCTTTCTATTCTCGGATCCATTCATGTGGACCCATTGGTCTTCGCTTTGCTTGCAGAGGGAAGCGGAAGAAGTATTCGTCTCGTGTCTCTCGACGAATCTGCGCGCAGCGCCCTCTAGAACAGAACTTACGCCAAGGAGGCATACACAACCAAGAAAAGGAAGATTCAGGCGTCCTTGAATTTCCGGCCAGGCGGGTAGTTTTGATTACGCTGGGTATGCTCCTAGAAAGTTTCAAAACGTTGCTCAACTGCAAAGCTGGCTAGGCATGAACACGTAACACTCAACGTGTAGAAAATACAACCTTCTCGATCCAGATGAAAACAAGTTAGGTTTACGATTCAGTATTTTAGTGCAGAGTGATCTGAAAATTAAACAGCGAAATTAAGCTGCAATAAGTAGCGTCTCTGTAGAGTTGATCGGTAAGTATGCCGGAGAATATTTTTGCACTTGATTCAGGTTTTTGTTAAATTCTCGTTTGGCATATTTTGATGTCGCCAATTTAAATTCCTGCAGCTTCTTTACCGTTTTGTCTCACATTGCAGTTCATTCACATATAATGTTATCACACATCCAATTCAAGGAGAAATTAATTCGCAGAGCCGCACTAAAGATGAAGCATTGATTGCGATAGCAAATCATTAGAAAACTACAGAAAGTTAGCGTCGAGCTTTTCTCGTATTGCTTTCTTCTTTGGTCACATAAGTTTCAGTAAAACATTCCCTTACCAATTACGTAAAAAAACATGGTGTCATGCATTTGCACTTAAAATCAACAAGTCTCACTCGATGACCTGGACGCTCGCTGTCAGAACGCTGCATTTTTTAACAGTGTGCGCAGCGGCAAGCGAGTGCCACGTGCCGCCTCTCGCTTCTCCTCCAACATTTTGAGATTCCGCTATCTCCAACACGAGTCACACGACAATACAGCACGCACGAAACCGACATGTCATCTTGTTCGCTAGAAATGTGTACCGGCGTGTCGCCACCAAGATAGGACGTGCAGGGCCCTATCTTGGTAACGTGTGCAGTGCCATGTGCAGCAACGGCCCCGCTAGAAGAGAAGACGTGCACCCAACCTTGCCTGCCTTAGCGCGAACGGGCAGACGGCGCGCATCAAGTGACAATCCCTCAAGGCTCTCACGCTTACATTTGCACTTACAGCCTGTACGACACAGTTGAAGGCTATAGGATATTATAGCACTTGACCTACATGCGGAGCATCACGGCGACGGCGGATGATCACCTGAATTGTCCCTATAATTGGTGGCGCGATAAAGTTCGTTTGCGAGTGCAAGCAAACAGTAGGTTCCTATCCCACTGCTGAAATATGCCGTTGCTGCTCAAGTCCTAGCTTTTCAATTTTTTACCACCAATAGCACAGTGCTATAGGACAAGTAGTAACAAGGTTAGCATAAACATGCTGTGTTCATGGAGGAATGTTTGCTTTTTCTCCGATGGGCGGGGAGGGTGTGGTTGTGGCTTACAGTGTGGCGTGGTTATTATTGTTTCCGAAACTAGTTTTGCTAGGATATCTGCAACGTCGTCAAATGCTGCTGCCGCCTCAAAACTTGACTTGCTGTGCACAAGGACAAAAATTGAAGTACCCTTCGGGTTTAATTGCTTCGTGTAGCCTGGAGCCGGCTGGACTCATACTCTGAAGCTGTAATCGGGAATGAAATGCCCGAAGCTGATGCACAAGTAGCCGTGTTACTGTAAATACATGTGAAGGGTATGTACTTCAGAGTCTATGAAGATGAGAAACATGAGCAGACTTTTCATAGCCTCGTTCGCGCTTGCATTGTTTAAAGCCTGGAAGTTAGGTACCATGTAACAACGTTAAGAAGCTGCCGGTTGGCTGCGTTAGACGGTCCAGCCTCTGACATCGGGTAGCAACAATTTCCAAGGCCAAAGTCCAACCGCAGAATTTCGCATAGTTTCCTAGATACTACACTAGAGCGAAATGTTGCGATGTCTACGGGAGCTGAAAGTGTGGCGGTAAAGTCGCGGATCAATGACCGGTGCAATACAGCGACCGACGTTTTTCCTTGGACAACTAAAGAAAATTTGGCAGCATGTTACACTCCGGTACCACGTGAAGACGAAAGCCTGCTGCACACGTGGTTATGCATTAAGGTATAGGGATGGAAGGGTCGAACTTCTTGAAATACATACCGAGCCGCCATGGGAAGTGGTGGTGGTGATAAACTTTATTGAAAGGGGGAAGGGTAAAGGGGGACGTGGCTGAGCGTTAGGGCTCAAGTAAGGCCCTGGGCCTGCTTGGCCTTTTCCGCCCAGTCCACCAGTTCCAATTGTCGGTCGACGTCCCCGGAACTGAGCCAGGCTGTCCAGTCAGTCTCGCTGCTGACGGGGGGATGAGAGAACGGGAGCGAGGTGCATTCCCACATTATGTGTGTGAGTGTTCCTGTTTCTGAACAGAGCCTACATTTGTCGCTTTCCCTGCCCCCTGTGATTTTGTTTATGTATTTTGGGTGTGGGTATGTATTTGTCTGAAGACGCCGAAACGCGACCGCTTGCGTTTTGTCGAGTTGCTTGGCTGGTGGTGGGAGCGCGCGACGCCTCAAGCGATACCGATGGGCTATTTCATAATAAGTCTCGCAGGGTTCCTCGTGTGTCTCCTCCTCATTCACGCCGTCCGCATCCGCGGACGAGGCTCGGCGCGCGAGATCTCGAGCCAAACTGTGAGCCGACGCGTTGCCGGGCACAGCCGCGTGAGCGGGGGTCCACACGCCATGGGAAGTAAACGCACGGCGCTGTAGGTCAACCTCTTCAAAGACACTGCGAGGACATAATGTTCTACCTAAAGGTCCTTTCTTTCTTCGCTCTTCTTTTTTGCTCTTCTTTCTTTCTTATTTCTTTTCTGCATTCTTTGTTTCGTCCCTGCTTTCGTTCTTTCTTTCTTTCGGTTGTTCTTTGATAATCAGACATTGCATCATTGCTTGCATGCTTACGTGGGTATGAGCCATTGCTGATGATGTTTCTTGTCTCACTGATTTTTCGCACCACTCATCTAGTCGTCGCTTTTTTTTTTCGTGTATGAGCCATCGCAATGAGCCACTTAAGAGGAAACTTCAGTTCGGGTGCTCCTATCTATATACATGTAAAAGGAGAACTCGTTTTTTCCAGCAACCATTGCACCATATTTGACGAGGCTTGTCGCATTTCAAATAAAATTTTAAGGTATAATGACTGCTGGTTTTCAATTTTTGATTTAGGTCGTGAAGGCTTCATTATAGATTGGCGAAAACCACATATTTTAGAAAACGAAGCCATCTAGCTTACAACTCTGTAACTCAGCAATGAAAAAGGATAATAACATTATGTTAATTGGGTCTGATAGTACATCTAAAGCGGCGAAATACTGATGAAAAATACTGAAATACGCATGCATCTAAAAAATTATTCACACGTAAATACAAGCCTTGAAGAACACTTCTACACAACTGAACCAATTGGGCAAGATATAAATTGACATATCCAATTTGCCTGCTTTGAAGGACCTAATGCGTGCCGTTTACAGAACCGCGATGTCTGTTGATGCAAAGCTATTAACTTGTAAACTTGGTGCTTCTATTTTCTTTTCGAAGTCTCAAATATTTGGAAATTCCTTCATACAATTAAAGCCACTAGAATTTAAGTTGCTCTTTTAAATGCACGAGATTTCAGTAAAATCGTTTCATGGGCTATGTCAAAAAAGCATTTCTCCGTTTCGCATGTATTTGAATAGGCCACGTTGGAGTTGGGCCCGAGCTAAACCTTCCTCTTAAGAAGCTTTAGCTCGGGTGCTCCTATCTAAATGCATGTAAAAGGAGAATTCGTTTTCTCGGTAACACCTGCACCGAATTTGACGAGGTTTGTTGCATGTAAAAGACAGACTTAAAATCTAGTGACTGTTGGTTTCGAATTTTCGATTTATTTCCTCATCATTTTATTAAAAAATGGCAAAAATAGAAAATTTTCAGAAAACGAAACTATCAAGTTTACAACTCTGTAACTCAGTGACGAAAACTGATAAAACAATTATGTAAATTGCATCTAAGAGTGCATCTAAAGCGGACAAAATTTATATGTTGCTCGTGAACCTAAAAAATTAATAATATGGAAATGCAGCTTTTGCAGATCCCTTGTAACCAACGTAACAAAATCACGTAATATGTAAAATGACATATTGAATTTGTCCGCTTTGAATTATCTAATGGTTGCCGTTCATAGAACCACGATATCAGTTCTTTATGCAGAGTTATGAATTTGTAAATTTCGTGCTTGGGTGAAATATTTGAAAATCTTTTTAAGAAAATTCAAACCCTATATCGAAATTCCGCTTCCAACAGTAACTATAATTTAACTTTCTCTCTTAAATGCAACAAATTTCATTAAAATTGGTCCATGGGTTACCTCAGAAAAGCGTTTTTGCGTTCTACATGTATTTGAATAGGCCGCGTCAGAGTTGGGCCCGAGCTAAAGCTTCCTCCTAAGGCTCACGCATTAAAGAAAAAACAACGGAATCGTGACAACCGCCGCTTTTGTTCGTGCTCGAATATCGCAGCAACAATTCATTTCGTTGCCCGGATTGTTAAACATCAAAATTCGCTTTGTAACTTGTCCGATTTGCCAAGGGGGGAAAATGCAATGTTGCCTTTGCTTGTGCCCTAGGCCGTGATGTGCAAAACGTGGCGGCTGTGGCGTAACGGGCTCGCTTCCGGCGTCTGACGTTGGGCAAAGCATGTCCTTCGAGATTGCTTTCCGTTGCCTCAGTATTGCGACGTGCGCACCAAGAGGGCGCAGACTAAAGCAACTCCGTAAGGTGGCTTAGTAGCTAAGACAGGCCTTTGTGAGAACTCCTTCGGAGACCTGTGCGACTTGCAATGTTGTTCGATGTTCGCAGGTAACGTGACAGCTGCATTCAGGTCGTAAAGCTAGTAATCAATAATTTCGTAAATGATAAAGGTATGATGCACTAAATTACGAGGACACACTAAACAAAACAAAAACCGGAGCTTGCTGACGACACAGTTTGTTTCATTGGCTCGACAGGCATAGTTTTTCTGCAAAAATGGTTCATTTCAACTAGGATATCTTCTGCGATATTTTGCCTGTTGTTACTGCTGTAAAACGTCAATCTATTATAGACCACTCTTGCTTCAAAATCAATGAATAAATAAGCAAGTTGCTGTAAACGCGATAGCCTGGCCACACTTCCGCATCTCGCTGGCCGCGAAAAATGGGCGGGAGGGGGGGGGGGACCCTTTGCTGGCCACGCTTCGTTATCGCGCTGGAAGTGCTTCAGTAAACAGGGCCGAAAATTGCAGCTCGTACTTTCCGGTTACCTCGGACGCGCTTATGGCCGAGCTTATCCGTTTCCTTTCAATGCAGGCTGCCACGTGCGCTTTCAGCAGCCTTGAATCTCGGTCGGCAACAGCTCGCCTCAGCTACTGCGCTATACTTACTGTTTACCTTTGCTTGTCCACTCACCCTCACCGTTGGCTTACGAGAGAATTCTACGTGACCTCCAGCTTCGGTGCATAACAACACTTCGAAGGCATCTCCGCCGAACGAAGCCTCGCATAGCGCGAAACGGGAGTGTGTGGCTTCTCTGGACGACATGTGCCAGAAACGCTGCGATATAGAAAAAAAAAAATGTTGAAATGTTGTATTGTTTTTTGTGTACCAGCTTGTTTCAGAGTGTTACAGGGGCCGATGCAAGCATTGATCAGCATATTTTCTGGCCCGTGGCCGTCGGGACAACAGTTATTATGGCGAGACATTGGCGGACAAAGAAAAAAAGGTGGGAGGGGGGGGGTGATGCAGAGGGGACTTGGGCCGAACGCAGCTTGTTTGTTGCCTAACAAATCGAACACGTAAAGCTCCTCTCCTCTTCCGTGGCGCCCGCGTACTTTCTGCGTGTAAACCGTGGAGTCAATCCTGTGGCGGCGTTTTGCATTGCGAAGCAGGAAAGCGGACGACAAAGGGGATCGTATTTGCTTTTCATTGTCCTAATCTAGAATGCACTTGCGCACCTTTGACGCGCCTCCGCAACGAGAACGGCATACCGATGACCCCAAATGTGCTGCTCTTTTCATCGCCACCAGTGTCGTTCACCAAAGAGTAAGAAAATAAAAACAGCCAAATGCCTAGCATTGAATTGCCTTCGATGGCCAGAGTGCAACAGTCCTTCTAACACTGCAGAAGAGTACGCATTTGGGCTTGATGGTTCATGATTGCAAGCAGTAAACATCGCTGAACAGCAGGACGAAGAGAGGAACGCAGACCACAGCTCTGACTAACAACCAAACGTTTTTATTCTTTCAGTCAGCATATATATACTCTACCGCTACCTCGAAGCACAAAAGCAACAGAATTCAGCTTGCGCAGGGGCAATAAATTTCAATCGATGAGATAGGAAGGCTATCTTCATCGGAAGGAGACAGCCTTCCGAAGGACATAGCGCTAGAATATATATATGCTGATTTAAAGAATAAAGACACTTCGTTGTTAGTCAGCGCTTTGGTCTGTGTCCATCTCTTCGGCCTGTTGTTTAGGGCTATTTACTGCTCGTAGTCCTTCTAACACGTTTACAATGTTTTGTATACACTATTATTCTGGTCATGTTTTTCGCTTCCTCGTTTAGTTGATGTTCCGGCATGTAAACTAATGTACTACGCCATGCTTTTCTAATCTCAAAAAAGAAGCAATAGGTATTATAGCTGCAAATTCAACATTCAAACTTCATTCCAACCTCAATACCTGTTTTTGAACAGTGCACTACCGAGCAGGATCCCAAGTTTGGCTTGAGCTGCACATCAAAACGGAGCTACGTCATAAAAATTAGCTTGAAAAACTTAATGTGGTGTTTCGTATCGGCTTCATCTTTTTATGAGAAGCATATTACGAGAGCTCAACCCAGCTCCTCAGGCGCGGCGGTGTCGCCTTCAATGACCTTTGACCCCATGCCATACCACGTGACACCGTGACGTCACGACAAAGGAGAAACGGGGCTCCAACTCGCGCCGTCGCTCGCGGCGTCGCGGTGGTATATAAGCAGCTGCGCTTGTTTCTAGGTGGCTTTGGCTCAACTCTTGCAAGATGGGCTTAGTGGGAATCGAACCAGGGTGTCCGGAGTGTGAGACGGAGACGCTACCACTGAGCCACGAGTACGATGCTTCAAAGCGGTACAAAAGCGCCTCTAGTGAATGCGGTGTTGCCTTAGAAACGAGCTGTTTCTAAGGCTCAGGCGTGCGTCGCTTGCTCAGGCGCACATTTCGTTGCCGCGCCGAACGCTGCGTTGCTCGACGCTAACCGCGTCCAATGCGGGGCGCGTAGTCGCTGAGCCGTAGCCCATTGTCTTACACCCCTTGGTGGGTCGACGGGAACGCTGTCGCGTTCCACTCTTGAAGGCGAAGCAGAGTAACGCATGAGTTGTTTCTTCGTCTAGCCGAACCAAATATAGCCAAGCAACAGCAGTTCACCAGGCTAAACAGTGGTTCAACAACTAAAATAAAGGCTAGTATGCTTCGCATCCTGGGCTACGCTAAGCTAAGCCACAGCCATTTTTTTTTATAATTGTGAGAAACATCGCTCCTTTTTATTTTTTGCTGCACCCTTAAACACGAATACTGTAAATAGCTCACGCTTCTATGCGGGGCTTAAGTGAACTTCCTAAAACTGGCAGTATAACAGTGCGAAATTAGGTAGCATACGCATTTCGGCCAAGAGGCACTGGAGGGACTGCAATCAACTGTCGTTTCCTGTGGTACAATACTGTGCAGGCACTTTTTTTGTTTCCTGGCTGCGGCAAACTTAAACACCCAACAACCGTATATTTCACACTCTCACCTGACACGAAATAATCGGACATTGTGTGTTCAGCTACGCACGTTAGAGTACAGAAAGGCGGATACTGTGTACTGCATTTCAGACACTGGACAGTCCGCGATGGTCATAGGAAAAAATGCAACGGCAGATTGTCAAAATGGAAATATGCGTTCTAAAGACGGTAAGATGGCTCCAGCTCAGTTCCTGAGGCCTACGGCCTTCCGAGATCGGCCGTAGATAGTGTTCTTTGTGACTTCAAAACTTGGTGCGCCGATCTAGGTTTCACTGCTGATCTTTCTCCCTTCCTGTCTCTTTAAAAATATTTGCTTTATCCCCCGCAGGGTAGCAAACCGTAATTTTATCTGGTTGACCTGGCTGCTTTTCCTTCCTTTCTCTTTCTTTCTTTCCTTCTTTTCTTTTTGGCATCGTGCCATCGCATGCTGCGGAAAAAGATCGGCTGAGCTGTGTCGCGGCCGCAGCCACCGTGGGATCTTGTGCGTGCTGCTGAGGTTGCATGGATACTATAGGGTACAGAAATGACGCAACCGAATACACGAGCGTTATGTATTCACGTTTATTACAAAGCTTACATGCCTAACTTATGATACAACTAGTAGGAGCCCTACGACATAACGTGCGATTGTGCTTACTGCCTGCTCTCGTTGTGTCTTCTTTTAACTTTTTCGTTACCATGCCTATTCAAATCGATCACTGGTGATCGATTCTTTAAATCGCCGATTTCCACAAGTTGAATCCGTATCTTATCCACCTTAGACTTGCCCAGTTTTCCTTGAAAAAGTGCTTTCTATTTCTATGCTGTCGGCTCGTCTGTGTGTCGGAGCTGCTTCCTTCCATACATGAGTCAAGGAAATTGGCAATCTGAAAGCTGGAGTTCCTGCTCAACAAGAGATTTCAATTATCACAAAATGGCACGAAAACTGTCATTGAGAGCATAGTTTCGGATTTCATCCACTTTGTTCCTGCAATAAATGAAGCTTACGAAAAAAAAATATGAAAGCGATTTGTGGCGTGTCCGCCACCAGGATACAGATGAGTAGTCACGTTAATTATGAACCAAGTGCATCTTCTGCTTCAAGCTTTCGCGAAGAAAGCACAAAGGGATCAGAAAAAAAACTTCTTCTCGCTTTTACTTTATTTAGAAACAAATTCGGAAGAATATGACGTGAACCATGGTAAACAGTGTAGGCTTTGACTTATCTATATGAGAGAACGTTTGTTTCGCTTCCTCCGGTATAAGAAGGACCGACTGAATGGTTCGCCAAAAGCACGGGAATTTTCGGCTTGTTATCACAACGATAACGGTGGGGCTAGAGCTTTGACACGCCGTGTGACAACCTTTGACAACAGGGATGAGGCATGCACGGTTTACAAGCCTTGAGCCCAACGCTAGTGGTGAAACGCTGTTGAAACAAAATAGCATCGCCAACGCGTCCTATATACTAAACTACGCTTACGTGCACTTCAACAGTCGATGCGAATTATTACGAAAATCCTTAGAGCTCATGCCAAATGATGTGAGATTAGCATGCTATTTTTTCTGTCGTCAACAGGTGCAATTCACGGTAGACTGTAGTCGCACGCGCTATGCTTCGATAAACACACGGGACTACACACTTTACCAGTTAATTAGTGTTGTGCAAAAGTTACATCACAAATCCTTCAAACACTCGTTGGAACAGCGACAATGACGACGTGCTCTTAGGGATTGTTGTCGGGTGGGGCCGCTCATGGAGGCAGCCTGCAGGGATGCAATTCCGAGAGCACAAACTGTTCAATCCATCATCCGGTCGCATTGGACGGTAGGTCTGCCCTTCAATTACTGCAACGTCAAAAGGCTACACTCAACACGCATCCTGAAGCTGTCATGTTAGAAGGTGACCTGAGCATTCGCAAAGGTCTCGCAGAATTAAAGCTTCATGGCAGAATTTCTCTTTTTATTTTTTTGGGTCACAAGCTATTCATCTAAAGCCGCGTTTGAGTTGTGACACTGGCACGCCACATTGTAACTTCTTGCGCATAAAAATGGTGGTAAATGCGTAAGAAAAGATAACCGCTTTGAAGCATCGTAATATGTGTGGTTTTTAGAGACTGGTAATGCGACTAAAGCAACCCACGTAAACGCAGGCGTATCGCATCGAGGTAGGGAGAATGAGGAAAATGTAAATGGCTACCAGTTTGTGCTCCTGCCTACTCTCCGGTTGTATCGAGAGGAACGGGCTACACAGCAAGGAAACGCTATCGCATATCACATACCTTGATGCGCCAAGATACGTGATACGCCAGCCGGATTAATGCGAAAGCGGACGAAAACAAAAAAAAATTTACATTAATACTTTGATGAAGGGATTGTAAGAATGACAGTAATTGTTTTCATTCAAGTGAAGTATTCCCATTTAGAGCAGCAATACCTGTTCACTGACGCTAGCTTCGTTTCCTTGATGAGCTTCCATACTCGGTACTTTCCTTCACGCAGTCTGTCAGAAAAGGAAAAGGTCATTTCGCGTTTCTCAAAATGTCGGTATAGTAACAAACGGATTCCTTGCGCGATCAAGGGGCTCTTTATATAAAGCTCTGTAATGGTGCTGCTCGAGTGGGCATCGCAGATAACGAAGCTGTAAAAAAAAAAAACTACAAAGTCCGTGGCTAGCTTTCATGGTAACTAGCATCAAGCTATCCGCGAAATGCATCCTGCGGCGCTCATCACCGCACTTCTGGAATCCCAGATCTAACAAAATCCTGTCGCGAGTGTGATGCACTCATCTGAACCATGATTTCGCTTTTTAATAAAGAAAAAAACGTTTGCAACTGAGCTTCTAAAGGCTCTTCAAATTTCGGAATTCCCTGGGCTCGTTAAGGATAGCCAGCTTCCGAGGTTACGTTAAGGCACAATGGTGCGCGTAACTGCGTCAGACAAAAGCGTGGCATCTGAACTGAGTGCGCCAATTTCCATTCAAAGAAGAGTTTTGGTTAAGAAAACTCGGTCTCTAGTGAACGCCCCCTCACGCCCCTACCATTTATATTTTACCTTAAAAACCCATTCGCTGTTGTTTCACAGGTGACGGGTCAAGTTAACCCCGAGGGATGTGCGTTGGGTTGTCTTCAGCCCCCGACGGGAACTCAATTTTAGCAACCACTTTATCCCTATTCGCCTCACTTTTTGAAGTTGAAAGCTGTGGCAAATGTTAAGTGATCCAAGCTTCGTTGTTTTCTTTCGCATGAGTGGTGAAAGTACTGTGTTCCTACGCTGCATAATCTTGGTGTTCTCAAAATTGTTTCATTCGCAGCAGACAACTTTCGCCTCTATTACTCAACTTCTGACTGCGTGTTTTTGCTAACAATGAATTGGTTTACCTAGGATTGGATGGTGACGCTGCGTAACACCAGGAATGTCTTCGCAGACTGCTTGACAGTGCCCACAGAAACAGCTCGTGTATATCGTATCTGCCTGTGTGTGCGTAAGTCTTTCTTTTCTTTCATTTCTTTATTTATCCTTTTGTCTCTCTCACCTATAGCATCCCTTTGCCCTTCCCCCAATATAGAGTAGCCAACCGGATATAATCTCTGATTAACCTTCCTGTCTTTCCTTTGCCTTTCTCTCTTTCTCTGGAAGGTGAAGACTTGACGTGATCGGGAATGGTTTAGCAAGACATGTCTCAAGGTGGAGCCAACGCATCGATATATCGATACCTGGACTTCTTCTCGCACTGACAGAGACAAATCGGCATGTCGAAACACTGGCTCCGGCTGGAGACATGCATTGTTCGACCACTTTTCATGACTGTATGTGATGGGGTGTCCTGTGCTGTGGCCTTAATTCCCTTTCTTTCTTTCTTTCTTTCTTTCTTTCTTTCTTTCTTTCTTTCTTTCTTTCTTTCTTTCTTTCTTTCTTTCTTTCTTTCTTTCTTTCTTTCTTTCTTTCTTTCTTTCTTTCTTTCTTTCTTTCTTTCTTTCTTTCTTTCTTTCTTTCTTTCTATCTATCTATCTATCTATCTTTCTTTCTTTCTTTCTTTCTTTCTTTCTTCTTTTCTTCCTTTCTTTTCCTTCTTTCTTTCTTTATTTAGTTCTGTCTTTTTTGTCCTCTTCTTCAAGCAGGTGTACGTGGCGTCACTTTCAGGAGACAGTTGCGAGCCGGATTCTCTTTGTCGCTTGTACGTGTCACTATCTGAGAATAGTAAGATATAGCTTAATCACCCACTCTTCCTCCACTATTACCACAATGCAAACAGTTGTCCTTACAAAGCATCTCGCTCAACCAGTAAATCTCCGCGTCGATAAATTTTAGGCGCTCAGCGCACACAAATAACCAAAACTACCACGATAGTAGCGCATGATGCTTCTGCCCAAGAAATCGTGATGCGTTCTTGCCTTTCTTTCTTTCGCGCCTGTGGGGCAAGACACGAACCGAGACAACAATAACACAAGACGCACCAGAGTGAACGGCCTCGTAATGGAGAGCCCAGAGGACCATATTTACGCGACGAGCCGTCTACGCCCGCTTCGCTTGCAACACTGCGTATGATGCTGTGCTCGTGTCTCGACGCATAATTCACTCTATAGGGTTGCCCAAGGATGAAGCAATAAAGAGGTCGAAAGAGCCGCTCTCGTGGCCGCATGTTGTACCGGGCAGCCAATAATGTGATGACAATCTTCCATCTTCACAGATAATTATTTCTCTTTACTGTACCTTCTATTACAGGTCGACAGGCGTATTCTTGCACTTAGTTGTGTGTGTTTGTGTGTTGGTGTGGGGACTGTGCGCATCTGTTTCTCGTTTGCTGTGATTTGCTGTTGGTTGAGTGCATTTTGTGTGTAGCGCGTGTCTGTCTCATTTTGATTATGTGCATACTGGGACTGTTATTGTCAGCCAAGTTTGTCACTGTGTGCTTTTTCTCATCTCAAGCTTTTAGTCTTTAGATTTGTCCTGTTGCTCTTCATTTCCTCTTTCCTCCCCTCCTTCCTATCTTCCATTTCTGTGTTGCTGTCACCTCCCTTCCGTAGAGTAGGCAGATGTTGTGCCCCTACCGGTGGCAGCCTGCTCCTCGCTTTCCCTTTCATATTAATTGTGTATATGGGTTCAGAACAAATAATAATAATAATAATAATGACCTCTAACACCAATACCCATGACGCCTTTCTGTCAGCAGACCAACGTTTACTACGAGGAGTCGTGCAATGGCTTCAATGCATATGCGCGTTACTGCAGAGCAAAAACCGGCTGGTGAGCTTCAAATAAAAACCTTTCTTAGCCACTTCCTGCATTTTAGAAGTGTGCAAGATCTGCACAACTATTGACTGCGCAGGTTAACCCTGACTTGAAAACGCCTCGCTCTCCAAACTCATGGAGATGGTGCCACAAGGTATGCAGTCTTGTAGACTCTTATATATAGTCCCCTTATTCATACCACGCCTTCTGCATCCTTTTTCGCATCCTTAGCTCTCACTCGTATCAAATGATGAATTGGTGTCACATGCGCATAGTGTCAAGTGATTCGAACGCACGGAACTCGTGCGTACGGAGTACTTTGACAGTAGCAACAGCAGCAGCATTTCTAAAAAAAATTGACAGAATCCATCTTACGAAGTCTGTCGACGGTAATGCGTATAGCATTGAATGCTGCACTCTCCTTCTCTCTAAACCTTTCCTTCAGCCTTCGGGTGCTAAGAGCAAGTGGAAGGCATCGTATCCCATCTCTGTAGCTTTCATAAAGACATGGCCTCACTCTCTTTCTCTCCGAGGGGTGCCATTCACAATGTAGGACAAAATAATAGCAGACGGTTTCGATGCGCCAATCATGGAATATCGTGCGAAAGCACATTTTTCTGGACCAAATTATCCATTTCGTAACACAAAGTTAGTCATTGTTAGGCAGTTGTTTGACCGGTAGCTTATTCAATCCTTTGCCGTCGCGATGTGGTTGTTAAGCTGTTTTATTGCACACATGATGCCCGTAGGCACGCCCACTGGGCTGCATAATTTACAACAGGTTTACTTGGTGGTGACCTGAGGAGGAGGAGAATTGCAGACTTGCACAAAAACCGTTCTTGTAGTCCGTAGTATAACAAGTGGCCACGGATTTGATGAATTCGACGAGATTAGCAATTTACGGAAGACGCGATCTATGCCACTCATCCCCTGTGTCGTAACCGTATCGGTGCCTCTGTGCTGAAACTCAATGAGCTTAGAGCTTTATGAATGAATGCCCAATAAATGACTTCGACGTCAACTTGGGTAATTAGGTACATGCCAGTGATAATGTGCCGCTCTGAAGTAACGAATGTGGTCCCTTAAATTTCTTCGATGCTGAGCGGAATCGAGCCCACGTCGCAAGTATTCCTCAAGGAAACCAACCAGACCCATTGCCACCTGCACCACGCATTCACTGGATATGCGTGCCGATTTTACAACATAAACCTTTCACGGGAATTTTTTCATCATGTTTCGCCCATTCTTTTCTTCTGATAGCATACCTGCCGATTCTCCCAACTGGTCCGGAAGATTCTCGAATCCAGACCGATCTTTCACATTCTGCGCACACGAAAAAGTGCCGCAACCGAACTTAAAAACAAAAAATAACCAAAAATAAAAAAGAACGTTCTAGGTGGCTGGTCGAAGTAAAATTTAAGTCCAAGTCATTTTTTTGTAGACAGTGTACGCCTAACTTGATTTGCTTTAGACGTGATACGCAATGAAGCGAGAGCGTCAGGCTGGGATCTTATATGCGTTGTCAAACTACCGGTTACATTAGGTCACCTTCACCCCCAAAACAACAAGGTTGTTCCTATCTTCCCTGTTGTTTATTCTTTTCGTAGAACACGAAACTGTCACTCAGAACAATGAACTGCCCAGTCGCACTCAAAATCATTATCACTTTGGCGGGCTGACGGACTTTCCGGTTTGCATATATTACGTTTCCATAAAAGAACAGAAAGAAGGAAAAATAGGAACGCAAGGGTCAAGGCGTCCGACAACCATAGGCGAACGAAACAATATAGAAACTATTTTACTAGAGAAAGATTTGCGAAGGCTTTGCATTGGAGCTTGACTACTTTTACTCCCCTTCAAAATAAAAAAAGACATATTCCGTCAATGCCCATCTTGTTTTGCAATTGGGAGCTGATGTAGAAAACCACCGGGACGAGAAAGAGGCGGATTTCCATTGGTTTACGTGGGAGCTTTTCATTTCATATGTTATGTTTCCTTAGCTTCTTATTTCGTAGTGAACACAGATGTATGTCTCCCTGTTGAAATACTAATTAGGCATTCATGCTATGGTTGCTTTTCTCGGGTTTTCGTGATCCGGCAGACTGCTCAGAGAATCGCAAGTTTATCTCCGAAAACTAGAGAGTTTATTTTTTGTTTGTGCTGTGCGCCTGAACGATTTCAAGGCGGGGCGGTTGCCGGGGCAGCAAATAATATTCTATTGGCTGCAACTTGGTGGTTGTGAATATAACCCTTTTGTCGGTGCCGTATGTTAGACAAGGACTAAGGCACTAAATAGCCCACCATCACCTATGAATGAAAGGGTGTCACAGCCTACGACATGGAGAAGTTTCTTTTGGTGTGTGATCATAGTTGTCAAGCTAAGCCAGAAGAGCGTGTTGCCTTAAAGCCAATCACTCAGAAAAACCACCACTCAAGCACTCCGTACGGATGGTTAACCAGCAAAGCCGAAGCGTGTGGCCCCGGTGTTTATCGCTGGATTAATCCCGACAGCTCAGTAAACGACGGCCTGGTAGGCTGCCTGATCCTCGTGACATAAAAATTGTTGCAGCGTAAACACATGCAACCACAAAGCATGAAGGACGGGACACAAGCGCTGTGTTGAATTCCGGAATGACGTTTCGCCGTTTGCTTCTACGCATTCTTTAACTGCCAACAAAAGCTGACCTTGAGGCACAGAATCTACCAAGTCTTGTACATCCACGGAAAAACCCAAGCCAATGTTGTCTGTGCTCTTAAGAAACAGCGCGACATCCGTAGATTTCTTTGTTGGGAACGGATCATCTAAAGCAAGCGTTTCGAGATGCTTTTGCAGAAACCGACTAACGTTTATTTGCCATGAACCTTCTTCACTAACGAACCTCCTTCACTAGCGCTTGTGTCCCGTCCTTCATACTTTGTGGTTGCATGTGTTTGCGCTGTAACAATTTTCATGTCAAGTATGCACCAACTCACCCAGAAAGAAGTTTTAATGATCCTCGTAACGCAGTTGCTGCTTGCAATCTACTGCACGAGCCTGTTCTTGTGCCCGGGCTGCAGCATCCACACGGCGAAAAGGAGCTCGTCCGCGGTTATTCTCGCAGCGTTGCTAATCGAAAGCTGCCTGCTCCTAAGGAGTACATATGACGCGTTGCCTACCCATTTCAGAGCCGGAGAGAAACTGTTGCGCGCGCGCTCGACTGCGACGAAGAGCACAAGGTCGTTTCACTCCGATTCATGACGTCATGTTACCTAGCCCGACTGCCATAAAATCTAATGGTGGTGCTCCCGAGTAGGCAGAAGTGATCTTGACGTCATCGCTTTCATCAAACCAGCCTTGTCAATTGAAATTTCGGGCCAGGTAGCCAGACGTCATAGATAGGATAAACGGGCCATGTGTTTGTTGTCTAGGTGGTGTTGGCTGATAGTGCGCCTCTCTTTCTTTTTTTTCGCACATGTACATAGGGTTACGCCGGAGGAGTTTTCGGCGTGCAGGCGACCGACAGACGAACGGACGGACGGACGAATCGGCTAGTCATATACAGCTTCGCTGTAGAATCATTGCACCCTGAATCAACGCAAAACCGTCTTAAGCTGGCTTTTCAAGACGAACTGTCTTTGCCATTTTTTCAACTTTCTGCACGGTAAGTTATCTCTAAGCTGTAAATTATTGTAACTGTATAGAGTCTCTAAAATCTCAAGTTCACTAGTAACATACATAAGCCATGTTTTCGTGCAATGGGATAATACGTGGCAACCAAAATTCATTGGGTCTCCAGTATATATGCTAAACAATTTCAATCCGCAATTTGCATCCCCACGCAAGCAAGCTTGGACGAGCTGTGCTGATGAAATTGATTGATTGATTGATTGATTGGTTGATTGATTGATTGATCGATCGATTGATTGATTGATTGATTGATTAATTAATTCATTCATTCGTTCGTTCATTCATTCATTCATTCATTGTGTAATGGAAATATTTGCAACAAGTGCGATAGGTACCTGGTAGGTAGCAGAATGGATAATGTGAGATAAATATAGGTATATCATTTGTTCTTTCTTGATGTTCACTGGATAAACTACCATCCTATATTTTCTCTCTGTTCTATTTTTACATGTTGTCGCTCGCACCTGCCTGGCATTGCCCCCCAAATCCCTTGTTGACTTGGCAAGCCCGAAATTGTATTTTGCTCCTACACAGGCAGTAAAGCTTACTATTATTATTATTTCTCATGTGTTTAACCCCATGCGCACCCACGCACCTATCTCATATAAATTGTGTGCACCCTTCTTAAGTTATCAGGGGTTGTGCAGCGTCAATGAACAGTGCAATGAAAGTCAATGGTAATGCGGCAACGTTTATTTGACGTCTGCCGGAGGGCCACTATAAACCCAACAAATATTCTATAGCACTCGCTAGCGGATAGTGTTAACCAAATATACTAATAAAAAGTTATGCTGCCAAAGGAGCGCGCTTTTAGTGTTTTGCCTAATCCCCAAAGTGCAGCTAAGCGAAGAAGATGACAATGGGACAGCCGCCCCATGATCACTCTATCGGCATAACAGGCATGTACATTGATGATATTCATTTAACATTTATTAGCATCTACTTAAAGAAACTCCAGAAATTACGAAAATCTCTAGCCGATGTTAAATATTTTCCTACGTGTAGTTATAGTCCGTAATGATTTTCTTTTCCATATATAGACATCGGGCTGTGCAGTAAGTAATAAATTTATTATTCGCCGCAACACCAAAACGTTGATAAGTAAAAGAGCATTCGGTAGCACTGAGCAAAAATAAGAAAATATTAACTGAGTAAGATATTCAAGATCTGAAGGAAACTAATTTAATGGGTAAACAACTTACATTCGTCGCGGTCCTTGTACCCTTTCTACAGACGACAATCTGTCCAATATATAGTAAAAAGACTGCCGTATAAGTTGCTTTGTTCGTTTTGTCGTGTCGTATGTTTCGTTGGTTTTGTTCTTTATATCTAATTTTGCGGCACGAGAGGGTCATCGCGTTTGTATGACGTGTACCATTTCTGTATGTTTCATTGTTGGATTCGTCACCAAACGCGCGTAGCCTGCCGTCCTACTGGACATGTGTGTCCGCGTCACCGACATCCCACTGCATGCTGCTCGACTGCCCGCCGAATATGCAGCTACACAAGAATCTCAATGAAACATTTCTTGTAAACTTTTTGGGAACTTTTCAGACCTTTTCCCCGTTTTCCAGTTTTTCACACATCTAACAAGTTTTCCCTTATATATGTCACCGGTAACGCGAGACATTTCCATTTTCGCCTGCCCGCATTCCTGGCACTTGCTGTATACCTTTCGCAAAGTGGTAACAACGAATGCTCTTTCCTGATAGCACATTCCGGGATGCTTTTTTTTTTGTGCGAACTCTTGGGACGGGCGGGAATGAACAGTCGTGAAAGAGGAAGCAAACTACGTGAGCGAGAACTCAACGCTCGATGCGGTTTTTAGCATAAAACCAATACGGTGCCTGCCTTCTGTCGGAACAAAGCCAACATGGCGTGACACCCTGTCACCGTCGTCTGCTCGTCGTCTGCTTGTCGCCTGCTGATTCGCTTTCTGTCCTTACCAGACATGGAGTTCCCGCTTCTTATATTCTTCGCTGATAGACAATTCGCGTAAAAGTGCGAAGCTTTTCGTTTTGTGCCCGTTGTGAAGATCTGTAGAGTTGAGAGAAGAAAAAAAATACAATGTTGCCGGTTATTACGCGACAGAAAACCAGTAAACGCGAAGGGGCGGCGAGTGCTTGCGCATATGGGTTTTTGCTGTTGTTCAAGCGGAGCACGAAGACGGACCGCATTTGCGAATCTATTGTGAGATGATTGCGGTAGCTGGAGCGTGACAGCGGAAGGGACAAACTGTACCAAAGCTTGTTTTGCTGACGCGATGAAAGTCAGCTTAGAACGAAGTATAGCAATTGTTTCAGTGTGCGTTTTTGCGGATGTGAAGAAAGGGATGTTTTCTTTTGCACCTTCTGGTAGACAGAGGAATATATAAAAGCTAGGAGGTTAACCACACAAGCGTCCGTTCCGCTACTACTTGCGTTCTACTGCGCCATATTGGAAAACGGGGTCAGGGTGAGAAAAAAACGAATACAAATACTGAAAACTGCGCGCGCGTGACGAGAAAGTGCACAGCACAGCCACAGAGACTGTCACTGGGGCCTAGTGTGGTAAAAAAAGAAAGAAAATACCCTGAGGTTTCTCGGCCCTACAGGCAAATGAATTGAACAACCACAGGCTGTGAACGTTTTCGTTTAAGCGCCTTTATCATGTTAGGTTTAAACAATACAACGTAACACACATTTCATAGCTGCCCAATATCACGCTGTAGAGAACAGCTGGCAAATCACTGCGGCTGCCTAAAAGATAACTATAGAGATGGTACCATACGATGATGCAGTCTTTTTTCCTAGTGGTAGGGATATTTGAGCTACCCCTATTTGCGCAAGGTTATCGCCGGATCGATTTGCTCGTAGTAGGTGCCCCCGCATAGCTCGGCAGTGACGTAGAACTGCCCCGCACCTTTTAATTCGTCGAACAATTTCTCGTAGAACGAGGCACAATAGACACGGGCGCAGATTCGCTTGTTTATGTGCACTGTCTAAGAGAGGCAGAAACCCATCCCACTCCCGACTAAAAACTTGGTGATATCCAATCAAGTTTCTCAGAGAGAAAAACATTGTTCAGCTCAATACTACGTTTGTGGGCATAACCTGCATGTTTTGTTCAGAATTACAGCCAAGCGCATGTAGTCAGCGGTTAAATTACTAAAAGAAAAAGAAAGTTGATTTTACTGCAGGATAACGGTGGCGACATGTCTTGCAGGTATGTTGAAACGCTTTTTACATCAGGCGGCGAAAGAGGTCGCCACCGATCTTCTGCAGCAAAATGAGCATGTTTTGAGCGGCGTCGCACCGTAAGTTACGTGCACTTGGGCTTTATTATAACAGAAGGGGCGACTAATGTCAGCAAACGAGCTGTTATATTAATCCCACTTGAGAATTGGCATATTTGCGCGAAATTTAGGCGAAAATGCGCTGCAGGCTTTCATCTGGTAAAGACACGCATACCAGAACTTGCGTTTATGCGACTCAAAGCAATCGGCTCGAACACTCAAGACAGATTTGCGAAAAGTCTTCTGAGCCCATCAGTCGAAGGGAGCTGTTATCAAGCACCGAATGTTAGGCCGCTAAAACGTAGAGATTAATTTCACTCAGATCAATTCTTTTCTTTTTTTATCCACAGTTCATGAATGGTTGATCATGGCGAGTACTACTGATTGTGATTGTGAGATCGGGGATGCAGCGCCACTCGAACCAAATGTGAATGAAAACAGAGGGCCGTGTGACTGGACGAGGGCATAAAAACACTTTGACAGACACATAGCGCTCTGTGTGTCAAATTCTTCTGTCCTCGTACAGTTGCGGTGCACTGCGTTTCCATAAGTACCAACCAACCAGCCCGCTAGCCTGCTATAGCTGATGAGATGGCAAATATGACAATGTGACAGAATTTGGCTGCGTCCTGAGTAGCACGCCATGTACAGATGCGTGTATATATATATACACGTATAGTTAGGGACACTTACACGTTTTGTGCCACAATGACCATATATGGTTATTGTGGCACAAGACGTGTAAGCGTTCCTAACGCAACTGCCCATCGTGCAGGTGACGACACCTTTTGTGGATTCCAGATGACACGTACGTCTGCTTTGTAAGACCTAACAGAAGGTACGCGACATCAAAATGTAAACGAAGACAGAATATATGTGGTTCGCTTCGTCTTTTTCTTTTCTTTTGTTTCATTCTTTCTTTTTTGTAGCGTTCGGGTGAAGCAGTGCCTTCCGTAAAACATTGTGACTGGTACGTAACGCCATCTTTTGTATAACAGCGCAAAGCTTTTCTATATTTTTTGCATCGAAAAGTCAGTCAACTCAAAAGGAGCACGTAAAATAATTGCCTCGCAAATACGCGTCGCCGTACCGTGTTAGCCGTATACCAAATATATGTTAAACCATATTTATGTGCAATGAGTTCATCGAATTTCTGGCCGATCACCCGGCATAGTGCAAGTCACGCGCATCCATAAATTGAAAGGCGAAGAAGAGCAGTGCGTGTCTCCCGCAAGGAATGGACGTCAAGACGATATTCAGCCGCGTCTCTGTTCCAAAGGGCTCCGAGGGCCACACGAAACGGCGCCGGTCACTCAAACGAATGGAAACGCGTCAGGAACGCAGCAGGACGACATTCCAGCGCAAGATCATCACCAATGGCCGACCTGCTGGACGCTGGCCGCAAGGGCATCACCCGTGGACTCAACGTCGACGCACCGAACGCGGGAAGCCACCCGGACGCGATCTGCCTCGTGAACACCGACACCGCTGGCCGTCGTTCGCGACTACAACTGTGGAACCAGCGTCAGCAGTGGCGGCGTCCTCCTACCACCATCGCCCGTGGCCTGCCCGCAGTCCAGCGAGCTGCCCGGTTCGACGACGCCCGTGCGCAACTTCCATCGACGAACGGGGTGGTACGTTGGACTTTTCGTGCCGTTCCAGCAAGAGTCAACCATGGACGGACCCTAGTGTCGTACAGAGGGAAGGCGACCTCACCGATCGCAGGAACGCAACTGCTACTTCCATTCGCCGCCAGGCACGGCTCCGAAATTGATGAACATCGCGAGATGTACGTCCCTTTCGTGATCGTCCCACTGCACGTCGATGCAAGCGAGGTCGATTAGAGAGGCGACGTACCGTCGCCCAGGATTTGCTGCGCTTACGTGATTCGTAGGCAATGCATGGACTAAGCCAGCAGCTTCTGCAGCACCGGGGAAGGCAACACGTCCTGGCTTAGACGCTGCTGAATAAACGTTGATTAACGAAAAAAAAGGTGTCGAGCAATATTTCATTTTACCGGTGAATGCGTAGAGGCACGATTAAAAACCTCCGGGGAATCGTGGTAAAGATTGAAGATATCCGAAGCGCTAGATCGGCGGTCAGTCACAACCACACAAAGAAACGAACAACGAAGCCAGAAAGGGCACAGGAAAAAAAATCCTTTTGAAAAATTAGGTGAAGGCAAATTAATGTTGTCGAAAAGATAACTGGGCGCTGGGTGGATCAGCAGTAAGCGTGGTGTGATTTACCAATTAGGTTACCGCGGCGGCGATCCTTCCGTCCACTTTATTGGGCATTTGTGAACGTGTACATTATAAGTCCCCGAGAGTGTCAGCAAAGTCGGAGGAGAACTGATGCTCCGAATTATGCAGTGGCATCAGTTATTATTCCCAGAGCTGTGAAGGAGATCGCGTGCTTACCATCGTCTTGTTTTAAACAAAATTCCATGAAGAGTGTAATACTAGTCACAAACGGCCCGACAAGGAAGTAACGTGTACGACGAAAAGGAAGAGGAAGTCGGGGGGGAGAACAAAAGTCGAGAGACCGTTCAACTAATTTCCTAGAAAGTTTAAATTCTGGCTTGGTCGTATATTTTCTTTCATCGGCACAATTCCGCTTAAAGCTCTTTTTTTTACTAATTTGCAAGCGAAGTTTTTTCTTCAATAATTAGTTTTATCCAGCCAAGCCTTGGCCATTCCCCCATAGTGAGTATAAGCGACAAATTGAGAGGTTAACCACAAGAACAACGCGGTTAATGCAGCTACCTAATTCTCCTTCACCTGTTGAAGTAACAGCAACAGAGCTTATATAACCAGGTGCACAACACAACGTCTATCTTCCTCAAACACAATAGCCCCATTTTGCACGCACGTAAGTAGCAGAGGGATTATTTTAGCATATCCATGCAATTCCCGCAGAAATATACATTTCTTCCGCAGCATTTAGCAGGCTTTTATATTGCTTTCCGCCTTCAGTATGCATTCCAGCATCTCCTCCTCGGCTTAGTCGATCTTTAACCCACTTTCATTGACATAGGCACCAGCAATTTTCGCAGATATATACTGTGCACAACCCGTGCATTCTTGCTGGTGTGTGTTTCATCTGTATTTTATATTTCAGGCGTATTTTGTTTTAGTCCTTGCAATATTTGCCTGTCACGCTTAGTTATTACAACAAAAAATAGTTTTGCGGGTATTTCTGTCACAACAAATTTGCAACTTCTCGAGCAATATTTGCAAACTGCTCTCTCTTCTTTTTAAGTTTTGTTTTCACTTGCAATATTCTTACACCTCCAGCTTAACTCAAATCTGTGATGTTGTTTGCGAGCATGCTTTGATAACCTGTGGGACCTCCGCCATTATACCACATCTTTATATATTCTTTATTTTTGTGTTTTATTTGGTTGCCATCACCGGAGTCGGTCTCCGCACTCATTTACTCGGGGCTTCAGAGTGTGGGTCTTCCATTATGGGCTATTTTAGCTTCATGCGGTTTCGTGTTTATTTATTCCGCAAGTACGTCCTGCGGCGTAAAAATTATGGAGCATGTTATATAGGCTGCATATATATTTTCTGATCTTGAAAAATGTCCAGCAGGGTTCTTGGTTTTGCTCTGGATCCACATTTTGTTGTCAGGAGGATGGCTTGGGTGTAGCTGTCCTTCCGGCAGGTAGCGTATTCTTGATAAGCCCAGTTAGGCATCACTCCACATAAGGTGCGGTACTTCTAGGGGATGATCTGGGAGAGCGTCGAAGTGAAGAATCAAAGGCTGGCCGTCGGTCCGAAACCCATAGACAGGTTACAGTGGGCATCAAAGCAGCACCGATTCGGATCCTTTTTGACGTAATTTGCTCGCGGTGGGCGAAGTCGCCCGGGAAGTGTGATAAGCACGGATTATTAATTATTTCATTCATTCATTCATTCATTGTTAGGTATCATGTGAGATGGTGGAAGAGGCGCCGAAAACAAATGCGACAGAAAGCGCTTGACGGATCAAGATTATTTTCTTTTTATTTTCACATGGTAATAAACAGAAAAGCACGGCACTGTACTATTTAAAATTGGGTGCACAAACGTATAACCAACAACAGGAATATTAAAAAAAAATTAAACGCAAATTAAAGGCAGAAGAACGAGTCTCAACCAAGAAATAAATAACTACTCAATCCACGACATTTTGTTGCTTGTCAAACATAAACAGGAATGTTTGCACAATTAGCATGCAAGTTGCACGTAACGCAACAGCATGCAACACAGGTTGCATGTTGCTGCAGCGTGTTCCGTGGTGTTGCTTGTTGTTGCCTGCATGTGCTGCTTGCAGTTTAAAAATATCGCTTCCTCACTCCATGCACGACGCACTAGACACTGTTGCCTGAAACAGTTCTGTCGCTTTCGCCATGATGTTCTGAGCTCAACGTTCTGGCCTCATTTGCCCAGCTACGGCATTGCTGTCTATCGTCACGTCTCTTCCAATGCGGTTGCAGGCACCATTTCGATAGCATCGATCGAGTGCGGTGTGGTTCCAACGTGACATCACCAGGAACCCAGCTCAGAGGAAGTAATAGGACACTTGCCAAACGAGAAGCTCGCAGGCAATGTTATTTGCTATTTTTTTCCGCTGGGCCGGCGGACAACAACAATCTGCGCAGTAAACGTAATGTTTTCCTTGCAGCGAAACACAATCTCCTCAATAGAGAAGGCAAAGCCGAGAAGCCAAGTGTCCCCTGCCATGTCTTTCATATGTACCCCGCGACGTATATCACGTCTGGAAAGCAGTGTCATCCGCTCAGACGTATCTGTGCGGGCAGCCGACTGTAGCTTGAGATGCATCGACGGTTCCCTTGGTTAGGGAGATGAAACTGCAGTCAATGGGAGACGTGTTTTATGCACAGCGTCGTGTCTTGACAATTTCACACACTGACGTTTCCAATGTTACAACCTGGCATATAATTGTACCGTACTGGTCGCTTTCAGTGTTGAAGTACTACACGTATTCTTCTAAGCCTGAGCATTGCTTGTGAGAAGCCGTCGAAGAGGCGCAGTGCCTATGGAGCGCTTTTGCTGAGCAGGCAATCAAGGTCTTGATTCCCGACTGATTAGGGAGGACGGAAAGAAATGAGGGTCATGTACCGAGATTTTGTTTGCAGGTTAGATAAGTCGGTGAATTAACTCCAAACTCTCCACTTAGGGGTGTTTGATTGCCACCACGTCGCTTTAAGACGTTAAACTCAATGAATGAATGAATGAATGAATGAATGAATGAATGAATGAATGAATGAATGAATGAATGAATGAATGAATGAATGAATGAATGAATGAATGAATGAATGAATGAATGAGCTGCGTAACATGTATACCAACAACTCAGAATTCTTGGGGCATCTGCCATGTTCTGCTTCTTTGGTATTTGTAGGAGGGGAGAAAAGAACTTTCGGAAGAGGAAATAATTGTGTCAACCTCTCGAGAACGATTGTTCAAATGACTCTTCGCGGCATTTTCGAAGTACACCACTGAGCCATTCATTGTTTCAATGACTTCAAATCAGCGTTTTCCAATGGCGATGCCACTCATTAGGGAGGCTATACCGTACTTTCGGTCAATTTAATGGGATTATTTACTCAACCGCATAAACTGCGTGTTGTGAGCCATATTGCACATATTATTCGCATGGGTGATCATAAATTTGTGTGTTTCCTTGAGACCAGAATGTAGTAGCTCAGGGACATATACTTTAAATCAGTTTTCGGCGCGCACAGGGATATTACGAACGTGATAAACTCATTTTTTAAAGCAGCCGGGAGACGCTTAAGTCATCTACATATATGTACGTGGACAAAGTAACTGTTTTCTTAGATTTGTTACAGTAAAAAACCAGTAGTCTTCTTGTAAAGCCGGAGAGAAACACGGGCGTGGGCAAGTATGCATGTGGAGTACTGGTTTATTCATTTACACGTAATTGCGACCGAGGTAACCTTAAAAAGCGCTACAGTGAACGTAAGATGTGGCGTACAAGTGGTATAAGGAAGATATACATCTACGTGCAATTAACACTTGTCGAGCGAACAATTTACGAACTCTGGAAGCAAGGTTGGGGCTGACATTTTACTTCTTAGTATACACACGAAAATACAGCATGCGCTTTGCCATTTCACGCCAACACGCTTACACGCCGCAAAAACACGTACGTGTTTGCAGAGAAAAAAAAACTCGAAGAAACAGAAGCACCTCAAATAAATGCTTCGTCAGGATTTTCATATAAACATAGGTAATTTGAAGTTCCCAGGTTCCTTCGGGCCTATCTTGGGTCCGCGAAAGAAGAACTATGTCTCATATTGGGCAATCTACTGAAAGGGATCATTTGATAATTCACTTGAAAAAATACTGAACAGTAGGCAAGTCTGTGTGCAGCCTTCCATAGCGCCGAATATAAACTAAAGGGTGTCAAAGCACAAAATTACTGTTTCGGCGAATACAATCGCATGTGGGGGCTGCATTTTCAAGCAAATTTGTTCTGGGAGTGTTTACACGTGTATTGAATATTCCTTTCAAAAGGAAGCAGAAGTTCACCGCATGAGAATGCGCGAACAGGAATGCACGTACTCAATCGATGAACTTAAAGTTACTTCTGTACGAAACACTAACACGTCCTAAGCTTGAATATGCCGCTTCTGTCTGGGACCCTGGCTTAGATTACTTAACAATTGCAATAGAGTCTATGCCAAATCGTAGTGCACGTTTCATTCTTACTAACTATTCTCTTACACCTAGCGTAACATCTATGAAGGCTACTTTAAACCTCTCTATCCTCTCGTCCCGTAGGAAGTTAGCACGCTTATCACTGTTGCATAAAATTTATTACTGCAATCCGCAATTAAAAAGTGAGCTTTTGTCCGAACTTGCATACATATCATCTCGTACCGACCACCACCATAAATTGAGCGTTCCGCATCATCGCACGAACATATTCTTTTATTCATTTACTCCTAAATCTACCAATGAACGGAATCATCTGCAGGCATCAATGGTTAACATAACCGATACATCTACTTTTATAACTACTATTGGAGAATACCTTTGTTAAGCCGCACTTTTTTATTTGTTTATTATTATACCCCATCATCTGTACATGCTCTGTATTTCGTTCCACTCCCTTCTGTAACTCATTCGGGCCTTGAAGGTAGAATAAATAAATAACTAGATATTTTTCGCTACTGGGCACTGCGCAACCAGCGGCGTGTGCATGGCCTTCGAGATCGGACAGCGTTTTCGGATTGAAGATCTCTGAGGCCATAATCCTTGTCTTCAGTGTGTTAAATGCGCTCATGATTCGCGGCATCGTGTCAAAATATAAGGCGTTCTGACGCTCGACACCATGTGGTCGGTTCAGTTCGCTGAAGCAGCGGCCATGTTCTGATGAAGTTAGCATGCTAAAATGCTCGACCCGCTTTTGCTTCAAGTTCACGCTTACGAATATCAGGGGGGCGCCACAATATTCCAAAGCCCTCGACCATGACGTCACAACTCATCGCGCTGTTTCAGGAATTTAAAGCCAGAAATTCAATTCGAACATGCTTTAGATGTTAAAAATCCGCTGCCTGCATGCCAGAAATTATTTACCGATACGTAATTAAGTGCTATTACTCATATATTTCATTTGTGGCGTTTAACTCCTCTAAGCAAGAATGACACATGGGGAAGCACTAGTGTAATGCAAGAGACTTGATTCTGACCCCCAGAAGTAATTTGATGGGCATCGTAACTTAAACTACAATGGGATTCTTAAATGCCACCCCAACTAGCGTATTTATGCCGCAGCAATAGACCGAACTTACGTTACGGAACAGACCGCAATAACCCTTAAGGAATCTCGACGGAATCCAGCAGTAGTTTTACTTGTTACTGCCTTGCAAATCAGTGATAGGGTGTGATAGTGAAGTTCGCTAGCTTCCTGGTTCTCGAGCATAATTTAGGACCTTTGTGATACGCTTTGCAAGAACCGTGTTCACCCCATCTTGTTCACGCGTTCTCACTTCAGCGGTGACTTCGAAGGCTCCTCAAGTTGTTACTTCTCTTCCTTGAGAACCCGCCACTGGAAGAAAAAAATTACCTCTAACTTAACGACAGGCCTGGTGCTGATCGAAATAGATACGTCGAGTAATGCTGATGACTCCACCAAATTACCAGCTGCTTCACCACACGCCCCCACCCTGTTTAACCGCCATGAAACCGCTTTGTTCATTTCCAGTAACCCGTAGTAGTAAAGAAGATTGTTTGTGTAAGATTATTATTATTATTATTCTACATGAAACCGCACATATACAATGAACAGAGATGTAAACAGGCAGACATCCGGCTGGCAACTGTCATCGAAAACGGCACAATGCCTGCCTACAGTTAAGGACAGAGATAACTGAAAAGAGGTAGAAGAAAGGGAGATAGGAAGTAAAGGGAAAAATACAGCAAGATTAGGAGCCACAAATAACGAAATAAAACAGCAAAAAATAATAGAAGAAGCCAGTAAGAACATAAGAGACATGAAGGAACATCAAATAAAGATACAGTTCGCACTAACTCCAAAAGAATGCGAGAAAATACAAAACAATACAATAGCAAAACGGCTTCGTTCCTCACCAACAAGAAATACGCTCTGCACATGGGAAAGCAATTCAATCTCTTGGAGGAAAGTAAGCAGGGTGCGGTGAGCCTGACGACATCGATAAGCACAACCACAAAAAACCAACTGACCGAATATAATATGGTGGTCTTCACTGTGAGACGATGGCTGCTGCCGCAGTAAACGAGTTAGAGCGGATAAGATCGCTGAAGGCTGCTGTCCGTTTTTGACGTCGGAGGTCGTGAAAAGAATTCACTGTGTGTGTTTCCTTTTTCAAACAATTCGAAGAGGAGCAGACTGCAAACCATGGTGAATGTGAGCGTTATCGTTTTCGAAAACGCTGAAAATGAACTTAGTGTCAACATTCAACTGCGACTTGGCCTAACGCTGTTCAGGGAAGAACGGCTCTGTCCATAGAAAGCACAGTTGGTTTGGACACGTCATTTAGAATTCCACGCAGCAGTGAAGGCGAGCTCTTTGATAGAAAGTATTATTATGTTCAGAAATCTACAATCATGAAAGGATTAGTTATATTGCAATAACAAGAGTCGAAGATAATAAACGTAGGTGCTTTGAGAAAGTCCAAACTACATTTCACAAATTAAGAGCAACGATGTAGCCAAATTGAAATGGCCAGTAGGAATGGGGAATTATTTGATTTGCTTTAATTCACCTATCTTACAGCCCTTGAATTGTTATGGGAGATTAAACCTGATGATTCGAACTCTGCATTGAATGCCAATGTAGAGTATGCTTTCTCACCGAAAACGCGTTGAGGGTGACGGTATCTCTCATCTAAAGGGTACCATAACTGACAAGACAGCGCTCGGTGGAGCTCTTTCGAAAGCTTTGTGTTTGGCGTCCTTGCCTGAAGTGAAATCACGGAGCACTGGTGTGAGACAACGATGCCGATCGCGAAAGATATCCTTGTGCATTGCAATAAGCAAACAAAACACAAGACCTTTAAACTAAGTTCTTCACCTTCGCGGAGCGAGCAAATAGCCCGAATTTCACAGCGCGCTGTTGATATTTCACCAATCGTTCAGACATGAGGAAATGTTGGGCCTCTTTGACTTTGCATCGGAACAAAGACATTTTAATCCCAACAATAAAGACTGACTTTGGCGAAAATGAACTTTATTGCTGTGTGAACAGCAAATGAACAGTGATTACACAACTAGCCGCTACATTGTAATTCGAGAGTGCCGATATATATAGCGTCTGCAGTTATTACATGGCTGGTTTTCATGAATTTCCCCCACTAATGTAATGCCTAGGAGAGACTGATCAAGATCAGTCACTCCGGACACAAAGAGGAATATTCAGTTTCTAGATCCTCAAACGACAGCTGCCCTGATTTTTTATAGGAATTTATTCCCTTGCCGCGCCCAACGTAAACAACGGTAATTACTGCTCTAGTAAAACGCTGAATTTCGTAGAATATTGTAAACCTCAGTAGATCATCTTCGAGTTATAATTTGTGCCTCAACCGGCATTCATTACTGGATCATAATCTTAATCACTTGTCCCATTTATGGCAATTGCAGGTATAACACATATCTCAGCCACCTGTGATTGTCCCTGTCTTGCGACAGCTGACTCCACCATATGCCAGAAGATTGCCTAATCTCATCTGCAGTACCTGACTGCACTTTCCTTCTCTTGGTGCCCATTCTGTAACTGTAATGAATAACCAGCTATCTGATCAACGCATTACACGGCCTGCCAATCTCCACTTCTTTCTCTTATCTAGAATATCAGCTGCCTGAGTTTGCTTGCTTGCTTCTTGCCTCTAAAAGTAACACGAACCGGTTCTCGTCCCATTGTTCGTTGCGCGGTTCATAACTCATTCTCGTCTTCTGTGTTAGCTTTCTACTCCAGATATGACTGCCAGTAGTACTCAGTGATCCTCGAACCGAAAATATTCACTGGATAATCGTCTCACCATGCCACGTTGTAAATTTTGTCTATTAACGTTTGATCTATTCCTGTACCCATTCTGTCCGCCTTCCCCTTATTGATAGGGCCACTATACAGCGATGACGCCATCACCGAAACCGGCTGCTCTTTGCCGCGTATCACAAGGCGAGAAGAGCGGGGCACTAAGTGTTGTTACGAAACGTGGGGCCCCTTTTCGCAGCCTGTGCGCTGAGAACACCATGTGAGACCATAGCACGACTGCATCGTTCAATGTCGCGGCGTAAACGCGGAATACCGACACCAAGAGTTTCGTAACGCTTTCACGGGATTCAGTGGAATAAACGGACGGAAGACGAGCGAATAGAACACACACTGTAGCGTACGGAAACACGATTTCACGAAGAGAGAAATCAAGAAAGTGGGGCCGGCTGCAAAGAAGCCAACAGTACAGAAACGCGGGATCGTATGTTGAAAAGAAAGACAACTCACCTTATCGTCTCCCCTGCGGTTACGTAATGGGGGCGCGTGAATTTCGGCGCTCGTCGTGGGAATCCAATTTCGCTGTAACGGAAGACATTGCTGACGTCAGTTTATTGTGTCATCGGCTGTTTCTTTGGCACCACCCGATGGAGCGTGACGCAGTTTTCACCAGCGCCTCGTCTCTTTCTCTCGTCCTCGAAGATTTGCAGCTTCGCGTGTTTTCATAAGTATCCAATCAGCTCTTTCTTTTTTAACTGTTGTTCCTGACGTGATCTAAGAAGTGTAACAAGAAACGTCGTGCACCGAAGCCCACTTACAAAAATGAAGAGGATGCCACCAAACAAGTTATCCGTCTTCCATTGACGAGATTATGAAATTTCACTGATTCATCGGTGTTATCAATATACCCCCCAAGGTATACTTTGAGCAGGGCAACTTGTTCTAAGGTACGTTATGACGAAAGAGCGCAGAAGGCAGGGTGGTCGAAAACGGAAAGTATAGCATCCTCTCGCGTCCGTTTTCACTAGTCCCATTGTTGCGCTCTTAAGCCACAATCAATATACAATTTGTTTTGCTTTGACAGTCAAGCTATGCATAGCAGTCTGCACGAGTGTACACTTGAGCAACCTTTTTTCGAGTTGCATCGAAAATTTGGGAAGCGTAAGAAGGGGTCTGATTGCACGACAGAAGCGAGACTCGGAGACTTTCATCGAATCTGTCTTCTCAGCGGTGATCGCATTAATGCAAAGAAACCTGCTTGCGTGAATTTTTAAAATATATTTCACGAGATTGATCTTGGTTTAAAAGTACTAAGACGCGTGTATAACCAAGAGCATTGCGATACTGAAAGTGCGTGTCACAAAAAAAGAGTTTCTGTGTTACCTCTAACTCCTGGTTGCTCAAATAAATAAAGCCTTCTTTGTCATTGTTGTTGTTAGCTTGCAGCTGCCAATGATCTGCTGAGCTATCCGCTAACTACAATATTTTGATCGATGTCGTACGCTATGAATCCAATTCGTTAATGTGTTTGGAAAAAAGAAACACGCGATATCCGCATTGCATTGCGACAAGCCTAACGAGGTTGAATACTTAACAAGGCTCCAATGGGATTATGCCCCCAGGCGACCCGCACGTTGGACTGCTTCGCATATTTCCAAATTGGGTTCAAGTCGCAATCGATTCTCCTTCCGGAAGTTCCCGACATAACGCGTATGGAAAAGGGTTGCAGCGATGCATTGGAGATGGAATTTCAAGGAGGGTTGCTTTAAGATAAAAAAGCCCACCGCCTCCGACGTCTGGAGTGAGAACTTGTTCCCGCCATCGCCACCTTCGTAATTGAGCCTAACGGGAGTCGCAATCTGCCTGGGCCTCCGGAGAGCGCCATCTTCGGCTAATTAAATCGCTCGCCAATTCCCATGCCGACGCATGGTGCCTCGAGAGTGCCACTAAATTATGGTCGTTCAGAGACCACTGAGAAATATTTCGCATACGGCTGATCCCACAAGCGAAGAGGCAGTAGGCGTTGCAGCCGTCTTGTTCAAGTTAGGGAGTAACTTCATTACGCAAGTTTCATACGAACGATCCAATTAGAGTGATGCACCCGAAACATGGCGGCATTGGTGCTACCGGTACGCATTGTGAGGGGGCACGCGTGCAGCGTTATTTTATCCATTATAGGAACGACACTACGGGCACGTGCGTAAACAAATGAAGAAAGAGAAATACAAGCGCAGTCATGATGCAGCAGGTGTACGTTTACTCGAGGCATAAAATAAAAAAAAAGCCCAATACGTTTCTTTTCCCATGTTCCAACATACCTCACGACTGAAATAAGTTATACTGCTGGACCACACTAAACAGCTGGAAAGTTCAAGCCCGAGCCTGACTTGGCCAACACGCTATACTGAAGCGCAGTGTATACGCCGCACTCGCTGGTCAGTCACGTGTTCCCTCTTCCGTTTTACCATGCACTCCATTTGATGCCATCAAAACAATACGTAAGGACTCTGACAGCAGCTAGATTTGTGTGATGGAAGAATCTATCTCTTGAAATGAGACCAAACAGCGTCCCACTGAGCTCGTACTCCCACACGAGACCCATTCAAGCGCGCCTTGAAGTATATACATTTGCGTAAGACCGGAGTTGAATCTTAGACGTGGAGTGCAGCGATTGACGTTTGTTCATTCCCCCACGTGACTGGTCGATTCCCCAAAGCATTTGAATATTCCTGCCCTGTTAATAGCCGAAGCCTAGATGACCTTCCTAATGGTATTGTCGACGTATGTCAGTAAAAGCTGCTGAATAATGTGGGCTTCTTCACTCTTGGTCAGTGTTCCGCAAAATAAATAAAATTGTAATGGGCTGTTCAATCAACTTGCAAAAGATTTTCTTAAAATTTATTCATTAGTTTTTTTTCAGCAAATTATATTTTCCATATATGTAGGATGAAGAAGCCCTCTGCGTTCTGTTTTCAACACACTCAGCTGAACCCTACTTATACCTACGTTCATATTTCATGCTATCCTTGAAACTCATTTCGCTTGGGCCATGTACATGTGCCGTTAAGCACATTTTGCAGGCGGATGCGTGGGTGCTCTAACATGAACTTCTAAACCTAAAAGAGGTGTCTCCTTATGAAACAAAGAAACACACACACACACACACACACACACGCACACGCACACGCACACGCACACACACACACACACACACACGCACGCACACACACGCACACACACACGCACACACACACACACACACGCACACACACGCACACACACACACACACAAGTGTGACGTGCACGTTATAACCTCACATAAATAAAGAACAACTTAACTTTTAATACTTCCATAACAAGAAGCAAGTGACTTCAGCCATATACTAATGCTGTATAGTTGGCCCCAATTAGTTACCTGCCGCATTGCTTTATAAAGATGACCAAAACCCTGAAATGACTATGTTGCGAATACGTCAATTGTTCCTTTTCCTGATAACATGACACACGTTTTCGTTTTATTATTTTGCACAAAATAACGCATTTTTACGCTAGTGTCAAAATACAGAGTGAAAAACGCTGCCTCCTCACATTCGCCTTACATTTTCAAAACTGAAATGATAATGCTGAGCGTCCATTAAATCGTCGCAGATTGGTTCATTGTCCTGTTTGCTTGTATTTTCAAGCTTGACAATTCTGTATTTCCAGTCTTCTGCATTTTGTACTAACTGCTTTCCGCACTTGACGCATGGAAACGACACATATGAGTGACGTCACAAATTCCTCTCTTATCCAATGACATTTTTGTTTTTGTTTCATCACGTTCTTCATCAGCTTCGCCGAAAAAGTGTTGTGCTTATAATATTATTAAGCCTTAACTTATTGTTTACCACAGTGAAATAAAATGAATTTAAAACACGACCCCTCGCTCTGCATCTTTGCCAGTCAAGGTTTGGTTTGCTCCTCTGACCTTCCTAATCTGCCTACCTCGGTCCAGTGCACTTCCAAAGCCAGTTTGTGCCACTTCGCCGCACAGCTGTGCCCTCAAGTCCATCTGCTCGCATTTTACGTCCCTACACAAAACAGACCTCTCCCGAGATGGTAACTGAATTTGGGCCTTTGAAAGGATACATGGCCCCGATAACTGGCCACGCGCGAAATGGGAGCAAGCAAGCCTAGTCTGCATAGCTTCATGAGGAAACTAATTATCCTTGCAAGACACGCAAAGCGCGCTGGCGCTTCTCTATGGGCTTCCCTTCAGTGCTTAAGCAGTTTGCTTGAGTAGGCGGTCATGTAAAACCACGTGCAAGTGGCTTCGCGAAAGCTCCGTAAGCGACCTACATTTTAAAGAAATGGAGCCTATTTTTCCACGTCAATGCAACACATTGTGCATGGCCAGACAAGTGCCCGAATGCACACAAAAACAACTACTGGAAGGACTTTCCTGGTGACCCGCCTCATAGCATGCAAGCTTTCATATCTTCACTTGCCTTGCTTTCCCTTGCCCTGCCTTGTCTTGCCTTGAGGCAGTATCCTGAAACAATCACTTTCGACTATACTCTCTCGTTGGCCACGCCTTCTCCACCGGCACGCAGTGATTGGCTGTTTTAGCAAAATAAGATGAGCTGATTAGCTGGTTGAGCCCTACGTCATGCGATTTTCCTCAACCACCCAATCAGTGCGAGCCTGACGGCGATACTTTCGCCGAGGCTATAGTATCGAAGCGAAGTCCATTGTTTCTCAATACGTCCCTTGGATTCACTTGACTCGCCTTTCCCTTCCTTGCTTCCGCATGCACTTGCTTGCACTTAGAACAACTGAAGTAGTAGCTGTCACATGTGCGCGTCTTTGCAATGAGCCCACAAAGAAAAAAAAAATGCCTCGCGTAATAAATCTACTGCACCACTCGCAGTATCAGTAAATCAAGGAACACCAAGCAACGGCGTGAGGTATGAACCGCTTTTCCATATGCAATATTGCGGCACGCCGTGAGATGTTACAAATGCTAGACACTGTTGCGACACAGCGAATGGTGCATAAATAGTGGAGAACATGACCGATAAATTCGGCTGTGTGTCCAGTAGTGCGAATAAACGACGGAAGCGTGAACGTACGCAGTGACCAATTTTAATAGCCTGTCCAATATACAATAAAAAAATGCTCGCAGCCTTTCACGACTGACCAACGAGAAGCAGAGGCACAGCATATTGTTGGAGGCTCCTTTAGAGCGTCATTCTTGCTCGTTTGGACCGGTAGCGCACTACTTCCAGCAAAGAGTTTAACTAGATTCTAAATCCCGCTCTGCCTTAGAAGCTGCTGGATACTTCCTTATAAGTACAATTGATACCATCGCGTAATAGTCTGTCCTTAAGTACGAAGTTATAAATCCTCTTCCCCTCCCCCGCTCTCACAGCAAGTTTTGTTATAAACCCGTTCAAGCATCTCTTGTTTAAAAGGCTTGTTTTCCGCATTGTTGAAAAACAGTGCACATACGGACGAAGAAAGCAAGCAGACACAACTTAGCGCTGATGCGGGCTAGTGTGTGTCTAATGTCTATTGCTATGTTTTCCTTTTTGTTATTACTTTAATAAATGCGAGACATACAAGGGGTTTTATTTTATTGTTAAAGAATCTTTTTCTTTGCTAAATCACCCGTGACATGTAGCACGATTTTACTTCTTGAGCAAGGTTACTCTCAGTGGCAGACATCATTTACAGAAAAAAGTATTAAACTGAACATTCCACTAATTAGCAAGTTCTCGCTAATTACCCTTTAAACTAATTACTTCACGCCACATGTTGCAATTTTCAAATTGTAGTCGGTGAATCTTAGAGTCACATTCACCTAGAACGAACTCTGAGGTTGGCACCAGTTTTGAGACATGCGCTTCGAAAGTTTGCGAGAAAGTGCATTCTTGTTCCAATAGCTTTGGAGTTTCAATGCATAAAAGCACATATTGTTAAAGAAAAAGGTAAACAGAACAGTGCATTTTCGCGGAAAGTTTTATTGCGTTTATCTCGAAACTGGTGCTAGTTTCAAGATTCGTTGTTCGACGTGCGTTGTAAAAACCACTCGCTTCAATTCATGTGTTGCGATACGTGCGCTACAATTATTAGTTGAAAGTTTGACTAGTGAAATTTTCTTATTCGGTCAAATATGCGCATTGATTTCCTGTGGAATTAATGTACACCTCTTCCCGTATGCCAGTTCAAGAAATAGACTTGTTTTATATGTCGCATGTGATATTTAAAAGTTGTGCTAACATGAAAATAAAAGACGCGGTACGCATTTCTGAGTCATTTATGAAAGTTTGGTTGATTTGACATGGCTGCGCGCCACATTACTTGCGCCGTGTTAATCATCATCATCATCATCATCATCATCATCAGCCTGGTTACGCCCACTGCAGGGCAAAGGCCTCTCCCATACTTCTCCAACTACCCCCGTCATGTACTAATTGTGGCCATGTTGACCCTCTAAACTTTCTAATCTCATCTGCCCACCTAACTTTTTGTCGCCCCCTGGCCCCCTGGATGGGTTGCAACTTGGCAGCCATCAGCCACCTACGGCAATCAGCCGCCGCTGTAACTTCTAACAACGTGCAACTTAGTCGCGAAATAAACTAGAAGCTAGCAATAAAATTTAAAATTTGAGCAGCACGAAATATTGACCCGCCGTGGTATTCCAGCAGATACTCGCTGTTCTTGTTCTGTGTATTGAAAACATGTGGATGACTTGCACAGCTCTCACGCAGCAAACATTTCGTGTATGCTGGTAAAACATATCTACAACTAACACGTTTCCAGTGAAAGCTACTCGTATAGGCCCTACTCTGAGGACTTCTCATTGACGGCGTCAAAGCGTGTTTCTGAAGAAACGTACATATATCAGAACGGAACGAAAACTATTCGATTCGAAATCGATCCCTTCTAACGAGCACCTTTCGCGCAATCAAGTCACGTGACACAAGCGGGCCCGCCAGTGGATACTTGTGCGAAATGAAATGAAACGCCGAATCCACTTTGAAGCAAAGTCATCTCTATGCTTTTGTGAATTGGAATCTGACACTAAAGTGTGCACTATGCGACCGTCCCTGATGAGTGCCTATATTCACGGTTAGGAAATGTAATAAACGGCATATTTCTTAACCGAATGGGGCCTCTTGAACGCAAACTGGGGAGCGGCTTTTCCTGTGGCTCTAGGGATCTTACTTTTTTTTTTAATTTAAATTGTGAGCATCGACGTCCTGGAGGCTGCCGAAGCAAGCGAAAGCTTTTCCTTCAACGAGCATTCTCCACATATTCTCGACATCACCTATAAAGAAAGATTCTAACCAGTTTACGAGGGAGCAGAGTATTACAACCAGCCTAGGTTGTTTTCAATCAAGATTAAAGAGCTCACACTAAACATTTTACGACAATCTCGTCCAAGCCGAATATCCAGTTCATGCTCTCAGGCCCGGAATATACTTCTTTTTACAAGTGCAGTGAACCCGAGACGTTGCAAAAGCGAGCGCCATTCGTGATGGCCTTCACCAACAGCAGTGTATATGTATGTAAGTATGTAGTATCTACACATGTCTGCGTCACTACGTTTCTCGTGGAAGATCGTAATCACGGCGATTCCAAAACGTTACACAGGGCTCGAGTAGGCCCCGCAATCCGAGTTGCTCTAGCGAAACAGTCGTTGCAACGCTACTTCGAAATGGGATTCCCAAAGCCGATCACCATTGCTGTTGGCTGCTGCACAGAGCACGCAGGGCTCCCTGGACGATGGCTATAGCCCATTACCAACGAGGTAACCACTTCACTGCGATCAGCGTAGATCTCGAGGGAAGTTGCCTTAAGGACACGCGTTGTCTGCGCGATATAAAACTTGTTGTCGTTGAACTAGTCCTAACAATCTCTGAGCTAGAACTGCGGACGCGGCTTCTTCAAGTGAAGTGAAACTCGTGAGGTTTTACAGTGCCAAGAAGACTGTAGAGAATGGAATCATCGAGTTGGCCTGTGGGTTACACTATCGCTAAAAACTCGAGTTCGCAATACGTTATCTCGACTACTTACAATACAATACAATACAATCTTTATTGTGCGCAAAGAAAACAAAGTACATATAGTGGGCCTACCAAAGCCTCAAAGGGCTTGACTGGCAGCGCCTGGCAGTCAGGTCACAAGCCAGGTCAGGAACTTAACACTTTATAGTTGCATCCGTTTAGAATATCGCCGCTTCTGGGAGGTGGACGTTGCCTACATGACTTGCTTCCGAAAATACTCAGTCTCACTGGACGAGGTCACAAGATGGCGCATTAGCGATAAAAACTCTCAGCTTAACAAGCATCACACATTTATTTTAATGCCAGTCAGTTCATCGCTTTCGAATGCCTTTTCGTACCTGTAGAGCGTGCTCTCACTGTAGAACTGGTCCGTAATGCGGCAAAGCCCTCTTGCAAAAACTGTTTTTTTTTTTAATTACTATAACGAAAATTATTAAATTCACCACATTCTCATTCCTACTGCTTTTTGCTACTCAACTGGGGAACCGAGGCAATCTTCGAAACAGGCAATCGCCGTCTGCCCACTTGACTTTAGAGAGGAGTGCCATGACTGATCCAACGAGCAGCCGCTGATAGCAGATAAGCGTTGATCAACGGCCTGCTTTGGTATCAGCAGTCGTACCGACTATAACAAGGACAAGCTGACGGGAACGGGAGGTCGTTGCGGAATTGTAGACGCGCGTGCATTTTGCCGGAACTTTTTCACATAGTCTCTTGTTTCGCGTCGAATGAATTGGATTCGCACGACATTCTTTTATTTTTCTTCGCAGAAATCAGCTTGGGATTTCCAGCGCAATAAAAAGCACTTGCACACGCCGCAGGGGAGACGTTTCGCAAGTTAGCACCACTTCGGCTGAATTTCCTTTGCTTCTGCTGTCGGATTCCTCAGTAGTCTCGAAAGATTGGGCACGTGTGATTGTAAGTTCGTCGGCCTTGTTACATTGAGACGAATCAGACACGCCCACATGCATGAAGAATGTTTTCTCGTGACTGAGCAACCAATATTAGGGCACTTCGCTGGGCATAAGAAAAGAATCTGGCTATTGCGTTGAAGAAGCAATGCCACCACTCTGCTTACATTTATTTTGCATGATCATTCTACCACACACCTCTTTTCTAGAGCGCAGCTCCTAGGCGTATGTTCCTGCGTTGAGCGTCGGCGTCGGCGTTGGCGTAACCACGCGAAAGCGCGTTCGTTGCCGTCCTCTACCAAAGGATGATGATGATGATGATGATGATGATCATGATCACCATGATGATGATAATGATGATAATGATGATGATGATGATGATGATGATGATGATGATGATGATGATGATGATGATGATGATGATGATGGTGATGATGATGGTGATGATGATGAGGAGGAGGAGTACGATGACGACGACGTTAATGAGTTTGACGCATAGAGTTTCTCACTATATACCTAGAGGGAAATCTGGCGCTGCTGCGCTGTGGTATGCATGGGAATGCCGGTATGTTGTGACTTCGGATTGGCATCGTTCTCGGAGAGCCAGGCAAGCACCCTTTTGTCTGTCACAGTGATTCATATTCTACTGGAACTGCACTGTAAAAAGCTGTTTTAGCTTTATTATTACAGAAAAACGTGTTTTGTTTACCCATAAGAACTTGTTATTGCATGCACAATTATATGATACGTAAAAAGCATCAGTGGGCCGCTAAAGTCGGAGTACAGAAGACAAGATTCGCGCTCGCTTTGAAACAGTTTGTCGTCTGTTCTTTCTTTTCTTCCTTTCGTCCTGCATTGTAGGTCAGCAAAGATGCAATTTGCGTGAATGGAACCATTTTATGAAGATTTACTTTAAGAATGCGTTATTTGTGTAGCCATATATCCACGTTTTAGACGAAGCCTCTTACAACAACAGCCAACACGAGCCTCGCAGACACATATACCGTCATTCCCATGACGGCACGGCACCCCTTAAGAAACTCCCATAGACGGTGGCGCCAGATTTTCCTCTAGGAGTTATGGTGAGAAACTCCATGCTTTGACGCATCCACTCCTCACTCCTTCGTCGTCGTCTTCTTCCGCAGCTGGCTCCGATGCTGCTCATCATACCAGCGTTGCCAGACTGCCCCTCCCTCGGCGAAGCAAGGAGAGCAATACCACTGACACCAAAGTATGCGCATGCATGGACGTCCGCATGGCATGTCAAATAAAGTGACTGTCGAGTGACCGCCAATCTCTAAAGATACTACAGATCTGTAGACACGACGCAGATTGAAAAATTGCCGAAGGGTGTTATTGAAGCGCACGCACTTCCCACTTCAAACAAGAAGTGGCGCTTCTGATGGCAACGCGGAGTCGTCGACGAAGCGCTTGGGTGTCGGGACGTCTTTGTGGATGCCAATGTATTGAAGCTGCTCGGTTCTTATGATCTCTTTTTGCGAGACCGCTTCTCGCATTCTTGCAAAGTACGTCGTTCGTAAACCTTCCGGTGGTACGTAGCAGGAAGCGGTTTCGCGAGACATTTCAGCATTTTACATTGCCTTTTTTTTCTTTTTTGGGCAACAAGAACGTGTGCGCGTATCTAAAGACTTGGCCGAGCATTGCGACGATAACGACGTTCCTTGCGAAAGACAACAGCGCCTTGAGGAACTCGCTAACAATCCCTTCATTTGTTTGCAGACCGATGCACCGGCTACAATCCGGTTGCCAGGCGGGTGTACGGAGAGCGTTGCAAAATTCAAGGCCCTCGACGGTGTCGAGACGCGGAGCTAGTTTGTTCTGCCAAAGCGACCAAATGCATGTGGGCCGCACGGTCATGTTCGGTGCAATCGGCTTAGCCAGAGACAGGGGAATGTCTTGTGCCTTTCGCTACTCGCGTGAGCGTTGTGTGGACACACATTAGTCAGCGCTGCTGGACGAGCTGATGCGTGCATACCGCACCCTGGCGTTTAAACTGGTCCTAGCCGAACCGGCCGAAGCACGGTCAGTCTGGAGTACGCGCCCTTGGCCCCAGACGTGCGCTCAAGACAGGCCGTACTGGCATGGAGAGTAAACATCAAGCTAAACGTATCCAGGGTGACCATTTGAAGTATTCCGGAATTTGTTTTCTACATCGCCTGTGGTACATAGCATAGTTCTTGTCGGTGAAGTGTATTATTCGAAGATGGCGATCACTACTAGCACGAGAAACCGACGCACATCGTACACTAATTAGCATAAGATCACTAATTTAGTTATTCATTTATTATTGTACGACGTATACTGAAATTTACGAATTGTTGCCGGTGAGTTTCAGAGACCTATCCGTTAGAAAATATTTACGACTGCAGGATATCCGCTTCGCCACTTCAGGCTCTATGTGGCTAGATCGCCGAGGTAGAAACACTTCGTGTGGTAATGTCCACAGTTTGATGTGCACAGAATCGCATTTATTCACAACCTGCTGAAGTCTTCCTTACACGATCTTTGAGAACAATGTTTCAGTAGGAGGTCTGTAGTTACCATAAAACCAATTTTGCAAATGTTTATCTCTCTTCGAGACACTGAGTTTATCGACCTCTGGTAACACGCCTTTCCACACAACGAGTTATTGGTCAGCTGGCAAAATTACCGGCCGAACATGTCTGCCTAAGCCCGTCTGTTGCAATACTACAACCAGCAACATCATCGTTGTAAGAAATTTCTTCGCAGAAAGAGAATTGATAAATTTCTCCTGAATGGTAAATTACGCGCATTTTTATTTTTCTCTATGCACACATTACATTTACATGCTTCTGTTATTCTTGCGGCCAAACGACAATTTTTTCCGTGATGTAAATACTTGTGGTGTTGGGGTTTTGCAATTCTCTTTCTTTTTCGTTTTGAACACTTTGAAGAGCGTTTTCTATTTTTACTATCTTTGCTGTTTTTCTTGTGTTCTCTAACTAGAAATTTCTGACAGCAGGCCCTACCTATGACCATAATTCCCGATTCTCACATTCATTACAGAAGAATAAACACAGGCAGGCACGTCTTCCACCGAATAAGAAAGCACACTCTCAGTTCATTTGTATTCGGCATCGTGGTCATAGTATTCGTAATTGAAACAAAGAGAGATAGATTTGTTGGATTAAGGCAGACAATTTTGTTTAGGCCGCCTGCCTTGGCTGATTACCCTGCTATATTATTTAATAAGAGAGCAGCTCGAAAAAGGAGGCAAAATGGAATGGTACAAAGATGTTCGCCAATCTTAAATTGTTCCTGTATTTTTTTCTTCAATGTCGTGCGGAACAACCAAGATTAGGCAGTACAAATTCGAAAACGAGGTCACAGGCTGAAGCGAGTAAGCACCACCCAGCTCACCCTAACCCAACCCAACTAAATCCGGTAGCCTAACAACCAAACCTACGTACCAATTTTCCGTCCCATCCGACCACAGCGTGGTTTCTTTGCAAGCAAAGCCCTAACGTCCTCATAAACATTTCAAGCTGGCTCAAAAGGGGTTTCACCTCCCCCCCTCCCTCATGAACCAAATGGGCAACGCAAATATCAACGCGATTTTCCCGCGCCTTCCCGGAAGTCCCAATAGATGGCCAGCACACCACAACTCCTCCCTCCTATACCATATACTACGCTTACAATGAAAGCCAGCGACCTAGAAGTGCCTGGCAAGCATTGAGAAGAATACCGCTGCCCTCACGTGGGGCTGTTTGCATCTTTATTTTTTTCTCGTCGTTTACCTTCGCGGTCGTTCACGGTAAAGAAGAGGCTCTCGCCTTTCCGTATATCTCAGCGCGGCCAATTCGACCTCAATCCCGAAACGAAATCACCAGTCTTCTCATCGAATCTGAGCTCGGGCAATAATTTACTATTGCAGCTGACGAATGCAGATTCACTCTCATCGCCTTTCTACTTGCAGCCGCACGCCAGCTGTGCTTCCTCCAAGATGTGAAGAAAAGGTAGGAAGAAGGATAGCGACAATTTGGCTCCCGAATCGCATTTTTTCCATGTTATCCTGGTTCCTTCCCGACGCAATGTTCGATAGCTTTTCGGCTTGAGCTGCAATCGTAATCATTTTTTGTTGTTCTCACAAATATTTGTAGTCAGTATTGTTATTTTTCTCGATCATCCATCAGAAGCAGTGACTTGCTGTTTATTGTATTTCAGCCATTGTTCTTTTATATTACCTCTTGCAAGACCTACCGCTGACCCGCTATACGGCAATGTCGCTTCCTTTCCGATGCCTGGCCATGTTTTCGTTGTGCGAGCAATTGGATGGCTATTCCAGCGAACTTATTGTAGTTTTCTTTAAGCCCCCACCCCAAGCTCCGTGCACCTTCCATCTAACTTGATATACGTTAGACAAATTCGACAGACAATGCATATAAACCGGAAAGGGGAAGCGCCCGTCTTGACCTGTTCTGGATATCCTATGTTATTGTATTAAGCTTACATAGATCGGTCTATCTGACCGCAACATGCACACGGAGGAATTTTAATGTCCTTTTGCCGCGACATTCCTCTTACATTGTTATTTAGCATCGTATTTCATATCGCGTGTTTCTGAGAGGGCACTGTAAAATCAAATACGAGGTCATTAGATGCAAAGTAATGACTTTCAATGCTGGCCTTGGCTTTATATTACTGGCTTTCAATGCAATTTGCGAAATAGTTGCTATATTATTATTATTAATTTTAATGTTACCGCTAATTTGCCTTTTCTTTAGTTTCCGTCCTAAAGTGTATTACATTACTGCAAAACTTAGGTCACGCATTACTAAAAATATTAACCTAAATATTCATATTTGCAACAACTTTCAAAGGTCAACGGATCAAAATGAGCAGCAAAATGTTTAAAAACATATATGTCATTAGAAAGCTCAATCTTCGTAACGATATGGCGAGTCTCATGGTGAAAAGATTGCGCCCAACTGACACTAACGAAAAGCATTTCATTATCATCATTATTTCTTTTTTTAGATTTTGTTTCTAATAGATACGGCACTTTATATATTCTCAGCGCCCTTATATGAAGACCTTTGCCATCGTTGTGGTCGACTCCAGCGGCAAGATTTCTAATTGCGCCTCCATTCGCACTTCAGACCCCGGAGTCGCCGAGCAAGCCGCCATCGCCCTCGCCCTGCTAGACGGTCGTGGGTCCGAGATATATAGCGATTCCAAAACGGCAGTTAGGGCTTTTCAGAAGGGAATTGCATCGCCAAGCAAGCTGCTCGTCTTCTTAGCAACTCGAATCGATATGCTCTCACGCATCATTCAATCCACTGGTTTCCCGCTCACGTAGGGTCGGTCGAGGGTGCTCCCCAGAACCTGAATGAGTCTGCTCACGAGGCTGCGCGTGACCTCACCGACCGCGCTTCCTCTGCAAGAAGCACCGACTCCCCTCCTCCCTACGGCCACAGGGATGCTCCCGCTACTCATAACGAGATTATTAAATTCTTCTACATGTCTAGAAGGGTCTTTCCACCCCCTCACCCCAGGTTGAATAGGGCGCAAGCCGTTTCTCTTAGGCTTCTGCAGACTAGTACGTATCCGTGTCTGTCCGTTCTCCACGAGGCTTACCCGGACGTGTATCGCGACGACGCCTGCCCCTCCTGCGGGCAGACCTCTACTCTAGCGCACATGCTGTGGGAGTGCGGGTCGACATACCCTAAGTTCATCAAGGAGGAGTGGGACTCGCTTCTGCGTAGCCCCGCTCTGGAACAGCAAATCCTGGCTGTCCGGCGTGCCCGCGACCGGGCCGGTGGGCTAGACCTGCCGGTCCCGACGTGGGACTAGCCGGGTGCGCGACGAGTTCGCGTCCTCGCCGGACCTACAATAAATGTTTCTTCACTCACTCACTCACTCACTCACTCACTCACTCACTCACTCACTCATCGCGATAAGGCGGAACATATGGACGACAATGTCAGAACCAAAAACACCAGTCAAAAAAGAGCGCGAAACTTGTCGCACAAACGAAGTCTCTGTGTCCTCACGATAACAAATTTTTTTTGTTTTATCGCCAGTTTTATGTGTTGCCCGTTTTTCAGCGTAAAAACTTTCGTGAAAAAGGTACTACTCTTTGGCGCACTGTCAGACATGATTGTTGCGTTATATTTTGGTTACCTACTGATGTAGTTAGCAAAACTGAGACTTAAATATACTGGTAAATTATTGAGCATTCAGCGGAGCTAACCATTACTCAGTCGCTAATGTACGTCCCCAAAACAGCAAACGACGAGGGAAAACCACTTCGGAATTCACATATAAGAAATATCCTTCAATAGCGGAAAGGCAGAATCAAGAAATCGCTAGTGCCGCTGACCGTTATCATCAAAACGCAGTCATGTCACTGCTTTAATGGGAGAAATTATATTATCGAAGACACACGTTTTATGGGAGCAAATGTGAGGTGCCGTGGTGTCCGCTCGGTGATAAGAACGTACAGAATAATGTAGTCATCATTGACGTAATTGTAATAACAAATTCTAATTTTTGTCGAGCAGAGGTCCCAAACCTCGCTGAGCAATCCTCAATTCTACAATTTAATTCAATTCTATTTGTCATCATGGAACATGGTGCCTGGGGCACATACAAAAAAAAAACAAAGAGCCGCAAAAAAGTGGCTCGACAGAGATCTGTGCTACCTATATTGCATCTTTCCTAAATTACACGCATCGAAGCAACCAGAAAAAGAAAAGAAGAAAGAATACCTGGCACTAAGAAGCCGAAATCCATAACACCTCCATATAGCGGGAAATGTAATGTACGAAATAAGACAATCACAAATTAACTAAAAAGATCCTTCAGTTGCCTTTGCAGCTTTTTCTTGAATTGCCAGAAATTAGTGTTGCGAGGGATTAATGCATAGGAATAAGTAGGTAAATAGAAATCTCACAGCGACTCATCCCACAGTTTACTTTTCTTTGTGAAATTAAGGACTGTTTTCAGTCAGATGATTCCACGCTATCTCTGATAGCTATCTAATCTCAAGTAATTTGTGCAGGTTTTTTTGCTCAGACGGCATCACATTGGTTTCAGGTCATCACTATAGCCCTGTACTTTCTGTCCATCACATAGTTATTTCCCCTTTTTTTCACCTGCTGCCATTGCATGGTTAGGGACCGAAGTCACTGCATGGACCGAAGCGTGTGCTGCGCTGTCCAGCCCTCCTTGGTTTTCATTTTATGCGAAGCATATTACTAGAGCGCAACCCAGCTCCTCAGGCGCGGCAGTGTCGCCTTCAATACCACGTGACACCGTGACGTCACGACAGAGGAGAAACGGGGCTCCAACTCGCGCCGTCACTCGCGGCGTCGCCTTCAAGGCTGACCACGTGACACCGTGACGTCACGACAGAGGAGAAACGGGGCTCCAACTCGCGCCGTCGCTCGCGGCGTCGCGGCGGTATATAAGCAGCTGCGCTTGCCTCTGCTAGACACTCACGAGGTGAGATGCCTCCTGGAGACAGAGCTGCTCGTTGGAAGATGAAGCGAAGGTTGCGGCGTGCTACAGAGACTGTTTCTAGGTGGCTTTGCTACGGCGCAGCGACTACGCGCCCCGCATCGGACACGGTGAGCGTCGAGCAACGCAGCGTTCGGCACGACAACGAAATGTGCGCCTGCGACGACACCGGCTTTTCTGCGACACGAGCTCCTTAACGCTGTCGCGTTAAAATAAAGGCTAGTATGCTTCGCATCCTGGGCTTAAACTTAGCTAAGCCACAGCCAGTTTTTTTCCTTCTGTCCCTCCCTCCCTCCCTCCCTCCCTCCCTCCCTCCCTCCCTCCCTCCCTCCCTCCCTCCCTCTCCCTCTCTCTCTCTCTCTCTCTCTCTCTCTATATATATATATATATATATATATATACCACAACCGAAGCAGTGACCCCATGCCTGAACGACAGATACTGTAGGTGTGCTGGGAAACATCACGTGTCCGCACTGCTAGTGCCTCTCTCCCTCTTTGCGCAGTGATTCTATTTGCTGCTCTTAACTCCCTTCCCCCACTGTAGGGTAGCAAACCGGATGCTGCCGACCACAATAATGGCCCGATCGCTACTGCATCTATTTACCACACTACGGACGCCACCACCACGTGCGACCTCCGTTTCTTCTTTTCCGTTTTTCTGAGATATCGCTCCAATTGTTTCGCGAAGCACCTTTATCGTGTCGTTTGCCGCTTGAGGAAGTACATTAAAGATTCGGTAATTACTGGCTCTGCTCGATGCTGAAATTTTTTCACTTAATTAAGTCTTTGTTTATGTTTCCAGAGGCGTATCAAGGAAAAAATAATTACGATACCAAGGGCGGCAGGTAGTGCATGAATACTGAAATACTCAAAGATGGTGCTGAAAGACGAGGGTCCCAAAGTTCTTGATTTGGGGACCCACGTCTGCATGTTGTCTTTAACCGATTCATTGTACTTAAAAAATAATAAACTGAAACTGAAAGTGTCTTTCTTCTTTTTTTTTTGCAAAAGCTTCCACTTTGAAAAAGTAACATACAAAACGCCAAACAAACAATGACGAAGAAACTTCCTCATGGTAAGACACACAGGCTTCGTTGAAGCCACAGATTTCATGCTCTTTATTTCTCTTACGTCCACTCTCATGTTGTTGCACCTTATCGAGATGTGCGCATGGTGGGCTTCCAATTGAAGGTCAAAATTTTCCTCTTACATGAAATTCTCAATTTTTTACGAAACTTTAGAAGAGTTAAGTGCTGGTCTAGTTGGTGATCTTGCATAGTGAAAAGATTTTGCGCCAAAAAACAACACACACAAGAAAGACGACGACACCACGGGCGCTTTTACACCCCGTGCGAACCTTTTAGGATGCCCTTGACATCGGCGCCTCTGTATCGCAACTCTGACCACCGCCCGCAAATCTTCGATCAGGAACCCGGGCGAACGAGGCAAAGAAAATTACTCAGTTTAAAAGAAGCCGACGATGGGAAAAGGAGGCTGAAGTCTTAAAGCTTGAAATTCGCCAGTGCTCGCAGCCATTGGCTCGTCGCCTAAGCTAAAAATTCGCCAGGCCGCAATATTTTCATGGGAACAGATTACCAGCGAAGCTAATTCGGCTGCATACATGGGCTGCATACATTACTAAATCAAACATTTTTTTTTTTCATATGGCACCACACTACGCCGACACAACCGCCGCCAAGGTCACCGCACCTCACCATGCATATATGACGCAACCACTGCTGCAGCCGCGACAGCACCTCCGACCTGTGTGACGTCATACCACAGAAGCACAGGTCACGTGTGCAAGCGCCCTCACCACACTTTTCCCCTCTCCCCTACCCGGCTCCATTCCTGTCCACGCGCCATGTACCCGATAAGGACGTAAGCCACCCAGGGTACCCCACCTGGAAACGCATGCGGGGGTGCACATAGGGGGTAGAGGTAAAGAGCTTCGTTTTAATGTGTCCAGCATCAGGATAGGTTGGCATTTTCTCTTACGAACAGCTGTGGTGTATGAATTCGGTTTTGTTAATACGACGCCCAGGGCCGGTGTAATGCATAAACTTCTTTCACACATATTTATGTCTTTCTTATCATCCGCCGTTCAAGGCCGGTGATAACGTAGGCGGAGCGTCACACAGACAACCGACGAAGCGCAGAAAGGAATAGTATTGCAATATAATCACTCTATCATCTCATCCCAGCAGTGCTTTATATGGCGGGTCAGCAGTAACTATTCTCTGAGAGAGCTCAAAAGGCGGAAAAAAAAAGCGATATGTAAGATAGAGTAAGCAGGAAATAATTGTTTCGTATAGGTTATGGAGAAAGTTGGAAGAAAAAAAGAACGCACAGATATCATAAAACAAAAGAAAAAATGAGCGTTGCTCCTTTAGCAAAACGATATCGAGCAGTGTGTTAGGACGAAAACGGGTTTAGATGAAGAAGATGGTATCGGGGAATTGGATTGTGGGGCTTCCACACCCTGACTTTTGTCGCAGCTTGGAGGAACGCAGCTGGCGGCTGGCTGCAAATGGAGAAGTGATGAGAAGGGAATCTGCTCACATGTGCCACAAGGGTGAAATATGCGCCGAGATCCGGCTCGATGAGGCAGCTGTTGACCTCTTTCCGTTCTGCACCAAGAAGCGGAGCCTGAATTGGCCACGTTGAAGATACACGGTGAAGCGAGAGCCAGTTCTTTTTCCCCGTTTACAATCGCGAAGCAAGAGACGGGAAAAGAATCTGAGGGCAGCCAAATTTCTGCCAACGCTAGCTCAGACAAACTTGGTAGCTGGTGTGCGTAGCTCACATATGACGGGGTATGGGGCTCAAGAACCGGAGCGCTGGCAGATCATTGCTACTGTCGGGAACGTCCGCAGAATTGGTGATGCCATTTGCGGGGCCTGATTCGTTGATACGCTCTGCTACTGTTTTTGTGCCACGTTGGAGTGTTATTCAGAATTCCAGCACTTAACGTGCGTCCCCATGGGCCCCGTTGCTGTCGGCAAGGGGGGGGGGGGGGGGGGAGGGTGAATATATATGATGACACAGTATTACTTGCTGTTGAGAAAGCTGATTTACACGTGTTGGGCCAAAAGTGAATTGTGTCGTGTTTACCAGCAATTCATGCTTTTTAATCTTCGCTACCATGATGGAATGAAAAATAAGAATTGACCAGTGAAGAACAACCATGGGCCGTTTTCTTTGTCCTTTATTTAGATTTTCGTTTTTCCTATACTAATGCAGGGTGATAGGCAAAGGCAGCTATGTTTAAACCAAATTCAGTGCTTTACTCAAATAAATTACCTCTTTGTCCTTTTCTGTTTTAGTATTTCAAAACCTTGACGCCCCTCCGTTGTTGTCATCGTTTTCTCATCAGACCATCGTCGTCATGTCATTAAATTATGGGGTTTTACGTGCCAAAACCACTTTCTGATTATGAGGCACGCCGTAGTGGAGGACTCCGGAAATTTTGACCACCTGGGGCTCTTTAACGTGCACCTAAATCTAAGTACACGGGCGTTTTCGCATCGTCATGTCATCGACATCGTGATACAGACGTTGTCATACAACCATTGTTATACAGCCTTCGCATTGTCATCGTCGTCGTCCTAGACTAGTCGTCATCCCATTGTTCTCATTACTTCACACTCACGTGGTAGTCGTACTATCATCATTTAAGAATCGTATTTGCATATTTATTAGGAGGAAACAGGCGAAGAAAAAATTCTCCAAGACTGAAAGAAAAGGTGAATCGAAAATTTCAGTTGCATAGTAAGCTTGCTCTAAAGGTAACATAGAACTGAACGACGCCATAAATCAACACCACCGAAAAGACGATAACGAAGAACAACTGCGCCCAGGTGTTGTTCTGTTTCAATGCTTTTGTCTGATTCTTAACTCGCACTCCGTGTATTAAAGCGTGTCGCTTTTACAGCTAAGCTGTATACGCACAGGGCTCCATGTATTTTTGTTTCTCCCTGAAGAAAAACTGACATCTTCAATGGCTCATATCCCGTAAGCATACACGCTCCCGTAAGCAAGCAAAAATGCAATGGCTCATAGACCCGTGAGGCAGAGGCTGCATGCACTCAGCAAAGTGAATTAAACAGTACTTGACTTCTTCCTAATCACGCATACGACGTACAGAACAGCATGTCGGAAACTGTCCTCGTCAATGGCTCATGCCCCTGTGAGCAATGGCTCGTACCCCCGTGAGCAATGGCTCATACCCCCGTAAGCAAGCAAAAAATGCAATAATTCATAGTCCCATAAGGTTCACGGATACTTTGCGAGAATTAGCTGCGATGACATTACCCGTGTTGTTGACGGTGACTTCAATGTGGATGCGTCGGTGCCCAAAATGGAACGGTTAACTCATTCCGTATTGCAGGCTTATCCCTTGCGATGCCACACCAATCCGGCCCAGCCGAACACCCAACGGCGTACTTGCATCGATTGGACATTATCAAATAATGTGATTATAGCTGCAAGGCTAATAATGACCGCCGATTCAGATATTAAATGAGTGTGCGTACATTTTGTTACGATGACCACCCAGCAAGACAGTAAGTGAGTTCGCACCTTTGTTCGAAATTATGTGTCACCACCGCGTTGTCTGCTAAACAGCTTCGGGTCAACCTCCTTAACAAAGTGGAATGGTTCATGAGTTTTTAATACGCATTGTAAATTTTCAGTTAGTTTAGCGCTTGGTATTGTATAAAGCTTGCTTCACGTATCTATACAGGACCACTTAGCTAGCGCCATAACCACACGACTACTCCTGCACGTGTTTGCAACCTTGTTTACTTGAGCCGTCAGCCTGTGCTGACTAATCGAGCAGATCATTAAGGAGCGCACTGCTGCTGGCTCAAAATAATAAACTTCCGTACGAGCAAGTGCTGATCCAGAAGAAAACAAATAAATAAACGGGTTTGGGGAAGAGACAAAACTGAATAATCTCTTTATGTAGAATATAATCTAGAGACATGTGATACAATACGTGCACTGTTAAACAACGGGCCTGTTTTATTCCACAAAAGAAAGCTTTTGATCGTTATGGAAAGTGTTCTGCCACACCCACATCTATGGTATGATTACGCCTGAGCTGTAGTGCTCAGGAAAAAATGGCGAGCCATTCTTAATTCATTTCACTAACTACGCCTCGTCAACTACATAATTAGGCGTTCTTTCTGAAAAGGGCTTTTAAGCATACCATCACCCCCATGTCGAGATCTCCTCATGACTGTTTTGAAGTGTTTCGCTCAATTTTTGCATGAAGCTTTGACCGAATACCGAACATTCTGAAGTAGTCGACATTTCCGTGAGTCTCATTAATCTGTACCTCGTGCATGGGACATCGCTCCGTTCACATAATGGCCAACAATAAACGAAAATGTCAGCCTGCGAAAAATATTGGCAGTTTAACGTATCAGGAGTCTTGTCCGTGTAAAGTAAGTCATACACGAAAATGGCTATACGGAACCATTTAAGAGAAACAAATGAGGTTCGAAAGGCAAGAAGGTTAACCGGAAGACAGATATGCAGTGTGTTACCCCTGTACTGGCGAAGGCGTAAGGGAAGGCAGAAAGATAAATAACAATGCACACACACAGAAAGAGAGGGAGATTAAAGAAAAAAGCAAACCAAACAAATAAAACACGCACATAAAGGAACTCATGAGTGGCACAGTTGTTTCACTTAAAAGAAATAAACTGAACAGTATACATGTAGTGTCAAAGCATCTTTTGAACCCACACATATACATCAAAGAGTTTTGAGCTTTTACGTGTTGAATGACCGATATTATGAGACGGACTGTACCGGAAGGGTTCATTATGAAAAATGCAGGTGAGGCGTGCAGACAGGAGACAAGAGTAGAAAAGGGAACAGCACGAACGGCGCCTCTTTTTTGCATATTGAATCCTTGCCAATTAGCTCAGCTTTCTGTTGTTCTAAGTGGAATGCTGTGAATTATCTCTTTGATAACGTGTACTTTGTTCTCGTGCGCCTAATGTTAGGTGCGAACATGGGCGCCCATGTTAGGTGCCCATGTTAGGTACACATGTTAGGTGCCCTCCTCTCCTCCACGCTATCCCCCCCCCCTCGCCTTACACGAGCCTTGTCACGTCGACTGATACACCGGACGCGCATCAAGTGACGATAATTCTTGGCTCACTCTTGAGCGCTGTCCCTCTCACCCACAGCACACGGCATGAGGGGACGCGCAAGGATCTTATCGGGCTTTCCATCTACACGAGACCTGTCGGTGACGGTGGAGGTTCTCCTGGATTGTCTATATAAATGCTGTCACAATAACGTGTAAATTCTTGCTGGGGTGGACACTAGCGAAAAAAAAAATTATCGAGATGCAAGGGTATACGCTTTCCGCGTAATATTTTAGCTGAAACCAAGTCCGCCAATGTCAGAGCTGGCACTAGCATGCTTCGTGTAAAGCGAACTAATAAGGTACTCAGATTAAAAACACAAAATATGGTAAGAATATTAAGATGACGTCACATTTGCCATATTGTAGTTCTCTTAACAGATTCAACAGTGCTGCTAGAGAGACGCGTATCAAAGACGTATCCTTTCGCCCGCGTTGACTGTAGAACGCCATGGGGGTCTGGCAACCAACAACCTATGTTTCATATATTTGGAAATAAAACACTTGAAAAATAGAAGGGGAGCTGGCACAAGTTTGATATTCACACCGTGCAGCCAGTGGAAGTATGCAGTCGACGCTTTTTGTTGTGCCAATTGCTTTTTGTTTTTAATCATTACTAGCAGTAAGACGCAGAATTGCCGCATAAGCAGTAAATTATTTGGTGTTTTTCTTTGTACAGGATAAAAATTACAAAGCAGGAAACGCGTCTTCCGCTCGCGATGCATTTCTTCCAATATTTCTCTCACGCTCCAGTTCCGACCATGAAAGACGCGCCTAAACGCGCTTGTACAGGCAAACGAGCTGAGTCAACACATTAGACTTAGTGGATAAATGGTCACAGAATGCAGGGAAATGCCGTCCGTCGCTTATAATTGATTTATCGGACAGAAGAAATGACTGCTTTTCTTTCACGCGCGGTGAACCGCACGCATTCTGAGACGAGAAAAGAGTATGCGCGAAAGGCAGGAAACTAAGAAAGAACGGCATAGAACTATCAACTTCAGCATTTTTTTTCTTTACGAACGCTGCAGTGACTAGAGAAAGACAGAGAGAGAGGTAGTGCAATAATGGAGACGCAGGAAGGGTAACAGGAAGAGAAACATACGGTTTCCTGTTTTGTATTGTTGGAAGGGCAAGAGGACACAGAAAGAATAAACGGAAACCGGCTTATCCAAGTCCATAATATAGCTAGTGGCGAAAGCAGAGGAAACGAAGATAGTGCAAACTATTGTTGTTGTTTTGTAGGAAGAAGAAAACAATAGTGAGAAATAACAAAAAAATCACCTTTCAGAAGCACTACAAGGCATCCCTAAATCGTCAGGGAGCAAACAGATTTCCCACTCAGAACTCGGGCAACAAAGTTATGTAAGGAAGCTGCGCAAACAGGGAGAACTGGTACCACATGTTAGAAAAAAAAAACGCGGAATGCAGTTATGAAAGGCCCTTCTTGTTTTTTCCATGTTAACGACTTTGCCTAAGGCAACATGGTTAGTGGAACCAAGGGATTAGACATTATATTTTTCAGCAACATTCACCAGAAGCTAGCCAACAGTGAAGCCCTAAGCATTCCGTGCAGGTATTCTTTGATGGTTTTACATCTTTAGTGAGGACACCTGTAGTAGAAAAAGAAAATTGGAGGACGCTTAAGCTTCGCCTTCAAGAGTGGGACGCGACAGCGTTCCCGTCGACCCGCCAAGGGGTATAAGACAATGTGCTACGGCACAGCGATCACTTACGATGCGCCCCGCATCGGACTTAGCGCCCACCTATCACGCGGTGAGCGTCGAGCAACGCAGCGTTCGGCGCGGCAACGAAACGTGCGCCTGAGCGAACGGAACGAACCAAAGAACTCGGTGTCTCGGAGGGGAAACGATCTACGCCAGCCAAACGTCGCGATCGGCACGGGCAGAGAGATAGATAGTAATCTAAAGAAAGGACCGGGAGCACGGCGAAGCGTCGTCAGGGGAGAGGGAGTCCCGCGACGCGCCTGGCAGCGGTCCCAATGCACGCGCGGTGCGCCTCCTGTCGGGGCAGCGCCGTGCATTGAGAGGAGGGGGTCTTCTGTGTTTGCCGCAAGATGGCTCTGCGTGTGCGGAAAGCGCAGAAGAAATGCAGCGGAAACGCACTTCGCAACTCGTGTAATTGTGACTTCTGTACGTTACATCTTCATAATTACCGATATACATCGCAGTATAACTTTCCACGGCTCGTTTCGAAGGCAACACCGCATTCACTAGAGGCGCGTTTGCACCGCTTGGAAGCATCGAACTCGTGGCCGAGTGGTAGCGTCTCCGTCTCACACTCCGGAGACCCTGGTTCGATTCCCACCGGGCCAATCTTGGAAGTTGCTTTTTATTTATGAAGCGCCTGCCGTGATTTATCGCTCACGGTCAACGCCGCAAACGCCGACGCCGACACCGACGCCGACGACACCGGCTTTTCTGCGACACGAGCTCCTTAACGCTATCGCGTTAAAAGAATGATATTTTATCTTGCGTCAAAATTTGAACCACAGAAATTCGATGACTTTTACTGGCGCCGACATCGCATACTTTTGGGATAATTCATTTCGAGATGACTGTCAATGTTAATGCGATTAGCATTCAGGCATTGCCGCGACACCGTCTTCTCAAAGGCACCCGTACATTCTGTATGGTCACTTCCAAGTTTCAACCGCTCTCACGCAATGCAGCGATATACCGCATTGTTGAACAGACAAGAAAGGCGCCTTTATTGTCCATCTGTCGTGGTAATTCTTCGATTTCCATTGCTGTGGCAGAATGCGCCGTACACTGCCTCTGGGATCCACCCATTCTGCTATGACACTAGTTCCCACGGCGGCCGACCAAGACTTGGCGGGCATCTTGGTTTTTTTATCAAGAGGCCCGATAGAAGCCCCAAATCCTACTTACCCGGAAACCGTGTGAAGTCGCGAAAAGCACCTTGCCACCAAAACAGCTGTAAGAGGGAACAAGAGCATCGGTCAGGAACTACTAGTATGTGATGACGTCAGTGTGATGTGATGATTTATGCCTTTAGACGCACGCGATGGTCGACCTGGAGATTGGCCGGTTCGTCGGCGCATTCCATAGCCGATCTCGCCGCATACCAGTCGTTGAACACGTCGAGCTGTTGGTGCTCGTGCCGTGTTAGGAGAGACTTAGGTTTGCGTGATACGCGATTCGTTGTCTCAATAGCGCATGTTAGTCGTATACCGCTGATTACTGCACAAATTATCACGCTTGCGTAGTAACACGACGGCGCCACAACAGTCCACACTGCTCTCTACAATCGAAACTCTTGCTTGCTCCTTCCTCAATACGTGGCGATGGCAACCACTGAGTGATAAAATTCGTGCCATGGCTAATCACGTCTAATGATGAGGACAAGAAACTAGGAATGTTTGTCGTTATTACTGAGATCAGCTGCCTGCTCTGATATTGACAGAGCTAGAGAGACGGCACCGCTGGCTGCGAAAAGCTGATTTCCATCTAGAACATAGACGACGAGATGGCACTACTGTTCGTGATGCTTCCGCCACAAGGAGTGCTGTAGTAGCGTCATTCTTCCTTGTATCAGTTGTGTGATCGTACTCTCTTACATGGTACACGCCGTGACGACTTGCTAAACTTTGATCTCTCGGAAGGTAAATCCGCGGTTTCATGGAGAGTTGGCGCATGCGCAGAGGGCCGAACGCATCACGTATCACGGTAACGCATCGCGCATCTCTGAACAACTAAGATTATCTAACAATAACTGTGCAGTAGGCTTTGCGAAGTGCTGTGCTTAGGGCCAATTGTATATTCCGCGGCTAAGTGAGTGCAAAGAGTCGGAACGGAAAGCTCGGAGAATGTCTTAAGCAGGCTCAGCGCACTTTAGTTAAAACCTCCCTCGCAGCTAAGGCGCCCAAGTCAAGCGCTCTTTTATTCATAACAAGCCCACGTGTGGGTGAGACCATTTTACAAGCTAGTGTGATCGTGGTTCAACAGCTCGTTCACACCCAACTACTTGCCGCGCTTTTTGGGCAAACAAAGGCGCGCACCCAGCGTACACCATAAACTGAATATTTACGTCGAGGAAAGGAACGGGAAATTCGTGTGTCAGGCTCGTCGGTTTATACGCATCCACGGTTTATACGGTTTATATGGATTCACTGCCACACGCAGCGGGACTGAGAACCTCACTGCATCCTACAGGAGAGGAAGCTCCTCGACAGACTGGTAGGGTGAGTGCGACATTGGGGATCCGAGTGGCCTAATTAGGGTTTAGTTCAGTCGCAAACATTGCGTAAAGTAGGAATTTTGGTCCATTGTTCACGTTTTTACCTTTTTCTTCCCGTTGTGTTTAGTTGCCTAAGGTTTCTTGGTAAATATTAATGAATATTTTGTTTCTGCATTGCTTGATAGTTGGGAAGCGCTTGCAGGACCGAACAAAGAGAAAATACAGGTGTGCAGCATCGCACATTGAGATTTCGCAAATGCCGTTTACTAGTTCCAGCTATGTACGCGCGTACTTGCAGGGTGTTTGTACTGAATATTTAGCCTAAACGCCTTTTAGCGTTAACGCTGAGTCCAATAAAACGCGCAGTCCGGCACCGAAGGCCTTTGAATTTCAAGGCGATCTTGTTTATAGAAGCAAACTGCTTATCTTGGGGTAAATTGTGAGGTATAGCATTGTGGACAGCATAAATACAGAAGATAAGCTTTATCAAAAAAAAAAAGCTTTGCTCAGATCCTACGCGCTGCGGGAATCGATGTTATATGAATCATTTTGCAGGTGCCTGGCAACACTGCGTTGCTTGCAGTAGTGCAAAGCGACACCAGGCGAACCAGCGGGCTTGCGTGCGTGTTTGTGTCGACGATGGCACGACCACGACCTCGTTGCAGACAATCGTATGGCAGCAACGGCACGATTTCTACGGGGGCCGTCTAACGGGAGCTTACGTCACGGCGAACGTTGGGTTCTACATAGGTATTGGACGAACGCCAGCGTGATGAATGCGGATTGTGACGTCATCAACTACGACGTGTCAGGCAAATCGTGTGTGAGTATGGCTGCGTCATGCGGTGTAAGTTGAAGCGACAATGGGTCATTGTATTCCGGCGAAGAGAGATGTTAAGGAAACATGATTGCCTTGGGTGATTGTGAAGTCGGTACAACGTCGGACAGTTATTGCGCCGCGTAAGCTGTTACGAGGAGAGAGAGAGTGCAAAGAGAGGAAAGGCAGGGAGGTCAACCAGACCAGTGTCCGGTTTGATACCCTACACTGGGGGAAGGGAAAAGTGGAACAGAAAGAGGAAAGCGGGATAGAGGGTACACTGTGTGTGCGCGCAGCAAAACGCCTGGAAATCAGTCAAGTCCGATACGTCAAGTCCGATACTTCAATCAGTCAACTCCGCTGACATGTTAGGCTGCCGTTGTTCTGCTGTCTGAAGTTAATCTTGGTGATTCCCCATAGCTGGTGATGCACGTTGAAGTTACCAGTGAAGACCAAGGAGTCTGTGGGCGTCAGCAGTACGTTGCAGTACGCGGAAAGTACTGGGAAAAGTGCAACATCCCACCTTTTCGGCTGAAACAAAAGTTCCTAATTCATTCATTCAAGTGCGGCATCCCAGAGACAGCGCAGTCTCACACGCCGCCTCAAAGTGAGAGCTGTCACAAGGATAGACGACGAGTAAGTTCCACGAGGCACACGCTCTGTTTCAAAGAGCCGCTGGGCTTTGGAACACGAGAAATATGCATGCTCAATCTCAGTGGAAATTTTAGATTGGCTAGTATGCTCGAGAAAAGTTAGCACCACCTAAAGCGGTAGCACCACCTAAAGAGCACAAAGGTTTCAGAGAGAGATACATTTATTTACAGAAAGGCAGAGAGGTCGGCATGAGCTATAACTTGCTCTGGCCTGCTACTCTACATAAATGTTTTGATTTCTGTAGCGTGTGCGGTGTAACTGTGAACACGGTAATAAACATAAAAAAAGGGCCGATTCGGGCCTAATGGCTATGGTGCTGGGCTACTCTGGTCGACGGCAGAGGTTCGATTCCACTATCTGTCACAGATAATTTTCTTTTCATTAAGGCGAGACAGCAACCTATCTATACACTCAGGTAATTAATGCCTTCGAAGGTGGAGAATTGCACCATCTCGAGATTGCGCCGAAAGGGTGCGATTCCGAAAGATCACTCTTGAAAATCGGTGTGTCACTTCGACTGACCAGTATGGGTGTAAGGGGGTGAGCTTTAGACAAGAGTAATTGCCCCTAAGGGTGCAGTTTCTCGGAGGGTGTACCTACCTACTTACCTGACCTTCCCACCGCAAAGTGTCAAAAATGACACAAAGAATGCTTTGCATTGAAATTTCTTTTTGGGGACAATCATCGCAGATTTACTTCAGGGACACGACCAGACCTACCGAAACATTGGTAATGATAGTGCTAAGAAAAAAAATTATTGACCTGGATACAATATTGAGTACGAATGGTAAAAATGAAGAAGCTTTGTTGCATGAAAGTTGCCATTTAACCACAACGAAGTTCACTTCCGAGATCTTGCCCATATATGTATGAAATTTCGGTGACCCATTATTAAAAGGTTATTAAAAAAGTAAGAACGTGTATACAATCAACATTTCTTACAGTACGCGTACATTTCCTGCTATTTGCTTATAATTCCCTACTGTATGCTATAATCAGTTTCGCTTAATTCGCTACTCGAAATTTTGCTAGGCGCAGTGGCCATGACGCTAGCAAGCATGTCAGAATCTCTCACTCACCTAATGAATGCTTACAGCAAGTCAAGTGAAGTTCCACTTACGTGTATATCGCGACTGTTGCTGTGGTCAGTAGCTGCTCGAGTGGTAGCGAGAACGCCCTAAAAGGCTAACACAATGTGAGTGAATACGGCATCCTAGCGGCCTGAATCAAGTTCCATACGAACAATGCAGGTCCAAACTACATTTTGTACCTCGTCGCCTCGCGGTTGCGAGGGAGCCCAAATTGGCTATTCGGGAAGCACATAAGTACAAGGCATATATATTGTCACGTGGTGGTGACGTTGAAGGACACAGTAGCAACACTGTGAACGACAAAACTAAATTTTATTCTCTGAATAAAAAATGGCGCGAGAGGGCAATGAATTAGACCGGAGGCAGATGTTCAACCAAGAAAAGTTGAACGAAATGCGCTTCAAGAGTTAGGCCGCGTGGAGAGTCGCCAACTTTCAGCGAGCAACTTTCCTACTGACTAGAATTTTTCGTTAAACCACTCTACCAGTAAAGAGAAGACTTTTCCGGTTCCCCTAAAGTGGCAGATCACTTCAGCCGTGAACGTTGAGACACTGTACATGAAAAAGAAAATATATACAAATGCCGAAGAACTTGTATATCTACAACGTACTGGCCATTTTTTAGTAGCGCTCCGCTTTTCTGAGAAAATTTATGGCGGCTACAAATGCAAATCAGAAGGCTTAGCTCTGAAACGCGCCAAGAAAATACCTAAAATATGCTTCCTTTTGTGGTTTCTCCTGATGCTAGCGGTCCGGTAATAGGATCTAAATACCCGCACTCACCGAGGAGACTTGCACCGATACTCACATTTGCATGAATAAATGCTTCAGGATTCTCGTGGTACACAACTGGTAGACAAATTATCATAGTCGCCTTCCTGTGACGCCTGCAATACAATATTACAATAATGGCTTCGTGGTATAATAAGGCACAAAAATAATTCTAACAGCGCTGAGTTTAATTTACATTTTTTTTTTACCAAATATTCAAAACCAGTAATTTTATATTGCTTTTCACCACCGCCTCAGAACTTTGCTTTATTCTTCGAGGTAGCCGAAGAAAACCTGGGGTGCCCCACTACGGCGTGCAAGACAAATAAAAAACACGGCAGTGTTTTTTCATTCACTAATACCCACACTTGAATTCCTAATATATCATAGGCGGTGACGTATGAACGGCCAATAAACCTACACAATTTTTTTTTTAAATCCAATCATCCCGTTCTCTCTAGTTTCGTGGTATTCCGGCTTTCTTTGACTGCCCTCGCGAACTAGATGTTTCCAGTAAAGTGTTCAGTGGTTTTAGATATTCATAGGCTTTCATAGACAAGTCATAGACGTTCTCCTTCTGTATACCTCTATCTGTAAAGTATTTTTATGTAATAATAAAAAATTGATCGATTGGTTGATTCAGCAGCCTATTTGAGCGGTCCACGCTGCCAACCGGCCTAAATTAGATGCACTACAGTTACCTTCGTGCGCCGGCCACGCACGGCAAAACTCAACTTGTGTTGAGCTCTTGCAGGGATCCTGCAATCACATGAGAAATCTCTACGTATCTCTTGTCCCTTTAATCGAAGTATAATATAATAATGTTTATTTCGCAATCAAGAAAGATGGAGGAGGCTCCAGGTAAAAGCTGCACGAACAAATGGCAGCTTGACAGGGGCCTCCATCCCCCTCTACAAGGCGGGAGTATAAAGGTTACAGGAAAGAATATCGAAAACATACATAGGCACCGAAATGGACACGGGGAATGAACACAAAAATCATTCAATGAGAAAGACTATTCGGAAAGAGTACTGCGGCATTAATTGTTTTTAAAATATCAGTGGTAATTTTGTTGTAATTATTCAGGAGAGTGGGCAAGGGGGAAGGACAGTTTTTCTGTAGAGTAGTATGCCCGAGGGGTTATAACATTCCATTTTTCTTTGTGCCGGGTAATGTGTATGGAAATGTTCTCTTTTAGTGATAATAAGTCCGCACAAACCGATGACATCGGGATGTCTTCACACTTGAGCTTAACGTGGGTAGACCGTAACTGAAATGCAGATACGCCGTGGTTAACACGAATTTATAAACATGGAATTGGAAAGTTAGTGCCGGGAAGAAGCCCTTAAGAGACGAGCGTGTGCTGTCCGCAGTGGTGACCAGAAATGGTGCCTTTCGACGCCGCTTGGAACATGCGACAAATCTACGTTGGGCGCGAACGTTCGCGGGACCATACCCCCCCACCCCCGCCCACCTCCCTTTCCCATCGCTTACAATTCGTGCCATTTCTCGGAAGCACTCACACCACAGTAGCAGCGCATGTCTACTACACTAGCACCAAAATTCCCTTACTTGTATTTGTCGAGAAATTCGACAACGTGTTTCGACACGAATTCGTAGACGTTCTCAAAAGAGTCCCGTGTTAGCGCTGCCAAACGTTAAGTTAGGGTGCGCTAACTGTACTCTCCTACATCAAGTAATTAATAACTGTTCTCCGACAAAGCTTTCCCCCGTATTTTTTTCGATTTACAGGCACCCGCGTATTCAATAAAAATTGCGTACTCCTTCACACTGCCCGAAACCTGTCTCTTCCCTTTTCCCTGGGAGCAACAGGAAAACGAAAGAAAAATCAATTACCTTCCTGCCGGTATAGTTACAGAATTAAAGTGCCGCGACTTTACGTATAGCGGCGCTCCAATCATGCGCGAACCGCAAAGCAGCGCAGCGGTAATTAATTACAATGTGGGTCTCCCAGCCGCCATCAAGGAGCATACGCCAAGAAAAAATCTTATCAGGCAAACAAGACAACCTTTAGCCCTATGGAGGCTCCAAACCTGAGTGGGGAACTTTCAGTAGAACCCGTACGTGTGTTGTATGTTAACGAGAGTCCATGCGGGCAATACTAATTGCAAAACTTTTCATCGCGCGACGGCCAATGTGGCAAGTGAACCACGCGCACGAGCACCACGTGGCAAGTCCGGTTTTAATTAGAATAAAAGCTCTAGTACGCTGTAGTCAAACGAGTGAATACTTACTTTTAAAGTGGCAATGCTTACTCGTCGTTTTCGGTGTTATTTTGATTTTATTGAGGAAGCAATACTGCTCGCACTTTCGGCCCATCGGTGGTCGTGGCGCCTCCTTACACAGCTGCGCGTCACGTGACAGTGTGACGTCAGGCCAGACCGAGAGACGGGGCCCCAGCTCGCAGCATCGATGGTGGAGGCGAAGCCTTGCGCGCCGCTGCTGCGGCGCTACCGAGAGAGGGCGCTCGCTGGTGTGACGTCATGCTAGGAGGATAAATGGGGCTACAGCTCGGCTCCTCGCAGTGGTCGGCGCGATGCCTTGCGCTATGTCGGATGACGTATAGCCATAAGTTTAACGTAGGGCAACCATGTCCGCACACCATAAGCCGTACCAAGGCGCAGCCAAGGGTATTGCTTTCGCAATCTTCCAGGCTTAACCAAGCTAAGCCTTCAGGCAATTTTTTTAGAGCACCGCTCTTTGACGCTCATTCCTGTGTTGTGCGTCGGCGTCGGCGTAACGCGTCGGCGTAACCACGCGTGTGCCGCAGCCACTGCTCGCGTCCTTCCTGGCAGCTCAACGGGGACATTGGAAAAAAATACATTTGAAACAGCGGGGACTTCGTGTAATACACTTCGTGTCTTTTTACAACATACCGGATTTTGTGAAATCTTCTTTGAAGATTGAAAAGGAAAACTTCAATTTTAGTGTTCGTTGCCTGGACGAGGCGCGTGCGATTGTGCGACCGAGAAATCTAAACGCCAAATCAATTCGTCTGACCAAAACGCTAATTACGCTTTCAGTTAGTTACTTTACGGCACACTGTGCAATTCGCGAATTGTAGCTAGGGAGTTATCGAGGCACACTCACTTGGAACGAATAGTCAGGATGTTGCCAGATTCCAGATGTTTCTTTCTAACGTGTGCGACTCAATATATTTGCGGTTCAGTTACGTTCGTACTTCAGTAAATCAAACAGCGTATTATTTAAAGATAGATAAAACAATAGGGAATTTTTACCGCAAGTGTAACAGCCGCTTATGTCAAAAAAGGTTCCACCTTCACAATTGGTTCTAACTGGACGTACCCGGCACACTCACCATGTCGAATTCGTAGGTCGCAATATCTGCCATTAACTAGCTATAAAGTAAATAATGCGTTCCTGTTAAGTGATCAATGTCCATTTCGATTGATATTGCAAGTAAGTAACGATCGTGTATTCCAGCAATCTCACTCAAATATTTTAATTTTGATATCTGCCGAAATATAATATTTATTAATCTTTGTATCGTAAATAAACACCTCGTATATCACAGCTTATAAAAGAGCAAATGTCATCGCACAATAAATTACATATGCCGTGTGATTGAGATAAAGTAAATGTAGTTACGAAGTAGCATGCAAGAAGTTCTACAAGGCGATTCGTGGGGCATATTGTCGTGTTTTGCGGGCTTTCTTTAACACATGGAAAAATAAACATTTATGTAGCACGTATGGAGCGACAGAAAGATGAATCGAGAATTTTTCATGGAGCTGTACAATTTTCTAATGGACAATACATTTGTGACAAGAATCTTTTTCAAGTAAATAATTTATATTAAGTAATTATGTATTTAGGCAAAGTGCAAAAACAGTCTGACCCACTCCAACCGACGGCAAACAACACTACCTTGGTTCTGTGTAGCCAAGTGGCACTCGAATTTTTTTTTTTTTTTTGGCTCGAGGTACGTGGAACAACCTGTATGGCGGTCTTCAGCAGAATATGAGTCGTCGTATGGCAACCTACGGCGTGCATGTTGACGAACGCATAGCTAAAGCAGCATTCATACCTAGACTTCATTGATGCCATCTTCCTGTTTGTTGTCCCTAGTGTGTCCTCATGTGCGCTTTTCCTATGCAGATCTCGGTCAATCGCTGACTCGTTCGTTCGTTCGCCCATCCGTTCGTTCGTTCAGTAGCAGTACGTATAGCATAGCGCTTATTGGATGATGCTGATGATGATGATGAAAAACGTTTATTTTCTCTATTTTGCAGTGATTTCTGCGGCGTCAGATGGAGTCTTCCATCTTCTCTCCAGGGTCGGTTCCCCTAGTCCAGGGCTTCGCTGAGGGTAGCTGCCCTGCGTGCACGCCTTACTAGTCCTTGTTGGACTTTCAGGATGTCGCTGGATAGCATCCTCTCCCACTGTTCCGCACTCGGGTTTTTTATTTTGGGTAGCCCTTCTGTTTTCTGGCAAGCCCATGTGGTATGGTATAGGGTTGGTTTGTCTCCACACCATGGGCACTTTCTCTCGTACTGCGTGGGGTAGAACTTGCTTAGCATGTTTAGGCACGGGAATGTTCCCGTTTGTAGCTGTCGCCATGCTACGGCGTCTTCTCTGTTTAGTTGTTTGTGAGGGGGCGGGTATTTTTGTCTGATGCCTCTGTAGTAGTTTAGTATCTCTGAATAGCTTTGGGCTACCGGCTCGGGTTCCTCCGCGGGGTCGGGATTGTTGGATGCTCGGTTCGTTGCGTGCCCTCGAGCTATCCTATCGGCCTCCTGATTTCCCCTAATGTCGGTATGTCCCGGCACCCAAACTATCGTGTGTTTGGCCTGGTTGTTGACGGTTTTGCCACTTGAGCGGAGCATGTGGAGCGCGCTGTGGCTGATTCTGCCGTTTAGGTAGTTGCGGCATGCTGCTTGTGAATCTGTGAGTATGGTTAAGGACCTGTTGGATCGGTAGCCCTCCGCTGCCGCTAGAGCCACGGCTGCCTCTTCGGCCTCAACTACCGTACAGTTCCGAATTGATGCGCTGGCGATTTCTTTTAAGTCTGAGTTGATCACCGTTGCGACTTTGCTTTTCTTGTGGTTTCTGTCTTGAGTGTAGGTAGTGGCGTCTACGTACACTGTGTCGTGTCTAGTTGCCAGTGTTCTTTGTACATACTCTGCTCTTGCTTGTCCTCGTGTCATGTGTAGATTCAGAAACACCATCAAAGTAGCACCGATAACCAGCAATATGGAGCCGAATCTACACATGGCGCTTATTGGAGTCGGCGAAGAACGAACTGCGTAAGCGAGGGCTGTAGAACATCACTCTGCTGCAGGATAGCCACTGGAGTGGCCCAGAGGCACCACTTCCTTAATGAACGTGTAGAGCACCCGAACTCCTTTACGACAACATTAATTTATTTATAAACAATGCCTCCCCTTGATGCAGCAGAAGAATCCGTCCTCTCAATTTAGGCGAATATTTCTAACAGCGACAGCCGTTGCGTGATTACTCTCCTGGTCCTTTTCATGCCCGCCGCACGTCTGTCGCTGGAATCCCCAAATCATTTGCCAGGAAATTACAAAGATACAAAGGTTTTCACTGTGCCGCGAGGATTCGAACTCACGACCAACAGACTGACCATCCAGGATCCTACTTGTCAGCTCATTTGTCCTTGCTACAGCAGCGGAGGACATTGATCGTGGAGAGCGAGACCATACCAATGAACGAATACCAACAGTTGCCGTGACTGGTTGAGGTGCGTCTACACCTGCGCACTGGATGGATCTGGCGCCTGCACCTTTTTCGTGCACTTGCTGGTCGCTTCCCAACAGCATAGTAATTGCCTGACCTTCAATGCTCATGGAAATATTCTAACCGTGTTTCCCGGCTTTGCAGCAGATGACGTGTAAAATTCCTGCGGTATCCTATTTCTCGTTTGACGTAGGGGTGTAGTTCATTGTCATCAATTCATTTTTAAGACACGTTGTTGCAAAAATGTTCACTCATGTCCAGCGCACAAGCGGCGTTCAGCGTTTCGATGCCAGCACCGGTCACACCACTACGACTCCCTACCGATAGGCTCTAGCGACAAATGTTTCAATAGCTTTTTATTTAATTATGGGGTTTTACGTGCCAAAACCACTTTCTGATTATGAGGCACGCCGTAGTGGGGGACTCCGGAAATTTTGACCACCTGGGGTTCTTTAACGTGCACCTAAATCTAAGCACACGGGTGTTTTCGCATTTCGCCCCCATCGAAATGCGGCCGCCGTGGCCGGGATACGATCCCGCGACCTCGTGCTCAGCAGCCCAACACCATAGCCACTAAGCAACCACGGCGGGTTTTCAATAGCTTTGGTTGACACATAGTTATATTATATATGGAAATGGTATAGGTTAGAAGATGCCAATTCCGTATGAAATAATTCATAATGCTTCGTGTCATCATTGCTATTTTTTTATATTATGCTGGATATATATATATATATATATATATATATATATATATATATATATATATATATATATATATATATATATACGTGCCTGTGTATGTATGTATGTATGTATGTATGTATGTATGTATGTATGTATGTATGTATGTATGTATGTATGTATGCCTGTGCATGTCTGCATGTGTGTGTGTGTGTGTGTGTGTGTGTGTGTGTGTGTGTGCGCGTGCGTGCGTGCATGCATGCATGTCGATCATATGACAGAAATGCTAAGGAGTCGTGCGTAAAGGTAAACTAGAAAAAATTTGTTCAAATAGGGGGCAATATATTTTGCAGTGATTCGTTATGCCCGATTTGCCGTAACACATCACACGTAAGTCATATAACGAACATCAACTGCAAGTTGTCATCGCATAAGTCCTTAAGCACTATTAGAACTAGTCAACGTCTCGCAGGCAGCCGCCTCACGGAATAACCTAGGTAACATCCTGCCGTCTTTCATTCTCGCTAGATCGTTTTTCTCTTTTTGTCATCGCTCTCTGATTTCTCTTTCCTAACCATTCGCAGCTGAGCTATAAAGCAGCACAGCGGGATCACAGTTCATTCACATGTGAATCGTTGATCAATTTTAGGAAACCGCAGCCATCACTTGAAATAAATACGCTAACAGAAAAAATCACAAAATGTAGTAATGGTAAGTATGAGAAGATATGCTGAACGAAGCGTACAATATGTGCATATTTGGAGACACAAAAATAAAAGATTTTCATTCGATCGGAAATGACTGCAAAAGCCTTTTTATTCAACACCAGCGGTCTTAAACTGATGTAGCATAGCTTCGGCGAATATGCGGAATTTCGTCGTCAGCTACCCGCATGCAGGTTTTGATACAGGGAACAGTGACGTGCCTTTGAGAGTAGCAAATCTGAGGTTAATTTCGGTCCTTCGTGCCTCAATTCTTTCAAAGAAAGTGCTGGAATTACGCTTCTATTATTGCAGTAGTAATTGGAGTGGTTACGTTAGTACAACGTGATTTGACTCGTCTTCATCAATACACGACAATTAAAATTTATATCCCGCGATTTGTCAATACTAAAACCCGTGAGACGAAGTCTAAGCATTACTTAGGCCTAAGTTCAATTTGGGCACATCACACGCACGACTCCGTGTTCGCACCCTTTAGCAAGAAAATTTTGAACGGCGTTGTTTGACACAGGCCATAATGTTACAAATTTAGGCGGGCTAAGTTAAAAAAAATGGACGCAGCGTGAAATAATCAGCTGTATGTGGCATTTGAGCGTTTTTTTTATTATTTTGCTGAATAGTAACGCCGAAATCGGTCAATACTGCGGGCAAATGGGGTTGTTCTGCGAGATGTAGTTTTAGGAGCGCAACCAAAAGTTTTGGCTCCGTTGAAAGCGCCCTGCTTTGCCGTCGTTTCTAGGCTCGGTGTTGGTATCGTCGTTTGTTGAAATGAACTTTTCCGAAACACGCTGCCTTCATAACGCCACTTATCTATATCTTATCGTTATCGTATATCGTTATCGTTATCGTATATCGTATATCTTATCGCCCAGCTGGAATGTCCCCATTCTTGTGTCTCAATGTCACAGGCCTTATCCGTTCACTGCGCCTGAAAACATGCGCATTTTTTAAATTTGTTTCACTGTGCGCAAAGTCTACCTTTGGGTTTTGATATAAAAGACGTGCGCATTACGCCTCAAGACTAATACATAGAATATTTCGTATAACTTACGGCGACCTTCTAAAACGGCACAAACGTGTATTTGGTTATTTTTTAGTGAGGGAAAGCTCTCACCAAAGAGGAGTTCGAGCTGTAAAAGCTCCCATATTCAAATACGTCAAATTGGTGAAATCTGTTTTCTCGGCAACCACTGCAGCGACAGTAACGATGTTCGTCTCATTAAAAGAATATTGTCATGGTGGAACGTGGTTAAACCAAGTTTGCCGAGCGATAACAAGGTTTTGCTTGCTTTAGTTTTCCTCGCGTCCTAAGGGTTAGGAGAGTCTCCAGACATGCGCAGATGGTTTGGCTGCAAAAGCGCCGAAGCCAGCTAGCTGGACGCACCATTAGCCCATCATTCATTCAGCAGAGCGGTGGAGCAATTTCAGCGTTTCTGCTGGCCTGGCATGCTGGCACTTACATTGTGTGCCCGCGGGTGTACTTTGAGCACACTACAGCATTCCAGTATGTGCAACTGCGTGAACGCGCTGCTATGATCGGAACGCAAAGCAAAGGCCAAGCCATAACGTTACCTGAAATTTCACTGTTCGCTACCGAATGACGACGATGGCGTGGGCTTCATCTCGTCATTGCTGTGAGAATTTGTGGCTATATAAGTGGGGAGGGGGGGGGGGGGCACCACTAATTTTGCCTAACAGCATTTGCCTCGCGTGCCTCAATAAATGTCGCAATTGCGTACAGTTGAACACTATCGAAAGCGTTTGAGCGCAACGCTTAACCTTGCCTAAAATTCCATGCTTCTGTCTTTCAGCTAAATCCGCAATATTTGTTTTACTATTGAAACCTCCCCTTTTCGTACACATTACTGGAAATGTAAAAACGAAAGTCTACCTAGTTTTCAGCTCGGTCACTGCATAATAAATAGGGATATCATAATTATGTACACTTCAGATAAGCACATCTGAAGCAGACAAAATTTATATATTAGACACAGCCGTTGAGTGTAGCATCACTTTCTGACCAAACCTCTGCAAGACCCCTGAAACGATGCAAAGAATTCTGTATGCGCCAGATACTACAGTTCTGAATGCATCAGTGTACACGTGACTCAAAGTTCAAATGGTACCAGGAAGAGCTAAGTTCTCTATTGCATAAGAGCACACAACAGGCTACCCGTAGACATCCGTCCAGCAAACTTTCAGCGGTAGACTACTCTGCTGAAACGGCCGCTCGCTAGAGGGGGGGAATTATTGCGGGCACTAATTATGCACTTCTTCCTCATCTGTATAATTATCAACCTGATACGTGTGTCTTCATTTTTCACCGCGCCTGTGGACGCCATGTCAGTGTGTACTTTGCCTGGGACGCTTCGCAGTGTCTCTCCGGATTAATAAAATATTGGCCATGACCGTTACGTCGCAAGACGTATATACATATGAACGAGAAGAAGGGAGACCGCGGGGCGCGTTCTCGATTAGATGATCAGAAGCCAATAAACAATGACACGAAGGACAGCATAGGGGAAATTATTTCACAAATGGTTTCCAGCAGAACACAGCGGCACTTGTAGAAAAGGACCACAAAACAACACTATACTCGCAACTGAATGCTTATTCTTCGTTTTCCCCCACTTTTTATGAAGCGAAAAAGCTAATACTTCCTTTTTCTTTGTCACACCGATTAACCGAAGAATGCTTTTTTCGCCACTCTCTGGTTGTCCTTTGCAAAGCACAAATTGCGTGGCCATAATGTTCGGACCTTTGTGGTGGGGAAACAAACGTTCCGTGAGATTACATTTTGCACGGGATGAAAGTAAGCAAAATTGAATGCATCACGTTCGGTTGCAAAGCATTTAATGAACCGCTTTATAAAGCTTTGCAAGACACTGACAACCGACATGCGCGTATGGACGTGCATATTCTTAGTCTTATTGTCAGTTACTCATACTCATGTTTTCGTTTCTTGGTGTTCTCATTCATTCCTATAATCTTTGCTGCATAAGAGAAGTGGGGTAGCCAAGAAATTTTTAACTTAATTGATCCACAGCAATACATGCGTAACGAGAGAGCCATTGTCTTGTTTGCTGCTGTTGTTGCTGGCATTGTTGTCGCTTTATCTCTCTTTCTCTTTGTTGCTATTGATTTTATTGTTCATGGGGTCGCCGTCGTGTTTACTTTGTGGATGATACAAAAAAACGAGGGCGTCATCTAAGTACCAATAAAAAAAATTGTCACTTACGAAAAATCAACTTAAGACATTTGGAACGTCATTGCCTTCTCCGCTACCTTATGTTTCTCCTTCGGACTCCTTTTGTGAGCCAGAATCACTCGGGCATTCATTAGAGGAGTCTGACGAAGACGGATAAGGTGTACAGCCGAAAAAAATACCCTCCGCCTCAACCACCACTCAGTGAAGAGGAAGCCGGTAGCTGGCACATCAAGAGCGGGGTATTCCCCCAACCTAAATTACAAAATGATATGTCCCCCACTCGCTACAGGCCCGAGTGCCCGCGGTTTGGGCGGCATGGCAACACTACAACACACTACACGGGATTGTGAATCACACCAGTTTGATAAAACACGCCGCACAATGGATGCCAATGTAGGCTTGTTGGTAATGCATCTTCAAGGGGTGTACGGTAGCGCGATTAAAAGACGGGACAAAAGAAGACACGCACGGTCACACACAGCGCTGTGTGTGTCCCTGTGTGTCTTCTTTTGTCCCGTCTTTTAATCGCACTACCGTACACCCCTTGAAGACACACAGTGGAGCAAAGGTAAGGCACAGCTAACTAGCTCAGACCTGGCGGGACAACAGTCCTTCATAAGACAGGTCCAGCGGGCGGCCGAGGCCACAGTGGCGCCGGACTAAAGGGGCTCCGACCATTCCCGGAAAATTATTTTAAACAATAAAGGTTTGTCTCTCTCGGACTCGTCTTGCTGAGCACTTCGAACAGCCTGAGGCCACATGGACGCCCTCGTCTTCCAATGACAGTCATACCACCGTAAGCGCCGGCTATAATGGACTCTCTCAAACATCCTTTCCGGAAGTGCGACAATAATGTACCAGTACGTTCCTCAAGCTTGACTCACATCGAAAGTGGCCGTTTTTGAACTGAATTTTTTAATGTTGTCCAATGTTCTAATGTTTTCAATGTTTTCAATGTTTCAGTTGTCTCAATGTTGTTCAATGTTCCGATGTTCAATGTTTTCAATTTTTATTTTGGGAAACGCACAACATATTTTTAGCTATTTCGTTTTACTAAAGGTCATCACCTGACACATGCCTAAAAAATCGGAACTGCTCGCCCAGCTCTGGAAGTATGAGTATTGAAAGCGAAGCGAAGTCGTGGCCTGGGGCTACTTGGACACCTTTCTTAAATGTATCGAAAACAGGCCACACGAAGGACTCGGGCTAATTCAACCATAAATGTAGCCCGAGGATATTTCCTACGGCAAAGACCGGCAACTCGAACTCTTGAGTAAGTCCAGTTTACAATGGTAACTTCGCGTACGCCTTCTTCTGGGCTTTCCACAATGCTAGAAAAATGAATTTGTTTCCTACAGTATTGTGCACATTTTTTGTTTCTCATTATCTGTAGACCAATCATTCCATTTTTTTCTTTATTTCATTGATGGCCCGTGACTGATAGCACTGTTCTGCCTTTTCATGGGGATTTCTAGAAGATGCGGAAATTGCCTACATATCGTCACGTGGTAGTGATGGTGAAGAAAGAAGCCGTACGGTGGAATACAAAACTAGCTTTTATTGGGCGAACCTGTGCCCACAAAACAGGCTACACTTATAGCACAACGAAAGCGGCGAACACGCTCGGCGATCGTCGAAAATCTGATCAGCGGGTCAAGCGCGTCGGCTTTTATAGATCAGTCGTCGAATGTTCCAGATTAACTGATGGGACCCGCGTGTCTTCCACAAAGTTCTACACCATTCGTGTCACGCGATGAAATCTGATAACACAAGGTTCGGCGACAACAGACACGCGGATAGAAGCGTCGATAACTTTCCAGAAACGTCGGATACATGCAGGCGCGTCCCTTGCTCTGCGATTACAGTTGTTAAGTGGCGAAACGTGGTTGCGCTATAAAGATAAGTACACGTGTCAATATACGAGAAATCGCAGTGTCGAAACTACTGAAAAGGAAAATATTCTACAAGTAGCTTTTATTCACGTAGGTATTTTTTTATGATGTAAACGTTGCGATTGCGAAAATTAATAGAAACATGGGTGGCGGAATGTTTGCTAAGCGGGAATTATAAGAAGTGCACCAATTTCGAGATAAGCGACTCTGTTGTACAGCGAAATACAGGGACCTTCCAGCGAACCGTTCCAATTAAGTGGTTCTCCAGCACTTGAGTACGATGAAAACTGGAACGCCAACGTAATTTCAACTGACTTTAAGATGGATATGCTGGATGTGGCAGCTATATTTTGGTTGGTCGGTCGGCCGGGTCCTGTCTAGCCCGTTCTGGCCCGGCCTAGTCTGGTCTGTGTGGTTAGGTCAGTGTGCTTTGGCTTACTCTCGCTTCGTTTAGTTTGGTTAAGATGTTTGCTACAGATGGCATTATGGTGGCAGTTAGGACTAGCTATTGTTTAACATGTGCTTGCCTTTCCAAGCTCAGCAATCTGCTACCACGTTTTAATGAGTTCAGTGTCGAGCACCTATATGCGCGTAGTGAGTGAGGGACCTTCTCGCCTGCTATCTTCAGCCCTTCGGACAACATCATTTCTTGCACACAAACGTTCGGAAAACATCTTGTTTTCGGGATGTTACTATAATTGTTATTATGGTTGTGTTCTCTATATAAAAGTGTAAAATATGTACTTTTACAGGGGTGCTCAAGCTACGATTGTTCTAGCCTGAGAAAACGAAGCCAAGGAAAGCGATCGGGGCTATCAGCTCTGGTTGAAATTCAAGTGTACAAAATAATGAAGAAAAGGTAAATGACATTGAACGAAAAGATAACGTGGCGCCAGCCGGAGTGGTTCGGGAGCGCGTTGGGTCTGATTTCCTTGCAACACCACCAGATGGCGTTTGCCTCCACGCATGCGCGGCAGCGGCGGCGCCTGCCTTGTGAGGGAAAGAAAAAAATATCCAGCAAGCTCGACTTTGACCATAGCGTTCTCTGCAAGCGTCTCCGCGGAAATATTACGCTTGCATAAGCTGCAGTTGTCGGGAAGCGGCAACTGTAGCATACGAAGCAAGCAGTGACGTATTTACACGTTCATATGTAAAAGAAGAACTCGCCAAGAAAATGATTTCATTTCTTTTCTGATAATGCCATAAGAAGGCAACGCAGAGTTAGGACTCCCGATGAACAGCCCGAACACGATGAGTGGCGACGGCAACAGCAATGTCAATATTCTCAACGGCGTAGTGCTCAGCCTAGGCAAGACGCAGTAGTTCTTGCCAAAAGCAAGCCACATATAGTTCGGACGCCTGAAGAGAAGCGCGAATACCATGAGTGACGAAAGGAACTGGAACGTCAATACGCTCACCCGCTTCATGTTCAGGCTCGCTAGGCCCCAGTTCAAGGCTCCGTCACATCCCTCTATTGAATCTGGTATTACCACAGCTTCGCTGGCCAACCACCTTCAAAGCGTGGATTGGAGCCCATTTCTTTTTTTTTTCCATGCGCCAAGATCCATGCAATCGCGAAGAACTGGTTGCGGAAACTTCAGGATACTGTAGGCAAGAGCTTCGCATTTAGCACCTACTCACTCTAATCAGCAAACCAAGCCTCCCCTTATTGTGCTGTGTCGAGGGCTGCTGTATTCTATGTCAGTAGTTCTCGTCATTTTCGTTAAACTATGGGTCACTTGCAGGCCCATTCATAGAGCGTCGACACAGTATCCACAAATTACTCGACAATTTGGGATTGTTGATATTGAAAGAACAACTCGACATCATGGTGTCAACGTGTAACAGAATAAAAGCTTGAAGCAACTAAGTAGTCTAGCCCTTTATATGAATAAGCAAAAGAAAGTTAATTATAGTTACTCAATTTATTTAACAGCATAAACATTGTGGTTTGTTGAGCAAGTTGCGTTCACATCTCCTGCTAATTCACCTGAACGCGCTCAGCCACTCATGTTGCATGTAATCACTTTAAAAACTATTTAACATATTTAAAGATATCGTATATGTGATTAAGGGACCACAAGAAGTGCAAGCCTTCATGCGAAGTAGCGCTTCAGATAAAATATATGTACTTATGCAGAGAGCAGTAGCCATTTTAGAAATGTCGCGTACAGTTCTCTACACTTGGAGCAATGACAAATTAAATATGGAGCAGTGTATGTAAAAAAATGTAAAAGTAATGGCAGCTATACATCTTTAAAGAGCTGCTGTTGTCGAGACGTTGAACACCATTCGTGTTTATTTTCAAGTGTGTAAGCAGCAGCAGGCTGTTTGTTACTCGCGCCTTCAATCGCACCTGTCCTCCTTACTGAAAGCCACAAAACACATAAGAAGGCCTTTGACCTCAACAAAGCGTCAAGGTGTTAAAACTCCACAACAAAGAGCCATTTCACGTTTCCCACCTGAAGAACCACCGCCCTTTTTACTTTCTAACGCTGCAGCTGTCACAGGCATAAAAGTTGCAGCTATGCCAAATTAAGCTTCCGTGTACACGATGTCACCTTTCAAACGTCGTTTCGTCGCTTTCTTTCTTTCTTTTGTTTGTTGAGCCTCACTCGACTGAGTTCACAGAATCGCGGAACTAGCTCCCCACAGGTAAACAGTTTCTTTGGGCGCCCTAAAGACGCTACCATTCCTCTCCGACTGCTTTGTTTGCGAGTCCGTGTTGACGTTGAAGTATCCAAACACTTGAGATCGCAAAATTTCCCTTTTAGCTTCGTAAAGCAGTGGTCTCTTGGCTAGTGCCTTCTTAGAACTTTCAATGGGTAAAACAAGGCAAAAAAGGACCGCCGTGTCTTGAGTGTACACGAAATCTCAAGTTTACTTAGAAGACAGTCCGCGGCCGTTGCATTCGCACAAAAATTTCACGTTCGATAGCACTGGAGAGTATAGTGCATGAATCTTGAAGCGATGCACGTTACATAACAACGCAAAGCTTTATATGTATACGAATACCACAGCAAGGCCGCGCAATGTCAGGCAAGCTCATTTTCAATTTTTGGGTTTCCTTTTAACTTTCGACTGCCTTTTTGTTTAAAAAATCAAGCAAGAAAAATGCGCCTACGATTTCCATACTCCCTAACGCAAAATTTGAGCGCAGCTGTATACGTGTTTTTATTTCGCGATTTATTGTATGGCGCGAACTCGTGGGTGATGCGTGGGCGCGATTCACAGCAGCCGCCGCAGACATACAACCACTCATGCAGCCCTTTGTTTCCATACAGACGACGCGCACTGCTCTGGCGCCATCTCGTGGCCATCGTCGCCGCAGTAATCGCCTAGCGTGGCACTACGCATTTCTTACGCTTTTTCCACACGTTCCTCCTCTGATTTCCGCCTCACGGTTCCGCTGCTCACTCCTCCTCCGCTTTCGCCCTCACGCTCTCTTCGCTATCGTCGTCTTTCATCTTCGGCTGCGCTTCACGTTCGCTTTCATCCTTCGCTGTGATCGTATTGCTTTCTTTGTATTGTTTGTACAATATAACGTATTGTACATGCAATACATCGTGCTCGATATATGCGTAACCGAGAAGCAACAAGACTGTATATGACACTGGTTTCGTCACTTCCACTTCAAGAACACTGTTACAGTGTACATGCGAAATATCCGAGGAGACCTATGCACTTCATATGAATTGTGAATGCGAAAACATTAAATATGGCTGTGGCTTAGCTAAGCTTAAGACCAGGATGCGAAGTATACTGGCCTTTATTTTAACGCGACAGCGTTAAGGAGCTCGTGTCGCAGAAAAGCCGGTGTCGTCGGCGTCGGCTCAGGCGCGCGTCGCTTGCTCAGGCGCACATTTCGTTGTCGCGCCGAACGCTGCGTTGCTCGACGCTCACCGCGTCCGATGTGGGGCGCGTAGTCGCTGCGCCGTAGCCCATTGTCTTACACCCCTTGGCGGGTCGATGGGAGCGCTGTCGCGTTCCACTGTTGAAGGCGAAGCTTAAGCGTCCGCTTTGCAGCTGTTATGACGTCATATGGTAGCTACGCGGCCGCGCGCGGCGCAGCAAGGAAGAGCGTGGTTGTGCGGCTGGTATGCTTCGCATAAAAATCTAATTCAACACCTCTACCAGTTCTTCGAGTTATCAACACCTCGCGGGCAAGCGAGCGCGTTGAGACGCTTGGCGCGTTTTAATGCGATAGCATTAGAGGCCCCTGTCGCAAGATATCAGATGTTTGTGATGGACGTCGTGTGCCGAAAAATCATTCCTAACCACAACCACGCAGACTCTCCGCGTGGCGCAGAGGCGCTACTGAACTAACTGAATATCTCAAGGCAACGTGTGCCAGAAAAACAGTAAAGTAAAACCTAAACACAACCTACACACATGGTAGCGCCGGACTGTAAATCCACCCTTGCTCTACAGGCAGAGCAAGGGTGGGATAGCCGAAGAGGCGCGCATCGAATAAAAACTACTGGCAGCCAAAGGTATCAGCAAATCTCGATTCTTGCTTCGTGATCTCGAGGCAAGAGGTGCCGTATTGGGCCACCACTGTGGCTTCACGGAGCGTTCGCTTGCCAAGGCTGGCTGCGTGACGTAATGCTCTCTTCCATCTTATTCCTTTCTCCACCTGAGCAGGACTCCGGTAGGGTTAAACATTTGTACTTCGCTAACGAAAGTGTCACCTCCAAAAACCATACCCTGCCTATTCGTCCGAAACTCCTAAGCATTCCGTCGGTACTGATGAAAAGCGTGAATTCTAAAAAAAAAAAAAAACGCCAGACAAGCTTTTCCATTTCACCCTGAACCTTTTAACCTAACACTGAGCAGCTGCAAAATAAAAATCGTCAATAATGCGACGAACGCTTGTCTTGCGTACGTACGGTAACGTGCTGCTGATACGAGAAAGATTTGGCAGTTTTTTGTTTTTTCGAAAGCGCGAAGCATTACCAGCACGGTGTTGCTTTTCGGCACCTCGGGCAGTGTTCTAACCGCACGCGGGTGCAGCCGCTTGGCGAGACGCAGGGCGTGACGCAAATCTCGCTGGTCAGAAGAAGCAGTGTACTGGCAACGACCAGGGCTCTCGAAACACTGCGGCGACCAGGAGCGTAAAGCTAGGTGCGTTGCAGATGGCCGTCACACATGTGTGGCGCACGAGATCTTGGCAAATGAAAAAAAAAATGCAAATGCTATTCAGCGCCGCCGGGTGAGACATTTCACAATACCGTGACGTTGATGGACTTTCCCGCTCAGACTGGTGCACAGGAAAAGCAGCTCAGCAGCAACGGTAGTGTGCTTATACAGTGAAGTGCGTGCAAAAGTGCCTGCCAGCAGCGGAAGGCATAGCGGTGCCCTTGGTCCACCATCCAGGCAGCGGAACGTACCGTTGACGGTTCGTCCCCTTCGCGTCGCAGGCTTTTCTTAGTGTTTCTTTTTCTTTCTTTTTTTGCGATCGAAAGTATTGACGTGCGTGAGCCGCGACAATAGCGAGAAAGCAGGGTGACTTCGCCGCCAACCCCGCACAATCGCTATTGCGACAACAAAATTACCAGCTGCACCCGACGGGTGAAGCGTTGGCCACAATAACAAACGTTTACCCCACCATTCGACTTCGTCGACCGGTGCATGCTCTCAAAAATACGTGCGGCGACTGATTGGCGCGATTCAGCGCCGCTGAAACTGACGCTGTGAAGCCCTAACAGAGCCACTGCAGCTTTTAGAAATTTAGGAATGCTGGCGAGCACCGCAGGCAGCGTTCAAACCGATGCGCACCGATGGTACACGAGTCGCATTCGACGGGAAACGAACAGCTTCGCAATTATTGCTGCGTCAGGCCACTGTGTACCCACCACGATGTGGTGAGCGCCTCCTGAGGCGAGCGCATAGCATGGAACGCTGCCGAAGTGCGCACAGCGCTAACGCCAGCAGCAAAAGGGGGGGAACGCTGCGCTCGTTATTTCTTTTTTATTTTTATTTTTTGTAACGCGAAACGCTCCGAGCGTCTCTAGCATTTCTGAAGACTGTAACGAGCCACTCGCGGGCTGCTCATGCATCATCCACCGTGAAACCATCACGACGATGGCCGCGGCGGCGCCGACGGCGCGAGCGCTCCTCGGGCATATGAATAATCGATGTCGAAATTGAAAAAAAATCTGCCACGTCTCTGCGAGTTGGGCTGAAAACGGTGCCTATATGCGCGCAGCCGTGGTTGTGCTATGCCAATGCTTGGCGTAAACGTCAGTATCGGCCTAAACTGGACAGTTTCAGATGGGGGTCGCGTACGGCCCGCTCAGTTGCCTCCCATAGTTTAGGCAAGCTTTTTGGCCTGCTGCGCATAAGGGAAGTCAAAGGAGGGCTTAAAAAATTAGTTAAACGGGAGGTAGGTTTTGGGCTAGTTGTTTGTGCAAGAATAAACAGCAGCTCGAATGCAGAACACAGGTCGCAGAGTGCTGTTTCACACCCCGTTCGCGAATAATGTACGACTATGGGCAAAAACACCGGTAGCACAAGTGAATTAATCTAAGAACCCGAGATGGCACGTTGTGACAATCCAGGTGTGTTAGCGTACCTTCGATTTCTCCTCACTCCGGCTGCGGTGTTCAGTAGCAATCCTCGGGACCGAGCTGCTTTGTCGGATGCTGTGAGAAGAGGTTTCCAAGCTGTCGCTGGCATTGTCCGGGCCAAAAGCACTATGCACGTTCTTTGTACTGTGTAATGGCTTGTCTTTCACTGCTGCAACAATGCAAACGTCTTGGTCATTCGAAGTAGATCGATGTCGTCTCTGGTGCGGCACATCGTTTATGTGTCCTTCGTCTCGCGAAGCCTGGACAATCCTGTGGACGATCTTCAAAGGCCGGCTCGTGCGAGAGCAATATTACGCTGAGTACAAACTTGCCTTAGACGTTTCTATGATATATTCGCGCCGTTTAAGAGGCATTCAAGACATGGTTATGCTACAGAATCACAGTCGACTGCCGCGCGCATTGGTCACGGTAGTGTTCCACACGAGTTCGGCTGAACGAAGCGTATCACGGCTGGACGAAAGAAATTCACACAAATGCCAGTTTACCCATCATTCTTTCCGTCTCTATTATATTCTTCCATGGTCTTTTGTTCGAATGGCACAGCACCGCTGTTCAAGGTGCCACAGATAACTCGTCGCATCGATTGATATAAATGAATCGGTTTGAACTATGAGCCAAGATATTGAAAGTCCCATCAAACGGTTGTACGAAGAACAACAAATCTTTAAAAAATGATGAAAGAAAAAAAGAACGACTCCCAGTAAGTCACTGAGACACATAACCGTCTTATCGGGCATCGGCGGCCAGTAAAATGCCGTAAGCTGCCGCTTTCTACAAACCCCGGCGCGGTGGAAGTGCCAACAATTAGCGGAAGAACGTCCCCCTTTTTCCTGAGTTCCCACCAGCGCCATCCACGTATCGTTCTAATTCGATTTCGTGGCTGTTTGCGCTTATGAGCGTGTTATCGCTGACATCTCTCACGTTAATACAACTTGCATTAGCAGCGGGTTTCAAGTCTGATGACAGCGTTAACTGGTCGGCGATTTAGATAAGGAAAAGACGTTTGAAATGTCGACGGGGAATAAAGCAGGAAATTAACGTGGGTGTAGACGGTTTGGGACCGGCATGGGTGACTGTGCTATATTGCAATGTATTGCGAAAAACACAAGAAGGAGTTAAGTGCACTTCTGGACTGCATTTCATGTAGTAAAACCTGACTAGCCCAACCGCTATATCAAACTACCTTATTAGCCGCGGCGCCGCTTCAAAATGGAATGCCAATTAAAATACTTGTCATAATCTTTATTACCATTATCATAATGATAATGATCATTATTATTTTAATCATGAAGTATTATACAAATAATATTCCTCATCAAACATCAGGGAATGGTGAAGACAATGCCAAAAAGTAAAAGCTTATCGGTCGCTCTCGTGAATGAAAGGGTGCTATGTTCTACGTAACGAAGAGAGGTAGAAAGTTCTTGAACATATTGCATGTTATGACAAGAAAAAATGTTGAATACGCACAAAAAAGGCATGCAGTCAGTGGTGTATGTTCAACTGTGTCTATAAATACTTTGTCTGTTTTTTTCTTTGTATTTGTTCAGTTTTCTACGAAACTACGAGATACATGTCCCGTGACATCTACGGCCATTTCCCGAAGTGATTTGCGCTGTAGTTTTCCGACGTGGGTGCGGACATCTTTTACCACCGCGCAAGGGTGTCAATAGTCGTTGCATAGGTACTCCTTTTACAACCAACGCACACAGATGTGAACTAGAGAAGCTAGAAACAGCACCGTGGATAAGTAACGTCTGTGCACGTTGGTGTCGCTGATGTAGTGGGCTCTGTTACTTCTTCAAATTTTTTGCGTTCGCTTATAAGCTAAACATGCCTCGAATAAAAAAAAAGAAATGCAACGAGGTATGAAACTGAAACAAAGAAACTGTGCCATGCAAGAATGATCAAAATTCGTAAAATTCGCACAAAATAAAAGAAGGTGAGAAGAAAATAGGGTTCATTTTTGTTTATGTGTAGGTGAGGAAGAAACGTGAGACGTTAACGATGACGGATGAAGCAACAAAGGTAGTCTCTAGTTTCGCTTAACGGCAGTGTGACGACAACGAATTTTATTCTTCACGTGTTAGGAAATGCTTCTTACTTTTTTATGTAGGTCACGAAAAGAGAAAATTTGCTTCGGACAGCTGGCAGTGAGACACAGTGTGTCTTACTTGGCTGTAACCAGGATGTTCCGAAATCAATGACCACAGAAAAAAAAAAGTCGTTCCCGGAAACCTGTACCAAAAAATTGGTTTTCGTTTTCCTTTCCACTACATTTCCACGCACGAGCGCTCGAGGCAGTTTCTTTCCTTTTTTATTGTGTCTTTTTTTTCTTATTCCCGCCTACAGACTCAGCACCCTTGAAAGCCACCTGGGAAAGTCCATGTGTTCGTATCACAAACTGACTCGACGAAAACATCGTTTTACAAGGATTTACAATAAGCCGTTTGCGCCACCTACGCCGTTTTCAGTCCCTCGCACCATTGCACCTGACAAATTGTGCCGCGAAGAATCCCTTGTTGGAAGCGGCAATCTTCGGGAGAATTAATGGTGGTGATGCGAAATATGAAACTTTTTCTCTCTTGCTATGGGAGAAGCAATACAAAACATACCAAAAGTGTTCGAGGATTCTATTTCTTCCTAATGATGCGATATCCAGTTGGATCGAAGGCGCTTTGGAACATTTCTCCCACACAGCGAAGACGAATCACTTCACTAGAGATAGGGGACCCTTGAGATTAATAATATTAGCGTTATATAGTATGACATTTTCACTTGACGTGAGCTTGCCTACAGTTGCCTATAGTTGGTCTATTGATGAAGGTTTCCGCTATCTTGAATATTGTGCAAGGGAAAGCTGGACGTCCATTTAAACCAGGTTTTTCTTTTTTTCGTAAGTGTTATTTGTCGTTGACTTGCATACTTTATTAATGATACTTATTAACTTTGTAATTTCCAGGCGTGTAAGGAAACGTACGCTGGTTTCCGTGGTAGTGGGTGAACAATGCTTTTTCGAAAAGCAGCAACGGTAATTTATTTTATACCCTATTTATAGACGCTACCTTAAAAGACACATGCTAATGGTGAAGCTTTAAAGAGCTATTCTAGCGACAGGGTGGTATGTGAGTTTGAATAAACCGGCCCTTTTAAGGCAGCCTTTTAAGTCATAGACACAACGATTGTTTTGACAAATGGCATGCTAAAGTGACCGACGAGTAACACCGCTCTCCTCATCAATTCAGTTTTCTCCTTGTACTTGGTGCGATACTCATATCGAGATGCGGGGCTGCAATCGTTTTGACGAACAAAGTTGGACCACGTGATCCCACCTTGCTCCGACGAAGGGAAGCGGACGGTCGGAACGTGTTTTTGACCGCGATTTCCCCGTGTTTTTCCATTGGAACAGCGTCGTTTTGCACCCACTTCATGTGCGCGAACATCTAGGGACTACAAAAGCTGGGGAAGGAGGAGAGAAAGAGATAAGTAGAAGGCAGGGAGGTTAACCAGAATAACGCCCGGTTGGCTACCCTACACCGGGGGAATGGGGAAGGGGGAAACAAAGTTAACAGGGAGAGAGAGAGAGGAGGGAAGAGTGCGCTCAATGTTATCGGTGGCACGATGCTTTATTGATCCGCGGCGCAGTGCGCTACGTACGCGAAGGAGCAGGGCGTGAGCTTTCACTTTTTACCCCGGAGATAAGAAACTGCGAGACGCATGGCTGATAAAGCTTCGAATGGGTAGGGAACCGAGCTCCTACGCTCTTGTTCGCGGCAAGCACTTCCGCGAAGGCTTTGTGTATGGTCTAGGAGTGCTAGGAGCGCCAATCTTCGACGAGTAGCAGACGACGTTAGAATCGCAAAAAATTATCCATGACGCACTCTGGGCAGCCAATCAATAGCTCGCTTTACTGGCGTCACATGGCAACCTCACATCGCTTGCCCATGGGCGGCTAAAAACTCGGCGGAGTGGCGTGCTGCGATTGGTAGCAATGTACATATTTAAAACCTCATAATAAATTACGCGCTTTATGCGGAATGCTTAAATGCGTCACTTAATAATCAGAAGGGCCAACCCTAACGACTAAATACGTTTGTACTAAATCGTAAAAATCATTTCAGGGCTCCTTTAAGAGCTGCGCTCTAAAACGTTGGCGGTAGTGAGTTTGAACCTACGACTTAACGCTCAGAAGCCGAGTGTCTTATTAAATGGGCTAAACATCCACACTTGCAGGTGAATATCATCATCAGCCAATTTTTTTGTATGACCACTGCAGGGTGGAGGCCTCTGCCTGCGATCTCCAATTACCCCTTCCGGCGCCAACTGATTCCCACTTGAGCCGGCAAATTGCCTAATTTCATCAGCCCACCTAGTTTTCTGCCATCATCCACTGCGTTTGCCTTCTCTTGGGACCCATTCTGTAACTCTAGTGGTCCACCTGTTATCCATCCTACGCATTACATGGCCTGCCCAGCTCCATTTTTTCTCTTATTCTTCTCGAACATGGCGCATCCTGCCTGCATAGCCAACCATTATAATAAGTAATATCATACAAGTACCTAGGTGTCCATACAGCCAACAACATTTCTTCGGATAAACACATTAACTATATCAAATCTACAGCTAACCATACACTAGGTTACCTCCGTAGAAACGTTCTCGCACTACCATCCTTCGCTAAACTACTTTTATACACTACATACGTTCTCCCACAGCTTCAATAAGCGTCAGCATTTTGGGACTCCCACCAAGTTACACTAACCTAAAGCATCGAGGCAATACAAAACCGCGCCGCCCGTTTTATCTTATCTAATTACCGCAGAGCATCCAACTTCCTTGACTTGCCGCTCGTAGGAAATATTCTCGCCTATGTCTTTACCATAAGATTTACTATCATAACCCATATCAGTTTTATTGCCGATACATGCCCCACCTTTTATATCAGCGCGCCTCGGCGACTGTCAGAAGGTTCACGTTCTCAAAAATACTGCAGTTACTCATTCATTGTGCTTTTCGCCTAAGACTGCAAGAGCTTCGAGCCAGTTTGCTGGGTCTATAGCGGGAATCTCCACAACCCCATAGGTTTTAAAAACGTCTTGTTAATAGTTGACTAGCTCGTCTTTAGCCATTGTTTAAGTGAATTCTCTTTATTATTGTATTTCTGCATGTTGTCTTATATATTTGTCGTATATGTTATTGTAATTCTGTGCTTACTTTCTCATGTATTGCTGCTATATTGTTTAACCCATGTTCCTTTCTCAATGATTCCTTGCCTATTATCAGGTTGATAGATTCATGTACGATTGCCCCTCCCCTCCGTAATGTACTGTGTACCCTAAGGCTAGAAATAAAGAAATAAAAAAATAAACAAATAGACAGAATATTTGTTATCCCCGTTTTCTCTCTGATCCACACCGCTCTCTTCCTGTCTCTTAACGTTATTGCTAATATTTTTCGTTTCATTGCTCCTTCCACGGTCCTTAACTTGATCTCGAGCTTCATTGTCAGCTCCCAAGTTTCTGCCCCGTATATTAGCACCAGTAGAATGCAGTAATTGTACGCCTTTCTTTTTAATGATAGCGGTAAGCTCCCAGTCGGGGTCTGGATATACCTGCCGTATACACTCCAGGTGAATATATCTCAACCATACTAATGGGTTGTGCGGGCAGTACAAAACAAAAAGTCAAAAGAAAACAGTTCCTATGAAAGCTTCCTTGAAGAATTTTCTGATGGTGGAATACAACGAACCTCTAGGACCACACGCAGAGCCAACATGGAGCATTGTAGACATTAGGAAAAATTCGATCTTGCTAAAATACAGTGCCAGACGCACCCGATCACTGATCCGTTTCGGTGACCGCGGGATGCACCTTCATTGTCGTGTTCTTTCACAGACCGAAGGGACAGCGACCTCTGATGGCTCATGGGCTTCGCGTCACGCTATACAGACAGATAAGTGCTCAAGGAATTGATAAGGTTGATAAGGGTGGGTTGAAGTCCATAAGGTTAATAAGGGCAGCTAAAAGTACGATCAAGTATGATAAGGTTGATAAGAACAGATATGCGTTGACAGGGACCGAGTCAATTGCGATAAGTTTGATAACGACCGATAAGGGCTGATAAGGGTCGGATCGAGTCCGAGCCTCATCGAGTCCCCTTACCCAATGCCCTTTCTTCGAGTCTGTCAGGCATTTTCCAAAATAAAAGATTGATAAGGGTCGGATTGAGTCCAATAAGCTTGATAACGACCGATAAAGGTCGATAAAGGATTTACTGGCCGCATCAAGTTTGATAAGATTGATCATGACCCCGGGCTGCATGAAAATCAGCAAATCACACAATGCTTACGTATATTTAGACAAATCAAGTGGAGTTTCTGAATAACGTTTTTTTGGCCCACCAGATGTTCGTAGACTGGGGAAAAGCTGAGTACTCGACAAACCAAAACATTTTTTACGACGAAGTGGAACGAGAAACGTTGTTTCCAAAGCGCCAGAACTAAGCACCCCTTTACCGACCATTTAAAAGTTGAGATCAGTTGTGAAACTTTGCCACTGCGACTAAAAGAGTTGCGCCGAAATAAACGCTCTCGCGAACTCCCATGTCACTGAGCGCAAATAAAGCTTTAGGGTCCCTTTAATTGCGTGCAGGCCGAAGAACCTCGTTTCGTACACTCTGCAAACAATGCGGACAGCATGCATTTAACTAAACTCTAGACCCGTTATACAAGGGAGAATGCGCGGCGACTTCGCACTGCCTAGCTTAACCTCGCGTCAAACAGTTAACAACTAGGCATTAAAAAAAATAAAAGCAAAGTTGAGTGCAGTATGGATTTTCTTCGCAGGGTTCCATTCGAAAGCCACAAAAGGCCGTGCCTCTGGAAACTCGGATGCTGCAGGGAGGGTGTGGGGCAGGGGGTATCACAGTCGGGACAAGAATGAGGACAAATGGCTTGAAAATAGTTTGGCTCGGTCTAGTAAGCATGCGCCACGCTATTGTTGTGGGAAAGAATTTATTGAGCGCCACCTACACTGAATAGTTCTCGCGAAACGCACACCTGCGAGACAGAAACGTGAACTACAATGCGTCAAGAAGGAGTCCATTAGCGGAGTTGTCCTGTTCTCAGGTGCAGAAAGCAGTTTAATGTGGTCCCCCCAAAAGTATTCTTTTTTTTTCTCATCACCACTACTGGTGGTGTGAGCTTCCACTCGGTCAAGCTTGCAGAGCCACCTTGTCCCTCGGACCACAGGTAACTAAAATTGCGCCGAAAGAGGTCAGAGTGATTCCATCCTGACGACTTTTATTTTTGGTTGGGTCAATTAGGTTAGAGACATGTTTTGTTCATTTCATGAGCATACAACTGCCATTTCTTGGCGTTTTCTTCCATGGCTATTTTCCTGTAACTAACTTCCGGTTTTTTTAATGTTGCTCTCCTCGATCGATAAAACCCAAAAACGGCTACCTTATTCATTGATTGTTTGATTTGTCATCTCAAAAGCTTTGGGCTACGTCAGGCACAGGGGTGTATAGCTGCACAATGATTTGTGTGCGTGTGCGCGTGCGCATGCGCGCGTGCATGTGTGTGTGTGTGTGTGTGCGTGTGTGTGTGTGCGTGTGTGTGTGCGTGTGTGTGTGTGTGTGTGCGTGTGCGTGCGTGTGCGTGCATGTGTGTGTGTGCGCGTGTGCGTGCGTGTGCGTGCGCGTGCGTGTGCGTGCGTGCGTGTGTGTGTGTGTGCGTGTGTGTGTGTGTGCGTGTGTGTGCGTGTGTGTGCGTGCGTGTGTGTGTGTGTGCGTGTGTGTGTGTGTGTGTGTGTGTGTGTGTGTGTGTGTGTGTGTGTGTGTGTGTGTGTGTGTGTGTGTGTCAGATGATGCCTTTTGAATTTCACCTACATCTAGGTAAACGGGGGTTACATTACAAATGCTACATTCCGACGCCATTGTCATTCGGTTGTCGTGGCTGGTCATTTAATCCGTGACTTCGTTCGCATAACTAGAACACCTCAATGAGGGATCCCACAGGGGAAAAAAATATAGGAATAGCTGAACCTTTCAAAGGCGGCGTCGGCTAAAGATGAGCGACAACGAGATTATAAAATTAGTAGATAAAAGATTTACATTACTTAGGATATGTAACGCACCAAAGCGGCTCTCTCTGGTTATGAGACACGCTGCAGTTTATGTGGCGAGGAGATGGAACGGTTTCGAACTTTTCAAACCACCTGGGGCTCTTTACCATGTGCCCACACAGGCACATTCAATATCTGTATATATACATATATATACAGTAAAAGCTCGTTAATTCGAACCGCAAGGGGAAGCCGCTTCAGTTCGAATTAACGAAAGTTCGAACTAATGAAAGTGAAGGACAGCAACAGTACACTGCGATTTGGAAGCAGTAGGGCATGTCAGAAATTTGGCGTGTCAGAAAGTGATGGCATGTGCCGCGGGCACACGCCATCTTCAAGTCGAAGCTCTGGGTCCGACTGTGCCACACCAGCGATGTCCAGCGAAACGAACGTTAGCCGAGGCTTAACACTATCAATGATTCGCGACGGCCGATACCTCCTAAGCTGAAAACAGAGGTGCATAACCGATGAAGACTGCCGAGACAAAGACGCTGAACATGTGAAGGTGGCGAAGGCCCTGATTCGTTGGTTCTTGATTGCAAGCGCAGCTGCGACGTACTTGATTCGCTGTGTTTCGGTGCTTGCCGTGCCATCTCCGCACAACATTAGCAGCTGTACAAGATTTGCAAAGCCTCCGAGATTCGCAACGGGCAAGAAGTCTTGGAGGTTACGTAGAACGGAGAGGCGGCAGCCGCCACTGCCTTCTGGCTGACCCCGCGCCTTGTGTGTAGGCAGTAGGCGCTTTTCTCTGGCCGTGTGCCAGGTGAGTGTAGTTCGAATTATCCGTGAGGCAACCTTCTCGCGTTCGAATTAACGGACTTTTTTATACATACACTTCTGTGGAGCTTGGCCGGACCAAATCGTACAGTTCGAATTATCCATAAATTCGAATTATAGAAGTTGGAATTAACGAGCTTTCACTGTATATATATATATATATATATATATATATATATATATATATAAATATATATATATATATATATATATATATATATATATATATATATATATATATATATATATATGCTATATACCACGTGCTCGGCAGAAGAACGCTGTACCCATTGAGTCACCGTGGCGTGGGATGAGTGAATACATTATACTGCGCCATCTGTTGGATGCGAAATAATTCAATTGTGGGCAGTTATTCTGCGAGTTGACAGCGTACATAACTGCACTACTTCTTGAGTGATCAAGCTCATTAGCGGCATTTTCTTTTATTTCTTCATTTTCTTTTTCTTTCGCAAAAAGACAAAAAAGAAAACGGTAGTTGGAACAAGAACGTGGAACGCGATGCTATATGAATCGAATGCGTTTCTCTCCAATTCTGGCGTCGGCTGTTTCAGAGAGGCGTACTGCATCACCTCCTAGATATAACTATAGGTGACGTTATTCTGTGCATATATCCGTTTCCTTATTTATTTGCAAGTTACTCATTTCCTTATTTATTTAATTTTGCACCGATGGTGTAGATGTAGGCTCAGCTTCATTCACTTACGTTTTTGTTTGTTTTACTGTACGAGTGCAGCCTAATAAAGGAAAAAAGAGACATCCACCAAACGTAGCTAAGTGCTACAAAGGAAAACCAACAGGGTTACTCCAAAGAAAAGCCTCGAAGTTAAAGAAAAATTCGTCCGGCCCGGGACTCGAACCCGGGACCACCGCCTTCCCGGGGCAGCCGGTCTACATTCCGAATTAACCAGGCAGCTAGCAGGAGGCAGGGCGAAGTCGAATTTATCAATATGTGGAAGCGGAGAGTGCAGCCTGTTTTCATGACCCGTTCACGCGTCGTTTCTATACACATATGCGACACTTGAACGTCTCCTTAGAGCTACTAACAGTAAGTGCCTTATATCTTAATGGTTCTCGGTGAATTTAATCGTTCATAGCGGCAACTGTACAGACGTTTTCGCGATGAGTTCGTAAACAGCTCTGAATTCTTTCAGTACAACAGGCTGTCAAGCGCTTAACTCTTTTATCTATTGCTTTGTATATAGGAAAAATGACATTTATCCTGTGTCAGTACAATGTAAATCCGTGCCCATACTGGCCACGGAACCAATGACGGTGCTTAAGCATTTAAGAATTCCCCACTCTTGCAAACCAATGTCATCAGCTTTCAGGTCTAAGCGAGAGGTCATTATTCGTCAGCGAACAAATTCGCGTTCGAGGCTATTAAACTCAGCAGCATCTACTTATAGCTCCACAGAAGAGAGGTCTGCTATAGGCGGCACTATTAATAACATATGGGCTCTCATGACCCCGAACGTCATCGATCATCGATCAGACGCACGCGGCGTTGCTCTGAAGCGAAACAGAATTGCGGCCAAATAAGCACTTTGTGAACAAGATGAACAACATTTTCCGTTCAGAGCATCGCGATCGTTTCTTCGCAGGTTGAACTTAAGCGCACTTGTCTAGCTTACGCAGTTGTCTAGCCTTCAAATTATCTTTAAAAAAATCTCGTTTGATTTGTGGAGTTTGGCAACGCTCTCGTGTGGTCACCGTCGGAAGCTTTTCCTGGTGTAACGAAGAAAGTCCCCGAAACTGCCTCCTCAGGAAAAGAATTAACAGTGCTACCGAATCATTTGATGCGGAGAAATACAATGGGACAGAAACTCCGTTTGCTGCAGTTCCAGGCACGCGTTACCTAACGTAGAAAGACGCTGCTGCTGGTGCTGCTGCTGTGCAGTTGCAGTTGGTTTCTTATAGCGTGCTGAGTTGCACCATGCTACCTCCGCACATTGTTAGAACAGGACTCAATAACGTAGTGCTCAACCCTAAACTTGAAATCGCTTTCGATGATTCTATTCCGAGAGAAATCGCCAATTTTTTTTAGTGATCGCAAAACTGCGCGCACAGCCCGCGTGATCTGATAATATGTGCATGTATTTCGGAGGCGGCTACACGCCATCACTGGCAGTGGACGAATACGGCGTTGTTGTCTTCGCGTAGAAGGCCACGGCTGGTTTGCGTAGTGTGATGAAAATCACCAAAGCCATTATCATCATTTTGTTCCTTTAGAAAACAGCGTTGTCATCTGCGAGAAACTGATTCTGTCGGCGTAAACAATTTCAGAGACGGACGACTTAGACGTCCGTTGGTTTGATTCGTTTCAAAGCGACATCTTTCTTTTACTACTAGACGCCGTTTAAATGGCTGGACCTGTCCAAGCATCAAAACACTGAAACCAGCGCGGACCACATCGACCCGTAGGCGACAACGAAGGCTGGCACGCACAACTGACACTACGTGAAGACCTCATACAGCGTTTTGTCGTCGTTCACAATGCACTACACTTTCGCTATCCTACAGAAATGACAGGCGAACGTTGCACGCAAAAAAAGAAGAAAAAAACTCGTCAGAGATTCCGCAACACATCACAAGCCGCTGGGTATACCGTTTCTAATGGAATAACCATAACTACCGAGGAACATAATACCTCAACATGTGCATGTATTTCGTCATGCCCTATGATGCGACTGAACATCACCTTCCCAGTGCGCTTCGACACGTCAATATGTCAGAGCACTGAGGGGCCTTATGTCATTAACCAATGCAGATAAACAAAAAAAAGTGTCTCCACCAGCATATCTCAGCAGCTCTATCGGGAAGCTATCATTTGACCTTGAAGAGCTTCCTCCGACACGTTCCCTTTATTTCTTTTTGTGGCATTCTTCCCCTCGCATTAATTTCTTGCTGAGCTCAGGACTGATTCTCGTGTCTTGAACAACTTTAGGGAAACATAGTGTAATGGGCAAAATGTGGCCTGCAGCATTTCTGTTCACTTTCTGGATGAGTTAGAAGCTTTCAACTCACCCTTGGTTTGTGAAACTGCTTCGCGGCTGCGAATAAAACATCGTAGGGGGACGGTAGGTAAGTGGCTGGGCTCCCTCTCTTCAATATCGACGTGACGTTCTGTTGTCTCAACGCAACGTTACTAAGCACCGTGGCACCCAGAGCAAACAACGGAGCAGTCGTTGAACTAGAGGTCTCCGATCCGGGAAACGTTTTTGTTTTAATTTCGGGGCCAATAGACGGCAACAGCGTGTCGAGGGACAATACTGTTTCCCTTCCCGTGTCGCGTAATACAATTCCCACGATACGCGAGAAGTAAAACGGAGAAGCCGTAATCGCTTACGAGGTTTCTTCTGTGCCAAGATACATACCGCAGAGACTCGCGTAAAGGCTGCACGTTTGTTCTGCCATCCTGACGATTTGCGGCTATTCCACAGAGGCGAGTCATTTCGGTCCAATTTTTCTTACCGTGTATATTCCACGCATTGTCTTTTTTTTTTAGCAAACGAGCGTGCCACATTGTTTTGATAATGTCCATAATAGGCAGATGTTGAAGTGCACCAGGCTGCGCACAAGAAGTTGAAAAAAGAAAAGCAGACATGGCAACCCTCCGCCTACAACTGAAAAGGGCTATCGAGCGCGAAATTACATAAGTAAAACACTTCCTCGTACACACTCAGCAGAGCGTAACTTACAAAACAAACGAAAAACCAGGCAACTGCTAATTATTATTGTATACGCGAGAGTAGCAATGTGCGTGTGTGCTGGTGCGCGTGAAGAACTGCCTATTAAGACTATGAACCAAGTATAGTTTGACTCGTCATCTTGTTTTCAAAATTCATGCAACTGTTCGCACATGCAACGCCAAGCTCCTGGTGCATTTAAATTCCCACTACTGCCACTACCATCGCTGCTCTGGCTGTTTTCGGCAAATAAATACAGTTGCCCTACGTTACTTTCACATCGTTTGGTATATACGTCGCTGGGTTAAGAGCTTTTCACATCAACTCCTCAAGACACCGCAAGATAGGCGCGTACGGTCGAAGAACAGGCCCGCTTTCTGTTCCTTTATTTCGAATTTTGAGCTGCTAAGTCGGGAAGTGCGGCTCTTGAACGATCGAGTGTATACGGTATGACCTTCCAGCAACAGTTCTGTTACCACGCACGAAACTACATACGTGTGCACGTATTTAACTCGATAAGCTTCCTTCAGGTATTTCTCGGCGATAATAACTTCTCCATAGACAACCTATAGGAAGTTGAATTTGTACGTCAATCTTCTGTTCGCTATCATAAGGAAAACGTTCCTCTAGTTACGATTCTCTGTAACTGTGTCGAGATAATCTGTGTCGAGATAATCCTTCTTGTCGAGATAATCGCTTGCCTATCAGCCTGGGCCACCGGCCACGCTGTCTCAATAGAATATGCGCCTATTCCAATGGGATATACGACGCTCGTGGTAGCAAAATTTTAATGTGGGCGGAATGAGAAGAGCACAATTACACTCCCACTTACGTGCATATTAATCGCTTTTTCCCCAAATTGTGTAACGTAAAACTACAACATGAATGCTTTGGAGAACAGCGACATATTTTGTTTTTAAATGCAGGTTAAAAAATACAAATTCCGTATGCTTTTCATCTTTCACAGGAATTAAAAATATTAAGCAAACTTCTGCTCTGAAACTTATCCTCTGAAAAAGGGATTTCCCCGGGTTGAGGTTAAGATTCAGCGATACCAGTTTTCGGCTCTTCACTGAGTTCGTCAGTTAAACTTTGAGTGGAGGCTTTTACTTCGGGATGTTCAGTCCGGAGAAATCAGAGTGCATAAATCTCTTTCCTCAGTGTTCACTGCAGTGATTTCGATGACGTATTGTTGGAGCAAAATTATGCGGATGTATTGTTACGGGGAGATTGTTTATTAGCAAAGAGTGGCAAGATGCCGCAGCCTTGCAGCCAAGGCAACAGGCAGCAGCAGCACAGCGCAACCACCAGAATCATTGTCGACTTTGTGGATGCTGAATGCACCCGCGACAATACCTTAACGAAAGGACCCGGAAGCATCGAAAATAATACTCAAGTGCCCAAACTTAATAGGCGAGCGCGGCTCGTCCAAGTGATATTGCGTCTGTGTACTAACGCTCAGTGTGTCCTTTTGTGTTTTTTCTGTTTTTATATATTATTTTATTGAATTTACTGGCAGATTTGTATTTAATTGCAAACGCATTTTATATTATATCGTGGAAAAAAACACAAGCGCCATGCTATTTAAAAATGGTATTTACGCAACATGATCTGTGCTCAGCAAAGGTTGAGTCTTCGCCACGCCAGTGGTGTCTGCTGTCGCCTGCAGCTATCCTGTTGCAATACCACGTCATGTTCTCAACCTTTGGATAATGAACGACGTATTGGTTGTGGAAAAACCCGCTACACAATAATAGCCAGTATTTCCTATTTCGACCGAGTAAATCCCTTAGTCACGCCAGCAAACCAGGAGAAGTTGTGACTTAAACGAGTGTGGCTCGTCTATGGCCATACAGGAACAAGGGTGCTCATTCGATTTCAGTTCTGGCTTGATAGTTCACGGGTCAATGGAACCGCCTCGCTCTAAATTACTCCCTTGCCGACCCACTACGTCATAGCCTCTAGGGGTTACGTTTTTAGCAATTCAAGGGCCTTTATAATGCAGAGTGTGTGGAAGCGCAATGAGGTTTGTCTGGTGAGCGCCGTGGTTGCTCAGTGGCTATGGTGTCGGACTGCTGAGCCCGAGGTCACGAGATCGAGTCCCGGCCGCGGTGGCTGCATTTCGATGGGGGCGGAAACACCCGCGTACTTAGATTTAGGTGCACGTTAAAGAACGAAAGACCAGGAACGTTTCCTTACTATGTTCACAAAATGTATCAGGGCCGGCTTAACGTGCTCCTTAATCGTGGCGCACCGAAGGCGTTTCATTGTGACGCTATCACAGTAGGGCGCCGCGTTCGGGATTTGAACCCTCGACTTCTTCCTTAGCAGTGCTTACGACATAGTTACTAAGCCAGTACAGTGTATTTGTTCCCCTCCGTTGCCTATAGTACATGAAAAATCTATATCTAAAATAATATTTATTTGTGGAAATTCTAATGTCGTATCCACGACGGGCAACTAATGCAGAAAGCATGCTCATCATTATCAGAAGCAAGTACGCCATACGAGGCTCTTCTACGAATACTGAGTTAAAAGAACACTTTCGTATGTACATGAATAATTTGAAATACCGTCTTCTTACGTGTGATACGGTGGCGTCATTGTACATTAGATCAATGTCACTGATTACACCCTTGGTTTGAGTGCTTGCTCGCGCTCTGCGTCATATCGCAGCATGATGTTGTAATGCCTTTACGTGTGCGATAACTTCAACAACTACGTTCTTATTCACAGTGCGATTGAGTGGGTAAATTCAATAAGAATAGATGATGCTTGCAATGGTTCTGTTGTTCACAGAAAGCTTATATACAGCGCTACATTGATGCGCCAAAATATTATTATTGTCATATTTATTAACAGAAGGCTGCCGGCGCTTGTCACTCTCTCTATTTTTAATTTGCTTTTGCACAAGTATAACTGCTTTTGCCTTTTCATTCCTTCAACGCATATACGTGTGTACGATTCAAATAAAAAGAGTGTCTGTATCTACGGCCTCCGTAATACCCAGCATGATATGTACCTCTTCTTTGCTAGCTGGTTGCAAAGTGTTCGGTGCATTAGGCTATCGAGTTGAAATTAAAAGTGTTTCACGGTTCTTGCGTTACGAGGACGTTTGCTATTCTCTTTGCAAGGAGTGCCTCATCATGCTGTGGATTCGAACCCGCCCTCTTGTTTTAAGCAGCCGATTCAAGAAGTTCGCGAAAACCAGTGCCCGCTGTTTCACAACAGTAACCACGCGCTTTGCATTCCACGCTGAAGAGCACACTTACATATACTGATACACAGGTACGCTGTCCGAAACGCTCGCAATAGGAACGATTCAGTGAATGCGAGTGTCGATGAGCTTCATTATGCGGGGCTTCTTAGGGGACTAATTACGCACTCTAATTAATCTCTTTCGGCTCGCCGGCCGACAAAGATACTCTTCGGTGAGGCGCCCAGTACTCCGAGGGGTAGGTTATTGATTCATGGCAATCCCTTTGCGTCGAGAAATTAAACAACGGCTTCCATTAGCAGCGGCAACCGAGAGGGCCGTAATTGAAAACACTCCCTGCGTCGCTTTGTGTGCTCCTCGTTGTTTGAGTCTGTTGCGAGGCAAACACGTATATGTCTAAAAAACGGGAGCATTGTATCGCTGGACGGGTTCCTGGGTTCGCTGATGAGTTAGTCTGCTCTGTGTTAGAAAGAAGAGTTTACACTGTTGCTGGCTATGTACTGCAACAGTGCAACAAAAGATTTCTTTGCAAATGACAGCGACAACATTAAATGTGTCCTAGCGGAGTAAGAAAGACAGTAATTTTGCGTTCACTCTCGTACTATCGCGGGCTGTGAATTGCCAGCTACCTGCTTTCTGCCAGTTAACTAAGCAGGGGCCCTCCAAATATTGCGATTGAGTCCAAAATTTTTAAACTTGCCACATAGCAAAAGCATGAAAATGCAGTCTTGAAATTTAGAAGCACGGAAACTTGGGTGAGTTTGTATGACTGCATCCTATAGCTGCGCAGTGAGAAAAAATAATGAGCACTCAAGACAAAGTACACTCGAAAGGATTCGTGGTCCTGTGCTGTCTTTACCTGGTGTCCTCGATTTACCTTTAGCTTTACAACTATAACAGGAAGTGTTTCAATACCAAGTATATACAGGTGAATAGAAAGGCAGCTAGCTATTGAAGGAGCCATAAGGATGAATCTTCAACTTATCATTGTTTTTTACTAAAATGAAGCTCCAAGACCTTGGAAACCTAGAAAAACATGCCGACAACCTCAAATCACTGTATTAGCTTTTCTATACCAACCAATTTTACTTTCATTGCTCAGGAAGGGTATGTGTCATGACATGACATCTCAGAATGTGATCACGTGGGCGCTGAACGTCGAGTAGTTTTTGATACTCGCTCAGGCTTCCTCTGTGTAGTCTGCTATGCTGCTACGCATGGTTGCGTAATGAGTACAGCAGCGTAGCAAACCACGGGACAAGCAGGGGGGAGTGTCAAAACTCCAAGACGTTGTGCTCCAGCGGGATCATCTTTATTGCGCAGGAAACTCAAAAAATTTAATAAAATTGTTGTATTTTACGTACCGATATAGCGATACAATTATGAGGCACAGCATATACAGTGCGGGACTCCGGATTAACTTGAATTTCCCTGGAATTCTTCACCGCGCGCCTAAATTTAACTACGTGAGCGTTCTTTGGATATCGCCCTCATCCAAATACGGGCCGCCGAAGGGGAAATCGAACCCGCGATCTGCAACTAAGCAGGTCACGGTTTGGTTCACGGCCGCGCGGCGGAAGGCCTACTGGCATTGTTGCAGCCGAATTGTGCTCGGCAAACAACGAGAATGCCTTCTATCGATAATTAAAACCAGTGTGTCCCCCATGTCAACCGACGTGATCATACAATTGCGCGGGGAACACGTGTTCCTCTTGTTATATATGAGAAGCAGCTTGCACAACCGACAGGCATCAAAGTTTCTTATTGTGCGCAAGGAAAACAAATGTAGAGGTGCATTACTGAAATAATACCTTCAGAGCCAACGCCTCGCTCAACAGTGTCTTTCAATGTTGGTTCATGAAACCACCAGTAGTTCCGTAGACGTCGTTCGCCACACGCTGTCCTCACTGGTGTTAATGATTGCAAGCGAATCCGAAACAGTTGAAAATAACGCGATTCAATTTACAGTAGGCCAGCTAGGTCGCATATCTGAGAAGGCATTGACGGGACGACTGTGCCTTGAAGCCTCTTACACTTCCACTCCTGCGCGTATTTCTACAACTTGCTCCGAACCGCTATCGATTCTCTTTCCGCAAGTTCTCGGCATAACGGCAACATGCGACGGGGCAGCCGTACATCTAGAAATGTTCCGTGTCTTCCTAGAAAGCAAGATGCGTAGAAGGCGGACTTTTCGATACGACTTTCACCTTCTGTAAAAGGCTGGTGTGAGAAGTCGCTTGTATCTAGCACGCAACTGTGCCTGTGCTAATTGTAATCTGTTGGCGCTTACGGAGAGAGATTTTGTCGGCTAGTGAAACTGCTTACCGCTTTCACCGGCTACGCGCAGTGACTGAAAAGGGTGCCGGCTAGTTACCGTGGTTAGCAGAAGCTTAACCAACTACGGCCTGGAAGCAGCTGGTGTGGCAAACACCTTGTTTCCAGGCATAGAGCGCGCTGATTACTAAAGTACATATAGCGATTCCCATCTACAGGCGTGCCCTTGGGACATAGCGACGTCGGTGTTTCTGATACTCCAAGCTTTGCATGAGGAGAAAACATAAAATGAAGTTACGTCGCAGTGGATAAAGTATATAAGGAGCTCTTATTGGTTACTCGGCATCTTATATTTTTACCTCACAATTCATCCATCAGTGTACGGCAGCAAATAACTTTTTTCGGACCTTGTTGGATTTTTGCCCTTTTTTTACCTTTCTTTCTTAACGGATACGGTCAATATACCGTTCACATACTTTGCATTCCTTCCGTATAATTTCTACAGAATTTGTATATCTCCCATACACATTTCGTATAATTTTCCTAAAAGTCCAACAGAAAACGTGAACTTATTGGAGCTAATACTGAATGTTTCAGCATGTGTTTATTTTTCTCCTTAGTGGGACTTTCTTCTAAGGGGTTGGGTAGTGACAATAAGGACACATCAAGCGCGCAATCACGTCGGGCAAAATAGAAGATACTTTATTTACTTGATAATTACTTCCACAACCTGCCATGAAACATAAGAACATAACGTGAAACATCGCTCATATTCGGAAGAATATTCTCGTAGCAGGACAGTAAAAAGCACCGTTTATGCTGCCCTTCCCCACACTTATTTTTCACCTTTCATGAAACGGCTACTCACGCTTGAATGAAGTTCACGGATGACATCCCTAATTGGTCCTTTTCTTCTAACAACTAATTCTGTCCCGGCCACCAACAATTGTACGCTCATGTTGTTATTCTCGTGCGTTGGCAGTAGAACGTGAACTTTCATTCTTTGCAATAGGACATTTTAGGACCATTCCACTAATCAATACAAGAAAACATAAAAGGGTATCATTCATCCAATTACATGGTTTTTGTTAATGTGGGGCTGCAGTTGCAAAACTTCTTGTTCGTAAGGGCACTTTCGAATCGAGAGGGCTAACCTCCCTGCCTCTCCTTCCTCCCTTCTCTCTCTCTCTGTGTGCTCGGTAGCCTTCGTCAATGGTATGTCAAGCATGAGGAATGGCTGGAATTTGTTCTTAGAAACAAGAACGAAATGTTTTTTGAGGACGCAGGTGTTGGTGGTGTAAACACCGGAAGACTTCTGTATTGTAATAGCGATTCACCATTGGCTCTTATGTGGTGAGTCCAGCTTCATGCCCTAATAAAAGTAGTGGTATGTGTAATGTCATCCTAACGTATTCCTTTTCATGTCCAGAATAAGGTCTCCACACAGGAACTCGTCATGTCATACTATGCCTCACAATGGTGCTCCTGTGCAGACATCTGTTCTTTCCATTGCAGAGGAAAGGCTAGAATGATATATTTTTTTTTTCTAATTCGACAAGTCATAAACTTCAAACATAGTTTGAAGAGAGAGAAAAAAGTGCTCCTCCCATTCCGCTCGACCGTTCTTCAAAGAATTGTGCGGTAGGCCATAACGTTGCCGCAGACTGCTTCCACAATCTTAAACTTTCTGAAACCAGGAAAAAAAACAATGAATATTTGCCGCCCAGTATTTTCGATACCTGTGGCTTACCAGAACCACAAGATTGAGACGACGCTTCTGAGTAGCGTGGACAAAACTTATTTTCCCATATTGAAGTTCACCACTAAAGCATTGCGATCAATTTCTTTATTGTTGAGAATTCCTCTAGTGCTTGCTGATCATCACAAGTTATCTTCAAACGTGGAGCTTCACACTACATTTTTTACCATTCCGATGTATTTCTCTTGCTGTGATGGTTCTAATTTGACTTATTATAGCGGTTCGACGCATTTCCTAAGCGAAATTGTTATACTTCGTGGCACAGCCATGTGGACTTCTCTTTTTCATTGATCCACCTCCCTGCGCCACAGGGAATCTCAATACTGTAACTCAATTTGGGTCTCCTAAATTATTCATGAGCACAGATTAATGGTCGCGTATGAAATGCAAGAAAAGAGACGCCATCTGTATAGCTTCACGCAGAGATAACCGACTCCTGTGAGACACAAATTAGGCTGGCGTAATGGGGTAGCCAGCAATACATTTCAGTGAGGGGGGGGGGAGGGTGGATGTTCACACTTGCCCTTCGCAAGGGGCGGGGGTAGGCAGGCGTTGTCGGGTGTCGTTTTTAGCCGAGTATACCTCTGGTGCAGTGAAATTTCAAGAAAAAGAAGAAAGGTGGGGGTGAAAGCTGTACCCGGTACCCTTACCTTGGTGACGAACCTGCTTTCGCGTTTACCGCGCGCTCTGTCTTTTACATCAAAGTTCATTGCTTTATAATATATATTATAGCGTAACGCTTCTTGTCATAAGCACTTAAGATATCTTGAATTGGCCCAGTTTAGAGAATTTTGGGCTCATTTCGCTGTCGTGCATTCCACTCTAAACTCTAAAAAAAAAGATTCGGCACACTGAACTGTACAAGAAGGCAGTGTGCCTGTCTGGTGTGTCTATGTGTGTGCGCGCGTGTGCGTGCGTGTATGTGCACGCGTGTGCGTGTGCGCGTGCTTAGATGTATGCGTAAGCGTACTCGAATAACCGGTTATTTATTATAGACCTCGATGCTTGCCGTGAAGAATCGGTGCGAATGAAATAAAGCACTGAACCTGCTGGAGTGTTTACAGAATGCGTAAATGGTGGAACACCATTTAAGAATGCATGAATGAGGTGCTGCCACTGGTGGAGCTGCACCTCATTGATTGTCAGCGATATATGCGCGCACATCGCAATGACTCATGAACTTCAAATGCGACACTGAACCGACGTATGAAAGGATTGACGGAATGTACAGATAACGCCAGCTGCATAGTAAAGATCTGCTCCGAATATGGCGAATAGAGGGCAGAAGGCTGAAAATTTGTATTAAACATAGACTTAAGAATGAATTCTATACAGCAGCCAATAGTGTTCACAGACGTTCGCTAATCCCCAGAGCGAATTCTTGTTTCAAGTTGTGCTAGCTGAATCATTTTGGTCGGCAGCAGATTACCCCAGCGAAAAATTATGTCTCATATTCTGTTAAATAATCTTTCCAATCACAAATTTATTATGGTTTATGATAAACTCGGTTGGTGACGGCTTCTCATGGCCACACATGGAGCGGAGCACCTGTTTAAATGCTAAGTCGTTTATTTGCTAACAAATTTTCTACAATGCCGATCAATAATATGAGATTCTGCCATCTGAAATTACCCGTCGTCCAAGCCAGCGCGATCACCACGCCCGGAATGAACCGCAGGGCACAGTGACGTCAAGGTTACGCGATATGCAAAACAGAAACCTCAAGGGTAATCCACGCGCGCTTGCCCACCTGAAAATCGGCAACACGGGGCGTTCGTGCCACACCCGGTCTCTACTATAGTTGCTTGCGGATATAGCCGTATCTGTGCTTTTAAGCTTACGCTCCCTAAGCATGCCTTCGATTTGTACAGAATGAACTGGTCAGCATCTGCAACTGCAGCAGTAGAATGCAGCTTCGATTTCTTTAAAAGAGCCGTCAACAAAGAGCAAGCTAGACATAAGCTTTTCGAGGAATTTCGAGCGGCGCAAATCGCTTGAATGCGTCGTAGCGTGGCAGCGGATATACGGGGGTTTTGTGTGGCATGTATTTGGTAGCCATCGCGATCGGAAATGGCACCGTAAACGTGGCCACGTGTGGCCCCTCTTTCTGATTGCCTTCGTGGAGACATCTGCAGGAACAAGCGTACACTTCGACAACTCTCTGTCACCACGTTTCTTTCGACAAGGCGTACTCACGATCATGCCCCAAAACGTTCCGGGGCTCGCATAACCCGAGATTCGGGTAGGTACTATGAAGCTCTTCTTACGACATCCCTGGGAAATGGGGATCTCGAAAACCAATCCCCGTTGAAATAGGCTACGGCATCGGCTGTGCCGCCGGAATCGCAAAACGAAGTCTGCTTGTTCGTTCCCAGCGACGTAACCAATCCAGTGAGCTTATTAGTTTAGACAGCAGGAGGACTCCCATCGGAATGTCATTGCAATATGTGCAGTATACAACATCGCACTTGCTTTAATTAATTCAGTAAATTATGGGATCTTAAGAGCCAACACCACGATCTGATTATGAGGCACGCCATAGTGGGGGACTCCGGAATAATTTGCACCACCTGGGGTTCTTTAACGTGCACCTAAATCTAAGTACACTGGTGTTTTCGCATTTTGCCCCCGTCGAAATGCTGCAGCCGTGGCTGGACCCACGACCTCGTGCTTAGCAGCCCAACACCATAACCGCTAAACAACCATGACAGGTAGAACTACGTAGGTTCATATCCCACCTGCGGCGAGTTCTGTTTTCAGCGTTTCAATTAGTTATCATGACTTTCATTCAGTTGAGAACCACAGATGATTCCCCTATTACTTCCCTGGGGTCATGGTTTGTTGAGTTCTTATAATATAGCCGCATACATACATACATATATATATATATATATATATATATATATATATATATATATATATATATATATATATATATAAACGAGAAAAAAGGAGGTTAACCGAGGGGCCCGATTTTTATTAGTCATATCATGGAAAGCCAACAAACACCGATACCAAGGACAACATTGGGGAAAATTACTTGTGCTTAACAAATCGAATGAAGAAACGATAAATTAATGGAAATTAAAGCGAATGAAAAAAGAACTTGCCGCAGGTGGGAACCGAACCCACAACCTTCGCATTTCGCGTGCGATGCTCTACCAATTGAGCTACCGCGGCGCTGTTTCCCCATCCACTTTCTTGGGTATTTATGTGTACTAGTAGAACCCTGGGAGTGTTAGAGCCAGCGCCACCACTCACAGACCTTGGCGGCGGACGTGGAACGTCCTTGTTACCGCATGCGTCACGAGAACGTGGTCTTTTTGGGTGACGGCAACTGGTCAATAAACCCACATATGCTTCCTGAAGGACTCAATGTTGCCGGATTCGAAACCCTCGTTATGTAATAAACGAGAAGAAAGGGGGTTAACCCAGGGGCCCGATTTTTATTAGTCATATCATGAGAAGCCAACAAACACTGACACCAAGGACAACATAGGGGAAATTACTTGTGTTTAATAAATGGAATGAAGAAACGATAAATTAATGGAAATTAAAGTGGATGAAAAAACAACTTGCCGCAGGTGGGAACAAAGCGACTAGACACGGCGCGAGTAAGGGGAGGTAAGTCCCAGCGGGACTGACTTGATAGTGCTCACCTCGTGGTCTCCCCTCCTCCTGCTCAGTCCGTGCTAAGCCTGCACTGCTACAATGACTAAGCTATACCTGCTCGCTCGACTTTCCATCGGAATGGCCTGTTCTGCTGTCCACATTGGAGTAAACAGAAATATCTACGGCTACAACTGCCATCTAGCCTTTCCCGCGGCGAAGCAACCTTGTTGTGTCGCTTGTGGCTGGGAGTGGCGTTTACGAACGCACACTCCTACCGTATGGGAATGGCCGAGAGCCCGATGTGCGACTCCTGTGGGTGCGAGAAGACCATCGAGCACCTATTGTGTACCTGCCCTCGCTACGATGTCCAACGCCTCTCTCTGCGGGCAACTTTACGCAGACTGGACTCGAGACCTTTCACCGAGTCAAAGATACTCGGACCATGGCCACACCCGTCACTGGCTCCAAAAGCGATTCGTGCACTAGTGCAGTACTTGAAGTGCACGGGCTTAACAGACCGTTTATAGTGTCCTTGTGTATGGTGTCCCTCCCACACGTACTCAGTGTTTACTCTCTCCCTTTCTTTCGCTTTCTATTCCCCTTTCCCCCATCCCCAGTGTAGGGTAGCAAACCGGATGCTGTTCTGATTGACCTCCCTGCCTTTCCTACCCTTGTTTTTTCTCTCTCTCTCTCTCTCCTAAATTCACAGCTACACATGAAGCAATGCACATTAACCCCTTGTACAAAAAGAAAAATAAAAAACTGACGATCTCATCACAAGATATGAAGTTGGAGTGTAAGTAAGCCTCTAGCAAAGTTTAAAACTATCGTTGCTAATTTCCGCTCAGTTCCGGAAGGATAACCCGGGGTCCCCAACTATGCATTCCATTACAGAGACTGGCTTTTCGCCTACAGCGATATCTGTGTTTCTCAAAGCTCTCCTTCAAGAGTAAGCGCGGGCGCAGAAAGAAATCGCATTAAAAACGAAGCAAGATAGTGTTGAAGATGAAATGAGGCTAGTTGAAGGTAACATGAAGACAAAGGAATGAAATGGCGCAGGCCTTTGTGCTTAGAGTAGATAATCAATATAACTGCAACCAAAGTTCCAAGAGAAAGGAGCCGCAGTACAGGAATACCGAGAAATGGATAATGAGAAATAGAGAAATGGATAAATGCCGTCAAAGGAGTAATTGGAGATTACTGGGAGAGGAACTTGCCGTTGCAGCGGCCACAAAATAGGGTCATTATGATGATGATCATGATGATTCGGTCGCCATTCTATAGCTTAGCTGAATATCAATTTTCTTAATCCCTGGAACTCAAACATCCGTTCACTAAGTAGACTAATTCGGTAAAAGCATGGGCCCACTCAAACAAGCAGTAAAAAAAGGAAGGTGGTGAGGATTAGATCCACAAACACGAGTGGTGAACCTGATAACAGGAGGAAAGGAATCGCACTAGCCACAAGACCGCAAGCAAAGCGGTATCAAACCACACAGTGGAGGCGCTGCGGTATCGAAGGTGAAGAACAGCCGTAAATCAGATGAACGGGTAGAGGAAATAAATGAGTCGGCAGAAAACGGTGCAAGACAGAGCGCAAGTCATTGCTGCCAGCATATGATAGGAGGACAGCGACCGAGGGATAACAGAATTAATGATGATAATACGCTGACATTGCTTACTGTATGAAATATGGCGCCCGTGTTGGGAGGCACGGTTGTTTGGAGAGTAATTTTCGTTTCGTGAACCGTATGGTCAAGTGCCGAGGGGAGGGGGCAGGCGCTGAGGGCAACATTAAGGCTGAGCGATTTCAAGGATTTGGAGGCTTATTCGAGGAAATCAGACGTGATTACCGGCAGCTGACAGAAGACGATCAAACTAAGCGAGAACGTTCCCAACCCTTCTTCCATTCATTTAGACCGTGCCCGAGTATACGGATTGCATTAGCGCAAGGAAGCCGAGAAAAAACGCACCCGAAGAAAAAAGAAACAAAGAAAACGAAGCAGGAGCATAGAAGCCTTCTTTCTTTCTTTTTTATGTTGTCATTCTTGTGGGTCTAGAGTGCTCTCAAGCAATGGGAAGTGTGCAAGGAATTGCCCTGACGTAAAACGGCAATCAAGACAGCGCTAGCTTAGCAGCTCTTGGTTGTTCAAGTGTTAGAAGGAGTTTAATAGTCCTAAGTTACTTGGAAGGCGGCGGTCTGACACAGAAATTTCCGTGGGCACATCGTCCCAGCGCCGCTTCTTTCTTCTGCCGCATGAGGTCTGTTAAGCTCAATTCAATGCGACGGGTAAATTCGACTTGATCAACGGAATTTGGATAGCAGGCGGGATAAACTCTTTCTTTTGTTGATGCTGTTTCCACTCCGTGACACAGCATGATAATCAATGTACACAGCTGTTAGTCAGCGCAGTGTCTGCGCACCCGTCTTTCTGCCCTGCTTTTAAATGCATAAGCATTTTTATGTCGACCCAACGAGAAATTTGTCCGTCACGTAAGGCAATGAATAGCTCATACAAGCAAGCAAAAAATGAAATGGCTCAAACCCACGTAAGGCAAAGCTTACGAGCGCTCTGCAAAGTGAAGCGACCAGTGCATAAACTTATTGAAATCACCCCCACAGCACACAGAACGGCGTACGTTTCAATAACTAACAAGCTGAAAACAAGCTTCCAAACCATCAGCAAAACATTGCATACCCCCCTCAGCAGTGTAGTGGTGGTTTTACAACAGCTGCGCAAAACTGACCTTAATTCACCTTCCCACCAAAGGTCGCGGGTTCAACTCCCACAAAAGGTAGATGATTCGAGTGCCCTAATTTACTGTGGCTATTTAGTTTCACCCTAATTACCTCTAAAGGCGGTGGGTTTGAGTAGCGTAATGAACGCTATCCTAATCAAACCTGCCTTATGATGTTCGCTATGGAACATGATAAGCAAAATACCGATGAGGATTGATGAGGCTTTATACTGGTCGGATGAAGTTCCATAACAATGATAATGACACCGAGTTACGTGGAGATAAGCGAGCGGCACAATGCTTACGCATACTTACACAACTACGAGCAGAGTTCCTGCATGAATTCTTTTCTATGAGCCACTAACGCTCCTCTCACTCGGTTCACTTTCCGCATACGCCACTAGGTGCTCCGCCTAGCGTTTTGAAGGCTAAGCTAATAGCTTGAGAGTAAAAGCAGCGCAATAGGAATGGCAGCACAAGAAAGGAAGAAATGTCCTGTGTGCTTCTATGTCTCGTGTTGTCGTTCATTTGGCGCTGCTCTTACTATGAAGATTGACCATCTGCCCCAGTCATTGCAAGCTGAAGCTTCGAGGGTGTTTTAGACACAGCCATCCTCGTAGATGGCGTGGAGTCCGGCGTGCACCTGCAGCATGGGTCATTCGTTCCTGCTTAACTGCCAGCTTTCAACACAGAATGATCCTCATCGGTCGGCGTGCTGCAGCTTTTCTCCTTTTTTGAGGAATGGGCAGCGCCTTCCTTATCATCCAGTCCCTGTTATGGTACGTCCACACTAGCGACAAAAACGCGCGCGACACAACGCGCGCGGCGAGCGGTGCTGTCGCGCGCGGCAAGATTCACGAAAAGCGGCAGCAACGCGCGGCAAACGCGCGAATGGGTGCGAGACCCATTTTTCGCGGCAGACGCGAAACGTCCACCAATCAGAAGCGAGCCGCTTTACGAGCCGCGCTGTTGTGGCGCCACCTGTCGCATAAGCAAAGAATCATAATCTATGGGCTCTGAGACTGAACAGTGACACGCGCGCCGTAAAATCTCAGAGGCCATTTCCAGTCAAGGGGGCTGTTTTTGTTAAGCCTTACCACACCGCCACTCAGGCGTCGACGAAGAATTCGCCTCGCAATGGAGGCGTTTTTGGAAACCGTTCGCGGATATGCGTACCTCTATGATAAATCGAGCGTCGGACAAGGAGCTGCGCGCCAACCGCTGGCACATTATGGACAGCAGTTTGGCATGACAGGTGAGTAATTGGTGAAGGTGGGGAAGCAGAGTGCGCGCCTGGCCCTCAGTGTCCCTGTACCGCACCCAAAACTTTCTCGTCCGCTGTCTGGCACGTCGGCGTCGCACAAGTAAATAACAAACAAGTATTATAGTGTTCACAGTCACCAGTAGCTCCTCGTCCGTATCCGACATGCCTGAGTGTGGCCGGCAGTGGCGCAAAAAAACACAGACACTTCCGATGGAAGACGAAATGGGCAGAACGGAGAGCGCGTTGTCGCGAGAAGTATCGAATGGAACGAGACAACGCGGCACTCCACGGGCCGCTGCCGCGTGCCGCAAAACGCGACTGTGGACTTGCCCGCACGCGTCTGCCGCGCGGTCGCTTGTCGCGTGCGGCGTGTCGCGCGCGTTTTTGTCGCTAGTGTGGGCGTACCATTACACGGTCCAGTGCTTAAATCCCAATATTCCCGGCATTTGTCCAGACTATCACGGTGGCCTAGTACCTATGCACCGCACCTGTGTGCATTCGGTGTGACACTAATCGTCACGTGACGATGGCCATCAATGAACCCACAGGAGAAGAGCGGGCAGAGGCTGTGAACGTCCGTAAAACAAGTACACAACGAAAAAAATACAATAAATGGAGCATTATAGACTCGTAAAGGAAATGTTTCCGTACGAGAGCACAACGCACTGCCGCGTTAGCTCAAGCGGCTGACGCCATAGTCCACACTAAGGGCGTGAACATCCGATGCGGGCGTTTTTTCGTAACTCTTCCGTAGCCGTCGGCATCGAGATCAGCGTAACTTCGAGTTTACGTCGTGAAGAAGTCGCAACGCAGCCCTAATCCTCCCGGCGGTCTAATACCACGCCCGACGCGCCCAAGCCTATACAATCTCCGGGCCCCGCCTGCCTATCTATGCTGCTCTCCAGACGCCCAAATCCCTCGTGTACACTTTTCCGAATCAATCGACGCCGCTTGGTAGAACCGCCATTTCTCCCTATCTCCCACAGTTTCTCTCCGCGCATTCTTTATTGCTCTCTTTTTTGTTGCTCGACATTTGTTGCATGCGGGCCTGCACCATTCGCGAGCGAGTCTGCAATTTATGGACGAGGTCGAAGTCGGAGCTAAGCGTTGATCAAGAACCCGTCACAGTGTTGCAGTGGATCGTGCTTCGAATTTTCCTAGGTGCGATCATGCAAAAGTTTTGACGTTAAGCACGCTGCAGGAGGAGATGCAAAGACAGAAAGCCGTTTTACATTTAGCGACACTCTCAGTCGGAGTGAATTTGTATTCCTGGAAGATGCCAACACACGTGAATGCGATATAAAGAAAGCCATCACCATGATGGCGCAGTGGCTGTGGATTCATGCTGCCTAGCTCGAGGCCACGGGTTGAATACCGACAGGGGCAGTTATTTCATTGCTGCGTCTTTGGCGCAACAAATGTGCTCACACTCACTCGCACACTTTCGCGCACGCGAGCTACGCAATGTGAAGCACGCGGCATTCATCTCATAGAGCTAGTTTGCATTGGCATATCAGAAGTGTACGTGCGATTGTGGCCTGATACCGTAGACTCGTGCAAGTTCGTTCTGTCTACGTTATTCTTGTTCAGCGGCTAGGGTGCCTCAACTTGCTCCTCTCAGTTTACTTGACGTTGGTTATTCAGAAGTTGGTTACTTATTCTTAACTAATTATGGTTAAGCAAAATACAAAAAAAGACAGGGTGACACGCTACACACAAAAGTGAGCAACATGCACTCTGGCTAAAGTTAACTGAAGTGCTCTGCATTGACTCGTGTAAGGGCCGCAACCGTGCAAGGGTGGCACCGCTAACTGGGCAGCCCTAGAACTACGGAGAACAAGTGCCAGCGCAGAAGCAATCGCGTTCGGTGCACCTCAATGCCGAACTCGTACATCGACGATATTTCGCGCGCTGCTTACTTCTGCGTACCACTCTACTGGATTGCGAGAGCCATCTAGTATGGGTATATATCATATATAGCCATCTAGTAGAGGCCCTTAGACAGGACCGAGCCAAATGGTTCGGTCACTTGTAAGGGCCGGACCTCGTAAAATTTTCAAAAAAGAAAAGGTGCGGCTCTTAAGGCATGAGAGGTGCACGTGTACAAGCTGTTTCATGCACAAGCAATTTGACGTAATGAATGCACATCAGCATAAGATTTTTCGAAGCTTGAAGGAAGAAAGAAATGTCGTGTATCGCGTTATGAGGCAGCGTCCTTAGTTCTGTATTCTTTCTTTTTCAGCTGCTCTGGCGTGAGGTGCTCTGGTGCGCTGTGTTGCAGCTAAATGACAATACAGAAACAATTGTACCAAGCATGCTTGGCGACACTCCTAACGAAGAGCAATGAATATTTCTTTTAATAGCGTACAGCCTGCTTAATTGTCCGCCATTAGGAACAGCCTGATTTCTACTCAGAAGTTTAACCATCTTCAATAAAAGAATAACGAAAAACACTAGGAGGAAACAAAAAGAAACGAGCCTAGTTCATGAGAACAGCTCAACGTTCACTTCGACCACTGCTGCGATAATGCTCGCGTGTTTCACCCCAGTTTTTCGCAACAACCGCCGCCAGCTGTCTAAAGGGTTTTGAAGAAAGCAACGAAGGAATCTCAGTTGAAGAACACATGCCATTTTCTGTAGCGAACAATACATTTGATGCGAGACTCTTTATTGCGGGCATTAAATTTGTGCATTGTGCTCGAATTCAAGTTTCCTCGGGGTATTCAGCTGTGCAACTTCAGCGAAACATAGTTGCAAAATTTCGGCTATTACTGCACAGAAATATTTTACTGTGCCTCCTTTTTTTTGACAGAGGTGTGTACCTGTGTGATGTTCTTGTTTCGAGATTATTTTTCCTTGTGAGCTCTTGAATACCTAAGTGCAACATAAATGATATCGCAAGATATTCGGTTGGACCAGATGTGCGAAACGAGTGACATTACATTGTGCGAGCAAGAGAATTCGAACTCCAGTACGTCAGACACACCGTGGGTTTCCAAATATATTCTGGTATGCATGAAGTCATGACTAAAAGAAAAAAAACAAAAATAGCATTCAGATCGCAAACTGGCACGCAGCTCGACATCACGAAACTGAAACTGTTGTTTTGATATTTTTATGTAGCAAAGACACATTTGTTCATGCGAATCAGTTTTAGCACTCCAGCCCTGGAAACAACTATCTCGCTTCCAATGTAGTTTATTTCATTATTTTTGTACCATGTTCTTACCTTTATGCGACTTAAGGTTTCTTCACTCTAACGAAGAACTTAAGCGGCGAGGAATAGACAGGCTTCCGTTCAATACAAGCACGTAAGTGTACGTCTGATGTTATATTAGTCGAACCTCAATAACAAAAGTAACAACCCTAAGTATCAGTTGCTGTCAGATGAGGTTTTACTGATAAAGGCATTACTGTTTCACCGTGTTATGAAGTATAAAGTTTGCAACTTACGCAACCGCTGGCGTCAAGCGGTGTATTATGACGATATCCTCTTACCATACTCAGTTGTTGGTCAATAGATAAAACTACGAAGACACTTGAGAGTGATCTACCGAAGAGCAAACACAGGTATCCAGACTTGATATTGATGATGATTATGCTTTATTGGCATCCCCTTCGAAACGGGGTGGTGATAAATAACCCGCTAGCCTTCTTCAGTTAAGAAGATCCAGCTACATGCAGCATGCAACTTCTACATGCAACGGCTACATGTCGAGACACCTGGTGAAATATAACGGAAGTGCAATGCAAAGTTTGTACGTATCGACGCTACGCGGTGCGCATGTCACATCGCACGACAAATGGCACAATACAATTCTAATAATGATGATGACGATTTAATGGCATTCCCTTTAAAACGGGGCGGTGACAAGCAGTCACCGAGCCTGGCTGAATTAATCAGGTGTGCGGTACTTGTTTATCATCTCAGCAATATTTATACATCTGCATAACCTTCTTTCTCTTCGTCAAGACTCTTTACCTTGTATCGCTACCTATGGAAGTTCTACATGGCGTGCCACCTGGTTTTAGAATATGCAACGGCAACGCAAAAGGCACACGTATAGACGCTACGCGGAGCGCATCTCACATATAAAGACAAGCGGCACGGCGCAATGCTAATGATGAAGTTGATGATGATAATTTAATGGCATCCCCTTTGAAACGTGGCGGTTACATAGTCACCGAGCCAGCTCGTTTCAATCAAGTACACATTATATGTATTTTTTAGCGTTCTTTTTTACATCTCCTTAAACTTGTTTTTCTTCCTCAACCCTTCTCTAACAACCTCGTACCACGCCATCACTGGCACGAAAAGTGATTCATGCACATGAACACTACTTGAAGTGCACCGGCTTAAGAGACCGTTTATAATGTCCCTGTGCGTAGTGTCCCTCCCACACGCACTCAGTGCTTACTCTCTCCCTTTTCCTCTTTCTATTTCCCTTTCCCCACCCCCAGTGTAGGGCAGCAAACCTAGTGCTCGTCTGGTCGTCTGGTGCCGCTACCTGTGCCACTGCTACATGCCGTTATACATGGTTTAGTAATATGCAACTGAAATGCAAAGTGTAGTAGTATCGAAGCTATGCGGCGCGCGTGCCGCATAGCTGCCGCATAGCTTCGACGCGTTTGGGGGCATTTTCCCGCTGCATGATAGCAAGCGCTGCGTGACTCAGTGGTGGAGTAGCTGCCTTTAGGGCCGCAGGCCGGGGTCCAATCCCGGAGAGACGTGGGGTTTTTTTTCTCATTCACGGCCATAGCTGCTACGCACACCAGACATCGACGGCAACCGCGGCGGCGAGCACCATTGCCAACCGAAACGACTATTGGAGGGAGCCCAGAACTGGCTTACGCTGTTAAACATCCCTGTGACATCAAGTCTGATACTGGCGCATGCCCTGAGAAAAGAATACGGATATATTGGTGTGTGTTCGATGTTCTAACCGAGTATGCCTTACACATACGTACTCTTCAAAGGCGCTTTGGCCTTTGAATCATACGTATCTGCAAGGATTCCTCGGTTAGCACTAAGATCAAGTTCGTATGCTCCCCACGTTTTCCACATCCTTCTCCTTGAACCAAATGTTGCAATTATGTAGCAGTATTTGTTTATTTATTTATTTATTTTTATATATATTTTACCTGAAGATACTGCAGCCCTCGAAGGGTTATTGCAGGAGTAAGCACAAGTATAAAGTAGAGTGGAAACAAGTTTGTAACAGGAAATTAGAATTTATACTGAAAACAAAATTGAGAAAATGGTATTACACTGTGTTTCGAACGACTCCGGCGACAAATTGACAGGTGTAGAATTCCATAGTTCGATGGTGCGTACGGAAAAACAGAGTTGTGTTTAAACGTGTTAGTGCGAGCAGAAAGTGGTTTCACGTTAAGTTGGTGAATACTGCGATTTGAAGACTGTTTAGCAAAGGACAAGTACTCACAATTTCCAAATGGTTGCAGCCCGTCATTACACTTAGCCTAGCCCTAATTAAAAGCAACCGAGTAAATTCGGTGAGTAGCATACTTTCTTTCAAGCCATATATATGAAATTTTTCTGGGTTTATTTCTTAAATGATATCTGTTTTCAAGTATAAGTATTTTTGTCCTATTTATTTCTCCTGTCTTTCTTTTCCGCGCTTCGACGCTTCTTTGCAGTTATGATTCGTTTTTTTTATAATCCATCGATTTATTGAACTGCATGTTGTTCGTTGCCGTTGTTCTGTACGTTTATTTTCACATTGAACCGAATCTGTTCTCCTGTCCGCTGCTTGGTGATCAATGCTGCCTCGTCGACGCTAAGTGCTCGTCAGTGCATGCGTGCGTGCATGTGTGTTTGTTTGTTTGTTTCTTTGTGCATTATTTGCTTATACCCTCCCGTTATTTCACTTCTTCATTGGCATTCAAATGTCGCGGAAAATCATGGCCACCTTTGGCGGTGTCATCAACTAAACAAAAAAATTGAACAGGGTTTCACCCTGCAGGCCCGCACGGTAAAGTTCGCGGTTGTGGTGTGCTCGAAATTTATTACCGTTCAGTCTGAGTAGTAATAAACGTCGTACAACTCGGAAAGACGCCCGTTATACATCTAGGTGCAATATAAGGCTGCATTAGCAGAGTGTTCAAGCTAACCTCTGCCATCGTCACCTTGGACAGCCGCCAGCTTGAATGCACCAGCCGGGTGTACGCCCTATGAAGATTACCTTGCACACACGCAAAGCTGCCAGATGGTCCGGCGATTGTGGCAAAGCGATCGGCAGTTCTGTTGCGAAGCTTTTTATGTGCCTTTGTTGCCCTTATGTTACCTACATCTGCTTACGCCTGTGTGAGTCGACCGCCATCACAGCAGTCTCGGCTGGGGCTGTTTCGGCGATCACTTGTCACCGTAAAACTTGCTGCACGAAGGGTTGTGCCATATACAGAGATACTCAATAAGCTTCATCGACAGGTGCTAAGCAGTGGCGCTTCGACGCAGGGGTGTATGTTGCATAACGCTCGGCGGGCGTGACACCTTTACGACGGGGCTTTGTGCACTCCTGCTACCTTGCTGGCTTACAGGTCGCAGTTCAAGTGAAAAAGATTAGAGTAGAGAGGCAGTTTACAGTGAATGTCAGGAGAAAATAGCTTTTTATGTCTCCGCAGGCATGACGCAAGTAGAGCTGCGAATCGCCTTTCATCATTTCTGCCCTCCGGGGGAGAGCAACTTCAATTCGAAGGTCGCTGGCGACGTTGTATAGGGAGCCACTCTATAGGCGTCGCAGCTTCGGCACTTCGATGTCGCAGGATGGGCAGCTGGGCACTTACGGGGTGCTCCAGATCGTACGAGAGCTCGTGACGTAATATCTAGCGGCGTTCAGTTGCTATGCGCGAGGGCTATATGCAGTACTGCTGGCGCAAGGTGAGGAGAGCGCTGTTCTAGTTAGTAAGCTTATCTGCACGCTGCCGGCTGCTCTTGGCTTAACCACGTTGAGTGCATTTGTAGGCTCTATAACTCGCGCAAGTCCACTAGCTGCGCGGGGAAGTCAGTGACGAAGCGCGTGGCTTTTCGTATTTACTGGACGTGGAGTGCCCAACTGCAGCGCGCTTATAGAGGGACATCTGGGATGGAGCTCCAGTGAGAAAGAAAAAAAAACGCATCCTTGATAAAAGAAACAGCGTTGAACGCGGTAACCAAATCAAAATAACACGACAGGAGAACTCTTTGTCCTTTCGTCCTCTTTTTCTTTGCACCCTTATTTCCCCAATTGTACGTGTGCCAGAACGCGCCCGACCTTTTCTGCGCATTCGCTTTGAAGTGAAGTATTTCAACAACAGCATACTTGTGTTCGTCCATGGTGATGCGCCAACTCTACATTCGATTGGATTTATACTTATATGCATGGTGTTTGCGCGTTTTTGGAGTGTATGTTATGTGTGCGCGTAGTATGCCTCTTGCACTCTATCCGACTGTGATAGGCTATTGTACCGGCCACAATTAGTATAAGCGCGACTGAAGTGCAATGAGACAGTATTTTGTGCTTATTATTTTAGACAGCGAAGTGAACCAAGAGATGGAGCACATCCATTTTCGTTTTCATTATGCAAGTAGCTGAACTCGTGACTACCTCAAGCATTCGCTGAGATAATTGGTGCTTTGGGGCTTCTCAGGAGACCATATAGAGGGTGTCCCACGTAGCTTGAGGGAAACATTAAAAATATACAAATTCCACGTAACTGGGCAAAACCAAGGTAATGTTGTTTGCCGTCGCTTGGACACATTGAGATGTTTCTTTTTTTCATTCTACCTGATTCAATAAGTCCTATATAATTATTTAACTTGCATTACAATTAAATGAAAAGCGTCGATGACAAAATTGTAGCGCAACATGAAAAACTACCGCCGATAGAGCTTTCTGTTGGTCAATACGTGCTGCATAAAAGTGTTTTTCCGAACGTGAAAGAAGCCCGCGAATGCACACAAATGCATCGAGCGGCCGGTCACACGCCAATTTTGCGTGTCTTTCTGGGCTTCTTTCACGCTTGAAAAAACACTTTTATGTAGCACGTATTGAGCAACAGAAAGCTTTATCGGTAGTTTTTCATGTTGCTCTACAATTTTGTCATTGATACTTTTATTCTAGTCATATTTGAGAAGTTGGTTCATTGGACGGAATAAAGAAAGATAGCTCAAATATCTCCAAACGACGGCAAACAACATTACCTTGGGAGGCAACGTTATAGGTTCACATTGTTATTGTTTCATATTTACTCCCTGTTTGAGAACATACATATTTTGAGGCATGTAAATTAATAAAAAATAAACGCCTCAGCAAACGACAGACGGAACGAAACCATGTGACTGAGAACACTATCGAACCTTAGGGGATAGGCAGCAGGAAGGCAATTACACGAGTCACCATTTCAGCCGACAATGGAACGAAAATTTCAAGACAGGCTCAGGAAGTCTCGTTGACCTTAGCGATTGGTTACAACGAACAGGAACTTGGCGCCGTCGCGAACGGGAAACTCAAACTAAGAATCAGCGAGATTGAGGAAAAAGAGCTGGTGAGAATAGCGCGAACAGAGGGGGGTCTCGGTTGACAAGCAAGGAGCGCGCCGCCTAACAGGAAATATCGCACAGGTAAATGCTGCACTGGTTCCGCGCATTGTGCTGAAATTACACACGGTCTTTTCATTGCAAGACCAATTCCTTGGAATAGGTTTTGCTCGCCAGGCAGCGGAAGCTGGTATGCAGTCCTCAAATGTAGAAGGAAACGAAGAACGATTTAAGTAGAAGGGGCTGCTGGAAGTACAGGCTGCTCACCCCCCCAAGAAAAGCGCAGTACACCTTCCATCTTCTGCCTTCTGCCTGTTGAATATTGAATGTTAACACCTCCCTCGAGTCTTCAACTTTAGTGCATGTAGAGAGATGATAAATTAGAAATCATTGTTGTGCGGTGTTCATTGACATATGAGAATTTGTGAGCTTTTGAAGTACTGGTAATTGTTTATTAATTAAAATAGATAGATAAGTAAGGAAGAAGGAAGCGAAGAAAATTGCTATTGACTGCAGGAACTGTCCAGAGCAGTCTGCTCACATCTTAACACTTTTGAAGGGTGTGTAGGAAGACTTCAGGTACAAAATAATTGGACTTGCTTAAGATTCTTTATATGATCTTTATTTCTATATCTCCGATATAATTTAAGCATATAGCGAAATTATAAATCAAGAATTTGAATTTATTCAGTGAACCTCTTTCGCGTCTACAAAATTGAAATGCGCACCTCTATGTTAAAAACTGCTGCATATACGAAAACCCAACGTGCTGTTTCGGTTGCAGTATATCTTAAAAATGCCAAGCGATGTGCGAGAGTTTCTTGATGAAAATGAGCACTACCAATGATGCGTGCGACCATGCATATAGGGGCAGTGAAGAAACACCGAGACGGCTGTTGTTTAACACGGTAGTTATATTATTAAATTTGCGTAGCGTTGCTCCAAATAGACGCCTTTTCTTTCCAGAAACTTGGTGTAACACGTCCTGAAATGTTTGTTTTTCTTTTAAGACATAATTCCTGGAAATTTTGTCGCTGTGACAAAATACATTTCAGTAGCTTAACTGCAATATAAAACCAACGTTTGGTGGTTCAGAACGCGTAAATAGCTTCGGGAGACAGACAAACGGTCAATGGAGAGTTTTAGTATAGCGTAAAACCCTTGCGTTAGCGTTAGCGTGCGACGCAACGCTAACGCAAAGAAAGACTGCACTGCGCGGCACAAGGTAGTGTTTTAGAATAGCGGAACGGAGAAAAGCGTTAACGTTAACGCAAACAAATACAGCGCCATCTAGATGTAAAGACACAAAGTACTGGAAAGCCAAATCCACACAAAATGTCGAGCTCATCCAATGCCGAATCCGCAAGTGTGTCCCTAAGTCAAGCTTATCGAAAGCTACAGTCGCTGCGTTAATTACGCATGCAGGTGTTTGGTTTGATCGTTGTTTTGTCGAGAGTCGCAAAACATACCGATTAATCTTGGCATGCTGCGATCGAGTGTTCTGTGGGACCCATATTACGTGTCCTTTTTAAGTTGGGATGACATAGACACCCTCATGCTTCGGGAATGAGAGCGACCGCGCAGGTTCTACGTGTCCTCAAGATCCACTCAACGTCGAAGCTATACCGGAGGGGACGTTTCGCCGGTAATTTCTCTTCCAGAAAGCGGATTTCCCACTTCTTTCCAATTTTTTGCAACGGACGCCCACCTTGACGTCCATCCGAATGGGTTCAAGGCAAAAACCTCCTTCACGAGGTTCATATCGTCGTCGTTGGTAAAACGCACACGCATTGTGACCACAGCACCGACCACACTACTCTGTTTTGCCGCGGGAAACATGACATGCATCGGTTCCACATGCGGCTTTACACCAAGCGAACGAGCGAAATACACTTGGGCGCCATCTCGAGGCGGATACAGCAAACACATTTAGCAAACCCATAGAGTTGTTCTACTAACTCTATGAGCAAACCCTCTCGTTAAGCCTACTGCGCCGCTAATCGAGAACGTATATCGTAAACAACGCCCATTTGTCACCTGTGCACCGCTGCCGAAGCATCATCACACAAATCTAAGGCGAACACGAGCATTAGTGGGGAAGGATAGAGCCTAGCAGTGCAGGCAGACGGCTCGATAGATCCGAAGCGGGCTGCTCTCACTTCGACTGGCGCCGCCATCTTGCCGTACGTAAGGCTCCCCTTGCGTGCGTTAGCGTTCAACGCTAAATCCTGAAAATAGCGTACGTACGTAAGAGCTCCAGCAGCGTTTACGTATAGCGCATGCGCAGTGTGGTGCACGCAACGCTAACGCTAACGCTAACTCTTTGCGTTTGCTGCATTACGCTATACTAAAACTCTCTAATGAAGTCTATCTCGAGACCACTTTATGGCCACACGCTTCGGATGACAACGTCAGGAAGTTTCATAATCACAACGTTCGTGCATGTTGCTGGTTGCAAGCGTGTTCTGTTTCGTTACCGTTACTGCTTCCTGCTTGAAAATGCAGCAAGTCGTAGCTCAAACGACATTGCTTGTAAAGCGACGTACGTGAAAACGACCCAAAAAAGCAATCCAGGAAAGAAAATCAGGACTCGGAGCAATTTATTTTCATTCTTACGTTCTACCTGCCAAAACCGCGATCATCAACTGGTACTGTCATCTACGTCGTCTTGCGTAAGAGCTAACCCACTGTGAATAAAAGAATTACGTTGCCCAAGGGTGGGCTGCAGCTTCAGTCTCACAGAGCCCGATGCTAAAACCACTAGGCCACAAGCACGTGGTAACTTGTCTCGCACAAACACCACGTGTAGCTCCTTGACGCGAAGAGCACGTGCACCCGGTCTGGTTCAACTGAGCGGCGGAGACCACGTCCGCGTACCAGTTTCCGTTAGAAGCACGTGCTCTCCATGAGAACTCTTCGAGGTTTGTGCTTCGGGTTGGGCGGGCGAGGGGGGCGCTGATTGGCGTTTCTCCGCTACCTCGACCGACGGTTTCGAGGCGCGCTCCTCGCTGATGTCAGCTGCGGTTCTCTTATTGGGGCGCGCAATTTTGTCCTGCCGGCTTACCAAGATTGTATTAGATCGATTTCCACAATCAGCTGGATCTGCAATAATTTTGCCAAGAATCGCAGATATCCAGCTCCTCTGCTAAGCAAGCGCAATACCTCGTAACAGAAACTCTTGATTTTTTTTTTGCGATCGTAAGGCAAGGCAGAATCACTTCGGGGCCTTCTTGATACGCTCAGCGTTTAACAGTACCTTCGCTAATGTAGAGTAATCGAAGTCGTTCGTAGTGTAGTGCCAGCTGCGGCTGCAGCACAGAGTAATTTAATTAGGCTTGCTGCAATATGGCTCTTGAAATTTTACTGCAAAAGCCACGCGTAACAAAAACGCTGACGGTGGTGGTTCGAGAAGTTCCTCGAACAGTTTTGATACCAGAGGGTTGATATATGGGTTTCGGAAATTGGAAAGCGAATTAGTGGAAGGCAAAGTGCATACGACGCATACCTAATTTGTGAGCGATGTAGCTGGAGGAGGCAGGTTGTAACGAATTTAGGCAGAAGTCAAGACACGAATGTAATCGATACAGAGACTGATAACGAAAGTTTTGGGCTATAGCCTTCGGTGGCAAATGGTGCTCAGAAAAATATGACGCACCCCACTAATTTTTCTCGTGTTACAACCTTGTCATATATTTAGTTTTGTAACGTCAAAATTCTAACTTTTTATCTTTTCATAATTTAAAGGCATGGCTGCGACAGCGGGCTCGGGCAGACGGCGGTAGCTTTTAGCAGTATTATGTTTTTGCAGAAAGGGCCGGTAACGGTGCATTGTAAAACGCAACGAAGATTCACTGCCTTGGAAGTTAGACGTGAAAAAAATTATGCACAGAATACAACAAAATTAGAAACAAAAGCCAATTTGATGTAAAAATAGAGAATCCGTGTTCACATTTGGGCATCATTTCCCTCTATATGTATACGCTTGTCTTTTAGTCATTTGTACATCAAATCAGATAAAACATCATTTTCAGGACTCACGTGCACAGAGAAAGCGCCAGAAAAACAAACATTAAAGATAATACAGAGATATAGTGCAGATTCGCCTGCCTTGATTTGTGTAGATTATGGCTGTACACATTACGCGATCGTTGTAGCGGAGGAACTTGCGTTTTCTCTTCAAAGTATCTGTCGCCGTGACTGCCGAAGTCTATATTTCTCTGAATCTTGCGCAGTACTTGTTGTACGAAATAAAACGGGTAATCCCCCTTACTAACCGAAAGGCGCACACAAACACTTGTTGTCAGAACTGAAAGATGGCTGCAGTTTAGAGAGAAGCTATGATACAATGACCAACGATGTTCGAGCTATCCCAGTCACAAACAAAAACGTAGTCTAGCACGTGTTCGTCGACGAATGGCCGTTCAAGATACTCTGCGTTATCTCCATACGCAGACTGGAGAAGAACGTGCTGCGTTTCCGGAGCAGATAAGTGCGTTAGTTAAGTGAATGGCTCGTAGCGGAATCCACTGCGTCATATGTTATCTCTCTGCAGCTGTCTCTGTAACGGTGCCTCACTCTTTGAAGGAGCGACTCATCTAGTCGGTCATGCCGAAACAGAACCTAGGCTGCATACGTGGTGAAGCATATAAGCTGCCGTAGGTTCCGTAGGTTCTAGCGTGCTTGTACTACCTGCGCTTATGATCCTTTTGGCGCAACGATGTCGATGTTGCCGACATGTTATGATTCACTCTTATCACATATTGCTTGGACTTTCCTTAGTCTAGCTATTTTAGGAAATATAAATAACTCAATCAGCTAATTGGTATTCTAATTACAGAACATTCACAACTGTATTTTCATTCGTTAAATGCGTTTCTCTTTTTTTTTCAAATCTGTGAGTGCGCGTGCGTGTGATTTTGTAACTTTTTCTTATCTAACCTCTGTGCTTGCGCGTAGTGTCCTCGTTGGCGTAAAATGTAACAAATAAAGTAAATATGAAGTAGATCGAAATGTTTCACGATCCTACCTATGCAAATTAGACTGGTTCTCCGCGCAAAGCTGCGTGCCAGTCAACCAGTCGCATCAGGCGCTCATTATGCAGCGAACTTCACGTGCTTCTTTCGTTACACCTCTGAGTGCGAGGAACGTCGGTAATGCCGCGGGCAACTAACTCTTTGGACCGTTTTCGAGTAGTAAAACTTTTTTTGTAAGAAATTCCGTGCAGCGCGGTCGACACTGCCGCAGCTGTGGATCCAATGGAATCAATTGACGTTGGAGAGAAGCCTAACCACTGCATCACTCCTGCCCTCGTGTTTTATGTTTTGAGAGCGTGTCATTTTCTATACCTACCTTATATATAAACAGACCAACACACCGCCGATCAGACCAAAAAAATATCCAGACGCCACGTTTACGCTGGAGTTATGGCGTATGCCTGCAAGGAAAAAAAAGAGGCTGGGGTAAGAATTACATTACTTTCTATTGTCAGCTGTACTTTATACTACAAACGAGAGAGGCCTACCTAAGTTTACTGGCTGCTACAGTAAACTGCGAATGCAAGCGAGTTTTCAGAAGCAACGGTCGCTCATTTTTTTTTAACCCAGTTAAAATGCACGTGGACGTGTAACAATTGACAGTTCCGCTCTCGTAGTCGACGACTTGGTTCGCGTAGGAAAAGTTCGTCGAAAAGTTCACGACGGCAGTGTGTTTTTACGCAACCAAGCAGACGTCAAACGCACGCGGGCATATAAGGCGGCAGAATACAGCAAAGCTGCTTCCTCGCATGAACAATGAGTTTCTGATGCCTACTTCCAGCACCGCACGGAAGTATAGCGAGGCAACTGGAAAAACCACGCAGGCTTGCTGCCAGAAAAAGCGGTAACTTCGGCGCCGCTGTGAAGTCGAGCGTGCCGTGTGCATTATTGCGTAACCCGCGAACTCAACGCGCGTTGCGGCGCTCGCTTATCGTGACGAGGCGGGAAAAAAAAGGCGGGAAAAGACCACGTGGGATGAAATGGCGCGCTCATCGGAAAGCGTACGACACGTGATCTGCCTGTAAGCCTGCGCGAAGCGCTGTTGCTGGCGGGACTTGAGCTGTGCAACAGTTGTTTCTGGCTGGTTGGAGGCACGTTGGAGGCGCCGCGAGCGGCGTTGCTGATAAGAAGGTGTGCTACGCTTAGGGTATCTTAGTAGCATCAGCCCGTCAGTCTGTTGAAACCCTGTTTAACAACATCTTCAAACGCGGTTAACGTGATCTATATTTAGCGCACCCAACAAAGATTTGCACATAGTGCTTCATTTTATAAAGTCGCGCGCTCATTCGCGCAGTTGATTTTCTTTCGGTGAAAGGGTGGACAACTAATAAAAATTGATATCGTTATTTCTAAGCTCCTATGACAAGTTACACTTTTCTTACGCATCCCCTGCTTTCATCCCATGTTTGCTTTAATATGGTAATGATCATGGATACTTAGAAACACACATACACGCACACACACACACACACGCACGCACACACGCACGCACACCCACACACCACCAACAACAACAAGTTTCAACAAGTGCAACAAGTTTTAGTACCGTCGAGAGATTACTTCTTTCTTATAGCGTACGCATTTGCTGCTCTTAGTCGTCGCGTCGGGCTGCGTAATCGCATTGTTTTGGTTGGCACAAAAACACTGCCCTAACGCAGAACGACGTGCCAATTGAGTGCCGTAAACGCATGTCCAGCTAGAAAGACTGTGTGGTGCAGTGCGACGCGGGACAAGGGGCACCGGCAAAAACGAGGACAAGAGGATAACTAACTGGCCCAAATCGTCACCCTTCTAAGTCAGAAAGACGTAACCTTTGCACGCTTCAAGCATAAACTTGTTGCAACTCGACTGAAGCGTAATTTTTAGAGATGCGCCACACTGAGTTATTCTGATGGATTGACGTGAAGTTCCAGTTATCGCCAATGACGAAATTTTCAGAAGTCCCAGGCGATCCTGTGCCACGCCTTTGACTTTAAGTTTTCAACGTTGACGAGCGTCAAGCTTACGTGTGATGTAATGTGACAGTCTGCTGGCCACACTACGTATACATTCATAAGCCGACGGAAATGGGCCTCACGACGGAGAGTGTGCCTGAAACTGCGCGGATACTTCGCTGTCCGAAATCTACTGAATGTGAAGGCGACATGCTTTGCCATATCACCTTCTGGGGCCTTTTAATTAAATCTACTGAAAAATACAGTTGTAATGCGAAACCCCTCATTAAGAAAGTTGTATTGCGTACTGTTACTAACCGGAGTAGGAGTTTTATCTCTCATAGAGTTTTTGTCACGTTTACAGAACTTGGAGTCTATGCGAGAGCTCTCTGAAATAACGCAAGATATCTGATCGTAAACTATTTCTTGTCTAGCCTACATGGAAAGCATCTATCGATACACTTGAAACATACTAGAGATGTAGAATAATGTGCATCACGAAAAAGCGAAGCCACTACGTTTCGACATATTGACAGTGAAATTCAAGTCACAACCATCTAGCTTTCCATTCGTTTTACTAAACTCCTTTATATCGAAGCTCGTAGTATATGTCCACTAAAAGGTGTTTCAAGTGCTATTTGTCGTGTCTCTAGCAATTACATAATTTGGCGCACATAATTGGTCACACACCGCACAAAGAGCACAACCTTGGCATCGGAGTGCCATGTGGACAAATGGAATTTCGCGAGAAGGACCGGTTACCCTGGTAACTATCCTCCGAGCGGCTCGAACATATTTGGCGATGTCTGCACAATTACTGAGTACCTGCGAAGATTCCATACTAATGGAATGTAAATTTTGATAATGAATTCAATAGGCGCTGGTAAATGTGTACAGTTAGTGCAATGCCGCATTACGTTTGAGTATCTGTAACTCACAGAAATTTGAGTAGACAACGGCATAGGCAAGGCGCTTCTTCTGCGCAAACGACCTGAACTGATACGCAGCATGATTCTTTGGCGCTCACATAATGACTTCATGGAAAACGCGACGGTGCACAAGTTTACACGTGTCAGCGTATACCGCTGTTTGCACAATTCTTAATCACATGTTTAAAGCACGATACTCGAGTTACGAAGATCATTAAGATCACTGAGGAATTCCGAGAAGTCATTATAAAACAGAAGGATCAGAGACGTTTCTTTTACATCGAACTCTGAGCTGAAATTGTGATCCTCTTGTACATAGTTTCGGTGATGCCGTTGTTTCGAGAAAAAGAAGTTTTGTTTCGAATCTACGCTTTCAGAACTGCGCCAAGCAAACGCAAACAGTCTATTTCGGTATAACGTCATAATCTGTATCACTTGTATTTACAACACTCATTTCCAAGTGTTTTACGAGAAAGCTGCAACAAACAAAAGCACTGCATTGTGGCATAAAACATTTATTGCTGTTTTATCATAGCGTTTTGCTTCTGTGGAAGAGAGCGTTATGCAGATGAGCGTCCCGGTAATTGTTTGTGTGGTACTCAATGTTTTACTTGTTATAAAAAGCTCATAACCATGGTACACCCTACACCAAATAATTCTCTTATAAACATAGGAGACCATGAAGGTTCTCAGGTTGTATTTGTATATTCCCCCATGACATGGTACTACTGTCACATAAGGAAGTTATAGATATTGGGGACTCTTTGATGAAAGTTTGCGTTATGAAATCACACAGCATTCGATGAACTCTACATGATATCTCAAGGACATGTAGGAATTAGCGTAACTACTTCGGCAACGCTATCTAAGCGGGCTTCATTCTTATCAAAAAGGGTGCGACAGAGTCGTAATACACTCGCCTTTTTCCTGTTCTTTTCGACTTCGGCTAGTGAAATGTAGCCAATGACGTACTCATCTGCGGATGCTTCATACTTCGTTTTTGCTCATTTCTCATCGGTACACCTGTATTATCACTGTATTGCGCAAACGCGACTGCCATTAAACTGTGTCATGTAAAGTTGCTCAACAACGTACCCTGTTTTTCCGATTTGAGTGAGCGTGACATTTCGATATCGCATGTCAATTTTTACTGGAAAATGAGCTTCCCTAGGATTCAGAAGTCTGATAAGATCTTCTACGTACAAGATTTGTAGGAGGCAGCCAATTGTAAACTTCCGCAATATTTTGCTAATCTGCGTATTGCTACCGTTTGACACTTCATGTCACGCGAAGAAAGTCTTTATGCATCAAAATGGATTTCGCTGTTTCCACCCCACCTCTTTTACACAAGTCAAAGGTTTCGCAGCCAATAAAGGCTATCGTTCTTCTCGATTATAGTTTTTTTTTTGCCTGCGCATACTTTGCTGGCATTATTGTAATTAACATGAAGGGAGATCGGGGTGTTGCGTTTCCTGACATGCGTGGATGTTACCGCGGCATGTATCACATGGGTGGGTCGATAGCGTGCTCATGGCAGCCAGCCAACACCAAGGAGACGTGAACGATAGCGACTGACGCAACCGTTGCAACAAATTTCCAAACGAAACCCTACAAACCCGTTATTACGGGTGGTCAGTCATCCGCGACAGCTGCGATTGTCCCAAAGAGCACGCCTCTTTGCACATCTTGCGTTGGGCAGTCAAAACAAAAATCGAAACACTATCTACATCTTCAAAACTCGTGACCGTAATTCGCGTTGTCCCAGGGTGTCGCTACAAGAGCGGCACAAAGACTGTGTCCGCAGGACATGCTTCGCTTTGCACTGTTAACTTTGATCTCTACGTACATTTTCTCGCACGTTTGTGTAACATTTGCGCGGCAAAGACTTTACCTCTGACGTAGTGCAGACGGCTGCACCAGGGTAGTTCGTGAGGCATGAAATTTCATGCCCAGGCAAATGTGTGTGGTTATTGCTATGAGGGATACCAACATTTCCGACAACGTTGTTCCAGATCAATCTATTGCGCGTGTTATTTTTTCCAAACTGACTGCGAGTAGAATGGGGTGATTTTTTTTAGCTAGGAAGTGGTTTCTGGCAGGCTATTAGAGGAATGTACATCTCCTTTGTTAAGCACTGCAATGTTCAACATGATGTATTCCAAGGCAACGTGTTTCTCCTGACTGATGCACGTGGGTGATACTCTGCTAAATGTAATATGGCACTGAGTCATACATGTAGAAAACACCAGGAAACAAAGGAAACACCACAGTTGTTCATAGAAGGAAAGACTGTCAGACGGTAACACCAGCTTCCAAGGGTTAAAGTGCGGTAACCAAAGCCACCTGGGGATAACACGTTGGCAATTTTATCCACAGCTCCAAGCAATGCTGCCTTCAATTGTAGCACCAACAAGAGCGAGGGAAATCGGATTTGTTCACCCGATGAAATAATACGCGCTCAGATTCTTCCGTTTTTGTAAGTAGTTAATCAAGTCACATCGTGCATTGCGACTTTTAGCAAACTACTTGCAGAACCACGCCACTCTCGGAAACACCTAAAAAATTATACTTACAATGGCCGTCATAAAAGAAGTATGTAAACGGTAGTGATTCACAGGAAAAAATGAGGTTGCTCGCCATGCTTGCTTAGCTAATGAAAGCTGTGATCCCTGCAAGACTAGCTAAACTGTATAGCAACGGATTTAAGCGTTCGCTGGGACTCCTCCCGGATCCGATGCGAACCACATACGAAATCCCGGACGACAACATACCCTTTTATGCCTGCAAGAATCGGTATATATATCACCACAGTGCAAGTCACACATCAAAACAGCGTCGACGATGAAACCCCACGACATTCGCGAAAGCCAGGATAAGACCTTTTGTTGACCTCTCGTTGCAAGGACTGGGGCGAATGTACCTGCAAGTTGCCTACAATAAACGGCACGTGTGAAACACAGAACTACGCCGCAATGGCGGGGCAAGCAACTCATAAGCACCTGTTATTACACGAGAGCTAGAGTTACGAAGACCTTTGACTTCCTTGCTTCTGTTTTGGGCACCTCGCTAAAGCACACGAGGAGATCTTGGGCTGAGGTTCACTCAGATAATAACGGCTTAGTAAGTACGTGACCTGCTCTAGCAACAAGCATGACAGCCTTCGTTTCGCCGCGCTTCTTTCGGGCACGTGGGAGGATTAGGGACTCGGGCAACTGAGTCAATAAAGACCCCATAGTGAGAGAAAGTAACAACATCACAGCGTTCTTTCTCTGTTTCTCTACGTCACGTGTGTACGTATTTCCTGCGTCTGACGTCCCGCACAGTTGACTGAAGCGGCGAGTGTTTTCGTTGCCCCTTTTTCCATCTTCCATAGGTCTTAAAAGCAGACCTGATCCAGTCGTTAAGCCTGGATTACAATCACGCGTAGGGCCAGGCCAAACTTTCTTGCTTTCCTTTAAGGTGCTTGCACCTACGATAAAAAAAATTGGGTCAGAGGCGTACAAGCTGAATAATAGCTTTCGCGATGATAATGAGGATGACGGTGACTATTACGAAGTTCAACATTTAAACGTGCTGGTGGCCCGTACAACCGAGGTCGTTCGGTCAACCTGCCTGGTGCATTGAACTACATGAACATTTTTACGCATTATACATCCCCATAGTGGACGTATTTGCTTAAGTATGTGCACACATAGAGGTTTACAGAACTGTCTCTACTCCACCTATCGGTGGAGGTTTCAACTGCAAACAGCTCGGTAATGCAGGACGCACAATGCATGAAAGAGAAAGTACATACGCCTGCTTTTTCTGGTTATTACTTTTAGTAGTCATTGCTTGCTGACCTTCTTTCTATCAAATATAACATTCGCTAACTAACGCAGATTACCATCTAAGGCAGATTACGCGTGGTCATTACAGCAAGAGAGAGCTCGGCATGATCGCAGAAGAAGGTTGTATCAGGTGGGGCGTATTGAAGAACTGATACATATTTAACAGATTCAGTTGAAGTCTGACGCCACGTCCTGTATAGGTAAGCCGGAGGACAGGACCGACACAGCTAAGCACCGGTACTACATTCAGGATAACAGTAGCCAGCCTATAGTTGAGGTAAATTTTAAATTTTGCATTTCAGAGCTCTACGTGAAAAAAGAACTTCAAAAGAGCTTGTCGCATGATTAAGGTAAGGTATTTCGTAGGGGTGTGCCAGCAAGGAAAAAGGCAGACCAGAAAGAATAGTGAGGCAGCACACAGAAAAAGGAACGGGAAGGGTGTTGTTGTCGTTTGGTGGTGGCCCCTTGGCCACGCCAAGCTGTATTCTTGCACCTTCCTCAACAGGGTGGCCTTCAACACTGCATTCTGTGCATGTTATGAATGGGCAGGTTGCGAACGTAGTTCCCGCGCCTACTAGGGCGCCCCTCGCGGTGGCGAGCGCGGAACCGGCAGGATACGACCGGCCCGCTTGCGTTCGGAAAGCCTGTATGTGCACTGTTTCGCGCGTAGCTGTTGCCTTTTCTGAGCAATGCCGAAGTGCAACCCGAGCTGGTGAGTAGTGGGCTGCAACAGCACGTACACCAACTCACGAGTAACAAAGTTTTACAGCTTTCCAAGCCGACCGTATGAAGCAGAACGGCGTCAACACTGTATAGCGCTCGTCCGACGGCATAAGCTGTTTTATGTTCCGGCGTTATGCCAAGTGCGTTATAATGCTGAATGCTTTGCTTTTACACCAATGATGGCAGCAACTGGACACCTACAGTCAGTGGCATAGCTAGGTCGTCTGGCACCTGGGGCCCATAGGTCTTCTGTACCCCCCCCCCCCCCCCCGGTTTATTGGAGGAAGGCGAGGATATGAACAATTTCCGTGTGTCTCCAGACGTATATGACACCTCCCCCCCCCCCCCCTCCCCGCCTTTGCTACGCCATTGCCTGCAGTGCGTACGAGGATATGCATCAAACAAAGTAGTTTGTTCCTACACTGTACCGCAGTAAAGCTGTGGAACTCTTTCCCAATCCTCTCCCATTCAAACTGCGCTAGGGCTTGCTGAGACATTTGAGGAGGGGTTGCAGCCGGCTGAGTTGGCATACACCCTTCTGCGCCCAGCATATCAACGAAGGGGCAGATGAGATCACCAAAATTTTTGACAACGTGGTTTATTGGAACCTCAAAAGGACGTCGTGTTGGGCGAGTTGGTCACAATACATCTTGGCTACTAGGCGCGAAAACACACACGACACAAGACACAAGAAAGGAGACGGGACAGAGAAAACACGGACGACACAAGGAAGGAGACGGGACAGAGCACTCTGTCCCGTCTCCTTCCTTGAGTCGTGTGTGTTTTCGCGCCTAGTAGCCAAGATGTATTGGAACCTCCTTTGCACGCACTGAAAAATCGCAACATAAAAGTATCGCACTTCCACTAACTTGGGCGAAAATATTTTCCCAGCGTAGTCTAACACATCTGGTTAGTTCATCCCCTTTTTTTGTGTTTGGGGAGAGCAACGTACGTTAGAATACCTCTGGTAGGTCTTACGAGTCGTTCGTACGCCACACGTTCTTGGATGAGATGTTTTGGATTCGTATTTGCCGTCCTGTATGTACAGGGAAACTACCGCGGCGTCCTTGCACTTCCCTGCGATGCCAGCACGGCAATCGCAGCTCCCCGCTAGGATTTGTCTGCTGTCGCCGATCTTCAAGAATAAATTTCGCCTACAGTTTCATGCGTTCACACCGTAGAGAACGAAGTAACTAACGCTGAGCTTCACGCATCTCGGGGGTGCATTATTTTTCGTTTGCGGAATAAACCTAGCCGTCACTTCCGATCAGTGCGAGTTCAGCACTTGCCTCACGTTAGACGTGCCCCAGGTAAAATAGGCGACTTCCTTTCTATAAATTCTTTTCACGAAAAAAGCTATGAAGATCTTGTAATTCCCGAAACCCGGTTAAATTTAATATCGGCACGCTGTTTCGCGCCATCGCTACCGTTTGACAGGACGCCAAACACGCAGCGCGGGCTGCTGACGCCGTGAGCAATCCTACCACAATCGCGCAACTATTCGTCAGATGGCGCTATGGGTCGGAACGACAGGGCGCCGCCTAGCACTTGCAACGTGCCCATAAACTTAGCTGGACTTCACTTGACTTTCCTTGCTGTCTTGCCATACGATTTTTTAATGGTTATGGCTCTCATCTGCTGGAATACCCTTAAAAAGCACCATGTACTAACTCGACCTGCAAGCCACTCTTAAGTCAGCCACAAAATTCCCCTCCCCTGACCTTACTAACAAACACCAGCTAAGTATGTAAAATGCACGACCACAATGTTAGTATAGGTTGGTGCTTCAAAGGTAACAGCTGCTTCACTGGGGGTGGGTGCCCAAAGCAGTCATTTCCTTTGTAAAGCAGCATGCATGCTCTGAATATGTTCCAACGTTATTAATCATCGTTCCAGACGAAAACACTAATGACAAGGGCTTACACAAAGAGAGTCACTCGCTCAGTCATGGTGAACAAATGTCGTTAAATGGCGAAAACGGAAGAAGAAAAAAAGAGCAAATATGAGATACGCGAAAAATAAACAAAGAAAGCTGAAATTGCAATAGAATACTAATTAGGCGCATCTAGAAAACAAACGCATCCCACAATCTATTTTTTTTTCGTTTCTGCAAATAAAAAAGGGAACATTTGATTGTTTCCCAGGAGAGTTACGTTGCTTATTCGCTGGTTGTGCTTTACGTACGTGAATTTAACGAGCCCGCAACCAGAAATACGAGCACACGATAAGGAATGTGACTGTTCTGCTGCATTTCGAAGCCGAATGTGATTAAGCTAACTAGCTTTTTTTGTGAGCTAAGTGCTGGATGGCGCAAGGTTTGACGTCAGCGCGGCGACTACTATATTACGAACGCTTTGCTTCTCTGATTTGTTGTGTTGCTAAATGTCTCGCCAAAACAGAAGGCAAGAAAGACGCTGTAAGCGCACCATAGTTACGTCTGAGTACATCGCTCCATGCCTGAAAGCAGGCGGCGAATGATTCCGCAACGCCTCTCAGTCGTCAATATCAATTTTAGGATAAGCTGCTTTCCATTAAGTTGTACTTTCTCAGAGTAGAGAAGTTTGTGTGAAAGTAAGTTAAGCTGGATGTGCTTTTTTATGCACGGCTATATAGCCGTGAGTTCGTATGTAGAAAATTCTGTCTAGTCCTGCCCTAATTGTTTCCTTCCTGCACCATATGCCATAGTCTCTATACTGCAGACCAGTCCTCCTTGGAGAGCTACGAATCACCGATTCTTGGAGAGGAAAGCAAACAAACGATGCTTTTCCCAAAGCATGTCACATTTTCCTTGATCATCCAAAATCCTTATTCTTATGCTCATGCCTAACAGGCCTATTATGCCTTATACCTAACATGTTGTCTCTGTTTTTAAACTATGAATTCGTCTTTCGAAGTGATGCTAATATCATCGGCATGAAACACCTGAAGGTGTGTCATTTTTTAAAATTACAAACTGCAAGTCAGATCTCAGAACGTATTGTCTTTGCTATAGAAAGTTGCTATATAGTTGCATTTCTGACAGTATTAAGGGACACCTTTGTAATTACTACAGTTATTTCATACAGATAAAGCCATTACAGGCATTCATTCGCTTTGACAATGCCATGCGCAAATCGCAGGAAGGGCAGGCCGGAACTACGACATCCAAAGACAGGCTTAACCGAAAAAGTGGTAAAGCATTTGTGCCGAAGCCTCCCGTAGCACATGCACGCAGTATAAGCATCTAGCCTCACATCAAAGCTTTACTTTGATGGCCATTTCCTTAGCTTATAAATTGACACGTCTCTCGCACTGACATGTATTTGGTTCGGCATCTCTTGAAAATTGTAGACTTAACGACAAAGGTCTCACGTGAGTGAGCATTGAACCCAGTTACGATGAGTACCGAGCGGGCGTTGTCCCCTGAATGACGTCGCCAAATTGATCACGAGGCACAAAAGAAAGTACAAGTTCAGCGACTCTAAATAATACTGGAACTCCTCCCCGTAGATCTTCCCCAACAAGTTCCCCAACTATGTTTATGTGGGAGATCAGACTACGGTCTTGCTCACCGTCAGCGCCAGCATGCTCTTTTCATCCGCAAGCTTAACACAAACCTTCAATGTACCCGTGGTTAAAGTGACACGTTTAACAAATAATTCCCTCAGCGTCTTTCAAATGCTGAACAGCTTCGAGAAGGTAAACATTGTTGATTATGACGCCAATTTTTTTTAGCACTGCTACCAACATACTTTCTCCCCAACTATGCAGAGAGAGAGAGAGAGAATAAACTTTATTAATGAATGGTCCGGCAGTTTTGTTGTGGTGGCCTCAGGTGGCGGCTCGAAGTCCTTGGACTCGGGCGACATCTTCGGCTTGCCGGACGGCCCAGAGCTGGTCTGCCAACTCTGAACTTTTGAGAGCCTCCTCTCAGCGGCGACGGCACCGAGGGAGAAGGTCCCCGGCGGCCCCCGCAGCCGGGGTGGCGTCGGGAAGGAGCGAGCTTGAGGCTTCCCGTACTGTGGTAACGGCCTCGACTACGGACGCATCGTGAACGGATGTGGTCCCATTACCGTGGTTGCCGGCACATTCCCAGAGCATGTGTCGCTATGCATATTATTCTTTTTTCGGTGTGGTATCTATTTGATAGTTTTGCCGTTTTACTTTGAATAACGGCTGTTCAAACAAAGCTGAACTTTGACAAATGCTTGTTTATTGCGCGCTTCTTACAATACATCTAACTTGATAATGGGCTTAACCAGGAGAGTTGGTATTGCAGACAAATGTTTGTGCAAACGAAAATCACTTGGAAGATAACAATCGTTCTTGTCGCTTTTTTTTGTTGTCCTCAAGTGAGTGAACTTCAGAGCACGTTAGCTAATATGTATTCTTCAAAGCAAATCAGAATATCATCCGGTTAACCTCCCTGCCTTTCCCATCCCGTTTATCTCTCTCTCTCTCTCCAAGACATATTCTTGTTAAAAGATACCCAATTTTATGTTATGAGTTCTCGCCTAAGTAACTTCTCATAATAGGCAAATTACCATGTTACTGAAGAGTATGGCGATGGTAATGGTGGTGATGATGACGATAAAAAACTGCAACACTAATTTCTTGCCAATACTAAGGTAATTTTAACTCGCGTTCTAATTATTTGCACCTGCATACTGAAATTTACACTTTAACTATCCGGAAAAGCTCTGGAGAGACACTGAACAGACCTTCTTCGTTAAACTACTCGGTAAAGGCCGACGTATGCGCCAATGCACCTCCAGCACTGAGTAATGAAAATGCCCTGCGCTCAGAGACGGCTCGAAATCAGTTCTTCGTTGAGAAAAGTTTAGAGTTAGTGAGAAGCTTTGATGCAGCGGGAGGTAGCACAGCCAAATTATCGGGGAACACAGCCACCCATCCATAAATGCACACATATAGTTAGTCGGCCGCGAATGTAATTGCGACGTCAGCCGTGATACTGAATGGTGGTTTGGTCTCCGCGTGGTTAGAGACCACAGCTTTGTGCCATATGCTGTGCGTCTGCGAATTGTGTGAGCCACTGCACACTGCGGTTCAGTTTAGCTATCGACGAACTTTCAATCCGACAACTACGTACTATGCGAACTGCTCGTCCAGAAAGAGGGAAAACAAAATTGTTGAACACGAGCTTTCAATGGGCGTGGGTTTCGAGTTTAATTTTTGAAGTCCACAAAGTTACGCCATGGTTGTTTGAGCACGTGAAAAGTGGTACTCCTCTACGTGGTTAATTAAGGCTTGCCTACCAGCTTATGGCTGGCTTGCAGGGAAATCTTTCTACTCTCCCCTCGGCATGACGCCATGACGGATGAGTAGAAACCGGGCTAAGGAGTACTTTCGAAACGAAGACCACCAGACTTCCATGAAAATCACAGAGCAGTGACTGTCATACAGAAGAACCCAGTGTGAATGTTGACCAACAGGTTTGAAGCAGTACACTTTACAGGTGGTTGAAACCGACGCAAAATATAGAGATTATTCATGAAGAATGAACAAATTAATATGCGATTGTGCGATAATTTTCCTAAATGATAAAACTTAGCAAACATGCAGTTTTCAATTTAAGAAAGAAAGATAGACATCTGGTATTGCAGTGGTCAATTCGAGAATAACACGTGTTGATAGATGTGCGGCCCGTAATTCTAGCTTGAATAAAGCTATGCTACAAGCATTATTTGGTCCCTCACGAAGAAACAGGAGCAGAAAGAGGGGGAGTTCAGGCACAGTAAATGCCCGGCTCACAACCCTGACAGCCCTCTATAAGCGCGTCTGAAAGCAAATCTGTACTTCAGAGGTCCATGCATGCCGGAAAAAAAATCTTCGATCCCGTGATTTTTTGACGAAGATGTATTCAACAGGCTCAAGACCATAGTGGTCAAACTCAACCAGCAGCCTTCAGCTAGGATGTCTACATATGTCGTATTCTGTACATGTTTGTGTAATAATTGCGCAATAATGGGAGTATTGTTATTTGTGACAATGCCACGACGGCGTTTCTCGGTGCACCACACAAGCACACACACACACTTAGACACACCTATATATATATATATATATATATATATATATATATATATATATATATATATATATATATATATATATATATATATATACATATATATATATATATATATATTAAGGAAGCACCAGGATGCTTGCCAACAAAAAGAGTAGTGTTTGGGAAAGCAATGACGACAGAGGCAAGAACAGGCGACACAGACGTGGCCAACGTACTCGAAATCCTGATATTGTAGTGTAATCACAAAATACACCGAACGTTCCACGGCTACTTTCTTCAATCTTTTGTTTCAAGAGCATGCATGCAGACAAAGAAACCTCGCAGGGAGGTTGCGCCTGCCCGAATCATGCCCTGTGGAATGTTCCACGCAGCTCTATATAAAGCCACGTAATGAAAAAGCTTGCTTCTTTATTACGAGGCACAGTACAGAATCCTGATTGTGAGTGAGTGAGTGAGTGAGTGAGTGAGTGAGTGAGTGAGTGAGTGAGTGAGTGAGTGAGTGAGTGAGTGAGTGAGTGAGTGAGTGAGTGAGTGAGTGAGTGAGTGAGTGAGTGAGTGAGTGAGTGAGTGAGTGAGTGAGTGAGCGAGCGAGCGAGCGAGCGAATGAGTGAGTGAGTGAGTGAGTGAGTGAGTGAGCGAGCGAGCGAGCGAGCGAGCGAGTGAAAAGCTGGCAATAGGCTAACCCAGATATAAACCGAAATAAAGTTTGTGGCATTATACGAGGAATCTGTGAGCTTTTCACGAAAAATGCTAGTGGAGTCTAGCAGCGTCAATCAAGTACTCAATATTGCGTCACGTGGTAAGGATCCACATAAAGATCAGAACTGAATGCTTGAATTACCCAAATACTTTAGTCACTTTTGGCACTTGCTACCACGCTCTGGGAGCCAGGGCCCACAAATGCTTCTTGTGGAGGTAACCCTTTACGCCGTGGTGATCTTTAAAGCAATTTTCCAGTTTTGTACCTTCGAAGGTGTATGCCTGCGCTGATAGCCCTAATAAACGGGCGCAAACACGGCGGGCAGGAGTTCACAAAACTAAACTTATATGTGGCCTGAGCAGTTCCTTTCACAAACTTGGCGGCCATAATTTCATTGCTTCTGTTCTATACCAGAGCCTCGGAGAAATTTGTCAGCTGTAGCAAACACGCTCAAAAAGCCAGCTAGGCTTCACGACGAGCTTGTTATGCAACAAGCATCGAAAACCAGTGGGCAAATTACAGAGAAATGTATGAGTGCACTCAGAATCTCAGCTCCAAGACAAGGAATTACAAACTACATTCTCAGTTCGTTTGTTACAGCTATATGCTTAGTATTTTATTTGTTATTTCTCATTCTCTTTTTATCCCTCTTAACCCTTCCCCCTGCGCAGGGTAGCCAACCGGAACTACCTCTGGTTAACCTCCCAGCCTTTCTCTGCATTATTCTCTCTCTCTCTCATTACAAGTGTACGCTGTCGGCAGTATTATGCATTTTATATGAAGTAGCGATGATGTGCGGGCTCGTTATGAGCACATCAGCGTTGTCACTGAGGTCCGGTGCGTATGCCCTCATGCGCTCACTAAATGTCAAGCTGACGTCATCTACTATAGAGCTGGCGTTTACTAATGCCGGTGGTTCACTGTCGGCTTAATCTTGTGCACTATCGATATGCAACCCTTGTGGACGCCACTGCACTTTAAAGGTACTTGCACCCTTATATGGGAATAATGGTTTAAATCGGTCTGCAACTCAAAGCCCCACATTCATAAAGAGTGTGACAGTGAGTTACACACCGATATGCACCCATTCTCAACTTTCAGTGTGTAAATTATTTTTCCGTTGTAGCAGAGCTCATCGCGCCAGTATACTGAGGCACCAGGCAGCGACAGCGATTGTCGGCGTTCGGCGCCGTGCCATGCCACCTCTGTTAATTGCTATAGAGAACACAACGGAACGGGCTTGAGTGTAACTCTAAATCTTCATATTGTTTTCAATGATTTGTTTTCGAATGAAGGTCTCATTTTTTGTGTGTTTTTGCAAGCCTGAATTTGGTATAATGACGGTCCCTGAACGGCGCTAACTATCACTCCCAGAATTTGATCTAGTACACATAAATACCCAAGATGGTGGACAGATTGATGGCCGTCACCGTAGCACAAATGATAGCGAAACGAACACCTAGTAAACGGACACCTAGTGCAGATGTTGTGAGTTGGTCTCCCACAGGCGACAAGTTATGTTTTCGTCCATTTTAATTTTAACTTTTTCTTGGGTATTTTCTCACATTTCATCTTTACCCTTAGCTAATTACCCCATATTTTTTTATTTATTGCCTGCTAGCCTTTGTGCTCATCGATAACAAAAATGGAGTCCCATTGTTTCTCTTCTTCTCGTTCACACACAGCTACGTGGTATTTTATCCACGTGTGGCGAGTGTCCAAATAAACCCATTAAGTACGATGTTCAATTAGTGCCTGCGTGAGCTCTGTGTGCGAACATTACCCAACTGGAAAGTTTCACAGACTGTTCACAGGGTGAAACATTCCACCAGGCCTACCCAGTAAGACTTCGCAATCCGGCAATGAGAGAGCGAAACGACAAAAAAATATCGCTATTTCTTTACATTCCTCTCCAGATCTCCAGTGTCACGACCTCATTACTCAAGTGTAAACAAAGACCCGCCGGCTTTCTGCTATCAGCGCGTTACCAAGGTCTCGGATAACACGGTGGAACGTTAGATTAAATCTGTCTGGAAGACACGCTCCATTCGTTGCCTAATGAAACAAAGAATGAGGCCAACCTCATTTTGTCTTGGTCTGTCAGAGTGCGTTGTGTTGACTCGAAGGATGTGACCTTTGCCACAACTTTCTCTATTCTTGTTACTTTTCTTTGTGCAGATGTCCTGGCGTTTAAATTAAACTTTTATTCCTCATCTAATACGAGTTTGCGCTCAGAGCCTTGTTTCTCTGCACTGCAATTTCGATTACTTTTCTCTATCAGACAAAACTGTCATTTCGCCACACAGCAGACATTGTACACTCATTTAATCGTGTTTGAGTGCTCCTAATAAGATCTGATTGCATTGCCTCTTCAAGTAGTGAGTTTTTGTTTGCTATATGTATAAAATAATCTCTACGTTATCAAAAAAATTTGATTCTTTATGCAGATGAGGTATACTAGTTCAAATAGGCAAAACTTCCCAAGTCTCTAAAGCTGTCACCCCGGACATGAGTATCGAGTATATTGTATTGCCTTCGATCTCAAAAGAGTTCTCGGCGCTAAGTTTGTGTAATTGATAAACGTGTACGACCGATGTAAGTGCGATCATTGCTAGAGAAAAAACAGTGATCTAGTTTAACGTTGGCTATCAACACCAATCATATGCTCCTCTTGGCAGGAACCTTGCAATTAAGAAAATTTTCTATACATGCTAGGTACAGCAAGCAAAATTATTAAAGTGCAGAATGTGGTTTGTGTTGAATTTCGTACATAGCGAGTCGTGCTGCCAATGAACTCGGACAGGCTTGTCAGTGTATTACTTAGGCCTCAAGCAAAAGTCTTGTCACTCGCAGACTGCAGAGCTCTTGAGTAGGTTCAGATCAAAGCCAATACAAATCGAGTTCAGTGAGGTTCTAAAGTTGAAGTGTGAATGTGATATTGTTTGAGCCGTGCTGCGCTTCTGTAGGAAAGAAAATATGTGGGATATGCATTGCTTTTGAACACAATCTCATGTTTAAAGCAGTCGGTCAGTGACATGAAGGTTTCATAGACATGGCATCTCAGTGTAACCTACCTCAGCGAGGCATCAAATGGTGCAGCACCTTAAAGAGTTTGAAAAAAGCGTGATTGCTGGTTACGGGCAGAAAAGCGCGTGACATTTTACTGCGATATGAATTATATGGACAGGTCAGGCACATATGTATATAGGCGTCGGTGTGATGTTCTATATAAAGCCCAAGGGCGATAACATCGTTATCGTGCGCCGTATGCTGTATGTGAGAAAGCGCCCAAGAGAAGCAGACGATCGCAGCTAAATCTGGCGCGTGCAAGGGAGGAATGTAGAGAGGAAGCGCACCATCTTCCATCGCGCGAAAGGTCGTGGGCGATGGGAAGGAGGAACGGGATTGGCGTTGTTTTCCGGCAGCAACTGCTTATTTCTTGATCGCGTGCAAGGCGAACCGACAATCAAGGCTCAATCTGGCGCGTGTAAGGGAGGAATGGTGAGAAGAAACGCGCCCAAGACGTCACGCGAAAGGCCGCGGGGCGATGGGAAGGAGGAACGGGATTGGCGTTGTTTTCCGGCAGCAACTGCTTATTTCGTGACCGCGTGCAAGGCGAACAGACAATCAAGGTACAATCTGGCGCGTGTACGGGTGGAATGCTGGGAGGAAGCGCGCCGTCTTCCATCGCGCGGAAGGCCGTGGAGCGATGGGAAGGAGGAACGGGATGGGCGTTGTTTTTCGGCAGCAACTGCTTATTTCGTGACCGTGCGCAAGGCAAACCGACATTCGAGGCTCAATGTGGCGCGTTTAAGGGAGGAATGCTGAGAGGAAACGCGCCGTCTTCCGTCGCGCGAAAGGCCGCGGGGCGATGGGTAGGAGGAACGGGATTGGGGTTGTTTTGCGGCAGCAACTGCTTATTTAGTGACCGCGTGCAAGGCGAACAGACAATCAAGGTACAATCTGGCGCGTGTACGGGAGGAATGCTGGGAGGAAGTGCGCCGTCTTCCATCGCGCGGAAGGCCGTGGAGCGATGGGAAGGAGGAACGGGATGGGCGTTGTTTTTCGGCAGCAACTGCTTATTTCGTGACCGTGCGCAAGCCGAACCAACAATCGAGGCTCAATGTGGCGCGTTTAAGGGAGGAATGCTGAGAGGAAACGCACCGTCTTCCGTCGCGCGAAAGGCCGCGGGGCGATGGGTAGGAGGAACGGGATTGGGGTTGCTTTGCGGCAGCAACTGCTTATTTAGTGACCGCGCGCAAGGAGAACCGACAATCGAGGCTCAATGTGGCGCGTTTAAGGGAGCAATGCTGAGAGGAAACGCGCCGTCTTCCGTCGCGCGAAAGGCCGCGGGGCGATGGGAAGGAGGAACGGGATTGGGGTTGTTTTCCGGCAGCAACTGCTTATTTAGTGACCGCGTGCAAGGAGAACCGACAGTCGAGGCTCAATGTGGCGCGTTTAAGGGAGGAATGCTGAGAGGAAATGCGCCGTCTTCCGTCGCGCGAAAGGCCGCGGGGCGATGGGAAGGAGGAACGGGATTGGGGTCGTTTTCCGGCAGCAACTGCTTATTTAGTGACCGCGCGCAAGGACAACCGACAATCGAGGCTCAATGTGGCGCTTTTAAGGGAGGAATGCTGAGAGGAAACTCGCCGTCTTCCGTCGCGCGAAAGGCCGCGGGGCGATGGGTAGGAGGAAAGGGATTGGGGTTGCTTTGCGGCAGCAACTGCTTATTTAGTGACCGCGCGCAAGCCGAACCAACAATCGAGGCTCAATGTGGCGCGTTTAAGGGAGGAATGCTGAGAGGAAACGCGCCGTCTTCCGTCGCGCGAAAGGCCGCGGGGCGATGGGAAGGAGGAACGGGATTGGGGTTGTTTTCCGGCAGCAACTGCTTATTTAGTGACCGCGCGCAAGGAGAACCGACAATCGAGGCTCAATGTGGCGCTTTTAAGGGAGGAATGCTGAGAGGAAACGCGCCGTCTTCCGTCGCGCGAAAGGCCGCGGGGCGATGGGAAGGAGGAACGGGATTGGGGTTGTTTTCCGGCAGCAACTGCTTATTTAGTGACCGCGCGCAAGGAGAACCGACAATCGAGACTCAATGTGGCGCTTTTAAGGGAGGAATGCTGAGAGGAAACGCGCCGTCTTCCGTCGCGCGAAAGGCCGCGGGGCGATGGGAAGGAGGAACGGGATTGGGGTTGTTTTCCGGCAGCAACTGTTTATTTAGTGACCGCGCGCAAGGAGAACCGACAATCGAGGCTCAATGTGGCGCGTTTAAGGGAGGAATGCTGAGAGGAAACGCGCCGTCTTCCGTCGCGCGAAAGGCCGCGGGGCGATGGGAAGGAGGAACGGGATTGGGGTTGTTTTCCGGCAGCAACTGCTTATTTAGTGGCCGCGCGCAAGCCGAACCAACAATCGAGGCTCAATGTGGCGCGTTTAAGGGAGGAATGCTGAGAGGAAACGCGCCGTCTTCCGTCGCGCGAAAGGCCGCGGGGCGATGGGTAGGAGGAACGGGATTGGGGTTGTTTTGCGGCAGCAACTGCTTATTTAGTGACCGCGCGCAAGGAGAACCGACAATCGAGGCTCAATGTGGCGCGTTTAAGGGAGGAATGCTGAGAGGAAACGCGCCGTCTTCCGTCGCGCGAAAGGCCGCGGGGCGATGGGAAGGAGGAACGGGATTGGGGTTGTTTTCCGGCAGCAACTGCTTATTTAGTGACCGCGCGCAAGGAGAACCGACAATCGAGGCTCAATGTGGCGCTTTTAAGGGAGGAATGCTGAGAGGAAACGCGCCGTCTTCCGTCGCGCGAAAGGCCGCGGGGCGATGGGAAGGAGGAACGGGATTGGGGTTGTTTTCCGGCAGCAACTGCTTATTTAGTGACCGCGCGCAAGGAGAACCGACAATCGAGGCTCAATGTGGCGCGTTTAAGGGAGGAATGCTGAGAGGATACGTGCCGTCTTCCGTCGCGCGAAAGGCCGCGGGGCGATGGGAAGGAGGAACGGGATTGGGGTTGTTTTCCGGCAGCAACTGCTTATTTAGTGACCGCGCGCAAGGAGAACCGACAATCGAGACTCAATGTGGCGCTTTTAAGGGAGGAATGCTGAGAGGAAACGCGCCGTCTTCCGTCGCGCGAAAGGCCGCGGGGCGATGGGAAGGAGGAACGGGATTGGGGTTGTTTTCCGGCAGCAACTGCTTATTTAGTGACCGCGCGCAAGGAGAACCGACAATCGAGGCTCAATGTGGCGCGTTTAAGGGAGGAATGCTGAGAGGAAACGCGCCGTCTTCCGTCGCGCGACTGCCGCGGGGCGATGGGAAGGAGGAACGGGATTGGGGTTGTTTTCCGGCAGCAACTGCTTATTTAGTGGCCGCGCGCAAGCCGAACCAACAATCGAGGCTCAATGTGGCGCGTTTAAGGGACGAATGCTGAGAGGAAACGCGCCGTCTTCCGTCGCGCGAAAGGCCGCGGGGCGATGGGTAGGAGGAACGGGATTGGGGTTGTTTTGCGGCAGCAACTGCTTATTTAGTGACCGCGCGCAAGGAGAACCGACAATCGAGGCTCAATGTGGCGCGTTTAAGGGAGGAATGCTGAGAGGAAACGCGCCGTCTTCCGTCGCGCGAAAGGCCGCGGGGCGATGGGAAGGAGGAACGGGATTGGGGTTGTTTTCCGGCAGCAACTGCTTATTTAGGGACCGCGCGCAAGGAGAACCGACAATCGAGGCTCAATGTGGCGCGTTTAAGGGAGGAATGCTGAGAGGAAACGCGCCGTCTTCCGTCGCGCGAAAGGCCGCGGGGCGATGGGTACGAGGAACGGGATTGGGGTTGTTTTGCGGCAGCAACTGCTTATTTAGTGACCGCGTGCAAGGAGAACCGACAATCGAGGCTCAATGTGGCGCGTTTAAGGGAGGAATGCTGAGAGGAAACGCGCCGTCTTCCGTCGCGCGAAAGGCCGCGGGGCGATGGGTAGGAGGAACGGGATTGGGGTTGTTTTCCGGCAGCAACTGCTTATTTAGTGGCCGCGCGCAAGCCGAACCAACAATCGAGGCTCAATGTGGCGCGTTTAAGGGAGGAATGCTGAGAGGAAACGCGCCGTCTTCCGTCGCACGAAAGGCCGCGGGGCGATGGGAAGGAGGAACGGGATTGGGGTTGTTTTCCGGCAGCAACTGCTTATTTAGTGACCGCGCGCAAGGAGAACCGACAATCGAGGCTCAATGTGGCGCGTTTAAGGGAGGAATGCTGAGAGGAAACGCGCCGTCTTCCGTCGCTCGAAAGGCCGCGGGGCGATGGGAAGGAGGAACGGGATTGGGGTTGTTTTCCGGCAGCAACTGCTTATTTAGTGGCCGCGCGCAAGCCGAACCAACAATCGAGGCTCAATGTGGCGCGTTTAAGGGAGGAATGCTGAGAGGAAACGCGCCGTCTTCCGTCGTGCGAAAGGCCGCGGGGCGATGGGTAGGAGGAACGGGATTGGGGTTGTTTTGCGTCAGCAACTGCTTATTTAGTGACCGCGCGCAAGGAGAACCGACAATCGAGGCTCAATCTCGCGCGGGCAAGGGAGGAAAGCGGGGCGGCAGCGAGAGAGGGAGGGAAGGGGGAGGCGTTCTGCACAGGCAGGAACTGCGTACTTTGCGCTGCCGCGCGTGGTCGCGCACGCCTTATCTTGAAAGCGATCTGCAGACGTCTGATACCTTTGTGCGTGCTGTGATAGACAGCACAAAAGTCAGCGGTCATCGAGTGTGCTTTGTTTCTGTTTGCCTGCCTGCGCTGACACCAGGATTGTTAATTTATTTACTAAGCGAATGTTTCCAAGTTTATACGGCCGATCAAACTACTATCCTTACTCCGTATAAGTATCTACTAATTTGTTATCGCAATCGATACTTCGCCTTTCGGGCGATATTGCAACCTTTCTTATGTGGCTTATGTGGCCTTGTATTTTGACATTCTACGCTTAACGGAGGGTGCCCATGCTTCCTTCGACTTCCAGTTTTTTTTCTATCTACCAGATGGCGCCACAGCATTTAATGGGGGTATTAGGTGGGTAATGACAAAAATTATGACGAAAGCTTCAAAATTCTTCGAAGTCGCTTTGCATGGATCCACGCAAATGGCAGGAAGATTTATTACCGCTGGCACACCTTTCAATTTACCAGTTAAAATTTCAGGCGCAAAAAGGCAAATCTTAAAAGTGTTCGGCAAAACATGATTCCTGCCATGGTTCGAGCCTCCCGTTGAAGAGAAGCGGCTCAGGGTTTCTTAGGTGTTGCGAAACACTTTTTTCTTTGCATAGAAAAAAAATGTATAAAGAACGTACGCGGAGTGCCTGCAGAGGTATCAGATTGCCGAGAAGACGCCAAACTGTGCGTACAATGTATCTGTTTCCCCTCACTTGCGGTCGTCATCAAAGTGAAGGGCCTTCAATATTGCCGCTATAGATAGCGTTCATTAATGTGCTTTCAAAAAATATGGCTCTCCAAAGCAAGTACTCAAGTTGAAGAAATCTCGAAAGCTCGTTATGGAGTGCTTTCATTCATCAGTTGCCGCGGCAATTATTTTGACGTAAAGGTTCTTCAAAGTACACACGGCTTTGTAGATCCTGTCTTCTCGCCCGTTGAAAAATATAAGGAGTTACGACCTTTTCTTCGAAGAAACTGCTATTTGGTCGTTTCTTTTGTTCGAACTATAGCGGATACCCTTCACTTCAGGAAGCATAGGCGCGCTTGTAAGTGAAAAGTATGCGCGTAGCTTTTAACGAGGTCATGCACATGATGACCAGCAAGGAGAGCTGGAGTGACCCCTTGTCGAAGCTCGATATAACAAGCACGAGCACAACGAAGTACGGAATATTACGAAATAAATTCAAAAATTGATGGCTGTCGTTTATTTTAGTTTTACTACTTTATAACGTACCTTGGTTTATCCGGCGCGCTAGCAGTGACAGCGAAAACAAAAACTTGCTTCTACGCGGCTCGTATTAATTTAAAAGTGAGAAGCGAAAGAAAGAAGGACAGCACACATCAGTGGTTTCTTTGGCTCTGAATCAATTTACTGTGACAACAGCATTCTTCTCCCATGAAGGCTATTGTGTCATTTGTCATTGCCTGCTTTTTCCTCAAAGGATTCCACTCACCCATGATGGGGAAATTGCTACAAGACTAGTTGCCTGCGGTTATAGGGCGGTTGGTTCGGGGAATGTTTGCGATCGCATAACAATGCAATTATTGAAAGTGCGGATGAAAAATTGTAAATGGAATGTGATATTTAGGCGATAATTATAAGTTTTATTACATTACGAATAGTGTTGGATCGTTAAATAAGTTGTGACTTTAATAATTTGCGCTGCATGCAACTTTGCCTCTACGACACAGTAGTGCATGTTGTTTCGTTTTAAATACGCACGTGGAAAGATAGGTTATTGCTGCTCTTGGTGAGGACTACTCGCAAAGGCAAACAAGAAGCCAAGTCAATTTATCCTTCCCGACTCATTTTAAAGGTTCCGCCAGGTGGTTAACGAACTCGGTGGCTGAAACTGCTACTGCAACTGGAGTAAAAAGTTAATCATGCCTTGCCACCTGCGATATTTCAGATAATTTTATGCCTGTACATTTGCCGTGCTCAGCGTTTGTCTGTGAATCCTGTGAGCTGCTCTGTCAACTACGAGACGTTGTCCCTACGACTTCGCTCTTTACATCGACGCTATTGATACTTTCGGTGTTGTTTTACACAAACCGCGTCACTCTCTGCGCATGTGCTTTATTGCATGTGCAACGTTTGGGGCTTATCGTCGTCCTTGTCATCTACGCCTGTCGTCACTGTCATGTACGCCTCCTTAGAGCCGCCCACACTGTTTTCACGAGCACGAAAACAAAGGATTACACAGCAAGACGCCGCCATCTTGGGAAAAGCTATTTTTACGTGATGCACATATTGTAATAGTTGTTAACTAAAGTATGTTTCTTATTTAGATTCTTCTAGCTTTCAAAACATATCCACAGACGCTACTGCATCAGTGTGTCTGTGGAGAAAAAAGCCTTGCGGTAGTTTACCATCACTGTCAGTCTGTTTTGCATGATAGCTTGGTGTTTAGCACGCTTGGTTTCCGAATGTGCATCACTCAATTGATATGGATTCAATTGCCGATGCAAGTGGTTGCGCCGAAGTCTTTGGTTTTTTTTTCGTTTTTTTCACTTCGCGGTATTGGCGAAGCTGGGGATGACGAGGCGGCCTAACGGCGACCACAAAAATTTACTTGCTAGTTCGGTAACGAAAACGGTCTTCATCGGCGTAACGGAATGGACAGACAGTTGGACGGACGGTGGGACGGACGAACAAGGCAAGCCTAACATCGAGCGCTTAACTACTGCCGCAGTAAATCATTTAAAGCAGGTCCCATGCACTATGGGAATCGGTGTACGAGAAAACTTCATGAGCCGGCAAGGCATAGTAGAACGGTTACAAGAGCGGCGCTGCACATTTCGGTCACGAAGGAAAGCGGAACTATTATTCAGTGGTTAAAAAAAAAAACTTGCAGAATCACACCAGACGACGTGGTTTAGGGCTACAAGCCTCCTGTGTCACCCTGAGACACCCATTATGGGCAGTTTATGAAGAATACGCACATTCCAATAACGCATACGACGTCTCTTCGACTTGTCTTTTCAAGCACGTAACCGCAGGCACATACACACTGGCCCGTATCCAGTGGCATAAATTGTTTACTAGGCAGCACAGCAGCTGCAGCAACACATTTGCCCAGTGCCGCGTGTCTGCTCAGCAAGACGACAACCAGAACATCTCTAATGGGCAAAGGTAACGCGCCTCCCAGTTTTTACTGTGTGAGATCTGCCGACTTCCAGTCGAAGTGGGTGAAGTAGTTGAAGAACACTATCACTTTAAAAACACATTATAACTGCTCCGAGTCTAAACTGCAGAGGGTATTCAGATGCAGGAGCATGTAGCCAGTCATGCTGTACTCTCTCCGTGTTTCTGACTTAAGCAGCCAGAGTCTGCACCGCAAAACATAAACACGCAAGTCATGCCAGCAAACCTGGCGCTCATCACTGACCTCCAGCTCTGTTGACATGCAAAAAAAATATTGCAGCGCTTCACCAAGCTTGATCATCGGTGCGCCATCGCAAACCCTTTCGCGCATAGAACTCTGCACGCTTATTCTCTTACATTTGGCGACATCTCAGAACGCAGTGAAACAAGCTCCAACGCCCCACTTGGAAAATTTCTACGTATGCGCTGGCAAACTACGTTTACTCGTTTCCATGACGTCATAGAGAAAGCAAACCGGAGTGAACCTTTACTGCTATATACATTACGCTTGATGATGATACATTATGGTTGATGATGACATTATGCTTACACTCGAGGTGCATTCTAACCGCCAGCGCCTGCACTGCTTCTTTCATTCTAAGACGCGAGCAAACCCAGTTTACTACACCCAACCATATAGTCTCGCACAAAAGAAACATAGAATCAAGAGATTTCGATGCTTGTATAAATCATAACCGGTGCTGCAACATTTCTAAGGCTCACACGATGCTCGATCGTCTCTCCTCATTACATCAAAAATCGAAGTGGCAAAACTGGGCACACGACAGGATAGATAATATTTTTTTAATGAAAGCTTTGTGTAGATACTGGGACAACACGGGGAAGGCGGGAGATATAAATTCAAGAGGACTAGCAAAACCAGAACAAGGTAAAAGCTGCAGAGCCATAGTTTTGACGTGTGTTTTTCAAAGTCTTGAAAAAGACAAGTACACTTGTCGAAACCTTCACTCCCACTTTCACCTTGTTCTCGTTTTGCCCATCGACGTATCTAGACACTGTCACTCTAGAAAGTCAACACAGCGCCTCAAAGCCACATAATATGGCGAAGGCTTCCGTATGAGCCGAAACTTGCTTCTACCACAGTTGAAAACGTTTCGTGCATAAAGGAAAATGATTTGGACACTTGAGCGCTTCAATCAATTCAAGTCAACAACAGTGTGCTCGGGTCAATGTACTCTTAAATTTAAGTCGTGGTCGCAAGAACCCCACTTGATCACTGTGTCTTAGGCTATTTCTTGAGCGTGTTATTCATGCGGCGCTGATCACGGATAGGCTTGAATTTCTCTCAGCCACCGGAGATGCGGATTGCAAAAGGCTCGTGAACAAGGGTTCGTACGTTCTGTATGTGGAGCCTTTCGCCGTTAGTCGAAGTGGGTGCACGGCGTTAGCCAATTCTGAAATTATGAAAGGCCAAATGTAGCGCACTTTTCACCCTTTCTGTTGAAGCATTGAAAGCGGGCTTTGCTAACTGAGTGCATAAGTTACATGCAGTGGAACGAGAAAGGAAGGATTTCGCAATACCGAGAACACTGTCGAAACGTATTACGTTCGGAATTCCTTAGCCAAGAACCACGATGCACGAGTCTTTATCATACTAAAGGTTCTTTAATCTTGAGCACGCTATATCTGGTCTCAGTAGCGGCTGTTATAGGAAAGGCTAATAATACATACTGTCGCTACAGCCATTGTGAGTAGCACGAAGCAACCTATCAGCACTGGATTCAGTATAGTGCCTTACAAAATGAATTCATTGGTTATTATAGCCGACAAGCATATGTATTTTTTTTACACTTCAAACTGTGAAAATCGAACAAGAACGCGGAAAGAAGTACATGGGAGAGGAGTTGCACTTATCGCGTTTGTTTTTTTTTGTTTTTTGTTTTTTTTTTTTTACTTATGTGCTATTTGAAATATGAACCTTCACTGGCTCGTCCAACTGTCCAGTTCGGCAAAACATTTTTTTTTTGCTCGGAGAAACGCCATCTACACAGAACTCTACAAGGAAAAAAATATACCTATTTCTGAAAAGCACCGACGTGCAAAGCCTAAGTTGCTTCCTGGGAAAAAAAGAAGCCAGAACTACCTTAAACCGGCCCTATCCAGAAAGGAGGCGTAGGGCGACCTAGTAAAGAAATAAATGACTGCCGTTTCACCAGTTAAATAGTAGGGAAGAATGCTTTATTTATAGGGGTTGCTTCCTGCCGTCATTATTTATGTGGACAATTTTGTTAACCATTACTCGGGAGCTTTGGAACTACTTTAACCTAAAACGATATTTCAGGCAGACTTCACTTCATGCTAGGAGTTCGGCCGGCGAGGCAAGCAAAAAGGCAAAACTAAGGCACGGAACGCCTTGAAATGCACAGGGATTACATTGCTATGGCACGCGCAGTACATGGTTCCTTCGACGCAGATTTATGGACACTCCAAATGCAAATGAAGAGAGTTCCAGCATCACGCAACATTTGCAAATAGTTTCCTGAAGGAATTTGTTTTTTTGAGCGGCGATACATAAACGCCCTAAACTCGGGACGAAATTGCCTCATGGGTGTGTAAAACGTTCGCTAAAATTACAGACGCAATTTGCGTGCAACTTTCCAGGATTACCCGAAAATACCGCAATGCAGTCGTCTCGTGGCATTCATTCCGCGCATATTGAGGTCCATGGAACGTGCAACAAGATTAGCGAACCGTACGAAGGTGTACAATTTGTGTTCAGTGGATCGAATTTAGAATTTGCTTCATCTAGTAGTTTATACAAATGTGTGGCGAAAGATCGTTTCAGGACCTTCATTCATGCAATTCTAAGTGCCTTCTTTTATACTTCGTTTCGCTTTATGCAAGGCAAGAAGAAAAAGAAATCTGATGCGGCCCGTCTCTTGTTGAACCCCGTTCGGCTGTGCTGTACGGTGAAATAATCTCGTTCTAGAGATGCAGAATACGTGTATTTGATCTTTATTTCTACTGCGCGCATACTTTAACATCTGTTGGTCGCGTACATATTTAATGTTATTAATTTTTCAGAGTAACTGACAGTTACTACTATATATTGTTATTTCTCCGACTAACTAAACTGACAGAACGGGAAGAAAGAAAATGCTGAATCACCGCTATATTGACGTTACCTGCGACGGACAGCAACACCCAAATTCGCAAGATGGGCAAGAAATGTGAAGTCACGGTCACGTTGGTAGGAACGACAGGACCATTCACTGCGTTTTTGCGTCTCCGTTTGTCTTCATGCTCTTGAGCTGTAAAATATTGAACCTATACCTACTGGCCAAATATACCCCTCTCCTGAAATTAAAGGGACTCTAAAAATGCTAACTATACTTGTTTATATTAAGTTTTTTGTCAATAGTGCATTGTCGTTTGTTCTTTCAGTTACAGGTTAATATTAGATGAGAAAATCAATGTCAAAGTTCGTTGCGCCGTAACCACATCGCCGGAGCGTCAGTGAGGGGTCACGAAATGAAAGTGTTTTTTTTTTCTAGGATCCGCTTACCGTTCTGGTCGGAACTAACAATGATTTCTCGTTATGGTCTAACCATTCTCGTGGGCCTATCCCGAAAGTTGTACTATAACACAGCGGTAAAAGCTGCACGGCGGTGCATTACCTTCGCCCAGAAAAACAGTTCTAAGGTGAGGGATTTTGCTTTCTTGACATCAGAGACAACCCTATCAAGACAACCCTATGGTTGTCTCTAATGTCAAGAAAGCAAAATCCATCACCTCGGTACAGTACCACCGTGCTTTTGTGCGGTGGTACCGGTGGTGTCGGTCCGTTGTTGCTGGTGCTTTAAGGGGAGTGCTGTCGCATCCTTCGCTCGTGACAGCTATGGTTTTGAGACGCCGTTGTTTCAAAACGCCTCAGCAGAGGCGGTCACATACACTCCATGGGATTCCTAAATGGTCTTTGAGGAAGTGATGCTTAAATTACGGTTTTATTCCAACGTACGGGTAAAGCACGGTGGTAAGAGCGCCATCCATAATGCCTAGTTTAACGTAAAGTGCCATACATGACCATCTCACAAAGCATGCCAAACATTTTTGGATGGATAGTAACTAGGGTTGGTTCTTCACATTTTTCTCTGCCAATACTCCCTTCCTTGGCACAGGACCTCCTTTTTTTCGCTACCTTTCAGGTGCAAATGTATCGACTTCAGCCCTATATTTGGATTCAATTCGGTGATAATGGCTTCAAGAATTTGACGGTTGCTTGAAGTTTTTCATGATGGCTTTTCTCTGTTAACGTTTGCCTTAATGCGATGTAAATATGTGTGAAAAATGTAAAGATTACCCTGAGCCAACGCGAAGAGTTTCCAGGATATGGTATGCCAGCAGCGCCTCTACACATTCGCGCCTCTACACACAGCGCCTCTACACAGCGCCTCTGCACGTATCTCAGACTTAATGAGGGATACTCAGACATCCACCCATTCGTAGCAATTGCTACAAAGGAAACCCATACGGGTTCCTCGAAATAAAAGCCTCACAGTTAAAGAAAAATTCGTCCTGGTCCGAGACGCGAACCCGGGACCACCGCCTTTCCGGGGCAGCCGCTCTACCATCTGAGCTAACCAGGTGGCTAGCAAATGGCATGGTGAAGTCGACTTTGTCGAAAACACGAAGCAAAGGCAAGTGTTTGACGTAATAGCTACGAATGGATGGATGTCTGATTTTCCCTCATTAGCTACTATTCCAGACTGATGATTGGGCCCCAACTACACAGATCGGCTTGCCAAACAGTACAATAGTTTCAAGCGATTGCTATTGAGTACTAAGCTGAGGTAGTATTCGCGAGGATTTTTCACGGGCATTTTCTTGTATTTGGGCCACTGGTGCTCAGATTCACTTTTCGAAACTTGCCAAGTTGAGCGCATAGCTCTTGTAGAATACAATGTAAACACCGTTTCGCACTTTGCAAAGATTACAAGCCCCCCTGAGGCGTCCAATTTTGCCTCCTAACGTAGCCCGCTAGTGGGTAAATAAATGGTGGGTGAATAAATTAGAGCCCTCCTGATGCTCGCAGGAAGGCTCTAAAACCGAAGCCCGTAGATTTTGAACACTTCTTCCCTGAACATAACTCCGATTGTAAGTTTTGAGGCATGATAAGCCTTTCTTTATTATGAAAACCGGGAAAAGAGAGTTTCCGTGGATTACAGCAACATAAAGAAACACGTTTTTTCTTTTTGTTTTGCGGTATAGTCGACTGATAAGGCGCGCGACAGGAACTTTCTTGCGGCAGCGCGCACCCTGCTTTAAGCCCCGTCCTCTAACACTGAGAAATTTCCTGTCGGTGACAACATCAGTTACCGCAAAGTGTACAACGCTCGGCAGAAAAAAGCCCTCGTCGCGCCGACTGGTCAGAAGCCGATTTTCGCCACCGGTAAAAAAAAAGCGTTGTTTGTCGCAAACCCATGACAGTGCGGCAGTACAAAAGAACGGAGGGAATATACGGGGGGTGCTTATCTGTGTTGTAAACATCCGGTTAAGGATTTTACAAAGAGCGCAGGCATGACCGGTCACGTCTTTGCTTGCAACAATGTTTGCTGGTGTTCAGTGCATTCGGGCTGCGCTTTGCCTGGAGCGAAGTTTTCAGGACAAGAGAGAGAGAGAGAGAAATGATGCATAGAAAGGCAGAGAGGTTAACCAGAGGACGTTTCCGTTGGCTGCCCTGTGCGGGGTAGAGGAGTTAAGCGGGATAAAGAGAGAAAGAGAGTGGGACGGGGAGATAAATAAAGCGAGTGAGATAAAGAGGGATAGGGGGCGGTGTTCTTAAAGTGTATCGTGAAGCCCCGTAGACCGCAGGAACCTTAGTAACGCTAGTAAGGCCTTCAGCGCGGATGTTCTTTGGGAGCGCTGACTTAAAGCATTTAGTTCTGATAGTGGACGATTGCCCAATTGGTCCAGCACTCTGCACATCACTTGTCTCTGGACACTATATCGCGGGCAGACACATATGATGTGTGCGAGCGTCTCATCGCTGCTGCATGTGTTGCACGTGGGGCTGCTGGCCATTCCAATAAGGAAGGCATATGAGTTTGTAAATGCAACGCCTATCCACAGACGGTACAGCGTGGTCTTTTCGCGTCGTGTTAACCCACGTGGTAGGTGTATCCGTATATCCGGAAACAACGAATGCAAACGACACATGGCCGAATCATTCGAATATCACAGGGGGCAAAGTACATTCACGACATGTCAATTGCAGCCAAGGCAGCACTTGTTTGGAAAAGCGGAACCAAAACAATTTGACTATTTTCATATGCAAATCGGGCGGCATCGTCTGCGTGGTCATTTCCGTTGATATTGCAATGCCCTGGAAGCCATTGAAAGATTATGTTGTGTCCCTTGTCATGGCTGCGATTATACATCTGTCGAATTTCTGAGGCCAGTTGTTCATTAGGTCCGTGGCGCATTGGGCTTTGCATGCACTCCAAGGCAGACTTGGAATCATTAAAGGATGTCCATTGTTGCGGTGACTGCTGAATAATTAAATCAAGTGTTTCTACTACGTTTTATTTCTATCCCTTCAATGAATGTGTTATCATTCGCATGAGTGTTTAGAGTGTATCTGAAAGAGACAGTTCTCATTTTAATGAACGAAGTCTACAATCCCAACGGCTTTTTTAAATCGGGGTTGAACTATACTGCAAACGTCCCTGGCGCTACAAAAGGGTAGAATGCAGATACAGTCCCCTAAGCCAGAATATAGTGCAACAAAGCATCCACTAGAGATAACTTCTATGTTCTTGTTAACTGCCATGCGTCGCATACTTGAACGATAACGTTTGGCCTGTTTTTCTCCACCGGAGAAATGGGCATCTCGCTTGGAGCTTTTCGTTACTCTCCCGTTCTTAATTTATTATGAAAGCTGGGCCTGTATGAACAAAAAAGTACTTAACGCGACAACTGTTCGTAAAAGAACATATCAGCTCATCGCAGTGTTGGACATATCATTAGCGAAGGCGGAAGGTTAATAGTAAAGCGCATTAAAGATTAAGAAAGCTTTGTGAATACGGGCCCCGAAGCCAATACTTCTAGCTTCAACATACTTGTAATGGTTCAATGTACTTGCAATGCAAGTGTTCCTAAATTTCAGGTATCGCATTTTACTTATCAAAAAGAGTACAAACCAGCACCACCGCTCGTTAGTTTAAAGGGGATAAGAAATGCCTATTGACCAGCGCTGTACGCTTAACCCACAACGCACGTAAATCTCGCCCTCTATGAGAAGAGCAAGATGCGACTAAATTTCATGGCTCCGAGTTTCCAAGATTAAAATTACTTATTTATTTATTTATTTCGTGTACCCTCAGGGCCAGAGGCATTAAAGGGGGGAGTGGTTACATCAAATACAAAAAGAAGAAAAAGTACAGTGCAGCAAAATAGGTAATAGTACAGAAATAGATGGTTCTCGGTTCACTCTAGTGAATCACTCTACTGAATTCACTCTAGTGAATCAACCGTACCGGGTGAATATTTCATCTATACTTCGTTTTTTTTTTGTTACAGGGTTGGTATTTCCAAGAAGAGAAGTACTCCTTTGTAATCAGATGCAATTTATTCCGTGTTTTCACCATCTGAAAATCAAACATCAGTTGTATGACTTGCCGTTTTTATTTTCAGTCAGTCCTAAGAAGAAACGCTCTTTTCAAAATTTAGAAGTCTTCGATATCGCAAGGGAATATTTTCTCATTCAGGAGGCAATCACACTTGCACGCCCAAAACAAGCAGTCGATTTTATCGTTCGCGCCGTTATCGCAACAGCAACATTTATTTCGTTGTAATCTCTTTTCGGGCGGGTTGGTTCCTTCCACGAATGATATGCCAACGTGACAGATTCGCGGGAGAAACACCGACACAATCTAATGGAGGTTCCAGCTCAGTCAGCCAAATGCGTCCAAAAAAAGCAATTTCTTGTAGTGCTTGTCCACGATTGCTTGCACTAAACACTTCTCACGTGGGGGAGAAATGACGTCTGCCTGCTTGTTGCTAGACAAAGAGGCATTTGCAAAGATTGCTGCAACTTACCACTACCTTTCTGTCGCCATGGAGCTAAACCGAAAGAAGCATATTCTGCAGGAGCTACTTTTTTTTATATAAGTAGTGAGAACGTCTTTCATATCAAGAATGTTGAGCCTAGGGAGCGTTTTTCAACAGCTATTCTGCACAGGGTGTGGGTGACAGTTACACACGTTTTTTTTTTCTCTGTGTCTGTGCACTTTAAGAAGGCGCAACAAGCCTTCACCATTTATGAGTTGCGGGAGTTCTGTAAAGGCTTTTTCTTTGCGTACCGAAGCCGGGGCTCCAGTGATACGCTGACACATTCTCATTTCTGGCGAGGGTCCTTGCTCTTAAAAGGACTGACAACTGGCCAGAGTGTGTTGTGAGACGTTGATGCAAAATGAAATGACCATGATTTATAGTGATAGAATGCAGCACGCTGTTCGCGATTTAATAGGAATTATAATTTCAAATTGGCAAAGACATTGTGAAAAGGCAGTTAGTGGCGAGACCAGACGGTTAAATCTTAGTACTTCGAATGTTTTCTATGAGATTACTGTACGTAAGTACACTGGTAATAAGTACATCATAACTATTGCTTAAAAGCGATGTTGGTATATTATTTTACACTTGCGCATCAGTCTCTGCTTCGGAAATAAAAAAACGCAAGCGTGGTTACCGCAACAGGCTAAATTCCGTTTCACGTGTAAAGGCGTCGTTTGGTTTTCGATTCGATTGGTTTCATTTTGACTGATTAAATACCAAAGGAGTTGGACAGGAAACCACGAATACAGGTAGCTATTATCGCTGAACTCGTTTAACAATTCGTAAGACATGAATCGCTGGAACATCGACTTGATAAACAAAATTACACTTTGATATAGCACGGCCACACTTGTCGTCGGCCTCCCACTAAGGCAGGCGCATAATCGCTATCGCGCTCACCTGTCACCATTTTCAACATGCTTTTAATGAACGACTATATCCTCACTGCAGATCGAAAAATTCCAATAAGAAATGTTCCATGTAGTTTTCGCGTTAGCACTTCATGATTAAACACTCTGACCGGTAAGCTTTGCATTGCACTAAAAAGAATGGGTATCATGAAAATTGGACGTCAGGCCCTTTAACCTCCCTACCCTCTTCACATTCTGTGTCACACGTGATCCGCCATCAAAACCCAAAACAGGCAGGACACAGTCAGAGCACACAGAGGGCACAGTCCCCTCGACTGTGCCCTCTTGACAGAGCGCACGGTCCTCTAGCTGTCAAACTAATTGTGGCGTTTTAACTGTGTCCGCCGACACTTTCATGCAGAAATAACAATTTGATTTGCTTTTAAATACTGCCATCACTGCCAGAAGTGGACAGACTATCTCAAATTGCTGAGTTGCAGGCACTTTATTCTTGTTTATTACGTGTGAACCCACCTAGCCGCAACTGATGCACGACCCTTGTGCTCGAATGCACCTAATCTAAATGAAACTTACACTTACTTCGCGGAGAGCTGTGATTCAAAATTTACTGGTGCGATGACGCACATTATGCATCTTGGTATGTAACCTGTTCACCAATTCGAACATTCATAATTCTTGGAGCGCACTGTGTATGCTGCAATCGCTAAATACAGAACTTAAAGGAATCACGCGCCATGACTTTAAAATATTCAAATGAACTTTGCCTAGAAGGATTTTTTTACTATCTACCAATACCTCTGTTTGCAATCTCAGTACAGCATATCTCCGGATCTTTTCTTTTTTTCTTTTTTTTCAGCCAACTTCTGGACAGCATTCGCATTTTCAACTCTTTCAGGACAACTCGACCGCTTTGCTTGATAGCACTTTACCGCTCACTCTGCAAGACCCCACAAGAGCAGGAGTATAAATGGGTGCACCGAATAAAGGGAAAGGTGTTGATACGTTCGGAAAAAAAAAGTGGAAGGTGGTTTAGCGGTGATAGCAGAAAGGTAAAGGAATAGGCGTGCCGCCAGCTTTTATTTAGAGCGAGAAAAACGGGCGACGAATTCCCGCTGGGGAGCTGGCGCCTTCAGCTAGGCCAGCTTAGCCTTTTCTTTTTCGCAGCAAATAGAGAATAATAAAAGAAATATCGTTTGATTGGCCGTAGTGTCACACACAAAAAGACGATCCAATTATTTACTTGTACACGTGCTCACTGATTGTGCAAATGTGTATGACATGCGCGACATATTCGCCACTACTTAACAAAGCGGAAAAGCAGGCCTGACGGAATAAAAATAACGTTCCTATAAAGTGGGCAGATGCATTATTTAAAATTTGGCCATGACTTGAGAGTACTGGTGGCTAACGGGAGCTGGCAGCAGCACGTGCAAAACATTCGCAGTGAACCCTTTTCCTCAAAGCTTTGTCCAAACAAGCCAAGAACACAAAACTTTTCTTGCCCCGCGAAAGCAGTGCTTAGCAGTAAGCTTACCTCACTGAAGTCACAAAGTCATTTCACGTATAATAGACGCTCCTTGGTCTAAAAAGCAGGAACTCTTCATAACATTACATTGCACTACTGCAGTGCTCCAGCTATGCAGGAAAAACTCTCTTGTGCCCATCACCTGTGATAATATTCTAGAAAAAGTAAAGGCTTCCATCCTGCAGCAAAGTAAGTGAGGAGAATAAATTCAAGTGAGATAAAGTGCGCAAGCTGATCACACAAAATTGAACTCATTTCATCATCTAGGTGCAGTACAAGTTGTCATACTTCCTCCTGGAGTCTCAGATATGCGTTTTTTTTTTTTTGAACGATGTCGAGTGATCAGCAGGAGACACGTGCAAAGCACACATCGAATCACGTGGTTGTATTGGAGACTCGTTTACAAGCTGTATGTCTCAAGTGATAATGTTCGCTGCTTGTTGGTATAACGATATTACTGCAGCATTGTGCTCCTGTCAATCAAATCAGCCTCATCTACAAATAATAACGGTTGCCTCATGGAAGCACAGCTGTGTATGGCTGCGCATGGTAACTAACAGAAGTGTAAAGCCCGGACGGAAACTGCAAGCTCACCGAGCTGTTCTCTTTAGGCAGCCGAAAGAATCGGGCGGGGCTCTTTGCTTTTTCTTTTTATTTAAGTATTCGTGCACCATAGCACGATGCACGAAAGGCGTGAGGCATCACGGCACACGCAACGCACAGCCAGCGAGGACCGCGAAACTGCCCAAGCCGGCGTACGCTCGCTTCCCTATCACAGAAGAAAACGAAACTATAGGGCTAAGTGGGTGATACACCGGCGGGCGCAAGCAACGAGATTCGAAGGCGAGGGAGTTGAGAGGAAGGGCCAGGGATGCGCAGCTTCTTTCCCGCCCTCCCGATAGGATAGGGATAAACTTTATTTGTCCAACGGTTATTGATGTTGCCTAAAGGATGACGCTAATTAACCACTGCCAGCGGCGGAGTCTCCGAGGCCTGGATATTATTGCGATACCATGGAGAGATCGACCATTGATGATATCGACGTGTATTGACAACTACCATGACGCAATAAAGGCGCAAAGTAATCATGCCAGCTTCACAGCGAAACGCACGAAATCTTATATTGTCGTGACCTCGCCACTCCCTCAGCTTGTTCAGCGTTGTCGGCTAACATAAAAAGGTGTAGCGTGCGCAGATCGCAGCCTCTCCAGGAAATTCCGCGAGCGTTCAAACGTCCCAAAAAGCCGTTTATTAAAAGCCTGCGAGAGTTAAGAGCTGCATCATTTACCATCTCTTGTAGACCGTCAAAAGCTTTTTCGGCAATGGCTGCAACAGCGCCTACTGTAGACAAGCTCTAGTAATATGATTATGCAGAATCCGTCGGCGCTGGTTGTCGAACGCTTATCGCGATTTAGCGGTAAATTAGTGAAATGCGTTAGCATTACGTCGCGTCTCTTTGAGGTCCCGGATCCATGATTAAAGCCGCGTTTGCCACATTCGAAAGCGTTGTTCAAGGGATAATTCGACACACGTCCTGCCTCTTCGAGGAGCGAAGTGCAAGTGAAGGCGGTTCGGTGCAGACTACCGTTGGTAGCATTATGTATATAATTGATTCCCTTTGACACTCCTAATGCTAACACATTAAGCAGCGAACAGTCCGAACGAACGAACGAACGAACGAACGAACGAACGAACGAACGAACGAACGAACGAACGAACGAACGAATGAACGAACTAGCCAGCGGGACACAATGTTCGCCCCTCCAGCCACCCTTCCCCGCAACTCATTAGCCCTAGACCTTGCGCCCTTTCCCACGGCGCCTTCCCAATGTTCCTTCATGGTAGCCATACAGAGTGGATCAGTCCAGTTCCTGCTTTTCTAGGCACTACGGAGGAGGTTTGTTAGCGCGCGTTGTATGCGTTTGTCCCTAGGCGTGGCAGCATTGCGGAGTGGGGACGAGTTTGTTTACGCTCGAACGCTGGCCGCCGGCTAGAATGCTATGGTCCGGCACGACTAACTTGGCACTGGCGGTCGCCAAATATGGGGCGTCAGTGCCCGCTGCTTCACCTATTTCACCGCGCCGGCAGCCATCATCCGAGCGTAAGCAAACTCGACCCCACTTCACAGCACCGGCATTCCTAGGGACAAATTCGTACAACGTGCGCTAAGAGACATCCTCCGTAGTGCCCCGATAAAGTCATGTAGTCGAGGAGCAAAAGCCCCCAAGATTTTCTCTCCGCGCGCCCGCTCTTACTCGTGCCTGCGCACAAACGTCAGGTGATCCCTCAAGTGAACTTCTCGTTTGCATGATGTATGATAATCCAACGAATGCCGGGGAGATTTTCGCTCATCAGCGTGCAACCAGGAAAAAATACCCTCCCTCTCACCCACAACTCAGTGGAGAGGAAGCCGCCAGTTGGCGCGAAATTCAGACTGGGGTATTCCCCCACCTCAAATTACGAATGCCATGTTCCCCACTCGCTACAGGCACGACTGCAAGTGGTGCGGAGGCATACCAACATTACAACACATTACTTGGGATTGTGAATCACACCCGTTCGATAAAACACACCACACGATGGAGCAATGGGAGGCAAAGCTAACCAGCTCAGACCTGGCGGGACAACAGTCCTTCATAAGACAGGCCCCGCGGCCGAGGCCAGCGGGGCCTTGGACTAAAGGGTCTCCGACCACAGCACGTAAATCGTTTAAGCCAATAAAGGTTTCTCTCTATCTCTCTCTCGTTTGCGCTTCCTGCTGCGTCGGCGTCAACGCCGCCAGTGTTCGACGGAACGTCCGCCTGCGTTCGCGAATCAGCCAAGGAGATGTACAAGTTCGCCGCTACGTCCACGATGGTCTGGCCACCACCGGGTGGCTAGCGCGACGTACGACGAACGAAAGGGAGCGGACATACAGTTTCTCACTATAACACCTAGAGGGTAATCTGGCGCCACCGTCTATGGGAGTTTCTTAAGGGGGCACCGTGCCGTCATGGGAATGACGGTATATGTGTCTGCGAGGCTCGTGTTGGCTGGTGTTGTAAGAGGCTTCGTCTAAAACGTGGATATGGCTACGCTAATAACGCGTTCTCAAAGTAAAACCTTCATAAAATGTTTCTATTCACGCATATTACATCTTTACTCACCCACGGTGCATGACCAAGCGAAGAAAAGCAAGAACAGACGACCAACTGTTGCAATAGCGAACGCGAACCTTGTCGTCTGTCCTCCAACTTTAGCGGCCCGCTGATCCTTTTTACGTAACATGTAGTCGTACACACAATAACAAGTTCTCATAGTTAAAGAAAACATGTTATCGCGTAATAATAAAGCTAAAGCAGCTTTTCACATGCTGTTCGAGCAGAAAATGAATCACTGTGACAGACGGAATGGCGCTTGCCAAGCGCGTCTTCAAAGTGTCCTGTCTCTACGACAACGATGCCAATCCGAATCCACAATATACCGGCATTCCCATGCATACCACAGCGCAGCAGCGCCAGATTTTCCTCTAGGTAATGTAGTGAGAAACTCTATGGGAGCGGACTATAGCTAGCGAAAGACTTGCCTCTTCGTCCTTTCTGCCTATTCAGGCAACACGCCTGCGCGAGAGCGTATATTTGTACATAAACTACAGAAGAAGGGAAACCGAGGGTTTCGGTTGTTGTTAACGATCACAAGCGGCCAACAGGCAATGAAGCCAACGACAGCATCGGGGAAACTAGCTGTGAAATGGGAATGTAGAAAATGAAAAGCGAAAGCGAACTAAAAGTTTACGAAAGGAAACTTGTCGCTGGCGGGAGACGAACCCACACCCTCCTCATTACGTCTGCGTTGTACTAACACGCACACACACATTATATATATATATATATATATATATATATATATATATATATATATATATATATATATATATATACATAAACAAGGTGCTTTTTGAGAAGGTCCCACATTTTTTTTTTTTATTCACCTCTGTCAGCACTATTCTAATCCTTGATCTACATTGCTCGATGAGGCGGCCATTGCTTCCAGTATAATTGAAGATGCTTAGTTCAATAATTAGGACAATAACCATGACTTTTATTTTATTATTTTAGGGCACGCATTTTAATCTACTAATTGTAGCTATGGCGAGTTCGCAAGCCCTGTCCACTTGGAACGAACGAATCCTCTGGACTGCACCAATTTCAAGGGAATATTATTCAAAGTGTCCGACAAAATGCATTATTGTTTGCAGGCGCTTTCGGGCTTCACTGCACAAAACAGCGTCTTCTCCGCTCACCTTCGCATGCTTTTATTCGTACCCGCGCACGCGGCCGCGACGGTGTTGCACTTGGACTTTACGCGGCAAATCATGGCGACGGGGACGCCGACGTCAGTTGTGAAAATTCGCCTGGAGTGTCTTGATAACTGCTATCGCATTAAAAAAAATTACACACGGAAGTGCCTGCGGGATTTATTTTAATGATGCGTAATCGTCTGCTACTGATCACCTGCTGTTTTGTCGATGTCGTCGTATGCTGCCATGTTTGGCATAACTGCGAGGAACACCGCGAAAGAGTCGTAAGACGGAGAAGCGCGGTTGCAACACCGAAATGTTAACCGAGATCAGCATGGCACCACGAAGAAGAAACGTGCGTTACGTCATCACCATCATCATCATCATCATCGTCGTCATCATCATCATCATCAGCCTTGCTACGCCCACTGCAGGGAAAAGGCCTCTCCCATACTTCTCCAACAACCCCGGTCATGTACTAATTGTGGCCATGTCGTCCCTGCAAACTTCTAAATCTCATCCGCCCACCTAACTTTTTGCCGCCCCCTGCTACGCTTCCCTTCCCTTGGAATCCAGTCCGTAACCCCTAATGACCATCGGTTATCTTCCCTCCTCATTACGTTACGTGATGGTGCGTTTCGGATGATGCCGTTGCTTTGTGGACGATGAGCACAGACCGATGCATGCGGTAATACGTGACGTAATTTAACAGTGTTACGTTTGGCAGACCTCTTATGCAGACGTGGTCGATTGCGCTGCCTCCTCTCGATGTAAACCATTATAAACAGTGATCAAGCGTTCTCCGGCGGCTGGTGTTATGCTCGTGTTAAGCTCGTGTTAAGCGGAGCATCTCCACCGAACGGGTGTGACTCCCATACGTGCGCACTATATATTGAATTATTAAAATCTTATTGATTTCAGTTTTGTTAATTTGCTAACGCCACTCTGCCATTTGCTCAGCAAGGAACTGCGTCCCTTAAAGCGATTAAGTTAACGCGACATGAGTTCGGGGGTAGCAGCAAATCATTTAGACAGAATCTGTTTGCACTAAAGAAAGGTCGAGCGATAAATATCATTAATGCGAATGCGTGTGCGTACCAGCGCGGCTGAACAAAGGTGGCATTAATTAAAGCGAACTTTCGTGCCATAACTCTGAGCCATTATCGCAAGGGGAAGCTTCTCGATCGGGACACGGCTCTCGAGAAACAATGGAGCGTAGAGCAGGCGAATGCGTGGGTCACTAATGAGTATTTTTACGGTCGTCTATTTACTTGTTCTAAGTACCTCGAACAAGCAGGTTAAGTTGCGAGCACGCTCCCCCTTTGTGCCATGGTTTCTCCCACATCATAATGCCCCGAGGTGCTTGGAAACCAGATGGGCAGCACTTCGATTTGCTAGCCAGCGTGCCACAATTATAACAGCCTACGCACGTACTTGGAACTTTCAACTTTCGCTGCGTCATAAGATAAAGAGATGAATGCCACTTGTCTTCGACCGCATTCGGCCCTGCCGATGGCAACAATGCAAGCCTTCTTTCCTACCTCCATCGTCTATGGTCACGGTGGGTAGCATTCTTTCTGGGCTTCGTTCGAGAGGCGGTGAACATGGACTCACATCTGTGTCATCGCTCACAAAAGTGAATGCCTTCAACAAAGACTTTCTCTTACCATACAAAGGCCGAATGCTCGAAACGTTTCAGGATGCCAGTAATGCATTGTTGCGGACTTTCAGTGTAGCGCGTATACAGTGCAACAACGGAATTGGGAGACGCTCGCTTGAGTGTTAAGACAATGAGAACAGGGCTTTGGGTATGGACTGCGCATCGGACGCTTTGTTTTATTTGTGTGTGTGTGGTACGGTGAGCAGCAGTTCGGGGCGAGAAATGGTTCATTGTTTTCGCTGGGCATCAACTAGTGAGACTAGCAGCACGGCTTTTGTGAGCTGCACGTATACCTAATGACAAGCGTTCTTCTATGAAAAATATAGACATGTTATTTTGAGCTGCTCGGTAAGTACATATTATTATGAGTAGAATCCGACATTTCGAGAGGACTGAAAAGTTCAGCTTCTCCAGCAGATTGTTTCTCGAGAACCTGATAACAAATTACAAAGAGTGAAAAAAGAAGCAGAACCACACGCTGCACTGTTTCAAAAGACAAGGCACGAATTGAAACAAAGAAGAAAGACCCGGAAACTAAACGTGGGTTAGTAGAGTGTTTTGAGGCAACAACAACAACAACAGCAGCAGCAGCAACATACCTGTCATTCTTTCACGCCTTGTACAAACGTACTTAACTTTCTTTTTATCTCAACGCTCCGATTTCCTATTTTTGTGAACTATTCACCAAAGCTCCTCAATTCCTCGCGTGTTAGATTGTTCACAGTGGAAAGCTGTAGTAAAGCGGCTACGAGAGTTTCTTCTACGAGAGTTTTGCTTCCCATACGCTATTTGTTTGTGAAACGGTTTAATTTCAAGCGCACGAAGAGTGGCGTTATCTCGAAGCACAGCTCATTTAAGATGAGGTAGTTTTTTTATCAAAGTCTATAAACACGAATAAGCAGCGGAGAGTGAGAATTGAAAAATGGTTGGTTGGTAAGTTTTCTATTGTAAGCATCTATCATTAACAATTTTTCAACATGGAACAAAGATTGCACTTGTGATTGAGCGTACCTCATTTTTTATAGAAATAGACAAGGCACTTTATTTCGCTGACTGAAGTGAACGCAGTTTGATGAATTGCTGGGAAAGTACGATACCCATGGTTTTTTTTTTAATATTCTTATGTGCACTCTCCGAAGTGCTGTTGTTGAGTGCTTACACTTCAAGGGAACTAAACAAATTGAAAGCTAGTTCAGCCGAACAGACTCAGAAGCTGAGCAGCTCTAGGTTTAACAAGGCTCCCGTGGGAGGAGCCGAAACGTAAATATATATTTTATACCGTTATGATCGGTGTCCGGACCTCTTCCTTTTAAGTAAGCATCATCTCGACCAGACGGGCTTCCGTCGTACTCTCGACTTCATCTAAGTAGTGAGTGCCGTTGAGCTCAATGCATTCGTATGGTAGGCTACAAATGACTAGACCGCCGAGTATTACTACCTCAAAGAGACACTCAGTCGAGTCTGGTGGTAGCATCACCCAAACACACTGCTGGACTTGGGTAACATGAAAAAGCTAGCTTATTTAGTGAAGCACCCAAATGCCCAGTTTCGCCACGTACTGATCCACTCACTCTGCAGATATGCCGGAGAAGAGTGCAGCGCTAATGTTGCAGGTGCTTTCGCAGCAGCACACGTGGTCTGCACAGAAACGTGAGCGTAAGGCAATACAGCGCTTGTTTCTGCTTATTTGTATTTATATTATGGTAGCAACTGCATGGACACTCCAGCCGCATTTTTGCCGTCGCCGTCGGCGTGATGTTCCGTACAAAGCACAAGGCGATAACACCGTCGCCGCGCGGCGTATGCTGTATGTGCGAGTTAGAGCACGCCAGGGAAGCCCACAAACGCGGCTCAATTTGGAGCGCGAAGAAAGAAAGCCGACAGCAAACGCGCCGTCTCCCGTCGCGCGCAAGGCCGTGGAGGGGGATGGGAGGCAAGGAGGGTGGCGGCATAATAATAATAATACTTGGGGTTTTACGTGCCAAAACCACTTTCTGATTATGAGGCACGCCGTAGTGGAGGGCTCCGGAAATTTTGACCACCTGGGGTTCTTTAACGTGCACCTAAATCTAAGCACACGGGTGTTTTCGCATTTTGTCCCCATCGAAATGCGTCCGCCGTGGCCGGGATTCGATCCCGCGACCTCGTGCTCAGCAGCCCAACACCATAGCCACTGAGCAACCACGGCGGGTAGCGGCGGCGGCGGCATTGTGCTCCGGCAGAAACTGCATTTAGCGACCGGGCGCAAGGGGAACTGACGACTGCGGCTAAATCTCGCGCGCCATATATCTAGGAAAGGGGGGAGGCAGCACAGGAGAGAAGCAGGAGGGGGGAGGGAAGCGGCTTAGACTACGCCAACAGGTGCGTACTTTGCACGGTCGCGCGCACCGTACAATCGCAATCAATTTGAAGGTGATCGCTCGAGCGGCGACCAAAACTAGAGCAGCGCCATGTTACGTCATCACCGTCGGTCGAGAGGGAAACATCAGATGGCTCCCCTCTCTCTCTTTTGGTGTTCCCTGAAAAGCTGTCACTCCCGTCACCGTTCGCGGCATAACCTGCGAATTCACTTCGATTGCGCTATGAGCCTTTGCACGGAGGGGTCATCGTTAGCCAAGATATGCATGAAGAAGCGACGCACACAGATCATTGCCATGAAAGGGAAACAAAGACAAAAATGTGGAGAGTTGGTCTTGGGGGTTATGGTTGCAGCCTGGAAGAGGATAATAGGGGAAAGAAGGCAGCGCAATTTTTATCTTCGCAGTTCCGAAATCGGCCGCTATGCTGCTTGGAAGGCCCGCCGGTCGATGCTTGTGCGACCACCTTAAAATTGATCGCGACTGTGCCTTAAAAGGAATCTGCACACGGCTCATACCTTCGTGGGCGCTGTGTTCTCGCCGCTCTTGCGTTGAAGCGATAGGCAGCACGAAGGTCACTCCACTCCCTGCTGCTGCCGCACTTGCTCATACCAGTGTATTGACAGCGAGTGTCCAGCTCATCGAGCACGATGCGTTCATGTGTGCCTGTGTGAACTAAACCCATGCTTGTTAATTTAGTTAGTGAACGAACGTGTCCAAGTTGATACGGACGATAAAACTGGTATCCTTACTTCGTATAGCTGCCTGCTAATTTGCTATCCCAATCGATGCTTCGCCTTTTGAGCTAAACTGCGACTTTTTTTCTTTATGCATGCAACCTTCTTGCCCACTTTATAGTCTAGGATAATTTCGGTTGCAAGGCGATTTACGAACAGCTCATTAGTACAAGCCGTGGCAGCGGCCTGCTTGCGACGGCCGGGATTCTAGCTCCCTGGCAACAAATGCTATTCAGATCGTTGCGAAAAAGTTACGAAATTGAACACCCAGCCCGGCACGCACATAATTCTCTGTCTTAATCGCTATAAGCGCTGCGAAACGAGTAATATATCTGTGAAGGATAAAAAATTCAATGAAGGAAAAATAGGAATGGTTATATGCTGCCATAAAACATGGTCCTCCAACGACGGAAATCGCTTGGACCGCAAGTGCTTTCCCGTAACGGTCCTCTCCCTTTAAATGCGACAGAAGGCTAATAGAAGCTCGAGTGCGCAGCATTTGGACGACACACACAGAAGAGAAACACACACCACAGAGCGCTACTTGCAACTATCGTTTTATTCCCTTGTCAGTGGAATAAATACTGGAAGATACGCGAGGGAGGGGGGGGGGGCGGTAGGAGGGTAACACCAAAAATAAAAAAAAATTTGCAAGCTTGACCAGCCACCAATGCCAAGTCAGCTTTGTCATGTGATAATTTTTGACATCGCAAAAAAGGATCCACGATACAAAATTCCTGATTAGCGCGTGAGGAAATCTATCTCCTTTGTACTAAGGGAGCGATCAGTTGCCATCAGTCACCGTTAGTAATCTCATATAATAATAATCTCATATCATGATTTGTGATCATAGATAACTTCTCGTATTTCCCTGATAATCATTCAGGAAGCGGACTTGGAAGGCCTGAGTCGTATAGGTTTTTGCACCGGCTGCAACCGTTTTAAGCTCTTGCAGGCGTCAGTCAAAGCGAGTGTGTCTTTCCGTTTCTTTTTTTTTATTTTTTACATGGTTCCGGTTACAATTTGAATCTCCCAGCAAAGTGCATAATATTCAATTCCGCAAATATCCACTTCATTTGCCACATTGACGCAATTCTCACGCAGCAATATGGTGGGGGGGGGGGGGGGGGGGATTTCAGCACGCTATAGGCCATTTGAAAAGGCACAAGTGCGCTAGGCGCAGCAACTGATGTTATAAGTGGAAGACCGTAGAAGCACCAAAGCTCCCGAGCGACAATTTCGGAACTGTATATGTATGCAACTCGAACTATCGCAGCAAAGCGAGGCTATATCGTTGCACAATATCCGAGGCGAAATGCGAAAGCGAGCACACTCAAATATCTCGTCAAGGGTTTCCGAGCCTGCTCATTATGCAGTGATGAATCCGCACCACTTTCTAGACGCAAGAAACCCCCCAACGTCCTCACCCCTTCCCCCCCCCCCCCGCGTTTCCTTTCTCGTCCCTCTTTGTGCCCAGTTTGCTTGACCTAGCAGCGCGTCTTGGCTCACGTTGGCCATTTCTTTGTGGCTTGTAGCGGCTTCCAACGGATCTCGCTTTTTTTTTTGTCAGGTTCCTGCCTGCGCTTAAGCGCACGGCTTTGTCCGAGTCTCCAGCTTATGGAGGATGATGACACCGAAACTAAGCCCCTAGACGTAGTCGCTGCAACATAGATTGCTTAGCTTCTCGCATAGTTTGGTGCAACGAAGCGTGAACTTTTGCCCGTGAAATCGAAATTAAATGCTCCTAATTCGGCATTGCAAAGGCCGGTATTTTCGCAGTTATGTTGGTTCATTGGTGAGGGTTGCACCACATGTGGGCAGAAGCGGGTAGCTTCTTCATATATAGCGATCTATCAAATAACCTTGTTTTGTTTTTTGTTCGTATGCAGTGTCCTTGGTGCAGCGTCGAGCGAGCCGCAAGCGAAGAAGTTTGAGCGTGTACAATCCGGAGTTAGAAATCAAACCTTTGCAGGAACGATAGAACGTCTCACGTTAGGATATCTGTAATTATTTCTAAGGGTCAGCAAGATTACCGTGTGACCTGGACGTTTAATTTTTTTATTTTATTTTGTAGGCAACACTGCGAAGGTTTTTTTGTTATGTTCAGTACCCAACGTACAGCGTCGGCGTGCTCGACCGAAAGACTGAGAGGCACAATAAACGAAAGCTCCCGACTTGCTTCTCACCTTGCTGCTCAGGGCAGATAAGCCTTAGTAGTGTTTTTTTTCTCTCTTTGTTTCCTTTTTTTCTATCTTTTTTTCTTTGTTCTTTTTTTTTACGGCGACAGGCGCCGGTGGCCTGAGCGCAACTGCCTGTACGGGCGAGGTCACAACAGCATTTCAAAGCTGCCGGTTTGGCGGGGAAGCTTCCTTGTCAAGAAGGACCGTCAGGCGCAACAGCAGCTCTCAGAAACCGCCAGCGGAAGAAGACGAGGTCGATAAAAACGAGGCTATACGAAATTAATTGCATGAATATAATGAGCGCTTACAGATATGAATATCTTGTGTGAAGCTCCGTGTCATGCCTATCTCGCTTCCCAAGGGCCATCGAGTGAGCCTGCCTGCGCGTACGTGTGTGTACCTGCATAGTCGTATTGAATACTCTACATAAGTGACCGCTCCACAACCTGTCAAACGCTCTCCCCCCCCGCCTCACCCCATTCCCACACACCCTAAAAAATCGCTCCTCCAAGCGTTCGAACACTTCAGATGCTCCAGAAAGTGTCAAGACTATGCTATACTGTTGCGAAAACGCGAAAATAAGCGGCCTCTTTTACGAACAAAATGCCGAATTCTAGGGGACGAATGACATCTCGACTAAACAAAGAACATATGAGGCGTAAAGCGCTAACCAGTTTCTTTGTTTCCTTGCAGAGGCTATAATGGTCTCGCTCTCAATGCAAAGCTTCTTCGTAACGACGGCTGTGGTAAAGTGAGGTTAGTACGACGTGGAAGAACAATGGGCGAAAGAACAGCGTGCGGCGAAAAAGGAAGTTGGAAGTAAATCGATGGGTTGAGGACACAGAAAGCATTTGACAAAGATCGACATCTTGCTTTTGTTCTCGCACTTTCAAGCGCAAACTTGTTCGTTCATCCACGTTTCGCGAGCCCATTGTACGGTGCTCTTCTCGAAAATTTTACTCCACCACAGACCACAGTGCCTCCTCATCCGGTTCAGTGAATAAGCGGGTCAACGAAATTAATAAATAGGGCACCGGAAGCTGGTTGGTGACGTGATAACGCTGACACTAAAGAATCCTTGAGCCACAGAAATGAAAGACTTTCGAATTTAGGAGTGAGGCATTGATTGCTTACCTAGAAAGAAGACAATGTGAGAAATGAAGAGCAACAAAAAAACAAAACACTCAGCCTAAATGTCAATGGCCTCAACTCTAGATACCAACCAATATCGTTTCATGTTCAAATCATCATTGCAATAGGGAACAGATTCGGGCAAGAGTCCTGCAGCGATCACGTTTAAAATAATCTGAATGAAACTTAACGTTGTTAACTCGGTGGGAAGGCGTCTTTATACTGTTTTGTGTCGCTGTTTATCAAAGCCTATCAATTAAGATAACTCTTGTTATATATCTCACAAGTTATGTAAGGTAGCGAGATCAGTAAGCAAGAAAGACGAGTGCCGAGACTATTTATGATTCACGAAAGTAACATAGAAAAACGCAATGACAGTTACCGCCGGTAAACGCTGCAATTTAAAGATATTCTTCTCGGTGTTCTCGGTTTTGCTCTTGCACCAGCTTTGACTTTCTCTTTGCATTCGGTATGCGTTTGATAGAAGCGCGGCAATAGAGGTATTCGATTGGTCAATTTAATTGCAGTCCTCCATCACACAAACAGAAGGGGAAAAAAGCACGTCTATAACACCAGCTTTCGTGGATTTCACATCAGAGAGGCGACACTATAAACAAAGGAAGAAGCAACGTAACCTTCACAAATTACGCCCCCGTGCAAGAGAACGCTCAGTTAAACACATTTACGAAAGCTGACAACGCCAAGGAAGCGATGACAAGGATCCACCGACCGTACGACGTGGTAACTGTGAGGGAAGCGCGTTTCAAATTAAATAAATTATTTATTAACGCGACAGGTTTTACGAGCCTCGTATTTCTTCCAGAAGCGGGTGCAAAAGATTACGCAAGAAGAATGTCAGTTGCACTGCTATATATTGATAGCTTACTTCGGAAATCGTTTTCTCTGATCGGAGTTATTTACGCGTTTACTGGAAGAAGGTCCCGAGATCGACCTTCCTGTATACGCCTTTGTCTCCTTCGCAGTTAACAAGAGCTGAAAGTAAACACCAACTTCGTCCATTTTCTCAACGTCTGTGCGTTGGCGGAATTCTTGGTGCACGATAAGAAAACAGATGCTAACCGCCGTATTCAGAAGTTCATCTTAACTTGAAGCTCATGCTTGACTTGATATAAATGACGCCTGGTGCAAACGCGCCCAAGACGTTCATTGCGTTTGTCTCGGTGCGTTCACGACAGGCGTCATTTAAATCAAGTCAAGCATGGGCTTCAAGTTATGATGCATTTCTGAATACGGGGGTAATACGCGGAACTCGGTAAGAAGCTTACGCGGATTGCAGCACTTAAGTGACAATAAAACAATATTACTGTCAGGTTAACCATTGGTCGGGGCTTACCACGCCTCTTTACAATAGACACCTGACGAACTCGAGCCCTCCTCCGAGCCTCATATCCTCATTTTGTGCGCACCTATACGTGAGCCTTTGACACGCGTGCAAAGGGGCCCGCAAAACTCGGATGCTATGCTGAATGAGCAACATAAAAACTGACAGTCACTTAAGTATCCTTACGTGATTTGAATGAGAAAGCGTGTCTAATTATTTACGTCCACGATACGTGACGTCATGTATTGTCACGTACCCTTCACAACTCTACCTTAACACATGTTAATCTACCTTGCTCTAATTTGTACCAACCCTAACCCACCTTACTCCAATTTGATGCACCTTAATCCACCTTGCTCTAATGTGTATCAATTTTATTATACCTTAATACACTTTAATTCACCTTAATACACTTTGTTTCACATTAATTCCCTTTACCTAACTCTAAATATTCCTAATTCACCTTCATTCAAATTAATTACCCATAAGTGCTACTAAATAAGGTGTTACACCATTTACTATCTTCTGTATTACCACTGGCGGCATAGAATATGCTCACGACGTCGCTTTCGGTACCACTCACAGCCCGCAACGCCGGAATTTCTCCCTCATGAGACATATAATGCTCTATCATTAAAAAATGCATCCGTCATTGCGTTTATTATGAGGATCTGTTGCGACCAGATTGTTATTTCATGTTAACGCTTCCTTATAAAGTATCGCGCGCCCTCTTGATGTTGCAGGACTAACGAACGCTCTCACCGTACGTCGTTTAACAGCGTCAGCAGTTAAGTGCTCCGGAATAGATTTGCCTTGTCCGTCCGTCCCTCTGCTTCTCCATCAGGCCATTTATTGACGCCGACGACGACCGTTGACGCAGACGTTATCCACGACACAGAGCGCCTGTTAAGGCTTCGCAACACTTTCTTTGCATGCCTCAGGCACGTTAGCTGAAAGCGCGTCTTGTGAGGATGTTATGCTTGGCATCGCTTTATTGAATGCCTCAAATATGTTAGCTTAAAGGACGTCACATCAGGGCGACGATAGTTCTCATGCTATTTTCATGCGTTCTGTTTGTTAAGGTCTCTTCGTTAGGATTCGATAAAACTTGTATGTGGAGCTAGGACGACAATGGAAGTTATAAGTGCCGACGATACACGAGTCGTTTACGATACACGACTAGTTTACCCGAACACTTGGTTCTACGCGCCGTCACGATGTTCGTTGGCTGTAGCACATTATGCAGCCGCGTTGACATGAATGCGACAACTCGCATCACATCAGCTTTTTTGCGCATCGCATACATGTAAACTGGGCTAACGCGTTAAGAAAGCGCGCCCCATTAATGGGCCAGGCAGGGTTGGATTGAGACGAGTAAGTCGATTTTCGCAGTGCATGCAAACGCGATCGCACAGTATTAGGAATTATCGGAAACGCAATTTGCTGTGGATCTGCTGAGCTCGTCGAGCTGCGGCGTGACGAGGCGTGGCGCTGAAAGCGTCTGGAAGCGCTGCTTTGGCTTCGGTGCTTGCTTAGGTGTTTGTAAAGCCCCTTAAACTTCGTAAAGTAGTGCCACTCTCCTCCTCCGCCTTCACTCCTCCTCGTTTCTCCTCTCTTTCGCGCTCCCTCCACGACCGTGGCGCCACCTACAATGCTCGAGCGTAGCAACGGCGCCAACACGCTCTCCTCGCCACTCCGTAGACGCTTCTCGAGCAAAAATGGCGCTGAAGCAAGGCGCGTGGGCCCACGTGATGCTATTAGGCCAATAGCGACGCGGCGGCGGCCAGAGCGCGCGAGGAGGAGGCGGCATTCTTCAAAGCGTGGCACTACTTTACGAAGTTTAAGGGGCTTTAGGTGTTTGCGACACCGAGCGCCACCGTGCGCCAGTGGTGCGATGCATGCGAACGCTGGCGCCTCGCGTTAGTCGTGACGCGCTGGGAAACGTGACGCGCAAATGTCGCATTCTGTCGAATTCACGCAAGCAGTGCTTGTAATGTGTTGATGTTCCTACCTGCCTATGCGCGTTTATTAGTCTGTACGTATGAATTATCTGCGTACGTACTCTTGTATGTATGTTGACTAACGTTAAGCATTTGTACATATCGTATAATAAACTATTGCGCGTAAGCGTACATGCCCCGTCTGCGAAATCAGTTTCAGTTTATTATTCTTTAAATACAACGAATTTGTATACGAGACAATATACAGAGAGCGTCCCAAAGTGAAAGACTGTAACGGGACCCTCGGTTAATAATAATGATGTAGAGATGTATTAAAGAAGAGCAGGCTAACTAAAAAAGACAAAGACGATCGCGAAAATGCAACATAGAAAAATATTATCAACGAAAAGAAATTGTATGTATGCAATTAGTCGATATTATGTGTGTCACCTCGAAGGAAGCGAGCGCTGGAGGAGGAAGGCGCCTGGAGGAGGAGGAGAGAATCGCGCGCCGGGAAGAGTACGAAGGAGCGCACTGAACGCGGTGAACGCGGGTCACAGCAACGCCACCTAGAGCAAATTCTGGGTGGCGTTGAGCGAAGCGGGGAAGGAGAAAGGAGGCGAAGTGTCGCGGAGGAGGAGGGTATGCGGAGGCGCGCTGGGTTGAGCTCCTCTGGCAGTTGCTATGCGGGTTCTGTGTGCGGTATGGATGCACCGGGTTCGTCTCGTGATGGAAAAGCCGCGCGCCGAGTGAGAAGGACGGAGAAGCGATGCATGTGGTGCGGCAGATCTTGCGAGAGTCGATCGACCCCGAAGTTGTCGCCGAGCGCCGGGCACGAGGTGAACAAGTCCTGCAGAAGGCACGGGCTTGGCACGCCCAGAAGACTCCACGAGAGAAAAAAAATGCAGATAGGGAACCGAATAGTGTGAACAGTACATTACGAAATTGGTCGATGTAATAAAGGTGTTGCATTTCGTTACCATCAAATCATGTTCAAATGCGTGCGTCCGTCGGTAAGGTAATACAGAGAAAATCCTTTAATTATATCAACTTCACTATGTTAGAGGATTCTGACCACGTTTGCTGAAAAACCAACTATATCCGCTACTGCAATCTGGCATTGCTGTATGTTTCATATGTGGCGCATGTTTGCAAAGCAATATAATGGTAGTTTCTTTTATTGAGATAAAAATCTTAACTTCGACAACTAATGTGACACCGACCTGTTTTCAAGCAATATATCGTTCAGTGATTAAATCGTAAAGGTTCCATGTGATAGCAGAACGTTCTGGCTGTAAAATATCTTGGAGAAATGTACGTAAACAGGTCACGTAGAAAAAAAATAAAGCCCCACCAAAGCGGTACATTGTGCAATTTGTGCGAAGATTCATGTCTGGAAACTAAGACAAATAATGCAGTAGCACTTGCATCGCGTAATACCCTTTCTGTCATTTGTCAGTTTTGTTTTATTTGTGAACCATTTCTTCGTCGTCTCCTCCCCCAACCCCCGTTTTCCTTCCCTCTGTCATGGGGCCTTAGTGAATTTTCGGTTAAATATTGCGCACAAACAACAATCCCAGATAGGTGTCGATAAATATCTACAATATAAGTTTAATCAAACCGGTTTATCATCACTCCAGACAGGTCGCTGTAATAAACTGCTTACAAATTTCTACATCAAGAAAGATCAATAGCTGTTTTGCTTGTTTTCTTAAGGTTGTTTTTTTTCTTGCAATGTTATATGAGCGTTCTAGCCTTTTGTACGCATACTTGCCAGCGTACCTTGCCACTCCTTCCTGGGCCACATGGCCTACAGCAGGATGTAAATAAATGAAAATAAATATGGCTACGCCTTTATCGACCCATCAGGTCAAGTCAATATTGAAACGCAGGAAGTGGGTGCGAATAGATCGATGTAGATAAAAGGCGAGAGATAAATGACGGCCTTCAACTAAGCCTTACACACTAGCCGAAAGGGCCGCTGTTGAGTAGAGGTAAGTTTATTCTTATCATTCGCCAGCAGAGAAAAGGCATAGACGCAGGCACTGCTCCCTCGTGCTACAGAAAATAATAAGCTTGAGAGAAAGGACTGAGGATCGAAAGGCAACTGGGCAACTGCCAGGGTATCGACGGAAAAAGTTACGACGGCAGAGGTTGCATCAGACGCAACTGGCGGAAATCTTTTGTTCCAGAGACTGGAGTCATGCATTCGCAGAAACAGTAAGAGCAATCAGTTAGCATGGAATGTGACGCCATCACGTGTAAGAGGCGCGTGAGAAAATGGGGGTTGGTGCAGCGAAAGCTATACTCACAGGCAGACATGCGCGTACTGATAACATCAGTGGCAATTACGGATTAGGCTGACCGCCAATGAAAGTGCGAGGCGAGAGATGGGCGCGAAGGACTTCGATAGCTTCTGCGTGACGAACATAAATAAACAAAAAGAAATCACTTGAAGCATTGGCCTTCAGTCTGGCCGAAATAGAAACAAAGAAAGAAGAGAGAGAGAGTACGGAATAGGGCAGTACTGTAGGTCCGGGCACAAGCGATATCAAATAAAGCAATAGCAGCAACAAGAGGGGGGGGGGTGCAGTCGGCTCATCAGTTCTGAGAATCAGCGGTACAGGTTAAAGAGAAGTTGCCTAAAATAGACAGCAGTCTGGTCATTGGTTGGACCAAAGCTGATGAAGTAATATCTAGAGAGCAAGAAGGCACGACCATGTGCATGTCCATGAGTTTTGGATATTACCCGGTACACAATTCGTCGAATTTCTCCGCAGTGCTCCAGCGTATCATTGTGGGCAGAGTTATAAAAAATAAACTGTAAGCCTAAGCACTTAGTACAGATGGATAACCAGCTAAGCTGAAACGTGCGGCCCTGATGTTTATCGCTCGGTAAATCCCAATGGTTTATTAAACTCTTTCTGAAATATTGATTACACATTATGTCTCTTAATTATTAAATAGACAACTGCCTAATTAGTTAGCTATTTAATTAATGAATAACGACGACGAACGAGGGAGCAGTGACACAAGCGCGTTCGCGTGGTAGCGTCGAGGTGCGCTATACCGCGCAGCAGAAAGTGAAAACGCGCTCCGGAAAGTGACAATGACAGCTATGTCTCGCATGGCGTTGACGTGCTCGACCGTAGTGTCGGTACCCGGAGCAGGCTGCCCCTAAATAGGACGTTGCATTACCATAAGGGTCGCAAGCTGTGTGTAGTTCCAGCGGACAAGGTAGCTGGGTTTGCTGTTCCACCGCGTCACCTAATGCGTAGGAAAGGTTCCAGGACCACTTTGTCCACGTTAAAAAAAAAAAAAACGCTTCGGTGTCCATACGAAAAGTCAGCAATGATGCAAAAGAGCTTGCGACTAGTATGGAACTGAGCAGTGTTTTAAACACGATCAATAGTGCCAGCAAGGATAGTCTACAAGTGTTTTTCTCTGCCAAGACGCACAAGATTTACTGCCTTCTTTGCGTAATTCTATCGGAAAAAGGTTCGTGGCTAAACATGCTTGCGGATTTTTTAAAAGTAAACCTTATAAGAATAGCTTTCATAAGATAAAAAAGCGCTAACAGTGACGGCCCACTAGGAAGGAACAAAGACAGGACAAGGAGCTTGCTGTCTGTGCGCCTTGTCCTGTCTTTGTTCATTCCTAGAGGGCCGTCACTGTTGGCGCTTCATCTTTTGAAAGCTAGGCCCCCAACGTATGTTACTGTAATAGATTAGAACTAGACTACCTTTCTTTATGCGTGATTCCGACAACATTGCACGTTACCTGAAAAACCGTATGAATCTTAGTGGCAAAGCCTTTTCAGTCGACATAAAGGACCTCTCTTATTCACTGCAACGCAATGGGCTTTTGTCTTGCGTAGAACAGGCAATTGACAAACATGGTGTTGTTGACTTTCAAAATGATGCAGGTATCAGTGGCAGTGGCTTTTTAGAATTGCTGAACATATACTTGACGTCTACGTATGCTACCTGGGACAAAGGAACTTAGCTACAGAAGGAGGCTATCTGTATAGGCCAGCGGTGTGTCTATGTGCTTTGTGTCTATGTGCTATGTACTCCGGAAGCTTCGTTTGTCAAACAACAACTGCATAAATCTTACTTAAGCTCCTCTTCGAAAACTTTAAGCTCCTCTTCGAAGTGCAGGCATTTTTCGGCAGTAAATACAGGATTATTTGCATAAAATATGCGAGAAATGTTGGTACGGGCAGATGCCAGCCACTCGTAATGTTTGACATGTAATTGGCAAATGGCTGTCTGCACGACAAAACCTGTTTACGAAAAAAATAAAAAGTTTGGAAACTGAGCGCCGATTTAATTTTGTGGTGTAATCGCTGTTACAATCTCTTTTACGGTCTGGTGAATGTCCGTTGTTGTTAATTGATTTAACCAAGTTGCTTGATTCGTTCGGCGTGCATTCTAGTCATAGTGGCGTCATTGAAAAACCTACTATTTATTTCTATTCGCCATGGTTGCCATTACGGTTCATTCCGTGTTGACGTCGCGTGCTGCAAATATTTCAGTTTGGAAGGCGCGCTTTCGGGGATGGGAAAATGCATTAATTTCCACATTCAGTCCTTTCTCATCATATTGCGTGTAGGTACTTTCATTTTGAATTTTTGCTACCTGTCGGGATTGCTTAGCGGCTAGGGCGTTGTTCCGCTAAGCACGAGGTCATGGAATCAAATCTCGGCCAGGGATGCAATCTATTGGGTGCACGTTAAAAAAAAATGAAGAACAGATGGAATAAGTTAATCTGGAGTCCCCCACTACGGCGTGCCTCATAATTGTATAACAGTTTTCTGGGACGCAAAACCCCAGAGTATCATTTTTTCTAGAACCCTTGGAGAAGGGAAAGCAAGGTTCATCATATTAATGACACACACACACGTGAAGACGAACACTGTTCAGTATGTATGGGCTGTTGGGGAATTATTACTGCATTTCACCTTCTCCGTTTCCGGTTCCACACCGAGACTACGTGCTTATAGAGAAAGCCCGCGAAATATGAAAAGAAAGACCACGTGGGCGTGCTCACGCCCTGTTGTACCATAGTGCTCTCAACCGGGGTTCGAGCCTATCGCTGATCAGGGACGATGGGGCTTCCTCAGTGGCGTAGCAACAGGGGGGGGGGGGGGCGGGGGGCCGTGGTGCAAGGGGCCAGCGGGGGGTGTAGTGTCATATACGTCTGAAGACACCCGGAACTTGTTGATATCCTCGCCTTCCTCGACTACAGCGGTGGGGGGTGACAGAAGACCTATGGACCCCGGGTGCCAGACGACCTAGCTACGCCACTGGGCTTCCTCTCCCTGCGCCACCACCAAAGATGCTGACTCACTGCGAAGCCCATGCGTACAGCCGCGACCACTCACACCGCCACGGTCCGCGTACACGGTTCTTTCGCACGAAGCGCGATAGAGGGCGCTGCAATACGATAACGCACGAGGGCAGTCACGTGGCTTTACTTAATTTTTCGCGGGATTTACTTAAACGGCGAAAAAAATCTGCCCGCAGTGTGTACGTTGCCACAATAAATTATATGTCTCGCTTCCTATCCCGCTTTAAAACGTAACGAAACGCACTCGGCCCTAAAGTGAATAATTAAAAGAACTGCATAATTGATCTGAGTTAATTACATATTTAAGCGGAATATTACAAATACTCTAAGGAGCGTCACATGCAGGCAAACCATGTGTCGTTGGTTTAATTCACCTGCGGTTGACTGCTTTTTTTTTTCCTTGGTTCGAGTTACGTGAAACACCTTATATAGAACGAGAAAAAAAAAACGTGTTGAAGCTAAGGGTTCAAAGACTTTGACGGAGTACGCAATATCCCTTTAGCGAGTGCACAATTCCCTTTCAGGCCTCGGGTAGCCACAAAAAAAATCTTACGCAAGAAAAAATGCCCGTGAAAGCATGATTCCGGTACTCCAGAGAGATTGCCACCGCTCAAAGTTTGTCACCGTCATCACCTTTGTTTGCCCCATTGCCGGATGAGTGTAGCCGTACAAAAATGTTGTCTATAGGCTCATTAAATGGGCGAAAAAGACAGCAGGTCACGATCGAAAGCTTTTTACTACAACACACAAAGACCATGAAGCTTATAGAGTGACGCCATTCGCATAGAACTAACGGCACTAACGATCTCGCTATCGAGATCGCACCTCAGTCAGGGTCGTACTAATGAATGGAGAAAGGAAAGCACCATACAGTTTCACCCTATTTCAAAACGTGAGCAGAGTGTAACATGAGATCATTTGGAAAAGGTTACGAGGCTTCTTTTCCTTTGTGTAGTGTAGTTAGTATGGCTACCCGCGAGTATCTCGCGTGATCAAGGAAGACTTCATGTAGAGGTCTCTAGTGGTGCTGCTGAGGTGCGTATTGTAGAAAGCAGAACGGATGAAAAAGAACTACTAAATCCCTGGCCAACTTTCACGGCAACTGCCCTGAACCTATACACGAGTTGTATTCTCCGGTACTCATTAGAGCGCTTCTAGATAGGTAGTTCGAACAATACGTTGTTCCCAGTGTTATTTACTCACTCGAATCCTTATATCGCTCATCTTTCTTTCTTTATTTTTTAGGCCAGCAACTGATCTCCTAAAGCACCACCAGATTTTTGATGAAGTTCCTGGGCTTAATTAAGCTTCCGAGTTTACTTAAAGCACGACAGTGTGCTTTACTGTGTCGAACTAAGAAGTGGACGCTACACCGACGTGACCTGTTTTTATTCATACAATTACTTTGGTAAACAAAGCTCGAAACTCGTGAACCCCCAACCATGACTGCTTTAAGGTAACCCCAACCTAAAATGTCCTCGCTGCCATTTCATCGTCGCGTCGAGTTAGTTGCTTAGGAGCTGCGAAGCACATCTCTTGACCCCGATGGGCATTGTTATAGTGACCCGATGGGCTTTGAGCATCATCCTAGAAATTACCTTTCCCCAATATAAGCTACCGTCTGTTCCTCCACCGCCAATAATGTTGTCGTTTGAAGCGTTCAGAAACATTTAGTGATCCAAGCTCTGTTTTTTTTATCTGTATGGTGTAGGCACTGTGTTCTTATAGTGAACAATCCTAGCATTCTCCAAACTCTTGAGTCTATTGCTCAACTTCTGCCTTTTATGCGGAGTAACCATCCTGCAAGGTTCTTGTAAACCTAAAGTTATTCCCGTTACCTGCTGAAAGTATCCCACTACTTTTCTGGACAACATTGCTTCTCAGCCCATACAGCCAGTAAATTCAGCAAAAGTTTCAATTTGACTTAGCAGGACTCTCGTGCGTGGTATTCGCTTCCCGATTTTGGAGCAAACTTTGACCAGCGCTGGTTATAGTCTCCTTCAAAGTTTTAATAAATGTATTAAACTGTGCGAAGAATACAGGACGTGAATTGAAACGTAGACGCACACACAAAGCGCAGTGCGTTCTTGAAATATTTGAAATTTTGTTTAATCTTTGAACCGACTAGCCCAACAACATGTCTTACTAAAGCCCGTAACATCGTTCTAATTCTTAGGCGTCAGTTTGTCTAATCATCTGTAATGGTATGGAGATGGTAGCAATGTCATATCGCCAGCAGGCAGGCTTCTTCGTTTTTCGAACTGTAGCACAACACTATCACCTCGCAAGACGGACAAAACTCCCACGTTATCCCAAGCTCACTAAGGGACAAGAAGTCACCTGGCGCCGACTCCAAACGCACTCCTTTCCCAATCCACCAGTCTACGCAAACTTCTACCCTGACTTGATAGACCCACTCTACTCGCTATGTGGGTCCATAGCCTGTTCAAATCATATTTTCTGCGACTGCGGAGAAGACACCCCCCCAAACATATCTCCTGGCCGTTCCGTCGCCTGAAGCATGGGAAGGAATACTCCGGGACACTAGCCTGGATGTTCAACTGAGGGCCATCGAAATAGCGGAGGAGAATAGCTGTAAGGCATTGCCTGGTAGCCACCCCTCAATAAACCAAATTGGCAAAATAAATTTGTTTCCTCTTCCTCCCTGACGGTAAGATAAAACCGGTAGTGAAATTAGCGCAGCCGGGGAAATATTGACTTACCTCCTAGTGCAAAAAAAAATTCTACTCAAATGTGCTAAGCGGTAGTCTAAAGGGCACATAGTTCTTTATTTTCCATATATTTCAGTAAAGAAATCGCAGTTCCACAGGGCCTCAACATTTATTTTAAACTCTTTCATCACACAACTGATGACTGTATAACATCATTTATTTTTAACAAACTGCGTAAAGTGAGGTAGCCTCCCTGGGTGCATTAAACAGTTCTTTCTTACTCCTTGAAGCATTACATTACTAAAACATTCTAAAGCAGTTTTGTTCAGGTTAATACTTTATTTTGCACTTTGTGTTTGTATTGACAGAGAACTAAGTAAATATAAGAAACACAGAAGTAGTATGTACAACATTCCTGAATATTTATTAAGTATGCTGAGAGATTTAACAATAGCCACAGAACAACCACTTCGAGAAATAACAAACAAGGAAGACCACACCCCGCATACATACAGGGAAGAATACATGCACGAATGAAAGCAACTGTTTAGGGCGCATGATTTCCAACCACATACTTCAATCACGTCAACCCCGGCAGTCATAAATATCTCTCCCACGCGACAGAACAAAGGTTCAAGCCGGAGGAGTTGGCGCATCTTTGTCATGACGACAAATTCTGTGCAGAAACGTGTGTCTCCGGAGGAGCAGGCTTTACCCATTCGTGCTCAAAACTGCCTTGGGCATCGCTGCTTTGTTCAACTGCATTTAATTTCTGCGAACAACGTCGGCAGAGCAGTTTTAGCCCTCCTCACAAATGAAAGTCCCTCAGGCAGTTGTGATGGGAACAGTCCCCATTTAGTCGTAATGTCAGTCATGGTTGCATGACTCAGCCTATAGAGATTTATACAGCACCAGTGCCACCCACGACGATAGTGGAAGAGAAAATGGTCTAGAGGAATTCGAAATCCCACAGGTAACGCCGGAAGAAGTAAAGAAAGCCTTGGGAGATATGCAAAGGAGGAAGGCAGCTGGGGAGGATCAGGTAACAGCAGATTTATTGAAAGATGGTGGGCAGATTGTTCTAGAGAAACTGGCCACCCTGTATACGCAATGCCTCATAACGTCGAGCATACCGGAATCTTGGAAAAACGCTAACATAATCCTAATCCATAAGAAAGGGGACGCCAAGGACTTGAAAAATTATAGACCGATCAGCTTACTGTCCGTTGCCTACAAAGTGTTTACTAAGGTAATCGCAAATAGAATCAGGAACACCTTAGACTTCTGTCAACCAAAGGACCAGGCAGGATTCCGCAAAGGCTACTCAACAATAGACCATATTCACACTATCAATCAGGTGATAGAAAAATGTGCAGAATATAACCAACCCTTATATATAGCTTTCATTGATTACGAGAAAGCATTTGATTCTGTCGAAACCTCAGCAGTCATGGAGGCATTACGGAATCAGGGTGTAGACGAGCCATATGTAAAAATACTGAAAAATATCTATAGCGGCTCCACAGCCACCGTAGTCCTCCATAAAGAAAGCAACAAAATCCCAATAAAGAAAGGCGTCAGGCAGGGAGATACGATCTCTCCAATGCTATTCACAGCGTGTTTACAGGAGGTATTCAGAGACCTGGATTGGGAAGAAATGGGGATAAAAGTTAATGGAGAATACCTTAGTAACTTGCGATTCGCTGATGATATTGCCTTGCTTAGTAACTCAGGGGACCAACTGCAATGCATGCTCACTGACCTGGAGAGGCAAAGCAGAAGAGTGGGTCTAAAAATTAATCTGCAGAAAACTAAAGTAATGTTTAACAGTCTCGGAAGAGAACAGCAGTTTACAATAGGCAGCGAGGCACTGCAAATCGTAAGGGAATACATCTACTTAGGGCAGGTAGTGACGGCAGATCCGGATCATGAGACGGAAATAATCAGGAGAATAAGAATGGGCTGGGGTGCGTTTGGCAGGCACTCCCAGATCATGAACAGCAGGTTGCCATTATCCCTCAAGAGAAAAGTGTATAATAGCTGTGTCTTACCAGTACTCACCTACGGGGCAGAAACCTGGAGGCTTACGAAAAGGGTTCTACTCAAATTGAGGACGACGCAACGAGCTATGGAAAGAAGAATGATAGGTGTAACGTTAAGGGATAAGAAAAGAGCAGATTGGGTGAGGGAACAAACGCGAGTTAGTGACATCTTAGTCGAAATCAAGAAATAGAAATGGGCATGGGCAGGACATGTAATGAGGAGGGAAGATAACCGATGGTCATTAAGGGTAACGGACTGGATTCCAAGGGAAGGGAAGCGTAGCAGGGGACGGCAGAAAGTTAGGTGGGCGGATGAGATTAAGAAATTTGCAGGGACGGCATGGCCACAATTAGTACATGACCGGGGCTGTTGGAGAAATATGGGAGAGGCCTTTGCCCTGCAGTGGGCGTAACCAGGCTGATGATGATGATGATGATGACTCAGCCTATAGAGAAAGGCTGCACGAGTGGCAACAACTGAGGAACGCAGATGACGCGCGATGAGGGAAAGCTACGGTCCGGAATTCCCATGTGCGTGAAAATGCATAGCTCGAAGCGGGCCTTCTTCGAGAAGATGTAGTTTTCAACTGTCTAAGATGATAAAATTTCATTTGTTGTAAATGTGATCTCGGTGCGAACATTGACGAAACTTTCGTCAGCTTGTTCTGTTTACCTGTTCTTTTTTTCAGCGCAGAAGTTGTGAGATGGAAGAGTGTCCGCCTCGTATGCGGGGGTATGTGTTGGGCTCGAATCCTGGCGCCGCCTGAAATCCACCGTTTTAAAATATGCTACCGTGTTATAGGGTAACCAAGCGCGAACTACTGGGGGCAGTTGAGAGGGCGCCTCCTCCGCTACCTGTACCGTAGCTTCGCATTGTTGTCCGTGCGGCTGAGCCCATACACCAGCCGCGTGTTGTCTTGGAGACAATCTCCGGCTGGTGCAAAGTTAGGGCGAGCTGTGATGGCAGATGCGCCGTCTTCGCGCGCGCCTAGGGCTGGAGGTCACCTTGCGGACTGGAGGCTGCTAGGCTGGAGGTCACCATCCGTTGAAGCCAGTGGCAAGAGAAATGTTAGTCCACCTGTGACCTTTTCATAACGCCAGCCTTGTTAAAGCGAGGGCTCACGGTCATCGAGTGAGACCTGTTCATGCTCGCCTTAGGCAGCTTGACACTTTGCTGGTTAATTTGTAAGCGAATGCTTTCCTACGTCTTTGCCGCCAATCAAACTACGAACTTTGTGTAGGGATTAAATATCTAGCTATCCCCATCAATACTTCGCCCTTCGGACGATACTGCGACATTGTTGGTGAATAGAACTATACAAAAAATTTCAAGGTACTCTTAAGCGAACTCTTGGCAATTGAGTAGGGCTTGCAGCAGCACTTGAGCAGGAAGGTAAACAGTAAAACACAAGTTCATCGTCACACGCTTTTGAAGAAGATTCATTTGAACAATTAGGTTTGCTTCCAAGAGTGCTGTTACAGTAGCTTTTTGTTTTTCTTTTTCAGATGTCCGAGTTAGGTTTATCTAGCAAATTCGATTTTTTTAAGAAACTTTCTTGTCGGAAGATCAATTTTCATTTCAAAAAATCAGGTGCAAGCCGCGTTTTCGAAGTTCCATCTTATTATCACTTGCATACTGCAATTATCCTGTAATTTTTTTTTATTTGAAGTGAAAAGGGGGCGCTTTGATGCGACCTCAGGGAATAAAAAGCATGTTCCACGCCATGGCATGTCTTAGTTTGAAATTTGTGGACTCGTTACGATAAACTCGAGCACGTATCACGTGTTATCCATCGAAGTTAATGTCACAGCTTTTCTTAACGTTTGATTTTGATATCAAGCTTACACGCATCATACGGTAGCATGTGACATGGTGGTACACCAGTGATTACGAATGACAACACGGGCACCTGACTGTATAGTGCAGTGTTTGACGAAAACCATCTATTAAGGCAAGAACATATTTGACGCAAAACACACATCCGCCGACTCAAAAAATAAAATATGTTAGAAGCAATAAATCGACATGGTGTTTTTTTTTACTTCAAGAGCAACATTATTTTTTTATTAATTGAGGATATATCGGAAAAGATGTGGCTATGTCGAGTAATTAGGAGGGCTTTGGCTACTTGGAAGATCCATGTGGACGGCATGGTTGTCTAAGTAAGAGATTATGAAAACCGAACTCTGTGTTGGACTACAATACCAACTACTAACTATTACTACTAACTACTAACTGGTTTTCTGTCGTCTTAGGCGCTCCGTTTACGATTAAAAAGCGCACGATATGTCGCTTTATCGCGGCTACCCACTTCATGGGATTAGAGCTACAGGCATCAAGAGAGAACGAGAGCGAAGAAAAGCCTTTTTTCTAGAGGAAAATTTGTGAGGGCCTTGCATTGAGCTTAATTACCTATAGTGTGTTTTGGAATACAGAGACGTCTTCCCCCCCCCCCCCCCCCCCTCCCAATACTTCGCTTAAAGGGTTCGCAAAAAAAAAGATTTCGCGCTTACTGCTGCACTGTTCTTGCTGAAATTTTGCAATAAGATGGCATTTCAGAGTCTACGTCGTTCCGTGTAACACTTGGTACAGTTAATTGCTCGGTTTTTATAAAGAAGTGCGCAGTTGTCTTTCTTTGACGAGAATATAAACTGCTGCCGTGACGGCGCAAGCATATTGGGTCATCCCCTGCTGCCAGCTGCAGACAATTGTCGATCAGGAAGGGCGTGTTGGCCGTTTCTCTTGATCCGAAAAGCTTAAACGAAAGTAATCTTCTCCGTTCAAACATAGGCCAACCATCCTTGATACGCTGCTTTCTGCAGTTACCGGCAGGCATCGACACAAGTTTATGCTTGCGCCGTTGCGGCAGTAGTTTGCAATTTCGTAAGCGAAGCCAACTTTGTACTCTTTCTTTAAAAATCAGGCCCTTAACTCTGCCAAATGTTGCGCTGAACAACGTAGACTCCATAACACACATCTTCCTGCAAAATCTGAGCGAGAACAGTGCAGTAGCAAGCGCAGCAAAACCTTTTTTCCTACGCTACAAGCGAAATGTGCACACAGTTATGTAAAGTCCGTGGACGATCCTTTTAGTTTTGCAAGGCGTTGATCTCGAATTCGGCTTTCACGGGAAAGTGGCTGAGTCGAACTAGCGACGTTGGAGCCTTTCATTTCCCTAGTACTGTAGTTATAACTTTTTCCATCGTAGTGGCTACAGAGCTCTCCATGTTCAAATCTTAACTAGATATTCGTGATTATCCTACGTTTTCTCGGTATCTTAAGATATTAAGGACTGGATCATAGATTCTAACTTAATCTCCAATAGGCCGAGATGTTCTGTTTTGTTTATTTTCCTCCCTTTCGTTGTGTGGTGGGCGCCGGAACAAAATCAAGGCGTGGGGTATGTTGCTATGGCGAGAAATAAAGTTATATGGGCTTCAACTTTGTGGCTGCGAAATAATACTGTAATTCCGTAAACACCGAGTATCAGACAAGGACGAAGAATGCAACAGCCCTATATCAATCCCTGGTAAAAGGGTGTCGCAGCCTATGACACTGAGAATGCTGTTTCGTTTTGTTTTCAGAGCTCTGAAGCTAAGCCACAAGAGCATGCGACTCCACGGACAGTCACTGAAAATGGACAGAGTGAAAAAAAAAATTATGGGGTTTAACGAGCCAAAACCACTTTTTCATTATGAGGTACGCCATAGTGCAGGACGCCGGAAATTTCGATCACCTGGGGTTCTTTAACATGCACCTAAATCTTAGTACTCGGGTGTTTTCGACAGAGTGAAAGACGGCGTTCTGCTACCTTTTGTCTCTGCGTGAGATAAACTAGACCGTAAGGGTATTAGTGCATGAGTGCAACTAAGAATGCTAGCTTAGGGAAGGTTAGGGTGGCAACGAGAAACTACCGGCTGTTCATGGTAACAGGCACTAATTAAAAAACGAACATAATGGCCGATGTTCCAAGCCCTTTGCAGGGTCTGCTATTGCTGTGCTCTTCGCTAGTTACAAAGTTTTCACTCGCGTCTTACGTTATTCAGTGAACTTCTTTGTGTCCGAAAAAAAAATGTGATATATAGAATGCATGCGCGAGTGGCCTAATGAGGTTGCATATTTGGGAAAGCTCCGACGGGACCGTGCCCCTAGACGACCTACGCTCGAGTGCTTCGCATATTTCCAAACCCGGTTCGAGACGCTATCGATTCCCGTTCCCAATGTTCTCTGCGTAATGCGTGTGGGAAGTGGTTGCAGGGGCGCATTGGGCATCAGATGTGGAGAATGATGGGATTTTCAATAAAACGCCGACCATCTGCTACGTATGCATTGGGAATTCGTTCGCATAGTTGAATACTTTCGCAACCAGGTCACACAGGAGTCGCATTCTGTCAGTGCCTTGGGGGAGCGCCGTTTTAGGTTTATGACGTTGCTTATTAATTGCAGCACCGTCGCGTTGTGCCACTTCATCATCGTGTTTGAGAGGCCGTTCACAAATCTTTGCATAGGCCTTGGTCGTGAGTGAGGAAGCGGTGGGCACAGCAAGCTGCTTGATTTAGTAACACGGCAGACTGATAACTTCTGTTTTATGAGAAATGCTTAATTACGGGAATGCCAATGAAACATTGAAAACAGGAGTGCTACCGGTAGGCAATCTGAAATGAGGGCAGAACGAACGAGACGTTTTCGTGTGACGCCTAAGGTACTCGATAAGCTTTATCTTTTTTTTTTTGCGTATCGTGACCAATATTCCAGACAGGTCCCTTCAACAAAAAAAAGAACACTCCGTGGTCCAGTGGATTGGACGCGCGTCTCGGCTGCGGGTGGTACGCGTTTCGATCATCGCTGCCGGACAGCCAACTGTTTATGAGACAGATTCAGGCACCCGAATGCAGGCCAGGCACCCGGCTTTGCAGGGGTGCGTTCCTTGGGAAAGGTTCGTCAAGACCACTATGCTTTCTGCGTAAAGCTAAGGTAAACGAAAAGGCCACGACTCTTTAAAAAAGGAGCGTGATGGTCCCACGCCGCCAACTTCCCAATGGGTGGTTACCACTACAAGCGTCTGAACACCCCGTAGCTGTCGAGCAACTGACCAGTAGCGCGCCTCTACCTATTTTACTGGAAGGGAACCCAGCCGTAGCACTCGTCTGCCTCCCACAGAAGCAGCGGAGGCTCTATTATTCCACCGAAGCTGTGGTGGGAATAATGCGGCGCCCAGCTGACCCTCCCAAATCTCTATGGGGCCTTTTTTTGGGATGCGCTGAGATAAGCTGAGCAATCAGATGTAATATAATCGATTTCCTGTTTCTTTCTCCGTGTGATGATCAAATCCAACAGTGACCGCGCGGTGCCAATACCATACAAAAGCGCGGGACCCATAATGCATCGATCTGTTACTTACGTGAATGCATTTTAAGTTAAGAGCTTTACATAGATGCTTACATCGCAGTGCGATGCTATCGCCAGGCATTGCCTAGGTATGATTTTCGAACGCGTTGTTAAAAAAATGTTTACAAGTCTAGTAATACTTTTTCATGACGAGTGTGATGCTACGTGTACTTCGTGTGACCTTGTGAACGTTAGAAACGTGAAACGTAGCATCACGCGAGAGAAACGTGATACGCACCAATCGAAATTGCCAGGACTAGATCGTGCCGGAGTTTGGACCTGTTCTCAAGCAAAGCGGAGTACCTTTCGCAGGGCTTACAATAACCACTTTTTACCAGCTGAAAATAACTTGCTCCCAGGCCCCAGCTGTGGGTGTAAGAGATAATGCACCTTTCAACAAAAATGGAAAGCCTTGATTGCTACCACACGTCTACAGCAGGTAGTTGGCCGAGAACATGACAACGGAGACGGTGCACAGTAAACAAGTTTACACCCTTAAGGGTGCACGTGGATGTAAGTGTATAAACATTTGTACATTCTGGCTCACAGCTGTGACACACCCAACACCTGTTAGTGTGTAAGCGCGTGAGTTATAGCCCGATTCACAGTGTTATGCATCGTTGATTGGGTAAATTGTTTCAGAGAAATATGTAACACGGATCAGATGCCGTGTTCTTGGGTTCAAACCCCCGGTTGGGCCTCCAGCTGCTTTATTGTCTAACAAGGGATCACGAACGTGAAAAGCACGAGAATTACACATGCGATGGACTCCCGAAAGCAGCAGATAAAGCATCCTTATAGTAGCTGTAGCCATTAAGATGAGGCTTCAGATCAGGGCGAGCTCCGGTTTTCCTAATCATAATACACCGATCTGGAATGAAGATATGATCTTCTTTATAAAATTATGGATACTCAGCCGATGTTTATGGGATTTGTTGCATTTAGCGCGAAAGCTGAATTTTGCAGTATGTAGGAAACAGTTTTAATCTACGACCTGATAACTATTACGAACATTGCCCACATTTGGTGAGAATACACAAAAACAGGTGAACACATTTCATAAAACGACAACCCTGCAGCAACAACGGAACTTTGCATTTTCAAGTCCGCGAAGTGCATCTGTTCGAGCGTCTGAAACAGTCCAATTGGGTGCATGCATTTGCATAGCACGCATAAATATTACAATGCTTAGGAGGGCTATGTGAGAAATCCTACCCACAAATTAGTGATATTCTTTAGAGGTGTGTAGAATTCACCAACTTTGTGTGAATTAAATGTCCCACTATATGTAGTTTGAAGAATTTTGACAGCTTTCTTCATTTCTGAGAACCACAGCAGTAAGCTTGATGTTCCAGTTCCTTCTAGAGTTACTTTATAGGTTTGAAATAACTTTATCAAAGAAATTATATTTTAAATCAAAAATCCACTCTCTAAATTTGGTTCCTAATTATGTATGCTATCAAATGCGACTAACCTAATCAGATTGGCTGCAGCAGACGCCGAGCCAAACTATTTCTCATTTCCTTTGTGTTTGACAAGAGCTAGCAAGGTGACTTCCTTTCAAATGCTTGACTCTGCAAAGTCATGCATATTTCGGAATGACAATAGTGACCGTTATCGGCAGGTAAGATAAAGTCATATATTGCAAAGGTGCAATACTAGAAAACGCTAACACAAAACTGCTTCAGAAAGGCAAGGGTTAGCACCCTTTGTTGCGGTCCTAATCTATTGACTCGCCGACCATGCTATTTTTTCTGCCGAGTCTGCCGATCGAGAACTCGTAACAAAGAACTGCTTCCATGACTGACATGGTCGAGTGCATCCTTTGATCTCACAAAGAAAACACGGCGTTTCCCTTTCTCGGGGCAAAAAAAAAGCAGTATCTATCTACTGCCTTTCTATGTGGTCAGCGTTCCTTCCGCACGTAGGAATCCTTTGTTGTACGTTTCTGAAGACTGAAGCAATACCAATGTGGAGTGCCGGCTGTTCGTAGATACCGGTAGTGTTTACGTTGCAAAGACGAAACCGCAACGTTGATTCTACTTACGTGTTGAGCCGTTGATCGGCTCCAAAGCAACCTGGTCTTGCCAGCTACCACAGCTCGCTCGAACACATGAGCCTTACAAGTTGTTTCTCTTTCCTAGGAAAATGAACATACCCCCCGTGACTTGGAAAGACAATGCTTTAGAACAGAAACGGCGCCGCAGCTGACTGATCGAAGCATTTTTTTTGTTGGCGGCGACGGCGGTTCAAAGACAATGTGTCTGCCATCATATTGCCAAGTTATGTAAGTAACGTGTTTCTGCAGACGCCATGTTAAAGATAAATGTTCACACAGCGACTGAGAGAAAAGAATGAAATAGAGCACAATACAGTGGCATCTGCTTCAATGGTTGCAGCACTGTAGCACGGCGCAATGACAATGACGAGCCTGACAGTGACGCCAGTATGTGTACAACAATGGCAAGACTACGATGACGAAGTGGCTCGTTGGATACAACCTTACAAATACTCCAGGTATTCATGGGTGAGAACACAGTTTTCTTGCGTATTTCTTTCGCCAGCAACATGGTCGCTGACAGGCGTTGTAGGTTGAACTTCACGACCTGGTAGAGAAAGTTGAGCATAATTTCGTTTTACTCCTTCCTTTTTTTACGTTATGTTTACGTGAATATTTCCTGGTTATTAAAAAAATAGAGACACACAGGTAACGACCAAGCTTAAATAGCAAAAGAAGCGTCGTTTGGAAAGAAAAAATTTCGATGAGCAATGCGCATCCAACAAGCTCCAGGAGTGCAGGATCTGCAAATAGCCACACTCACAAGGCGCGCGAGTTCTTTGTAACACATATTGTAGCCTCTTTGCACGAGTGTCTAATACGGGAATGTTGAACTTTTTTACCAGTGCATTGTCAGCGACGAGTTGCTCCATCGTTTGCTTGACGACAAACTCAGCGCATCACGAAAATATTCAGAGCTGCGCGTGATAAAGCAGCGATGCGTGAAATTGCTACCTTATTGAATCAAGAGTCCCATCTATTTGCATTTTGAAGAAAAAATAATCTGCAAAATAGACCTGAAGTGTTTTTTCAACGGCATAGGCCACTTCATAGGTTTCCGGAATTGGTGTCTTCTTCGTTTGTTCAGATGTCGCTCAAATGAAACAAGGTGCTGATTGCGCGCGTAGAAAATGCAAAAGCGGTGACAAAAGCCGTTGCGGAAAAAAGCGACCGTGCAGCAAGTAATATACATACACATTCTTCCGAAGATTGGCTACAGAATTTCCGAGAGCGAACTTTTGACGATATGCAAACGAGGGTAACATTATTTTATTTGTGCTAAATCAGCGGCAAATGTTCTATTCCCTGGAACGAGAAGCCTACATTTTAAGCTTTGAAAGAAGTGACAGTTCCAGACTTTTATGCGGTCTGTGTGCATCTTAATAGGGTTAGCTCTCTCTTTATTGGAACTGGAATAAGATAGAACACACTGGCTAGAACGCTTGGCAATTGTTAACATTATATAGCGATAATGTACGCGGTTTATTTATTTATTTATTTATTTATTTATTTATTTATTTATTTATTTCTGTACCTTGAAGGCCATCATGACGTTACAGAAGGGCGCAGGTGTAACTCATCGACATGTTAACAGGTACGGCTGAGAGCCGCTAGAGCAGTAAACTAAAAACATTTGAAATTTCAAAAAAAGATCAAGGACCACAGAAATTCGATCAGCAAAGTAAAACATCAGGTAAACAGCAAAAACGCAATATAACGACTAGTAGAAGAAATAAAAATCATTCAATATGATTTTGCAATGCAGTTTTAAACAAAGGTGGATCGGAAATACTGACAATCGGAGGGTGCAAGGCGTTCCATTCCTTAGTAGTCACTGGAATGAATGAAAGAAAAGACTGATTTGTTCTGGAAAAAGCAATGTGAACTTCATCGCGATCATCCGTACGCCACGATAAGCAATATGCTTCTGAGAAAAGGTTACGTACCTCTTAGATGCTCATTATGATGATAAATTTCATGCGAAAGGCAATCGCACTACATTTCCCCTAACTGATATCAATGGGAGACCTAGCATTACCTTCGCACACGACACACTGGATGTGCGATGGCAACTATAATGGAATGGCTGCTACAATTTTGAAATGATTCGCACCTGTCAATAGGCTATTCATGGCTCAACCCGTACATTGGACGGTGACCATAGTACCCTACTGAAATTCCGTTTTATTAACCTTAAGATTTCCGTTTTATTAACCTTAAGATACACAGAGAGGCCGACAAACGTACGTCGTTCGTGATCAAGCCATCGTGGAACGTGAGCCGCGTCAATTTACAGATTTCATAAGGTGTCTTGGCTAGAACAATAACGTCGACAAACAAGGGGGCCTGCTGTTGTCATATTAAAGATATTGTTGGACTATAAGGCCATTCGAATAGTCTCCTGTTTGTGGTGACTACAGTTATTCGGCATGCCGGAGTGATTACATTTGATGATGTCCATGGTCGCCATGTCGCTGTCGCGGCTGTCGCACCGCCGTCGTGTTCGTCGTTGCAGTTTTCATGGCGCCATCTTGCTTCCGTCTTCATCGTCGTCATTATACAGTTTTCATGGTCCCCGTGAGTGCAGCGTCATCGTCGTTATCATTCTGTCATCGTAGGTGCTTCTTAAACCATAAAAATTTCAACATCTGTGTATTCATTTTACGCACCATGTCCAAACCAAAGCATGACAAACGATCAAGCCAACAGGATGAACACGCTTTCCTGGCCCTTCACTGCGGTCTGCAGTGAAAGGCTTGTTTACCGATACTCCAGCGCTTCCACAAAAAAAATCGCGTACGATTAAAATTGGCCTGCAGACCCTTACTATGGCATCGCCCATCCTCTATGCGTTGCTTTCGTGAAGCCCTATAAATAGCCATTCAGGATCAAAAGGGCGGGGCTTCTACATCATTGATTTCTAAGAAAGGGTCCACGTGGAAAACAAGCCTCATGGACGAACTCGAGAGCTTTGAAACTGACGACGCGGGAGCCTTTCGGCACCGGGATAAACTAATCTATGGCTTCCTCCTTTGATCGTAAATGGAAACGTCTTCGTGTTGTCGTCCTTGCTCGACCTTTACGTACTTTCCGCGTACAGCGGGCATTCTTTATTTTTACAGCTTTAGGACGCTGGAGAACCTATTTTTACATCGAGGAACACGTGGAGGTTTTGCCCGAAGTTTGTCTTCCAAAGACGTAAGACATGTTTTCTTGACTTTGACCTCCTGCTTAGAAAGAAAACATTCCACTTGGGACTTAAAGGAAGCCATGTAATAAAATATGAACAGCCTTATATTCCTTCATAATAAAAAACAGTATCCCGCGACCAAAATAGAGAAGAAAAATACTGTGATTGGACTGAAGCTACGACCACTGCAAATAAGACAGACAAACAGGTGTGTTTTCGCCAAAGATTTTCTCACCTAGAGGTAAATCTGGCGCCGCCGCACTGTTGTATGCATGGGGAATATGGCGACTTTAGATTGGCATCGTTCTCAGAGAGCCAGGACATCTTGAAGACCAGCCTGGCTAGCACCGTTCCGTCTGCCACAATGACGTATTCCCTACTAAAACAGCACGTAAATAGCAAGCGCCATTAACAGTACCCGCCTATCATCGTGGGTACTGTTCACCCGCCATTAATAAGGTCAAGCGCCATTAACAATGCCCACCATTAATGGCGCATCCAGTTCACACGCCATTAATACAGTAAACCGTCATTAACAGTACCCGCCATAAACAGGGGTTTTACACTCCCCGTCGCGATTGTTGAGTTGCTATGGCTTTGCGTAGCTAAGTTACAGGTTAGGGGTTAGTTCTCGACCATAGCACTGGAAATAAAAAAAAACGTTCCTGCGCGTACAGTTAGGTGCACGTTAAATAACTGCAGACGATCAAAATCATTCGAGAGTCACACACAGATATCAAACCGCAGGATAAGTCGTCACCTGTATTTTTGTTTATACAGGGATAACAGCATTGTTATATAAACGCGAACGGGTATAAAATAGAACTGCACGAAAAAAAAAAGATACGTTTTTTTTTTAAACTGTGGTCCTTTACATACAGTTCTGGGGGCGATTAAGGGGTACAGATATTGTTAATAGTGTCCAGTATGCTCCGCGCCTATCGACTATAAATGTCATTCGGCTGCGCAGCGGTCTTCCCGCGACGCTTCTGACACTCCAAACCTGCCAGTGGTAGGTGCTAGAGATTTTTGTTTCGTTTTTTTCCATCCTTAGGGCACACCGCAGGAGCTTCCCTTAAGCAGCTTGTAGTCAGCCTTGCATTGCAGGCAACGTAAACCGTATAGATTATTTTGGCAAAGAGGGCACCTTCTAGTTTCTGTTTTTGTTCTTTCACCTCAGTTTCGTCATGAATGCCCGATTTCGGGGGGAAGAATGAAGGTGCCGTTTGGTTTCCTTGTTTCTACAACGTTAAAACTTGCGTGTTTCGATAAGTGATCGCTGCAGGAAATGACCTCCCGCTTGTGTACTTGTCGGGAGGACGTACCAACAGTCACGCCACTCTGCTTCGTTTGAATTCGCACCAACTTGACCATCGCTTTCCATGTTCTATCGAGCATTTATGTATAGCGCTATATCCACAAGAGCCTGCTGAAGTTTCTTTGTCAAAAGAATGTTATGATGCCGACTGTCCCGAACACTTTTAATCTTTACAAACCTGGACCCTATTTGCGATATTACGAATGGTGTGTAACGTTTTACGAGAAATAAATAGCGCTGGCGAAGAAGTTTCACTTCTCGGTTGCCGAACCTTCCATTGAAAATTGATGGGAAAAGGACGCCAAGGGGTGCTTGCTTCGAGCAAGCTTATTGCAGTCCAGTTCATAAAGCGCAATATATTGGCCACAATAAAGTCTCTAACGACACACTATCATCTAAAAACACTGTGCTGCTTTCTAGTGTCTTCTGATCCATGTTTGGTGCTCCTTGTTGGCTGCATCAAATGTGAATGATCGGTAATGAAGTGCGTATGTATTCCTCAAAAGGCGTCTGTTCAAGTCAAACTTCTTTGAAACTGCCGCCGCCCTCTCGTCGCTTTTGTTGGTGTTGTAACTGTGGGATTTTAAGGTTCATAGGCTGGCAGGTATGACGTACATGTTACGTAGGAACACAACTTTTTCAATGTTTGCAACTTATTTCACTACAACTTCTCCCTCGTCCCTGCAATACTTCCCGCTACTGTGGTGCCTTCGCGAGAGCTAAGAGTTTACACTTTCGTCTCCCCGCTGCGTTAGATCTGTAATTTTGTTTGTGGAGCTCAGCCACTCTGCGGAATTGTCGTATTCCGGTATAACCATTCTCCAATTACGGAGAGCTTGGCATTCTGGCGATAAAGAACCAATAAGAAAAAAACATACATATAGGAACACTGGCTTGTAGAGACTTACCGCAAGCTGTCCATCAGCATGAAATCGGTACGGCGTGCCCCCTGCCAGAAAAAAAAAAAGAAACTCAGTGTGACGCCCCCTCAACGATGCCTGCTTTGACGATGAATTGTGTTTTCTCATCACGACAACATGGAAGCTCGATTCCCCTGTTTGCCCTAAACAAAGCACTCCAATGAACTTGCAGGTTGCGTTTCGCGCGCTCGACGCGGAAAAGAAAAAAGTAGGAAAATATAGCGAGGGGCTGAAACACGTCAGGGTGCTCAGTCAACACGCCTGAAGCTTGTGCTGACGCATGCGGCCCACTGTGTCTGTGAACCGGTGCCCGCATTCGTTGCCGATGTTCTCGCATTTCAATATGTTTACTTACAGTTGAACAAACGTGGCAGCGGAAGCGACAGGGATCCCGGTAACGGCGTCCGCATTCCGATGGGGGCGAAATGCGAGCACAGCCGTGTTCTCAGAGTTCTGTGAAAAGAACCCAAGGCGGTCGAAATTATTATTATGCCGGAGTCCCTCACTACGGCGTGCCAGATAATGACATCGCGGTTTTCGCACGCAAAACATCAATGTAATTCAGTTAAGTGACAAGGTACACTGGCGCTTTTGCTTTCGCAATGTAATCAAGGAAAGGGTACTTGATTCAGCTGGCCTCGCTTGTCTTTAAGGCAAAAATGGTGAGCAACCTGTATTATATGCAGTCTGCTTAAATCCACCGCAATAACGTTTGGAATTTCTCTTCAACGTAATCAGCAAAGAACTACTAATGAGATAGGCTATATTGACAAGCGTACTTGTTTAACCTCTTTCGGTGACTGGCCTTTCATTTGCAAACAACTGCTAAATTTATCCCTCGGCGAAAAGAACGCCAGCATTTGCCAGAGCCTCGTAGTAAGTTGTCACCAATTCCGTTGTCTGCATTGTCACTGAACGGTGTGTAAATCAAATTGCATGCACGACGCAAATAGTGTCGCAAATGCTGGAAGGCATGCCGAGCGCCGGCGATTACGCTTGAATCTTGGAAAAGTGAAGCCAAGGAGCTTGACCTGTAGACGAGATCCTCGACGGTCCCCACCTATACTCGCTGCCATTGTTGTGCTTGCAAAATCGGCGCTAAGTGCGTTACTTCTTTTTCTGGGCACAAGTTCGCCCAATAAAGAAGCTTGTGAGTCTGCGTTGTGCCACTGTAGTTCTTTACCGCCGCTCTAACACCGTGACAACATAATGGTACAAGTAAGAAAACACACAGGAAGAGCAAAACACAACACTCTAATAAGTCTATAACTATTACTGAGCACTGATAGGTACTTGTGGCAGCATCACATGAGACACTTCCGAAAAGAACTTCCGAAAAGACACTTCCAAAAAGACACTTCCGAGAAGAAGTTCCGAAAAGACACTTCCAAAAAGGAGTTCCGAAAAGACACTTCCAAAAAGACACTTCCAAAAAGAAGTTCCGAAAGACACTTCCAAAAAGAAGTTCCGAAAGGCACTTCCAAAAAGCAGTTCCGAAAGACACTCGGAACTGCACAGTCGTGACATGCAAGACTGGTCGTTCCGGCTGCAACTGTGTATTGAACGAAATGTATATCAGACTTCCGGAAGCAAGCAAAAGAAACCATACAACCTGATTGAAGCCGTGACTGAGAGCTATCTCAGCCAAGCATGGTCTTAGAAGAGGAAAATATCATTTCTTGAGCTGCATCGTTTAAAAAAAGACAACAGTTGGTATCAACAAAGCAAGATGAACTAATAACGTGCTGCTGATTTGCTTGCGAAAACGAAAGCCGAAAGAAAGTTTCCGGTCATATCCAAAATAGCCTCAGCCCGTTCTTCAATTTCTTATGTCAATATCTTCGTCCACGGCATTCCCAAAATATGAGAGATAACCCAGCGTCCGTTTGATCAAAAGAAGGCATATTCACGAAAATACCATATTTAACGGTTTTCTGTGTATCTCGTCACGTCTTCATCCTTTCTGTGCATTTCTGTGCTTTATGTCGTAAACTGCAAACAAATAATCTCAGAATAAACTACAATATCGAAAGCATTCGAAAATAAAAGAAGTTAGAGCAAACGTGCCCTCACACCTGAGGCGGAGAGTGAAAAAAGAAAAAAAGCAACAACGCAAAAAAATTCTTGCCGGTGGAAGTCGGCTCGGAGCTTTTTTAAATCACAGGAAGTAACTGTCGCATCCACATGATAACGCAGATGGGTGAAACCTGTAGAGTGCTATAAATTGCGAATCCACCCAAAGATGCTGGTGGGTAAAGTAAGTTTTCCGAAAAATAGTTTTGATACAGGTCCTCACAACGATTACAAATCAGTGCTCAGTTACATCATTCAAATATATTTTCTCATGAGGGCCTAAAAGAAGGAGCACGTTCACTTTCAGATCGGGCCACTTTTGTTTACAGGGAAACGCTGTCACACTGTCGGAGACGACTTCAAGGTTTGTATTCGCATGAATTTTGCACCGCAATTTAACTCCCTGTCCTAGGCCTTCGCAGGAAAAGGGCAGAATTCATTATAAACTTCACGGCCTAACAAAACGCCGGGCAAGGCTTCACCCTTCGAATTTACCCTCCACTATCCTGTCTTTCATTTTGCCATGATTGAGGATGAAGCGCACTCTGAGTGAAAGCCTGCAGAAAAGTACAGAATCCTTTATTCATGCTAGACCCTATTTAAATGTTGGACGAGGCCTCGCATTTCAAGTTTACCCTTTCGTTTCTCATGTTTGTATTTTGTAATGATTGAGGATGTAAGGCACTTCAAATGAAAACCTGAAGAAAAGTGGTCTTCCAAATGGTGGAAAAATGACACGAGCAAGAATAAAACAAAAAAAGAAACTCGCTGACGGAAAGAATGTGACAGAAATACTGCTTCTTTTCTCAATTTTCTCAATTTTTTTCAAGTTTGCACGTACAGTTCGTTTCCTGTTTTCTGGTTTCGAAGATGATACTTTATAACGTTTCCTTATGTCCCTGAGTACCGTAGCGGTCATTTAGTTTTGGTGCAAGAGAAGGCTTTATAAATAGGCACTCTTGGCTGCATACTCTGCGAGCGCCTGTTCTATACAGGAGCAAATCCACTCTTGCGACGCGTGGGTGTCGTTTTCTCTACTGAACTGTCGTACCCTGTGATGGGCTGTTCTTTTGCTTTCTTTTACATAGATCGCTTCTATGTTTCAAGTTCTAGCATAAATGAGCCCGCAAACCTGCGTTCTGGTCGCAGTAACGGCAGTTTAAAGTGTATGGAAAAGTTCCACTGACAGCAACAGTTGAGTTAAAAAGTACGCCTAAATTTGGAAGCTTTCGGCGTCGTTTCGCGTTTCCGTTAAATGGGCTGCACTTCAAATGTACTTTTTGAAGTCTAGAGAATTCTGATCCTTATATTGGATTAAGGGGGGGGGGGGATTGATTTTGCCGACTGTCGTTAAAAGCGGTGTTAGCTAACCTGAAGCACTGCTTTGGTTAGCAAAGCGCCGGTAATGGGGAAGTTTGCGTAGGAGAATACACTGCGGTTCGACAGTTTTGCGCAAAAGAAGGCAATGCCCTCCTTCATTTTCGACATGATTCATTTTTTTTTCTTTATCGGCATTATCTTGCCGATTCTCCACCAACTCTTTTCATGCCCGAACATGTTGCTGCAATGTGAAAGAAAAGAGTACCTTTCTTTTACTTTATCTAGTGCTTACGACAAGGCAAAAAAAAAATAACTCAAGTACGCGCGAAAGAAGCGGAAACTGGTTGATAATGTTACATTCACAACGTTGATAAAATGAGCATGTCGTGAAATATACGTTTTCATAAATTTAAAGCGGATTGGACGTCAAAGGCAGTAAACCTGTGCAACCTTTGAGTGAACATGCAAACCAAACTGGTTAGGCTGGGGCTGAAATGTTCCACGTTGCTGCTGAGTTTTGCGCCTTTTCAAACTTTCACTGGCTCCCACTACCGTGAAGTTGATACAATGCATGCTTTCAGCTGAATACTGACACCGAACACTTTCCAGACATCCCTCGAGTTTGATGTAAACATTTACATATATTTGCATAGGCACCTCGCTTTAGCCCAGCTGTCGTTTAGAGCTGTCACCCCAGCCGTACGCCGGGAAGCACATTGCTGTTTCTTCTGAAGAGTTAGTTATTTCTCTTTATTTTTTTATGTAAGCAGAAACGAGTTTGTTGCGCTGCCGGATGCAGTACGAAAAATGACTAACATATAAGATGACGCTAATCCTGGCTCGCATTTACGCTTCTATAACGTAGTCTATTACGAAAATACAGCTATTTTGCGAGTCGTAACCCTCGTTTACGGTCTCGAGTGTGCAGGCACTTGCAAGAGTAAGAGGAGCGCTATTTTCAGCGTGAAAAAAATGAACTGCGGTTTAGCTCAGCTAACCCTGGATATGCAAAGCGAAAGCTTCGTTTAGCCTGGTTAAGTCTTGGTTTTACTTGGTTAACCTTTGATGTAGCTGCAATTATTATACTCAGGTATACAATCATTGTTAAGCCAGGTATGACGACTGTGCCTCGGTCGGTCGCTAGACATGACTGTGATTAAGCTTGGGTATACACGCATTGTTCGACGGTGCGACGCGTGTGGTGCCACAGCGAAAGCGCAAGTGCTAGGCATTAAAAGACACGCCGCGAACATGCGTTAGCATCGAAGCACAAACGGACAGGGCACGAACGTGGTCGCTACATTGATAACCCTCTCCAGGGGCTCTATTCTGGACACGCATGGCGGCTGCACGGCCGCCATTATCCGCCATGTTTACTCTCTGATTGGCTGTCGAAAGGTCACGTGTTTTGAAATTTGTGCCGGGAAGCGGAAGTATTGCAAAATGCAATTTTGCGTTTTCATCAAGATGACGAAACGTGACGTGGAGCTGCAAATTTTATGAACTAATACATTTTTTTGGTCCTTGGCAGATATATTGTGATGTTAGCGCTTCAAAAAGAATGTGAGCGGTAGCGTGCACAAGCCAGTGCAATGCATCTGCAATTGCGCGAATATGTGGTGGCGATCCAAGATATGCGCCATGCCAGCTTGCTGATTGGCTGAAGGAATATCTCGTGAGGAGCGTCACAGGAAGGGCTGTTTCGTAATCGTCATTTTGACGATGCGTGACGTTGCGCTGGGCCGCCATTGCTGAGATTTTCCGCCATAATTCTTGCTGCGACGAGCCGCGCGAATTATGCTAATGGGCAGCCATATGCAATGGCAGCCGAGAGGAATGCGTATCGCCACATTTTCCCCGTCGTTTGGCGCCACGAAAATCTTTTGTTCAAAACGCGTGCTCATAGTATTTGCATCGCTCTCGGGTGGTGTTGGCATTTGTGTTTGGGGCCATCGTTTTTTGAAAGAACGCGTTTATACGAAATAATATTGGTTGAATATAGCAAACTTTCAGCAATGTTGTCCACTTTTCACTGCTGCATTTGTATTGTAATCGAGATTAATGCCTTTTCGCACAATCAGACGTTATGACAACGGCATCTTTCTAATTTATAAAAAGAAATGTACGCAAGGCGGCGCCTTGAAGTTTCCTCCCGCGGTGCGAGAAACCAGCGAAATGAACAAGAGATGGCAGCGCCGGCGCTTGCGTCGCTCTAGTGGATATCTCTGGCGCGCGCAACGCTATCGGTGATATTCAACCGTCTCTCAGCCAGCCGAGTCGGGCTGAGTCACTTGCGTTTCACGAAATAGCGATAACGAGGCCTAGAACGTGCGCGCATCACCACTGGTAGGTCGCGTATGTTGTCTCAAGCAAGAAAACAAGGGCATTGGCGCCAACATGCGATGACTCATTGCATTTTCCAGGGACACGCATCCTAGCTATTGAAGCAGACGACGGCTTGTACGCAGCAGACGACGGAAGCGAGAAGCGTTTTCGACGGAATAATCATACGCTTTGAGATAGCTGCTTTATTTTTACTGCGGAGGAAAACTGTTTTGCTTTACCGATAACGCTACATTCAGTGCCTTCATTTCAGTTTCTTAGGCGAAACGTCAAGTTGGCGTCACGTTAAGTAAGCAAAACTGGGCCACCGGCGCCATTTTGTTTGCGTCGCGCCTACGTCACGCACCGAAGAAAATGGCGGAATGTCCAGAATAGCGCCCCAGTGAAGCAGCTTGCCGTGCGATAAGCGCAGGGTGGTCAGACGCCGCTTGGCGACGACGGCTTAAACACTCCCGCTCCCGCGCAGCGCACAGATAAGACGGTCCGGCCTCGTTCCCATCCATGGCCAAGCTCGCACTGACTAGGCGAGCGTGGCGCTCCTCTTAGCCAGGCGCGCGGCGAGTCACGTGGTCAGGCGGCGACCCAGCTGCGGAGAGCGCATGCGCCAAGCCGGCGGCGAAGCTAGGCGCGGCGAGTCACGTGATGCGTTGCCAAGGCTACGGCGCAGCTGCGGTCAAATGAAGGTCAGAGTGCTGGTCACGGCGAAACTCGGCTCGATGCGGTTAGTAAAGCCTTCGCTTCAAAAGGACAGAGACAAACTCGATGCCAACTTTGGGCAGCAGAAATACTGTACGGCTCATGTTTGCGTTAGTCAGGAGAAAGTGCTGCTATCCAGGGACAGCAAATAACGTTTGAGGCAAAGTCATCCGGTTACACTATTTAAGAATAAGAAACGTGTGCTTTCATAAAATTTACGCTGTATGAAGTGTGAACAAAAGGAAGAGTGACATGTCCTCACTTATTCTTGTCTCTCCTTTTTCCTTCTCTCTCGTCTAGTTTTCTCCCTTTGTCCGTCTATCCAAGCGTCTCCTGCACTCACGTTCTGGAGCGCAGCATCCACTGACAGCAAAATCGCAATGGCGACCGAATTACTGCTGCCGGAGTGGAGCTGGTGGCGAGTGCTCGCGGCGTGACCGCACTCCGCAGTCGGATGCTCCCCTTGCACGATTTCACCAAGGACTCCCCCCCCCCCCCCCCCCCAGTGTACGACGACATAAATCTCCCATTGCCTTTTCTGTTCACTTTTCTTGAACAAATACGAAAAGGGAGGATTCGATTTTGACGGTCGTCCATCAAACCTCGCTTTTCAAGTGGCGCACTATTTTGGCGTGCAATAGAGTTGCGCATTGAAGGCTTTTGAGCGGAGACGCATCTCTGCTGTTTAATTTGGCCTCGTAGAGAGCTTTTCTTTTTATTTGGACGAAAGGCCAGCCAGATTTGGTTTGGGGAAACCAAACGACTTCCGATTGCGCAAGTACGTTGAAAGCTGAATGACTCCCTTCGTCTTATCCCGTTTCCTGTGGTACACATTGCCTCAGAAATTGAGCGACGGAAAACAGACGACTTTGGTTTTGATACACAACACCACGGAAGGTTAGGAATGTGGCACAATGGTAGCTTAAAACGCCACCAGTGATCTTGCCCCGCCTGAGCCATGATCAGATGACGACCTAATGACGAAATGGGAGTGAGCAATTTGCTCACCTTGACTATTTCGGTATTTAGCCGAGTTTAATTCGTGTTAATCAGCTTTTCAGAAATAGTGGAGAACATCTTCACTTTGACAAATGAATGGATGGATTAATATTATTTGGGGACACATAGGATATATAACAGCCAACAATGTCGTTTTCGGATGGCAAAGATCTCAAAATTCACGTGGGCGCCCCTCGGGTACTGCCATTAGACTCGCAGTGTGTTCCTAGTGTTGTCGTAGTGTTGTTTCACAGTTTTTATATATATGGAAATAACTAATATAACAGTTTTTTATCGAAGAACAAGAAAACACACGCGGATACAAAAGACTGCGTCATTCGTTTTTGGCACATCTCCTAAAGCCTCTGCTTTCCGCTGTGCACTTCGGCGAATATCATGGGCATGACGTGTACCAGCAAAGTTACGGTATTTCAGAAGTGCGCTATTATTTAGACGCGATTAGTTCACGTGATTCAACCGAAAGAGCGGGGAATGTGGGATTTCTGTGTGGCTTCTTTGTACTCAGTCCTTCATAAAGATGTCGACCGCAACGTTGCAACCCTAACGCAGCAGAACGATGCCCATCTGCGTTAATGCACATATGTGTTGTATAGTCATGCACACGAGATAACTCAACGGGCTTAGAGAATGACGCGATGTTACGCAAGCGCTCCATTCACCTGGAGGAATGTTTGAAAGGAAAGTTTTAGATCGGCCTACCAAATGACCTAGTGCAACTTTGTCGACAAGAGTGCGCCAGAAAGCGAGTGTCATTTGGTTTCCACGTGCTGTGCTAGCAGTCGGCAAAGAGATTACCAAAGATAACCGATTGGCCGTAGCGCTATACATCGACGCTCCCAACTCACACAAGCCGCCGCAGTGGTACTTCGGTAAGTTCTCTGAGCGATGAGAGGCAACTTTGCGACAACTTCGAGAGTTGCATAACCATCACATGTCTATGCAGCGCGCGTTCGAGACATTCGTTAGTGGACCGCTTATCAACGTTTGTACTGTCAGACGAAGACGCGCGTCCTGTATGCGTTAAGTCAATCATTCTTACTGAAACGTTAGGTACACAGCCCAATAACCCGATGCATATTTTCGTGTGCTTTCCATGTAATTTTTTACCCAATCCATATGTATAGTTCAAACGAGTTCCATCTAATTTTCACAAGAATAGCACGTATAACTTCTGGAAGTACCGGATTTCTTACGGAACGTTTCAATGGGAATTAATAATGCTAAAATTAACGATAGCATGAGCAAGTAAAGCGGATAACATGAAACCAGCCAAAGAAAAAATAACCTGTGTTACAGCGTTTAAGAAAAGAACAACAAAGATGCGCGGGTCCCACGTGCTGTGAGAATCAGTTTAAGCGAAGCTCTCATGCGTGTTTGCAAAGAATGCAGTTCTTAGTTAGAAACAAGTTGCTCAGTATCGAGCACACTACCAAGTTGGATACACTTCCAGTAAGAAACATTTCGCTCAACACGCACTTGAATGCGGTGCTCCAATTAACTGATCCCACGCATGACGACTAGTGAATGACGTCGTTGGCATGACAACGACAAACCAATGACGTCGGCGTGACGACAAGGGGTAGACGACACTGCAATGACGACGCACAAAACAAATTATGGGGCTTTACGTGCCAAAAGCACTTTCTGATTATGAGGCACGCCGTTGTGGAGGACTCCGGAAATTTCGACCACCTCGGGATCTTTAACGTGCACCTAAATCTAAGTACACGGGTGTTTTCGCATTTCGCCCCCATCGAAATGCGGCCGCCATGGCCGGGATTCGATCCCGCGACCTCGTGCTCAGCAGCCCAACACCATAGCCACTGAGCAACCACGGCGGGTACAATGAGGACGCCGCCGGAATGACCACGATGACATGCCGATGACTGCGTGGCAACAGCACAATGCCGATGATGGCACAGCGAGGACAGGTTCACCAATAAACCCGAAGAACGTTGCTGGTTTCATTTTGATAGACCATATTGTCCAAGGTAACACATGTCAAGACGCAGTTTTCTTAAATCGAAGATTTGTTTCCCAAAAGAAACAACCTGACAGCTTCCCCGTAGCAGGCCGCATTATCCATTAACAATCTACGGAATGGGAACTCCTAGGCCTGACTTTCAGACGCGCATTATCCATTAACAATCTAAGGAATGGGAACTCCTAGGCCTGACTTTCAGACGCGGGTGCACCGGCAGTGAGGATTACACATCCAACGAGGGCAGATGATTTTTATTTGAGATTAGGAGAGATAAATGAAGTTAGTTCGAGGGCGTGTAATGTTTAGAAAAACTAACCTTTGGTTTATTACGGCAAGAATCTACACCGTTGGGGCATAAATGCAGTAGGCGGCAGCGGATGATGAGGGGAAATAAAAATATTTAGAAATTCGCACGCACAGCGTGGCGTCAGCTGACGCATAACTGTGTCGCCTAGAGACCGCTGTCACCCGTCTGCTGATGTAGTGATCGGAGAGAGGAAGAATATCGTGATGAAGGCAGCTGCAGCAACTCCTGTTCGCGTTTCTCTAAGCACCCTACTCAGATGCTGTCAGACAAGTCAGACTAAACTTCGGCCGAAAGACTCGTCCATATTTGTTGTGACAGAGGGCCCGCAGGAGAAGTCAGAGATAAAAAAACGCAGCGTGCCAATCTAATGTACCCAGAGCATCGAGACAAGGACGGCAATGAAGGGTGCGACAAGCTGCACCGCAAGGCAGAATCTCATGTTTCTCGTGGAAGGCAGGAAAGCGCGCTCGTGTCGGCGACACCCTTTCAGTCAAGGAAAGATAGAGAGAGAAATAATTAGATCGACCGGAGCAAATGCGAAAGGACTGAATGCGAGAGACTGCCTCACGTGACTAAGAAGAGCGACGAACTACGCGGACCGGGGAGAAGAAAAAAAAAAGGATGGAAAACTTTGCCCCGAAGTCAATACGACAGCGAGATTACGCATCTCTACTTTTAGCGAATGGTGCGGGAAATCAAATCAAGTCTGAAAATGGCGAGTCCTTTACCGCAGCGCCGCACGACGTCGACTGCACGACGTGACGAAACGTTGCTTGCGATATTGAATTGAAAAAGTACACGGAGCCGCGAAGATAGCAAAAGATACGAACAGCGCCAGGATGTGTTGTTTCAGCGACGGAGATATATATATATATATATATATATATATATATATATATATAAAAATATATACATATATATATATATATATATATATATATATATATATATATATATATATATATCTATATATATATATATATATATATAAGGTCGTGCGGTACACTATACAGCGGCAATTGATCAAATGATCCAGGAAATAACAATAATCTGCGATGTCTTCCATTGAGAGTAATCCACAATATTGATCTGTCAGAGTATGGTAAAGGTCTGGCGGAATCGAATAAAGTTTCCTGTATAGAGACTAGGCAAAGAAGTCACAAGTGAAAGGCAGGGTTGCTGACTAAGCGAGTCTTGCTTGACTACCCTGCCCTGGGAATTGAAGAAATGACGCTGCAAGATGGGACGAAGGACCTCTGTTAACAGTAAGCACGCGCGCACACGCAAGAAAACCATTAAAAACCTTTAAAAATCCCTAAACAGCGAAGTAGGTTATGAGAGGCGCCTTAGTGGAAGACTGCATACTTATTTTGTCAACCTGGATTTTTTTTCCACTCCAGTGCATGCGGTAGAAGCGCATCGTGATAAAAACCGCTTCACTTATACCCCCTGCGCCACCGTTTACCTGATCGCACTTTTCCTGCCGCCACACTGACGCCACCTAGCGTCGTATTTTAAAGTAAGCGATCTCACTTGCCACAAGCCTGCTTTCGCTTGTTGCGTTGTGAAATGCGCCGAAAGTGCCTCCACTGTGTCGGCTGCATTCAGACTGATTCTCATTCGCGCTCCTCAAAGTGGACCTGTCTACGTTTACGTCGCGAGTCAAGCAACTCGCCGATAAATAAAATCACAATTAACAATATTCACAATTAATCGCCTATTATTTGAGCTTGCTCAAACTGCGCAAGCCTAAAACAGGAAACGGAATTGCCGCTTTGCTCAAAGAAATCTTACTGGCTTACTCCGATGCCGAGTAAGCCATGGTGATTTTGACGTCACCGCTTTCGTCACGCCGGGCATGGCAATGGACATTTCCATTCAAGTAGCATGATGCCGCAGAGTGCACAGGCCTGTTATCTAGGATGCGCTGGTTTAGCCTAGTGGGTAAGCCACTGCACTTTTGAGCGTGGGGACATAGTTTAGAAACTCCCTACCGCCAATGTTTTTCTCCCTCAGAGTTTTTAATACGGTGATTTCTTTATAGCGATCAATGAGGCAAAGTTAGATCGCAGGCGAGAGCTTGCGCGGACAATAAATGCGCGGACAACACAGCCTTTCCAGAGCGAAGGTGACGTGGCGTCGTGGCGATGCCCTCCTCTCCCTTCACGCAGCACCTAGCATGCGAGAGCAGCAACAAGTGTCCTCATTCGCCCGCACTGCTCTGTCGAGGCGCGCACGTGACCTGGTGTCTCAGCCAATGGGAAATTAGGTTGCCTGTTTCGCTGCTGCAGACGCCGGCTTTTTCTCTCATGGGGCCACTTGGTGCTTCCTTATCAAAAAGTCCGGAAGACACCAGGAACTAGTCGTTTTCTGCAAACATCAGAATGATAATTTTCTTTTTCACGAACTTTTTATTAGAACGTTTATGTTTTGTACATTTAATATTCTTCTAAGGGGGTTAAGGACGCCCTGATTAAGTATAGTTTTTATTTCTCACCACGCTTTACCCAGAGCTCGAAGTAGCAGTCTTGAGTGAAGATGTTGCACGATCGAAGCCAACCTCCGCATTTCGTTTACCTGCTCCGCCTTCTTCCCGTACCTAATTCATAATATGCAAAAGCTCGTTTAGACTAGCCTTTGTCTCTTTTTCTCCGAACCTAAGTCATTTGTTTCTCCCTTTTCTATGAGGCGCTAGAAGATAGACAGCCGATGTTTCAATGCGATTTTTTCTATACCTGTGCTGGACTCGCCGGCGCGGTAATAAATGTCAAAATCCCTGCTTCACGAGAGACGTAAGAAACGTTCGCCATCGTATAGGCCAAATTCACGACGCACAGGTGACTCCAGTTTGGAATTGTAGCATGTTTGAAGATGTGACAGCTCTGTGAACATGAACGAACTGAACCAATGGCTTAGCCTGCTAGCACAAGGATACGGCCACGCCAAGCTGGTTCGTATTTGTTCAAATCCAACTTTTTTTCCGCACAGCAATAGTTCAGGTTGTGCGTTCCCTACCTTTCACAACGCAATAAACAAACGCGATAAACACTCATCAGAAAGTCTGGCGGCCATTCAAGCAAATGGAGAAAAATCACTTGCTTCTGGAAATTACGGTACGTTCACCGTTCCGGGAATGGGTAAGGGCACTTCAAGCTGGAACAGTATAGCACACGACGAAATGGTAATACACGCACCTCTACGGCTCATTTATTTGTAGTACCCAGTTGTATAACTTTGACACAGGGACGACTAAAATAGCAGCGCCGGAATAAAACTTTCCGGCTAACAGAAGTGTCTCATGAGCACTGACAAAGCTTTACGATTTGCCTAATTGCGCGCGAGCCACGGAACTTCGTTTTAGTCCACTCCGCAAAACAATGGGAGGGGGGGGGGGGGGGTTGCGCTTGCGTTCAACCATTTTTTCAGGGCCCGCAAACAATGAGCGAAGCGCACTCACATCGCAATGAGTCGGTTACCGCCACTCCGAAGAGGGACGAAATAAGTCGCAAAACAGAAGCAAAGGTCGAGCTGCAGTTTAATTTTTTCCGCTCGCAGAGATCCACTCGAGGGGCACAAAAGCCCGCGCAGCTGAAAACTCGACTGTGAGGCACCTGGGATTATAATTGGCGAGCGGGCCAGAACAGACGGCTTGAAAAAAAGTTCGAGTTTGTGAGCGAGTGTTAGCCGCGCCCTTAGCGAGGAAAGGTGTTTAACGAACGTGGCCCACGCTGGATGTTTTGGTGGACTATATACGCGCACGCAAAATGGCAACAAACAAAGGCCGCCAAAAGGTAGTCTCCTGACGCAGAAGTCCTGTCCAAATTTGCAAACAGCACTTTGTTGCGCTCGCTCGAGTCTGTCGTTTACATTTCTTTTGTCACCAATCACGATGTCGGCGTCCGCTCTGCCATGAGCTCCAGAGTCCCGTCAGCACACGCAGCCCTCTGCAAACAGAATGGGAATGCGTCAAGAGAGGTCACTGCGAGGCCGCCGTTGATAACCGTACTTTGCTTTTGGCGGCTTAAATTATACGGCCATTTGCCATATGGTGTTGATGAGTGAGCATTAGGAGAGTCAGAGTGGCAAAAAGTGTGGGAAGCCTGTGATGTGGTAAACTGACACACACACACACACACACACACACACACACACACACACACACACACACACACACACACACACACACACACACACACACACGCGCGCGCACGCACGCACGCACGCACGCACGCACGCACGCACACACACACACACACACACACACACACATATATATATACATATATACCTAGCCCGAATCTAGCCAGAACTCACAGGAAGCCAACAAACAATGACACAAAGGAGAGCGTAGGGGAAATAATATGTACTTCCTAACTGAATTTAAGAAAGAAGAAAAGATAAATAATTGAAGCTAAACTAGATGAAGAAACAAGTGGCTGCAGGTAGGATAGGATCCGACGTCCTCGCATTGCATCCTGCCCTTCGCTCCTCGAAGAGGCAGCACGCGTGTCGACTAAGGAGACTGAACATCACTTTGCGATGTAGTCAACGCGGTTTCAAATCGTAAATCACAGAGCTGGGACCTCAAAATGGCGCGGCGTAACGCTAACGAATTCCTCTCCCGCTGACCGCTAAATCACCACTGTTTCGTTTTTTTTTTGCGATAAGAATTATGCGGATGCTGGAGGCGCATTTGCACCGTTGCCGCCGGCGCCGCCGTTGTCGTCGTCGTGCTGTCACTGTATCGATTCCCGCGTGCGGTCCACACGCGAAGGGTTATACGGACTCCAGAGACTCGAGAGACAAGCAGTGCGTTTGGTTGCCAAAAAAAAAGAAAGAAAGACAAGTGTACCAAACCCTCGTGCTCCACTCCACTGTACAGTGAAACCAATGCAGCCCTCTTCCTTTTCTTCCTTTCTTTTTTTTTGCGCGCAATTACAATCGACGTTATGCTCAGCAGTAGCGTTGAGACCGCGCTATGGTCCACACAGTGGACAGTGTACACTTCAAGATACAAACCTCGCTCCCATTTTTAGAACGTTCAAGTGCTAAGCCTACCACGCCACTGGCTGCGCCTCGTTGCGACAGCGTTTTGAGACGCCTGGTAGCTGCCATGGCGCTGTTTCTGACACTCGAGGAAACTGCTAGTGGAAGTTGCCTCGCGCGTCGCGTCATGCCAGCGTGTCGCCCCACAGTATTCGTAGAGCACCGTCTGAAGAACTTCAGCACAACGCTTGAACTGGCTATCGTTTTCATTACTGGGCCCTTTGCGCAAACTCTCGAATTTTTTTTCCGGAAATATATGAATGCCTTTGGTGGGCCTTTTCTATAGAAACTTCGGGTGGAAAAACCACAGATTGGTATTTAATTGAGCACAGTTTGGTGCAGAAGGAGTGATTCACTGGGTTTAGCATTGGTGCTAGGTGCACTTTTTGCAGTGTTGCATTTCGGCTGACTACATGCCTTTTTCCACAGGTACCGTTGCATATAGATTCATTTTACCGTTATATTTCCTTTATACCTAGCTGGAGCGGAACACGAATACATTTACAGAGAAAGGATAACAAATAATGAGATGTTTGTGTTTACCTGGCATGTTATATCTTTTTTTGTATGTGTGCTTAGAAGTTTACGACTTCCTTGCCCTCGAACTTTGCATGGACGAAGCCTAATTAAGCCTTTGTCCGATACTCCGCCGTTTCTCATTGGAAAATAAAAGTTTCTTTCCTTTTTGCCAAGATGCAGGATATGATCAAGGGACTCCGTAGCCGAACACTTTCTGAACAAATTTCGACCTGCTGCGATTCTTAACACTCTTACAAAGCATTTTTTCCTAGTTTTCTGCTAATCAAACTCCGCCTCAGATCAGATTGAGGACACCATATCTGCTGAGTACTCTGCACCCGGTGGATGAAAAAGTAAATAAACTGAGCCTCTTTAAAGCGACATGAATTGGAAGTTGACAGACCTGAGGCAAGATGTTGCTTCTTTCTTTTTTTTCTTAGCCAAAATAATTATTTGCCAATGGTAGCCGCACGAAGTGAACGCATACTGCGATATGCTAACCTTTAACTGACAACACGATGGCGCAGCTTTTCTGGTCCACTTGTGAGAACGTTAAAGCAAAATAGCCATAAAATCAGGTTGGTTCATGTAGCTATGGGTATCGAATGTCCTATCTCTCCGCGTGGTGAGGCAGTTGGCAATGCGCGAATTCCCACTTCCTCTTCTTATTTTTTCACACATGCTGTTCATGCGCGCTAAACATCATTTACTAAGGTTGTTTTACTCCACTTTGGGAGTGCCAATTTTTTTTTGCTTTATTCATAAATCATCCTAGACGCGTCCTAAACGACATACTGTTGCTCAGTGGCTATGGTGTTAGGCTGCTGAGCACGAGGTCGCGGGATCGAATCCCGGTCACGGCGGCCGCATTTCGATGGGGGCGAAATGCGAAAACACCCGTGTACTTAGATTTAGGTGCACGTCAAAGAACCCCAGGTGATCTAAATTTCCGGAGTCCTTCACTACGGCGTGCCTCATAATCAGAAAGTTGTTTTGGCACGTAAAAACCCATAATTTTTTTTTTAATTTTAACGACATACTGCATGTGTTCGCAATACCGTATTCAGCCTTCGTATTCAGCCTTCCGCGCACCTGAGTGAAGCATCAGGGGCAGCAAAAGAAAACAATTATTCCTCATAATTTCTTGGCAGAATGGATGGTTATGGATCCCTGGTAGATCCGTGGCACCTCCCCTGTAACGCAAATGACCGCTGCAGAGGGGCCTACTAGTGTTATTTACGGAAACAACGAGTTTAGGAGAAATGTATAGGTAACTTCGTCTTTTTTTTATCATTTTGTTATATAAGTTCCTTCTGTAAATAGTTGTTTTTATTTTCAGCGTCGTGTTAATAATCGGTTTATTTTCGTCCCTGATATTTAAGGCCGTATGGACGAGCATTCCTGCGGCGATATGATTTTACATACTTTGGCTTTCCAAGCCCAATCACTCGCCGAAACTCTGTCGCGTGCGTCTGCGAATGACACGGAAGACGAAGAAGACCACCGCCTTCCTCGCGACGCATTCTTCCCTGTCGCCGTTTCCGAGAGTCCCCGCGTCTCCGTGGAACGCCGCACTGAACCTGCAGGAGGAGCGGGGAGGACGCCTCGCGAACGCAACCACGATGGCTCGTGAAGGCAAAGTCACCGCCGACGACGACCGAAGCAGACGCCGCCGGCCACAGCGACGCGGCTCGACTCCGGGTCGAAGCGCCGAAGGGAGGGCCCCTCCTGAACGCAGCCAGCTGGCGAAATACCAACGCAGCCTGCAGTGGTCAGCGACTACGACTCTGCAGGTTCCAGCGTCAGCAGCGGCAGCGGCTTCCCGCCACCTTTGCCCACGGCCTGCACACAGTCCAGCGAGCTGCCCGGTTCGACGACCGCCGCACGAATCTGTCATCGGCGAACCTGGGTGGCACGTTGAACTTTTCTCGCTTTGCGTGCGAGATTCGGGCGTCGCTGTGGTCTTCTAGCCTAGATCACGGAGGTGACTTCGCTTACAGCGAGGGCGAAGCAGCTGTCTTCGCCGCTTCGCGCGGCTCTTGAACTGACGAACGTGGCGACGTGTGCATCGCTTCCCGCTCGGCCCGCTACGTGTCGACGTCGGCGAGGAGCGTGGCGAAGCCGTCGCTCAGGATTGCGGCGTTTAATGTGATTTTTGGGGGAGTGCTGGAGCACGCGTAGAGCTTCTGCAGCACTGGAGAAGGCGACTGGTCCAGGCTTGGACCTCTATGAATAAACATTGATTAACGAAAAAAAATTATTTCGAGTATCTTTTCGTTCTCGGTGAGCCTGGCAGAAAACTGTATTGCTTAACACTGCGCTACAATAGAGTCTCGATTATTTGTAATTACTCCTGCAATATGCAGGAAGAAAGCAAGGACAAAGTCAGGCAGGCACGTATAGATCACCAGTCGCTTACGCTGCTAGAGAGCCTACCATAGTGTGTCTTATTCCTTTTCTTTCTTCTTTTTTTCTATGAATGAGCCCTGAGAAATATTCCAATCTTTGAGTTGCGCAATATTTCGTTTTTGAGTACTTCTTTTTGACATCACTGACTGCCCGTACATAGACAGAGGGACCAAAAGGGCGACGAAGACAGCGCTTGTCTCCGTCGTTCTTCCGGTCACTCTGTCTATGTACGCGCTTTAAGTGATGTTTCCAATGGTATACCAACTAGCCCGTAGCCAAACCTTGATTTTTACGCCTCTTCGTATTTCGTTAGGTGCAATCTTCATTAACTCCAGTGCGACCGATCCTCCCTCGTGGGTATGAGCCATCTGTTGAAAAGAGAACAATGCGAATAACCCACCGCAAACTGGGCAGTATATTATGAGGGACGGGATGCGAAACGGGCAGCCTTGGGGTGCATGTAATAGAACGCGATTCAGTAAAAACTGTTTCAGAGCCCACAAAAGTGGGGTTGCCACTAACAACCAGTGTTGCTTATGGGGTTTAAACCCCCCCACTCATACCTACCAATGCGCATAATTTGCAGTTACCAAGAATTTGCCAAATTCTGGCGCACCTCGAAATGAACCCACAGCGTTACGAATACTCCCGTATAATACTGTACACGAAGACCTCCGTATAACTAATATTTAACTATACAACGTTTTCTTCCTTTGAACAAGGCATAGTCACTTCAGCACAAGCATAGCTTTTTTTTTCTGTCTAGAAGGGGGGTGGGGGGGACTTTCATTCACGTACATTTTTTTATCGGCTGTTGTGCCACTGAGTCTAGTCACTTTAACAGCTTCGTTCCATAAGACCACGGTAAGCTCATTCGTCTATCATTTGTGGTGCGTTCTCTGTGTTGTTTTAAGCTGAGAACTCGGAACTCGAGTCTGCTTCGCACTTTTGTTTACTCTAGCCTCAGCGCGTCGCCTCCAAAGCTGTTGCGGACCATTTCTCCGATATCGATCGGTTGTGTTATTGTCCCGTGTTGACATAACCGCAGACGTGCCGCATGCCCGACAACAGAACACACGCTGAAGCAGAAGTGCAGATAAACCTATCTTTTTTTTTCTTTTTGCGGCTATGGGACAACAACATGCCGAGGGAAAATAATTTTTGCCTTGCCTTTCAGCCTCACGGAAAACAACTCCTTGTAATACGACAGGCAAAGCCCAGAAACCTATCTTCTGTGAGGGCTCCTCTGGGTCGGCCCAAATATATTGCCTCTGGCCAGCATCGTTGCTACCACGCATGAGGCTACCACGCACGAGGTGCATCTGAGTGTAAGTCAGTACGGCTTCAGCTCTGCATCGACGGAAATATCTGCGGTCCGAGTTCTGTCTCACGTGTCGCTTCTTGCGTTTCATCCATGTTGTTTTCATCCATGCTTGTTCCTGGCTTTCTTTTATGCCATGCTTTTTCGTGTTCGCTTGATTCGAATTGACATGTCGAAAGATGTATTTAAACTGTCGATGTTATTGGATAATAACGTTCATTTGCTGTGTATTGATATCTCCATCAATGTTGTGTTAGTAACCGAGGGTCTTACTACAGTTCTTTCATTTTGGGACCCTCGTCTGTATATTCTGTGATTGCGTAACTAACTTTTTTGGAACCAATAAATTTGAATCTGAATCTGAATCGGCGATGAGCCTGCAGTGAACAGGACATGCACTCGTACGTCACGTTCTGCTTGCCATCGAACGCAGAACCTTTTCTCTTGTTCCGCTGTCGCGGTATTTTATCCTTCTAGTGCGCTTGTGCGTTGTTTTCTATTGCGATAACAAATATTGGACACTCCAGGCGCATTTCGCCGTCGCCGTGATGTCCCGTATAAAGTCTACGGGCGACAACACCCTGGCCGCGCGCCGTATGCTGTATGTGCGAGTGGACAGCAGGCGAGGGGAGCCGACGATCGTGGGCCAAGCTGGCGCACGCGAGGAAGGAAAGAGGGGAGCAAAGAGATCACGAGCGGTGGTGGGAGGATAGGAGGGAGAGAGAGGTGGGCGGCATTGGGTTCCGGCAGCAACTGCGCATTTTAACGCGATAGCGTTAAGGAGATCGTGTCGCAGAAAAGCCGGTGTCGTCGGCGTCGGCGTCCGCGGCATTGACCGTGAGCGATAAATCACGGCAGGCACTTCATAAATAAAAAGCAACTCCCAAGATGTGCTCGGTGGGAATCGAACCAGGGTCTCCGGAGTGTGAGACGGAGACGCTACCACTCAGCCACGAGTTCGATGCTTCCAAGCGGTACAAATGCGCCTCTAGTGAATGCGGTGTTTCCTTCGAAACGAGCCGTGGTAAGTTATACTGCGGTGTATATCGCTAATTATTGGGATGACGATCGCGGCTCCATCTCCCGCACGAAAGGGAGGAAAGGGAGGAGGCAGCGCGGGAGGGAGGGGAAGGCGGCTTCGATATACTCGACCAGCAAGTGCGTACTTTGCCCGACAACGCGCGGATGCGCGCGCCGTATCTTGAAAGGGACTGTGCACACGGCTCATGCTTTTGTGCGCGCTGTGTTCGCTGCTCTTGCGTTGAAGCGATAGCCAGCACGAAGGTCACTTCGCTCGCTGCTGCTGCCGCAAATGCTCACGCCAGCGTTTTCACAGTCAGTGTCCGCGGTCATCGAGTGTAACGTGTTCGTGCTTGCCAGTGCGCGCTGACACCATGCTTCTTAAAAGTTAGATCATGGGTTTTGACGTGTAAAATCTACAATCTCATTATGAGGCACACCTTAGTGGTAGACTCCGGAAATTTGGACCACCTGGGGTCCTTTAACGTGCTCCTGAATCTAAGTACACGGGTGTTTTACGTTTCGCCTCCATCGAAATTGAGCCGCCGTGGGCGGTCTTCAGCCCCGCGACCTGGTGTGACGCCATGCGTGTTACATAAAGAAAGACATTTAGCGAGAGCAGACACTCCCTAGCGCACAGCGGCCGAACTGACTGTAGCACACCAATCCGCCGGCATTATTGCCTGAATCACACTTCCGGTTTCGGTTTTGTGCGTGTGCGTTTTGAACGCTGGCTGGCACGTGTTGCGCCGGCTGCACTTGTCAGCACACATTTTTTTTTTAGCTTGCACTGCTCAACCGTGCGCTGTTCTAGTGTTCAATCATTTCATTCTTTAGTAAAAACGATTGCGAACGATGTTTACAAGCCTACATCGAAACTGTGCAACGTGGATTTTTTGTGTAATAAGGAAATGTGTATATTGCTCTATGCAAACGGTCGTTTTGGACTTTTTGTGTATTCATCCGATGTTGTGGCACCAGGTAAGCAGCAGTAGTTCCCGTAGGAAGGTCCACCGGATGGCGTTAGGTGGACCCGCAGTTTGGGTTTGAGACCTTATATGAATACTGCGTCTATAGGCGAAACGTACGAAAGTGGTCAATTGGGCGGCATTTTAAAAAAAGCATTGCTCTTCTACATACACGGCGCAGAATATACCCCACTCGTCCCAAACAATTCCATACATAAAATATGACGAAACCATCCGATTTACAAGTATTCCCCATTCCCGGGCCTTATTCCCGGCACTTTAAGAGCACAAGTACACGGGCGACTGCGCGTTTCCAAAACAACTTAGCCTCAGACGATGCGATGGTAAGCTACATGCACAGAAGTGGCCACAGCACAGGCTACCAGCCAGATCATGATATCCGCTGACAGATTTCCTTTTACTCGCACTCAAGACAAATGCGTGGGCGTGAATCCTGTTTACAGTCATTCAGAAAACAGAATTTTCAAGTTCTTGGTTTTTGAGATCCTCGGCGTTATCTTTGGCGCATTCCGCCAGCGCAAGTAACACATTCCCGTGTTGTCACTCTTGGCAATCGCTCGTCGCGTTTTCGACAAGCGTGAGTTCCCAAAGAAAGTATATGTTGCTGCGGGCCCATAAAAAGCGTCACAAACTAATCCCACTAAGACTCAGTACAAGCCAAATTTGTCGCCACAGCTAAGAAGATGCGTTTCGCTACCTGCGTAACGATGCCAGAAGCGGCAAGCATGCCTCATAAGCACGCCAAAAAGTAAAGAAGTGAATTACAATATCGTTGGGGGTCAGAGAAAAACTTGTCCCAGTAAGCTTCAGTATACACGCAAAACTAGCTGCGTTACACAGCCGAGCTGCTCTACGCTAACTACGTCACAAGACCGGGTATGGTGAGCGTGCGTAAGAACTACCAAACAAGTTACAATAAAAAAAATTAGGGCGTATTAGGTGCCAAAACCACTTTCTGATTATGAGGCACGCCGTAGTGGAGGACTGCGGAAATTTCGACCACCTGGGGTTCTTTAACGCGCACCTAAATCTATGTACACGGGTGTTTTCGCCCCCATCGATATGCGGCCGCCGGGGTCGGGATTCGATCCCGCGACCTCGGGCTCAGCCGCCTAACACCATAGCCACTTAGCAACCACACCGGGCAAGTTACAATAACGTTTGGACCCATAGAGAACATCGGAAACATCTCCCAGCACGAGCGATTAAGTCAAATTAACTGCGCCAGGGCGGCCGAGCTGTATTCCGCAGACTGTCCCACAAGATTGCTCACCTTGCCGCATTGCAATAGGGCATGGTGCCGTGTCCAAGTGCAGAAGGAACACAAGGACACGCCGGGAGCCCAACAAACCAGGCCGCATCCAGAACAGACACACAAGTCGCCGAAAAACCGAACTTCACATGCACAGCCGGCCTCGCTGACTTCGGTGGCCTGTCTAGCGCACGACGCATGCATCTGTCGCACCTGGCGTGTCGTCAGCTTGTTGCTGGGTGACGTAATAGAAATAAGTCCCAATGTAAAAGTATGTTTGTACCCAAAGCTATTTAGGTTTATCAGGAAAGGATGAAAAAAACAATGTCTATTAACTTGATCTCACACTCTTTCATTTTTTTTTTTCGATGCTCGCGGCAGTTGACAGGTGGCATTAGTACAAGCGTCACGTATTTCCTGTGGCCAATTTTTCGCCCAGTCTCCCCGCTTGTTGAATTTCCTTCTCTGTGTCAGGAAAGGTACTACTGGCCGCGTCGGACCACCGACGTCACCCGTTATTTCAAGATAAGCCGAGACTGTCAGCGACGCAAGACACCACCGACAGAGCCAGCAGGATTACTACAGCCGATCGAACCTCCTTGCCGACCATTTTATCCGATCGGGATGGATTTTTTGGGACCGTTTCCGACATCTACATACGGAAATAAGTGGATCGTCGTGGCGACGGACTATCTCAGCCGCTTCGCTGAAAGGGAAATGGCTCCCAACAAGAACAACATAAACGGACAGCCATCAGCAGGCGGCGCGAAAGGAGACGGGCAAATCGGTCGTCGCAACATGCGCCCGAGGAAGGGGAAGCCTCTGCCACCATTACCGAAGAATGACATCAAGATAATACTGAAGCCACACAAAGGACTAATGCTCAAGGAATATCTGAGAACAGAAATACCGCAAGCGATTATTCGGGCTACCGGGACGATAATGACAGGAAACGGACCGAACCAGCGAAAAATCACTGGAGAAGATTTCATACTGCGAATCCGAGAGGGAACAAATATCATCATCGTCTCCACACCTTCACTGGAAGTGGCGGACGTCATTCGTCGAGTCACGTGCCTGGAGCTGCGAGGCAAGCAACACCCATTCAACGTGTACGTAGCGGATCCAGATGATAGCTACAAAGGGGTGGTGCACGGATTCCCAGCACACACCGAATCAGCAGATCTCCAGCAACACCTGCGCGTCAGGACCCAAGGAGTCACTATCGAAAGGGCCCGAATGCTTGGAAGCTCCAATACCGCTCTCCTCACCTTCTCGGGAGGCACGCGCCCCAAATGCGTGTACTACATGGGAGTAGAGATGCGGTGCACGGAGTACAGGCCAACAATCCAAATGTGCCTGGAGTGCATGCAAGAGGGACACCGCTCGGACGTTTGTCCGAACCCCAAGAACATATGCCGTGGCTGCGGACTCGAAAATCCACCCCCACAAGGACACGAATGTGTAGTGAAGTGCGCCGTGTGCAGGGCGGCGGGGCACGAGACGCGTCGGTGCCCGAACAAACTGATTGCCGCCAAGCGCGTGAAGACGACTCGCCAGTCTCGATCGCGGGAGCGGTCGGGACAGAACACCAAAAAGGCACCGGGGCGCTGGTTCGAGTCCATGGAAGAGGAGGACTTCTACCGGCACCGATCGGGATCCAGATCTCCACACGGAAGCAGAGCGAAGAGCAATACTCCGTCGAGGGACCCCTCCAGCTCCAGGGCTTCACAGCGGTCAAATTCGCCACTGCCTAAAAAACAGCAGGTGAGCTGGGCGAGGGTTGTTTCTCCCACTGCTCCAAAACAGAATACTGGTGAAAATGATAAACGCATTCAAAAATTGGAAAAGGAAAATGCGCGACTAAGAGAACAGCTCTCAGGAGAAGAACGCAAACGACAATCACTTGAGAAACAAGTGTCAGAGTTAGAGGCGCGCTTCAATAGCACAATACCACAGCAGGAAATGCCGCGTCAATCTGAAGAAATAGCCAAAGCGAAAGCGGCGGCAGATATAAACTCCGTCTCCGCACAGTCTCCGACAACCCAAATCTCAAAAAACGCGCAGATAACGGCAGCGCAGATCCAGACAATGATCGCGGAAAACTTGAAAATATTTATGCATGAAATGATGACATTAATTACCCAAAGGTTAACGGAACTTCAACAACAGTGCACGAAGGACTTCGAGAAACACAAGGGGTTCGTGGCGGAACAGCTTAGGGCAGTCTCGAAGGCTGTTCCCACCAAAAAACGCGCAATTGCGATAGGAGCGGGTTCGGCAAAAACTAAAATAAGCCACTGCGTAACAGAATCCGACGGCCCGGACACGGAAACGTCACGGGCTTAAAATAAGAGTGGGCAACATGGCTAATCACGCTAAGAAATCGCAACGAATACAAAATTCAGACCAATTAGAGATATGGCAATGGAACTGCCGCTCCTTCTCCAGGAAAGCGGCAGTGTTCCACCAGTTTATCAAAAACTCCGGAATCGCTCCGGACGTGATATGTCTGCAGGAGGTCGGGGCCAAGCCGGCCAAATTGCAGGGATACTACACTCTGAGCGATCCTCAAAATTCGAAGATCGCCACGCTGGTGAGCAAGTCGATAAACGCTCAAATATTAACACTTCCGCCAACTGAGGGAGAGACTAATTCCATAGTTATCAGTGTGATGCCAAAGAAACGAAGTAAGGCACACACACTAATCACAAATCTGTACAGTCCTCCCCAAAGCAAAGGGAACGACCTACCCCACATTCTCTCAGCAACAAAAGATTTAGCGGGCACCAGGGATAAGGCGGTGATAGTGGGTGACTTTAATGCACCCCACATACTATGGGGATACGCGAAAACGTCGCCCAAAGGGTTCCTACTCGAGCGCACCGCAACGGCCTTGGGCTTACGGGTAATCAATCAGATCGGCAAACCGACGCGCACGGGTAACAGCGTCAGTAGAGACACGGCGCCCGACCGTGCCTTTACAATAAACGTCACAGACGCACAATGGGTTTCCTTTGATGAAAATTTGGGAAGCGATCACGACATAATCCGAGTAGCACTCTCCACGCCCAACATACGGAGAACAATAGGAAAGACTAAATTAACTGACTGGCCTCGTTATAGAAAACTCCAGAGCGCTCTGGAGGAGTCGGATACAGCCCCGACCAACATGCGAGAATGGACCGAATTCCTTCGACGAGCACACGGGGACACCACTAAAGCCATTGAGCGTACAGCGGAGGTGCCGGTGATAGACTCTCACCTGGTCAGCCTATGGGAAGAGAGGCGGAAACTGGCCAAGAGGTGGAAAAGGCAACGTCTAAACAAACACCTGAGACAACGCATCGCTCTCTTGGCAGAGCAAGCCCAAGGCCATGCCAACGAGCTCGCTAAAAACGAGTGGGCGACGTTCTGTGGAACCCTGGCAGGAACTCTTGGTACGACCAGTACGTGGCGAATACTACGAAGCATGCTAGACCCGATGAGCACGCGTACTGAGAACAACAAGAAGCTCCAAATTATTGCAGACAACTTCGAGGGTACAGACCAAGATCTCGTTTACGCGCTTCAGAAAAAGTACATAGGACCCTCACCTGCCACGGGATCGTCGTACGCGAGGAGACAATACGCGGGGGAGGCGAACCCTAAATTAGACGAAGATATAACGTACGCGGAAGTGTATGAGGCGGCACAATCCGCAGTTAAAAACTCGGCACCGGGCCCAGACTCGATCACAAATGCAATGATTCGAAACATGGATTCGGTAGCCCTAGCGAAAATCACAAAGATAATTAATAGCGAGTGCTGGGCCAAGGGAGACTTACCCCAAGAGTGGAAATTGGCTAAAATAATCATGATCCCCAAACCAAAAAAGAATCCCTCGATTGATACACTACGGCCGGTGTCGCTCACGTCCTGCCTAGGTAAGCTCTATGAAAGGGTTATCCATAGCAGATTGCAGCGACACCTGGAAGAGCGGAGCTGGTTCCCGGACTCCATGATAGGATTTCGCACGGGTTTATCTTGCCAGGACGCGTTCCTCCTACTTAGAGAGGAAATTCTAACTAATATACCGTACGGCGACGAGAGACTAGTCCTAGCACTAGACCTTAAATGAGCATTCGACAACGTCTCTCACGCCGCAATATTGGAAGAACTCGAACTCGCGGGTTGTGGTGAGCGCACATACAATTACTTAAGAGCGTTTCTTTCCAACCGCGAGGCGAGCATCAGTATTGGCCAAATCACTTCGGATTTATTTAAAATGCCTGACAAAGGAACACCTCAAGGAGCTATATTATCTCCTCTTCTCTTCAACATTGCGATGTGTCGACTCGCGCGTGATCTGGATCGGATACCCGACCTAGGTTACACGCTCTACGCAGATGACATCGCGCTGTGGACGAGCAGAGGTTCACTAGGGGATAAGGAATATACGCTCCAAAGTGCAGTATTAGCGGTGGAGAAATTTTCTAGATGGAGTGGCCTGAAGTGCGCACCCGAAAAATCTGAGGTTATCCGGATACACGCGAAAGGCTACAAATCCAGAGGATCGATTAACATCGTGGTTGAGGGCCAATCAGTCCGAGAGGTACCCACGATGCGAGTCCTGGGTTTGTGGCTTCAGAGCGACGGGAGAGCACTACAGACACTCAAGACCCTCAAATCCACAGCCAACAACATAGCCCAAATGATACGTCGCGTGACGTATCGAAAAGTGGGAATGCGAGAAGACGATACCCTAAGGCTCGTACAGGCCTTAGTGGTTAGTCGAATAACCTATGGCTTACCGTACCAAATCCTGAACAGGGAGGAGGAAAAGCAGGCTGACACAATAATTTGAACCGCTTTCAAAGCTGCTCTGGGCCTGCCTAAATGTACTTCAACGGAGTGCATGTTAGCTTTGGGAGTGCACAATACTTTCGACGAACTGAGGCAAGCCACCCTGATGCGACAGAGGGAGCGCCTCAGCTTCACAAAAACTGGTAGGGCAATATTGGCTAGACTCAATATCCCAGCATACCCCATTTATCTCACAGAGCAGGCCGTACCTCTCCCTCCTTCGATGAGATCCAAAATTACAGTAGCCCCAATTCCAAAGAATATGCATCCAGAGTACAACAAAGAAAGGCGCAAAGCACGTGCACAACACATTCAATCAGCCTACTCTAACAACCATAGGTACAACACGTACTACACGGACGCAGCTCTCTATGCAGAGACGACCGGGCAGCGCTACCAAAGGAGGTACGCCCTGGCAGTCGTGAACGCTGTCAGCCAACAGCAAATTACCGCGTCGGCCACGGCGGGATCCCCAACCTCGGCTGAAATATTAGCAGTGGCGATCGCACTCGCTCACGCGGAGCGTTCGCAAAGGGACTCGGTCGTGGTCACGGACTCCCAGGAGACATGTCGCATGTTTCTCAAGGGGCACGTGACTGCGGCTAGCCTCGCGATAATCCCGAAATCCTTCAACCACCATCATCGCCTACTCTGGTGCCCGGGCCACGCGGGGGTACAGGGGAACGAAAAGGCTAACGCGTTAGCTCGAGGGTTCACTAACCGAGCGACGGCATCCTCTTCTAACCCCAACCACCCGCACTACCCATCACAAAATTCCACCAATTTAAATGCCAAAGACATCCTTGCTCATCAGCGTGGAGTCCGAAGAAAATACCCGCCGCCTCACCCACAGCTTAACGGGGAAGAGGCCGCCGATTGGCGTAAAATACAGACCGGGGTGTTCCCCCATTTAAAATTGCTAAACGCCATGTATCCCACTCGTTATAGGGCCAACTGTCCTTGGTGCGGTGGCATACCTACCCTAATGCACATAACCTGGGAGTGCACTAAGCACCCTCATAGGCCAAACACCAGTAGGAGAATGGAGCAGTGGGAGGCACAGCTCGCCCGCTCCGATCTGGCAGGACAAAAGTCCTTAATTAGCCAGGTCAGGCAGGCGGCAGAGGCCAGTGGGGCCCTGGACTGAGAGGCTCCGACCACCCCTCCTTCAAATCTTTACAATCACAATAAAGTTTCTCTCTCTCTCTCTCGCTGAAACTAAAGCTCCACCTAAAGGCAGCGCAGTCGAAATGGCGAAATGTTTTGTCGAGAACATCCTGCTGCGACATGGTGCCCCAGAAGTTCTCATCACCGACAGAAGAACGGCCTTTAGAGCAGAGCTCACCAAAGCCAATCTGCAATACAGCCACACAAGCCACAGGAGGACAACTGCCTACCACCCGCAGACGAAAGGTCTCAGAAGACCCTCGCCGACATGTTAGCAATGTACGCCGACGTCGAGCGCAAGATGCGGGTTCCGGTCCTGCCATACGTAACCTTTGCTTATAACACGGTGGTGCAAGAAACAATGCAGATCACGCCGTTCAAGCTGGTTTACGGCAGAAACCCGACGACGACTCACCGACGCCATGCTGCTGCACGTCACAGACAAAGCGAATCTTGACGTCACTACCCATCTCCAGCGCGCCGATGAAGCCCGACAGCTCGCCCGCCTACGGATCAAGAACCAGAAGCGTACCGACAGCCGCCACTAAAACCTCCGACGACGCCACGTTTAGTACCAGCCTGGTGACCGTGTTTGGGTTTGGACCTCAATACATCGACGAGGACTCAGTGAGAAACTATTGCGATGCTATTTAGGACCCTACAAGATCATTCGACGTGTTGGCAAACTGGACTATGAGGTCGTGCTGGACGGCATTTCTTATTCACAGCAGCGCCGCCTACGATCTGAAGTGGTCCACGTGGTGCGTCTTAAGGCCTTTTACGTGCGCTGACGAACTTCCTTAAGTTTTTGTTTCTTTTCTACGGGTGTTCTTCTTAGCGACTTTGTTTGTTTGCAGCATCGGGTCGATGCTATTTAAGAGGAGGTATTGACACGTGTACATGTTTAACTTTATCGGGTGACCACGTTTCACCGCCTAACAAATGTTATCGGACAGCGCAGGACGCACCTGCATGTATAGGAAGCTTCTGGAATGTTGTCGATGGTTCCAACCGCTGTCTGTTTTTACCGAACCTTGTGTTATCCGATTTCATCGCGTGATGCGAATGGTGTAGAACTTTGTGGAAGACACGCGGGTCCCAGCGATTAGTCTGGAACATTCGACGACTGATGTATAAAAGCCGACGCGCTTGACCCACTCATCAGGTTTTCGTGATCGCCGACTATGTTCGCAGCTGTCGCCGTTCTTTGAGGGTAGCCTGTTGTTGTGGGCACAGGTTTGCCCAATAAAAATTAGTTTCGTGTTTCACAGTAGCGCTACTGTGTTCTTTAAGTACTTGTAGCACGTTTTATTTCGAGCGCAGACATATTTGCTTCAACGAAATGTTTCATTTTTCCTCGGATACACCTCTAAAACGTTCTGCGGCTGATAGCATTTACTGAGAGTTGCCGACTGATGGTGGGGGCAAGGCTAGAAAGGCTCTGGTTGGATTTGTACTGACCGAACTGTGGCACTTTGCGTAATCTTTTTTTTTTATCTTTTCAGGACGTGTAGCCTGCAGTGTTCCGGCTATTCGCCGCAGCATAATAAAGCGCCGTTCCGCGGTCCTCACAATGTTCAAGGTATACTCATTTGAATCATAGCGGGGGGGGGGGGGGATTGATTCCGAGTATATATCAGGTTGTTGCAAGGTCTGAAACCCATAATGAAATAGCTTTCATCAAACGTAATACGCCACAATTAATACCGCCGTTTGCTGCATGCTCTTAGGCAGGACAGCGCCCCATGAGGGAAGGCCTGATCATGTCCGCTATTTGGAACGAACGACACGAGATCGCTCTCCGCTGATACTTCTGTCACGTGAGAGATGACAGTACTTTTCAGTTCGAAATGGCCCCTTATCTGATTTTGTTTTCGGCACGCCCTTTCTTTGTATGTGTCTGTGGGGAGTGAGGGGTGGGTGTGGTGGAGGGAGGCGGGGTCAATGAATAAAGTTGCATGACCGTGTTGCTTCCTTAAGTCTTCTTCGGCAGCGCACGATTTCGTGCGGACACCGAAAGAAGTGCATTTTACGAGCTACGAAAGATCTACATTTTTGTCGCACCGCTCGAGCACATCCCGTGAATCCTGTCAAACCATGCTAGCGCCTCGCACATAACTGCGCCCGCCCACTAAAATAAAGAAAGAAAAAGGAAATAGTTTTCCCCGGTTCTCTACGCCCAGTGCGGGCGGCCATCGTAATCCGTCAGTGGTGCGTCAACGAAATGCTGGCGAATAGCGCCGCGAACGGCAGAAGTCCAAGCACTGGTATGTGAAGCAGACGACAGGGCGATGGCGCCCACGGTGCTTCCAGTGGATTCACACTTCTGGTATTAAGGCCCCACGTTCTGGATAACGCATTTTCCTGTGTCCGTTTCGGGGAAAGGGCACCACTTGTACGAGGCAGGAGCCACATTCGTGGCACCACGGAATATATAAAGTACAAAATTTGTGCACATTGCGGTGCTAACGCGCTCCACCAGCAGAGTTCGCTGCGGTAAGCTAAGACGTGGAGCACCATCATTTATACTCCAGAGGTTATCTAGCTGTGCTCCGTAACATTGTGGCGTCCTTAAGCATGTAAATAGGGGAAAAGCAAAAAAAGAAAAACAAATAACAGGCGATGCATAAGAAATGCATAAAGTAGCTACGACTGGATATGTATCCGTGAGGTCACTGGGTGTATGCCACTGGGTATGCGCCCCAGGGGCCAACGGGCATCTGACGCTCTTCAATAAACCTTTGTTTTCACGTCAACTAGGGCGACTGCAAGCATCACAACATCAAACCTACATGGCGACATTCACGTAATGCAATTTTTCTTGCAAAGAGGGTTGGCGTCAACGTTGTCCTATTCTTTTGGCTCATCAAAAGCGCGTTCGTATCAAGTATGGCCTTCAACAGCACCTTTAAGCACTTTAAGGGCTCTGCTTAGCAGACGTTCAGCTAAGAGACATTCGCTACTTCCGAAGTGGTTAGGAAGAATGTTGTGATTTTCTCGTTAGTGGCACAGTGATGAAGTATTTGTCAGAATACTATAAAGATATCCAGCACGGCTGCTGTGGTTATGACCGATAACATGCAGCCTTGTGCGCATATTACTCGGCTCCAATGGCAGTGCCCCAGGAACATCCGCTCATCTAGTTGGATATAACTCGTGACGCTGCAGGCAAAGCAGCACCACCCGACGCACACTGAAGTCCAGCAACAATACATCGAACGCCTTCGTTACGGAATGGCCTGCAGAACAACGTACATGTGTGCGCTTAGCTTCCATTCTGCTGCTATAAATGAAATTAATGGCATGCTTCCTTGCATCACGAGCAGGAGCGCATCAGTTTGTCCCAGACTCACCTCGTCGCTGCCAACGCTTTGGGCCGCTGTGTTGAACTGTATCTCCGCCTTCTGGAATTGCTCTAGTTCCCCAGTAATTCCCCGTTGCACAAAGCTACGAAGACGCTGCGAGAAATTGTACCGCCTTCGGATTCGGCCCAGGTTGCAGCGTTTCTTTCTGGAGTAAAAATGTCGTCGACGATAACGATACTCCTTAATGCGAAATCTACAGGTGTTTTCTTTTGGCGATATATTCGCCGGCGCGCACAATCGGTCTCATGCGGCACAATGCAAAGAGAGTGAAGTGTGGCCCGACTGCCTCACTAATCGGGACATCGCGAGAGGCAGTGCGTGGGTTCACCGCAGCCGCTGCAGACAGGCCACCGCTCATGCAGCATTGGTCTCTGTGCACGCGCTCTCCGCATGCCATCGGTGAACAGACGATGTATGGATGGATGGATGGATGTTATGAGAGTCTATTTTCGAACGGGCTGGTGGTCTGCGTCGCCAAGCTCTCGCTATCATATTCCACAATAGCCTACCTATGTTAAAGAAGAAAGAAAAAAGAAAGGCAAACGAACCTAATGAATTACCGTAACCAAATTTTCTGCACCCCTATTGTGAACTTTGTTTCTGTACGCATCCGTCGTTTGTGGCTTCCGCACTTTCGCCAATCTTCCGACCGCCTCCTAATAATCACTATTGCGTGCATATTTACTTTCCCCCGGCTCAAGCATAACCTTACAGCTTCAAGGAGGCCAGTGATTCCTAAATCGACCTCTGGGCAGATATCTTCACATTCTAAAAAGCAAGCTCCATCGTCTCCTTAGCGTCATCGCAGGAAGCCCATGCTCCTTATTCCTTCTTATATATCTATACGTAAGTGCATGTTCTAAGGCACCCTCATCTCGCTTTGAAAAGTAGTGAGGTTCTCTAGGAGTTATCATGAATTTCTTTTTTTTTATCGCGATTTTTCCTCTTCAGTAGTTGCTAATATGCAGGTTTATTTTTCATTGGCGCTACAGATGAGGTTATCTCAGAATCCTTGAATTTCCGCTCGACGTTCTATTTTGTATTGCTGCTCACCATATAGGCCGCATACTTGCTGGTAAGCTTTCTAGTTCTTTTCCTCCACTGTGAATCAATGTTCTTCCTGTACAAAGAACGGAATACTGGTTTCTTTTCCATTGCCGCCACACATGAGGTTATCTCACAATCTCTGACTTTCCGCTTGACGTTCCTTGTTGTGCTGCTCACCATACAGGGCGCATAATGCCTGGTAGGCTTCCTAGTTCTTTTCCTTGAAGGACGACGCAAGGCTCGCGTCGACAGGCAGCGCCGACAATTCAAGGGTGACCCGTACGTAACGTACGTGGACGTGGCGGCGTACCCTGTAGGGGGCCTCTTTGCGGTAGCCGCCGTGAACGGAAGAGACAACTCCTTGACCCTCGCGGCCTCCGTAAGGACAGAGACCCCAGCTGCAGCTGAGACCATAGCCGCGGCACTGGTAATAAAGCAAGAAGACAGGGTAGGCAGGGAAGTCCATGTCGTTACCGACTCGTAACAGGCCTGCCATAACTTTACGAATGGACGAACACCGCTGCTGGCGGCTCAGATTCTAGGCCCGAGGCTGCAAGAATACCATCAAATCACGTGGACGCCGGGCCACGCAGGTCTGGAGGGGAACGAGAGGGCGAACGCCCTAGCTCGAGCGCTAATCAACCGAGCGGGGCAAGACCAATCGTCTCATCAATCCCCACCATTTACCTTCATGCCCCTGCCGTCCAATTACTGCGACCGACTCGAGATCCAGCGACTCAACCGCAGGATTTATCCTCCGCCTCACAGAAAGCTCAGCACTGAAGATGCCGTAGCTCTCCGACTTATTCAGGCAAACACATTTCCTAACCTACACAAATACAGTAAAATGTTTCCACATACTTATCGCGGCATCTGCCCCTGGTGCGGCGACACACGCCCTACACTCTTCCACATCTCGTGGGGTTGCGGGGGCAAACCTCAACACTTAAAGACGCCTAGCACGCAATTTGAGCGGTGGGAGGTACAGCTGACCGGCGATACCCTGGCGGGACAAGAAGCTCTCGTCCAGCAAGTACGTCGAGCAGCCATGGCCAGTGGAGTCCTGGAATGAGGACACCACCAACTCGACCTCAAGAGCAACCACCTCGATGGTTCTAATAAATGTTTTCTCTCTCTCTCTCTCTCATTCTCTCTCTCTCTTTCCTCTACTGTGAATCAATGTTATTTCTCCGCAATGACATGAACACACTCCCAAGCCATTTAGTGTCTTCCCATATTCTTCAGTCGTTCTTTATAATTCATTTTATGGTGAGATTCTCTCACTTCAAAACTTGTCCAGCCCATATCAGCCTGCACAGCTTCGTTTGTAGTCTTCCCGTGAGTTGCAAAAAGACTGAAAGGTGGGCTAGTTAGTTTCACTTCATTGTGGAAGGTGTTGCGCAGACTGAACGACGACACCAAGAAGGGGACACAAAAACCCATGAGCGCCCGATGCGAGTTGTCTCACTGACCTTTGCTTGACATCGAGTCCTGATTGTACCCCTGATTTCAAGCAAATAAGCGCATTTATAAATGTAGGTCCTGGAACCATTAAACCTTTAAACTCACACCGGAGCACCTCGTCCCTATTGTATCCCCATAGAGCTCTGTGTTTTATTATGGCCGCATTTCTTCTCCCCTTTACTGTTATTGTTTTTCGCTTTGTTTCCATATATCTATTTGCTTGGTTTATCCATATAGCAAGACATTTATATTCCTTTACGAGAGCTATTTCCTTGCTTTGTACTGTCACTGTCTTTTCGCTTTTTTCATTTAATACCATAATACCTGATTTTTTAACGCTAAATTCATGACCTTACATATGGCCGGTGATGCCGGAAATGCCAGTTATCGATGGAGATGGCGCTCTACTCCAGCGCCATCTCGTAACAGCTGTCGCCGCAGAGACCGTCTTGCACGGCAATACGCTTTTCTTCTCGCGTTTTTACCATACCCTCCTCCTCTGGTTTCCTCCTCACGCTCTCGCCGTAACCGCCGTTTTTGATGCCCCGCTGCGCTCCCCGTTCGCTCTTTCATCTTTTCCGTACTCGATCGCTCGGTTACGCCGACGCTTAACGCAGGAAATGGCGTCTAAGAGCGGCGCTCTAAAATTATGAAGCGAAAAAAGAGACATACGCTTCCCCGTCAGTTTTTATGCGAAGCATACTAGCCGCACAACCACGCTCTTCCTTGCTGCGCCGCGCGCGGCCGCGTAGCTACCATATGACGTCATAACAGCTGCGAAAGCGGAGGCTCGAATTAAGTCTATCATTTGGCAATGGAACTGCCGAGGGTTCCAACGCAAGCGAGCGCTACTGCAAAACTACATCGATACACTAGAAGAAAAGCCGCTAGCAATAGCGCTGCAAGAAACCGGTAAATTAGCATCCCTCCCAGGATATCAGGCGTTTCACAGTGATAAGGGGGAAAAATCGAGGGTAACAACCCTAGTGAAAAGAAACGTAGCAACAATCGAACACGAGATTCAATCCAGGGACACAGAAGGAGTCTTAGTGGAGATGCTTACGGGTAGAAAAGAAGAGCCCAGCCTATTTCTACTAAACATCTACTCAAGTCCTAGACAGAAAAAAGTCAGGTTTAGGGCCATCTTCCGCAAAGCCCTCAAAGCAGCAGGAAAGAACCCTCTATTCATAGTAGGAGACCTAAACGCGTTGCATGAGGAATGGGGATACAACAGAAGGGATGGCAAGGGAAGGCAGCTGTGGGAGGACATACAGGAACTGAACCTCTCACTACACACCGACCCAGGAAACCCAACTAGAAAAGGAAACAGCGTCACCGCAGATACTACACCCGACCTAACACTCTCCAAAAACACCAAAGCAGTAACGTGGGACAATACAGGACAAGACTTAGGCAGCGATCACTACATAATTGACACCACATTAATGAAGGGAGTAAAGGAAAAACGACTAAAACAGCCAAAAGTTACAGAATGGGATAGATTTAGAAAGCGGCGAGAGGAATCTCCAACCACAATCATCACAGATCTAAGAGAATGGACAGACGCACTTAAAAAACACGTCACCGAAGCAACGGTTACTTTAGAAGGCCAAGACGCTCCACTTATAGCAGACAACAAGCTATTGCACATGTGGGAAGCAAAGGGTAGTCTAGAAAGCCGGCTCAAAAAACAGAGATGGAACCGGAATCTAAAAAGAAGAATAGCCAGACTAAATCGAGAGATTGAAAAATACGCACTGCAGCTATGCGAGCAAAACTGGTGTAGCACATGTGATGACATGGAAAAAGGTATGTGTTTAGCTAAAACATGGAACATCCTAAGACACCTGCTAGACCCAACCCAATCAAAGTCGCAGACAAACATAAGGCTAGCCAAAACACGACATAAATATGACGGAACAGACGAGAGCTTCATGGAAGAGATCAAACAAACATACATAGGAAGCGTGACTCGCACCAGCCTACCAGAGTATGGGGGACCCCTAAATGAGGAGCTAGATGCACCCATAACAGAGGCAGAAGTGAGAGGGGAAATAATCAGACCTAAAACGAAATCGGCCCCAGGCCCAGATGGAATAACAAACAAGATGCTGCGGAACCTAGACGATGAGTCGATCACAGCTATAACCAAATACATTCTACAGGTATGGGAGAAAGGCGAACTCCCGAAACAATGGAAAGAGGCTAGCATCATACTAATCCCCAAACCGGGCAAGCCCCCTGAGCTAGAGAATCTCAGGCCGATCTCCCTCACATCATGCGTAGGGAAATTAATGGAGCATGTAATCCAGACAAGGTTAACCCGATTCATGGAGGGAAATGAACTATGGCCGAATGAGATGGTTGGATTCCGACCGGGCTTAAGTACCCAGGACGTGATGCTGCGGCTTCAACACGACATCATAAACTCAAGATCAAGAGATATAAAAGCAATCCTAGCTCTAGACCTCAAGAAAGCCTTTGACAATGTCAAACACGAGGCAATCCTGACAGAAATGCAAGAAATAGGTGTAGGATGCAGAACCTACAACTATATAAAGAACTTCCTGACAAACAGGACGGCAAAGATTAGATACCAGGATTTGGAATCGGAAGAAATAGAACTGGGAAACAGAGGTACCCCGCAAGGATCTGTACTCTCCCCACTCCTCTTCAATCTGGCTATGAGGGGCCTCCCGGCTAAACTCAGGAAAATAGAAAATTTAAACTTCAGCATGTACGCAGACGAAATAAATGTTTGGATACACAAAGGTAACGACGCGGAAATAGAAAACAAACTGCAAACAGCCGCGGACACAGTAATCGAGTATGCAGCAACTAGGGGACTTACTTGCTCACCAGAAAAATCGGAACTCTTAATGTACAATCCCAAATCATTAAGGCTGAAAAGAGACAGCGATCTCAACATCACGGTTGGGGGCAAACCAGTACCCAAAGTAGATAAGATAAGAATATTAGGACTTTTCATCCAAAGCAATGGATACAACGACGAAACCATAAGGAAACTGGAAGGTTATGCAGCACAAGTCACCGGGATATTCAGAAGAATAGCTCTCAAGGGGAGAGGGCTAAGAGAAAGAAGCCTAGTTAAGCTAGTACAAGCGTACGTCATCAGCAGACTTAGCTACGCCACACCATACCTTAACATCCGGGCTTCAGAAAGAGACAAATTAGACTCGATCATCAGAAGATGCTATAAACGAGCACTCGGACTACCCATAAGCACCTCTACTGAGAGACTCCTAACAATGGGAATTCACAATACTTGGCAAGAAACAGCCGAAGCAGTTAAAACCGCCCAACAGGAAAGACTCAGCCAAACATATACAGGCAGAGCTATCCTGAACATGGTGGGGCTGCAGACAGACAGAGGCATGCAAAAGAAACGTGACATCCCAAGAGAAATCAGAGAACAGCTAAGGATAGACCCACTTCCCAAAAACATGCACCCCACCTTCAACAAAGAAAGGAGAGAAAAGAGAGCCGAAGCACTGGTCAGACGCTTCAGCGAAATAGATAGGGAGATAGTGGCGTACACGGATGCGGCCAGCGGCAAACTGGGTGCGGCAGTAGCCTCAGTGGTTGATGGCCAAGGCGAAGCAGTCTCAGCAGCAACAATACGCAGCCGCAATCCGGAAGCAGCGGAAGAAGTAGCAATCGCGCTTGCCTGTGTCGGGACCAAGGCGAGCTACATAATAAGCGACAGCAAAACAGCCATCCACAATTACGGAAAAGGCAGAATCGCACCAGAAGCGATACGAATACTAACAGGAAAGAAAATTAACAGAAAAATCAGCCTCGTATGGGCACCAGCTCACACGTCGGTCCCAGGCAACGAGGCGGCACACTTCCTAGCCCGAGATCTCTACTTCCGGGCAGGAACAGAGCCGCCCGCTTGCAAGGAACTAGACGAGAGACTACAGACCTACACAGAAATAATTGAAAACTATAAGCTTCAGCGTAGAACTGTCCCCCCTCCGGACAAGGAGCTCGGAAATAGAGAGGCGAGAGCCTGGCGCAGACTGCAAGCAGGAAACTACATAAATCCAGTATGGGCGTCACACGTACTGAAAGACGACGATATAGACGATAAATGTAAGAGATGCGGGGAGAGGGGGACCCTCGACCATATAATCTGGCAATGCGTAGACTCCCCAGGTGTCAAGGAAGGAATAAATAGTAGAGAAGCCTGGGACACCCTTCTGCAAAGCGCGGACCCCGCCATGCAGAGGAGAGCCATCCATCTGGCGGCAGAGGCCGCGAAGAGTCAACAACTCTTTGCCTGCATCTAGTCGCGGAGACTCCCACCCCTGTCCCTAGGCCTGCGCGCCAGGGACAGGGAGTAGGGGGTCTCCTTCTCTGATGGAAATAAAAGTTTTTGGAACGGAACGGAACAGAAAGCGGAGGCTCAACTCGTGCGCTCGCTTGCGGCCGCGTAACTACATAGCCGGGTCTCAGCTCGTGTGCTCGCCTGCATGAGTTGTTTCTTCGTCTAGCCGAACCAAATATAGCCAAGCAACATCAGTTCACCAGGCTAAACAGTGGTTCAACAACTAAAATAAAGGCTAGTATGCTTCGCATCCTGGGCTTAACCTTAGCTAAGCCACAGACATTTTTTGTTGTTGTTGTTGTTGAGCTGCTTCGCCAATCGCGCATGTGTCGGTGAGTCGGTAACGCGAACCGTATAGATGCTACAAGAGAGGGCAGATGAAGAAGGGGTAGGTGGCCTCACGTGGTTCCTACGAAACCTCCCGTATTGCACTGAGCGGAAGTGACGGCTCCCATCGTGTGCTCGTCTATAAACTCGCCCATGGAACGTAAATCACCGGAAAAAATAAGCGTTCCACCGTGTTTTGGACGAAGAGGAATGCACCACAATGAAACGCCGTCGCATAGTGATTAGCGTAATGCGCTAACGAATACAACACGCTACTTTCGCCTTCAAGTGTAAAGTGTTTTCAAAGGACAGCCAGTTATCTCACATAGAGTCCATGTGGATAGGCGACGTTGTCACGTGATTCAACATTCTCGTGAATTGCACAATTTTCCTGGTTCACAGCGTGCAAAGCAAGGCTTCAGATGGGACAATCACTCTGTGAGATTGCCTACAGCCTAAGGCTTCTTTTGTTCACTCTCTCGCGATTCCTTTCCTGGGCAATGTTACAAAGAGACAATAAAGCGAAAAGTTACTTCAGCTGCATTAGTGAATTATCGTTCTAAATTACAAATAAATAAAGCCATCCTTACACCGTTTATAGATGCCTGGTAAGCAAAACAATTATGCATATGCCACGGACTGTGGGAATGGATGTAAGGAAAGCATTCTGACAATACGTATTTTGAAATTTTGTACACATGGACGATATTTGGATGTGATGTTCACGGCATGCGACAGTCTTAAATGTTACTTTGAGCGCTCCAGTTTTGTTGTCTGCGTATGAAAACTTCGCAGTTCCGCCGGAAAGGCTAAGCCCTGATTGCAATAGCAAACTACTAGATAGCTGTACCAAGTAAGGATAGTAGTTTTATCGGCCGTATAAGTTTGTAAACATTAGTTTGCTAACTAAATGAACAGTGATACAATGCGCAAGCGCGACTAAACGAATACGTAGAAAGAAATAGACCCACGGAGGCGACGCTACCGTTGCGTGTCTTCTCATTTCTACGTATACTTGGTGAGACGCGCTTACAAATTGTATCGTCGATTCAAACCAACTAGCCCGTCAAGGTGGTTTTACTAAATTAACCAGCCCGGTGTCACACGCGCACGGGGAAACATTAGCACACGTCGCTTGACGACAGCCGAAACCGTCTCTGAATGCGCTGGAGTTAGGAATCGCAGCGGCAGCCACGAGTCAATTGACCTTCATGCATTTGTCGTTTCAACGCGTATGAAACGTAGAAAGCACAGCGCATACGAAGCTACCGGCACTACGCGCACTTTGCGTAAGATCGCTTTGAAGATGAGGGACGTGTGGTCACGCGTTCAAGAGACACGAGCGCCGCCAACACGTTCCTACGACGTCCGCCGAAAGCGTCTACTACGGCGTCTGCAGCCGACGGAGAAAAACTGGAGGACTCTTAAGCTTCGCCTTCAAGAGTGGAACGCGACAGCGTTCCCGTCGACCCGCCAAGGGATGTAAGACAATGGGCTACGCCGCAGCAACTACGCGCCCCGCGTCGGACGCGGTGAGCGTCGAGCAACGCAGCGTTCGGCGCGGCAACGAAATGCGCGCCTGAGCAAGCGACGCACGCCTGAGCCTTAGAAACAGCTCGTTTCTAAGGCAACACCGCATTCACTAAAGGCGCCTTGCAAGTTGTTTTTAATTCATGAAGGGCCTGCTGGGATTTATCACTCACGGTCAACGCCACCGACGCCGACGACACCGGCTTTTCTGCGACACGAGCTCCTTAACGCTGTCGCGTTAAAATGCCCCTCCTCCCTCTCCTCCCTCCTCTGCCTCGCGCGCCACAGGAGAGGGCGCGCATCCTGGCCGCGTTCCTCGCTCGCGCAGGCGAGATTGAACCGCGTTCGCCGGCTCCCCCCGACACGCTTTTCCTCGTACCAAACCTCACGTCGGTTGTTGTAGCAAGGTATGAGCGTGCTGTCGCGCGCAGCTAAGCATGTTCCGATGGAGCCGATGTCTCTAGGCTCCGGTAACAGACGGTAGCTTTGGAAGTCCCTTACGTTGAGCCATAGAGTTTCTCACTACATTACCTAGAGGGAAATCTGGCGCTGCTGCGCTGTGGTATGGATGGGAATGCCGGTATATTGCGGATTCGGATTGGCATCGTTCTCGTAGAGACAGGACACCTTGAAGACGCGCTTGGCAAGTATCGTTCCGTCTGTCACATTGATTCATTTTCTACTAGAACAGCACGTGAAAAGCTGTTTTAGCTTTATTATTACGCGAAAACATGTTTTGTTTAACTATGAGAACTTGTTATTGTGTGTACGACTACATGTTACGTAAAAAGTATCAGCGGGCCGCTAAAGTTGGAGAACAGACGACAAGGTTCGCGCTCGCTTTGCAACAGTTGGTCGTCTGTTCTTGCTTTTCTTCACTTGGTCATGCACCGTGGGTGAGTAAAGATGTAATATGCGTGAATGCGTGATGTAATATGCGTAGCAGGGGGCGGCAGAAAGTTAGGTGGGCGGATGAGATTAGGAAGTTTGCAGGGACGGCATGGCCACAATTAGTGCATGGCCGGGGTTGTTGGAGAAATATGGGAGAGGCCTTTGCCCTGCAGTGGGCGTAACCAGGCTGATGATGATGATGCTGATGATGATGATGATGCGTGAATGGAAACAGTTTATGAAGATTTTACTTTGAGAACGCGTTGTTTGCGTAGCCATAGCCACATTTTAGACGAAGCCTCTTACAACACCAGCCAACATGACCCTCGCAGACACATATACCGTCATTCCCATGACGGCACGGTGCCCCCTTAAGAAGCTCCCATAGAAGGTGGTGTTATAGTGAGAAACTGTATGCGTTGAGCAATCTTCCGATGGAGCTGATGTCTCTAGCTTAGGAAGTCCCATACGTTGAGCTTCGAAGTGATTATACATTTTCCATATTGCGACGTTATACGCAACAACTTTCAACGTGCCGATATCCAGTTGTTTGAGTTTGATTGTCACGAAACCAACGACTCTAGGCTCTGATCGTATACGGTATCTTAGAAAGCCCGCATCGTTGCTCTGCTCTTCCTGCGCGTTTCCTTCAAAATATCTCATAAACAGCATCCGCAGCAAAAGCGTGTTTGAGTGAGCGTGCAAAACTTCACTACTTATTTCAATTCTTTAAAGCTCACACCTACATATATGAAATATCATACGCGTGAAGCTAAGTTGAGTCCTAGATACTGCCGAACTAGACAACAGGCCTGCGCGAATTATTCGAGTCGCAGCCCACTTTCCAGCGAAGCTATTTCTCTCGAGCAGTCGTATTAGGAAACTAACCCTGTTATTCCAAACGTCCACCCGCAGGAACGACAGTCCACCTGCATTCGAGACAGTGGATAGGGGCGCCGTCTCTCAACGCAAGAGGTCACTGCGTTTCAATGGCGCATCACTGCAGTTCTTCGTTAGCGCAGCGCCTTCATCAGCCGAATGGCGTGGTCTGCTGAATTCAATAGAGTGCAGGAACCGACTTGAGTCGAACGTAATCTGAGAATGCGTAAGAAGTTCGTGGTAATATGAACCTCAAATTTTAAAACACTGCACGCACGTGGCGTATTTAAGCAGTTGCTTAAGAAAGTCTACAACAGGGGCTGTTGATCTTCAGGTAATCTTCCACGGATATTTTTTTTTGCGTAAACTAAGCCATCGCCAGACATGGTTCAACACGGAACTACTCTAAAGAAAACGAAAACGCTCCGTAAATTTTGTCGCAGTAATATATGTATGCTGTCGGGAACATCATTCCTTCAGTAAAGCGAATTGATTTCTTGGACTCTTCTTGTTTTAAGGCGTACAGTCCTGATATGTTAGTTGGCCATGGTTCTTTCTGTACTCCGACTTTTTCCAGCATTTGTCGCGAAAACAAGCAGTCAGGAGTGTTGGCCAGCGAAGTCTGCAGCGCATCTTGTGTGCTCTTCGAAATGCACTCTTCTTGAAAGGCCATGTAGGCAGGCACCCGATGCGGTACGTCTACTTTTTGTTGTGAGACGCTGTGATCAGCAGCTTCGGTTGGCCAACGGAGAAGCATACCGCCGTTCGGAGCCAGCAATGAAATTTCTCAATATATTACCTAGAGGAAAATCTAGCGCCACCGTCTATGGGACTTTCCTGAAACGGACTGCACCGTAATGGAAATGACCGTATATGGGTGCGCGATGTTTCTGTTGGCTCGGCTTGAGCGAGGCATCGTTTAAAACGTGGGGATGGGTACATAGATCACGTGTTCCTAACATGATATATTTTGGTTTCGATGTGGTTTTCATTCACCCGTATTACATATTTCAATGAACCTAACTCAACTGCAGCTTATAATCAAGCGAGGAAAAGCAAGGGCAGACGACAAACTGTCGCAATTACAACGCGGAACTTGTCGTCTGTCCTCCGACTTAGCGGTGCCGCCGATACTGTTACTTTTCGTATAATTTTACGTTCAGCCACAAGCCCTTATGACTAAACGAAACAAGTTATTACGTGATAATCGACCTAAACCTTCTTTTCACTTGCTCTTTTGGTGAAAAATCAACCATTACGACCGACGGAATCGTGCTAGTCCGGCACGCCTTCGCAGTGTCCCGGCTTTTCGAGAACTAAGCCAATCCGAAGCCACCACATTCACGTGTACACAGAAGCCCGTCGCAGTGCTTGTACTCTCTCTGTAGGTAATAATGCGAGAAATTCAATGGGGCCAGTAACTTGGAGCGTTCTCCTATTTGGCGGCCATCACGAGGAACCGCAACGCTACAGTTTCATAGCACAATCTGGTAATGCCACCCATAGTGCTATCGCTAGTAAAGCTAGCGAAGGACTCTCTTACGCGTCCAACACGTAACAAAAACTGTCAATGCCACACATTGTCAATATACCGCAAGTTTTGCATCGCTAGTACACACACTGAGGCACGTACCCAATAACACACACCCAGTAGCCTAATTATGCATTTGGGCACATATCGAGTAGCACGTGTTTTTATCCACCCAAAGCACGAGAAGGCGAAAGTAAGAGGCCAACGAATATAGGGTTTAAAACTCAACTTCTCCATTAGGAGAAATAAACAGGAGTTTCTCGCAGATTTGGGGAACTGAGGAACTTCTTTAACACTCGACTGTAAGAATGCTCCTTAAAACAGTTGTACGGTGGATAATATATGTTTTTGACACGCAGATCTTGCAAAAAAAAAAGAGTTACACTGCTCACGACTTTATTTAGCAGTGTGGAATCTAGGTGCGCGAAATGGTGGTCGCCAGCCGAAGTATTTGTTGCGCGTTTTATTTGGAGCGGAGACACATTTGCGTCAAGGAAATGTTGTTTTATTTCTTTTTCTCGCACATAGCGCTAAAAAATCCTGCGGGTGATGGCACTTATTCAGAATTTCGGACTAATGATGGAGTTAAGATAAGAAAGCCTCTTGTTGCGTTTTATACTGAGTGTTCACGCCATTCCATGTAGCACTAGCAAAGCTTACTAAGGCACCCTTTCGAGGTCCTCATAGCATACAAGGTATACTTATTTAAATCTACGCACGGGCGTCTGTTCCGTGTACATAGCAGGTTGTTACAAAGTGTGAAACCCATGATGAAATAGATTTCATCAAACCTAAAACGCCATAATTAATACCGCGCTGCGCCGCCTTCTTTTTATGCAGGACAGCGTGTCTTGAGGGAAGTCCCAATCATGATCGCTATTTCGAACAAGCGACAAGAGATCACTCACCGCTGATAGTTCTGTCACGTGAGAGGTGGCGGCACTTTTCAGCTCGGAATACCCGCTGTTCTGATTTTGTTTTCTGAGCGCCCTTTGTGTGTACGCGTCTGTAGGGGGTGGAGGGGGGAGGGGGAGTGGAAGGAACAAACCGAATGAATAAAATTACACGAGTGTCTTGCTGGATCAAATCTTCTTCGGCTTCGGCAGCGCACGATCTTGTGCGAACACCGAAACAAGTTCATTTTACCACCTACGAAAGATCCATATTTTTGGCACGCCGTTCAAGCACATTCCGTGAATAGCCATTCAAATCGGCCCATTTTGCCATTCGCGAAGTCGGCACACCATGCTACCGCCTCGCACACACAGAAGAACAAGAAGATAATAACACGAGAGTGAGGTGGGAGGCATTGCTATCCAGCTCCGCCCTCGGGGATCAGCTCAGGCTCATCCGGAGGGCCGAAAGGATGGCGAGGGCCAGCGGTGCCTTGGAATAGGGGCCCGACCACTCGGCGTTACCCCATTTTAGAAGCAGCGAAGTTCTTTCTACCAATAAAGTTTTATTCTTCTTCTTCCCCGGTTCTGTACGCCCAGTGCGGGTGGCCATCGTAATCCGCCATCGGTGCGTCATCGAAGTGCTGGCGGACGGCAGAAGTCGGAGCACTGTCATGTGAAGCAGACGACGGGGCGAATGCTGTCACGGTGCTTCAAGTGGTTTCACACTTCGGGTTTTAAGGCCCGACTTACCGGAAAACGCATTTTAGTGTGTCAGCTTTGCGGAAAGGTCGCCACTTGTACGAGGCTGGCCCCATTCCTGGCACCACGTAATATATGAAGTACAAAATTAGTGCAACTTGAGATGACAACGCGCTTAACCAACAGAGCTCACTGCGGTAAGGTAAGAGGTGGACCACCAGCATTTATATTACAGAATTTTTTCGCAGTGCTCGGTAACGTGGCGTACGTAATCATGTAAATAGGGGTAAAGCTATAAAGAGCACATAACCGATGATCTATAACAAATGTATGAAGTACCTACTACTGGGTATGTATCCATGAGGTCACTGGGTGTATGCCACTCAGTAATTGCCCCAGGGGCCAACGGGCATCTACCGCTCTTCAATAAGCCTTTCTTGACGTCAACATGGGTGACTGGAAGCACCACAACATCCACGGTGACACTCATGTAAGGCAATTTAGCTTGCAAATGAGGGTCGCCATCGATGTTGTGCTTTTTTTCGGCTCATAAAAAGCGCGCTCGCGCCAAATATGGCCTTCAAAATCGCATTTGGGCAATTGAAGGGCTGCGGTTGCAGATATTGAGCTAAGAGACTTTCGATGCCGCCGGAGCGCTTCAGGAAGGCTGCTGTGATTTTCTTGTTAGTCGCAAAAGGAAGAAGTATTTGTCAGAATACTGCGAAGATTCCCGGAACGAGAGCTGTGGTTATTAGCGATAACATGTAGGCTTGCGCGCATATTGTCTGGCTCCAATAGCAGTGAGCTTCCCCCAACCGTCTCTTCAGTTCGATAGTTAAAGAACCCCAGGTCATAGAGAAAGAAATTCAACAAGAGGGGACACTCTTCAAAAACTGGCAACAGGAAACACGTCACGCCTAGTTTCAACAACGTGCGTTAGTTGACGCGAGCATCAGAAAAAAAGGATGTGAAATGAACTTCCAGACAACGTTTTATTTTTTTTTTATTCCTTCCCACTAAAAGTGAAAAAGTTTTGCTTGTAAATGAACTTAAACTTTGCAACTTTTTGTTGCGTTGCCTAGCAACAAGCTGGCGGCACGCCAGACGCGCGTGCATACGTCATGCGCCAGACAAGCCGCAGAAGTGAGCGAGGGCGGTCGTACGTGCGAGCTCGCGTGCTCGGCGACCCGTCTGTTTTGGATATAGCCCATTTTTTGGGGGCTCCCGGCCTTCTCTATGCTTCTCTTGCGTGTCGTCTACATTTCCACACGGCACCACTGCACTACTGGACTATGGCAAGGTGAGAAATTGTGTGTGACAGTGTGCGGCGCATTTTAATCACATTTAGGCTTAGTTCGAGTGGCGCAGTTAGCGAAAAACAGCACCGCCATCCTGGCGCAGTTAATTTGAGTTAATGCCTCGTCCTGGGAGATGTTTGCGACGCTTTCTATGAGCCGCAACATTACTGTAACTTATTTTGGTAGTATTTGGGTACGTTTGCCGCGCACGGCTTATTGACGCAGTAAGCGAATACCGGCTCGGCCGTGTGAGGCATTTGCGCGTGTGCATGCGTGCACTACGTCGTAGCGCCTGAGACAGACAAGTTTTCGCGCATTCTGTGGCCCCCAACATTATTGTATCTAACGTCGTTATATTTGGGGCAGTTTAGAAGCACGGTTGCCGCGCCCGGCTTATTGACGCAGTTAGCGAAAACCAGCTCGGCTGTGTGCCGCAGTTTCGCGTGTACTGAATCTTACTGGTAGAAGTTCGTGACGCATTCTCTGACCCGAAAAAAGTATTGTAAATTATTTGGTAACTTTTTGGGATACCTTGAGGCTTGCTCGCCGCGCCTGGAGTTGTGAAGCTGTTAGCGAAAAAAGCAGGACGCGGCCACAGTTTTGCGTGTACTGAATTTTAGTGGGACAAGTTTGTGACGCATTTTAGAGCCCTGCAACAACATATACATTATTGCGGTACTCACGCTTCTCGAAAACGCGACGAGCGATTGCCGAGAGTGATAACACTGGAGTGTTGCATGCGCCGGCAGGACGCGTAAAAGATAACACGGAGGAGCTCAAGAACATGACATTTATGTATTCTGAGCGACTGAAAACAGGCGTTGCACCGACGAGTCTGACTTGAGTGCGATTAGAAGGCATTCTGCGAGCGTGTAACATGGTCTGGCCTAGCCTGTCTTGTAGCTACCTTTGTGTACTTGGCGTACCATCGTGTCGGCCGAAGCCAAGTTGTTTTGGAAACGCGCAGTCACCCGTGTATTTGTGCACTTAAAGTGCAGGAAATAATGCCCGGGAAAGGACGGGTACTTGAAAATCGGATGTTCAGATTTTATGGCATTGTTTCGGAGGAATCTTTGCTGCGAAATGTACGTAAAAGTGAATTTATCTGTAATGCCGCTCATTCACCTCTTACGCACGTTTCACCTGTTAGATCAATATACTTAGGTCAATTAGGTCAATACTCCTGTCAGGTCAATATACGGAAATCATACATGCTTGTAATTTACTTTCTTTCAGCTGATGGCATCCGGTGGAGCATCGTACGGCAATGACTGCTGCTTACCTGGTGCCACAACTTTGGATGAATGCAGAAGCCCGGAACGAGCATTTATATAGAGCAAAATAAACATTCCATCATTTCAGAAGACGTCTTTCGTTTTCGTTATGAAATTGCACCTGACAGATTCGGCGCAGTCTTGTAAAGGTCAATCGCAATCGTTTCTACTTAAAACGATTCCACGCGAGGTTCAGCAGAAGCGAAAACAAAATGAATGCCGCACGGAGCAGCGGAGCCGGCACGGCGTGTACCAACTTGTTTTCAAAACGCGCGCGCCCAAAACCGAAACCGGAAGGAGTCAACAACATCCGCTTGGTGTGCTACAGTCAATTCGGCCGCTGGGCTCTATGGGAGTGTCCGCTCTTGCTGAAATTTCTTTCTCTATGCCCAGGTGGTCGAAATTTCCGGAGTCCCCCACTACGGCGTGCCTCATAATCAGACAGTGGTTTTGGCACGTAAAACCCCACAATTTAATTTTTTCTTTAGTTCGATAGAACCCGTGACGTCGCAGGCACAGCGGTGCAATGTTCGAACCATACGCCGGCTTCTCGCATGCCGATGCACACTGCAGTCCAGCACCTATACAATGAACGCCTCAATGACCTCAATAACGAAGCACTTGTGTGCGCTTAGCTTCCATTCGACCACTACATAAAATTACTGACTTTCTTCCTTGCATCACTAGCGGGAGCGTATCTGTTCGTCCCATACATGCCTCATTGCTGGTAACGCTTAGGGACGCCATGTTGAACCGCAACTCCACCTTCGGGGTTGGCTCTACTTCCCCAGTAATTCCTTCGTAGCAGAGCGCTACGAACACGCTGCGAGAAATTGCACCGCCTTCGCGTTCACCCCAGGTTGTGCCGTTTTATCGGTAGCAAAAAAATCACTGACGATTACGACACTCCATAATACGAAATTTATAGGTGATTTCGATTAGCGATGTACTTCCTGGCGTGGACAATCGGTCTCGTGCGGCACATTGCAAATGGAGTGAAGTGTGACCCGATTGCCTCGCTAATCGGGATATCGCGAGAGGCACAGTCTGGGTTCACAGCAGCCGCCGCGGACAGGCGTCCGCTCATGCAGTCTTGCTATCGGTGGACGCGCACTCGACATGCCATCGGGAAACAGGCGATGGATGGAGCGATGTTATCAGTTTCCCCTTTGAAATAGGGTGGTTGTCTGTACCGCCAAAGTCTTGTTATTACATTGCCCAATAGCCTACCTATTTTAAAAAAGAAAGAAACAAAGGCAAGCGAACCTACGATGAATTACAACAATCAAAGTTTCTGAACCCCTACTGTGAACATTGTTTTTGTACGCCTCTGTTTGTAATTTCTCCACTTTTCTTCCACCAGCGTTTCAATCGCCCCTTACTAATCTCCATTGTGGACATGTTTACTTTCATCCTGCTCTCGCATAACCCAAGGGCTTCAAGAAGGTCAGTGATTCCTAAATCAACCACTGCGCAGATATCTTCATATTCTAAAAAAACTTACTCCATCGTCTCCTTTGCTTCATCGCAGCAAGCACATGGTTATTCTTCCTTCTTACATTTCGCTTTATAAGTGCGTGTTCTAAGGCGTCTTGATCTGGCTTCGAAAGGTAGTGAGCTTCCCTTTAAGTTATCACAGATAGTTTATTTCCTGATTTCGTTTGTTGCTTTTAAGTAGCTACTCATGGCAGGCTTCTTTTCCATTGCTGCCACCAAAGAGATTATCTAAGCCTCTGGCATACCGCTTGACGTTCCTTGTTGCTGTGTTTCTCACCATACAGGCCCCATACATGCTGGTTAGCTTCCTAGTTCTTTTCCTCTACTGTGAATCAATGTTATTCCAGTACAAATAACCTGAACTCTCAGCCAACCCATTCACTTTCTTCCATATTCGTCAGTTCTTCTTCATAAATAATATTAGTGTGAGCTTCCCTCACTTCAAAACTTTTGCAGGCCATATCACCCTGCACAGCTTCTTTTGTAGTCTACCCGTGAGAGTCCAATGCAAGGCGTCCGACTCACCTTTGGTGACCTTCGAGTCCTCATTGTATCCCTAATTTCAAGCAATCAAGCGCATTTCCAAACGTAAGTCACTGAACCAATACAGCTTTCCACACACCCTTGAGCCCCTCGTGCCTATTGTATCCCCACAGCGCTCTGTGTTTCTTTATGGTCTCATTTCTCTTCCCCTTTCCTGTCATTTTTTTCCCTGTGTTTCCGTATATCTATTGCCTTCGTTTATCCATATACGAATGTATTTATGTTTTTTACGCGAGTTATTTCCTGGCCCTGTATTGTCACTGTCTGTTCGCTGTGTTCATTGAATATAACACCTGATTGTTTAACGCTAAATTCCAGACGTTACTTACGGCCGGTGATTGCCGGAGATGGCGGTTATCGCCGGAGATGACGCGTTAAAGCAGAAGCTCATCGCCGCCGCCGAGAAGACCCTGCAGTTCGCGCCGCCGAAGCGGAGGCTCATCGCCGCCGTCGAGAGCAACCAGCGAGGCTGAAGCAGAAGCTCATCGCCGCCGCCGAGAAGACCCTGCCGTTCGCACCGCCGAAGCGGAGGCTCATCGCCGCCGTCGAGAGCAACCAGCAGTAAGCGAGGCTGAAGCAGAAGCTCATCGCCGCCGCCGAGAAGACCCTGCCGTTCGCGCCGCCGTCGAGAGCAACCAGCAGTAAGCGAGGCTGAAGCAGAAGCTCATCGCCGCCGCCGAGAAGACCCTGCAGTTCGCGCCGCCGAAGCGGAGGCTCATCGCCGCCGCGAGAGCAACCAGCAGTAAGCGAGGCTGAAGCAGAAGCTCATCGCCGCCGCCGAGAAGACCCTGCCGTTCGCGCCGCCGTCGAGAGGCGAGGCTGAAGCAGAAGCTCATCGCCGCCGCCGAAGCGGAGGCTCATCGCCGCCGTCGAGAGCAACCAGCAGTAAGCGAGGCTGAAGCAGAAGCTCATCGCCGCCGCCGAGAAGACTCTGCCGTTCGCACCGCCGAAGCGGAGGCTCATCGCCGCCGTTGAGAGCAACCAGCAGTTACCCCGTTCACACTGAGACATTCGGCGTCTGGAGCGGCGCCCAGTTCGGCGGAACCCAGTTCGGCGACGGCGAGATCCACCGGAATAGCCCCTTCCGCGCCGATCGCTCCCGTACCGATTTTTGCGGCAGCTGCCGCCGGATTGCCTCGCCGCCGCGCGGCGCTGACCAATCGGGGAGCGCGAAACAGAACTTCCAAAGATGGCGGCCAAGTCTCGCGTCATGTCGCAGTCGTCGCAGTCATCAAAGTCCGCCGCGACATCCACATCCGAAATGCTGATCGAACTGGTGCGCAACCACCCAGTCATCTACGATAAGCGCCACTTGAAACACAAAGACAACGTGCAGAAGGACGACTTGTAGCACAACATCGGTCGCGAGATTGGTGGGCGAACCCACCAACGCCGCTGCCGCCGTCTCATCGGCGAATGCTTCTGCGCGTCATGCATCGCCAGAAAGGTGCTTGCCAACAGGCCGAGCAGTACTGCCTCTTCTTGCTCGGGGTTCATCATTGTCTTTCCAAGCAATGGTGGAGACGCGCAACATAAACACACGAACTCGACGCGAGCGGAGACAACTGCTGCGCAATTTCGAGCCGCGCGAACATCCGGGACATCCCGCGCTTGATTGGAGGTTAGCATTTTATGGGGCAGATGGCGCTGTAGGTCTTTCCGGCGGCGCGGTGCGCAAGCAGTGTGAACTACGCGATTTTCGGCGGCAGGAGAATTCCATTCGCTGTAGACGCCGGATTCCTCAGTGTGAACGTGGTGCGCGTTACTCCGACGTCATCTCGTAGCAGTTGTCACCGCAGAGACCGTCTTTGCCCGGCATTACGTTTTCTTCTCACGCTTTCACCATACCTTCCTCCTCTACTTTCCTCCTTGCACTCTCGTCGCTATTGCCGTCTTTCATCGACCCCTACTCTCCCCGTTCGCTCTTTCATTCTTCGGCGTGCTCGTTCACGCGGTTGCCTTGACATTCAACCAAGCAACCGGAGCCTATGAGCTGCGCTCTAAAATTATGAACAAAAAAAGGAGACATATGTGTCTCCCCCCCCCCCCTTTAATTTTTGTTGAGCCCCTTCGCCAGTCGTACACGTGTCAGTAAGTCGGTAAAGCAAATCGCATAGACGCGACAAGAAAGGGCAGTTCAAGAATGGGTAGGTGGCCTCACGGGATGCCTACGAATCCTTCCGTATCGCACTAAGTGGAAGTGACGGCTTCCATCGTGGGCTCATCTAAACTCACCAGTCGAACGTAAATCACCATAAAAAAACGTTCCACTGTCTTTCGGATGAAGAGGAATGCACAACAGGGAAGCGCCCTCCAATAGTGATTAGTGGGATGCTCTAACGAATGCGACACGCTCCTATCGCGTTCAAGCAAACACGGCTAGTGCTACTACAAAAAAGAGGCAACGTGTTTCCAAAGCACAACCAGTTCTCTCGCCTATGTTCTATGCTGACAGGTGACGTTGTCAGAGAACTTAACGTTCTCCCGAGTTCCACAGTTTTCGTGGTTTACAAAAAGAAGGAGACTTCAAGCGGTCGACTTTGGACGCGCGCAAGGGGAAGGCTCCGGTTAAGGCAGTCACTCTGTGAAAACCTTGCCTACAGTGAGAGGCTTCTTTTGTTTGCTCTGTCGTGGTACCTTTCCTTGGCAACTATGAGAAGGAACAATAAAGAAAAAAATTATTTAGGCTACATTATTGCAGGACCCTTTGGGAATGGAAGTAAGTAAAGCTGCCCTTCTTCTGTTAATAGATGCCTGGTACGCAAAATAATTATGCATATCCCACGGACTGTCTGAATGGATGTGATGAAAGTTTTTGACAATAGTTATTTTTTTAAATTTTCGTACATATTGACGATAACGGTCCGTGATGTTCACGGCATATGACAGTCGTGGTGTGACCTTAAATGTTACCTTGCTTGAAAAAACTTCGTTCTTCTGCGTAGTAAAAGCTTCGCAGTTCCGCCTGAAAAGCGAAGTACCAATTGCAACAACAAATTAGTAGAAAGCTGTACAATGTAAGGATATTAGTTTTATCCCCCGTATAAACGTGTAAACATTCGCTTACTAACCAAATTATCAATGATACAATGTGTAAGCGCGAATCAACGAGGACGTAGAAGAAACAGACCCATGGATACAGCACTGCATCCATGTGTCTGCTCCTTTCTACCTCCTTGTTCAGGCGCGTTTACACATTCTATCGTGGATTCAAACCAACTAGCCTCACAAAGTGTTTTAACTAAATTAACCAGCATGGATTCACGCGCACACAGGTACACATGAGCACACGTCGCTCCATGACTGCGGATATTGGCTGTGAAAACTCGAGGCGTTGCTGTGTGCCATTGTTCGCTGCCTACCAGGACAGTTAACAATGTCATTCGCTTCACACGGTGCATCGCATTCTGGATAAAGTGTGGACTTGCTGGACATCCGCTTGCGTATTGTCGGTCATGGTGACTCTCCGGTGTGACGGCGTGCGTCAATTGTCCGAACGAGCAAACTGTTTTACGGCGCTCATTTTTCAGACGTTGCCAAGACGAGTTAAATAGAAGTGCTTCACATTCTGAGTGGCACATAACTTGCTACACAAGCTGACGTCAAAGTATGTCACTGAAGCGAAGGACACACACATTAACATGCCATGACATGCCCAGTAACCAAAGTTGGCAATGGAGATATTCAGTTAAGATGAGCACTGACCAAGTGGCTATGACGCAGTGCTCCCAGTCCGCGTCAGGCTTTCTTCAAGCAGCGTTAACTACCCAGTCCCAATTTTACTGTCACCCATGTCGTCATGAAAGAGCTTCGTTGAAGAGCGGCACACATATGTACATTGCCCCGTATTCAGTGCCGTAACTTCTTCCGACGCGATTGGTTTAAAATCCTGCTCCCTCGGCGCAGCAGCTCGATGTGCTACCCATTCTACCAGGAACTACCCACTGACCTAGTTATGCGGAAAAGTATTATATAGAAACGTACACAAATAAAAGCGTACATATATAGCTAGGTAAACGTACTTGGCCCCAGGAAAGTGCGTGATTTACCCTAATTATGGTAACACATTAAACAATATGTGGTATTATGTGAGGCAGGACGCAGTACGGGACTACGGAATAATTTGACCACAATGGGTTCCTTTAACACGCACTGAATCTAAACAAGCATTGCTGAGATTACCATTATTGGAGTTATTGCTCACATGGGGGGGGGGGGGGGTTATCTGGCGACGTCTCTAACTGTTTCCCCTCCAACTGGACTGGCTGGGTAGTTCATGACGTAGTGATCTGAGCATCGTGCTGCTGTGTTGATGGAACCCGCAACAAATGTGAAATGTAATTGGGGAACTTTCTGTATGAACAAAAACAGCGGTAAGGCCAAGCTATTGCTACAGCTGTAAGAGAAAACATTGGTTGAGCATTCATCCCATGGAGATAATTGAATACTGTAAGGGGATTCGCATTCTTTGTCGCGACAGGTGTGTAATTATTGATTACAGTTCTTCGACTGTTGTGATGGTGGAACTAGTTAAAAAAGGCAAGGTCGTATGATATAATGAATTGCAACATATTTATTTAGTTTCATGTGGTATAGTTCCATTCTATGTGCATTTTTAAATACAAGAATATATGTTTTATATTTACCCATGACATGTATGTTTTATACCTCTGTACAGTTTAGAACGATATGCCCATCGTTTTGGTAGCGCTAGTATTCGGCAGTGCATTGTCTTTGCGTCTTGTCAATCAAATCATCAAATCTTTATTCCCAACGAAAGTTGAGGCTCCTTTAGGCGAAAAGCGGCAATAACGCCACCTGAAAATGCTTAAAGGCCCACGTACATGGCAGCGGTATTAAGACCCATGCTTTCAAAAAGAAATTTACAATAATAGAATAAGAACAGAAGTTTAAAAGAACTATATTAAAAAGAGGTTGTGCATATACAGGAATGGAACAATATAATGAATAAGGTCAATATATAAGCATACTCTAGAACGGTTGTATATTATAGCTCAAATATTCAATGTTCACGTGAACACATATACTAAAATGACGAAAACAGTAAATGCGATACAAAGAGTAATGAAACATTGTTGTTCATGTTCGGACAGTATATTATAAAAGGTATTAGACAAGAGTTAGAAAAAATTCAGGCATTTCTTTTTTTTTTGTAAAGGTAGAAAAGTTGGCGTCTTTTTCTTCATATTTAAGTAGGGATGGCAGTGTGAATCTAAGCGACTGCAAAAAAGAAAAGGTCATGCGGGAACTAGGAACAAGCCACTTGTCGACGCTACAAGTGCGTGAATCAGTGTAATGCATGCTTATGTTGAATGAATCTTTAATAAACACTTTGAATTGTTCCTTTAGGAAGAAATAAGCATACATTAAACGAAAATCGAACGTGAGTTTCGCACTGATTATCGTGTAGCGAGTAAACAATGTACCTGTAGAACTATTGCGCGGGACGTTTGCAATATAGCGAAATGCTCTTTTCTGCAATAGGTCAATTGTATTTACGTTACTTAGAGTTGTAGTGCCCCAGACTAACAGGCAGTAATTTACATGGAAGGAAAGCAAAGCATGATAAATATGAAGTTGAGCATTTTCTGGAATAAAGTACCTTCATCGATACAGAACACCAGCAGCACGCAGTAATTATTTAGTCAATGATTCAATATGAGACGTCCATGTCATATGAGCAGAAAACGTCACACCCAGAACTTTATGTTTCTCCACTATTTCAACGAGTATTCTCTCAAGCGTTAATGATTGGGTTGACTTCCTTGCCTTGGGATCTGAAAAAGATAGCTTTTTTTTTTCGCATTTATTCGTAGTCCATTAGCAGCGGACCATTGCCGCACATATGAAAACAGACTTTGGGTTCTGGCAACAATCTCAGTTGGATTCTGCTCTCAAACAAAAATGATAGTGTCATGCGCATCGAGTAGGTATGAGGCGTCATTCTTTTATCTTAACAATATCATTTATGTAGATATTGAAGAGCATTGATCCTAAAATGTTTCCTTGAGGCACGCCACAAGAAATGGTTTCGAAGAGGAAAAATAGTTAGCAATTAAGACGCATTGTTTCCTCTCTGACAAATATGGACTAAACAATGAATTAGCTTACACCACGTACTCCATAAGCGCTTAACTTCTGAAGTAAAATGTGATGGCTTGGGTATCGAATGCCTTGCTATAGTCAATGAAAACACCCAACGTAAGCTTTTTTTCTTCGATGTTATTATTAATAAATTATTTTTGAGCTAACAGTGCAGTCTGTGTAGATTTACCACGTTGAAAACTGTGCTGATACTCTGAAGGTATATTGTGTTTGTTAAAGAAGCTATTTATGCGGCAGAATAATACCTTCACTAATCCTTTAGAAAATACAGGAATTATAGAAATTAGTGGGTAATTATTAGCACCACTAACATCTCCACTTTAAATGTAACAGAAACGTAAGAAATTTTCATGAGATTTGGGAAACAACCGGACTAAAAGACTAGAATAAACATGTAAGCGAGACAAGGAGCAAGCAGGTCAATCACGTGCTTATTAGCTTCTTCCTAAAATGCGTCGACCGCTTTACCGTTTTTTTTAGGAAAGGAATTGTGCGTACTATTTCTGCTTCATCTGTAGGTGCGAGAAAAATAGTATCAGAATTATGGTAAGTTATGCGAGTATGAACAATGCTTCCTAGTGGTTGCACCGCATAAGTGAAGTGCTCACAGAAGTGCTCGGCTAAATGCAGACCGGAAAGTTTGTTCCCGCTAATGGTTATTCCCGTTAAATTATTCTGAGCCGCATTGCGGTTCAGTGGCTGATTGATGACTTTCCAAACTTGGTTTGGGCGCCGTCGACAGATGTCAGAAAGCACGTGGTTATAGTAGGAGGCCTTTTCCTTTTTAAGTGCGGCAGTTAGTTTGTTTCTGTAAGTTTTAAAGGCCTCAAATTTTTTAACACCGCGTATGCGCAAAAACTTCCTAAAAAGGCGACTTTTTTGTCATTTTGATATGGTGGCGCCCCCCCCCCCTTTTTTTTCTGTTACCCTTGGCGCTTGCATAATGAATAGATTTGATGTAATGACCAGTGAATATAGATAAGAATTCACGATAGGTATCATTAGGGTCTAGCTTATCATAAACAGAAGACCAATCTTCCCTCAGCATACGCATGCGGAATGAGGTCATATTTTCGTTAGACATGCATGTATGCTTAACTATATCATCGCAAGTTATTTCGTTTTCAGTAGTTTTAGGAAAAACAATAAAGAAAAGACAGTGGTCACTTACGCCGGCGCATACCGTGCCAGCTGCGCTTACATCAGTGTCTATGCTGACGACAAACAAGTATAGTATGGTCTGGCAAGTTGTCGTTGCACGTGTTGACGTAGTAATGAGGCTATTGTAGCCAGAAGCGTAAAGTTTGTTAAGGAATTCCCGGGAGGTCAAATTATCCTTCTGAAAGGTTATGTTAAGGTCGCCACCTATTAGAGTGTTATACTGATGAAATGTACAGTATTCTAACATTTCTAAAATAAACTCCGAAAACACACTCATGTCAACAGACGGTGGGCGGTAAAACGCCACGTAAATGTTGACATTGCTCTTTATGCAAAGCACTTCATAGTCAGCTCGAATGCAAGTAAATTTCGGGATTATGTCGCATAGCATGTCTTTCCTTAAGTGCATTGCCACTCCGCCACCACGGCGGCTACTTCGATTGAAAAAATAGTGATTGTAATCAATCATATTTAAGATGTCGCTTCCTTCATGATACCACGTTTCAGTCAACATTATCACGTCGAACAGAAAGTTTAATTCGTTAAAGAATGTGCTTAATTCATCTAGCTTAGAGGTGGCGGAACGCACATTGAGGTGAATAGTAGTGAACTTGCCCTACGAATGCGCCGGAAGTTTAAGTTCACATGGGAGACAAAATTCTTCATGCAGCATCGGGTGTATAAGAAAAAAAATAACGCAGATTATAAGCATAAGCACCATAAGCAGTCTTGACGAAGTCAGAATCTCCTTCAATGCGCACCACTTGACTGGACGTTGTCTTGCGCGCAAAAATCCTTCCATTCTTAGTCCACACAAACTGCCACTGACTCTCACACTTTTTGTTTTGCAATTGCCAGTGCAAGCAACCACTTCAGTGTCGGACAAAAATGCTCATTCACGAAGATTTGTGCTTCACTGGAGATTCCTACGTCACGATTCCGAATGCCATTTTTGCAGGCTTTGTCGACGACATGGTCCCTTATCTGCTTGCTTTTGAAATGAACAATAGCGTTCGTTTTGCCGTGCTCCCGAGTCGGTACTCGGTGGCACACTTCTATATGGCTAGCAGAAATGGGTTCGCCAACGACCTCACCAGCCTGGCCTAAAAGATGAATGATGTTTTCATTTATCATCTCAACGAGCCCTTTTATTTCCACATTCGATCTGCGCGAGTACTGCTCACCTTGAACAACTCGCTTCGGCAGCTCGACAATGACCGACTCATTTTCACTACATTTAGTCTTCAGCATTTCATTTTACTTTTCAAGCTCAGCAAAGATTGGAACCACCTTCGCGCCACCGTTGCAGCCATCCTGGATACCAACACCTTCAAAACCACCATTCATGAAACGCCTCGTTGAATATGTCTTTGTATCTTGCACAATATTTTGTTATGTTCACCCACTGCTTCTGTAATTCCTTCGGGCCTTGAAAGTATTTTAAATAAATAAATAAACATTGTGGCGTAGATAATCATCTAAATAGGGGAAAAACAGAACAAATAACCGACGATGTATAAGAAATATATAAAGTACCTACGACTGGATATCGATCCATGAGGTCAACGGTATGTGCCGCTGGGGCCAACGGGTATCTACTCCTCTTCAATAAACCTTTTTTTGACGTCAACTTGGATCACTGCAAGCATCACAACATCACATCTGCGCGGTGACAACCACGCAATGCGATTTTGTTTGCAAATGAGGCTCGGCGTTGACGTTGTGCTTTTTTTTGCGGCTCTCGAAAAGAGCGTTTATCCCAAATATGACCTTCAACATCCCTTTTGTGCAGTTGAAGGGCTTGGCAGATATTGAGCTAAGAGGATTTCTCTACTGCCGATGCGCTTCACCTCGACTGCCCTGGCTTACTCGTTATTGACACAGTGATGATGCATTTGTTAGAATACTAAAGAAATCGCCTGAACGACTGCTGTGATTATGAGCCATAACATGTAGGCTTCTGCATAAACCGTGCGGCTCCAACAGCAGTCGGGATCGTCCTACCGCATGGTTACGTGAATAAAACCTGTGACGCCGCAGGCAAAGCAGCGCGATGTTCAAACCGTTCTCCGGATTCTCTCATCCAGGCACACCATGCAGTTCAGCACCAATAGAACCAACGCCTCTAGAACGGAATGACCTGTGTAACGAAGCAGTTGTGTGCGCTCGAGTGGGAGCGCACACAAGTGCTTCACACAAGCCCAAGTTCCTCATCAGCTACATTTACTAATGATCCGTTATTACAGTTTCATTGACAAAGCGCCACGAGTGGGAGCGTATCAGTTTGTCCCATTCTCGCCTCGTGGCTGCCAACGCACTGGGACGCTGTGTTGAACTGCATCTCTGCCTTTTGGGGTGGGCTCTAATTCCCCAGTAATTCCCTCTTAGCAGAATGCTACGAAGACGCCGCAAAAAATTTTACCACTTTAGTGTCCACCCCAGGTCGAGCCGTTTCTTTGCGGAGATGGCGCGCTACTCTGGCGCCATCTTGTAGAGGTTGTCGCCGCAGAGACCGTCTTGACCGGCATTACGCTTTCCTTCTCACGCTTTCACCATGCCCTCCTCCTCCGGTTTCCTCCTCACGCTCTCGTTGTTATCGCCGTCTTTCATGCCGCCCGCCGCGCTGCCCATTCTCTGCGCTCGTTCGCTCGGTTACGCCGACGCTCGACGAAGCAACCGGTGCCTAAGAGCTGCGCTCTAAAATTATGAACAAAAAAGGAGTCGTACGTCTCACCTCCTTTTTTTTTGTTTGTTGAGCTGCATCGCCAAGCACACTTGTGTCGGCAGGTCTGAACTGAAAGCGAGTCGCACAGATGCGACGGGAGAGGACAGTACAAGAAGAGGTATAGGTGGCCTCACGCGGTGCCTACGAAACCTCCCGTATCGCACTGAGCGGAAGTAACGGCATCGCCAGAAAAAAAAGAAACGTTCCACCGTCTTTCGGACGAAAAGGAATGCAGAACAGGGTAACGCCGTCCAATAGGGATTGGTGTAATGCGCTAACGAATGCGGCATGCTACTATCTGATTGAAGCAAACATGGTTATAGTGCTAATTAAAAAAAAACAGGGAACGTGTTTGCAAAGGACAACCAGTTCCCTCGCCTAGCATCCATGCTGACAGGTGACGCTGTCAGAGGACCGAACGTTCGCGCCAATTCGACAACCTTCGTGCTTCGCGGAATGATGGACACTTAAAGTGGTCGACTCTGGAAGCGAACAAGGGCACGCTCCGGTTCGGGCAATCAATCTGTCAAAACGTTGCCTACGGCCTGAAGCTTCTTTTGTTCACTCTGTCCAGATTCTTTCCCTTGGCAACGTCAAAAAGGGACAATAAAAAGAAAATTTACTTAGGCTGCATTAGTGAATTGCCCCTCCACAACACAAATAAAGAAAGCCACCCTTAGACCTCTTATAGATGCCTGGTAAGGAAAACAATTATGCAAATCCCCCGGACTGTGGGAATGGATGTAAGGAACGATTTTTGATAATATCTAATTTTTAAATTGTTGTGTATATTGACGATATTTGGCGGTGATGTTCGACATACGGCAGCCGGGATGTTCTCTTATATGTTACCTTGCACCCACCAACTTCGTTCTTCGGCGTAGTGAAACGTTCGCAGTCCCGGAGGAAAGGCGAAGCACCAATTTCAATAGCAAATTGGTAGATAGCTGTAAGTAAGGTTCGTAGTTTTATCCGCCGTATAAACTTGTAAACAATGAAAGAATGTGTAAGCGCGACTCATAGAGGACGTAGAAAGAAGCAGACCCTTGGAGGCAGCGCTTCCTTTGCGTGTGTGCTTCTTTCTACGCCATTGTTCAGGCGCGCATACACATTCCGACATGGACTCAAATCAACTAGCTCGTCAACGTGTTTTAACAAAATTAACCAGCATTGTGTCACACGCGCACAGGTAAAAATGAATGAATCAAAAGCTTAATTTTGACAAAGTAGGTACCACGGTGAAGGTGGAGCCCTCAGTCCAGGGCCCCTGTGGCCTTTGCCATCATGCTAGCTCTGTCTATCAACTTGAGCTGTTCTTCAGGCTTCGAGCAGGATAGCGCAGCTTCCCACTGCTCCAGTGTTAGTGTTTCATGTACGCTACCTTTGGTTTTTGGCAGGCCTGTGTAACGTGGAAAAGCATTGCGTGTTTCCCGCATTGCGAGCATTTATGGTCATACGTTGCCGGATAGATTTTGCTGAGTAAACTCAGATTGGGGTATCTATTAGTGTGCAGTTGTCTCCTGGCAACCCGCTTCTTTCTACTAAGGTCTTTGAGGGGAGGGGCGCAGATCCTCTTTAGGCATCTTTGGTTTTCTAAGATTTCTCCGTGGTATCTGGTGACTGTGTCCGAATCCCCATCGAGGTGCGCCCCCCGGTTGGCTATATGCTCGGGCATTGGCGTCGGCCTGCTGGTTCCCTGCCACAGTTTCATGGCCTGGTGTCCACATGATGAAGCATCTCGAACAGGTGATTTATCTCGTCTTGAGTATGCAGGTGGCCGCAGTGGATATGCGTCCACTGCTGTACCTTCTGCACGCTTCTTGCAAGTCCGCAAGCATTGCTGTAGTGGCCACTTCGCTCTGGTGGTTAATGGCGACTGCGATTGCCGCTTCCTCAACGATAGATGTTGTTGCTTTTGATGGAATCGCAATCCAGCACACGTCGCTCGATGAAAGCGGAAACTGTCATTGAAAACGCGGGAGTTAGGAATCGCGGCAGCAGCTGCGAGCCAATCGACATTCGTGCATCTGTCGCTTCAACGCGTTCGAAACGTCGAAAACACAGCGCCAACGAAGGTACCGGTACAACGCGCACTCTGTGAACATGGCAGATGGCTTTGAAGATGAGGCCCGCGCGGGCACGCACTTTGACCACGTGGCAGACCGTTTTCTACACACACAATCGCCGGCGACGCGTCCCCATGGCGTCCGTCCAAGGCGTGTGTGTACTACGGCGTCAGCCACTCGCGTAGTCGACGCCGTGGTAGACGCCGCGCTTGCCTTCACTCTGTACAGAACGGCGGGCGAGGAGGACATCGAAGCACCGTTGCAGCCGCGGGAGAGAACGGCCTTCCTTCCTCGCCACACTTCTCTGCCTCGCGTGCCACAGGAAAGGGCACAAGCATCTTTCCTTCCTTTGGATCATCATCATCATCATCATCACCATCATCATCATCGTCGTCGTCGTCGTCGTCGTCGTCGCATCCTGGCCGCGTTTCGTCGCTCGCACACGCGGCCATAGCCTTTACCCTCGCCCGAGTAAAGGGCTAGCTAAGGCGGAGGAGCGGCTTCTACTTCGTCTCCATACGAACACTCTGCTGTGCGCGGCAACAGAAACATTTTGATCGTTCTTTCACGGGCAGTTATCCGCACTGTGCGCAGAAGTCTTCGGACATCTACCACATGGTGTGCGCCTGCCCATCTAACCCAACTATTGCACCTCACCCCAACCCCACTCGGGAGGACTGGGAGGCGACCCTGCTCGGCTGCTATGACCTGCAGGCCAAAGGGCCTTGGTCGAGCGCGCCTGGGCAGCGGTCGACGCCACTGGGGTCCCGTACTAGGGATGCCACCCAATGCCTCCATGTGCTTCTTGTCTGAGAGCAATAAAAGTTTTTCACCACCACCACCACCACGCGAGACTGAACCGCGTTCGCCGGATCACCTGCACACGCTTTCACGCATAGAGAACCACACGGGGACGGCGACGGCTACGCCGACGGCCACGGCAGAAATGCTGCTGGAGTCCAGAGAAGAGCCCACATCGAGACATGCTTGCTCTAGGCGTTGTTGTGTGCCGTTGTTCGTTGCCTACGAGAACGTTAACACTGTCATTGGCTTCACATGGAGCGTCGCATTCTGGCTGAAGTGTTGACCTGCTGGACATCCGCTTGCGTATTGTCGGTCATGTTGACCTTGCGATGTAACGCCCTGCGTCAGTTGTCCGAATGAGCAAATATTTCACGGCGCTCATTTTTCAGAAATACCAGAAACGATTTAAATACAAGAGCTTCCCATTCTAAGTGGTACATAACTTGTTACACCAGATGACGTCAAAGAATGTCATTAAAGCGCAGCACACACATTGTCAGATGCCCAGTAAGCAAAGTTGGCAAAAAAGAGGTTCATTGAAGTTCAGCGCACACCAAGTGGCGCCGGACCAGAGCTCCCAGTCGGCGTCAGACTTTCTTGAAGCAGCGGTAACTGCACAGTCCCACTTTAACTGTCACCGATGTCGCCATGAAAGAGCTTCGTTGAAGAGCGGCACACATGTACATATTGCCACGTGCTCAGTGACGCAAGTTTTCCCAACGGTTGGTGAAAAATCCTTCTCCCTCGTCCCAGCTGCCCGATATGCTACCCATTCTAGCAGGAACTACCCAGGGAACTAGATAGGCGGGAAAAGTGTTATATAGAAACATACACAAACAGAAGCATGCATTGATAGCTGGATAGATGTACTGGGCCCAAGGAAAGGACCTGAGGTAGCCCAAGGACGCTAACACATCAAACAATAGCGGTTTGGTCAATTACGTGACCAAACCGCAATAAGGATGTGATGCCCACCCAAGTAGGGGACTACGATTCAATTTGACCACCCGGTTTTCTTTACCGTGCACCTAAATCCAAGCAAGCATTACTCAGATTAGCATATTTGGAGTTATTACCCTCTTTACGGGGGCTGTTTATCTGGCGACGTCTCTAACTGTTTCTTCGCCAACTTGACTTGCTGGGTAGTTCATGGCCTAGTGATCCGAGAATTATGCTACTGTGTTTAGGGAACCCACAACAAATGTGGAATGTAAATGCGGAACTTTCTGTAACAACAAATCAGGGATAAGACAGTTTAGGACAGTAATCAGGATAAGACAGGATAATCAGGTCAAAATAAGTTTTCGCTACAGTTCTAAAAGAAAAGACTGGCTCCATATTCATCCCAGGCAGATAATTGAATACTGTAAGAGGGCACGCATTCTTTGTTGCGACAGGTGTGTACTTAGTGATTACACTTGATCGACTGTTGTGATGGTAGAACTCGCGAAACAAAGGCAGGGTTGTACGATATGAATTGCAATATATTTATTTTGTTTCGTGTGGTATAGTTCCATTCTATGTGCACTCCTAAATACAACAATATTGGTTTCATATATACCGACGACATGTATATTTTATACCTCTGCACAGTTTAGAACGAAATGTCCATCGGTTTTGCAGCACTAGTAGAAGGCAGTGCATTGTCTTCTCGTCTATCGCTGATGAAGATGAGCAGAGGACGATGGATCAAGAAGTTAGTTATCGTTATTATTGCTAACGGTTGTCATTGTTACGCGTCGCCAGCCGAAGTGCTTGTTGCGCGTTTCATTGCGAGAGCAGACAGACACATTTGCTTCAACAAAACGTTTTCTTTTTTGTCGGATAGATTACTAAAAATTTCTGCGGGTGATGGCACTTATTCGGAGTTTCGAACTGAGGTTGGAGGTCCATTTAGAGAGCCTCTTGTTGCGTTTTGTACTGACCGAACTGCAGCACTTTTTGTAGTGTTTTTTTTTTTACTCCTTCAGGACGTGTAGCCTGCGCGCCGTGAGCCTGCGTGTAGCCGTGTAGGACGTGTAGACTGCGCGCCTTACAGCGCGCCCTGAGGGAGGGCCTAATCACGTCCGCTATTTCGAACGGGCGACAAGATGTCACTCTCCGCTGATAGTTCTGTCACCTGGCGGTACATTTAAGTTCGAAATGCCCGCTGTTCCGAATTTGTTTTCTGCGCGCCCTTCGCCTGTATGCGTCTGTGGGGAGGGGAAGGGGGGATGGATGGAGGCGGGGCAATGAATAAAAATCATGACTGCGTTACAGCGTCAAATCTTCTTCGGCAGCGAACGATTTCGTGCGAACACCGAAAGAAGTTCATTTTACCACCTACAAAAGAAGTATATTTTCGGCGCGCCCTTCTAGCACATCCGCGTATGGCGAATAAATCGGCACATTTTACCATTGCGAAGTCGTCACACCAGCGTCTCGTACACAAGACAACGGCGCCAGGCCAAAAAAAAAAGGATTTTCCCCGGTACTACAGCCAGGGCGGCCACCGTTAGCCGCCAGTGGTGCGTCAGCGAAATCACAGCGAACAGCGCCGCGAAGGGCAGGAGTCCAAGCATTGGCATGTGAAGCACACGATGGGACAAAGGGGCTCACGGATCTTCCATTGATTTCACACTTTGGGTATTAAGGCGTGACACACGGGAAAACGCACTTTCGGGTGTAGGCTTTGGGGAAAGGTCGCCACTTGTACGAGCCAGGCCACATTCGTGGCTCCACGGTATATATAAGGTACAAAGTAAGTGCAAAATTGCGATGAAGAAGCGCTCCACGAACAGAGCTCACTGCGGTAAGCTAAGAAGTGGAGCACCAGCATTTATAATCTAGAATGTATGTTGCAGTGCTTTTTTGCAGGGGTAGAGCAAAACAAAAAAACAACTAACCGACGATCTATAAGAAATGCATAAAGTACGTACGAGTGGATGTGTATCCACGGGGTATTTGGCTGTGTGGCACTAAGTATGTGTACCAGGGGCCCACGGGCACCCACCGCTCTTCAGTGAACCTTTTTTGACGTTAACTTGGGTCACTGCAAGCATCACAACAAAATCACACCTACACGATGACACTCATGCAATGCGATTTTGCTTGAAAATGAGGGTCGGCGTCGACGTTGTGCTTTTTCTTTTTGAGCTCATAAAAAGCGCGTTCGTGCCAAATGTGGCCTTCAACCTCGCCTTTGCGCACTTTAAGGGCTCTGTTTGGCACATATTCAGCTAAGAGACTTTCGATGCTGCCGAAGCGATTCAGGAAGACTGTTGTTATTTTCTTGTTAGTCGCAAAGTGAAGAAGTATATGTCAGAATACTGCAAACATTCCCGGAACGAGTGCTGTGGTTATGAGCGATAACATGTACGATTGTGCGTGCATTGTCCGGCTCCAATGGCAGTGATTTGGCCCTTCTTAATTGCCGTAATTGAATAGAATACAGCGACGCGATGTTCAAACCGTACGCAGTCTTCACTCATGTGGAAGTACACTGCAGTCCTGCACCGTTACAACGAACTTCTCCATTACGGAATCACCTGTATAACGAAGCACTTGTGTGCGCTTAGCTTCCATTCGGCCACTATATAAAAAATGAATTTTTTTCCTTGCGTCAGGAGCGGGAGCGTATCAGTTTGTCCCATAGTCGCCTCGTTGCTGCCAACGCTTTGGGACGCTGTGCTGAACTGCATCTCCGCCTTCGAGGTCGGCTCTAATTCCCTCCTAGCAGAACGCTACGAAGACGCTGCTAGAAATTGTACCGCCTTCGCATTGAGTCCAGGTTGTACTTTTAACGCGATAGCGTTAAGGAGCTCGTGTCGCAGAAAAGCCGATATCGTCGGCGTCGGTGTCGGCGTCGTCGTCGTCGGCGTTGGCCATGAGCGATAAATCCCAGCAGGCACTTCATGAATAAAAAATGGCTGTGGCTTAGGTAAGGTTAAGCCCAGGATGCGAAGCATACTAGCCTTTATTTTAGTTGTTGAACCACTGTTTAGCCTGGTGAACTGCTGTTGCTTGGCTATATTTGGTTCGGCTAGACGAAGAAACAACTCATGCATTACTTCTTCGCCTTCAAGAGTGGAACGCGACAGCGTTCCCGTCGACCCGCCAAGGGGTGTAAGACAATGGGCTACAGGGCAGCGACTACGCGCCCCGCATTGGACGCGGTGAGCGTCGAGCAAAGCAGCGTTCGGCGCGGCAACGAAATGTGCGCCTGAGCAAGAGACGCACGCCTTAGAAACAGCGCGTTTCTAAGGCAACACCGCATTCACTAGAGGCGCTTTTGTACCGCTTTGAAGCGTTGTACTCGTGGCTCAGTGGTAGCGTCTCCGTCCCACACTCCGGAGACCCTGGTTCGATTCCCACCCAGCCCGTCTTGCAAGAGTTGAGCCAAAGCCACTCCTCCTCTGTCGTGACGTCACGGTGTCACGTGATTTCATGGTCACCGCCGCGCCTGAGGAGCTGGGTTGAGCCCTCGTAATATGCTTCGCATAAAAACAACTTGCAACATGGGCTGGGTGGGAATCGAACCAGGGTCTCAGGAGTGTGAGACGGAGACTCTACCACTCAGCCACGAGTTCGATGCTTCAAAGCGCTACAAAAGCGTCTCTAGTGAATGCGGTGTTGCCTTAGAAACGGGCTGTTTCTAAGGCTCAGGCATGCGTCGCTTGCTCAGGCGCACATTTCGTTGCCGCGCCGAACGCGGCGCTGCTCGACGCTCACCGCGTCCGATGCGGGGCGCGTAGTCGCTGCGCAGTAGCCCACTGTCTTACACCCCTTGGCGGGTCGACGGTAACGCTGTCGCGTTCCACTCTTGAAGGCGAAGCTTAAGCGTCCTCCAATTTTTTTTCTTTCTGGAGTAAAAATGTTACCGACATTTACGATACTCTATAATGCGAAATCTATAGGTGATTTCACTAAGCGATATTCTTTGCTGCCATGGACAATTGGTCTCGTGCGGCACATTGCAAATGGAGTGAAGTGTGACCCGACTGTCTCATTAACCGGGAAATCACGAGAGGCAGTGTGTGGGTTCACAGCAACAGCCGCACAGAGGCCTCCGCTTATGCAGTGTTCGTATCGTCGCACGCGCTCTCCGCATCCCATCGGCGAAGAGACGATGGATGGATGGATTGTATGAGCGTCTCCCTTTCGAACGGGGTGGGGGTCTGCGCCACCAAGCTCTTCTTATTATATCGCCTAATAGCCTACTTATGTTAAAGAAAAGGCGAATGAACCTACGATGAATTACCAGAACCAAAGGTTCTGAATCCCTATTGGGACGTTTGTTTTTGTACGCCTTCATTGTATGTGGCTTCCGCACTTTTCTTTCAGCAATATTCCAATAGCCTATTACTAAACTCTACTGTGCACGTGTTTAATTTCCCCCCTGCTCTCGCATAACCCAACAGTTTCAAGGAGGCGAGTGATTCTTAAATCGACCGCCGCTCAGATATCTTCACATTCTAAAAAACAAGCTGCATCGTCTCTTTTGCTTTATCGCAGCAATCATATGCTTGTTGTTTCTTCTTATATCTTCATTTATAAGTGGGTCTTCTAAGGCATGCTGATCTCGCTTCGAAAAGTAGTGAGCTTTTCTTTGAGTTATCAGTTTTTTTTTTCTGGTCTTCCATTTACTCAAGTCGGAATGGATCTTCTAGTTCCATTCCCAACTTCAGCTCCGGGTCACAGATGGATTATCGTAGCCACCGACAACCTTACTCGCTAAGCTGAAACCAAGGCTCAGGAACGTAGCACGGCAAGTGAAGCAGCCCAATTTTTTGTTGAGAATGTTGTACTGAGGCACGGCGCTCCAGCAATACTCTTAACTGACAGGGGATGTGCATTTAAAGCCGGGCTATTGGACACAGTATTAGGATTTAGTGGAACAGCTCACCGGCGAACAACGGCGTACCATCGGCAAACGAACGGACTGATAGAACTCCTGAATAAGACGCTCGCAGATATGCTCTCCATGTACGTGGATGTGGAGCAGAAGGACTGGGATGAAATCTTGCCGTATGTCACCTTCGCATACAACACGGCTTAGCAAGAGACAACTACAACGACACCGTTCCGTCTCCTACATTATCGTGAAGTCCCAACTACGTTAAATGCGATGCTGCCACATGAATGCGATGGCATTGAAACGGATGCTGAAGACTTCACTCAGCGTGCTGAAAAAGCGCTACACCTTGCTCGCATACGTATTCATAGGCAGCAGGATTATGACTCGAGACGCTATAATCTTCGTAACCGATCACTCTCCTACGATAGAGGGGAGAGAGCTTGGGTTTCGACTCCCACTCGTCATCGCGACATTTCGGAGAAACTGTTAAGGCGCTACTTCAGCCAGTTCAATGTTCCTCGACAGCTCACTGATGTCAGCTATGAGGTTGCTCCCAATAGTCTGCATTGCTCAAGGCTTCCACAGCATCTAGCGGAAGTTGTGCACGTGGCCTGGACGCAGCCCTATTTGTCCGAATGAATTCACCGCACCACAAGCGTGTCCCTGTCCTGTAGACTTGATGATAAAGCATCGAGACGATGCTTTCGAGAAAGAGAGGCTAATGTCACGACTAATGGATAGAAAAGAAACAGAAGAAAATGAATAATGGGACATGAGCAGTGACCACGCGCCTTTTTGAAGAGAAGACGAAGTTCACGCGGTAACTCTTGTGTTCTCTGATACAGAGCGGGTTTTGTTTCTCGCACCCTCGTCCTGCGTCCTGTCTCTTTGACGTTGTGACAATATGTGCCGCCCATCAGTAAAAGAGTTTCAAGCCATCCTGTGTTACTGGGAGTCAGTAGTCCATGGTCTAATAGGTATCGCATCGGGCTGCTTTGCTGATCGAACTGAGTCTGAAACCAAACGTCGAAATTACTTGGTTGATTGGGTATGTGGCACTGGGTATACGCAGCAAAGTGTCTGCCGCTATTCAGTAAATGTTGTTACTCGAAGGTTGAGTCAGTAAGACGAACAACCATTTACGAGTTGCATTTGCAACAGTGGTTGTAGTGCTAAACGGTTAGATTCCCAGTGCGAGCCCAGTTCGTTCTTCCTCCTCATTGCTCGAGTAATGGCCGCCACGCGCCTCGTTCAAACAATCAAATACCACTCGCGTGTAGCATAATCCCGCGGCGGCAGATGCGACGTTCCGGAGCGTCTAAATGTTATCACTGAGACGGTGATACTGCTTCAGTCGTTAACGTGAATTATATCACTGGACTGGGAAGCAGATGGGGCGTCAGGGACGGTATCGTAGGTGACGGGAGTCACGGCACGAAGCACTCGGTATGGGCTTGTGTAACTAGACAGCAGCTTTTCTGACAAGCCGACCTGATGCGACGGAGACCATAGAAGCACCAAAGAACCAGGCGGGAAGTGGAATACTCGCTGTCGCCGGTCGTACAAGTGCCTTTCACTCTCTTGGGATTTCAGAAGGCGGTCATGGACAATTTCCCATTCGTGGGCACAGCGGGAGATGGTGTCAAGCGCATACTCACTGGTCGGTGCTGCGTGAACAAGGAGGGTTGTGTCGAGAAGCAGTCCTGGTTCTCGGCCGAACAGAAGGAAAAATGGGGAATAACCGGCGGTGCTGTGGAGCGAGGAATTATAAGCAAATGTGACGAACGGTAGAGCGAGGTCCCAGTCACTGTGGTCTAAAGAGACATATTTCGCGAGCATGTCTGTGAGAGGGCTATTGAGATGCTCCGTGAGGCCATTTGTTTGCGGGTGGTAAGGCGTGGATAGCTTGTGCCTCGAGGCACAGGACTGCAAGATATCGGCGATAACTTTTGATAGGAATGTTCGGCCGCGGTCTGTGATAAGTTCTCGCGGAGCTCCATGCAATAAAATCACGTCGCGTTAAGGAAAATTGGCTACATCTGTGGCACAGCTTGTAGGAAGCGCTCGGGTGATGGCGTAGCGCGTGGCGTGATCGGTGGCCACAGCGATCCACCTCCTCCCAGAGGTAGAAAGAGGAAAAGGACCAAGTAAGTCCAAACCAAGCCGAAAAATTTGTTCTGCGGGAATGTCGAGTGGTTTAAGCTACCCAGTAGGGAGCGTTGGTGGTGTCTTGCGTCGGTTGCATTTCTCACACGCAGGTACGTATCTGCGAACGAAGCGAACTAGCCCTGGCCAAAAGAAGGGTTATGGAACCGTTACGTAAGTAGTGGTTGGCGCCGCAGGTGCAAGTGGTTACGGGGTGGTTCCGTCGGAAGCCATGGCTGAGAAGACGACGTTGTGGCCGCTTCAAGGCTCTGTGGCGATCTTGAGGGATGTTCCACCTCCAGCACAATGTTACGCGAAAGACGAGTCAGTAAGACGAATAACTGTTTAAAGGTTATATTTACAACAGCGGTTGTAGCGCTGACCGGTGAGATTCCCAGCGCGAGCCTAGTTCGTTCTTCCTCCTCTTTTCTCGAGTAATGGTGCCCACGTGCCCTGTGAAACAATCAAATACCACACGCGTGTAGCAATATCTTTGAGGCCGACTCATTGGGTCACTAGATGTAATCCGCTGGGAATGGGCAGCACTTCAATGTACCTACTTGACGCTAACTTCAATTACTGGTTACGTTCGAATGGTTATGCTTCACTGTTCATTCAGCTCTCTTGAATGAGCCTCTTTGACACCACTTGGGTGAGTCGATATATGCCACTGGGTAAGCGCTGTACTTTACTGTCTCTCTTAAGAGGAAGCTTTATCTCGGACCCTCCTATCCAATTACATGTAAAAGGAGAATTTGTTTTTCTCGGCAACCACTGCACCAAATTTAACGACGTTTGTTGCCTTTCAAAGAAAAACCGAAAATTGAGTGACTGTTGGTTGCGAATTACTGTGTTGGATAGTCAATGTTTTATTAAAAATTAGCAAATATCGAACATTTTCAAAAAATGACATTATCAAGTTTAGAACTCTGTCACTCAGCAACTAAAAATGATAATATAATTCTGTGAATTGCTTCTAATGGTACACATAAAGCGGACAAAATTGATATGTTACGCACAAACATAAAAAAAATGAGTAATATGGAAATACAGCTTCTGCAGGCTCCTTGTAACTAACGCTACAAATTAACGTAAGATATAAAGTGACAAATGGAATTTGTCCCCTTTGAATGATCTAATGGATGCCGTTTACAGAACCGCGATATCTGTTCTTTGATGCAGAACTATTATATTTGTAATCTTCGTGCTTCTATTTTTTTCAAATGCTCGAATATTTGAAAACCTTTTTAACAAAAAGCAAGCCCTAAATCGGAATTATGCTGCCAACAGTCGCTAGAATTTAAATTTCTCTCTTAAATGCGACAAGGTTTATTAAAATCGGTCGAGCGGTTATCTCATAAAAACATTTTTATGTTTTACCTGTATTTGAATTGGCCCCGTTGGAGGTGGGCCCGAGCTAAAGCTTCCTCTTAACGCCAACTTGGGTCATCGGGTACTCGCCACTGGATAGGCGCCGCTGGGTATCTGCTACTTTAAACAAACGTTTCGACGCCAACTTGTGCAACTATATCCAACTTGGGCAAAATAGGGGGAATGCGGGAGATGCAAACTCAAGACGATGAGCAAAACGAGAACAAAGTGCAAGCGGGAGTCAACTTTTCGACAATAGGACTTGGCTTTTTGGAGGCGACAAATGCTTTCCGGCCCACAGTATATATAGCAAGAGTTCTTCTACGGGGGAGATGGGCTAAGGCCTAAGTGGGTGCGGTAAAGAGCGATGGTGCGTTAGCAGCCAAGGTATCGCATGGAGAATGAAGGAGTGCTGTGCAAAAAGCCGGTGACACGGCCGTGTCACCGGCTTTCACACCGGTGTCACGTGTCACCGGTGTTCGTGAAAAAAAAATATACCGAAATTAAATAAACACTATAAAATAATAAAAAAAGGAAAGAAAGGAAAACAACGCTAAGAAACCAAACTAAGTGATACTCCCTTTAGCTTGAAATTCAGCATAGCGCATAAATTCTAAAGCTCCCTTTGAAACATTTATGCCTATTGGTTGCAAAGTTTTACGGTATGATTCTCTGTAGTTTCTTTCTCGTTCGGAACGGAAATTCGACTGCAAGATGTATTGTTCACGTTCATCAAAGGTATGACCTGGTTGGTTGAAATGCTCGACGACGGCTTTGGGAAGCTTTTAAGCTGTGTACATAAGATCTCCGTTTAATCTGACGCTCACTGACTCTCCCATTTCATCGTTATATTGCTTCTTACAGAAGGAACATTCAAGCATATAAATCACATCCGAACTTGTACAAGTAAACCTGTTGCTCTTTAGATTAGTTCTCACGCCCAACTATTTTGAATTCGATTAACTACTTGCAAACTTTCGGTAGTAGTATGGGAAAACCTTTCACTCCCACATATGCGAACATTTTCATGGGATGGCTTGAACAGACATGTTGAAATTTTGCTCTTTAAAACCCCACGGATATCTTCGTTACATTAACCAAATATTTATAATATGGGAACACAGCGCAAGCGCGTCGACCGGCTTAATTAGCCATTTCATTCGCCTTCACCCGAGTATTAAATTTACTGCTCACCACCCTCTTAGTAAAATGAACTTCCTGGATTCGACTGTCTACTTAGAAAATAGAAAACTGTGAAGGACGCTTTATCGGAAGCTTACGGAGAGCGAGCAATATTTAGACTACAACAGTCATCACCCACGACACTGCAAGCAAGGAATTTTTGTCGGACAAGCGAAACGAATGAGAAGAATCAGCAGCGAAGACAACGTCAATCAGCTTAAAACAATGCTAGCATTAAGAAACTATGCACAACTTGCTCTCGATATAGCTTATGATGTCACGTCAAGATTGTAGAGACAGGCGGAAGAAACAGCCTACACCAGAATCTGAACGATCAAATATTCTAAAGCACTCCAATACGAAAACAACATCCTTCAAAAATGCCATCCAGTATTATCAAGTAACGAGTGTCTGAAGAATGCGTTTCCAGATGTACCAAGGGTTACCTATCGCCGCAACACAAACTTTAAATTCATGTTAGTGCCCGCATAAGTTTGCCAACATCCCTCCTCCGTAATAAAGGCATTATGTCGTCCCTTCTTCAAAACCTGCAAGCACCTTCAAAGTGACATTCAAATTAAAAAAAAAAACGCCGCAAATAGGTATACACATGAAGTGAAAATAAGCTTTACAAGTTCGGATGTCATTTATATGCTTGAATGTTCCTTCTGCGACAAATATTGTATCGGTATGCACAGTACTTTCTTGTGCGTACACCTATCATAACAATTCGGCCCACTAGATGATCAAGAAAGAAACAATAAAATGCAAGGAGGTTAACCCCACGGTTTGCTAGCTTGCACAGGCTAGAGGGAATGAGTGATTAAAGAAAACGAAGGCGACGAATGAGAGTGACATGGAGAGATAGTCCTCTCGCACAGTGGTTGGCGCATAGTGTCAACAAGTGTCCGTGAAGGTCTTTTCATTTGATCATAAGTCAGGAGAGCAGGCGCACCTTTTTGAGTTGATGAGTCAGGCTGCCAAACACCAGAATGTTTGCGCCTGTGAACAGTCAGCCTTCCAGTTGGCTGAGAGCGCGCCGAAGACGCTCAGGTTTAAGGTCCATGCAGGAGCACCAAGTGGTGGTACATCATCTTCGTGCATTATACTTTCTCGCCCTCCCTCCCTTAAGTAGACATGTCTGGCTACGCGAAGGGTGACAATTATCACGCATCACCTTCGCCCACGTACCAGCACTGCGTGTATATATATATATATATATATATATGCATGCGGCGCACGCTGCGATTTGATCTCGCATTTCGGCATAGTTTTTGAGCGACGCAGCATATGAATACAAATTTTCCATAAGAATAAAGCTGTGACCTTTAGCTGTGGACATTGCGAGATAGTTTGAAAGTAACAAAATGCTTCCCATCGGGGTCACTTCAGCACCGTTGAATTGACCTCTTGACTAAAGCTTCGATCACTACACATACAGGAGTTCTTTTTTTTTAAGCTGTACCAACGTTTTTTAAGTTCCCTTTGTAGGGGGCAGATAGGACAATTCTAGTTCTTGATTTCAATTACTCGGTGAATAGGCCACTGCATCTACGGGAGATCAAAATGCTTATTCGAATAAGAAACATAATTACACTAATTACGTATTTAAATAACTACATAAAGCACATGTATATAAATTTACGAGTTGTGACCGGTGAGTCTGCAAACCGTATTCAGTTTAAACTAATTCTCAGCACCACACCACATTCGAGTCATTAATTTTCAAAGTGTCGTGCGAAATGCATCGGTGTTCCAGCTACTTTTGTATTCCCATGCATAAAAGAGCATTTAAAAAATCTAAGTGAAACAACAATACAATTTTACCGCCAGTTTGATGGCACGTATCTGGAAAGCTGCGCCATCCTCAGAATTCCTTCCAAATCCATGCGCCTTGCAAGCTCACCAGCTGCCCTTCGTAGATTGGAAGATGGTTTGCGAATGAATTATTAAAAAAAATTAATCATTTATTTATCTTCATTATTCATATTAGTACATTCTCGTAAGTGTAATGGGCGCATCATCGAGTGCTGAAGGATTAGAATTATGCTACCTGCTGCAGGCAAATTTTTAAATATTTGGCTCAGCCAAGAAAAAAAAACACCCCACATATTCCAACTTGTAAACTAGATCTACATCATTATTTTTTTAATTATAGCGTGGTCGTGATGCTGCCTCATGGGGGGGCGAGGGGGTTGTATGACGTAGACGAATAAGCGTCTGCGACACATCGTTCGACATGTTAGTCTCACCTCGGGATTGAATACCTTGAGGCCACCTAAAGATACCTTCTTTTATCCCGTGTTGTAGTGACGGTACTTCAAAACTTGTCATCCGTGGCACTTGCTGATATTTTCCTTGCATTTTTTACACTTCGCTGTATCCAAACTACACGTTATTGCTTCATCAGTAGTACCTGTTATCTTACAAAACAATTGTCTTTCATCACGCGTATATCGTCGCTGTTTACGAAGATAATAAATTGCTTCATTCTCTGCTCTCATTTAGGGTAAAAAATTGGAGGACGCTTAAGCTTCGCCTTCAAGAGTCGACCCGCCAAGGGGTGTAAGACTGTGGGCTACGGCGCAGCGACTACGCGCCCCGCATCGAACGCGGTGAGCGTCGAGCAGCGCCGCGTTCGGCGCGGCAACGAAATGTGCGCCTGAGCAAGCGACACACGCCTGAGCTTTAGAAACAGCTCGTTTCTAAGGCAACACCGCATTCACTAGAGGCGCTTTTGTACCGCTTTGAAGCATCGAACTCGTGGCTGAGTGGTAGCGCCTCCGTCTCACACACCCGAGACCCTGGTTCAATTCCCACCCAGCCCATCTTGCAAGTTGTTTTTTATTCATGAAGTGCCTGCTGGGATTTATCGCTCACGGCCAACGCCGACGACGCCGACGCTGACACCGACGCCGACGACACCGGCTTTTCTGCGACATGAGCTTCTTAACGCTGTCGCGGTAATAGGCTAGCGCTCTTGATGACCTCATCATGGCGGGCCCAGCTAGATACCTTACTCTGTTAAAACCGAACGGCCGGATCGCTCTCACTCAGTTTACATCGTTATCAGAATTGCCGTAAGCTGTTTGTAGCGCCTGATGTCTGTGCTCTGGGTCTACAGTAAAGATAATGTAAGAACGATTCACTACGACTCGCGGTTCAGGTGAAAGTTGTACGCAGGAACCCAATGATTATAGCTATGAATCATTCTTCTTATTTTTCCCCGGCCTCTCTATTAAGCTAAATAAAGTTAAAGAAATGGCTGAATTTCCCTTTTTAATTTGCATTTCCCGCCGATAGGAGAACAGCAAGGGCCTTCGTATATGTTTTTGTGTTCCAAGTCGAGTAAGCAATACTTGCGTTTTTTCGTTATGCTAGAATATATGGTGGCACTGTACTCGTTATAGCAGTGTATATTTGTGTCATTGTCTCTTTTTTTTAGCGTTCCCTTTATTTTAATGATGAAATAGGACACTGCAGTGCTTACTGCAGTATTCTCTGATTTATCTATTCAACATAATATACTTTCTGAAATGCACATGCTCCTATTTTTCGCCATGTGCCTGTGCAATTTATTGTTGATTTAAGGCACCCCTCTGGCATTGAGTGCCTCTGGCCTGCATTCTATACGTGTTCTTGTGAAATCATCGTAATAATGGTAGCTGAAAAAATCACACTGTCGATGCGAAACACCACATCGTTATCAAGACCCTTCTTTCTCTTTTTCTTTGTGTGTGGCGAGGTTAGAGGGCCTCCAGAAACGGGGAAGTGTGTATGGCAAATAATAAAAAAAAACGACGACGTGGTGTGGATGTGCCGTGGGCCGAACACTAAATAGTCTGGCAGGCGGATCCACGGAAGTTTCATGCTTGCGCCTCTCAGTCAGAGCAAAAGCAGCGGTAAGACAAAGTTTTTGCTACAAATCGAAAAGAGAACATTGGCTGGGCATTCATCCTATGGAGATAATTGAAGGCGATAACAGGATTCGCATTCTTTGTCGCGACAGGTGTGTAATTAGTGATTTTACTTTATCGAATCTTGTGGTGGTGGAACTAACGACAAAAAGGCAGGGCTGTATGATATCATAAATTGCAAAATAATTATTTATTTTCATGCGGTATAGTTACTACCTAGGTGCATTTTACAAATACAATAATGGACCTTTTGTATATACAGACCATATGCATGCTTTATACCTCTGTACAGTTTAGAACGAAATGTCTATCTGTTTGGCACGCGCTAGTAGACAGCAGTGCATCGTATTCTCGTCTGTCACTGATGGCGATCAGCAGACGACTTAGGTAGAAAATTGCAATTTATGCGTGTGAGGTTAAATTTTCTGATTCGGTGGCCAAAGATGTGATCGAGCACACCACCGGTTCTTGCCGTGGGAACCACGTTGAGTGAGGGCGACATGGCGCCAAAGGCTTCCCTCATGTAGTTCGGACACGACGCGTGCGGTGACATAGTGAGGTCCACCCTGAAGTCCCCGCACACCGCGAGAGACATGTCTCGTTCCCGAGCGTTGTCATAGCAAGGAATGAGCATGCTGTTGCGCTAAGCTATTAGCTTTATTGAGACGCATTGTGGCACCATCGTCTTGGTGGCCACGCGACTTACGTGAAAGGCGACGTCGGCTGTTTTTGGCTGCTGCACATTGCGTGACCCATGCAGAAACCTCCAACACTGTTGTGCGCTGCCATATCATCAACCGGGGCTGCAGCCATAGCGCTGCAGCCCCGCTGCATCCTACGCTGAAATGGCGTACGAGAGCGTTTTTTTACAACGAGTGACGCAGGCGCACTTTTACTTGAGCCACTTGCTCTGCCAGGCCAGTTCAAGACCGCTGATTGGTTGTCGCTCCCCGTTTCGGAGAGCGGGAGTACGCCTGTCCCGGAAATAAAAGACTGAGCCCCCCTTGAGGTCCCTGACACGCCTATCGAGGTAGGAATCACGTGCTTCTCAACGTTACGCGTGCGCAGCAACTTCTGAGACTGCTGGGTTAACGATTGCAGGGAGAGAAAAATTGGAAGAGAAATGAAATCAACGCAACGTAGAAATTTACGACAATCGGGAAACATACTTATTTGTCAGAGACTATTCGAGCTCGCGATGGTCCTTACGAATGGGGCCTCTTTTTTTCCTTATCGAGCTCCCTCAGCCCCTTGGAGCAATGCCCAGTTGCCTGTGGTACCACTGTTGCTTTGGACCCTTATACCTTAGCCCAGGACAATGCTCTAACAATTCGGCTGTGCTTTACCAGGTGCTCAATGGACGGACGGACGGACGGACGGACGGACGGACGGACGGACAGACAGACAGACAGACAGACAGACAGAGAGACAGACAGAAAAAATTCAGTGAGAAATTCCTCTGGAAATTGTAAAAGTATACGTTAACATTGTGCAACTTGCTCATCACCACGCAGCCCGGTGTCATTATCAATGTTGCTCAACAATTCGGCCAATCCAAAAGATAACGTTGCGATGACGTGAGCTGCTGCAGAAAACGGAGCCGGGTGTGCTGATGACGTTCCAATTAAAATACGCGGTTATCGCTCTATAGCGCCTGGTCCATTCACTTCAAACCAGTGCAAACCGTGATCAACAGCAATCCGGACACGTATGGGTAGGGCACGGCTGCGCAGACGGTATCCTGAAAGCGTCCTGCGATACGGACAGAGTACCCACTGGTGACAGCACGTGCCCAGAGCTTTGTTAGCGCTGTGTTCTCGCCGGTTCATTCACGCTGCAACGAGAGGAAGCACGAAAGTGAACTCGTTCCCTGCTGCAGGATCGATCATGAAAGCGATCGTCTTACGTGACGGACACTGTTTCCCGTTGGGTGGTCTTCGAAATGCTCATGCATTCAATATAACCCGACGCTATGCACTACAACTTTCAGCGTGCCACTTTGCGCATGTCTCACTTAAATGGAGCCAACGTCCCTACGTTCCGATTACATACGGTAGCTTAAGAAGATCCCCCTCTAAGTGGAGCTTGGAAATGCTCGTACATTTAAAATATGGCGACGCTTTGCGCTACAACTTTCAACGAGAACCTTGAAACTACAAGCGGATGTTGTGACGGAGCCAACGTCACTAGACTCCGGTTACATACGGTACCTTAGAAAGCCCCCATTATTTCTCTGCTTTTTCTATGGTCTCTTTCAAAATATCTTGTGAACAACATCTTCAACAAAAGCGTGTTTAAGCAGCATTACAGCACTTCACTCGTTGTTTCTATTCCTTAAAGTACACATCTACAAATGTGAAATATCGTACGCATGAAGCTAAGCTGCGTCCTTTGGCCCTAACATTGTCGAACTAGACTGCAGGCCTGCGAGAATTATTTGAGTCATAGACGAGTTTCCAGCGAAGCTGTTTCTCTCGAGTAGTCGTATTAGGAAACGAACCCTCTTATTCCAAACCTCCACCCACACGGACGACAATCCTCCTCCACTCGAGACAGTGGATGGGGCGCCACTATTCTATGGAAGTTGACACTGCGCTTCATGGCGCATCACTGCAGTTCTTCGTTAGCGAAGCGCCTTCATCAGCCGAGGGTCGCAGATCATCTGAGAATGCGGGTGTAAGTTGGTGGTAAATCAACCTGAAATATCGAAATACTGCTACGCATGTGGCGATTCAAGAACTTGGTTAAGAAATTTACCACAGTAGCGGTTTTTCTTCAGGTCTTCCACGGTCTAGCAGTTTTAGTAAACTTAGTCGTCGCCAGAAATTGCTCAAACAGAATAACAAAAAAAAATGGAACGCTGCATAAATTTTCTCGTTGTAAAAAAATCTGCGACGTCGAGAACATGCTTCCTTCAGCAAATCGAATTTATTTATTCGGCTCTTCTAGTTTTAAAGCGCAGAGTTTTGATTGCTTAGTTGAGCAGATTCTGTATTTGGACTTTTTTCCAACGTCTGTCCCGAAAACGAGCAGTGGGGAGGGTGGGCCACGCGGCTTTTGTGCCCTGCGAAACGTACTCTTCTTGAATGGACATGTTGGCGGGCAGCCCGTGCGGGACGTCTATACTTTTTGTTGTGTGCAGCGATTATTAACCGCGTCGGCTTGCTAACAAAGAAGCACACCGCCATTCGGAGCCAGCGATAGAGTTTCGCACAATGTTACCTAGAGGAAAATCTGGCGTCACCGTCTACGGCACTTTCCTCACGGGGTCTGGGCCGTAAAGGAAATGATTGTATACGTATGGGTGCATGAGGTTTATCTCGGCTGGTGTTCTCCGAGGCTTCGCCTAAAACGTTGACATGACTGCATTGACAATGCGTTCCTAAAATGATATCTTTTGGTTTCGAATTGGTTTTCCTTCACCTGTATTTCATATTTAAATGAACCTAACTCAGCGGCACTTTGGAATCAATCGATGAAAAGCAAGGACAGACGACAAACTGCCGCAATGCCAGCGCAGTCCTTGTCGTCTGTCCTACGACTTTAGCGGTGCCACCGATACTTCTTACGTTTTATATAATTTTACGCTCAGCCACGACTTCTCATGATTAAAATAAACACGTTGTTGAGTGATAATGAAGCTAAATCTTCTTTCGACTTGCTGTTTTCGTGAAAAATCAATCGCACCAACCTACGGAATCGTCCTAGCCAGGCACGTCTTCGATGTATGCCGGCTTTCCAAGAATTATGGCAATCCGAAGCCAACATATTCACGTGTTCATAGCAGTGTCGCAGTGCTTGTTTTCTCCCTATAGGCAATAATGCGAGACATTCTATGTAGCCGGTAACCTGGAGCGTTCTCCTATTTCGCGGCCATCACGAGGAACCACTACGCGACAGTTTCATAGCACACTGTGGTAATGCCAACGATAGTGCTATCGTTAATAATGCTAGCGATGGACTTTCTTACCCGTCCGACACGTAAAAAGAAAATGGGTCGATACCGTACATAGTCAATATAGGGTTAGTTTTGCATCGCTAGCACATACTCTGTGGCAAGTACCCAGTAGCACACACCCAGTAACCCAATTATGCATGCATTTCGGGCACATTCCGAGTAGTACGGGTTGTTGTTCACTGAAAGCACCAGAAAGCGCAAGGATAATGGGAGCAAATCTAGGCTTTAAAATTGAACTTGTACATTAGGAGAATTAGATATCGCTGGAGTCTCTCGCAGATTTGGGGAGCTGAAGAGCTTTTTTAACACTTGAAGGTAAGAATGCTCATTAAAACAGCTACACGGCAGATAATGTTTTTGGTACCCAGAATGATAAAAAGAAGTGTTAAACTGCTCGAGACTTTACCTCGCAGAGTGGAATCTAGAAACAGGAAATGGTTGTCGCCAGCCGAAGTACACTTTGCGCGTTTTATTTCGAACGCAGACACGTATGCTGCAACGAAAAGTGGTTCTCTTCTTTTCTCGCACAGACCACTAAAAAATCCTGCGGGTCATGGCACTTATCCAGAGTTTCAGACTGATGACGGAGGTGGTTCTTGTTGTGCTTTATATTGAGTGTTCGCGCCATTCCGTGTGCCACTAGTAAAGCATACTACGGCCCGTTTTGACGTACTCACAGTATACAGCTTGTACTTATTTGAATCTACGCAGGGGTGTCAGTTCAGAGTAGATAGCAGGTTGTAACACGGTTTGAAATGCATAATGAGATAGCTTTTATTAAATGTAATACGTTACAAATATTACCGCGGTGTGTGGCATGCTCTTTGGGCAGGACAGCGCGCCTTGAGCGAAGGCCTCATTATGTCCGCTCTTTCGAACGAAAGACACGAGATCACTCTCCGCTGACAGTTCTGTCACGTGAGAGGTGGCAGTACTTTTCCGTGTGAAATGCCCGCTGTTCTAAATTTCTTTTTGCGCGGCCCCTGTTTGTATGAGTCTGTGGGGAGCGGGGGGAGGGGGTGGAGGGAGGCGGGGTCAGTGAATAAAATTACATGACTGTGTTGCTTCGTCTTCTTCGGCAACGCACGATTTCGAGCCGACACCGGAAGAAGTCCATTTTACGAGCCACAAAATATCTGTATGTTTGTCGCGTCGTTCAAGCAGCACATCCCGTGAATAACAATTAAAACTGCCCCGTTTTCCGATTCGCGACGCCATGGCACCATGCTAGCTACTCGCACAGAAAACAACGGCGCTCGGCAACTGAGAAAAAAAGGTAACCCCGGTTCAGTACACCCAGTGCGAGCGGCCGTTGTAATCCGCCACCGGTGAGTCGAAGATGGATGGATGGATGGATGGATGTTATGAGCGTCCCCTTTGGAACGGGGCGGTGGGTTGTACCACTAAGCTCTTGCTACTGTGCTGCCTAATATCCTACCTAGGTTAACCAAGGAGAAAAGAAAAAAAAAACACTATGAACTACCTCGTCCAAATTTTCTGACCCCCTATTGCGAACTGTGTTTTTGTACGTCTCCGTCTTTTGTCGTTTCCCTACTTTTCTTCCACCAATCCTCCAATCGCGATTTACTAATGTCTATTGCGGACCTGTTTGCTTTACCACTGCTCCTGCTGAACCCAAGGGCTTCAAGGAGGCCAGTGGTGCCTAAATCGAACACTGGGTAGACGTCTTCACATTCTAATAAAATATGCTCTGTCGTTTCCCTAGCTTTACCGCAGCAAGCACATGCTTCTTCTTCCTTCTTATACCTCGCTTTATAGGTGCGTGTTCTAAGGCATCCCGATCTCGCTTCGAAAAGTAATCAGCTTCCCTTTGAGTTATCATAAATGGTTTTTTTTCCTGATTTCATTTTTTCCTCTTTAGTTACTCATGGCAGGTTCTTTTCCATCCCCGCCACCCATGAGATTAATTCAGCCTCTCTGACTTTTCGCTTGGCCTTCTTTGTTGCTGTGTTACCCAACCCACAGGCCGCATACTTGCTGGTAAGCTTCCTAGTTCTTTTCCTCCACTGTGAATCAATGTTTTCCTTGTACAGATACCTGAACACTCTCCCAGCCCATTTACTTTCTTCCATATTCCTCAGCCGTTCTTCATACTCAATTTTAATACGAGCTTCCCTCACTTCAAAACTAGTCCAGCCCATATCCCCCTGCACAGCTTCATTTGTAGTCTTCCCGTGAGCGCCCAATGCGAGGCGACCCACTGACCTTTGGTTCCCGTCGAGCCCTCATTGTACCCCTGATTTAAGGCAAACAACCGCATTTCCAAATGTAAGTCCTGGAACCATTACCCCTTTCCACATACCTCCGAGGACCTCGTACCTATTGTATCCCCATAGCGCTCTGTGCTTCATTATGGCTGCATTTCTCTTCCCCTTGACTGTTATGGTTTTTTCCTTTGTTTCCATATATGCATTGCCTTCGTTTATCCATATACCAAGGTATTTATATTCTGATACCCCAGGTATTTGTTGGCCCTGTATCTCCACTGTCTGTTCACTGTTTTCATTGAATACCACAACACCTGATTTTCAAACACTAAATTTCAAACCTAAATTGTTGCCTTCCTGTCCAAAGATATTAGCCAGACGTTGCAAATCACTTTGCTTGTTAGCGAGCAACACACTGTCGTCCGCATAAAATAAACCTGGGAGTTGCTGCTCTATTACTGTACCTGCCTGTTTGTATGAGAGATTAAACCCGATATTACTTCTTTCTAGCGCCCTCTCCATCCTCACCATGTACATCATAAACAGCAGCGGTGATAAAGGGCACCCCTGCCTCAGTCCCTTGTTGATTTGAACTTTCTCCGCGCTTCTCATCCGTTCCCATTCAACGCAAACGGTATTTTCTAGGTAAATCTCTCTCAAAAGCTGTATACAATCATCACCTAAGCCTTCCCCTTCCAGAATATCCCACAAAATGTTGTGGTCTACGTTGTCGTATGCTCCTGTAATGTCCAAAAAGGCCACATACAACGGTCTGCTTTCTGCTTTTGATATTTCGATACACTGAGTAAAAACAAACAAGTTGTCATCCAAACGCCTACCTATTCTAAAGCCATTCTGAAGCTCTCCCACAATGCCATTATTCTCTGCCCCTGCTTGAAGCTTTAATTTGATTGCCTGCATTGCTAGTCTGTATATTGCCGATGTAATGGTCAACGGTCTATACGAGTGAATTCTGTCTTTCTCCCCCTTACCTTTATAAATTAAATTCATTCTACTTTGTCGTCAACTGTCTGGCATTCATATATCTTTTAAAGTTTTTTCCACTGCTTTCACCAGAGCTTCGTTACTTTTTCGTCCCAGTTCATTTATCAGCCTAACGGGAACCTCGTCTAGCCCTGTGGCTGTGCGCTTAGGAATTTTCTCTTCCGCTTTCTTTCAGTTTAAATTTGTCAGCACCAGCTCCTTTTCCACTTGGGTCTCTTTCATGCTCTTTTTTTCAAGTACAACCTCGGCATTGCCTTGGAAGGATTCGGCTGTTGCGTTTCGGATGTAATTTATTGCCGCTTCTCCTTCCAGTCTGTTTTCATCTTCGGCTAGGATATGTTGTTGTATTGTTGTTGACTTCCTGTCTAATAATTTTATGTGACTCCAAAATATTCTAGGGGCGGCCTTCTTTTTCTCACGTATTTCTGACAACCAACGTTCACTTTCACCTTTTAATTTTGCTTGCACCAGTATTTGAACCACAGACTTTTTCTCCCGGTATATTTCCCATTTACTGGTTACGTCATCCTGTGGCAACTGCGCCTTCTTTGCCTGCCTGTGCTCTCGAGATGCTTTCTGTCGTTCGGCGATCGCTTCTCGTATCTCCTTGTTCCACCAGCTTTTCGGTTTCTTTTTTCCTTTCCAACAAACATGTTGTTTCTCTTTCCGTATTTCTGTCGTTATTACACTTAGAAGCTCACCATATTCCCACTCCTTACTTGGCCACATGCCAAGTTCTTCTTCAACTCTAGTGACTATATTTGCTATTTGTTCAGCGTTCAAATTTGGACTGGCCATTGTGCTTTCCTAGCTCTCTTTCCCAACTATATATCCCATTTTCGAAATGATGCGTTTATGCTCACTCCCTATGCTGCTAAGCCCTTCCTCATCGATGACCATTTCTCTCAACTTATCATGAACGCCTTCTGTCATCAGACAGTAATGAATGGTCGATCTCCGGTTTTTTTGCCCTCCGGCAACAGAAGTGGACAATCCAGCCTTCCGGCAGGTTGGCTAGATTTTCATGAGGAAGATCTTTTGACCGTCTACTGTAAGTTTTCAGGCAACCATTTTTCCGTCTAAAAGCGATCTTTAGCTGTATTTGGCAATGGCCACGAATCGCTTGGTGTAGAAAGATCATATTGCTGTGAGGATGTGGCGTGGACTCTGTGGGTAATGGCTGAACGGGCCATCTTCGCTTCTTCTCGTGGCAGCGCTCGTACCTCTTGACAGTAGCGGTTTTTTCATGAACGCGAGGAGTGTCGCATCACGTCGAATTTCTAGAACAGTGCATTCACGTAAACGGTGGTAAAGGTGCTATGAAGGCGAATCGCATAGATGCAGCAAGAGAGGGCTGACGGAGAAGGGGTAGGTGGCCTCACAGGGAGCCTACGAAACCTCCCGTACCCCATTCAAAGGAAGTGACGGCTTCCATCATTTACTTGTCTAAACTCACCGGTGGAGCGTACAAAGCCAGAAAAAAAAAACGTTTCAGTGTGTTTCGAATGAAGAACAATGCACCACACGGAAACGTCGTCCGATAGTGGTTAGTGTAATGCGCTAACGAAGGCGACGCACCTATTTCGCATTCAACCAAACACGGCTAGTGCTGATTGTAGCAAGACGGAATGTGTTTCCAGAGGACAACCAGTTCTCTCGACCAGATTTCATGCTAATAAATGACGTTGTCCGGGGATGTATCGTTCTCTCGAATTCCACACTTCTCGCGGTACACAGAAAGGTGGAGACTTCAAGCGGTCGAATCCTAAAGCGAACAAGGGAAAGCTCCGGTTAAAGCAATCCCCCTGTGAAGACGCTGCCTAATACCTGAGGCTTCTTTTGTTCGCTCTCTCGTGATTCCTTCCTTTGGCAATGGTACTAATGGACCATAAAGAAAAAAAAAACTTATTTAGGCTGCATTAGTGAATAATCCTTCCATAATAAAAAAAGCCACCCTTTACCCTCAAAAGATGCCTGGTAAGCAAAAGAATTATCGATATCCCAAGGAGTGTGGGAATGGGCATAAGGAACGCTTTCTGGCAATGTTTCAATTAATTTTTTCTATATATTGTTACGTAGGAAGACGCAGACGGAAAGCTACATACAAGTATATTAAAAAGGAACTACGGCGCATATGGCCAAGAGGCAACAGCCCACGCTAGCCTCTAATCGTCGCCGTCGTCTCCACACTGCTCACCTCTTCGTCATCGCAAATAATGTTCCGTAGCAATAGTGACAATATTTGGGGGAGATTTTCCCTGAATGCGAAATTCGCGATGTGACCTTTAATCTTACTTTGCGCGCACCAGCTTCGTTCATCTGCGTGGTAAAAAGGTCAGTTCTGCCGGAAAGACGAAGCACCGATTGCCATAGTGAATTAGTAGATTGCTGTACGAATTAAGGATAGCAGTTCTATTGGCCGTATAAAAGGGTAAACATTCAATTACTAACTAAATTATCTATGATACAATGTGTAAACGCAACTCAACGAGGACGTAGAAAGAAACAACATTCTAGCAGAAAGAAACAACATTTACTAACATTCGTAGTTTTTTTCCTAAGAAAGACGAATTATGTGCTGTTATTAACGACTGTAATGCTGACATCATTGTACTCACAGAAACATGGTTAAATAGTAAAATAACAAACGCCGAACTGTTTGAGTGCGAGAACCAATACGTTGTTTACCGAAGTGACCGAACTGGTAGAATTGGTGGTGGCGTTCTGCTCGCCGTTAAAGAATGTATTAATTGTTTTTTTGTGACCATTGATAGCAATTTAGAGCTAATTTGGTGCTGTATAACTATTAGTTTTAAAAAAATAATACTAGGTGTGTGCTACCGATCCCCATCAAGCGACTCATCCTTTTGCGATGACTTATATGATTGTTTAACTAAGATTACCATGCGTTTCCCCGGAACTGAAATCATACTCTTAGGCGATTTCAATTTTCCTAACATTGTCTGGTCACATGTCAATCCCTTTTCTAATACTTCGTCGGCCGAGGCCAATCGGTTCATTTCCATTTGCTCTGACTTCGGCTTATCGCAGATCGTCACACTTCCAACACGTGTAGCACAAAACACATCTTCACTTCTGGACCTCATTCTAACGTCATCTCCCGATAACTTTTCTGCGGTGACACACATGCCCGGACTGAGCGATCATGACATTTTGCATTTTACACTTACAACAACACAACAAAAAACATACCGACAGCGGAAAAAGTTCCGAGATTATAAAAAAGCTAACTATCAAGCCATCAACAGAGAACTATGCATATTTCTAGACACATTCCTCCCACTTTATCTGCAACGCTCCGTAGAAACTAACTGGTCTATCTTCAAAAATAAAATAAGTGGGCTTATCACCAAACACGTACCCCTTCGATCCGTCTATGCCAACAATAAAGCACCATGGTACCGCACATATCTTAATCGGTTATCAAACAGGAAAAAACGTTTATTCCGTACAGCGAAACATTCCTCAAAACAGACACATTGGCTAGCATATAAACACGCAGCAATTTCATATATTAAAGCCCTAAGGTCATCCAAATTTTCATTCCTTAATTGTACACTTCCAAATTTATTGAAGACTAATCCAAAACGCTTCTGGGAAGCCATACGAGGAAACAACCATAAAACTGGAATATCATTGCTAACAACTTCTGGGGACCCAGTACCGGACCTATTGTGTTCTACTGTACTTAACGATACCTTCACTCAGTCATTCTCATCACCTCAGACCCCTGATCCGATGCCTGAGATAAAATCAACTAACTACCATTTCATGGATCCCATCATTTTCGACGCAACTGGTATCAAAGCCATAATACAAAACTTAAAACCTAAAGCATCATGTGGGGTAGATGAAATTAACACTATATTCTTACAAAACACAGCGGAATACTGTTCAATCCTACTAGAATGCATTTACTCACAATCTTACAACTCTGGCACCTTACCGTATGATTGGAAAATTGGCAAAGTAATCCCCATTCACAAAACCGGACCAACCCATGATCCACTCAACTATAGGCCTATTTCACTTACATCTGTACCATGCAAAGTTATGGAGCATATAATATACACGCATCTGGTTAATTTTCTTGAAAATAACAACTTCTTCACAGTTATGCAGCATGGATTCCGTAAGAACTTCTCTTGTGACACTCAGCTTATCCTCTTCACTAATGCCCTACATGCCAATTTAGATTCTGGTTTTTTAACAGATTGTATATTTCTCGACTTCTCTAAAGCATTTGACAAAGTGAACCATGCATTGCTTCTTCATAAATTAGGCGTTCTAAACATAGACCCCTCCATAATTAATTGGATTCGCGCGTTTCTGACATCACGTGTTCAATTTGTAACCACTAATGACGCTAACTCACCTTTAGCTACTGTTGACTCCGGCGTCCCGCAAGGGTCTGTGCTCGGTCCTTTATTATTCCTAATTTATATTAACGACTTGCCCACTCGCGTTTCCTCGAACATTTGTCTTTTTGCGGATGACTGCGTCTTGTATCGTAAAATAACTAATTCTTCAGATATTCTACTAATTCAGGAGGATCTCAATAACATAAATGAGTGGTGTCGTGCGTGGCGCATGGAATTAAACATTAGAAAGTGTAAGACAATGAGGATTTCTCGCACTAACGTCATCTGCCCCACCTATACGCTAAATAACATCCCACTAGAATGTGTAACGTCATATCGATACTTGGGGGTTCACATTGCCAGCAATCTATCCTGGAAAACTCACATTGATCACATAACATCTAAGGCCACTCGCACACTAGGATACTTTCGTCGAAAATTTTCTCAAGCACCATCATCACTAAAACTCTTACTGTACACAACTTACATTCGCCCACAACTAGAGTACGCGTCATCAGTATGGGACCCCGGTCATGACACCCTCATACAGTCTCTAGAGGCAATACAGAATCGATCAGCCCGTTTCATTCTCACCAACTACCAAAGAACTGCGAGTGTCACTAACATGAAAGCTCTCCTTCACCTCCCGCTGTTATCAACCCGCAGAAAACTATCTCGCATATGTCTTTTCCATAAAATCTACTACCATAACACATATTTACGTTCTATCTTTGTCCAACCCCCACCATACATTTCATCTCGCTTAGACCACCGCCAAAAGGTAAACATTCCGCACTGCAACACCGTCGGCTTTTCATATTCATTTCTTCCCCAAACGAGCAAAGATTGGAATAACTTACCCGCATTACTTACAATCATTATTGACACCAATAACTTTAAAAGCACACTTCAAAGCTTCATGTTATAAATTATTGTTGCGTTTGCTTGTTCTGTATAATAACTGTATAATAACTGCTTTTATGTCATTGTTTTTACATTTTGGCTTGTATTTTTATATCGTATGTTCTTCCTTTCTTTATTTTGTTATGCCATGTATTTTTGCCACGCTCACAAGTTTCTTTTCACCATTATTATTTTGTATACGATGTTTTTTTTTGCCATGTTGTTTGCCTTCCTTTCTTATTTTGTGATTTGCCTCTGTATTTACTTACTTTGCCCCTCCCCTCTGCAATGTACAACCGTACCTTGAGGGTATGATAAATAAATAAATAAATAAATAAATAAACAGACACGGAGACAGTGCCGCCATTGTGTCTGCTCCTTTCTACGTCCTTGTTCGGGCGTGCTTACACGTTCTATCATGGATTCAAGCGTACTATCCCGTCAACGCGTCTTCGGTAAATTAACCAGCGTGGTGTAACGCAAGCACCGGTACACATGAACGCAGGTAGCTTAACGACATCGGAAACTGCCTTTGAAAACTCCTCCGTGCGTCGACCTACGCGCATCTGTCGCTTCAACGCGTACGTAAAGTAGAAAGCTCAGCGCACAAGAAGGAACAGGCACTACGCGCACTCTGCGAACTTCGCAGATTGCTTTGAAAATAAGACCCGCGAGCGCGCACACTTTGGCCACGTCGGAGGCCATTTTCAGGACCCACGAACGCGGCAACGCGTCTGCACGTCGTCTGCCCAAGGCGTCTGCTACAGCTGCCGCGATTCGCGTGGTCAGTGCCGTAGCAGACGCCGCGGTTGCCTTCACTTTGTACAGTGTGGCGGGCGAGGAGGACATCGAGGTACAGTAGCAGACGCCGGAGTAGAACGCCCCTCTTTCCTCGCTTCACTCCCTTCCTTCCTCGATTCACTCCCTTCCTTCCTCGATTCACTCCCCTTCTCCGCGCGCCACAGGAAAGGGCACGCATCCTTGCCGCGCCCCTCGGTCGCGCACGCGAGATTGAACAGCGTTGGCCGGTACCCCCTCACACGCCTTCACTCATACAGAACCTCACTGCGACAGTGGTGCTGAAGGCCACGGAAGAAATGCGCCTGTACTCTCCATATAATTGATGTCGAAATTAAAGACCATACAGCGAAACATGCTTACTCGAGGCGTTGTTGGGTGCCATTGTTCGCTGCCTACGAGAACCCTAACACTGGCATTCAGTTCACACGGCGCGTCGCATTCTGGCAGAAGTGTTGATTTCCTGGACATCCGCTTGCGTAATGTCGGCCATGTTGGCTCCGCGGTGCGTCGCCCTGCGTCAGTTGTACGAACGAGCAAACTTCTTGCGGCATTTATTTTTCAGAGATAGCAGAAACTAAATAAATAGAAGAACTTCACATTCTATGTGGCACATAAGTTGCTACAGAAGCTAACAGAGGTGCGATGCGGTCAGAAAGCCGACTGGTGATAGCCTCGGGCGCTGTTCTCACCACTATCTTGAAAGCGATCTACGGAAGGGTTAGGGTGCGGCATGTGCTCAGAGCTTCGTTAGCGCTGTGTTCTCGCCAAATTGTTCACAACCCAGCGTGACGCAGCTCGAAAGTGAATTCAGTTGCTGCTGCAGGCTGGATCGTGAAAGCGATCATCTTACGGGACGGACACTGTTTCTCGTTGGGTGAGCTTGGAAATGCGTATGCATTCAAAATAACGCGACGCTATGCACTGCAACTTTCAGCATGCCAGTTTGTGCATGTCTAAGCTACCTTGCACCAACGGCTCTAGGCTCCACTTGCATATGATAGCTGAGAAAGGCCCCTTAAGTTGAGCTTCGAAGTGCTTATACGTTAAAATAACGCGACGCTACGCGTCGCCACAATCAATTCAACTATTTCATAGCGTCTTTGTAACGGTGTGGAGCAACATCATATCGCTTTGGAGCCAACGTCTCCAGACTCCGGTTAAATACGGTACCTTAGAAAGCCTCCATTGTTGCGCTGCTATTTCTGCGGGTTTCGTTCAATATATCTCATAAATAACGTCTGTAGCGCAAGTGTGTTTGGGCAGTGGTGAAAAAACTTCATTTGTTGTTTCTATTCATTAAAGCGTACGTCTATAAATACGAGCTATCATACGCAAAAAGCTAAGTTGCGTTATGTGCTCCTAGATGTTGCCGAGCTAGGCCGCAGACCTGCGCGAATTATTCGACTCGCAGCCGAGTTTCCAGCGAAGCTGTTTCTCTCGAGCAGTCGCATTAGAAAACGAACCCTCTTATTCCAAACGTCCACCCACACGAACGACAGTTCACCTCGACTCGAGACAGTGCATTGGGGCGCCACCCCTCGATAGAAGTGGACAGTGCATTTCTATGGCGCATCACTGTAGTTCTTCATAGCGTAGGGCCCTCGTCAGCCGAGAGTCAAAGATCATTTGAGAAGGCGGATGTAAGTTGGTGGTTAATGAACCTCAAGTATTGAAGTACAGCACGCACCTGGTGATTCAAGCACTTGCTTAAGAAATCCTACCACAGGAGCGGTTGTTCTTGAGGTCTTCCACGGATTTGCATTTTACGTAAACTTTTCTCGCTCCAAGATATGTACGCCGTCAAGAACACCATTCCTTCAGTAAATCGAATGGATTTTTCTGGACTCTTCTGGTTTTATAGCGCAGAGCTTTGATTCGTTAGTTGGCCAGGTTCTGTATTGGGACCTTTTTCCAACGTCTCTCGCGAAAACGGGCAGTGGGGAGAGTGGTCGACCGAAGCCTTCCACGCGTCTCGTGTAGTGTTGGAAATGCGCTCTTCTTGAATGGACAAGTAGGTGGGCAGCCCATGCGGGACGTGCACCTTTTGCTTTGTGTAGCGGTGATTAACCGAGTCGGCTGGCTAACAGAGAAGCACACCGCAGTTCGGAGCCAGTCATAGAGTTTTCACAGTAGTAGCTTGACGGAAATCTGGCGTCACCGTCTATGGGAGTTTCCTCATGGGGGCTGTGCCGTAATGGAAATGATGGTATACGCATGCGTGTGCGACGTTTCTGTTGGCTGCCGTTGAGCGAGGCTTCGCCTAAAGCGTGGACATGGCTGCGTAGATAGCGCGTTCCTAAAATGATATCTTTTTCTTTCGATATGGTTTTCATTCACGCGTATTACATATTTCTATGACCCTAACTCAGCTGCAGTTTAGTATCACGCGAAGAAAAGCAAGGAAAGACGACACACTGTCGTAATGCCAGCTCGGACCTTGTCGTGTGTCCTCCAAATTTAGCAGTGCCACCGATACTTCTTACGTTTCTTGTAAATGTACGTTCAGCCGCGATTCCTCTTGATTAAACTAAACCGAAACTGACTGACACGTCGCTCCATGACAGCGGGAAGTGCATTTGAAAACTCTGGAGTTAGGATTCTTGGCCGTAGCGGCGCAACAATTGACTAAACTAAACACGTTGTTGTGTGATAATCGGGCAAGCTTCTTTTGACTTGTTTTATTGAAAAATCTACCGCTGCGACCAACGCAATCGTGCTCGCCCGGCACGCCTTAGAGGTGTTCCGCTTTTCCGAGTACTATGCCAATCCTAAGAGAAGATATTCACGCGTACACAGCAGCGACACAGTGCTTGTGCTTTTTCTATAGTCAATAATGCGAGAAATTCTATGTGGCCCGTAACCTGGAACGTTCTCGTTCTAGATCGTGCCTGGCATCCTATTTGGCGGCCATCACAAGGAACGACAACGATACAGTTTCATAGCAGAATCTCGTAATGCCACAGATAGTGCTATCGTAGTTAATGCTACCGATGGACTTTCTTACACGTCCGACACGTAAAAAAAGAGTGTCGATGCCATACATAGTAAATATACGGTTATTTTTGCATCGCTATAGCACATATTCTGTGGCACGTACCCAATAACAGGCACCCAGTAACCCAATTATGCATTCGTGAACATACCAAGTAGCACGTTTTGTTATCAACCGAAAGCACCAGAAGACGAAGCGAAGGGGCCAAAAAATCTAGGCTTTAAAACTGAACTTGTGCATTAGCAGAAATAAATATCACGTGGGTTTCTCGCAGCTTTGTGGAGCTGAGGAAGGTTTTTAACACTTCAATGTGAGAATGCTCATTAAAACAGCTCTACGGCGGACAATAGATTCTTTCGGACCCCAGAATTAGCAAAAAAAAAAGAATAAAACAACGTGAAGCTGCTGATGGCTTTACCTCGCACCGTAGAATGTAGATGCGCCAAGTCCTGGTCATCAGCCGAAGTACTTGTTGCGCGTTTTAGTTCGAGAGCAGACACATCTGCTTCAATGAAACGTTGTTTTCTTTTTTTGTATAGATCGCTAAATATTCTGCGGGGGATTGCACTTATTGAGAGCTTTAGATTGATGCTTGAGGTACGTTTAGAGAGCTTCTTGTTGCGTTTCATACTGACGGAAGTGCAGCACTTTTTGTTGTGTTTTTTTTTATTTTTCTGAACGTGAATCCTAGAGTGCTTGCGCCATTCCTCGTAGTGCTAGCAAAGCATACTAAGGCGCCATTCCGCCGTACTTACGGTGTAAAAGTTGTACTTATGTGAATCTGAGTAAGGGCGTCCATACCGAGTGGATAACAGTTGTTACAAGGTCTGAAATCCGTAATTAAATAGCTTTCATCAAATTTAATACGACATAATAGATACCATGGTGTGGGAATTCCTGATCCTGTCCGCTATTTCGAACGAACGACACGAGATCACTCTCCGCTGATAGTTCTGTCACGTGAGAGGTGGCAGTATACATTTCACTTCGAAATGTCCGCTGTTCTTGATTGGTTTTCTGCGCGTTTGTGTCTGTGTGTCTGTGGGGAGGGTGCGAGGGGCGGGGAGGTTGTAGGGAGGCGGGGCAATGAATAAAATTACATGACTCATCGTCAGGTCATCTCCGGCAGCGCGCGATTTCATGCAGACGCTAAAAGAAGTCCATCTTACGAACCGGGAAAGGCACTCACGGTGCTTCCAGTGGATTCCCATTTTGCGTATTAATACCTGACGGGCCGGAAAACGCTGTTTCATGTGTCGGCTTTACTGAAAGGTCGCCACTCGTACGAGGCAGGCCACATTCATGGCACCACGTAATACACAATGTAGAAAATCACTGCATCCCGCCAAATGCACCCCGACAAGAAAGCTCACCGCGGTAAGCTAAGACGGGAGCTGCAGCACTTATAGTCGAGAATTTATTTTGCTGTGCTCGGTATCATTGTGGCGTGCTTAATCACGTAAATAGGGGAAAAGCCAAAAAAAACGAAGAAAACACCCACCAGGTATATGAAATGTATAATTTACATAGAACTTGAAATGTATGCCTGGGGTCACTGTGCGTGTAGCCGAGGGGCCAACGGACATCTACCCCTCTTTAATAATCCTTGTTTTCACGTCAACTTGGGTCACTGCAAGCATAACAACATTACACCTACGTGGTGACACTCAAGTAATGCGATTTTTCTTGCAAATGAGGGTAGGCGACTGCTTTTTGTTTTTCGGCTCTCAAAAAGCGTGTTCGTCCCAAATATGACCTTCGACATCGCCTTTGTGCAGTTTAAGGGCTTTGCTTAGCAAATATTGAGCTAAGAGGCTTACGCTGCTGCCGAAGCTCTTCCTGACTGCTGATCTGGTTTCATCGTCAGTCACATTATGACTAAGTGTTTATTTAAATACTACATAGATTGCCAAAACGACTGCTGTGGTTGTGAGCGATAACATTTAGGCGTGTGCATACATTGTTTGGCTCCAATGGCGTTGAGCTGCTCCACCTTGAGTTTTGGATAGAACCTGGGACGGTGCATACGAAGCACCGGTATATAACTGATGCCTCTGTAACGGAATGACTTGTGTAACGAAGCACTTGTGTGCCCTCTAGCTTGCATTCGACCACTATATAAAATTAATGACGTTGTTCCTTGCGTCACGAGTGGTATCAGTTTGCCCCAAGCTCGCCTCGTGGCTGCCGACGCTTAGGGACGCCGTGTTAAACTGCATCTCCGCCGCCGGGGTCGGCGCTAATTCCCCAGTAATTCCCTCATAACAGAATGTTACGAAGACGGCGCGAGAAATTGTACCACCTGCGGTTTCGCCCCAGGCTATACCGTCCCTTTCCGGTGTAAAAATGTCGCCGACGATCACGATACTCCCTAATGGGAGTTCTACAGGTGTTTTCATTTGACGATATAGTTGCTGGCGCGTACAATCTGTCTCGTGCGGCACGTTGCAAAGGGAGTGAAACATGACCCGACTACATCACAAATCGGGAGATCGTGAGAGCCAGTGTGATGGTTCACAGCGACCGCCAGAGACAAGCCTCTGCTCATGCAGCGTTGCTATCCTTGCACGTGCTCTCCACATGCCATCGTTGAACAGACGATGGATGGATGGATGGATGTTATGAGCGTCCCCTATGGAACGGGTTTGTGCTCGGCGCCGCCAAGTTCTTGTTATTTTTTTGCCTGATGTCGTACCCATGGTAAAGGAGAAAAAAACGGAAGGTAGAAAAAAGCCCACGATGAATTCCCATAACCAAGGTTTCTGAAACACTACAGTGAACTTTGTTTTTCAACGCCTTCATTGTTTGTCGTTTCCCTACTTTTCTTCCACAAATGTTCCAATCGCCTCTTACTAATCGCAATTGCGCACATGTTTACTTTGCCCCTGCTCTCGCTGAGCAGAAGGTCTTCAAGGAGGCTAGTAAGTCCTAAATCGACCACAGGGCAAATATCTTCACATTCTAATAAAACATGCTCCATCGTTTCCTTAGCTTTACCGCAGCAAGCACATGCTGTTTATTCCTTCTTATATCTTGGTATATAATTGCGTGTTCTAAGACACCTTCTTCTGGATTCGAAAAGCAGTACGCTTACCTTTGAGGTATCATAAATTTTTTTCTTTCCTGACTTCGTCGTTATCAGGTCAGTTCACCTTTTCAAAGCGTCACGGACTTCGTACGGAAGCGAGGATCAGGGGAGCCAATTCGTCCTCTTTGACCAACCTCAGCGAGCCGCAAGAGCCAGTGGAGCCCTTGATTGAGGGCCCCACCTAGACCTGCCGGAACTCCGATTAACTGAACAATAAAGCTTTTTTGTCTCTCTCACACACTTAAGTAGTTAGTGATATACAGGTTTCTTTCCCATTATCGCCCCCCATGAGATCATCTTGAATCCCTTACTTTACGCTGGACGTTCCTTTGGCTGCTTTGCCCACCATACAGGCCGCAAACTTCCTGGTAAGCTTCCTAGTTATCTTCCTCCACTGCTGGGGGGGGAGGGGGGGGGGGAGTGGTTCTTGTGGGGAAGTAGGAAAGGCTAGCACTATCTTCTGCAACTCATGCGGCAGCACGGCTCAGCGCCAGCAGGGTGGCGAAGGTGGGATTAAAATCAATGTTAGTCCTTTACAAATAACCCTCACCCTCACCTTACCCATTTACTTTCTTCCATATTCGTTGGTTATTCTTTATAAATAACATTACTGTGAGCTTCCCTCACTTCAAAATTTGTGCAGTCCATATCACCGTGCACAGCTTCATTTGTAGTCTTCCCGTTAGCGACCAATGCGAGGCGTACCAGTGACCTTTGTTTGCCACCGAGTCCTGATTGCATCCTTCATTTCAAGCAAACAACCGCATTCCCCAATGTAAGTTGTGGAACCATTACAGCTCTCCACATACCTCGGAGCACCTCGTGCCTATTGCATCCTTATAGGGCTCTGTATTTCCTTATGGGCACATTTCTCTTCCCTTTCGCTGTGATTTTTTTCCTGTGTTTGCGTATATCTATTACCTTCGTTTATCCCTATACCAAGGTATTTATATTCTTTTACGTGGGCTATTTCCTGGCCCTGTATGTCACTGTCTCTTCGATGTTTTCATTGAATACCATAACAACTGATTTGTTAAGGCTAGGTTGCAGACCTACCTTATCGGCACTGATGGCCGGAGATGTCGCGCTGTTCTGGCGCTATCTCGTAGTGTTTATCGCCGCAGGGAACGTCTTGCGTGGCATCATGCTTTTCTTCTCACGCTTTTCTTCTCACGCTTTCACCATACCCTCATCCTCTGTTTTTTCCCCTCGCACTCTTCTCGATATTGTCGCCTTTCATGTCCCGCTACGCTCCTCGCTCGCTCTTTCATCTTTGCTCTGCTCGTTCGCTCGGTTACGCTGACATTCAACCCAGCAACTGGAGCCTATGAGCTGCACTCTAAAATTATCAACAAAAAAAGGAGACAGACGTCTAACCATCTTTTTTTTTTTTTTTGCTGAGCTGCTTCGCCAATCGTACATGTTTCAGTAAGTCGGTAAAGCGAGGCGCATAGATGCGACAAGAGAGGGCAGTTCAAGAAGGGGTAGGTGGCCTCACACGTTGCCTACGAAACCTTCCGTATCAGACAGAGCGGAAGTGAAGGCTTCCACTGTGTCACACGCTCGCATAAACGTGTCACCAGGAAATGAACGTTCCACCGTATTTCGGACGAAGAGGAAGGCACAACAGGGAAACAATGTCCCGTAGTAATTCGTCCAAAGCGCAAACGAAAGCGACACGCTTCTATCGCATTCAAGCAAACACGGTCAGTGCTGATATAAAAAAGGGGAAACGGGTTTTCAATTCTGAACATCCAGTTCTCTCGCCTAGATTCCATGCTGACAGCTGACGTTGCCAGAGAATTTAACGTTCTCGCGAATTCCACAATTCTCGTTGTTCACAAGAAGATGGAGACTTCACGTGTTCGAGCATGGACGCGCGCAAGGGAAGGCTCCGGAAGCAATCACTCTGGGAAAACGTTGCCTACAGCCTCAGGCTTCTTTTGTTTACTCTCTCGTGGTACGTTTCCTTGGAAACTATAAAAAGGGACAATAAAGAGGAAAGTTACTTAGGCTGCATTAGTGAAGTACCCTTTCGCAATACAGGCAAGTAAAGCTACCCTTATACAGTTAATATATGTCTGGTAAGCAAAAAAACTATACATATCCCAAGGACTGTGTGAATAGATGTGAGGAAAGTTTTTGCTAATATTTAATTTTTAAGTTTCCCTATATACTGACGATACTTGGCGGGGATGTTAACGGCATACGACAGTCGGGATGCATTAATAAATGTTACCTTGCGTGCACCATCTTCATTCTTCTGCGTAGTAAAAGTTTCACAGTTCCGCCGGAAAGGCGTAGCACCGATTGTAATAGCAAATTAGTAGATAGCTGTACAATGTAAGAATAGTAGTTTTGTCCGCCAAATAAAGTTCTAAACATTCGCATACTAACTAAATTAAGTATGATACAATGTGTAAGCTTGACTCGACGAGGACGTCGAAAGAAACACAGACGCGGAGACAGCGCTGCCTTTGTGTGTCTGCTCTTTCCTATGTCCTTGTTCAGGCGCGTTTTGACATTCTATCATGTGTTCAAACCAACTCGCCTGTCAACGTGTTTTAACTAAATTTACTAGCACGGTGTCACGTGCGCAGAGATAAACATGAGCACACGTCGCTCCATGACAGACTGTCATTGACAACGCTGGAGTTAGGAATCGTGGCAGCAGCCGCGTGCCCATTGACCTCCTTGCATCGGTCGCTTCAATGAGTGCGAAGCGTAGAAAGCACAGCGCATACGAAGCTACCATCACTACGCGCACTCTGTCAACATCGCAGATCGCTTTGAACATGAGCCCCGTGAGGGCACGCACTTTGGCCACGTCGCAGACCACTTTCAAGAAACACGAACGCCGGCAACGCGTCCCCACGGTGTCCGCCAAAAGCGTCTACTACGGCGTGCACAGTCATCGTGGCGAAAGCCGTAGTAGACGCCGCGGTTGCCTTCACTCTGTACGGAGTGGCGCGCGAGGAGGACATCGAGGCACGGTAGCAGCCACTGGAGAAAAAATGTGCGCCTGAGCAAGCGACGCACGCCTGAGCCTTATAAACAGCTCGTTTCTAAGGCAACACCGCATTCACTAGAGGCGCTTTTGTACCGCTTTGAAGCATCGAACTCGTGGCTGAGTGGTAGCGTCTCCGTCTCACACTCTGGAGACCCTGGTTCGATTCCCACCCAGCCCATCTTGCAAGTTGTTTTTTATTCATAAAGTGCCTGCTGGGATTTATCGCTCACGGCCAACGCCGCCGACACCGACGCCGACGACACCGACTATTCTGCGACACGAACTCCTTAACGCTGTCGCGTTAAAATGCCCCTCCTCCCATGCCTGAGGCCCAATGCCTCACGCGACACAGGAGAGGGCTCCCATCCTGGCCGCGTTCCTCGCTCGCGCACACGAGATTGAACCGCGTTCGCCGGCTCACCGTCACATCCTTTCACTCATACACAACCTCACGGCGATGGCGATGACAGAAATGCGGTTGGAGTGTCCATTTAATTGCTATCACACTAAAAGAGCACAAAGCGAAACATGCCTGCTCGAGGCGTTGTTGGGTGCCATTGTTCGTTCGCTACGAGTACGTGAACGCTTTCAATCATTTCACACGGCGCGTCGCATTCTGGCTGAGGTGTGGACTTGCTGGACATCCGCTTGCTTATTGTTGGTTATGTCCACTCTCCCCTGTGACGCCCTGCGACATTTGTCCGTACGAGCCAATTTTTACGGCGCTTATTTTACAGATGTTGCCAAAAGAAGTTAAATAGGAGAGCTTCTCATTCTAAGTGGCGCATACCTTGCTACCCAAGCTGGCGTGAAAAAAAGACATTGAAGAGCAGCACAAACATATTGACGCATGCCCAGTAACCAAGGTAGCCAATAAAGAGGTTCATTGAAGATGAGTACAGACCAAGTGGCGCCGACCCAGGGCTCCCAGTCGGTGTCAGGCTTTCTTCAAGCAGCGTTAACTACCCAGTCCCACTTTTACTGTCACCCATGCCGGCATGAAAGAGCTTCGTTGAAGAGCGGCACACATATGTACATTGCCACAGACTCAGTGCCGCAAGTTTTTCCAGCGGTTAGCTTAAAATACTGCTCCCTCGGTGCAGCAGCTCGATGTGCTACGCAATTGACAAGGAACTACAGAGTGACCTAGGTACGCAGGAAAAGGATTATATAGAAATATACACAAATGGAAGCATACATAGATGGCTGGGTAGACGTACTTGGCCTCACGAAAGTGCGTGAGGTACCTTAAGAATGCTAACACAATAAACAATATGGGGTATTCCTTGACCAAACCACAATATAAATGTCACGCACGCCGAAGAATGGGACTACGGAATAATTCGACCACCGAAGTTTCTTTAACGTGCACCTAAATCTAAACAAGCCTTGCTGAGATTATCACGATTCGATATATTACCGACTTTCCGCGGGCTGCCTATCGGGCAATGCCTCTAACCTTTTTCCCGCCAAATTGACGCGATCGGCAGTTTATGGTCTAGTGATCTGAGTATAGTGCTGACGTGTTCAGGGAAGCCTCGATAAATGTGTAATGTAAATTCGGAACTTTCTGTAAGAACAAAAACAGCGGTAAGACCAAGTTTTTGCTACAATTGTAAAAGAAAGCATTGGCTGTGCATTCATCTTATGGAGGTAATTGAATACTGTGAGGGGAATCGTATTATTTTTCGCCGAAGGTGTGTAATGAGCGATTATACTTGATCTACTGTTGTGACGGAGGGAATAGCGAAACAAAGGAAGGGATGTATGATATAATGAATTGCAAAAATGTTCATTCAATTTCATGTGGTATAGCTTCATTCCATGTGAATGTTTACATACGATAATATACCTTTTCTATATAGAGAATATATGTATGTATTGTACCTCTTTACAGTTTAGAACGAAATGTCCATTGGTTTTTTAGCGCTAGTAGACAAGAGCGCATCGTCTTCTTGTCTATCGCTTAAGGTGATGATCAGCAGACGATGGATAGGGAAGTGCAATTTATGCGTGTTAGGCTTAAGTGTCTGATTTCCTGGACAAAGATGTATTTGATCACACCGCCGCTTCCTGCAGAGTTTACCATGTTGAGGGAGGCCGACATGGCGCGAAACGGCTCCCTAATAAACTCCGTACACGACCCTTTTTTGGGACTTCCTGAGGTCCACGCCGAAGTCCCCGCAGATGGCTACCGGCACGTCTCGATCCCGAGCGTTGTCGTAGCGGGGTATGAGCGTGCTGTTGCGCTAAGCTATTGGGTTCATAGAGACGCATCGCGGCGCCATCGCCTTGGTGGCCCCGCGACTGACGTAGACGGCAGCGACGGCTGTTTTTGGCTGCTGTACATTGCGTGGCCTATGCAGAAAACTCCGACACCGTTATGCGCTGGCGTATCGTCAACCGGGGCTACAGTCGCACCGTGACGGATCCGACCGTGAAATGGCGTACGAGAAGCTTCTACATAGGGTGACGCCAGCGTAGCTAGCTTGGAGCCACTTGCTCTACCGATCAAGTTCATACCCGCTGATGGGTTGTCATTTCCCGTTTCCAAGAGCGGGAGGATGTCTGTCCTTGAAATGACCGAGCCCCCCTCGAGGACCCTGACACGCTCATCGAGCGACTGCACGTTGATGGCGGTAGAAATCGCGTCATTCTCAACGTTGTGTGTCTACAAACTACTGAGACTGCTCCGTTAAACGGAAGGAAGGCGGCGAAAACTTGAAAGATGATATAAATCAGGGCAACGTAGAAATTTTCGGCAATTAGGAAACATACTTACTTGACAAAGACTATTCGAGCTCGTGATCCTCCTTGGGGATGAACTTTTTTTTATGGAGCTGCTACAGCCGCTTAGAGCAATGGTCAGTTCCCTGTGGTACCGCTGTTGCTTTGGACCTTTAGCCTTAGCCTAGCCAGCACAATGCTTTAACAATTCAACAGTGCGCTAACCGATACCCAACGGACGGACGGACGGACGGACGGACGGACGGACAGACGGACGGACAGACAGACAGACAGACAGACAGACAGACAGACAGACAGACAGACAGACAGACAGACAGACAGACAGACAGACAGACAGACAGACAGACAGACAGACACACAGACAGACAGACAGACAGACAGACAGACAGACAGACAGACAGACAGACAGACAGACAGACAGACAGACAGACAGACAGACAGACAGACAGACAGACAGACAGACAGACAGACAGACAGACAGACAGACAGACAGACAGACAGACAGACAGACAGACAGACAGACAGACAGACAGACAGACAGACAGACAGACAGACAGACAGACAGACAGACAGACAGACAGACAGACAGACAGACAGACAGACAGACAGACAGACAGACAGACAGACAGACAGACAGACAGACAGACAGACAGACAGACAGACAGACAGACAGACAGACAGACAGACAGACAGACAGACAGACAGACAGACAGACAGACAGACAGACAGACAGACAGACAGACAGACAGACAGACAGACAGACAGACAGACAGACAGACAGACAGACAGACAGACAGACAGACAGACAGACAGACAGACAGACAGACAGACAGACAGACAGACAGACAGACCAGGTAGCACACAAAGTCTTGAAAACGTCGTATTAAGGGATTCAACGTCTGAAACGGATTTTTGACCAAAATCGACGCATCAAAGACGTTCCAAACAAGATAGCTTAAAAACGAGGGGTGAATACGTTTGGATAACGTTGGAAGCCAGGCAGCTTAAAAACGAGGGGTGAATACGTTTTGAAAACGACTTCATATGACTCGCTCTATCTCTTTAGTTATCATGTGACCAAGGTGGCCACGTGATTCGTGATGCCGGGCAGCCGGACGAGCCGGGCATAGTCGCGTCTTCATGGCGTCGTCGCATCCCCGCACTCGCATTGCGCTGTGGTGTGTTTGCGGCTGTTCTGAGTGTGCTGCCGCTGCCCTTTGCTATGTAAGTGTTGCAGTGTTTTGCTGTCAAGAAAACGATATTCTGTGATTAGTTTGGGTTGTGCGAAATTGTTTGTGTGGTTTTAATTCGGAAATCAGTAGTGTTTTCAATTGTTATCGGACCATGGCGGCCACGTTATTCGTGAAGCCTGGCATAGTTGCGTTATCGCACTTGCATTGCGCTGTGGTATGTTTGCGGCTGTTCTGAATGTGCTGCCGCTGCCCTTTGTCATGTAAGTGTTGCAGTGTTTTGCCGTCAAGAAAACGACATTCTGTGATTAGTTTGGGTTGTGCGATCTGTTCGTGTAGTTTTAATTTCGAATTCAGTAGTGTTTTCAATTGCAGGGCGCCGAGTGGAGGGCACTAATCAGCTCTTCAAGTTCATTGTCATGTTATTTGAGGCGCCTTTTCACTGACGCTGTAATTCAGGCGTTAAGGGCAGTATAAGGACGAAAGTTAGAGGGAATAAATTGTGCCTGTGTGTCCCTAGCGTCGGGATCGGCCGCTATGCGTGATCCTAACAAGAAAGCATTTTGCAGAATGCGAAGAAAGATGGCAAAATTGCTGTCTGTGCGCACCTTGCCAATCTCCGCAATAGAGCCGTCATCGTGGTATTTTAGTCTCCCGTTTAGCAAGAGTGTTGCAGACAAGATAACTGGTTCAAACAGGCTTTTTTTTATGATTCAGTACTAGTACGGTATCCCAAAAGGTGAGGTCAAGTGCTCGCCCTATTTTCTTCCCTCGCGCTACAGCGCACTGACAGAATTTTGCGCGCACCATACCGTGCTTTTATCGTTTTCGCTTCAGGTTCTCGATTGTGTTTTCGCCCCCTTTACCCACGTGATGGGTATTTCATGGTATTACCGGGTACCACATGTGTCCATATATTGTGTCCAATATATGAAACGGCCAAATTCGATTTTATTTGACGCCTCAAATGGTAGTAATGTATTGAGTGCCTTGTAGCTGTGTGCTTGTTATCAATTTTACTATTTGGCGAATGGATACAGCATGTACACTGCATAACTCGCTTGTGGATACTGCATACGTGAGTCGAGTATGCCCTTGGTATAAAATAACTTGTATGCTTTAGGTAGTACGATTGTTTGCAGTTTGGGACATGTGTCGGAATGTACGCTGTGCGCCCTTCGCGCTTTACGGCGGCCTGCCGAGTTCGTGCGGGTGCCGTGTGTGCGCATGGAGTTCGCGAAGCGCTCTCGCAGTTTATATATGTATATATATATATATATATATATATATGCTCTGTTCGCGCGCTTCGCACAACAGGGCATGTCGCAGTTCTTTGTCCTTGTGCAACACATTTTCCTAGCGTACGTCTGTGTATTATTTGATACTGGTTTCACACGGGGCTCTTTTAGCCGCTATCCAGTCCGTTACAAATTGAATTTCTCGGTCGTGATTGGCTCCTCTGCGCAAGCTACGAGAGTGAGCCAGTCGCATCGATAATTTAGATCCGGATCGGGCGTGATCGTGATCGAGAGTGGTCGTGTGACACCGGTTTTACACATGGCTCCCACATAGGGAACACTTTAAGTTCAATGCAACTGAGTGAAGAGCAAGTGCATATATATGCCAGTGGTGGTATGTGGACAAGTCATTCTGGTGTAGCCAATACCTGTGCATTCCAAACATTTCAACTACCAGCGTAGGGCATCAATGTGTCGACTTCAACAAAATGGAGCACCAGTGCAGACATCTAGCATACCTGTCCAGGGCAGCAAGTGTGTCTACATTGAAACCACTACCAGCATGTGCGGCAGTTCTATTTCCAGCAGCGGGACTGCACAATAATCAGCAGGCTGCTCTCAAGCTGTTTTTCTATGAAGCTCTGCCTGGACTGTGTGCCAAATATTTTTGGACGTGAAAGTGGGGATGAATTGGTAGACATCAGTGGAACTGTGCCTGGACTTTGTGGCAAATGTTTTTGGATGTGAAAGTGTGAGTGAACTGGCAAAGAATTTGCTCTGGGCTACATGTGTTAAACGTTTTTCTCATTCAGAGTGCTTTTTTTTACTTTAGGAGACTGGAGATGTAGCAATGTGTGACATGTCAGTGTGCTAATTAATGTATTTGCTGGTTTGCAAATTATTCGTTGCAACTTTGTTTTTGCCAGAGAGGTACAACTTTGCCTCTTGTAAAGGACTTTTTAGATAAAACACTTACTATTTATTATGACCATTGCTTCCTTTGTTAGACAAATGCAGCTTCCATTGCATTCCAGTTTATTTCCATGTTTATGTAAGTTTCTAATATGAGGCTTGCATATTCATTTCTCACGTTCTAGAGTGGCAAGATGCATGCATTACTGTCTCATCGTTCGCTGTACTACAGTAGTGTTCACTTGTTACACTGAATCCCCCGTTTAAGTATTCTGTACTAATTTCACTTTTTGGTTTTTTGTTGTATGGTTATTTTTTCTCGCCATTACCTTCTTTGATATATCCTAAAGGCAATATTTCCAATTTTGCATTGTTCCCATTCTTTAAATTTCTGTCACAGGATTGTTTTATGATGGTATGCGGTGGTATTTCTTTTTGTGCTCTTTTCAAGCTTCTAGCTGATTGGTAACATTGCTTGGAGGCAGTTACCATCCGATTCATACTCTTGCATTTTTCAGTCTACTTCTTCCATTCGCTCCGATGTCACTTCTGCATAACTCTAGTCCATCTAATAGTACGTGCACTTTACTATGATAAATTAGACACTTTAGTACACTCCAGGTTTTTCTGTTCATTTTTGTATGTCTACATGGAATTTTGTTTATGTGCTAGTGAATGTTCACTTTCGAGTTCATTACGAATCCTTTCTGCGACTTTTGTCATTGTTGATGTACCTTTACTTCTATTTGCATTTCTCACACAGTTTGTTCGAACCTTGCATAACCATTAAATTTTAATAAAGTGTTTTTGCTTTGTCACGATGTTCTCATTTCATGCACTCTTGGCATGAAGGCCACCTGCCAAGATGTGGTCTATTGTTCTTTGCAGGATGTCATTCTCATTGTGGTTGTAAGCATCGTAGCTTACTAAAGACGGTACAAAGGATTCATTATTCCTAACAGGCTCATTTTCGTGTGATTTGGTAGAGGAAGCGCCGGCCATGCGGGGAACAGTGCTTGGCAGTGCGCCATGGCTCTTAGTCAACACCGACGCTTCTACTCATCTGGGGCGCGATTGGAGATCGTTGTTCGAAACGCCCGATCAGTTTCACCTCACGCGATTGGCCTAGGCCGTGCGAACGGGTGTAGCTGACGACGTCTGTGCGGCGTAGGCCAGTCCCGTGAGGCGAAACTAAACGCGTGTTTTGAACAACGATGTCTGATCGCGCCCGTCACCCGCGAAAATTAGCTTCAGATGATCGTAAACTTTTCAAGACCGCTTATAGACCAGCTTTTCGATAACGTCCTAAAAACGTTTAGAAATTGGTTACGAATAGTTTTGCCAAAGGGATTACTTGTGTCTTTCCCAATCCGATTTCTAGACCAGCTTTTCGAATACGTCTTGCAGACCTTTTGTAGATCGTCTCAAGACAGTAATTAAGCCGGACATTAGCAGAGATATACGACGTTTTTCCGCCGAAGTTCTCTTATTCGTGTCTTCTTTAATCCGTTTTTATCGTCTTGAATAAACGCTACGAAAACGTTACGTATCTCTTTTGTGCTACCTGGGTGAGCTGTTCTTCAGGCTTTGAGCAGGACAGCGCAGCATCCCACTGCTCGGATGTTGGTGCTTTGTGTTTTTTGGCAGGTCTATGCAACGTGGAAAAGCGTTGCGTGTTCCCCGCATAGCGGGCATGTATTGTCATATGATGCTGGATAGATTTTGCTGAGTAGACTCACATTGGGGTATGTATTAGCCTGCAGTTGTCTCCTGACGACCGACTTCTCTCTACTAAGGTCTTTGAAGGGAGGGGTGCAGATCCTCTTTAGGGATCTTTGGTTTTCTAAGATTTCTCCGTGGTATCTGGTGACTGTGTCCGATTCCCCATCGAGGTGCGCCCCCCGGTTGGCTATATGCTCGGGCGTTGGCGTCGGCCCGCTGGTTCCCTGCCACAGTTTCATGGCCTGGTGTCCACATGATGAAGCATCTCGAACAGGTGATTTATCTCGTCTTGAGTATGCAGATGGCCGCAGTTGATATGCATCCACTGCTGTACCTTCTGCACGCTTCTTGCAAGTCCGCAAGCATTGCTGTAGTGGCCTTTCCGCTGTGGTGGGTGATGGCGATTGCGATTGCCGCTTGCTTAACGATAGATGTTGTTGCTTTTGATGGAATCACAATTGAGCACGCATCACTCGATGAAAGCGAAAACTCTCATTGAAAACGCTGGAGTTAGGAATCGCGGCAGCAGCCGCGAGCCATTCGACATTCGTGCATCTGTCGCTTCAACGCGTTCGAAACGTCGAAAGCACAGCGCCTACGAAGCTACCGGTACAACGCGCACTCTGTGAACACGGCAGATGGCTTTGAAGGTGAGGCCCGCGCGGGCACGCGCTTTGACCACGTGGCAGGTAGTTTTCTAGACGTACAAACGCCGGCGACGCGTCCCCACGGCGTCCGTCGAAGGCGTGTACGACGGCGTCAGCGATTCGCGTGGTCTACGCCGTGGTAGACGCCGCCCTTCCCTTCACTCTGTACAGAACGGCGGGCGAGGAGGACATGGAAGCAAAGTTGCAGCAGCAGAAGAGAACGGCCATCCTCCCTCGCCACACTCCTCTGCCTCGCGTGCCACAGGAGAGGGCACAAGCGTCTTTCCTTCCTTTAGATCATCATCATCATCATCATCATCATCATCATCATCATCATCACCAGCGTCGTCGCATCCTGGCCGCGTTTCGTCGTCCGCGCACGCGAGATTGAACCGCGTTCGTCGGATCACCCGCACACGCTTTCACGCATAGAGAACCACACGGTGACGGCGACGGCTACGCCGACGGCGACGGCAGAAATGCTGCTGGGGCGGTATTCTGTAAAAGTCCACCTAGTGGACTGTCTATTTCTGCCGCAGCTGATTGGCTAGGGCTTCTCGTCTCCTCCTCGCTCGTACAGCTGCATCCAATCAGCAGCGGCCGAAATGGACAGTCCACTAGGTGGACTCTTACAGAATACTCCCCTGGAGTCCACAGAAGAGCCCACAGCGAGGCATGCTTGCTCTAGGCGTTGTTGTGTGCCGTTGTTCGTTGCCTCCGAGAACGTTAACACTGTCATTAGCCTCACAGGGCGCGTCGCATTCTGGCTGAAGTGTTGACCTGCGGGACATCCGCTTGCGTATTGTCGGTCATGTTGACTTTGCGGTGTGACGCCCTGCTTCAGTTGTCCGAATGAATGAATGAATGAATGAATGAATGAATATCTTTATTTCCAATAGATTGGGGGAGACAGGGAAGAAAACATGCAAGTGCAGCTTGAAAGAACACCCTGCCCCCTACGACCACAAGACATGGGCAGCGCGGAGCTGCCGCGTGTTTTTAACAAAAAAAAAATACACAGTTTTGCAAGAATGCATAAAAATTGAGTAGTTGTTTCACATATGACAGACAAAAAAAACATATATACACATATATATGTAATATAAATGTGAACAAAAAGCTGTAAAACTCATCTAATCTGCACTTCTGAAATATAAACATATATAGCCATATGAACATTAATATTAGTCACACTGAATTAGTCGAGAACATTCTGATGGGGTAAGGGCATCTATATCAATGCCAGATTTTTTGTAAGCATTTAAAAGCTTTGGTAAGTTGTTTTTTAGCATTTGTGAGCTGTAATTAGTCCTAAAATGGTGCACAGTCCAGGGTTCTGTGTTTCTTGTGAAACGTGAGGGGACACGTTCTTCTAAGCATGATAATTTAACAAGGGATAGATCGTTTTTCCTGTTCATGTAATAAACCTTCTGCAAAAGTCGATGCCTATAGATTTCGTGAGCTGTGATAATTTTAAACTTGTCAAATAAATGCTCGGTGTGTGAATCATACGGAACATTTGCTAGGACGCGTACTATCCTTTTCTGTAATAAAAATAATTTGTTTAAATTCGTATCAGTTGTAGTGCCCCATACGAGGTGACAATAATTCAGATGAGAGGCGAATAAGGCGTTGTATAATAGTACTTTAACTGATGTAGGAAGAAGGTAACGGTTACGGCTTATTATACCTGTTATCTGACTCAGTTTTTGCGTTACAAAGTTTATATGGTCATTCCATAGCAGCGATGAAGAAAAATACACGCCTAGAATTTTGATGCGTTCTACAAATTCAATCGGAGCATTATTATAGGCTATGCCATGTAGTAAAGGGGAGGTGCTTCCCTTTGGACGAAAAATTATAGCTTTAGTTTTGGTTGTGTTGACACATAAACAGTTTTGCTTAGACCATGTACTATGTTTCAGGAGCACTTCATTTGATGTCGTGATAAGCTCGGTATAAGAACGTGATGTTAGAAATATACTGGTGTCGTCTGCGTAAATTAAAAATTTTGCATTGAAATGAATATTTACAATATCGTTAACATATAGATTAAAATGCAAAGGACCTGGAATGCTGCCTTGAGGTACTCCAGAAAGTATAAACCTCTCTTGGGACCTGAAATTATTTATCTGTACATATTGGGGTCTATTTTGAAAATACGACTTAATAAATTCAAGAGGAAGTCCTCTAACTCCATAACGATTGAGCTTATGAAAAAGAATATTGTGGCTAATATAATCGAACGCTTTACTAAAATCTACAAATATACCGAGAGTTATGAGCTTGTTTTCGAAATTGGTAAGGATATATTCTTTATGATGCAGTAGGGCTAACTCTGTAGACTTGTCTTTTTGAAACCCATACTGAGATTCGCTAATTAAGTTATGCTTTTTACAGAATGAGTTTAAACGTACAAATATTATTTTCTCTAAAGCTTTGGAAAAGATAGGGAGAACAGATATGGGCCGGTAATTATTTATATCTAGCTTGTTGCCTTTCTTATGGAGTACTGTTACTCTCGCACTCTTCATCTTTGCAGGAAAAACACCAGTTGAGATGCATAAGTTGTATATGTGTGCAAGTAGCCCAGTGATTTTATGTAGCACAAATTTTATGGGTGTTTTTTGTATCCCATCAGGATCAATGCATGACGAGTTCTTAAAATTAGAGAATACTGTATGCACTTCATGAACATCTGTAGGCTGGAAAAAGAGCCTGTTTTGATTTGGAGGGAAAGTAAGGTCAGGAAGTTTTGCTGAAGTAACATAGGTATCGCGATACACAAAGTGTTTATTAAACAGTTCGACCATTTCCTGTTGTGATAGCTTCTGTCCTTCGTAAGCAATTTGTTCTATAGACTCGCTCCTTCGTTGTCGCCCCAATACAAAATTCAGGTTATTCCAAAGTTTATGGCTCTGAGAGCAAGAAGAAAACATCTGGAAATAATATGCATCTTTTGCTTTTCGTAACTCTTTGGTTAGTTTATTTCTGTACTCTTTAAAAGCCTTTAAGTCAGCAGGGTCACGGTATTTTACAAATTTACCATAAAGCTGGTCACGCTTCTTTATTTTCTTAAACAGGTATTTTGTTAGCCAAGGCTTTCTGAAATTTTTATGTTTACTTTTTTTGCGGACGAAGTGTTTTGAATACACATCAACAAACATTGTGATAAACTTAGTGTAAGCAACTTCCGCATTATTTTCCTGAAGGATATTATCCCAGCTTACCTCACTTAATTCTGCCTGAAATGCTTGCAGCGTTTGTTCAGTAATGTCCTGATGAAATATGTCAGATACGTTGCTGCGTATCGCAATATGTGCACTTTCAACGTACATACAAATTGGTATGTTATCACCTATGCAATGCGCCAAAACACAACTGCTAATACATGAAGGATGATAACTTGCTAAAAAGAGATCAAGCGTAGTTTCACTTGTAGCTGTAACCCTAGTTGCTGATTCTATGGCATTAATGCAACCGTTCTGGACAAATGTGTTTACAAACTCGCGCGTCGTTGCGTTTTCAGAACCCATATCAATATTCATGTCTCCACCAATAACTACACATTTTGGGTTTTCACTGGCAAATGACAACAGATTATCCAGAAACAAGAAAAAAGCATTCAAACTGCCATCAGGTGGTCGGTAACAAACAGCAAATAACGTATCATTGGTTTCAACACATAGCACCTCAATATTTTCATTTGTACACGAAAAGTCGCCAGATAGATCACATGATATAGACTCATTTACAAACAGGGAAACACCTCCTCCACGCCGTGATTCTCTGTTTAAATAGAAAATTTTCTTATTAGGTAACTGAAAAATATTGCTAGCGTCAGTCTACCACGTTTCGGTAAGCATAACTACATCGCACAAGTTTTCTATGTCTGAAAAGAAGGTTTCCAGTTCTGTTGTTTTATTATTCGCAGATTGCACATTTAGATGTATACAGCTTAATCCTCTTTTTTGAGCGCGTAGTGTAGAGAACCATTCTGTCTTTGTTTTATAGCCTAGGTGCATAATGGTTCTATTGAACTCAAAAATATCTTACTAACGAGCTAGGGCAGAAAGGTCGTCAGAATATTTTACAACAACCGCAGGATCGCCCCAATTTTGCGTACCAGGACTTTCCCATTAGAACAACAAACATACCTATAGCCAGAACTTTTTGCCCATTCTTTAGCAAAGTAGAGAAGCTTTCTTGTACGGAGGGTCAGGTTTTCAGCTATGTAAACCCTATCCTCACTGTTTCTCAGGTTTCGTTTGCTAGCGAGCCAAGCATCGGCAAATTCCTGGCGTGCAAAACGTACGATGATTCCTCGCGGCTTCCCGGGCTTTCCAGGTAACCTATGTAGGGCTACGACATCTTGCCTGCACAACAAAGCAACCTGTACTCTTCCGGCGATTCCATTTACTTTAGCAAATATTTCACGGCGCTAATTTTTCAGAAATACCAGGAACGATTTAAATACAATAGCTTCCCATTCTAAGTGGTACATAACTTGTTACACCAGCTGACGTCAAAGAATGTCATTAAAGTGCAGCACACACATTTTCACATGCCCATTAAGCAAAATTGGCAAAAAAAGAGGTTCATTGAAGATCAGCACAGACCAAGTGGCAGAGACCAAGATCTCCCAGACGGCGTCAGACTTTCCTCAAGCAGCCGTAACTACCCTGTCCCACTTTCACTGTCACCGATGTCGCCATGAAAGAGCTTCGTTGAAGAGCCGCGTATATATGCACATTGCCACGTGCTCAGTGACGCAAGTTTTTCCAACGGTTGCTTAAAAATCCTTCTCCCTCGTCCCAGCAGACCGATATGCTACCCATTCTAGCAGGAACTACCCAGGGAACTAGATAGGCGGTAAAAGTATTATATAGAAACATACACAAATAGAAGCATACATTGATAGCTGGATAGATGTACTTGGCCCAATGAAAGGACGTGAGGTAGCCAAAGGATGCTAACACATCAAACAATATCGGGTATTACGTGACCAAACCACAATATAGATGCAATGCCCACCGAAGTAGGGGACTACGATTCAATTTGACCAGCTGGTTTTCTTTACCGTGCACCTAAATCTGAGCAAGCATTACTCAGATTATCATAATTGGAGTTATTACCCACTTTGCGGTGGCTTTTTATCTGGCGACGTCTCTAACTGTTTCATCGCCAACTTGACTTGCTGGGTAGTTCATGGCCTAGTGATCCGAGAATCATGCTACTGTGTTGAGGGAACCCACAACTAATGTGGAATGTAAATGCGGAACTTTTTGTAAGTACAAATCAGGGATAAGACCAAGTTTTTGCTACAGTTCTAAAAGAAAAATATTGGCTGCATATTCATCCTAAGCAGATAATTGAATGCAGTAAGGAGATTCGCATTCTTTGTCGCGAAAGGTGTGTATTTACTGATTATACTTGATTAACTGTTGTGATGGTAGAACTCGAGAAACAAAGGAAGGGTTGTATGATATGAATTGCAATGTATTTATTTTGTTTAGTGAGGTATATAGTTCCATTCTATGTGCACTCTTAAATACAACAATATTGGTTTCACATACACGGACGACATGTATATTTTACACCTCTGCACAGTTTAGAACGAAATGTCCATCGGTTTTGCAGCGCTAGTAGAAGGCAGTGCATTGTCTTCTCGTCTATTGCTGATGAAGGTTAGCAGAGGACGATGGATCAAGAAGTTAGTTATCGTTATTATTGCTAGCGGTTGACTTTGTTACGCGTCGCCAGCCGAAGTGCTTGTTGCGCGTTTTATTGCGAGAACAGACAGACACATTTGCTTCAACAAAACGTTTTCTTTTTTGTCGGATAGATTACTAAAAATTTCTGCGGGTGATGGCACTTATTCGGAGTTTCGAACTGAGGTTGGAGGTCCATTTAGAGAGCCTCTTGTTTCGTTTTCTACTGACCGAACTGCAGCACTTTTCGTTTTTTTTTTTACTACTTCAGGACGTGTAGCCTGCGCGCCGTGAGCCGGGGTGTAGCCTGCGCGTGTAGCCTGCGTGTAGCCGTGTATGACGTGTAGACTGCGCGCCTTACAGCGCGCCTTGAGGGAAGGCCTGATCACGTCCGCTATTTCGAACGGGCGACAAGATGTCACTCTCCGCTGATAGTTCTGTCACCTGGCTGTACATTTCAGTTCGAAATGCCCGCTGTTCCGAATTTGTTTTCTGCGCACCCTTCGCCTGTATGCGTCTGTGGGTAGGGGAAGGGGGGATGGATGGAGGCGGGGCAATGAATAAAAATCATGACTGCGTTACATCGTCAAATATTCTTCGGCAGCGAGCGATTTCGTGCGAACACCGAAATAAGTTCATTTTAGCACCTACGAAAGATGTATATTTGCGGCGCGCCCTTCTAGCTCATCCGCGTATGGCGAATAAATCGGCACATTTTACCATTGCAAAGTCGTCACACCAGCCTCTCGTACACAAGACAACGGCGCCAGGCCAAAAAAAAAAAAGGATTTTCCCCGGTACTACAGCCAGGGCGGCCACGTTAGCCGCCAGTGGTGCGTCAGCGAAATCATAGCGAACAGCGCCGCGAAGGGTAGGAGTCCAAGCATTGGCATGTGAAGCACACGACGGGACAAAGGGGCTCACGGATCTTCCATTGATTTCACACTTTGGGTATTAAGGCGTGACACACGGGAAAACGCACTTTCGTGTGTAGGCTTTGGGGGAAAGGTCGCCACTTGTACGAGCCAGGCCACATTCGTGGCTCCACGGTACATATAAGGTACAAAGTAAGTGCAAAATTGCGATGAAGAAACACTCCACGAACAGAGCTCACTGCGGTAAGCTAAGAAGTGGAGCACCAGCATTTATAATCCAGAATGTATGTTGCAGTGCTTTCTTGCAGGGGTAGAGCAAAACAAAAAAACAACTAACCGACGATCTATAAGAAATGCATAAAGTACGTACGAGTGGATATGTATCCACGGGGTATTTGGCTGTGTGGCACTGAGTATGTGTACCAAGGGCCCACGGGCACCTACCGCTCTTCAGTAAACCTTTTTTGACGTTAACTTGGGTCACTGCAAGCATAACAACAAAATCACACCTACACGATGACGATCATGCAATGCGATTTCGCTTGAAAGTGAGGGTCGGCGTCGATGTTGTGCTTTTATGCGAAGCATATTACGAGAGCTCAACCCAGCTCCTCAAGCGCGGCGGTGTCGCCTTGAATACCACGTGACACCGTGACGTCACGACAGAGGAGAAGTGGCTTTGGCTCAACTCTTGCAAGATGGGCTAGGTGGGAATCGAACCAGGGTCTCCGGAGTGTGAGACGGAGACGCTACCACTGAGCCAGGAGTACGATGCTTCAAAGCGGTACAAAAGCGCCTCTAGTGAATGCGGTGTTGCCTTAGCAACGAGCTGTTTCTAACGCTCAGGCGTGCGTCGCTTGCTCAGGCGCACATTTCGTTGCCGCGCCGAACGCTGCGTTGCTCGACGCTCACCGCGTCCAATGCGGGGCGCGTAGTCGCTGCGCCGTAGCCCATTGTAATGGCGCGTCGACGGGAACGCTGTCGCGTTCCACTCTTGAAGGCGAAGCAGAGTAACGCATGAGTTTCTTCGTCTAGCCGAAGCAAATATAGCCAAGCAACAGCAGTTCACCAGGCTAAGCAGTGGTTCAACAACTAAAATAAAGGCTAGTATGCTTCGCATCCTGGGCTTAACCTTACCTAAGCCATAGTCATTTTTTTCTTTTTGAGCTCATAAAAAGCGCGTTCGTGCCAAATGTGGCCTTCAACCTCGCCTTTGCGCACTTTAAGGGCTCTGTTTGGCACATATTCAGCTAAGAGACTTTCGATGCTGCCGAAGCGATTCAGGAAGACTGTTGTTATTTTCTTGTTAGTCGCAAAGTGAAGAAGTATATTTCAGAATACTGCAAACATTCCCGGAACGAGTGCTGTGGTTATGAGCGATAACATGTACGATTGTGCGTGCATTGTCCGGCTCCAATGGCAGTGATTTGGCCCTTCTTCATTGTCGTAATTGAATAGAATACAGCGACGCGATGTTCAAACCATACGCAGTCTTCACTCATGTGGAAGTACACTGCAGTCCTGCACCGATACAATGAACTTCTCCATTACGGAATCACATGTATAACGAAGCACTTGTGTGCGCTTAGCTTCCATTCGGCCACTATATAAAAAATGACTTTTTTTTCCTTGCGTCATGAGCGGGAGCGTATCAGTTTGTCCCATAGTCGCCTCGTTGCTGCCAACGCTTTGGGACGCTGTGCTGAACTGCATCTCCGCCTGTGAGGTCGGCTCTAATTCCCTCCTAGCAGAACGCTACGAAGACGCTGCTAGAAATTGTACCGCCTTCGCATTGAGCCCAGGTTGTACTTTTAACGCGATAGCGTTAAGGAGCTCGTGTCGCAGAAAAGCCGGTGTCGTCGGCGTCGGTATCGGCGTCGTCGGCGTCGTCGTCGGCGTTGGCCTTGAACGATAAATCCCAGCAGGCACGTCATGAATAAAAAACAACTTGCAACATGGGCTGGGTGGGAATCGAACCAGGGTCTCCGGAGTGTGAGACGGAGACTCTACCACTCAGCCACGAGTTCGATGCGTCAAAGCGGTACAAAAGCGTCTCTAGTGAATGCGGTGTTGCCTTAGAAACGGGCTGTTTCTAAGGCTCAGGCATGCGTCGCTTGCTCAGGCGCACATTTCGTTGCCGCGCCGAACGCGGCGCTGCTCGACGCTCACCGCGTCCGATGCGGGCCGCGTAGTCGCTGCGCAGTAGCCCACTGTCTTACACCCCTTGACGGGTCGACGGGACCGCTGTCGCGTTCCACTCTTGAAGGCGAAGCTTAAGCGTCCTCCAAATTTTTTCTTTCTGGAGTAAAAATGTTACCGACATTTACGATACTCCATAATGCGAAATCTATAGGTGATTTCACTAAGCGATATCTTTGCTGCCATGGACAATCGGTCTCGTGCGGCACATTGCAAATGGAGTGAAGTGTGACCCGACTGTCTCATTAAGCGGGAAAACACGAGAGGCAGTGTGTGGGTTCACAGCAGCAGCCGCACAGAGGCCTCCGCTTATGCAGTGTTCGTATCGTCGCACGCGCTCTCCGCATCCCATCGGCGAACAGACGATGGATGGATGGATTGTATGAGCGTCTCCTTTCGAACGGGGCGGGGGTCTGCGCCACCAAGCCCTTCTTATTATATCGCCTAATAGCCTACTTATGTTAAAGAAAACGCGAACGAACCTACGATGAATTACCAGAACCAAAGGTTCTGAATCCCTATTGTGAAGTTTGTTTTAGTACGCCTCCATTGTATGTGGCTTCCGCACTTTTCTTTCACCAGTATTCCAATAGCCTATTACTAAACTCTACTGTGCACGTGTTTAATTTCCCCCTGCTCTCGTATAACCCAACAGTTTCAAGGAGGCCAGTGATTCCTGAATCGATCGTTGCGCAGATATGTCCGCATTCTAAAAAAACAAACTTCATCGTCTCCTTTGCTTTACCGCAGCAAGCACATGCTTGTTGTTGCTTCTTATATCACGATTTTTCAGTGGGTCTTCTAAGGCATCCTAATCTCTCTTCGAAAAGTAGTGAGTTTTCCTGTGAAATATCATAATTTTTTTTTTCTCTGGTCTTCCATTTACTCAAGTCGGAATGGATCTTCTAGGCCCATTCCCAACTTCAGCTGCGGGTCACAGAGGAATTATCGTAGCCACAGACTACTTTACTGGCTAAGCAGAAACAAAGGTACTGGAGCGTAGCACTGCAAGTGAAGCAGCCCGATTTTTTATAGAGAATGTTGCACTAAGGAACGGCGCTCCCGCAATACTCTTAACTGACAGGGGAAGTGCATTTAATGCCGAGCTATTGGACACACTATTAGGACTTAGTGAAACAGCTCACCGGTGAACAACGGCGTACCATCCGCAAACGAACGGACTGACAGAACGCCTAATAAGAAGCTCGCGGATATGCTCTCCATGTAGGTGGATGTGGAACACAAGGACATGGGATCAAATCAAGGCGTATATCGCCTTCGCATACAACACGGCTAAGCAAGAGACAACTAGAATGACAACATTCCTTCTCCTACATGATCGTGAAGTCCAAACTACGTTAGATGCGATGATGCCACATGAATGCGATGGCATCGAAACGGATGCAGAATAGTTCACTCCGCGGGCTGAAAAAGCGCTACACCTTGCTCGCATACGTATTCATAGGCAGCAGGATTATGACTCGAGACGCTATAATCTTCGCCTCCGATCACTCTCCTACAAAAGAGGGAAGAGAGTTTGGGTTTGGACGCCCATTCGCCATCGCGACATTTCTGAGAAACTGTTAAGGCGCTACTTCAGCCCGTTTAATATTCTTCAGCGGCTCACTGATGTCAACTGTGAGGTTGCTCCCAATAGAATGCATTGCTCAAGGCTTCGACAGCATCTAGCGGAAGTTGTGCACGTGGCCTGGATGAAGCCCTATTTGGCCGAGTGAATTCACCGCACCACAAGCGTGTCCCTGTCCTCTAGACTTGACGGTAAAGCATTGAGATGATGCTTTCTACGAAAAGAGGCTAATTTCACGCCTAATGAATAGCAAAGAAACAGAAGGAAATGAATTATGGGACATGAGCAGCGACCACGCTCCTTTTTGGGCAGAAGACGAAGTTGACGCGTTAGCTCTCGTGTTCTCTGATACAGAGCGAATTTTGTTTCTCGCACCCTCGTCCTGCATCCTGTCTCTTTGACGTTGTGACAAAATGTGCCGCCATTCAGTAAAAGAGTTTCAAGCCATCCTGTGTTACTGGGAGTCAGTAGTCCATGGTCTAATAGGTATCGCATCGGGCTGCTTTGCTGATCGAACTGAGTCTGAAACCAAACGCCGATATTACTTGGTTGATTGGGTATGTGCCACAAAGTGTCGGCCGCTCTTCAATCAATATTGTTACTCGAAGGATGAGTCGGTACGACGAACAACCATTTACAGTTTATATTTACAACAGCGGTTGTAGCGCTTAACGGTTAGGTTCCCAGTGCGAGCCCAGTTCGTTCTTCCTCCTCTTTGCTCGAGTGATGGCACCCACGCGTCTCGTTCAAACAATCAAATACCACATGCGTGTAGCATAATCCCCCGGCGGCAGAAGCGACATTCCGGAGCGTCTAAATGTTATCATTGGGATGGTGATACTGCTTCAGTCGTGTAACGTGCAAGATATCACTGGACTGGGAAGCAGATGGGCGTCAGGGGCAATCTCGTAGGTCATTGGAGTCACGGCACGAAGCACTCGGTATGGGCCTGTGTATTTCGACAGCAGCTTTTCTGACAAGCCGACCTGACGCGACGGAGACCATAAAAGCACCAAAGAACCATGTGGGAAGTGCACGTCTCGATGTCGCCGGCCGTACAAGCGCCTTTCACTCTCTTGGGATTTCAGAAGGCGGTCATGGGCAATTTCCCTTGCGTGGGGACAGCGAGCGATGGCGTAAAGGTTGTTCACTGGTTGGTGCTGCGTGAACAAGGAGGGTTGTGTCGAGGGGCAGTGCTGGTTCTCGGCCGAACAGAAGGAAAAATGGGGAATAACCAGCGGTGTTTTGGAGCGAGGAATTATAAGCAAATATGACAAACGGTAGAACGAGGTCCTAGTCAGTGTGGTCTCAAGAGACATATTTCGCGAGCATGTCTGTGAGAGTGCGATTGAGATGCCCCGTGAGGTCATTTGTTTGCGGGTGGTACGACGTGGATAGCTTGTGCCTCGTGGCACAGAACTGCAGGATGTCGGCGATAACTTTTGATAGCAATGTTCGGCCACGGTCTGTGAGAAGTTCTCGCGGAGCTCCATGCAATAAAATCACGTCGCGTTAAGGAAAATTGGCTACATCTGTGGCACAGCTTGTAGGAAGCGCTCGGGTGATGGCGTAGTGCGTGGCGTAATCCGTGGCCAAAGCGATCGACCTGTTCCCAGAGGTAATGTCGAGTGGTTTCAGGTACCCAGTAGGGAGCATCGGTGGTGTCTTGCAGCGCTTGCATTTCTCACACGAAGCTACGTATCTGCGAACGAAGCGAACTAGCCCTGGCCAAAAGAAGGGTTATGGAACCGTTACGTAAGTTGTGGTTGGAGCCGCAGGTGTAGGTGGCGACGGGTTGGTTCCATCGGAAGCCATGGCTGAGAAGACGACGGTGTGGCCGCTTCGGAGCTACGTGGCGAGGACGGGGGACGTTCCATCTCCACCACAACGTCGTGCGAAGGAGGAGTCAGGAAGACGAACAACTATTTACAGGTTATATTTACAACAGCCGTTGTAGCGCTGACCGGTCAGATTCCCAGTCCGAGGCTAGTTCGTTCTTCCTCCTCTTTTCTCGAGTAATGGCGCCCACGCGCCTCGGTCAAACAATCAAATACCACAGGCGTGTATCAATAGCTTTGAAGCCAACTCATTGGGTCACTAGGTGTAAGCCACTGGGTATGGGCAGCACTTCAGTGTACCTACTTCTTGACGTTAACTTGACTTACTGGTTATGTGCAAATGGTTATGCTTCACTGTTCGTTCAGCTCTCTTGAATGAACCTCTTTGACGCCGCTTGGGTGACTCGATATATGCCACTGGGTAAGCGCTGTTCTTTACTGGCCCTCTTAAGAGGAAGCTATAGCTCGGACCCTCCTATCAAAATACATGTAAAATTATAATTCGTTTTTCTCGGCAACCACTGCTCCAAATTTGACGACGTTTGTCGCACTTGAAAAAAAAAACTGAAAATTGAGTGACTGTTGGTTTGGAATTATTCTGTTAGATAGTCATTTTTTTATTAAGAATTAGCAGATATCGAGCATTTTCTAAAAACGACATTATCAAGTTTACTACTCTGTCACTCAGCAACTAAAAATGATAATATAATTATGTGAATTGCATCTAATTCTACATCTAAAGTGGAGAAAATTGATATGTTAGGCATAAACATACAAAAATTGAGTAATATGGAACTGTAGCTTCTTTAGACTCCTTGTAACTAACGGTACATATTATCATAAGATATAAAGTGACAAATGGAATTTGTCCCCTTTGAATGATCTAATGGATGCCGTTTACAGAACCGCGATATCTGTTCTTTCATGCAGAACCATTATATTTGTAATCTTCGTGCTTCTATTTTTTTCAAATGCTAGAATATTTGAAAATCTTTTTACCAGAATGCAAGCCCTAAATCGGAATTCTGCTACCAACAGTCACTAGAATTTAAATTTCTCTCTTAAATGCGACAAGGTTTATTAAAATCGGTCGAGCGGTTATCTCATAAAAACGTTTTTATGTTTCACCTGTATTTGAATAGGCCGTGTCGGAGGTGGGCCCGAGCTAAAGCTTCCTCTTAATGCCAACTTGGGTCATTGGGTTCTCGCCACTGGATAGGCGCCGCTGGGTACCCGCTACATTTAAACAAACGTTTCGACGCCAACTTGTGCAACTATATCCAACTTGGGCAAAACAGGGGGAATGCGGGAGATGGAAACTCAAGACGATGAGCAAAACGAGAACAAATTGCAAGCGGGAGTCAACTTTTCGACAAGTGGACTTGGCTTTTTTAGGCGACAAATGCTTTCCGGCCCACAGTATATATAGCAAGAGTTCTTATACGGGGGAGATGGGGTAAGGCCTAAGTGGGTGCGGTAAAGAGCGAAGGTGCGTTACCAGCCAAAGTGTCGCATGATGAAGGAGTGCTGTGCACAAAGCCGGTGACACGGCCATGTCACCGGCTTTCACACCGGTGTCACGTGTCACCAGTGTTCGTGAAAAAAAAATATACCAAAGTTGAATAAACACTATAAAATAAGAAAAAAAGGACAGAAAGGAAAACAACGCTAAGAAACCAAACTATGTGATGTTCCCTTTAGCTTGAAATTCAGCATAGCGCATAAATTCTAAAGCTCCCTTTGAAACATTTATGCCTATTGGTTGCAAAGTTTTACGGTATGACTCTCTGTAGTTTCTTTCTCGTTCGGAACGGAAATTCGACTGCAAGATGTATTGTTCAAGTTCATCAAAGGTATGACCTGGTTGGTTGAAATGCTCGACGACGGCTTTGGGAACCTTTTTAGCTGTGCTCACGAGATCTCCGTTTAATCTGACACTCCATTCACTCTCCTATTTTATCGATATATTCCTTCTTACAGAAGGAACATTCAAGCATATAAATCACATCCGAAATGCCCTGAGGCATTTATCCTCGCATAAAAAAAAAACTTGTGCAAATAAACCTGTCGCTTTTTAGATTAGTTCTCAGGCCCAATTATTTCGAACTCGATTCTATTCACTACTTGCAAACTTTCGGTAGTAGTATGGGAAAACCATTCGCTCCCACGTGCGCAAATATTTTCATGACACGGCTTGAAGCAGACGTGTTGAAATCTTACCCTTTTAAACCCCACGTATATTTTCGTTACATTAACGACATATTTATAATATGGGAACAAGGCGCAACCGTGTTACCGGCTTAATTAGCCATTTCATTCGCCTTCACCCGAGTATTAAATTTACTGCTCACCACTCTTATAGTCAAATGAACTTCCTGGATTCGACTGTCTACTTAGAAAATAGAAAACTGTGAAGCACGCTTTATCGGAAGCTTACGGAGAGCGAGCAATATTTAGACTACAACAGTCATCACCCACGACACTGCAAGCAAGGAATTTTTGTCGGACAAGCGAAACGAATGAGAAGAATCAGCAGCGAAGACAACGTCAATCAGCTTAAAACAACGCTAGCATTAAGAAACTATGCACAACTTGCTCTCGATATAGCTTATGATGTCACGTCAAGATTGTAGAGACAGGCGGAAGAAACAGTCTACACCGGAATCTGACAGGCAAAATATTCTAATGCACTCCAATACGAAAACAACATCCTTCGAAAATACCATCCAATATTATCAAGTAACGAGCGTCTGAGGAATGCCTTTCCGGATGTACAGCCACGTGCAATGTGACCTGCAACACCGATTCCCCTGGTCGAAGACGCTTCAAGACTCTACGGCTGCGCAGTCAGAGGGTAAGTTCTAGACCTAAACACAGCTTCAATTAGTGGGATATATACAACCGCTACTTTGCATGTCAAAGCCGCCGCGCAGCCTAGGAGCCCCTTCGACCACGAACAAGGGTGCTGCAAGTCATATTGCACGCTACTGTATCAAGGGTTACGTATCGCCGCAACAAAAATTATAAATTCATGTTATGTAGTGCGCACATAAGTATGCCAACATCCTTCCCCCGTAATAAAAGCATTATGTCGTCCCTGCTTCAAAACCTGCAGGCACCTTCAAAGTGAATTCAAATTAAAGAAACACCGCAAATAGGTATACACATGAAGTCAAATCTAGCTTTACAAGTTCGGATGTGATTTATATACTTGAATGTTCCTTCCGCGAAAAATATTGCATTCGTATGCACCGTACTTTTCTTCGCATACACCTATCAATACCATTCGTCATACTAAATGATCGAGAAAGAAATAATAAAATGCAAGGAGGTTAACCCCACGGTTTGCTAAACTGGACAGGGTAGAGGGAATGAGCGATTAAAGAAAACGGAGAGGACGAATGAGAGACACAGGGAGAAATCATTCGCTCGCACAGTGGTTGGCGCATGGTGTAAACAAGTGTCCGTTAAGTTCTTTTCATTTGATGAAAAGTAAGGAGAGCAGGCGCACCTTTCTGAGTTGACTCACGATGCCACACACCAGAAACTTTGCGCCTGCCTGTGAATAGTCGGCCGTCCAGTTGGCTGAGTTCGCGCCGAAGAGGCTCACGTTTAAGGACAAAGCAGGCGCAGCATTAGAGGAGGGGCTCGACGTTCTGCAAGTAGTGGCGTAGACAGGGGTGGCACATCATCTTCGTGCATTATACCCTTTCGCCCTCCCCCCCAAAATAGACACGTCTGGCCACGCCAATGGTCAGAAGTATCAGGCATCGCCTTCGTCCACGTGACTTCACGGCGTGTGTGTGTACACACACACACATACATATATATACATACATATATATATATATATACATACATACATATATATATATATATATATATATATTTATATATATATATATATATATATATATATATATATATATATATATATATATATGCGTCGCACGCTGAGATTTGATCTCGCACTTAGGCATCGTTTGTGAGCCAGATAACGTGTAATGATAAATATTCCATAAGAAAAAAGCTGCTACCTTTTGCTGTGGACATTGCGAGGTAGAATGAACGTAGTACCATTCTTCACATCGGGGTCACTTCCGCAGCGTTCAGTTGACCTCTTGACTAAAGCTTCTCGACATATAAAAGATTTTTTTTTTAGCTGCACCCCTTTTTTTTAAATTCCCTTCGTTTGCACAATTCCAGTTCTTGATTTCAATTACTCGATGAATCAGCCATTGCATCTACGTGAGATCAAAATGCTTTTTTGAATAAGTAAGATAATTACACTAATTGGGTATTAAATAACTACTTTACGGCACATATATATAAATTTAAGAGTTGTGGCCGGTGAGTCCGCAAAGCGTATTCCGTTTAAACGAAAAACGTAAGAGAATATAAATACCTTGGTATATGGATAAACGAAGCAAATAGATATATGGAAACACAGAAAAAAAACAGTAAAAGGAAGAAGAAATGCGGCCATAATGAAACAGAGCCCTGTGGGGGTACAATAGGGACGAAGTGCTGCGGTGTAAGTTTAAAGGTGCATTGGATCCAGGACCTGAATTTCGAAAAGCGGTTGTTTGCTTGAAATCAGGGGTAAAATCAGGACTCCATGGCAGCCAAAGGTCAGTGACAGGCCTCAGATCGGGTGCTCACGGGTTTTTGCGTCCTTTTCTTGTTGTCCTCGTTCAGGAGCGCAAAACCTTTCAGAAAGAAGTCGAACTAACTAGCCTGCCTTTCATTCTTATTGCAACTCACGGAAGGCTACAAATGGAGCTGTGTGGACCGATATGGGCTGGACAAGTTTTGAAGTGAAGGAAGTTCACCGTAAAATGAATTATCAAGAACCAATGACGAATATGGGAAGACACTAAATGGGTTGGGAGTGTTTTCAGTTCAGCAGCACAACATCAAAGAATGTCAAGCGGAAAGTCGAAGATTCTGAGATAATCTCATGGGTGGCAGCAATGGAAAAGAAACCTGTATATGAGCGACTACTTCAGAGGAAAAAACGCGATCAGGAAAAACATTTATGATAACTTAATGGGAAGCTCACTACATTTCAAAGCGAGATCAGGATACCTTAGAACACGAACCTAAAATAGAGATATAAGAAGGAAAATGAAGCATGTGTTTGCTGCAATAAAGATAAAGCGACCATGCAGCTTGTTTTTTAGAATGTGAAGCTATCTGCCAAGCGGTTGATTTAGGAATTACTGGCCTCCTTGAAGCTGTTGGGTTATGCGAGAGCAGGGAGAAAGTACGGAAACGACAAACAACAAAGGCGTACAAGAACAAAGTTCTAAATAAGGCTTCAGAAATTTTGGTTGTGGCGATTCACCCTAGGCTCATTTGCATTTGTTTTTTTTTTAACATAGGTAGGCTATTTGGGAATGTAATAAGAAGACCTTGGTGGTGCAGACCACCACCCTCTTTCAAAGCGGAAACTTATAACATCACCTATAGATTTCCCATTATGGAATATGGTGATCGTCGGTGACATTTTTACTCCAGAAAGAAACGGCACAACCTGGGGTGAAACCGAAGGTGGTAGAACTTCTCGCAGCGTCTTCGTAGTGGTCTGCTACGAGGGAATTACTGGGGAATTATAGCCGACCCCGAAGGCGATGATGCAGTTCAACAGAGCGTGATTAAGCGTTCGCAGCCACGAGGCGAGAATGGGCCAAACTTAATACGCTCCCCCTAGTGAGGCAAGGAAGAAAGTCATTATATTTATGTAGTGGCCGAATGGTAGTTAAGCGCACACAAGTGCTTCGTTATGCAGGTCATTCCGTAATGAAGGCCTTCGTGGTATTGGTGTTGGATTGCAGTGCGCGTCGGTATGACAGAAGCATGTGTAGGGTTTCAACACGGGCTCTATTCAACTAACCAATTGGATGACGAGTGTTCACCGACATTGGAAACTTATACGCTCCCACTAGTGAGGCAAGGAAGAAAGTCATTATATTTATACAGTGGCCGAATGGAAGTTAAGCGCACACAAGTGCTTCGTTATGCAGGTCATTCCGTAATGAAGGCCTTCGTTGTATTGGTGTTGGACTGCAGTGCGCGTCGGTATGACAGAAGCATGTGTACGGTTTCAACACGGGCTCTTTTCAACTAACCACTTGGATGTCGAGTGTTCACCGACATTGGAAACTTATACGCTCCCACTAGTGAGGCAAGGAAGAAAGTCATTATATTTATATAGTGGCCTATTGGAAGTTAAGCGCACACAAGTGCTTCGTTATGCAGGTCATTCCGTAATGAAGGCCTTCGTTCTATTGGTGTTCGACTGCAGTGCGCGTCGGTATGACAGAAGCATGCTTACGGTTTCAACATGGGCTCTATTCATCGTTTAGAAAAACTTTATTTCGACAAGTAACCCATTGCATGGCGCATGCGAACCGACATTGGAGCCGAACGTATTGCGTGCAAGCCTGCACGTTATCCCTCATAACCACATCAACCGTACAAGGTATGTTTGTAGTTTTTTGAAAAATACTTCGTCATTGTGCCACTAACGAGAACACCACACATTCTTCCTGAGCCGCTTCGACAGCAGAGAAAATCTCTTAGCTCAATATCTGCCAAACAGAGCACTTGATGAGCCCAAGGGTGATGTTGAATGTCTTATTTGTCATGAACGCGATCTTTTTAGGCCGAAAAGAAACATGACATCGACGCCGCCCCTCATTTGCAAGAAAAATGGCATTAGGTGAGTTTCACCGTGTACGTGTGATGTTGTTGTGATGCTTGCAGTTACCCAAGTTGACATCAAAAGAGGTCTATTGAAGAGCTGTAGATGCCCGTTGGCCCCTGAGCCACATACCCAGTGGGATACACCCAGTGACCTCATGGATACATATCCAGTCCTAGGTACACTAAACATTTTTTATACATCCTCGGTTATTTGTTTTTCATTTTTTTGCTATATTCATGCACGCAACAATGTTACCGATCCCAGCAAAATAACCTCTCTAATACAGGTGATGGTGCTTGCTGTCTTAGCTTACCGCAGTGAGCTCTGTTGGTGGAGGGTGTTTTCATCGCAATTTGCACTAATTTTGTACTTTGTATATTACGTGGTGCCACGAATGCGGCCAGCCTTGTACAAGTGGCGACCTTTCCGCAAAGCCGACACACGCAAATGCGTTTTCCGGTACGTCAGGCCTTAATTCCCGTCGTGTGAATCCACTGGAAGCACCGTGAGCCCCTTAGCCCCGTCGTCTGCTTCACGTGCCAGTGCTTCGACTTCTGCCGTTCGGGGCGCTGTTCGCCAGCACTTCGCTGACGCACCACTGGCGGATTACCACGGCCACCCGCACTGTGCGTACAGAACCGGGGGAAAGTCTTTTCCTTTTTTTATTTTTTGTGGCCGGGTCCCGTAGTTGTTGCCTGCAAGGCACTAGCATGGTGTGACGATTTCGCGTATGGGAAAATGGGCCGCTTTGAATCGCTATTCACAGAATGTGCTTGAACTGCGCGCCAAAATTATACATCTTTCTTAGGGGGTAATATTGTTAGGTAGGAAGACGCAGATGAAAAGCTATATACAAGTATATTCACAACGTGATACGCCGCACTTGGCCAAGAGGCGACAGCCCGCGCTAGCCTCCAATCGTCGTCATCGTCTTCGTACTGCTCGCCTCTTCGTCAGCGGTAATACTGTTCCGTAGCACTACCCCCGGCGGCAAAAGCGCCGTCCCGAAGCGACTAAAGGCCGGACTCGGAAGCAGTGTAGTAGGCCTTGAGCCTACTGACATGCACGATATCACTAGATGCCAGATGAGAGGACGAGGTTGAACCTACAGGAGCAATTTCGTACGTTACAGGCGTTACCTGGCGCATCACGCGGTAGGGCCCTGTGTATCGCGAAAGGAGCTTCTCTGAAAATCCGACGTGCCGACAGGGCGGCCACAGGAGCACGAGCGCACCAGGCGGAAACTGTACGTCACGATGGTGGGCGTTGTACTGACACTGCTGAGTGGTTTGTGAGGCCGTCGGAAACTGCCTTTGAAAACTCCTCCCTGTATTGACCTCCGTGCATCTGTCGCTTCAACGCGTACGTAAAGTAGAAAGCTCGGCGCACAAGAAGGAACCGGCACTACGCGCACTCTGCGAACTTCGCAGATCGCTTTGAAAATGAGGCCCGCGAGCGCGCACACTTTGGCCACGTCGCAGGCCATTTTCAGGACCCACGAACGCCGGCAACGCGTCCCCACGTCGTCTGCCCAAGGCGTCTGCTACAGCTGCCGCGATTCCCGTGGTCAGCACCGTAGTAGACGCCGCGGTTGCCTTCACTTTGTGCGGTGTGGCGGGCGAGGAGGACTTCGAGGTACTGTAGCAGCCGCCGGAGTAGAGCGCCCCTCCTTCCTCGCTTCACTCCCCTCCTCCGCACGCCACAGGAGAGGGCACGCATCCTTGCCGCGCTCCTCCATCGCGCATGCGCGATTGAACAGCGTTGGCCGTTACACCCTCACGCGCCTTCACTCATACAGAACCCCACGGAGACAGTGGTGCCCAAGGCCACAGAAGAAATGCGCCTGTGCTGTCCATATAATTGATATCGAAATTAAAGACCATACAGCGAAACATGCTTGCTCGAGGCGTTGTTGGGTGCCATTGTTCACTGCCTACGAGAACCTTAACACTGGCATTCAGTTCACGCGGCGCATTGCATATTGGCAGAAGTGTTGATTTCCTGGACATCCGCTTGCGTAATGCCGGCCATGTTGGCTCCGCGGTGCGACGCCCTGCGTCAGTTGTCCGAATGAGCAAACTTCTGGCGGCATTTATTTCTCAGAGATAGCAGAAACTAAATAATTAGAAGAAATTCACATTCTATGTGGCACATAAGTTGCTACAGAAGCTAGCAGAGGTGCGATGCGGTATGAAAGCCGACTGGTGATAGCTTCGCGCGCTGTTCTCACTACTATCTTGAAAGCGATCTACGGAAGGGTTAAGGTGCGGAATGTGCTCAGAGCTTCGTTAGCGCTGTGTTCTCGCCGCATTGTTCACAACCCAGCGTGACGCAGCTCGAAAGTGAATTCAGTTGCTGCTGCAGGCTGGATCGTGAAAGCGATCATCTTACGTGACGGACACTGTTTCTCGTTGGGTGAGCTTGGAAATGCGTATGCATTCAAAATAACGCGACGCTATGCACTGCAACTTTCAGCGTGCCAGTTTGTGCATGTCTAAGCTACCTTGCACCAACGGCTCTAGGCTCCACTTGCATATGGTAGCTGAGAAAGGCCCCTTAAGTTGAGCTTCGAGGTGCTTATACGTTAAAATAACGTGACGCTATGCGTCGCCACAATCAATTAAACTATTTCATAACGGTGTGGTACAGCATTATATCGCTTTGGAGCCAACGTCTGCAGACTCCGGTTAAATACGGTACCTTAGAAAGCCTCCATTGTTGCGCTGCTATTTCTGCGGGTTTCGTTCAATATATCTCATAAATAACGTCTGCAGCGCAAGTGTGTTTGGGCAGTGGTGAAAAAACTTCATTTGTTGTTTCTATTCATTAAAGCGTACGTCTATAAATACGAGCTATCATACGCCAAAAGCTAAGTTGCGTTATTTGCGCCTAGATGTTGCCGAACTAGGCCGTAGACCTGCGCGAATTATTCGACTCACAGCTGAGAGTCCAGCGAAGCTATTTCTCTCGAGTAGGTCGTATTAGGAAACGAACCCTCTTATTCCAAACGTCCACCCACATGAACAACAGTTCACCTCGACTTGAGACAGCGGATTGGGGCGCCACCCCTCGATGGAAGTGGACAGTGCATTTCTATGGCACATCACTGTAGTTCTTCAATAGCGTAGCGCCCTCATCAGCCGAGCGTCGAGGATCATTTGAGAAGGCGGATGTAAGTTGGTGGTTAATGAACCTCAAGTATTGATATACTGTAGACACGTGGCGATTCAAGGACTTGATTAAGGAATTATACTACAGGAGCGGTTTACCTTGAGGCGTACCACGGATTTGCATTTGACGTAAACTTCGTCATCACCAGATATGGCTCAAACACAATCACGTAAAAAAACAACCCGGCGTAAATTTTCTCGCTGTCAAGAATGTGCGCCGTCGAGAACATCATTCCTTCTGTAAACCGAATGGATTTCTTGGACTGTTCTCGCTTTATAGCACAGAACTTCAATTCGGTAGTTTGCCAGTTTCTGTACTCGGACTTTTTTTCCAACTTATGTCAGGAAAGCGAGCTGTGGGAAGCGTTGGCCACTGAAGTCTGCCGAGCGTCTTGTGTACACTTCGACATGCACTCTTCTTGAATGGACAAGTAAGTGGGCAGCCCATGCGGGACGTGTACTGTTTGTTGCTTGTAGTGGGGATTTACAGCGTCAGCTTGCTAACGGAGAAGCAGCTCACCGCGGTAAGTAATGACAACGAGCACCAGAATTTATATTGGAGAATGTAATATAAGGTGCTCGGTAATATTTTGGCGTTTTTAGTCACGTAAATAGGAGAAAAGCAAAAGTAAAGAAAGAAAGAAAACACCCACGACGTATATGAAATGTGTAAAGTACATACAACTCAAAATGTATCTCTGGGATCACTGGGTGTGTGCCGCAGGCGCCAACGGACATCTGTCGCTCTTCAATAAACCTTGTTCTGACGTCATCTTGGGTCACTGCAAGCATCACAACTACATCACACCTACGCGGTCACACTCACGCAATGCAATTTTTCTCCCAAATGATCAGCGAGGCCCGGCGCGGAGCCAGAGCGCGAGCACTGATCAAGACTGCCCTGCAGAACCCAGAACTCGCGTCCTTTGTCTACGCGGCGCGGTATCCCGGCTCAGACTCCTACGTGGCCTCGGTGGTTGACCCCCAGGGCAAGTTCCTGAATGCGGCATCAATGCAACGCTCGGCGGCGTCCGTCGCAGAGCAAGTCGCAGTGGCGCTGGCTCTGTGCGAACCCGGGCGCACGCAGATTTTCACGGACTCCAGGTCGGTGGCGATGGCTTTTCTCGCCACCTCGGTCTCGGCCGAGGCTGCGGCGGTGCTGAGGACCCGCAAGACAAGCACGGCCCCTCACGTCATCTGTTGGTTCTCGGCTCACATGGGCCGGAACGTCTCCCAAGGCTCGATCAACCCGAATGAGCTGGCCCACGGCCAGGCGCGAGGTGTCATCAACCGCGCCGGTCCGAGGGGCCCGGCTTCGCAGGGGATCGACCGAACCACGGACCTGCTGCTTACTTTCCACGAGATAACTGCTCACTACCAGCTGGGACGCAGGCAGTTTCCGGCTCCTCACCCGAAGCTAGGCAGACCCCAGGCCTCGGTGCTGAGAATGCTGCAGACGGGCTCCTTTCCGTCTCGCTTAAAACTGAGTCACTACGCTCCGGGTGTGGATCCCCGCTGCCCAGACTGCGGCGAGGGACTGTCCACCTTGAATCACATGCTGTGGCAATGTTCTGCGTTGCGCCACTCGCCTTCCAACAGGCAAGAAGACTGGAATGAAGCCGTCAAGAGCGACGACCTTCAAGTCCAGCTTCGGGCTGTCCAAAGGGCCTGCGACAGGGCCGAATATCACGGTATTCCGCCCCCAACGCGACAACGTAGTCCCTTAGGACCAATTAAAGTTTATTGTCTGCCTGTCTGTCTGTCTTCCAAATGATGGCTGGCGTCGAAGTTGTGCTACGTTTCGGCTCTCAAAAAGCGCGTTGAAGCCAAATATGACCTTCAACATCACCTTTGTGCAGTTTAAGGGCGTGGCTTGGCAGATATTGAGCTAAGAGGTTTTCGCTCCTGCCGAAGCTCCTAACGAATGCTGATCTCATTTCTTCGTCAGTTACACTATAACGAAGTATTTGTTAGAATGATACATAGATTGCCAGAACGCCTGGTGTGGTTATGAGGGATAACATGTAGGCCTGCGCGTATATTGTTCGGCTCCAATAGCGATGGACTGTCCTCCTCCAGCATAGGTAGTGGGATAGAAACCGTGACGCTGCAGACACAGCAGCGCGATGTTCGTACCATACTCCGCCTTGTCTCATCCCGACGCACACTGCGGTCGAGCACTTATATAACGAATGCCTCTGTAACGGAATCACCTGTGGGATGAAGCACTTGTGTGCCCTCTAGCTTCCATTCGGCAATTATATAAAATCAATGACTTCCTTCCTTGCGTCACGAGCGGGAGCGTATACGTTTGGTCCATTCTCGCCTCGTGGCTGCCAACGCTTAAGGACGCTGTGTTAAACTGCATCACCGCCGTGGAGGTCGACTATAATTCCCCAGTAATTCCCTCATAGCAGAAGGTTACGAAGCCGCTGCGAGAAATTGTACCGCCTTCGGGCTCGAGACGGGTTGTACAGTTTCTTTCTGGAGCAAAAAAAAATTCTCCGATGATTACGATACTCCATAATGCGAAATCTATAGGTGTTTTCATTTAGCGATATACTTGCTGACACGGACAATTGGTCTCGTGCGGCACATTGCAAAGAGAGTGAAGTGTGACCCGGCTAGCTCGCTAATCGGGACATCGCGAGAGGCAGTGTGTGGGTTCGCCGCCGCCGCCGCAGGCAGGCCACCACTCATGCAGTGTTGGTAACTTTGCACGCGCTCTCCGCATGCCATCGCTGAACAGAGATGGATGGATAGATGTTATGGGCGTCTCCTTTCGTACGGAGGGGTAGGGGGGTGGGCGTCTGCGTCACCAAGGTCTTGCTATCATGTTGCCCAATGGCGTACCTATGTTACAGCAGAAAGAAAAGAAGGTCAAAAAGCCCACGATGAATTCCAATAACTAAAGTTTCTGAAACCGGAGTGTAAAGTTTGTTTTTGTAAACCTTCCGTTGGTTGTCGTTTCCCTACTTTTCTTCCATCAACCTTCCTATCTCCTCTTCCTAATCTCTATTGCGGACATGTTTACTTTCTCCTTCTATCACTGAGCAGAAGGGCTTCAAGGAGGCCAGCGATTCTTAAATCGACCGCTGAGCAGATACCTTCGCATTCTAATAAAGCATGCTCCATCATTCCCCTAGCTTTACCGCAGCAAGTACATCCTTCCTCCTTTTTATATCTCGCCTAACAATTGCGTGTACTAAGGCATCTTGATATCGCTTCAAAAAAAAAGTTAACTTACGTTTGAGTTTTATAATTTGTTTCTTTCCTGATTTCTTCCATTTCTCTTATCAGTTACTCATGTACAGGTTTCTTTTCGATTGCCGCCACCCATCAAATCATCTCAGCATCTCTTACTTTACGCTCGAGGTTCATTTTTGCTGTATTTCTCACCATACAAGACGCATAGTTTCTGGTAAGCTTCCTAGTTCTTTTCCTCCACTGTGAATCGATGTTATTCCTGCATAAATACCGGAATACTCTCCCAACCCATTTACATTCTTCAATATTCATCAGTTGTTCTACATAGTTAATGTTACTGCGAGCTTCCCTCACTACAAAACTTGTCCAACCCATACCAACCTGCACAGCTTCATTGGTAGTCGTCCCAGAGCGCGCAATGCGAGGCGTCCCACTGACCCTTGGTTACCATTGAACCCTGTTTGTACCCCTGATATCAAACAAAGAACAGCATTTCCAAATGTTATGCCTGAAACCATTACGTATTTCCACATACTCCACAGCGCCTCGTACGTATTGTACTCCCATAGCGCTCTGTGTTTCATTATGACCGCACTTGTCTTCACTAAATTCGTGTAGAAATAAATTGCAGACATAACTTATCGCCGCTGATGGCCGTAGATGGCGTGCTACTCCGGCGCCATCTTGTAGCTGTTGTCGCCGCAGAGACCGTCTTGCGCGTCATTACGCTTTTCTTCTAGCGCTACCACCATACCCTCCTCCTCTACTGTCCTCCTCGCGCTCTCTTTGATATCGTCGCCTCTCATGCCCCGCTGCGCTCCCCGTCCGCTCCTTCATTCTTCGCCATACCCGTTCACTCGGTTACGCTGACGCTCAACGCAGGAACCGGAGCCTAAGATCTGCGCCCTAAAATTACGGACAAAAAGAGGAGATGTATGTCTTCCATTTTAACGCGACAGCGTTAAGGAGCTCGTGTCGCAGAAAAACCGGTGTCGTCGGCGTCGGCGTTGGCGGCGTTGGCCGTGAGCCATAAATCTCAGCAGGCACTTCATGAATAAAAAACAACTTGCAAGATGGGCTGGGTGGGAATCGAACTAGGGTCTCCGGAGTGTGAGACGGAGGCGCTACCACTCAGCCACGAGTTTTTTTTCTTTATACTCAGCCACGAGTTCGATGCTTCAAAGCAATACAAACGCGCCTCTAGTGAATGCGGCGTTGCCTTAGAAACGAGCTGTTTGCTCAGGCGTGCGTCGCTTGCTCTGGCGCACATTTCAATGCCGCGCCGAACGCTGCGTTGCTCGACGCTCACCGCGTCCGATGCGGGGCGCGTAGTCGCTGCGCCGTAGCCCATTGCCTTACACCCCTTGGCGGGTCGACGGGAACGCTGTCGCGTTCCACTCTTGAAGGCGAAGCTTAAGCGTCCTCCGATTTTTTTTTATTGACCTGCTTCGGTGATCGCACATGTGTCGGTAAGTCTGAAAGGAGAATGACCTAGATGCGACAAGAGAAGGCCGATAAAGAAGGGGTAGGTGGCCCCACGTGGTGCGAAGGAAACCTTCCGTATCGCATTGAGCGCAAGTGATGGCACTCACTGTATCACACGCTCGTCTAAACTTGCCGGTGGAACATAAGTGTCCAGAAAATAAACTTTCCACCGTCTTTCGGACAATGAGGAATGCACAAAAGGGAAACATCGTCCCCTAGCGGTTAGTGTAATGCGCTAACGAATCCCACACGCTACTGTCTCATACAAGCAAACATGGCTAGTGCTAATTTAAGAAAGAGGGAACGTGCTTCCAAAGGACAACCAGGTCTCGCGCCTAACTTCCATGCTTACAGGTGACGTTGTCAGGCGATTGAACGTTCTCGTGAATACTACAAACTTCGCGCTTCGAAGAAAGATGGAGATTTCAAGCGGTCGAATCCAGAAGCGAACGAGGGAAGGCTCCGGATGAAATAATCTCTTTGTGAAGACGTTGCCTACAGCCTGAGGCTTCTTTTCTTTACTCTCTCGTGATTCGTTCCCTTGACAACGTTAAAAAAGGGCAATAAAGAGAAAAGTTACTTAGGCTGCATTAGTGAATAACCCTTCCAGAACACAAATAAGATAGCCCCCCTCACACCGTTAATGGATGCCTGGAAAGAAAAAAAATTATGCATATCCCCCGGCCTGTAGGAATGGGTGTAAGGAAAGCTTTTTTTTTAAATTATATCTTAAAATATTTGTTTATATTGACGATATTTGGCGGTGATGTTCACCACATGTGACAGTCGCGATGTGATATTAATTGTTTAGTTTCGCGCACCAACTTCGTTCTTCTGCGGAGCAAACACTTCGCAGTTCCGCCGGAAAGCGAAGCACCGATTTCAATAGCAAATTAGTAGATAGCTGTACCAAGTAACGATAGTAGTTTTATACGCCGTATAAACGTGTAAACATGGGCTTACTGACTAAATAACAAAGGTACAATGTGTAACCGCGAATCAACGAGGACGTAGATTGAAACCGACACACGGGACAGCGCTGCCTTTGTGTGTCTGCTCCTTTCTATGTCAATCAATCAATCAATCAATCAATCTTAATTTAGCATTCACTCATTTACAAAAAATGAACACTAGGACAAGAACTAAAAGCTGCTTTTTTGCAGCTTGACAAGGTTCTTGCCCCTATCCATGACAACGGGGACAGAATAATGTTTCTACACTTTAGTGTGTGCAATGCACAAATGTATAAGTGAAAAACGTGTGAGGCGAAATGTACAATCAGTGATACAAGATGATACAGTACAAATGACATATATGAATATACAGTATATAACAGAAATACATAATCATTTTCAACTGCTGTAAAATGCATCATGCAACGCTTTCTTGACATGCAGAAACATAGATAGCAAATGAAGATGTGCGTAAATTTCTTGCAGGTTACATCCTATATGCGAAAATGCCATCAGAAATGAAAAACTACTTAATTTAAAGAAGGCAAGTAGTGACTACCCCTAGCCAAAGTAACGTTAAAAAAAATAATTACTCAGTTTGAATTAGGAAGTCTCGTAATGTTAAAGCGCGCTCAATGGATTCAAACCAGCTAGCCTGTCAACCTGTTTTAACTAAATTAACCAGAACGGTATCACGCGCTCACAGGTAAACATGAGCACACGTTGCCCGATGACAACGGAAACTGTCTGCGAAAACGCTGCAGTTAGGAATCGTGGCAGCAGCCACGAGCCAATTGACCTCCGTCGCTTGAACGCGTTCGAAACGTTGAAAGCGCAGCGCATACGAAGCTACCGGCGCTAGGCGCACTTTGCAAACATCGCAGATCGCTTTTAAGATGAGGCCTTCGCGGGCCATCCCGTTTGTCACGTTGCAGACCGCTTTCAAGACACACGGACGCCTGCAACGCGTCCTCCAGGCGTCTACTACGGGGCCTGCGATTCGCGTGGCCCACGCCGTAGTAGACGGCACGCTTTCCTTCACTCTGTACGGAGCGGCGGAGAAGAACCCCCTTCCTCCCTCGTCAAATTCCCCTGCCTCGCGTGTCACAGGAGAGGGCACAGACGTCTTTCCTTTCTTTAGATCGCCATCATCATCATCATCCCATCATGGCCGCGTTCGTTGCTCGCGCACGCGAGATTGGACCGCGTTCCCGGCTCACCCTCACACTCTTTCACTCACACACAACGTCACGTTGACGGCTATACCGTCGCCGACGGCGATGGCAGAACTGCGATGGCAGAACCGGTGGACGATATATAATGCTAATTGCAAGAGACTGATTATTCAGGTAGCTATTGCACAGCAGGCAGGCATTCTCAGATCATGAACAGCAGGTTGCCAATATCCCTCAAGAGAAAAGTGTATAATAGCTGTGTCTTACCAGTCCTCACCTACGGGGCAGAAACCTGGAGGCTTACGAAAAGGGTTCTACTCAAACTGAGGACGACGCAACGAGCTATGGAAAGAAGAATAATAGGTGTAACGTTAAGGGATAAGAAAAGAGCAGATTGGGTGAGGGAACAAACGTGAGTTAATGACATCTTAGTTGAAATCAAGAAAAAGAAATGGGCATGGGCAGGACATGTAATGAGGAGGGAAGATAACCGATGGTCATTAAGGGTTACGGACTGGATTCCAAGGGAAGGGAAGTGTAGCAGGGGGCGGCAGAAAGTTAGGTGGGCGGATGAGATTAAGAAGTTTGCAGGGACGGCATGGCCACAATTAGTACATGACCGGGGTTTTTGGAGAAATATGGGAGAGGCCTTTGCCCTGCAGTGGGCGTGACCAGGCTGATGATGATGATGATGATGATGATGATGATATTGCAGAGCACGTATTCTGTCTCTGGTGGAGAAGCCAAAACTGAAACTAAGGTCCGAGCGGACAAGCTAGTGCCACAAGTACTGTCTAGGCACACGGCAATAAAATTGAGTGGGGTAAACTCGGAATCGTAAACATTACTATGTAGTCATGACTCGGAGATGCGAATAACGCGAGGGGAACAAATAGAAATAAGAACCAATGAGTCTGGAAGCTTTTTTAACAATACTACGAGCGCTAATGTTTCGAACGACGAGGTTATCGAGACGGCCAGAACGAGCTCGTCTAGGAGTGTATGAGGCGGCAGTCGAAGACGCAGCTACAAGAGATAATGGTTGGTTATATGCATTTAATAATGTGCTTGAGCCGCCATCCCAGTCATAATGAACAATGTCAATGAACCCATGATCGTATGTTTTATTTATGTATTTATGTATTTGATTTATTCTCGTCGCCTCACGATCTCCAGCATCGGAGCATTGTCGTAGAAGGAAGGGGGTAGATGAAAGCTTACTGACTGTTATTGCCGATCACTGACAAGTAAACGAAAACATCATTATACAATAGTTAATGGCGAATTAGTAATGAGAAAGAATGACCGTTACGTTACCCTAAAACTTGCTGGACACTGATGTTCACGATGTGCTCCGTAACACCATTCCAGTGAATGGTAGCCTACGGAAAAGTGGATAAATAAAATGCAGCAGTTCTGCCACTAATGCGTTGGAAGCTTAGAAGGCTGTTTAAACGACGTGATGTGCGGTAAACTTGTTGCAGAGGCAGCGTTGAATGACTGGTGCTAAGAAGTGGATTCCGTGATAGCGATGTAGGAAGAGAGAACGATGATTTAATGTTTGGTCCGTTCGAGTGACGGTTGTAGTTTCTAGAAATAAAACGTGCTTCACAATTTTCAGCCAATTCAAGGATATAATGAACTAAGCCTGATGAGATGACCGAATTGGTGATGCGTACCTAAGTGCAAGCACATAATATTCGCATGCCTTGGAGTACTCAAGTGCGTACTCGAATGGCGTTGTTTGCTACAGAACCGTTGTTAAGGAACTGATGCATACCAGATTTTTTTTAATGCAAGAGGTTCTTGCAGACACATTTTCTTTATTGAAGTAATTTGAGCCCTTGAGTTTATGAGTGCCTTCTTATTTAGAGCCGCAGTTATGTAGTTTAATCTAGAAAGTTTCGGAATAAAAGGACGAGTGCTACCAGCACGGCCCTACGAAGCCTGACGGAGCTTCAATATGGTCACAGCTAATCGTTAAGGTCTCAGTAAATGCAGATGTATTGTTGGAGAACAGCATGGCAGCTTTCCATTGGAGTATTCCAAATTACCATGTACTATAATAATAGTTCTTGGAGAAAGATTTTCTAGATCATCTTTTAAGGCTAGCTTAGTGATTTTAGAAAAAAACAAGCAGCTCATTTTTGCGCGTAATTAACAAATTGAATTGGAGCTGATTTATCTGACGATTCTCAAGCACCAACACATGACTTTAAACTATCCAAACCCGCCATTCTTGCTTAGTCGCTATGGGGCTGGGCTGCTAAGCACCGGGTCGCGGGATCGAATCCCGGGCATGGCGACCGCATTTCGACAGGGGCGAAATGCGAAAACACGCGTGGCACTTACACTTAGGTTCACGTGAAAGAACCCCGGGTGGTCCAAAGTTCCGCAATCTCCTACAGCGGCGTTCCTTATCATGAAATCGTGGTTTTGGCACATAAAACCCAATAACTTAATTTAAGCTATCCTAAATGTCAGGCGACTGTATGTTGAAATTACATAATGTCATCAATGTCTCGAGCCTACCTATTATGCCCAGTTGGTGGTGTAGATAACATTCCGGATACAGAAAGAGCATGAGTTTAACGGCACACGGGAGGAGGATGCGAATCACAAGTCTCCCCGAGGGTTGAATTGGAGTTTAATGCTGAGGATAACGGCTGGTTCTTCAACAAGGCAAACGCCTTGAATGCCTAATGACGGAATGCTTAATATGCCTACAACTGCAACATGCCTAACGAATCGTGTACCAAGGTTTACCCTGGGCATTAGGCTTGCACCCACTCTCCCCTGTTTGCGAAACGTACTGGGCAGGTCATTATGCTTCCATTAAAGTGCTCAAGCTTTTCAAGCCTTGTGCAACCGTAGCGAACAGCGACATATTCAGGGCTTTCTCAATACACGTTATCCGCGCGGCAGAATTGTGGCTTCATCGGGCGACAGCTGCGGCAAACGCAGCTGAAAAACGCGGTTGCTATCGGCGTAATATTTCATCAATTTATTTTACTCAACACGCAGCACGATGGTGCGTATGTAGACGTACTGGCTTGAATGTTCTGGCCGCAGTGACATGAATAGCCATCAGAATATTCTATGCCATGGCGCCGTGGAGTACAGAACTCCCTCAAGAAGCCCTGTTTCGGTCAATTTCTAAAAAATAAAATAAAGCTTGACGAGTGGCGCCTCTGGTTTTTCAATCCAGGCCGCAGTCTGGCGTTTGCCACGCACGGATCAGTTAGTTCATCACTACTTCCGTTTTTCTATCTTAGTTTCTACTTTTTAGTGTTTTATTTGGTAGGACGTATTCAGTTGCAATTCTTCTGTGTGTTTTAATGGCGTATAGACAGGCCGAAAGACGCGCTCTGGTGCTTATCCGGCAAAAGCATGCCGCATTGACGTATCGAGCTCAAGGCCTCTATCAGCCAGCACAACACGTTTTGGCACCCTCTCGCGTCACCTACTACACTGGTTGTCGAAACTCAACGATGTAAATCACGTCCCTTGAGGCACCCGAAAGGTCTATTCGAACAACAATATTGAACGATCTGTCTTCGACTCATCACAGGAGATGTAGGCTGCAAACCTCAATCGTTTCGTACCTTCTTGCTTCTCATCGTATATGTAAAATGCTTGAATATTTCGTCTACGAATATTTTGCCTTGAGATACTGGTTACAACCGTACTACCATGAGCAGCATCACTCAGTCGAATTTAGGTATTTGTAGTGTTTATGTATTTGTATTTGTATTTGTATAAGGTATTTGTGTATTTGTAGTATAAAAGACGATGTATAAGAAATGTGTAAAGTACCTACGACTGGATATGTATCCGTGAGGTAACTGGATGTATGCCACTAGTGCCAACGGGCATCTAACGCTCTTCAAAAAATGGCTGTGGCTTAGCTAAGGTTAAGCCCAGGATGCGAAGCATACTAGCCGTTATTTTATTGCGACAGCGTTAAGGAGCTTGTGTCGCAGAAAAGCCGGTGTCGTCGGCGTCGGCTCAGGCGTGCGGCGCTTGCTCAAACGCACATTTCGTTGTCGCACCGAACGCTGCGTTGCTCGACGCTCACCGCGTCCGATGCGGGGCGCGCAGTCGCTGCGCCGTAGCAAAGCCACCTAGAAACAGTCTCTGTAGTACGCCGCAACCTTCGCTTCTCATTCCAACGAGCAGCTCTGTCTCCAGGAGGCATCAGGAGAGGCAAGAAGAGGCAAGCACAGCTGCTTATATACCGCCGCGACGCCGCGAGTTGGAGCCCCGTTTCTCCTCTGTCGTGACGTCACGGTGTCACGTGGTCAGCCTTGAAGGTGACGCCGCGAGCGACGGCGCAAGTTGGAACCCCGTTTCTCCTCTGTCGTGACGTCACGGTGTCACGTGGTATTGAAGGCGACACCGCCGCGCCTGAGGAGCTGGGTTGAGCTCCAGTAATATGCTTCGCATAAAAACCTTTTTCGGCGTCAACTTGGGCCGCTGCAAGCATCACAACATGATCACACGTACACGGTGACACTCACGTAATACGATATTTCATGCAAACGGTGGTCGGCGTCGATGTTGTGCTTTCTTTTTTGGCTCATAAAAAGCTCATTTGTGCCAAATAAATCCTTCAACATCGCCTTTGTGCACTTTAAGGGCTTTGGTTGGCAGATATTCAGCTAAGAGAATTTCGCTGCTGCCGAAGCGCTTTAGGAAGATTGTGGCGGTTTTCTCCTTAGTCGCGCATTGACAAAGTATTTGGCAGAATAATACAAAGATTCCTAGAACGGCTGCTGTGGTTACGAGCGATAACATGTAGGTTTGCGCGTGCATTGTTCGGCTCCAATGGAAGTATGTAAACACAAGGTAGTTGCTTAGTAGGATAGAACAGGAGTGGCCATGTTCAAACCGTACGCAGGCTTCAACATGCCAACGCACATGGCGGTCCACCACCTATGCAACAAACGCCTCCATTACGGAATGACCTGTATAACGAAGCAATTTTGTGCGCTTAGCTTCCATTCGGCCACTATATAAAATAATGACTTTTTTCCTTGCCTCACGAACGGGGAGTGTATCAGTTTGCCCCATTTTCACCTCGTGGCTGCGAACGCTTTGGGACGCCGTGTTAAAACTGCATCTCCGCCTTCGGGAAAGGCTCCGATTCCCCAGGAATTCCCTCGTAGCAGAACGCTACGAAGACGCTGCGAGAAATTGCACCGCCTTCACATTTGGCCCAGGTTTTACTATTTCTTTTGTGGAGTAAAAATTTCAGCGACGATCACGATCGATAGATGCTGCCTAATGTGAAATCTGTAGGTGTTTTCTTTTGGCCATATACTAGTTGGCGAGCAGCAACGGTCTCGTGCGGCACATTGCAAAGGGAGTGAAGAGCGACCCGACTACCGCACTAATCGGTAGATCTCGAGAGTCAGTGCGTGGGTTCACAGCAGCCGCCACAGACAGGCCTCCGCTCATGCAGCGTTGGTATCGGTGGACGCGCTGGCGTCATGCCACGTGAAACAGACGATGGATGGATTCATGTTATTAGGGTCCCCTTTGGAATGGAGTGGGGGTCTGCGCAACCATGTTCTTCTTATTTTATTGCCTAGTGTCCTACCTATGGTAAAAAAGAAAGAAAGAAAGACAAGCTAACCTACCATGAATTACCACAACTAAAGGTTCTGAACCCCCATTGTGAACTTTGTTTTATGCGTTGCACATTGCAATCGCTCAGTTCAGCCCTTAGGCGCGGCCGGGCAGCCCCCATTGAGGGTATGAGCCATTGTTCATTGCTGCGCGTCTCATATAATAATAATAATAATAATAATAATAATATTAATAATACTTCATTCCACAAAGTCACAAAAAAGCAGCGTACATATGTGGGCCTATTCTCTTTTAAGTTTGCCATGTTTGTTATTAAGTTGCCTATATTTTTATGCGTTGCATATTGCAATCACTCAGTTCAGCCCTTGGGCACGGCCGGGCGGCCACCATTGACCTTTAGCGCAACCACGTGACATGACGACAGCCGGAGGAGAAGCTGGGCCCCAACTCGCGCAATATGCAACGCATTCTTGGCTTAACCAAGCTAAGCCTGGCCATTTCTGTACGCCTCCATTGTTTGTGGCTTCGGGACTTTTCATTGGCCAATCTTGAAATCGCCTCTTACCAATCTCTTTAGCGGTCATGTTTACTTTCGCCTTGCTCTCCCAGCACCCAAGGGTTTCAAGGTTGTCAGTGATTCCTAAATCGCTCGCTGGCCAGATATCTTCACATTTTAATAAGCAAGCTCCATGGTCTCCATAGTTTTATCGCAGCAAGCACATGCTTCTTGTTCCTTCTTATATCGCGATCTATAAATGCACGTTCTAAGGCATCCTTATCTCGCTTCGAAAAGTAGTGGGCACCCTTTTCAGTTATTCATTCATTCATTCAAATAACTTTATTCAGTGCCCTGCAATTTGGTTGGGTGGGCCTGGACGCCGCCAAGGTTTAAGCCAAGGGTTGTTGGCCCTTGGCAGCTTCCTCGGCCCGCTGGACGGCCCAGAGTTGGCGCTGCAGGTCGGAGCTGAGCAACGCAGACTCCCAGCGCGCGTGGAGGCTCTCGCTGTTTGAGGCTGCATCACCGTTACCTTGTATTACAGCCGTACATTCCCATAGGATATGCTCGAGGGTGGCTCTAGAGTTGCAATGTGTGCACTTGTCGGTTGGGTATAAATCTGGGTGTATTACGTGCATGATAGCTGGAATCGGATAGGATCTGGTCTGTTGAAATGTTTTTTCTGATCTCGTTTTTTTCTCTTAAGTAGTTATTCATGGCTGGTTTCATTCCCATTTCCGCCAGTAGGTATTTATATTCTTTTACGTGAGGCAGTTCCCGGCCATGTATTGTCGCTTTCTGTTCGCTGCCTTTATGGAATACCGTAATACCTGATTGTTCACGCTTAATTCCAGACCTTACTTATGGCCGGTGACGGCCGGAGATGGCGGTTATCGCCGGAGATGGCGTTCTACTCCGGCGACATGTCGTAACAATTGCCACGGCAGAGACCGCCTTGCGCGGTATTGCACTTCTTTTCTCGCGCTTCACCTTATCCTCCTCTTCTGCTTTCCTTCACGCTCTCGTCGCTGTGCTGGTTCGCTCGGTTACGCCTACGCTTAACGCAGGAACCGGTGCCTAAGAGTTGCGCATTAAGCTTACGAACAAAAACGTAGACATATGTTTACGTTTACCATTCGCCCATGTGTCGGTAACTCGAATCGCATAGATGCTACAAGAGAGGGCAAATGAAGAAGGGGTAGGTGGCCTCAGGTGGTGCCTACGAAACCTCCCTTATTGCACTGTGCGTAAGTGAAAGCTTCCATTCTGTGCTCGTCTTAACTCGCCCGTGGGACGTAAATCACCAGAAAAAATAAGCGTTCCACCGTTTCTTGGACAAAGAGGAATGCACTACATTGAAACGCCGTCCCATCGTAATTAGTGTAATGCGCTAACGAATCCGACACGCTACTTTGGCATTCAAGCAAACACGGCTAGTGCTAATCTAAAAAAAAGGGAATGCCTTCTCAAAGGACTACCAGTTGTCTCACATAGATTCCATGCTCATAGGTGACGTTGTCAGGAGATTCAACATGCTCGTGAATTCCGCAATTTTCGTGGTTCACAGCGTGCAAAGGAAAGTCTTCGGATTGGAAAATCACTCTGTGAAAGCGTTGTCTACAGCCTGAGGCTTCTTTTGTTCACTCTCTCGTGATTCCTTCCCTTGGCAACGTTACGAAGGAACACTAAAGCGACATGTTACTTAGGCTGCATTAGGAAATTATCGTTCTAAAATGCAAATAAATAAAGCCATCCTTACACCGTTCATAGATGCCTGGTAAGGAAAACAATTATGTATATCCCACAGACTGTGGGAATGCATGTAAAGATAGCAATCTGACAATACGTATTTTAACGTTTTGTATACATGGACGATATTTGGCTGTGATGTACACGGCATACGACAGTCCTAAATGTTACCTTGAGCACTCCGGCTTCATTTGTCTGCGTATGAAAACTTCGCAGTTCCGCCGGAAAGGCAAAGCTTTGATTACAATAGCAAACTAGTATATAAGTAGCTGTACCAAGTAAGGCTAGTAGTTTTATCGGCCGTACAAGTTTGTAAACGTTCGTTTACTAACTAAATTAACAGTGACACAATGTGTAAGCGGGACTCAACGAATACGTAGAAAGAAAGAGACCGAAGGAGATGGCGCTGCCGTTGCGTGTCTGCTCCTTTCTACGTACTTGTTGAGGCGCGTTTAAACATTCTATCATTGATTTAAACCAACCGGCTGGTCGACGTGATTTAACAAAATTAACCAGAACGGTAAACATGAGCACACGTCGCTCGACGACAGCCTAAATCGTCTCTGATAACGCAGGAGTTAGGAATCGCGGTTGCAGCCGCGAGTCAATTGACCTCTATGGCACCTTTCGCTTCAAGGCGTGCGAAACGTAGAAAGCACAGCGCATACGAAGCTACCAGCACTGCGTGCACTCTGCAAACATCGCACATCGCTTGGAAGGTGAGGCCCACGCGGTCGCGCATATCGGCGGCGTCGCAGACCGCAGTTCAAGACACACGAGCGCCCGCAACACGTTCCTAGGCTGTCCGCCCAAAGCGTCTACTACGGCGTCCGCGATTCGCGTGGCCAACGCCGCAGTTGACGCCGCGCTTGCCTTCGCTCTGCACGGAGGGGCCGCCGAGGAGTACATTCATTCATTCATTCATTCATTCATTCATTCATTCATTCATTCATTCATTCATTCATTCATTCATTCATTCATTCATTCATTCATTTGTTGATACTGTCAGCCCTCATCGGGCTATTACAGGATTGGAGAATAAAAACAACAAAAAGATACATAGAATGCGACCGAGCAACAAGCTTTGGCTCACAAAGCTTGTCTTAAAATCGAAAAGTATGAACTACAACATACAAGGGAAAGTAAAAAAGAACCATTCACAATTTGGCACCGCATCGTCATAGACACAATAGGAGTCACACATGTAAAAGTATATGCATACATATTGGGCAATTCACTATGGGTTATTACAAAAAAATGGTGCTTTTAAGACATCGAGGCACAATAGAAGCCGCCGCATAAAAACGCCTCTCCTCTCTCACCTCACTCTCCTGTCTCGAGTGCCACAGGAGACGGCATGCATCCTGACGACGTTCCTCGCTCGCGCACGCGTGATTGGACCGCGTTATACGGCTCACTCGCACAGCCCTTTCGCTCATGCAGAACCTCACGGCGACGACAGAAATGCTGTAGGAGTATCGTATAATTGATATTGCAATAAAATAGCACACAGTGAGACATTATGCAAGAAGGCGAGGCGTGCAGACAGGACCCAAGAGAAATGGACAACACGAACGCCGACTAATAAATGAAGGGAGCTCTGAGGCGAAAAGAAGAAAGAGGGCACACAATTCATCTGCTCAAGCTCTGGAATGGTATCACCACGTTTCAGTCAGGTACATGTGCCGGTCTACGTCAGAGATAGCTGTTAAGGCACTTAATCTCTTCCTTATGTAAAGTAATCGAAGGCTGACTCACGCACGCACTTCCGCCATTATATATATGCCATGTCTCTACAATAAGACACGTATCTTCATTGTTGTGCCTATACAATAATGCGCATTCATCTAACTCTGGCGTGCAGTTACTATCTTCGCAATGTAGGGAAAGATTAGAGGGCGATCCACCGGTTAACGACCTTTTATGTTCCATTAGCCTCTGATAAACCGCCTCGTTTGCCCTACGTAGAACTGGCCACAGCTAAAGTGAACTTTATAAACCAAACCAATACGACAGTCAGTAAAACTGTTGTTCTTAGTGTGCTTCAGAAGACATATATCTGTTCTTTTTTCTTGCCTTTTACCAGCTCCTTCTTCTGCACGGCAGCGCGTCGTGGTACCAAGCTTATTGGTAATCCTTACGAACTAGCTCAGCTTTCTGTCGTTCCCAGCGAGACGTGTTTGCTCGAGGCGTTGTTGTGTTACATACTTCACTGCCTACGAGAACGTAAACACTGTCATTCACTTCACACGGCTTGTCGCATTCTGGCTGAAGTGTTGACTCGCGGGACATCCGCTTGCGTATGGTCGTTCACGTTGACTCTGCGGTTTGACGCCCTGCGTAAGTTACGAATGAGCAAACTTGTTCCGGCGCTTATTTCTCAGAAGTTGCCGAAACGAGTCAAACAGAAGAGCTTCACATCTGAAGTGGCACATAACTTGCTACACAAGCTCACGGGAAAGAAAGTCGTTCAAGAGCAGCACACACATATTGGCACAGTCACATTAACTAACGTTGGCAATGAACAGGTTCATTTATTATCAGCACAGACCAAGGGGCGTAGACCCAGTGCTCCCAGTCATGGTGAGACTTTCTTCAAGCAGCGTTAACTACCCAGTCCCACTTTTACTGTCACCCATGTCGCCATGAAAGAGCTTCCTTGAAGATCGGCACACATATACACATTGCCACGTACTCAGTGCCGCAAATTGTTCCGAGGGTTGGTTTAATATTTCCCCCCCCCCCCCCCTCGGCGCAGCAGCACGATATGTTTCTCATTCGATCAGGAAGTGCGCAGTGACCTAGGTAGGCGGTAATTGTAGTTTATAGAAACATGCACAAATAGAATCATACATAGATAGCTAGATTGATGTACTTGGCCCCAGGTAAGTGCGCGAAGTACTTTCAAGAGGCTTAGACATCAAACAATGTGGAGTATTGCGTGACTAAACCACTATATAAATGTGAGACACAAAGAAGGAGCGGACTACGGATTCATTTGATCACCTGGGTTTCTTTAACTTGCACCTAAATCTCAACAAGCATTGTAGAGATTACGATTATTGGAGTTATTACCCACTTTGCGGGGGCTCTCTATCGGGCGATGTCTTTAACCGTTTTCCTGTCAACTTCACTCGCTGGGTAGTTCATAGTCTAATGATCAGAGCATTGCGCAACTGTATTGAGGGAACTCTCGAGAAATGTGCAATGTAAAAGTAGAACCAAAATAGCGACAAGTTTCGCTACAATTGTAAAATAAATCATTGGCTGCGCATACATCCTATGGAGATAATTGAATACTGTAAGGGGTTCGCATTCTTTGTCGCACACGTGTGTAATTAGTGATTATACATGATCCACTATCGTGATGGTGGAACTAGCAAAACAAAGGCAGGGTTGTATTGTATGATGAATAGGAATATATTTATTTATTTTCACGTGGTATTGTTCCATTATATGTGCATCTTTAAATGCAATACGATACCTATTCTTTGTACAGACGATATGTATCTTTTATATCTCTCTACAGTTTAGAACGAAATGTCCATCGGTTTTGCAGCGCTTGTAGACAGCAGCGCATCGTCTTGTGGTCAAGCGGTTATGGCGATTATCAGAGAACGATGGATAGCGAAGTGCGATTCATGCATGTGAGGTTAAAGTCTCTGATTTCATGAACAAAGATATATTCGGGTGCACTGCTGGTTGTTGCCGTGGGAACCTTGTTGAGGGAGGCCCGCATGACGTCGAACGCCTTCCTAATAAACTCCGGGTACGACGCGTTTTGGAGCTTAGTTGAGGTCCACGTGGAAGGCCCTGGGGATGGCAAGAAGCATATCTCGTTGCGAGCGTTGCCTTAGCAAGATGTGAGCGTGCTGTTGTGCTAAGCTATTCAGTGCATTGAAGCGCATTGCGGTACTATCGTTTTGGTGTCTCCGCAACTTAGGTAGATGGTGGCGACGGCGGTTTTTGGTTATTGTAAGTAGTGCGACTCGTGCAGATAGCTGCAACATGGTTGTGCGCTGGCGTATCGTCAACCGGGGCTACAGATGTAGCGTGACTGATCCGATCCCGAAATGGCGTACGGGAACATTCTTTTACATCGTTTGACGCCAGCGCACCGTGACTTGAGCCACTTTCTCTATCGGGCAAGTTAATAACCATTGATGGGTTGTTTTTCCCTGTTTCCGAGAGCTGGAGGACGCCTGTCCATTAAATGACCGAGCATCCCTTCAGGTCCCTGGCACGGGCATCGAGCGACTGCGCGTTGATGGCGGTACGAAAGTTAAGTGTGTCCACAAGCTTCTGAGACAGCTGCGTTAAACGGCAGGAGACTTGAAAGTGAAATGAAATCAGGTTAAGGCAGAAATTTCGGGCAATTTGTAAACATGCTTACTTGCCACAGACAATTCGAGCTCGCTGTGCTTCTTGCCGGTGGAGTATTCTGTTTTTTTTTTCCTCTCTAGCTCCCACAGCCGCTTGGAACAATGGCCAGTTCGCGGTCGTACCACGGTAAGTTTCGACCCTTTCCTCTTTGCATTCCAGCACGATGCCGTAAAATTTCGACTGTGCATTACACAGGTACTAAACGTACGGACAGACGGACAGACAGACAGATCTTAGCAGGAAGGTACGTTAAGCCACCGAAGAATGCTTCTCGCATTAAAACGCTCGGTACGTTAGATTGCACTGCCTTCGGGATCGGCTGACGTTTTTATGCCTGACTGTGATACCCCTAAAGCTGATGAAGTTTGCCTACCATGTCATTGCTGTAACGATAAGGAAAATTTTGCATAAGCTCAGCAAGGAACTTAACGAATAAACACAGTGACAATGCTGTTATGACCGGTTCTGCTAATGGGGAGAGAGGGAAAGAAAAAATGCCAGAAAGGACATGGAGGTTAGCCACTGTAAGTACCGGCTGGCTACCATATGTTGGGAGAAGGAATAAATGCAATAAAAGGTAAGAGAGAAAGATAATATACAAAAAATTCCACAAATCTCGTCTCGAAATTCGATTGTGCCACTTGCTCACCACAATGCAACCCGGTGTCATTATCAATGTTTCTAAAACACTCAGCCCAGTCCGAACGACAACACCGCGCTGACATGAACCGCTGTAGACGGAGGAGCCAGGTGGCTGTGGACGTCCCGATTAGAATGAGCGGTTATCGTTCTTTAACGCCTTGTCCATCCACGTCGAATCATTATGAACGGTGATCAACCGTAATCCGGAGACGTCTGCGTATGGCGCGGACACCCAGAGGGTATCTTGAAAGCGAACTGCGTTGCGCACGGAGAGTGCGGACACCTGATAGCTTCGCATGCTGTGTTCTCGCCACTTATTTCGCGTTTAAGGAAGATGCGCGGGCTTCACAGTGATCTTCGGAAGGGTTAAGGTGCCACGTGTGCTCGGAGCTTCGTAAGCGCTGTGTTCTCGCCGCGACGTGAACGAAGCGGCGCGTAAGTGAATTCGGTCGCTGCTGCACGTTATATCGTGAAAGCGATCGTCATATGCCACGAACAGTTTATCTCCTGCGATCTCTATCGCGAAAGCAATCGTCTTATGATACGGGCAATTTTATGCGAAGCATATTAACGTAGGTTTCGGGCCTTCCCGCGACGCCCGGCGGTGGCCACCATTGACCCTAAAGCGGGGTCACGTGACATGATGTCACGTGATGACGTCACACCGGATGCAGATGGGGCCTCATATCGCGCCGTCGGTCGCCTCCCGGCGGTGGCCACCATTGACCCTGAAATGTGATCACGTGACGTGACGTCATGTGATGACGTCACACCGGCTGCAGATGGGGCCTCATATCGCACCGTCGGACGTCGCCCGGCGGAGGCCTCCACGCTTCGGTGCGTGCCGTCGCGCGCGACGTGGCGGCGGCGCCACCATCGATGCATCACGTGATATGTGACGTCACGCCAGGGATGAAGCGGCGCGCGCCCGCAACCGCGCCAGCGTCTTTGCGCCGGGTGTGTATGCGGTCAAGATGCCTCCAAACGCTAAGGATACGCTAAGGTTAAGCCCTGTGGATGCTTCGCATCCACTGGGCTTAACCTTCATAAGCCTCCAATTTTTTTCTCCTGCGATCTGTATGGTGAAAGCGATCGCCTTATGCGACGGACAGTTTTCCTCTTTTTCACGATAGCGCGACGCTGCGCGGTCCAACTTTGGAATGAACCATTTCCAACTAAGGGTGCAGCTTCATATGGAGGCAATGTTTTCAGGCTCCGGTTATACACGGTATTATAGAAAGCCCGCAAAGTTTCTCTGAATTCACAGCGGGTTTTATTCTCCGCATCTCATGAACAACATGCGCAACGAAAGCCTATGCAACCAAAGATGCAACACTTCAATAGTTATTTCTATTCTTTAAAGCCTACGTTTACAAATACGAAATATCACACATATGAATCTATGCTCCGTCATTTGATCCTACATGTTGCTGAACTAGACTGCTTGTCTGGGCGAATTATTCGAGTCGCAGCCGAGTTTCCAGCTAAGCTATATCTCTAGAGTACTGGTATTAGAAAACTAACCCTCTTATTCCAGACATCCACCCGCACGATCGGCACTCCACCTCTACTCGAGACAGTGAATGAGGGCGCCATCTCTCGAAGGAAGTGGTCGCTGCGTTTTAATGGCGTCTCACTGCAGTTCTTCAATAGAGCCGCGCCTTAATCAGCCGAGGCGTAACGCTGTGCTGAATTCAGTGAAGTGCAGGGACGGACTCGAGTCGAAGATTATTTGAGAATGCCGAGGTAAGTTGATGGTAAATGAACCTGAATTTTTTTTTAAATACTGCACGCACATAGCGTTTCTAGCACTTGCTTAGAAAATTCTACCACAGGGGTGGTTTTCCATGAGGTCATCCACGGATTAGTGCTCCACGCAAAAAAAGTCATCGCCAGACATGGTTAACACACAATTACCAAAAAAAAAGGAAACGCTGTCTAAATTTTGTCGCTGTAAAAAATGTACGATGTCGAGAACGTCATTCATTGAGTGAATCGAATTCATTTCTTGGACACTTGTAGTGTTAAAGCGCAAAGCTTTGATTCGTTAGTTGGCGAGTTTCTGAACTCAGACGTTTTCCAACGTTTGTCGCGAAAACGACCTGTGGGGAGCATTGGCCACCAAAGTCTGCCACGCATCCCTTGTACTTCTTGAAATGCACTCTTCTTCACTGGGCATGTAGGTGGCCAGCCAATGCGGGACGTGTAATTATTCTTGTGTGCAGCGTTGATTAAAAGCACCGGCTCGCCAATGGAAAACCACATCGCTGTTTGGAGGCAGCCATAAAGTTTCTCACAATGTTACCTAGAGAAAGCAGGTGCCACCGTCGATGGGGGCTTCCTCATGGGGGCTGCGCCGTAATGGAAATTATTGTATACGTATGGGTATGCGAGGTTTCTCTTGGCTGGTGTTGAGTGAGGCTTCGCCTAAAACGCGGACATGGCTGCATAGGTGACGCGTTCCTCAAGTTATATCGTTTGGTTTCGAAATGGTCCTCGTTCACCCGTATTACATATTTCAATGAACCTAACTCAGCTGCAGTTTAGAATCACGTGAAGAAAAGCAAGGACAGACGACAAACTGTCGCAATGCCAGTACGGACCTTGTCGCCTTTACTCCAACTTTAGCAGTGCCACCGATACTACTTAATTTTGATATAATTGTGCGCTCAGCCACGATTCCTCTTGATTGAACTAAACACGCTGATAGTTCCGTCACGTGAGAGTTCGCAGTATACCTTTCACTTCAAAATGTCCGCTGTTCTTGATTGGTTGTCTGCGCGTTTGTGTCTGTGTGCCTGTGACGAGTGTGCTAGGGGAGAGGGAGCTTGGAGGGAGGCGGGTCAATGAATAAAATTACATAGCTCATCGTCAGGTCGTTTTCGGCAGCACGCGATTTGGTGTAGATGCCAAAATAGGTCCATTTTACGAACCACGAAAGGCACTCACGGTGCTTCCAGTGGATTGTCATTTCGCGTATTAATACCTGACGTGCCAAAAAACGCAGTTTAATGTGTCGGCTTTACGGAAAGGTTGCCACTCGTAGGAGGTAGGCCACATTCATGGCACCACGTAATATACCATGCCGAAAATTACTGCTCCTCGCCAAATGCACATCGCCAAGAGAGCTCACCCTGGTAAGCTCTGACGGGGATCACAAGCACTTATATTCGAGTACTTATTTTACTGTGCTCGGTATTATTGTGGCGTGCTTAATCACGTAAATTGGGAGAAAAAAAAAGAAGAAAACGCCCATGACCTATATGAAATGTGTAGAGTACATACAACGAGAAGTGTATCCGTGGGGTCCCTGGGTGTGTGCTCGAGTTGCCAACGGGCATCTATCGCTCTTTAATAAACCTTGTTTTCACGTCAACTTGGCTCACTGCAACGATCACAACATTACACCTACGGGGTGACACTCAAGTAATGCGATTTTTCTTGCAAATGAGGTTAGGCACCGACGTGGTGCTTTTTGTTTTTCGGCTCTCAAATAGCGCGCTCATCCCAAATATGACCTTCGACATCGCCTTTGTGCAGTTTAAGGGCTTTGCTTGGCAGATATTGAGCTAAGGAGCTTTCGCTGCTGCCGAAGCTCCTCACGACTGCTGATCTCATTTCCTCGTCAGTTACACTATGACGAAGAATTTGTTAGAATACTACATAGATTCCCAGCACGACTCCTGTGGTTATGGGCGATAACATGTGGGCCTGTGCACATATTGTACGGCTCCATTGGCGGTTCGTGCTTTCCGCGCGCCCGGATACTTGGATCGAACCGTGACGCTGCAGACACAGCAGCGCGTTGTTCGTACCGTACTCTAGCTTCTCTGATCCCGACGCACACTGCGGTCGAGCACCTATATAACGAATGCCTTTGTAACGGAATGACCTCTTTAACGAAGCACTTGTGTGCCCACTAGCTTCCTTTCGGCCACTATATAAAGTTAATGACTTTCTTCCTTGCGTCACGAGCGGGAGCGTATGAGTTTGGCCCATTCTCGCCTCATGGCTGCCAACGCTTAGGGACACTGTGTTAAACTGCATCTACGCCGTGGAGGTCGACTATAATTCCCCAGTAATTCCCTCATAGCAGAATGCTATGAAGACGCTGCGAGATATTGTACCGCCATCGGTTTCGCCCCAGGTTGCACCGTTTCTTTCTGGAGCAAGAAATTTCCCCGATGATTACGATACTCCCTAAAGCGAAATCTATAGGTGTTTTCATTTAGCGATATACTTGCTGGCGTGGACGATCGGTCTCGTGCGGCACATTGCAAAGGAAGTGAAATGTGACCCGACTACCCCACAAATGGACAGATCGAGAGAGGCAGTGTGTGGGTTCACAGCAGCCGCCACAGACAGGCCTCCGCTTATGCAGCGTTGGTATCCTTGCACGCGCTCTCCACATGCCATCGGTAAACAGACGGCGGATGGATGAATTGATGGATGGATGGCTCGATGGATGGATGCTATGAGCGTCCCCTATGGAACAGGAAAGTGCTATGTGCCACCGAGTTCATGTTATTGTATTGCCTAATGTCCTACCTATGGTAAAGGATGCAAAAAGGAAGGTAGAAAAAAGCCCACGATGAATTCTCATAACCAAGGTGTCTGAAACCCTATTGTGAACTTAGTTTTTCTACGCCTCTATTGTTTGTCGTTTCCCTACTTTTCTTCCACAAATGTTCCAATCGCCTTTTACTAATCTTTATTGTGCACATGTTTGCTTTCCCCGGCTCTCACTGAGCAGAAGGCCTTCCAGGAGGCCAGTGAATCCAAAATCGGCCGCTGGGCAGATATCTTCACCTTCTAATATACAGTAGAATCTCGATAAACGGAAATCGGTTAAACGGAATCAACGCTTAAACGGAACAAACGCCTCGCAGTTGGTTGGTTTTGTATTAAGGCAATGTAAAAAAAATCCCGTTAATCGGAACTCGAATTTTCAGACCACCGCATAAACGGAACCGAAAATAGACTCGAAACCACAACTTGACGTTCACGCAGAGCCCCATCGTGGTACGCATCACTGTCTCCCCTTCTTTCTCGCACACTGTAACCGCATCGCTTGCTCTCTGTCACGGTGCGCTTGCTGTTGTTAGGCTTCAGCCTTACATCCTCTGTTTAGCGTCGTCTGCGACATTTCGTCGCCAAGTGTTGTAGCAGACATCAGCATTGTAGCTGATGTCTGTCCCCCCCCGATGAAAGCGAAGACGACTATGAAGAAGTCGAACACGAGACTGCCGACTCTGATCCTGTGGTGACACCTGCGCAGGCGGAACCGGCAGTCCAAATGCTGAAGAGTTTCTTCCAACGAGAAGAAGGTTCTGAACTGTTTTTGAGCAGCCTGTCTAGTATGAGTGGTGCCATTCAAAGAAAACGGTTGCGAGAGCTCAAACAAGCAAACATAAAGTCCTTTTTAACAAGCCAATAAATCGCAGTTCCCACTGATCTCCGCGGAATAAGTGGACTACTGAGATTTTTTTTTTAAATTTTAGTAGTGCTCTGAAAAAAAGTTCATTGCTTACCGCTTTTGTGCAATAAAGTTTGTGCCCATAGCGTACCGTCCTCTTTAATAACTAGATTTTGCATCTGAGATCCGCTTCAGCGGAGACTGCCAATTGCGCGCACGCCTGCCTCGCCGGGACCAAGCAGTCCGGAACGGATTGCGAAATCTTGAACATTCTCTCTCTAAACGAAACTCCTGATAAACGGAACATGTTTTCCCGGTCCCTTGAGGTTCCGTTTAACGAGAGTCCACTGTAACATGCTCCATCATCTTCTTAGCTTTACCGCAGCAAGCACATGTTTTTTTTTATTTCTTGTTATATCTCGCTTTATAAGTACGTGTTCTAAGACACCTTCTTCTTTCTTCGAAACGTAGTAAGCTTACCTTTGAGGTATCATAACTTTTTTTTTCCTTCCTGATTTCGTCCTTATCACATAAGTAGTGACTCATGTAGAGGTTTCTTTCCCATTACCGCCACCCATGCGATCATTTCGAATCTCTTACTTTACGCTGGACGTTCCTTTTGCGGTGTCGCCCACGATAGAGACTGCAAACTTCCTGGTTAGCTTCCTAGTTCTTTTCCTCTACTGTGAAATAATGTTATTCCTGTACAAATAACCCTCACCCTCACCCAACACATTTACTTTCTTCCACATTCGTCGGTTGTTCTTCATAAATAATATTATTGTGAGCTTGCCTCGCTTCAAAATTTTCGCAGTCCATATCACCCTGCACAGCATCATTTGCAGTCTTCCCGTGAGAGTCCAATGTGAGGCGTACCACTGAGCTTTGTTTGCCATCGAGTCCTGACTGCATCCCCAATTTCAAGCAAACAACCGCATTCCCAAATGTAAGTCGTGGAACCATTACAGCTTTCCAGATACCCCGGAGAGCCTCATGCCTATTGTATCCCCATACCGCTCCGTATTTCTTTATGGCCGCATTTCTCTTCCCCTTTACTGTTACTTTTTTTTCCTGCGTTCGCGTATATCTATTGCCTTCGTTTATCCATATACCAAAGTATTCATATTCTTTTACGCGAGGTATTTCCTGGCCTTGTATTATCACTGTTTCTTCGGTGTTTTCATTGAATACCATAACAACTGATTTTTTAACGCTAGATTGCAGACCTTATCGGCAGTGCTGGCCAGAGATGTCGTGCTGCTCCGGCGCCATCTCGTTGCGGTTATCGCCGCAGAGACCGTCTTGCGTGGCATTACGCTTTTCTTCTCACGGTTTCACCATACCCTCATCCTCTGTTTTTTCCCCTCGCGCTCTCCGATATCGTCGCCTTTCATGTCCCGCTCCCCTCCTCGCTCGCTCTTTCATCTTTTGCTCTGCTCGTTCGCTCTGTTACGCTGACATTCAACCCAGCAACTGGAGCGTATGAGCTGGGCTCTAAAATTATCAACAAAAAAAGGAGACAGACGTCTAACCATCTTTTTTTTTTTGCTGAGCTGCTTCGCCAATCGTACATGCTTCAGTAAGTCGGTAAAGCGAGGCGCATAGATACGACAAGAGAGGGCAGTTCAAGAAGGGGTAGGTGGCCTGCCGCGTTGCTTACGAAACCTTCCGTATCAGACTGAGCGGAGGTGATGGCTTTCACTGTGTCACACGCTCGTGCAAACGTGTGACCAGAAAATGAACGTTTCACCGTATTTCGGATGGAAGAGGAATGCACAACAGGGAAACGCCGTCCAATAGTGATGAGTGTAGTGCGCTAATGAATGCGACACGTACGCTACTATCGCATTCAAGCAAACACGGTCAGTGCTGATATAAAAAAGGGGAAACGTGTTTCCAATTCTGAACATCGAGTTCTCTCGCCTAGATTCTATGCTGACAGCTGACGTTGCCAGAGGATTTAACGTTCTCGCGAATTCCACAATTCTCGTGGTTCACAAGAAGATGGAGACTTCAGGTGGTCAAGTATGGACGCGCGCAAGGGAACGCTCCGGAAACAATCACTTTGGCAAAACGTTGCCTACAGCCTCAGGCTTCTTTTGTTTACTCTCTCGTGGTACCTTTGCTTGGTAACTATAAAAAAGGACAATAAATAGGAAAGTTACTTAGGCTGTATTAGTGAAGTACCCTTTCCCAATACAAGCAAGTAAAGCTACCTTTACACAGTTAATAGATGCCTGGTAAGCAACACAATTATACATATCCCAAGGACTATGGGAATAGATATCAGGAAAGTTTTTTGACAACATCTAGTTTTTAAATTTTCGTACATATTGACGATACTTGGCGGGAATGTTCACGGCATATGACAATCGTGATGTGATCTTAAATGTTACCTTGCGCTCCCCAACTTCATTCTTCTGCGCAGTAAAATCTTCGCAGCTCCGCCGGAAAGGCGAAGCACTGATTGCAATAGAAAATTAGTAAATAGCTGTTCAATGTAAGAATAGTAGTTTTGTCCGCCTTAAAGACTTCTAAACATTAGCTTACTAACTAAATTAACAATGATACAATGTGTAAGCGTGACACAACGAGGACGTAGAAAGAAAGACACACGGAGACAGCGCTGTTTTTGCGCGTCTGCTATTTCCTATGTCCTTGTTCAGGCGCTTTTTCACACTCTATAATGTGTTCAAACCAACTAGCCTGTCAACGCGTTTTAACTAAATTAACTAGCACGGTGTCACGCGCGCAGATGTAAACATGAGCACACGTCGCTCCATGAAAGCGGGAACCGTCTGTGAAAACGCTGGAGTTGGGAATCGCGGCAGCAGCCGCGATTCAGCGCGGCTGCTGCACAGCGCATGCGAAGCTACCGGTACTACGCCCATTATGCAAACATCGCAGATCGCTTTGAAGATGAGGCTCGCGTGGGCACGCACTTTGGTCATGACGCATACCGCTTTCAGGAAACACGAACGCCGGCAACGCGTCCCCACGGTGTCCGCCAAAGGCGTCTACTACGGCGTGTACAATTCTCGTGGCCAACGCCGTAGTAGACGGCGCGGCTGCCTTCACTCTGTATGGAGTGGTGGGCCGGGAGGAGATCCAGGCCCGGTAGCAGCCGCCGGAGAAAAATGCCCCTCCTCCCTTGCCTTAAGGCCCTGCCTCACGCGCCAGAGGAGAGGGCAGGCATCCTTGCCGCCTTCCTCGCTCGCTACACACGAGATCGAACCGCGTTCACCGGCTCACCCTCACAAGCTTTCACGCATACAGAACCACACGGCGATGGCAGAAATGCTGCGGGAGTGTCGATATAATTGACCCCGCAATACAAGAGCACACAGCGAAACATTCTTGCTCGAGGCGTTGTTGGGTGCCATTGTTCGTTCGCTACGAGTACGTGAATGCTTTCAATCGCTTCACACGGCGCGTCACATTCTGGCTGAGGTTTGGACTTGCTGGGCATGCGCTTGCGTATTGTCGGTCATGTTGAGTCTGCGCTTTGACGCACTGCGACATTTGTCCGTAGGAGCCAATTTTCACGGCGCTTATTTTACAGAAGTTGCCAAAACAAGTTAAATAGGAGAGCTTCAGATTCTGAGTGGCGCATGCCCCGCTACCCAAGCTGGCGTGAAAAAGAGACAATGAATAGCAGCACGCACATATTGACGCGTGCCCAGTAACCAAGGTAGCCAATCAAGAGGTTCATTGAAGATGAACACAGACCAAGCGGCGCCGACCCAGTGCTTCAAGTCGGTGTCAGGCTTTCGTCAAGCAGCGTTACCTACCCAGTCCCACTTTCACTGTAACCCATGTCGGCATGAAAGAGCTTCCCTGAAGAGCGGCACACATACATTGCCACGCACTCAGTGCCGCAAGTTCTTCCAATGGTTGGTTTAAAATCCTGCTCCCTCGGTTCAGCAGCTCGATGTGCTACCCACTTGACCAGGAACAACACAGTGACCTAGGTAGGCAGGAAAATGATTATATAGAAATATACACAAATGGTAGCATACATAGATGGCTAGGTAGACGTACTCAGCCTCACGAAAGTGCTTGAAGTACCCTAAAAACGCTAACACATTAAACAATATGGGGAATTCCGTGACCAAACCACAATATAAATGTCAAGCACGCCGAACAATGGCACTACGGATAAATTCGACCACCTAAGTTTCTTTAACGTGCACCTAAATCTAAACAAGCCTTGCTGAGATTATCATTATTCGATATATTACCAACTTTCCACGGGCTGCCTATAGGGCAAAGTCTCTAACCGTTTTCCCGCCAAATTGATACGATCGGCAGTTTATGGTCTAGTGATCTGAGCATAGTGCTGACGTGTTCAGGGAAGCCTCGACAAATGCGGAATGTAAATTTGGAACTTTCTGCAAGTACAAAAACCGCGGTAAGACGAAGTTTTTGCTACAATTGTAAAAGAAAGCATTTGCTGTGCATTCATCCTATGGAGGTAATTGAACACTGTAAGGGGATTCGTATTAGTTTTCGCAACAGGAGTGTAATTAGCGATTATACTTGATATACTGTTGTGATGGAGGAAATAGCGAAACAAAGGAAGGGATGTATGATATAATGAATTGCAAAAATGTTTATTCAATTTCATGTTGTATAGTTTCATTCTATGCGAATGTTTAAATACAATAATATACCTTTTCTATATAGAGAATATATGTATGTTTTGTACCTCTTTACAGTTTGGAACGAAATGTCCATTGGTTTTTTAGCGCTAGCAGACAAGAGCGCATCGTCTTCTTGTCTATCGCTTAAGGTGATGATCAGCAGACGATGGATAGGGATGTGCAATTTATGCGTGTGAGGCTTAAGTGTCTGATTTCCTGGACAAAGATGTATTTGATCACACCGCCGTTTCCTGCAGTGTGTACCATGTTGAGGGAGGGCGACATGGCGCCAAACGGCTCCCTAATAAACTAATAAACACGACCCTTTTTTGGGACTTCCTGAGGTTCACGCTGAAGTCCCCGCAGATGGCTACAGGCACGTCTCGATCCCGAGCGTTGTCGTAGCGAGTTATGAGCGTGCTGCTGCGCTAAGCTATTGGGTTCATTGAGACGCATCGCGGAGCCATCGCCTTGGTGGCCCCGCGACTGACGTAGACGGCAGCGACGGCTGTTTTTGGCTGCTGTACATTGCGTGGCCTATGCAGAAAACTCCGACACTGTTATGCGCTGGCGTATCGTCAACCGGGGCTACAGTCGCACCGTGACGGATCCGACCGTGAAATGGCGTACGAGAACCTTCTACATAGGGTGACGCCAGCGTAGCTTGCTTGGAGGCACTTGCTCTACCGATCAAGTTCATACCCGCTGATGGGTTGTCATTTCCCGTTTCCAAGAGCGGGAGGATGTCTGTCCTTGAAATGACCGAGCCCCCCTCGAGGACCCTGACACGCTCATCGAGCGACTGCACGTTGATGGCGGTAGAAATCACGTAATTATAAAAGTTGTGTGTCTACAAACTACTGAGACTGCTCCGTTAAACGGAAGGAAGGCGGCGAAAACTTGAAAGATGATATAAATCAGGGCAACGTAGAAATTTTCGGCAATTAGGAAACACACTTACTTGACAAAGACTATTCGAGCTCGTGATCCTCCTTGGGGATGAACTTTTTTTTATCGAGCTGCTACAGCCGCTTAGAGCAATGGTCAGTTGCTTGTGGTACCACTGTTGCTTTGGACCTTTAGCCTTAGCCTAGCCAGCACAATGCTTTAACAATTCAACAGTGCGTTAACCGATACCCAACGGACAGACGGGTGGACAGACAGACAGACAGACAGACAGACAGACAGACAGACAGACAGACAGACAGACAGACAGACAGACAGACAGACAGACAGACAGACAGACAGACAGACAGACAGAGGCGACCAGATAGATAGATAGATAGATAGATAGATAGATAGATAGATAGATAGATAGATAGATAGATAGATAGATAGATAGATAGATAGATAGATAGATAGATAGATAGATAGATAGATAGATAGATAGATAGATAGATAGATAGATAGATAGATAGATAGATAGATAGATAGATAGATAGATAGAAAATTTCACTGAGAAATTCATCTGTAATTTGTAGACGTATGCGTAAACATTGTGCAACTTGCTCATCACCACGCCGCCCGGTGTCACTTTCACTGTTTCTAAACAATTCGGCCAATCCAAACGACAACGCTGCGCCGACGTCAAGCGCTGCAGAAGACGGAGCCATGTGTGCTTATGGCGTTCAGATCTTTATACGGCGTTATCGCTCTTTAGCGCCTTGTCCATCCGCGTCCAGCCATTACGAAACCTGATCAGCCATAATCCGGAGACGTCTGCGTATGGCGCGGCCACGCAGACCGTTCTTGAAAGCGTCCTGCGATTCGGACAGAGTGCCGACTGGTGATAGCTTCGCGTGGTGTGTTCTCACTAATATCTTCAAAGCGATCTACGGAAGGGTTAGGGTGCGGCATCTGCTCAGAGCTTCGTTAGCGCTGTGTTTTCGACGAAATTGTTCACAATCCAGCGAGACGCAGCTCGAAAATGAATTCAGTTGCTGCTGCAGCCTGGATCGTGAAAGCGTTCACCTTACGTGACGGACACTGTTTCTCGTTGGGTGAGCTTCGAAATGCCTATGCATTCAACATAACGCGACGCTATGCGCTGCAACTTCCAGCGTGCCCGTTTGTGCATATCTAAGCTACCATGCAATGGAGCCACGGCTCTAGGCTCCATTTGCATATGGTAGCTGACAAAGTCCCCCAAGTAGAGCTTGGAAGTGCTTATACGTTAAAATAACGCGATGCTATTCGTCGCAACATTCAACTTCACTAGCTCACTGGCTGTTCGTAGTATTGCCTCGGAGCCAACATCTACAGACTCCGGTCACATACGGTAGCTTAGAAAGCCCCCATTGTTGCCCTGCAATATCTGCGGGTTTCGTTCAAGATATCTCATAAACAACGTCTGCAGGGCAAACGTGTTTAAGCCGCGGTGAAAAACTTCATTTGTTGTTTCTATTCTTTAAAGCGCGCGTCTTCAAATACGAAAAATAATATGCATAAAGCTAAGTTGCGTTATTTTCTCCTAGATGTTAGCGAGCTAGATTGCAGGCCCCCGCGAATTATTCGGCTCAGCTGAGATTCCAGCGAAGCTATTTCTCTCGAGTAGGTCGTATTAGAAAACGAACCCTCTTATTCCAAGCGTCCACCCACACGAACGACAGCTCACCTCGACTCGAGACAGCGGATTGGGGCGCCACCCCTCGATGGAAGTGGACAGTGCATTTCTATAGCGCATCACTGTAGTTCTTCAATAGCGTAGCGCCCTCATCAGCCGAGCGTCGAAGATCATTTGAGAAGGCGGATGTAAGTTGGTGGTTAATGAACCTCAAGTATTGATATACTGTAGACACGTGGCGATTCAAGGACTTGGTTAAGGAATTATACTACAGGAGCGGTTTACCTTGAGGCGTTCCACGGATTTGCATTTGACGTAAACTTAGTCATCACCAGATATGGCTCAAACACGATTACGTAAAAAAACAACGCTGCGTAAATTTTCTAGTTGTCAAGAATGTGCGCCGTCGAGAACATCATTCCTTCAGTAAATCGAATGGATTTCTTGGACTGTTCTCGTTTTATAGCACAGAACTTCAATTCTGTAGTTTGCCAGTTTCTGTACTCGGACTTTTTTTCCAACGTATGTCCCGAAAACGAGCAGTGGGAAGCGTCGGCCATTGAAGTCTGCCGCGCGTCAAGGACAAGTAGGTGGGCAGCCCATGCCGGACGTGTACGTTTTGTTCTGTGTAGCGGTGATTAACATGTCGGCTGGCTAACGGACAAGCACACCATGCTTCAAAGCCTGCCACAGCGTTTCTAACAATATTACCTAAAGGAAAATCTGGCGCCACCGTCTATGGGAGTTTGATGGTATACGTATGTGTGTGCGAGGTTTCTGTTGGTTGGCGTTGAGCGAGGTTTCGCCTAAAACGAAGACGTGGCTGCATAGAAAACGCATTCCTAGAATGATAAAGCGTAGACGTGGCTCCATATATCATTCGTAGAATGATATATTTTGGTTTCGATATGGTTTTCTTTAACCCGTATTAGATACTTCAATGGACCTAACTCAGCTGCAGTTTACAATCAAGCGAGGAAAAGCGAGAGCAGACGGCAAGCTGCCGCAACGCCAACTCGGACCTTGCCGTCTGTCCTCGGACTTTAGCGGTGCCGCCGATAATTCTTACGTTTCATATGATTGTACGCTTAGCCACGAGCCCTCGTTATTAAAATAAGCACGTTGCTGTATTATAATGGAGCTAAAACGTCTTTTTACCTGCTGTTTTGATAAAAAAAAGTCAATTGTTGTGACCGGCGGAATCGTGCTAATCAGGCACCCCTTCGATGTGTCCCGGCTTTACAAGAACTATGCCAATCCGTAACCAACATATTCGCGTGCACAGAGCAGCGCCGCAGTTCTTGTGTGCTCTCTGTAGTCGAAAATGCGAGAAATTGTAAAGGCCATTATCCTGAAGCGTTCTTTCTCTAGCTCGTGCCTGCACTCCTTTTTGGCGCCTTTATGAGGAACCACTACACTACAGTTTCATAGCAGAATCTGCTAATGCCACAGATAGTGCTATCGTAATTAATACTAGCGATCGACTTTCTTACGCGTCCGACACGTAAAGAAAGACTGTCGATACAATACATAGTCAATATACGGTATATTTTGCGTCGCTACCACATACCCTGTGGCATGTATCCAATAGCACATACCCAGTCACGCGGGTTCTGCATTCGGGCACATAACGAGTAGCACGGGTTGTTATCCACCGAAAAGCAGCAGAAGGCGAAAGGAAGAGACAAAAATCCAGACTTTAAAACTGAATTTGTGCTTTACTAGAATTTATATATCGCCTGGGGTTCTCGCAGCTTTCATGAAATGAGGAGAGAGAGAGAGAGAGAGAGAGAAACTTTATTGTAAAATTAAAGATTTGAAGGAGGGGTGGTCGGAGCGTCTCAGTCCAGGGCCCCACTGGCCTCTGCCGCCTGCCTGACCTGGCTAATTAAGGACTTCTGTCCTGCCAGGTCGGAGCGGGCGAGCTGTGCCTCCCACTGCTCCATTGTCCTACTGGTGTTTGGCTTATGAGGGTGCTTAGTGCACTCCCAGGTTATGTGCATTAGGGTAGGTATGCCACCGCACTAAGGACAGTTGGCCCAATAACGATTGGGATACATGGCGTTTAGCAATTTTCAATGGGGGAACACTCCGGTCTGTATTTTACGCCAGTCGGCGGCCTCTTCCCCGTTAAGCTGTGGGTGAGGCGGCGGGTATTTTCTTCGGACTCCACGCTGATGAGCAAGGATGTCTTTTTCTAGATGGAGTGGCCTGAAGTGCGCACCCGAAAAATCTGAGGTTATCCGGATACACGCGAAAGGCTACAAATCCAGAGGATCGTTTAATATCGTGGTTGAGGGCCAATAAGTCCGAGAGGTACTCACGATGCGAGTCCTCGGTTTGTGGCGTCAGAGCGACGGGAGAGCACTACAGACACTCAAGACCCTCAAATCCACAGCCAACAACATAGCCCAAATGATACGTCGCGTGACGTATCGAAAAGCGGGAATGCGAGAAGACGATACCCTAAGGCTCGTACAGGCGTTAGTGGTTAGTCAAATAACGTATGGCTTACCGTACCAAATCCTGAACAGGGAGGAGGAAAAGCAGGCTGACACAATAATCCGAACCGCTTTCAAAGCTGCTCTGGGCCTGCCTAAATGTACTTGAATGGAGCGCATGTTAGCTTTGGGAGTGCACAATACTTTCGACGAACTAAGGCAAGCCACCCTGATGCGACAGAGGGAGCGCCTCAGCTTCACAAAAACTGGTAGGGCAATATTGGCTAGACTCAATATCCCAGCATACCCTATTTATCTCACAGAGCAGGCCGTACCTCTCCCTCCTTCGATGAGATCCAAAATTACAGTAGCCCCAAATCCAAAGAATATGCATCCAGAGCACAACAAAGAAAGGCGCAAAGCACGTGCACAACACATTCAATCAGCCTACTCTAATAACCATAGGTACAACACGTACTACACGGACGCAGCTCTGTATGCAGAGGCGACCGGGTACGCCCTGGCAGTCGTGAACGCTATCAGCCAACAGCATATTACCGCGTCGGCCACGGCGGGATCCCCAACCTCGGCTGAAATATTAGCAGTGGCGATCGCACTCACTCACGCGGAGCGTTCGCAAAGGGACTCGGTCGTGGTCACGGACTCCCAGGAGACATGTCGCATGTTTCTGAAGGGGCACGTGACAGCGGCTAGCCTCGCGATAATCCCCAAATCCTTCAACAACCATCATCGCCTACTCTGGTGCCCAGGCCACGCGGGGGTACAGGGGAATGAAATGAGGAACATATTGAGGAGCTGAGCACGAACTGCTGGTCATCGGCCGAAGTACTTGTTGCACGTTTTATTTCGAGAGCAGACACATTTGCTTCAACGAAGCGTACTTTTTTCTCTCGTCTAGATCGCTAAAAAATTTTGTGGGTGATGGCACTTTAGAGTTTTAGACTGATTCTTGAGGTACGTTTAGAGAGCTTCTTGTTGTGTTTTAAACTGACCAATCTGCAGCACTTTTTGTAGTCTTCTTTATTTTCGCAGGACGTGTAGCCTGAAGTGCTTACACCATTCCTCACAGCGCTAGTACAGCATACTAAGGCGCCCTTCCGCTGTCCTCACATTGTAAAAGTTGAACTCGTGTGAATCTACACAAGGGCGTCCATTCCGAGTAGATAGCAGTTGTTACAAAGGCCTGATATTCGTAATTAAATAGCTTTCATCAAACGTAATACGACATAATAAACACCATGGTGTGGGAAGGCCTGATCAAGTCTGCTATTTTGAACGAATGACACGAGATCACTCTCCGCTGATAGTTCTGTCACGTGAGAGGTGGCAGTATACTTTTCACTTCGAAGCGTCCGCTGTTCTTGATTGTTTTTTTGCACGCACTTTGTGTCTGTATGTCTTTGGGGAGTGTGGGAGGGGGGGGGGAGGTTGGAGCGAGGCGGGACAATGATTAGAATTACATAACGCATGTTTATATAGTCCTCGGTTGCGCACGATTTCGTGCAGACGCCGAAAGAAGTCAAACTTACCAGCTACGAAAGGCACTCATGGTGTTTCCAGTGGATTCACACTTTCGGTATTAAGACCTGACGTGCCGGTAAACGCAGTTTCATGTGTCGGCTTTTGGGAAAGGTCGCCACTTGCAACAGACAGGCCACATTTACGGCATAACGTAATACACAATGTATAAAATCACTGCAATCCACCAAATGCACCCCGCCAAGAGAGCTCACCGCGGTAAGTAATGACAACGAGCACCAGAATTTATATTGGAGAATGTAATATAAGGTGCCCGGTAATATTTTGGCGTTTTTAATCACGTAAATAGCGGAAAAGCAAAAGTAAAGAAAGAAAGAAAACACCCACGACGTATATGAAATGTGTAAAGTACATACAACTAAAAATGTATCCTTGGGGTCACTGGGTGTGTACCCCAGGCGCCAACGGGCATCTGTCGCTCTTCAATAAACCTTGTTTTGACGTCATCTTGGGTCAAGCATCACAACTACATCACACCTGCGCGGTGACACTCACGCAATGCAATTTTTCTTCCAAATGATCAGCGAGGCCCGGCGCGGAGCCAGAACGCGAGCACTGATCAAGACTGCCCTGCAGAACCCAGAGCTCGCGTCCTTTGTCTACGCGGCGCGGTATCCCGGCTGAGACTCCTACGTGGCCACGGTGGTTGACCCCCAAGGCAAGATCCTGAATGCGGCATCAATGCAACGCTCGACGGCGTCCGTCGCGCAGCAAGTCGCAGTGGCGCTGGCTCTGTGCGAACCCGGGCGCACGCAGATTTTCATGAACTCCAGGTCGGTGGCGATGGCTTTTCTCGCCACCTCGGTCTCGGCCGAGGTTGCGGCGGTGCTGAGGACCCGCAAGACAAGCACGGCCCCTCACGTCATCTCTTGGTTCTCGGCTCACATGTGCCGGAACGTCTCCCAAGGCTCGATCAACCCGAATGAGCTGGCCCACGACCAGGCGCGAGGTCTCATCAACCGCGCCGGTCCGAGGGGCCCGGCTTCGCAGGGCTTAGACCGAACCACGGACCTGCTGCTTACTTTCCACGAGATAACTGCTGACTACCAGCTGGGACGCAGGCAGTTTCCGGCTCCTCACCCGAAGCTAGGCAGACCCCAGGCCTCGGTGCTGAGAATGCTGCAGACGGGCTCCTTTCCGTCTCGCTTAAAGCTGAGTCACTACGCTCCGGGTGTGGATCCCCGCTGCCCAGATTGCGGCGAGGAACGGTCCACCTTGAATCACATGCTGTGGCAATGTTCTGCGTTGCGCCACTCGCCTTTCAACACGCAAGAAGACTGGTACGAAGCCGTCAAGAGCGACGACCTTCAAGTCCAGCTTCGGGCTGTCCAAAGGGCCTGCGACAGGGCTGAAGTTCACGGTATTCTGCCCCCAACTCGGGTGCGGCCCGCGACTACGACAACGTAGTCCCTAAGGACCAATTAAAGTTTCTTGTCTGTTTGTCTGTCTTCCAAATGATGGCTGACGTCGAAGTTGTGCTATGTTTCGGCTCTCAAAAAGCGCGTTGAAGCCAAATATGACCTTCAACATCACCTTTGTGCAGTTTAAGGGCGTGGCTTGGCAGATATTGAGCTAAGAGGCTTTCGCTGCTGCCGAAGCTCCTAACGAATGCTGATCTCATTTCTTCGTCAGTTACACTATAATGAAGTATTTGTTAGAATGATACATAGATTGCCAGAACGCCTGGTGTGGTTATGAGGGATAACATGTAGGCCTGCGCGTATATTGTTCGGCTCCAATAGCGATGAGTCCTCTTCCTCCAATAGGTAGTGGGATAGAAACCGTGACGCTGCAGACACAGCAGCGCGATGTTCGTACCATACTCCGCCTTGTCTCATCCCTACGCACACTGCGGTCGAGCACTTATATAACGAATGCCTCTGTAACGGAATCACCTGTGGGATGAAGCACTTGTGTGCCCTCTAGCTTCCATTCGGCAATTATATAAAATAAATGACTTTCTTCCTTGCGTCTCGAGCGGGAGCGTATAAGTTTGGTCCATTCTCGCCTCGTGGCTGCCAACGCTTAGGGACGCTGTGTTAAACTGCATATACGCCGTGGAGGTCGACTATAATTCCCCAGTAATTCCCTCATAGCAGAATGTTACAAAGCCGCTGCGAGAAATTGTACCGCCTTCGGGCTCGAGACGGGATGCACAGTTTCTTTCTGGAGCAAAAAAATGCTGCGATGATTACGATACTCCATAATGCCAAATCTATAGGCGTTTTCATTTAGCGATATACTTGCTGGCACGGACAATCGGTCTCGTGCGGCACATTGCGAAGGGAGTGAAGTGTGACCCGACAAGCTCGCTAATCGGGACATCGCGAGAGGCAGTGTGTGGGTTCGCCGCCGCCGCCGCAGGCAGGCCATCACTCATGCAGCGTTGGTAACTTTGCACGCGCTCTCCGCATGCCATCGCTGAACAGAGATGGATGGATAGATGTTATGAGCGTCTCCTTTCGTACGGAGGGGTAGGGGGGTGGGCGTCTGCGTCACCAAGGTCTTGCTATCATGTTGCCCAATGGCTGACGTATGTTACAGCAGAAAGAAAAGAAGGTCAAAAAGCCCACGATGAATTCCAATAACTAAAGTTTCTGAAACCGGAGTGTAAAATTTGTTTTTGTAAACCTTCCGTTGTATGTCGTTTCCCTACTTTTCTTCCATCAACCTTCCTATCGCCTCTTCCTAATCTCTATTGCGGACATGTTTACTTTCCCCTTCTATCGCTGAGCAGAAGGGCTTCAAGAAGCCCAGCGATTCTCAAATCGACCGCTGGGCAGATACCTTCACATTCTAATAAAGCATGCTCCATCGTTCCCCTAGCTTTAGCGCAGCAAGTGCATCCTTCTTCCTTTTTATATATCGCCTAATAATGGCGTGTACTAAGGCATCCTGATCTCGCTTCGAAAAATAGTAAACTTACGTTTGAGATTCATAATTTCTTCCTTTCTTGATTCCTTCCATTTCTCTTATGCAGTTACTCATGTACATGTTTCTTTTCGATTGCCGCCACCCATCAAATCATCTCAGCATTTCTTACTTTACGCTCGAGGTTCGTTTTTGCTGTATTTCTCACCATACAGGAGGCATACTTTCTGGTAAGCTTCCTAGTTCTTTTCCTCCACTGTGAATCGATGTTATTCCTGCACCAATACAGGAATACTCTCCCAACCCATTTACTTTCTACAATATTCATCAGTTGTTCTACATAGTTAATGTTACTGCGAGCTTCCCTCACTTCAAAACTTGTCCAACCCATACCAACCTGCACAGCTTCATTGGTAGTCGTCCCAGAGCGCACAATGCGAGGCGTCTCACTGACCTTTGGTTACCATTGAACCCTGCTTGTACCCCTGATATCAAACAAAGAACAGCATTTCCAAATGTAATGCCTGGAACCATTACGTATTTACACATACTCCACAGCACTTCGTACGTATTGTACTCCCATACCGCTCTGTGTTTCATTATGACTACACTTGTCTTTACTAAATTCGTGTAGAAATAAATTGCTGAAATAACTTATCGCCGCTGATGGCCGTAGATGGCGTGCTACTCCGGCGCCATCTTGTAGTTGTTGTCGCCGCAGAGGCCGTCTTGCGCGTCATCACGCTTTTCTTCTAGCGCTACCACCATACCCTCCTCTTCTACATTCCTCCTCGCGCTCTCTTTGATATCGTCGCCTTTCATGCCCCGCTGCCCTCCCAGTTCGCTCCTTCATTCTTCGCCATACCCGTTCACTCGGTTACGCTGACGCTCAACGCAGGAACCGGAGCCTAAGATCTGCGCCCTAAAATTACGGACAAAAAGAGGAGCTGTATGTCTCCCATTTTAACGCGACAGCGTTAAGGAGCTCGTGTCGCAGAAAAGCCCGTGTCGTCGGCGTCGGTGTCGGCGTTGGCGGCGTTGGTCGTGAGCGATAAATCCCAGCAGGCACTTCATGAATAAAAAACAACTTGCAAGATGGCCTGGGTGGGAATCGAACCAGGGTCTCCGGAGTGTGAGACGGAGGCGCTACCACTCAGCCACGAGTTTTTTTTTTCTTTATACTCAGCCACGAGTTCGATGCTTCAAAGCAGTACAAACGCGCCTCTAGTGAATGCGGCGTTGCCTTAGAAACGAGCTGTTTGCTCAGGCGTGCGTCGCTTGCTCTATCGCGCATTTCGATGCCACGCCGAACGCTGCGTTGCTCGACGCTCACCGCGTCCGATGCGGGGCGCGTAGTCGCTGCGCCGTAGCCCATTGCCTTACACCCCTTGGCGGGTCGACGGGAACGCTGTCGCGTTCCACTCTTGAAGGCGATGCTTAAGCGTCCTCCAATTTTTTTTTTTATTGACCTGCTTCGGTGACCGCACATGTGTCGGTAAGTCTGAAAGGTGAATGGCCTAGATGCGACAAGAGAAGGCCGATAAAGAAGGGGTAGGTGGCTCCACGTGGTTCGAAGGAAACCTTCCGTATCGCATTGAGCGCAAGTGATGGCATTCACTGTATCACACGCTCGTCTAAACTTGCCGGTGGAACATAAGTGTCAAGAAAATAAACTTTCCACCGTCTTTCGGACAAAGAGGAATGCACAACAGGGAAACGTCGTCCCCTAGCGGTTAGTGTAATGCGCTAACGAATCCGACACGCTACTATCACATACAAGCAAGCATGGCTAGTGCTAATTCAAGAAAGAGGGAACGTGTTTCCAAAGGACAACCAGTTCTCTCGCCTAACTTCCATGCTTACAGGTGACGTTGTCAGGGGATTGAACGTTCTCGTGAATACCACAAACTTCGCGCTTCGAAGGAAGATTGAGATTTCAAGCGGTCGAATCCAGAAGCGAACAAGGGAAGGCTCCGGATGGGATAATCTCTCTGTAAAGATGTTGCCTACAGCCTGAGGCTTCTTTTCTTCACTCTCTCGTGATTCGTTCCCTTGGCAACGTTAAAAAAGGGTAATAAAGAGAAAAGTTACTTAGGCTGCATAAGTGAATTACCCTTCCAGAACACAAATAAGATATCCCCCCTCACACCGTTATTAGATGCCTGGTAAGAAAAACAATTATGCATATCCCCCGGACTGTAGGAATGGGTGTAAGGCAAGCTTTTTTCTTAAATTATATTTTAAAATATTTGTTTATATTGACGATATTTGGCGGTGATGTTCACCACATGTGACAGTCACGATGTGATATTAATTGTTTCGTTTAGCGCACCAACTTCGTTCTTCTGGGGAGTAAACACTTCGCAGTTCCGCCGGAAAGCGAAGCACCGATTTCAATAGCAAATTAGTAGATAGCTGTACCAAGTAAGGATAGTAGTTTTATCCGCCGTGTAAACGTGTAAACATTGGCTTACTGGCTAAATTAACTATGGTACAATGTGCAAGGGCGAATCAACGTGGACGTAGAATGAAACCGACACACTGGACAGCGCTGCCTTTGTGTGTCTGCTCCTTTCTATGTCCTTGTTCAAGTGCGCTTGACGGATTCAAACCAGCTAGCCCGTCAACCTGCTTTAACTAAATTAACCAGCACGGTATCAAGCGTGCGCTGGTAAACATGAGCACACGTCGCTCGATGACAACGGAAACTGTCTGCGAAAATGCTGGAGTTAGGAATCGTGGCAGCAGCCATGAGCCAATTGACCTCCGTGCATCTGTTGCTTGAACGCGTTCGAAACGTTGAACGCGCAGCGCATGCGAAGCTATCGGCGCTAGGCGCACTTTACAAGCATCGCAGATCGCTTTTAAGATGAGGCCTGCACGGGCCCTCCCTTTTGTCACGTCGCAGACTGCTTTCAAGACACACGGACGCCTGCAACGGGTCCCCCAGGCGTCTACTGCGGCGCCTGCGATTCGCGTGGCCAACGCCGTAGTGGACGGCGCGCTTTCCGTCACTCTGTACGGAACGGCGGAAAAGAACGCCCTTCCTCCCATAGAGTTTCCAACAAGAATTAGAAGGAACTCTGGCGCTAGTGTCTACGGGAGCTGCAATGGGAGTGGTTGTCCCAGCATGGGAATTATGGGAAGTACATGGATTTACCTAAACTTCGTCATTTTGGCTTCAAACGGCTTTGTAAACTCGTCATTTTCAACAGTATATTGCGCAACAAATAATTCAATGAACATCATTAAAATGACCCGGCGGCAGGATGCGAACACAGGGACTCTAGCACAGAAGCCTGATATTGAAATCATTATGCCACGGACGCATGTATCGACAAGCGAATGAAAAGCCCTTATGAATTTATCGCGGGCATGCCAGTGCCTTGAGACGCTTGGCGCGTTTCGATTTGGCCACCTGGACAAGCTCAATCGTTGCAATTAATAGCAACTGTACGCGTTCGCAGCGTCTTTTGCACTTCGAAGAATATAGATTGCGCCGAAATATACGACAATAAGATTTCTATAGCGTAATATACAAAGCCACAAGAACGTGTCAATCCACGAGCACGAAGATCAGACAAATCCATGTACTTCCCATCATTCCCATGGTAGGACAACGACTGCAGCGCCAGAGTTCCCTCTAGTAATTTTTTGTAGGAAACTCTATGCTTCCTCCCTCGCCAAACTCTCTTGCCTCGCGTGCCACAGGAGAGGGCACAAACGTCTTTCCTTTCTTTAGATCGCCATCATCATCATCATCATCCCATCATGGCCGCGTTCGTCGTTCGCGCACGCGAGATTGGACCGCTTTCGCGGGCTCACCCTCACACGCTTTCACTCATACACAACGTCACGTCGACGGCTATACCGTCGCCGACGGCGATGGCAGAACTGCGATGGCCGAACCGGGCGGACGATATATAATGTTAATTGCAATAGACTGATTATTCAGGTAGCTATTGCACAGCACGTATTCTGTCTCCGGGGGAGAAGGTAAAACTGTGTAACGAAGGTCCGAGCGTATAAGCTAGTGCCACAAGTACTGTCTAGGCGCACGGCAATAAAATACGGTGGGGTAAACTCGGAATCGTAAACATTACTATGTAGTCATGACTCAGAGATGCGAATAACGCGAGGGGAACAAATAGAAATAAGAACCAATGAGTCAGGAAGCTTGTTTAACAATACTGCGAGCGTTAATGTTTCGAACGACGAGGTTAATGAGACGGCCAGAACGAGCTCGTCTAGGAGTGTATGAGGCGTCAGTCGAAGACGCAGCTACATGAGATAATGGTTGGTAATATGCATTTAATAATGTGCTTGAGCTGCCATCCCAGTTATAATGAACCGTGTCAATGAACCCATGATCGTATTTGTCATTTATGTATTTATGTATCTTATTTATTCTCGTCGCCTCACGAACTCCAGCATCGGAGCATGGTCGGAGAAGGAACGGGGTAGATGAATGCTTACTGACTGTTATTGCCGATCACTGACAAGTAAAAGAAAACATCATTACACAATAGTTAATGGCGAATTAGTATTGAGAAAGAATGACCGTTACGTTGCCCTAAAACTTGCTGGACACTGATGTTCACGATGTGCTGCGTAACACCATTCCAGTGAATGGTAGCCTATGGCAAAGTGGATAAATAAAATGCAGCAGTTCTGCCACTAATGCGTTGGAAGCTTAGGAAAGGGTTTAAACGACGTGATGTGCGGTAAGCATGTTGCAGAGGCAGCGTTGAATGACTGGTGCTAAGAAGTAGATTCCGTGATAGCGATATAAGAAGAGAGAGCGATGATTTAATGTTTGGTCCGTCCGAGTGACGGTTATAGTTTCTAGAAATAAAACATGCTTCACAATTTTCAGCCAATTCAAGGGATATAATTAACTAAGTCTGATGAGATGACCGAATGGGTGATGCGTACTCAAGTGCAAGCACATAATATTCGCATGCTTTTGAGTACTCAAGTGCGTACTCAAATGGTGTTGTTTGCTACAGAACCGTTGTTAAGGAACTGATGCATACCAGATTTTTTTTAATGCAACAGATTCTTGCAGAAACATCTTCTTTATTGAAGTAATTTGAGCCCTTGAGTTTATGAGTGCCTTCTTATTCAGAGCCGCAATTATGTAGTTTAATCTAGAAAGTTTCGGAATAAAAGGACGAGTGCTATCAGCACGGCCCTACGAAGCCTTAGGGAGCTTCAATACGGTCACAGCTAATCGTTGAAGTCTCAGTAAATGCAGATGTATTGTTGGAGAACAGCACGGCAGCTTTGCATTGGGGTGTTCCAAAATACCACGTACTGTAGTAATAATTCTTGGAGAAAGATTTTCTAGATCATCTCTTAAGACTAGCTTAGTGATTTTAGAAAAAAAAACAAGCGGCTCATTTTCTCGCGTAATTCACAAATTGAATTGGAGCTAATTATTCTGAGGATTCTAAAGCACCAACACATGACTCTGAACTATCCAAACACGCCATTGTTGCTTAGTCGCAATGGGGCTGGGCTGCTAAGCACGGGGTCGCGGGATCGAATCCCGGCCATGGCGGCCGCATTTCGATAGGGGCGAAATGCGAAAACACGCGTGGTACTTAAATTTAGGTTCACGTGAAAGAACCCCGGGCGGTCCAAAGTTCCGCAATCTCCTACAGCGGCGTTCGCTATAATGAAATCGTGGTTTTGGCACATAAAACCCCATTATTTAATTTAAGCTATCGAAAATGTCAGGCGACTATGTGCTGAAATTACGTAATGTCATCAATGTCTCGAGCCTACTTATTATGCGCAGTCTGTGGTGTAGATAACATTCCGGATACAGAAAGATCATCAGTTTAACGGCATACGGGAGGACGATGGGAAACACAAGTCTCACCGAGAGTGGAATCGGAGCTTAATGCTGAAGATAACGGCTTGTTCTACAACAAGGCAAACCCCTTGAATGCCTAATGAGGGAATGGTTAATATGCCTACAACTGCAACATGCCTAACGAATCGTGTACCAAGGTTTACCCTGGGCATTAGGCTTGCACCCACTCCCCCCTGTATGCGAAACGTACTGGGCAGGTCATTATGCTTCCATTAAAGCCCTCAAGCTTTTCAAGCCTTGTGCAAGCGCAGCGAACAGCGACATATTTGGGTCTTTCTCAACACACGTTATCCGCGCGGCAGAATTGTGGCTTCATCGGGCGACAGCTGCGGCAAACGCAGCTGAAAAACGGGGTTGCTATCGGCGTAATATTTCATCAATTTGTTTTACTGAACACGCAGCACGATGGTGCGAATGTAGACGTACTGGCTCGAATGTTCTGGCCGCAGTGATATGAATAGCCATCAGAATGTTCTGTGCCATGGCGCCGTGGAGAACAGAACTCCCTCTAGAAGCCCTGTTTCGGTCAATTTCTAAAAAAAAGAAAATAAAGCTGGACGCGTGGCGCCCCTGGTTTTTTTTTTGTTTTTCGTTTCAAGATTGTTGCGTCGCTTTCTTGAGAGTGGCGTGAACGCAGAACGCGAGCTGCTGTATGTGGAGTTTTCAATCCAGGCCACAGTCTGACGTTTGCCAGGCACGGATCAGTTAGTTAGTTAGTTTGTTAGATAGATAGATAGATAGATAGATAGATAGATAGATAGATAGATAGATAGATAGATAGATAGATAGATAGATAGATAGATAGATAGATAGATAGATAGATAGATAGATAGATAGATAGATAGATAGATAGATAGATAGATAGATAGATAGATAGATAGATAGATAGATAGATAGATAGATAGATAGATAGATAGATAGATAATACTTTTATTCATATCAATTCTCATACACAAAAATCAGGCCTACGAAAGCCTCACCACTACATCAGTTGATCACTATTTCCGTTTCTCGATCTTAGTTTCTACTTTTTCATGTTTTATTTGGTAGGACGTATTCAGTTGCAATTCTTCTGTGTGTTTTAATGGCGTATAGACAGGCCGAAAGACGCGCTCTGGTGCTTATCCGGCAAAAGCATGCCGCATTGACGTATCGAGTTCAAGGACTCTATCAGCCAGCACAACACGTTTTGGCACCCTCTCGCGTCACCTACTACACTGGTTGTCGAAACTCAACGATGTAAATCACGTACCTTGAGGCACCCGAAAGGTCTATTCGAACAACAATATTGAACGAGCTGTCTTCGACTCATCACAGGAGATGTAGGCTGCAAACCTCAATCGTTTCGTACCTTCTTGCTTCGCATCGTATATGTAAAATGCTTGAATATTTCGTCTACGAATATTTTGCCTTCAGATACTGGTTACAACCGTACTACCATGAGCAGCATCACTGAGTCGAATTGAGGTATTTGTAGTGTTTGTGTATTTGTATTTGTATAAGGTATTTGTGTATTTGTAGTATAACAGACGATGTATAAGAAATGTATAAAGTACCTACGACTGGATATGTATCCGTGAGGTAACTGGGTGTATGCCACTGGTGCCAACGGGCATCTAACGCTCTTCAAAAAATGGCTGTGGCTTAGCTAAGGTTAAGCCCAGGATTCGAAGCATACTAGCCGTTATTTTATTGCGACAGCGTTAAGGAGCTTGTGTCGCAGAAAAGCCGGTGTCGTCGGCGTCGGCACAGGGTTGCGGCGCTTGCTCAGGCGCACATTTCGTTGTCGCGCCGAACGCTGCGTTGCACGACGCTCACCGCGTCCGATGCGGGGCGCGTAGTCGCTGCGCCGTAGCAAAGCCACCTAGAAACAGTCTCTGTAGCACGCCGCAACCTTCGCTTCTCATTCCAACGAGCAGCTCTGTCTCCAGGAGGCATCTCACCTCGTGAGTGTCTAGCAGAGGCAAGCGCAGCTGCTTATATACCGCCGCGACGCCGCGAGTTGGAGCCCCGTGTCTCCTCTGTCGTGACGTCATGGTGTCACGTGGTCTGCCTTGAAAACGACGCCGCGAGCGACGGCGCGAGTTGGAACCCCGTTTCTCCTCTGTCGTGACGTCATGGTGTCACGTGGTATTGAAGGCGACACCTCCGCGCCTGAGGAGCTGGGTTGAGCTCCAGTAATATGCTTCGCATAAAAACCTTTTTGGGCGTCAACTTGGGCCGCTGCAAGCATCACAACATGATCACCCGTACACGGTGACACTCACGTAATACGATATTTCATGCAAATGGTGGTCGGCGTCGACGTTGTGCTTTCTTTTTGGCTCATAAAAAGCTCGTTCGTGCCAAACAAAACCTTCAACATCGCCTTTGGGCACTATAAGGGCTCTGGCTGGCAGATATTCAGCTAAGAGAATTTCGCTGCTGCCGAAGCGCTTTAAGAAGACTGTGGTGGTTTTCTCCTTAGTCGCACATTGACGAAGTATTTGTCAGAATAACACAAAGATTCCTAGAACGGCTGCTGTGGTTATGAGCGATAACATGTTGGCTTGCGCGTGTATTGTTCGGCTCCAATGAGAGTACCGTTGCGCTATGCGTAGGTAGAACAGCAGTGGCCATGTTCAAACTGTACGCAGGCTTTAACATGCCAACGCACATGGCGGTCCACCACCTATACAACAAAGGCCTCCATTACGGAATGATCTGTATAACGAAGCAATTTTGTGCGCTTAGCTTCCATTCGGCCACTATATAAAATTAATGACTTTTTTCCTTGCCTCACGAACGGGGAGTGTATCAGTTTGCCCCATTTTCACCTCGTGGCTGCGAACGCTTTGGGACGCCGTGTTAAAACTGCATCTCCGCCTTCGGGGCAGGCTCTGATTCCCCAGCAATTCCCTCGTAGCAGAACGCTACAAAGACGCTGCGAGAAATTGCACCGCCTTCACATTTGGCCCAGGTTTTACCATTTCTTTTGTGGAGTAAAAATTTCAGCGACGATCACGATCGATAGATGCTGCCTAATGTGAAATCTGTAGGTGTTTTCTTTTGGCGATACACCAAAAGTACACCGAGTTGGCGAGCAGCAACGGTCTCGTGCGGCAGGTTGCAAAGGGAGTGAAGAGTGACCCGACTACCACACTAATCGGGATATCGCGAGAGGCAGCGCGTGGGTTCACAGCAGCCGCCACAGACAGGCCACCGCTCATGCAGCGTTGGTATCGGTGGACGCGCTAGCGTCATGCCAGGTGAAACAGACGTTGGATGGATGGATGTTATTAGTGTCGCCTTTGGAATGGAGTGGTGGTCTGCGCAACCAAGTTCTTCTTATTTTATTGCCTAATGTCCTACTTGTGGTAAAAAAGAAAGAAAGGAAGACAAGCTAACCTACGATGAATTACCGTAACTAATGTTTCTGAACCCCTATTGTGAACTTTGTTTTTGTACGCCTCCGTTGTTCGTGGCTGCGGGACTTTTCTCATTGACCAATCTTGAAATCGCCTCTTACTAATCTCTTTAGCGGACATGTTTGCTTTCCCCTTGCTCTCGCAACACCCAAGGGTTTCAAGGTTGTCAGTGATTCCTAAATCGCGCGCTGGGCAGATATCTTCAGATTTTAAAAAAGCAAGCTCCATCGTCTCCATAGCTTTATCGCAGCAAGCACTGATTCTTGTTCCTTCTTATATCGCGATATATAAATGCATATTCTAAGGCATCCTTATCTCGCTTCGAAAAGCAGTGAGCACCCCTTTCAGTTAAGTTAAATTTTTTTTTCTGATCGACTTTTTTCCTCTTAAGTAGTTATTCATGGCTGGTTTCATTCCCAATTCCGCCAGTAGGTATTTATATTCTTTTACGTGAGGCAGTTCCCGGCCATGTATTGTCGCTTTTCGTTCGCTGTCTTTATGGAATATCATAATACCTGATTGTGCACGCTTAATTCCAGACCTTACTTATGGCCGGTGACGGCGGGAGATGGCGTTTATCGCCGGGCATGGCGTTCTACTCCGGCGCCATCTGGTAACGGTTATCACCGCAGAGACAGTCTTGCGCGGCATTGCAGTTCTTTTCTCGCGCTTTCACCGTACCCACCTCTTCTGCTTTCCTTCACGCTCTCGCCGCTATCACCGTCTTTCGTGCCCCGCTGCGATCTCCGTTCGCTCTTTCATCCTTTGCTGTGCTGGTCCGCTTGGTTACGCCTACGCTTAACGCAGGAACCGGTGCCTAAGAGTTGCGCATTAAGCTTACGAACAAAAAAGTAGACGTATGTTTAGGTTTACCATTCGCCCATATTTCGGTAAGTCGGTAACGCGAATCGCGTAGATGCTACAAGAGAGGGCAGGTGATGAAGGGGTGGGTGGCCTCAGGTGGTGCCTACGAAACTTCCCTTATTGCACTGTGCGGAAGTGACGGCTTCCATTCTGTGCTCGTCTTAACTCGCCCGTGGAACGTAAATCACCAGAAGAAATAAGCGTTCCACCGTTTCATGGGCAAAGAGGAATGTACCACATTGAAATGCCGTCCCATCGTAATTCATGTAATGCGCTAACGAATCCGACACGCTACTTTCCCATTCAAGCAAACACGGCTAGTGCTAATCTAAAAAAAAAGGGCAGTGTGTTTTCAAAGGACTACCAGTTGTCTCACATAGATTCCATGCTCATAGGTGACGTTGTCAGGAGATTCAACATGCTCGTGAATTCCACAGTTTTAGTGGTTCACAGCGTGCAAAGGAAGTCTTCGGATTAGAAAATCACTCTGTGAAAGCGTTGCCTACAGCCTGAGGCTTCATTTTTTCACTCTCTCGTGATTCCTTCCCTTGGCAACGTTGCGAAGGAACAATAAAGCGAAAAGTTACCTAGACTGCATTCGGGAATTATCGTTCTAAAAGGCAAATAAATAACGCCGTCCTTACACCTTTCATAGACGCCTGGTAAAAAAAAACAATTATGAATATCCCACAGTCTGTGGGAAGGGATGTAGGGATAGCACTCTGACAATACCTATTTTAAAATTGTGTATACATGTATGATATTTGGCTGTGATGTTCACGGAATACGACAGTCCTAAATGTTACCCTGGGCACTCCAACTTCGTTCGTCTGCGTATGAAGACTGCGCAGTTCCACCGGAAAGGCGAAGCTCTGATTACAATAGCAAACTAGTAGATAGCTGTACCAAGTAAGGATAGTAGTTTTATCGGCCGTACAAGTCTGTAAACATTCGTTTACAAACTAAATAACAGTGATAGAATGTGTAAGCGCGACTCAACCAATACATAGAAAGAAAGAGACACAAGGACACGGCGCTGCCATTGCGTGTCTGCTCCTTTCTACGTACTTGTTGAGGCGCGCTTAAACATTCTATCATTGATTCAAACCAACTGGCTGGTCGACGTGGTTTAACAAGATTAACCAGCACGGTGTCACGCGCGCACGTGTAAACATGAGCACACGTCGCTCGACGACATCCGAAACCATCTCTGCTGACGCTGGAGTTAGCAATCGCGGCAGCAGCCGCGAGTCAATTGACCTTTATGGCGAGTTTCGCTTCAAGGCGTACGAAACGTAAAAGGCGCAGCGCATACGAAGCTACCAGCACTGCGCGCACTCTGTAAACATCGCAGATCGCTTTGAAGATGAGGTCGACGCGGTCGCGCATTTTAGCGGCTTCGCAGACCGCGTTCAAGACACATGAGCGCCCGCAACACGTTCCTACGCTGTCCGCCCAAAGCGTCTACTACGGCGTCCGCGATTCGCGTGGTCAACGCTGCAGTGGACGCCGCGCTTGCCTTCGCTCTGTACGGAGCGGCCGCCGAGGAGGCCGCTCCGTACAGCGCGGCAACGAAATGTGCGCCTGAGCAAGCGACGCACGCCTGAGCCTTAGAAACAGCTCGTTTCTAAGGCAACACCGCATTCACTAGAGGCGCTTTTGTACCGCTTTGAAGCATCGTACTCGTGGCTCAGTGGTAGCGTCTCCGTCTCGCACTCCGGAGACCCTGGTTTGATTGCCACCCAGCCCATCTTACAAGAGATGAGCCAAAGCCACCTAGAAACAAGCGCAGCTGCTTATATACCGCCGCGACGCCGCGAGCGACGGCGCGAGTTGGAGCCCTGTTTCTCCTCTGTCGTGACGTCACGGTGTCACGTGGTATGGCATAGGGTCAAAGGTCATTGAAGGCGACACCGCCGCACCTGAGGAGCTGGGTTGAGCTCCCGTAATATGCTTCGCATAAAAAGAACCGCTTAACAGACTGGGATTTAGCGCAGAAAAGAAAGTCTGATTAGAGTGAAATATAGTTTTGGTTGACATGCGCGAGAACTAGTTTTTCGTACGATGCGCTGCGATAGATCCGGCTGCAAGAGTTATTGCCAACGCAGCATTGAACATCGGCTCAGAAAACGTGGGGGTGAGTATCCAGTACTTTTTGTCGTACGCGCTGTCTTCAAATCATAGGAATCATTGCACATCGATTCAACTTATCTTAGGGCGAAATTCTGCTTGGTGTACTTACTGCATTCTCTTCCTTGCCATTATAAAAAAAACATAGTATGTGTAAATGCGGCATCCATGAGTGAACGTGTTTCTTCATGGGAACTTTTCCATACTTATACCATATTAACGTGACCTCACGTGTCATTCTAACAACACTCGAGAAATGCGCTGAACCTTGAGCAATTAATTACAGGCTGCAGAAAAACGTCGCGAGCGAAGCAAATGGAGCCAAAATCATGCATGCGTTGCGTCATAATAGCTTCGCCGTCAGTCTCGAAAATGGCAATATGGTGTGGCGCTGGACGTGATGGCTTTTCAACGCATTATATATATATATATATATATATATATATATATATATATATATATATATATATATATATATATATATTGTCACGAGTGGTGCTACACACCGGTAATTACAGAAGACGAGCGCACAGCAAGACAACCATTTATTGAGGCGAACTTGTGCCCCACATAACCAAAAGCAACTAGCCCAATAGCAGCAACATGTGCAAGCATGGACAGCAATCGACAAAGAACGACCATCCCCTATCTGCGGGCAGTATTTAAAGGTTGTGAAGTAACGTGCGTAGAACTATCGCGGGAGATAGCACGAGTTGCCCTGCCTGATACGATGGGCCCATCGTAGATACGACGCTATCGCGGTAGGTTTGTGCGAGTGCTCACACGCGTTAACATCCGTCATTCGGACGCCACCGGCACAGATGCAAAGCCTGAAAGGCACGTGGCAATATATATAAACTTGTAGTACGTGCCGGGTTTTCTACAGTTCGCACACAAACACTTTTCGTTCACTGTGACACTCATAATGCAATTGCATTATAAAAAATAAAAGCGGCTGTCTTTTGATTTTATGGCTTCATTGACGACATCACGATCTCACAAGCTCTATGCAACTGGCCTGCTTTGGCTACGTTGGAGCCATCAATCAGAATCTCGAGCAACAAGTTTTGAATATTGAAAGTGAATGCTGTGTGTCGTTTATTGAGGCACACCTACTGCAGTTGCCTCGCAGCTATGACATTCTCTGCTGGAGAGCCAGAGTAGTCGAAGGCACGGCGATTTGCTCGAATCACGACTAAAGCTTTAAAACAGGAAATCGAAAATTAAATACATACATGCAACGTCACGTGACACATTCTGAGGCGGTCACTATTCCCCAAACGAAGTTTATTCTCAGAGGAGCAAAAGCAACAGACCGCGGCCACTTTGCAGGTTAAACAGCCTAACTGCGAAAGTCAATAAAAGCATTTTTCAAGTAATGAATGAGTGAAAGAAAACAACCTTTATCTGAAGTAAAGGTGCGATTCTCGGTCAGTGTTATGGATTTGTTGGGAAAGGATCAGAGTTAGAGGATTGCCGGGGAATGAGCATCTTCATCGCAGTCTCACTTTCCTGAATATGAAAGGACCTTTGTACTTCGTTCCAAGTGCATGTATCATTCAGCCGCTCCACTAGAACCGGTTGACCACTCCTACACTCCAAATAGGCCAGTTTGACCACCGTACGTCCCTAGACAGGGTGTTGCAGCTAACTTTAGCCAGAGTTGAAAAATATGCCGATGCAGTCTATGGTGCCGCGGCCAAGTGCCTGTTGCTGACTGTAGTAAGGAGGAAGTCACAGTATTTATTTGTATTCTGCTTAATTGCATAATTACACAAGAATAATTAACCGACTTCTCACGCAGGGAAGTTGGGGCAATAAACTTGAATTAAGAAGTGCTAGAACAGCTCGCAAAACGTCCGGTTTCTAACTTTCTATCTATTTGGTACTAGTGTTTTTCCGCTTACCGCAGACGCGCACGTAATGCAAAAATATGCTACGTGACATGCCCGCTTGCGGGCCGTCATTGCAGCGCTCCCAAACGTTCCGCATACAAACGAACATAGCATCTAGCAGGGTGTGCTGCCGCTTGAAATGCGACAGAGCAGTGACGCAGGCGTTGTCTGTGCGATTTACGCCAGCAACGTGCTTCCCTCGCGGCGGTTCATGATAGCGAGAAGCCGACGCAACTAACAATGGCAGATTTAGAAATGCTGGTTGAAATTATGTACTGTGCAATTAAAAGTGTTCGTGAGTGCTTAGTTTTCTCATGGAAGTTAGTGAATGACGTCGGCAGACAACTGTTGTCACATGATCCATCGTAAAATCAACATCTTTTACGCACGCCAGAGTCGTTACAAGGTTTATTATTATTATTATTATTATTATTATTATTATTATTATTATTATTATTATTATTATTACTACTACTACTATTTGTTTTGAACACATATACAAAGTTATTAGGAAAGGGAAAGCGAGGAGCAGGCTGGCAAGTGCCACTAGAAGGGGCACAACGCCTGCCTACTCTTCTGAAGAGAGATGACAGCAACACAGAAATGGAAGATGGGAAGGAGGAGAGGAAAGAGGAACGGAAGAGCATCAGGAAAAATGTAAAGACTAAAGTAGAACACAGTACAGATCAAACACAGTAGGGCCGGTCACTGAAGGTCACGCTACTACAGTATGTTGAATAGAATAATTTCGACGCTACAAACGTGAACCGGATGCAAAATAATTGGCCCCAACTCGAAAGCCCATCAGTACACATTCCGCAGAGCATAGGCGTACCTAGGAAGTAGAGTAGGAGAAACAACGTGCGAGGAAAAAAAGACAAAAAAGCCGGAATAAAAGTCGATGACGTTACATTCGCGTGCATTTCGTTTGCGAATAATATGCCAGCGGCTCATAGCATTTCCTTATTTATGGGACGCACGCAAAGCGTCTTTGATTTGTCTGTAGCGCAAACGTGATAGAAGCGCTTATTGTACCCTTCTGCCAATAGTAGTTGAGCAAATTCATCTTCCGAGGCCTTTTCAGCAATTTGTGATTGGGGGAAACAAGGTCTTTGTGAAGGTTTGCGTGACAAATGACTAGGCATTGTTTCCTTTCTGTTTCTTTTGTGATGTCAGGGTTTCATGTTTCTCTTCCTAATCATGATATACCCCAATAACAAACGCGATGACTTAAAACGTTTCCATCACTATTTGCCATGGCAACCGAAGTGCTCTGCATGAATGTTGATGCAAATTTACAAACTTTCATTTTCACCGAGAATCCAGTTTTGAATTCGAGTCATCAAAGAAAACTCCAAGGCAGACTTTAAATTTCGTCTAATATAATATATAACTATATAGTTATATAATACATATATAATATGTATTATATATATATAGTTATATAACTATATAACTGTAACTATATAATATTCCGATAATTTACCTTCACAATATATTCGCAAAGCTAATAGTTACGCAACCGTAATGACCAGCATATGTAGTGCTTCGTCTAAGCAGCGGCCCCAATAAAATGGCCGAAAAACAACCCACTTCATTGCAATGAGAAACTAGTCTCCATACGGCTTGAATTGATTTTCGTTAGGTAAACACAAGACCCCATATGTTTGTCAGTGTAAGTTGTACGGATTCGTTGCGCATGAATTTTTCTGGAAATCCAATTACGAGCCGGTGATCGCCTGAGTCCAGAATCGTATTGGAAATCGAATAGGCCCCACCAGCTCTTCAGGTATATCTGAATCGAGAACATTGCCTTGAATTTTTTTTTTTTGTATAACGAGGTATTATGGCAATTTCTCTGGAACAGAAAGTTCGAGAAGTCCGAAGTTTTACTTTTTACAGAACTCCGCTATTGGACCATTGAACCGGAGTTAGTATTTTAGCTATTCTTATTTCACACGTGCACCATTCACATCAACATTTTATCGGCACTGCGAAACAATATTATACAGAAGCCACTTTACTAAGTAGGGGGAAACCTTCGGCAGCATATGTTCGGGGTCAAGGCTAGACATGTCCACGATGTAAGTCCGTTTTGATTTCCATCAACTCTCATTCCTTTCTAGTTTACTCGTTTAATAGTCCCGATATCTAAATCATTGTCCGGGGTTGTAATCTCTGAGAGCTTGGATGAAAATGTTGGAAGCAGTTTTTTTCAGGCGAGGCAAAAACGAAGTAAAGGAATTGCTGTGACTACAAGTTCACTGTTTCAAGGACAGGACAGCAGCTCGCGTTCTCTTTTCTTGTCTCTTTCTCTATCTTTTTACGTTTTTCTGAGTTTCGGGCACTTAAATATGCAAATTTCCTCAACTACGTGTAGTCCGACGTACACACACACACACACACACACACACACACACACACACACACACACACACACACACACACACACACACACACGCACGCACACGCACACGCGCACACACACGCGCGCACGCGCGCGCTTACACACACACGCACGCACGCACAAACTCACACACAAACATACACACACACACGCGCGCGCGCGCGCAAGCACACGCACCAAAGCGCACACACGCGCTTCTTGCTTTCTACCAACCTAACAGTGTGGCTTTATTTGTTTGTTGGACATCTATTACTCTGCATTTAGAGGAGAAGGGGCTGATTATCGTGCAGAATGAGAGAAGATTCAAGTGTATTTTAGACGGATTGCACCACAAAGCGAGGCCATGTTGTCAACTTGACCAGCTAAATTCTTATCTGGCAGCAGCGTCAAGGCATACTTGTGAACGAGCACACCGGCGCATGCTTTCTCCCGATACATTCCCTTGCATTAGCGGCGCGTATTGTCGTTCGAACTGCGCGTGGAGTTTGAGCGTTACCCCGACCACAACTGCTTATGCGCTTAGGAATCTTGTCTAATGCTGTAACGCATGGGTTACAGCCGTTTCGTTACTCAATCGTACTCGATCGTTGACTTCATTTCAACGCCATGGTAACTTTCCTAGCGACCTTGACAGTTGTCTCTGAACCGGACACTGGTTTTTCGCACTTGATAATTCTCTTCTGGCTAAAGAGCATGGGTTTTAGGGCGGTCTTCAGGCAGCCTTCTGGTTTAGTCTTAATTTTAAACCTTAAGAGGAAGCTTTAGCTCGGGCCCAACTCCGACGCGGTCTATTCTGAGATAACGCTTTTCTCAGATAACGGCTTGACCGATTTTAATTCAATTTTGCGCATTTGAGAGAGAGTTAAATTCTAGTGATTGTTGGCAATGGAATTTCGATTTCGAACCTGAATGTTATTAAATAATTATTGGAACAATTGAATGTTCGAAAACATAGAAGCACAAAGTTTACAAATTAATATCTCTACATCAAGAACACATATTGTGGTTCTGTAAAAGGCATCCATTAGATCATTCAAAGCGGACATATTCTGCATGTTAATTTATATCTTCGGTTAATTTTTTAGGTTTTGTATAAGAGTTCTTCAAAATCAGTATTTCCATATTGCAATATTTTTTTTAGATTCATGTGTAACACATCAATTTTGTCCGCTTTAGATGTACTATGAGGTGCAATTCACACAACTGTCATATACTCTTTCATTGATGAGTTACAAAGTTGTAAACTTGATAGTGTAGTTTTCCGAAAATGTTTGATTTCTGCCAATTTTTAGAAAAGGAATTGCCCACCTAAGTAAAAAATTCGATACCAAGAGTCACGAGTTTTTAAGTTTTCTTGTAAATACAAGAAACCTCGGCACGTTTGGTGCAGTGGTTGCCGAGAAAAACGAATGCTCCTTTTACATGTATTTAGATAGGAACACCCGAGCTTCCTCTTGAAGGGAAATACCTAAAGGAATTACCTATATATATATATATATATATATATATATATATATATATATATATATATATACACCCGAGCTTCCTCTTGAAGGGAAATACCTAAGGGAAATACCTATATATATATATATATATATATATATATATATATATATATATATATATATATATATGTAACCGTAAGCGCTGACTTTCCCCAAATATATTATATTTCAAGGGGTAGAGGACAAAATGTAAATATTATTCATGAAGTGTGAAATATCTGGCGTAACGTTCACTTCTACATCACCGTGTCGCGACGATCAAAGTCCACACGGAATATAATGCATATTTCTCTCGCAAAGGGAAACGAGAAGTCCGAAGTTCACAACGAAAAAGGGATTACTTCAAGTTGCTTTTCAGAGCTTCTTTCGCCACCCATATATGTTTGATTTTATATTGTTACTGCCTGCCAAACCTTGCGATCAACCAGGGTAAATATTGACCCATGAACTTTGTTCCGGAGTACCAGAAAGAGGCCTTGCTGCGACGAAGACACCAGGAATCAAACGTTTTGAAAAGCAGGATCGAGTGCTACAGATGGGTTGAGCTTCAGATGCAGAAACGATGCTGCAAAATAGGTCCACTAACCTTCGTCCTTCATAAGTTCTCGCTTCTTGATGTGCATTATAGTCGTTTCGTAATACGCCGCAAGCTGACACTTTCTGAGAGATGCCTTCGCCTATACGGTCGCGCGTCATCTAGTACTCCCCTTTATGCTTCTTGTGACGCAAGTCGTCATATTCGGCCCTTGCACCATAAAACAACAAATGCATCATCATCATAGTGACACAAGTGGCACATAAGGTTACTCAAGGGCTGGCAGCGGTTGATACCGTTGTATCAGGCTCTTTCGACAGATGTGCCGCCGCTACTAGGTCCGCATAGCATCAACTGTACCTCTCAACACTTTAGCTCAGAGCCGATGGCGTATAGAGATTACTTGACATCTGCCATTATCGACCACTCACAAAGGGCTGACCCCATAAGGTTTCGAGTGACACTTAAGAGCTGGCGGGCCTCTCTTGCGTGATGAGGTGATTGCTCAACCTTCACGCGCGTCTGTCAAGGTTTGAGCGCAGTTTTGCTGCGAATATTTTCGTTTACGCTTCGGTGATGGCTGCGCGTATCTGTGACAAGGCACATTTGGGACATTCAATGGGGTAAAGAGAAGCTTCCTTGGGTTCATTTTATTCAATAAAAACGGAATAAATGCGAAGATGTACATGGCTGGCATGTACAGATAAAGATGTCGAGAGGGAAATGCAATGAAGCGAACGTTGACTGCGTACAGTTGGCTAGTGTACGTGTGAGGGAGCGAAAAACAGACAAATTAGAATGAAAACATAAAAGAAGAGTCACTTGTACATGCACCCCAGCAGATATGTGTTGAGTCATGCATGGTCACAGCGGCTCCCATAAACTTTGCCTTGAAGAAGCGGAGTATAACTCAGGTGGTGGTGCCATGTGCTGGAGTTATTTTTCTTCGAGAGAAAGCACTGGTAAGGGAAATGCGGCGAAGTTAATCCGGCTGGAGCCCGATTGGATACTCAGAACTGCGGAGTGGGAGTACATCTGGCAGGGGGAGTCGATCTAGTAGATCGATGAAAGAAAAGTTCACTGTATCCATTTTAATTGTTCAGTTGCAAGCTGCCGTATACCCTAGTTCATCTCAAGAAATTATGAAGTGCTTTACAGAAATCTGTGCATGGGTAAATTTCCGATGTTCGTGTGATGGGCAACCACGGAATAGACGCTCTAAAGTTAGTTCGTCGTCACATGTCTGACAATTGGCCGTATCCAGCATTTCAATTAGCAGTGAATAGGCAATGGGGGACTGTTGACCTCGTTCGTACGAATGTTTACAAGTGCTTAGAGTGGAAAATTGAGAAACTTGAGCTTCTCTGTAAAGAACTAAACAAAGATGCATTCCTAAAGCAAGTGCTCATATTCGTGTGGCATATACAACAAAAGAAGTTATTAATAAGCTATCCACTTGCCAGCACCGCATGTTTCAAAGAAAGGCCTCTAGGAAAGCGCTGCCGTATTTGGCTATGTTTCGACCGAGCTTGTGGCTAAGTGCCAGCGAAAAAAAAACGAAGAAAACAATCGAATGCGAAATGAGAAATTTGTGATAATATGGTGACGCATCGCTTGGAAACAGTAATTTGTTTATTTCTCGTTTTTTTGCCTAATTAGTGACCGGGAGCCCTACTCTTTCACTTTTCCGCCGTGTCTGCAGATGCCTTTTTGTATTTTATGTGGCTGAGCACGAGGCCAAATAAATGCATTCTTGCGAAGCGTTTTTCTTTCCCTGTATATTGAGGTAAAGCAGTGATGAAATGCGCACTTATCCTCTGCATAGCCATTATAAAAATGTTTTCGTTGAGCAGCATCTCATAGATGAGTCTTCCCCTTCACACAAGCAACTTGTCAATATCGCCCAGGGCTGAGAACCGCGCCAACGCCCGAACAGCTTTCTAAACTATAGAGCTTTACCATGCTGGCATGCGTTCCTCTAATGTCCTTTTTCTTCCTTTTCACATATACAATTGCGCGGCCTGTACTGTCATGGACAACATAACCCCACACTGCTAAAATTCCAGAGGCCAAGAAGTTGGCTGTTCAGTATTGAAAAACAAAGCCAGCTTTAATTCAGGCGCAAAAGACAAAAAAGGTGAATGTCGAAAGTCATGTCCCTACCAAAATAGTTCGTTTACCTAACGTGCTGAAAATGCCTTTGTTCTCTTGATGAAGTTTGTCACAGATAACATTCTTACTTTTCTATAGATGCCCAACACAAAGCTGTGACCGTTCAGAATGCGCTGAACACCTCCTGACAGTGGATGTGGACCGATGTCCATATCTTTAGCGTGACAACAGTCATTAGCTGAAGACTAGGTTTGCTAACGGTTCAATTCCTGTCCAAATTCGGTTCGACTGCCGACTCAGTATTCGAAATACCGACTCACTGTTAGTGCGAGTGGATGTATTTAGGAAGCCACAGAAAGTGCCCCTGTCATAAGTCGTGTGTATCAGCTCTAGTGTACAAGACGACTTAGTGAGGGTATCGTAAAGACAGCATGCGATATTGAGACGATGAAGGAATGGGATTCGAGAGGGCGCTGTTGTAGCGCCAATTTAGTTTAGAGTTTTATGAATTACTTATGTCTGCTTGTCTTTTTTATTTCTCTCCTACCATAGAGCGTAACCTCTCAAGGTGAAATGCCGTTCCATATAAAGTTATCTTATCATTTGTACTTTGCGTATGCAAAGTGCACTCGTAAAAAGAATTCATAAAATTTAAAGTTAGTTACTATAAAGATTAACCAATCATCGTTAGTTTGCTTCGACTAAGTGACACCTGAAACTTTCTTCCAACACCTCAGAAAAGCTAACTGTGCCTTGCATTAATTTTCCGATGCTTTAATGCGCATTGTGGGACATCAAACTCAACGCAAAAAAACGATACACTAGGCTTTCTGAGGTCAACCACAGAAAGGCTCATTACTCCCATGCAGGCCGGGACTTCGCATATTTCTGGCAATGACTGGGCTGGCCTTGGCTAAAGGGGGTGGCGTAAGTACGGAAACATCCCGACAGGCACGCGCGACCCTAATGGGGCATAGAATGAGGTCTATGAGGCTGGGATACGCGACAGCGTTCACTTGCAAAGTTGTTCACCGTTGTTGAGCGAGTTGGCGAAATTGGCTTGGAATTGATTGAGGGAATCCGTGGCCCTTTTCGTTGTTGTGTTTTCTTTCGTGAATGGGCCTACGAAACGATTCTTGAAACAGGTTTACCTGGTGATCAGGCGTAATTGATCTAGTGTACGTGGTATTCTGTTTCGAATGACCGGATATGGTCATGCCTTTGTGCCCCATTTTTTTTAAAACGTAGCCGAGTCATGGAGAGAATACAGAAATGCTGTAGATGCTAATAACCCCGTTCCAAAGGTTCCGTTCTTTTCTTTTTTGTAAGCAACCATGACGTGTGCCTAGACTGTAAGAACATGACGATAAACGGAAAATAACGAAAGAAAAGAATTCAGTGTGCAACCAAATAAACGAAGCTTATTGAGGAGTTTGTACCATTTTGACTAAATGTTCGTGTTGCTGTTCGTCTGAAGCAAAGGTGTTTATCCTAATTTTACATGGTTTATGATAACGAGAACACCGACTTATAGCAGACTTCCTTTGTTAAAAAAAATAAATTATGGGGCTTAACGTGTCAAAACCACTTTCTGATTATGAGGCACACCGTAGTGGAGGACTCCGGAAATTTCGACCACCTGGGGTTCTTCAACGTGCACCTGAATCTAAGCACACGGGTGTTTTCGCATTTCGCCTGCATCGAAATGCGGCCGCCATGGTCGGGGTTCGATCCCGCGGCCCCGTGCTCAGTAGCCTAACACCATAGCCACTGAGCAACCACGGCGGGTACACTTCCTTTGTATTTAGTATTATTGTGTTGAGTAGTTCGTTTCCTGCATCTTCTTCAAAAAAAACTAGAGAACTAGACTTCTACATGGTTGGTAGTCTCATGTGTCTCAGCTCAAGTGTCATGGTGACCGCGTATGAGCATATCGCGACTCATCATTCGACAATGTTTCGTTCTAAGTAGCCGTTTATTAGGTTTAATACGGCTACTCACACTGGGTCGGGAAGTGGTCTTTCGGTAAGCCTCAAGAGGACTACTTCAGCGTGACCAGGGTCGATAAATAGGGTCTAATATATGATGTGTACGTCATGACGAAAACTAAACTGCTACTTATCTAGAATTACTAGAGCCCTACAGGGCCGACTACGAGCACATACGTTAGGGTGACATGTAGGCTTCCTTCGCGAAACCGAAAACAAAGATTGCATTGCCCATCTAGTTTCAGCATTCCTTTGAAAACATTAGTTGTTGTCTCACTTCAATACTTACCGATGCTTCGTTTAACAGGCGGAGAAACGTAACAAGACTAACATTCGGGTATTGCGAAATATCTAGTTATTATTACATGTTGAAAAATACTGAATATTTCATTTTTTTCAAACACAAATACTACTTGTTAGGATATAAAATTCGGTTCATAATCAAAACAATATTCGCCCGCTTCTAGTGTGAGCACATGTGTTAATAGTCTCTTTTCTTTCATTTGTAACGCTTATTTCACGAACTTAAATGTTATTCATTCTATAATGAAATAACGAATTTTTCTAACACGTTGTAGCATTAATAATTCGCCGTGAGCCTAATTACTTTAGCTTCAAGCACAAATTAACAGGTTTCCCATATGATACAATGGCAACCTATGACCCACAGGAAGAACATCTCGCAAAACAAATCCGCCCATAGAAGCATGAGTTCGCTCCTCCAATTTCCTCTGTATTTTCATTCTCTGAACTTCGCAAATGAAAACATCTTATTTTCATGAATTGTCGGCCCCCAAAACATTATACACTCAACATATTTCAACTTCTTCTCTTAAGTGCTACAATACTTCTCAAATGTGGTGCATTGAGCGACCAGCAAGACGCGCAATGTCTCTTCCCACGATTTAGACACGAACTTCTGAGCTTTAGCTTCGTGTTAACAACGGGAAGCTCAACAACTGGAACATTGAATGCTAGACGCATGGCCAGGCAAACGTCTCCTGCACTTATCGAGAAACCTTTCGTAAGCACGGAAACGAGGAGATGCTGGTTTCCATTCGCGAACTTGAGCACATTTCGTTAGCAATGACGAAGCGTTTCTTTTGTTGCGAAACTTTTGTGGGTCTGCTTTGTAGCTGCGCACTGCTTTAGCGTATACGTAAACTAGCTTTCACAAACCTCCTCCAATTTAGTGATTTCTACTGTACTCATCGAATACTCTTGACCCAGAAACACTGATGGCGCATTTGCGGAGGAAAACATTGTCGACTTTACAGCATTTTATTGCTGACTGCTAAAGTGATATTTATTTACCTTTCACTATGAATTGAACACTACGTAGCCACACCCGATATAAGCACATTACTTTTGACCTTGTATTTTCCATAGATAGGTAGGTAGAGGCATTCCTTTCCACTTACCACTAAAGATGGAAGCTCTCCCTGACATGCAATTATAATTATCGAGAAATGTTGGCTTTCCTAGCCTTCATGTATGTTTCAATATTACTATTGACTAACCACTATTTCACATATGCATGGTTCGTAGTTTAATATAAATAAATACCATAAATAGCAACCGTGCTCCACTTCAAACTATTCATTAAGCCTGCTAATAAAGGGCTGATAAATTTGAAAGGGCGTTAGAAAAATTAGTTATCGACAGGGAAATAAAAAAAATTGCTAGCACGACTAAAGTAATTCTACACTGTCTTGATGCAAGCATAATGCCATTTTTTTATTATTTGTTGCGAAAACAGAACTGACTGTGCCATTTACGTGAAATTTTCATGAGAGGGCTTGTGCTTAACCAAAGAGGTACAGGGAGACTCATGTCCAAAGCAAAACACATTTCGAGATAAAAGACGCTTTTTTTTTTCAAACCGTTCACGGGCGAAAATGACCTACATGACGTAGCAGAAGTGTACGCCGTTTACTCGTCTCCTTAACGAAATCGTCTGCAACCATCCTGGTCTTCATGTGTGGTTTGCGGCAGTCAGCGAAACAGACGATAAGTAGCCACGATCAAAAGGGCTTTGAAATTGCATTCAGTTAAAGTGGAGCGGTAGAAATGACGCATTTTAAACGGCGCTGTGCGTGAAAAAATAAATAAAAACAATGGTCCAAAGTGGTGCTGCCACATTTCAGGCTTAGCTGATGCCGACCGCCTCTCTTTATTTTGTCGAGGATCAAGACAGCCGTAGCTCATAACAAGACTATCCAAGTACTTTGGAAGAAACCGCAAATACTTCACAAGAAAATCTAATACTGCGTTTCCCTAGACAGGAATTTTTTGAACAGCCTACTTAAGAAACATGAAAACAGCCTTCATCGCTGTTTTACCATTCGCGAAATAGCGTTAGGGCGTATTTGCGCTGTTTGTGTCCCATTTTGCAGCTGCTCAAAGTTATAGACAGAATCTATAAAATTACCACGGGATGGAAGTAAATGCTCCTTTATCCAAACGACATCTTTGCGTGTGTTTCTCCCACATATGGCAAAAGAATCATGTCACAAATTGCAATACCTGCACAGTGCAAATTTCTTTTTCCAATAAACTACTTTAGCTTATGAGACGGTGCATACCACGGAGAAAAATGAGACAATACTTCTTGAGTCTTTAAATCCTCTGCCTATTAGGAGAACTTGTCACAAGCAAGAAAGCCGAGGTTTTCGGGGAACACCAAGATCATTCTACTTCAGCTTCTTCCAAAGGAGCGCCGGGCATTCCAGTAGTATTTCGTTATAAGCTTTAAATTAGAGAGCACACCGATAAACATGATCATAATTTGTATTCTTCAACATCTTGTTGATGATGTCTTGCATTTGCATTCTGTTGTATTTAGATTGTGTTCATCAATTTTCCGTGTTATCTTAAATGTTGTGCGACCTCCTGTACAGAATAATACATTGGTTCGCCAAATATATAGCTCTACTGGTATGAATATAGCACCTCAGAAAAGGTCTCTGCGATCGCGTAACTGCGAACTGTGCAGCAAACATATTTGTTCTATTGAGAGGGAAGAGGATGGCAATCAAGAACGTTCAAATTATTTAATAGACAGTTTGCCTAAAGCTTGTGAGCCCACTAGAGCAAATTTTATGATAGAATATAAAGCGTTACTGTTTCATTATATTGTCTTTTTATTGCATATGCCGCAAAGTTACTAATTAATCAAACACCCTTTTCATTTAGGAGTCCACATTTCCTGATAAACACGACTTGTACATAATTTGCTGCTGACAACATATTCTTTACTTCCTGTAGCACTCTTTAATAAAGCAATACCAACATCGGTTTTCGCAACGATAGGTATATAACTTACCATGTACTTAAAAAAACAGTTATCATAAAAAACTGTTATTAGAAAAATTGCGGCACAACTTGACGCACAATGAATGTCGAGCTCAACACGACTAGCAATAAAGCAATTTAGTGACACGTCGTCCACTCCGGGCATGCAGCGCCGCACAGCGGCGCCACCGCGAAGTTCGCGTGTGTCGCTCAGATGAATGTGCATTCGTGCCAGTTTCTCTGACAATATATGACGGGGCTTCGATTCCGCCTTACACCGGATAGATTTTGAATGATTATTTTGCCATGAAAGATCGGCACACACTGAGTGGCACATAGTTACCCAAATTGACGTCAAAAAAGTTCATTGGAGAGTGGCGCATAACCAGTGGAACATACCCAGTGACCCAAATTTAGCTGTAAGGAGGCTGACTGAAGAGCAGCACCTACCCAATGGGTATACACAGTGACTCAAGCTCTCCTCAAAAAGATTCATTAAGGTGCGGCGCGTACCTAGTGAGATGTACCTAGGGACCCAAGTTGGAGTCGGGTGAAGAGCGGCCCAGAGACCGAGTGGCACACGCATAGTGACCCACACCCCGTGACCCAAGTTGGTGCAGCGGTTGGTTTCGCACCCTGTTCCATCAGCATGACTGATGGAGGGCTTGTTTGTTACCACTTCCAGTGGTAACAAACAAGCCCTGCAAAAAGAATATCTGTTGTATGACTAGCTTCCCAATAACGTCAAAAAGATGGTTCGAAGAAAGAGATAACAAGTTGTGCACAAAGAAAAAAAAACAGCCACTTAAGGACTTGTCTACCATAGATACATGTAAAAGAGCTTGTTGCACGTGAGACCACTCGTTGTAGCATAAAAGATGAAAGTGCTACATAGCTGGGCTGCCAAAACATAACATTACAGGCTACAGGCAAAAAATCACAGGTTTTGTTGCGGGTTCCGGCCGCGATACCTTAAGCGAAGCTTGCGGTAGGCATCCTGTTATAGCGTTTCTTTGAAAGCGTTTATTGTTGTTAAACTTCTTATAATTAGCGATACTATGTTTAGCCGATGGAGCAGATAAATCAACTTAAACAGTTGGTTGCTGGACACATTGGTCAGTTTTGAATATTTCAACATACTGAATAGCTGATTTTTGTATACTAATCGAATACTACGCACTAACGTTTCGTATTCGTATCCGAAACTTCGAATACGGATAAAAATTACCTCACTTAATATAGAGTAAAACTAGACCTCGAAGTTAAATTATTTGATGGTATTAACTGGCTCCGTAGTGGTAAATACAAACAGCATATGTCTGTAATATTATATTGGCAATCTAAATTACCGCAACTACACTACAGTATGCATCACATATTTCCATAGATGTTTTCACCGAAATTAGCCAAGGTGCGAAATTGGAGCGGTGGTAAAACACTGAATACAGGTAAGGTAGAGTTCACGGTATCAATATAGTGTGTCGTTGTGCCGACTTGATGAGTTTCATTTCTTTTGCTTGCGTTGCAACAAACTCTACAGGAGACTATAGACCTGCAAGGGTTATAAAAGAGAATGCTGGGCCCGTACAGTGCAAGGCAGTGTCTGCATTACAATTGCGGAATAAACACGCAGTGCTCGTATTTCGCAGAGGTACTTTTTTTTCGCTGCCAGACATACCAGGTGCTTCATGCAGCGAACACTTTCAAATTTTTTAAAGGTTGGTTTTGGCAGGTAGCACAATTGAAGTTCATGAGCTGGTCTACTGGAAGAGGCTTTTATTACTTGCACAAAAACTGGATACCCGTAATCTACTAATTAATAAAAACTAACTAATCAAGTTTTCACCAATTACTTTATGGCCCATATCGCAATTTACAAATTCTGGCAGTGGAGTTCGTAAGGCGGCATCCACTTGGAAGGAATTTTCAAAATGATATTTGATTCGAGGTAATAATTCCTCAGTTTTGCTGAGAAATGCATGCGCATCCCGGTTACTTTCTCAACAAAACGTCGTGTTCTGCATTCAAGCACAAAAGCAACGTGAACGCCAATGCATTTCTTCGCAAAGTTCGGCAATTATTATCTCGAAACAGGTGTCATCCTGAGAATTCGTTTCAAGTGGATACGCCTTGCGAACTCCGCAGCTAGAATTTGTAAATTGCAATACGGACTATAAACAAATTAGCCGAAAGTTAATAAGTGGGCTTTAGTTAATTAGTCGTATATGCATTTCAGTTTTTTGTACAAGCAGTATCCGCCGCTTTGAGGGGACTAACTTGCTTTCTGCCACAGGCAACTTCTAAGAATTTTTGAACGTATTCACTGAAACACCCTGTATATTTATCAGAGGAGCCCAGGAAGCCAATTTTGTCGATTTATAAGGGTCACGCAAGTACAAAACAAAGACTGTCTTTGAGGAACTTCAGAACTACCTCAAAGAAAAGGCAAGCCATGTGGACGGGCAAGTTGTAGCTACCAAAATACAACGTCACCACCATTTCCGGAGTTACACGCTTAGAGGAACGTTCTTTTACAAATTTTTACGCCATTCATCACTTCTTCCCTATTTGTATATATGTATTTTTTAAAGTTGTATTTTTATGTAAAACGCATAAAAATCATGCTCTCAAAAATTTTTATTTCATTTTTCTCTACTGTTCAATCCCGCACATGAAAAAAAAGATGCAAAAAAAAGGAAATATCGGAACGTTCGGTAATACGCTAACTATTACATTCTGGAAAGTTGTTTTCTCTGGAAATTTCCGAATATTCATGTGGCCAATGAAGAAGACTTCATCACGCACCACCTAGTTCAAGAAACATCTGCGGAACATTATCATCGCTTGCTGTTCGTAAAATGCTCCCACGCATTTGAAAAGTGCTCTCTTCACAGTACGCGGCCTCTGCAGTCGGAAGCCCTTATACATTCGAAATGCGTCCAGTGCTTGCTTGTCAGAATCGCCAGGCAAGGGCGTAGCCGTAATAAAAGGGAGGAAACAAGCATTACGCACTCAAACGTTGTTCCTTTGTGCCGTTCTCTTTTATTGCTCGGTGTCGTGCCAGTGTTCCGACATTGTCGGTTGCGTTTTCGTTTTTTTTTACGCTGGTACACCATAAGTGTAACAGGAAAGCTACCAGGTTTCATTAATTTGTGTTTCCTTCTTGCGGCTCGCACGCGTGAAGCAAACCACCCCTTACCTGGCATTGAATAACTGGTTACACGTGACCTTTCCTGAGATGTACTGGCAAGAAGACACGCGGGGCATCACATTTGGGAGGAGTCGCGCACGCGATTGTCACTACATTAGCGCGACTGTACTTATTGTTTTTTTTTTATCTTTAAGCACGCGTTAGGCTCGGAGTCAGGGTAATCAGTACTGGTAACATGCGCTCCTCCTATTTTAGCATTGGCTTTGCACAAAGCACACAAAGAAAGAAAGAAAGAAAGAAGGAAAGAAAGAAAGAAAGAAAGAAAGAAAGAAAGAAAGAAAGAAAGAAAGAAAGAAAGAAAGAAAGAAAGAAAGAAAGAAAGAAAGAAAGACACGCTCATCTCTTTATTCTTTGCACTGTGGCCATATGTGCGAAATTAGGGGCCCGCTATCAAGACATGAAATGGAATCACTAAAAAATAAGACAATCGATCATACCTAGAATAAAAAAGTGAAACTCAATATTTACTTTGTTAGTTACAAATATTAAGGAACATAATTCATAGCTCTTGGCCAGCCAGACCGCAAAGTGGGTTGCAGAGTCCTTGAAAACAGCGTTAAAAGAGCGGAAAAGACAAGAAGTGCACCGAGAACATAGGCTGCGCTCCAATCTTCTTCGTCCAGTCTTGTCACGCTCTTCCCAAGTGTCCTCAAAATATGCCATCAGGCTCAGCTTTCTACCCGTCTAGGTAGCGAAGACACACTAATTGTCTAGTATCTCGTAGAAGTAAGGCCTTTACAGAAACACGTGCAGAACTTCTGGAAAAATGCAGTCCTGCCGGCAGATGACTTGCTGGTGTAACGAAATTAGGGAATATGCAGGCATGAGATGACGTTAGCTGGCACAAGACCTGAGTAATTCGAGATCGCTAGGAGAAACGTTCGTCGTCATGTGGACATAAAAAAATTCGGCAGAGACACCTAAGACTGCTTACGTGTGCGAATGCGACATCATTATAGTCGCTTTGGTGAAGTATTTTTGTCTTCGCATTCTTTGTCCCCGCAAGATCTCGTCTGCGTTTTAACTGCGCCTCGGCATAAGGCCAAATGAAAACGCGCCAAGCGTCTCAGCGTGCTCGCTTGCCCATGAGGAGTTATTAGCTCGACGGACCGCTGAGCGGCGTTCAATTGGAGGTTAAGGCTTTTTATTTTATGCTCTAATGTTATACACTCGTGGCGTGGCACCACCTCCTACCCATTGGGTGCGCCGTCACGGGCCCAATGACGCGCGCAACAGGCCACGTGACGTACGTAATGACGCACGCGATAGGCACACATTTAGTCAACCATTAGCGTCGAGCCGCCACGGCGTCGGGTGACGAGCACGTCCGTGGTACGTGCTCGTCACGTACCACGGAGTCCCGGGTTCGATTCCCGCCCAGACGCAAATTTACTTAATGTTCCATTCAAAGGGAACGATCTTTTTCTTTATAGGAGCCTCCTTGAGAAGTTTGACGTCAATTCGAGTATTTTTTTATGTGGTTTTACTCTTTGCCGCCGCCCAATTTGGGCACAATCATTCGGTCGCGCTGCCGACTACAACGCCGGATTTTCGTGTAATGCGGCATATAATGCTTTCGCATTATTAGGCGGATAATGATGACGACTCCACAGGTGCATGTCCATTAAATAGAATGCAGTCCACTTGAGAGCCACCAGCAGCAACAAAAAAAGTACGATTTCTGGGGCATTACATGACAAAACGAAGTTGCTTTAATCAGGGCTGCTGTTGGGGGGATTTCAGACTAATTTTGACCACGTGGTTTCTTCGACGTGCGCCTAAATCTAAGTACATAGGCGTTATTGCTATCGCCCCCATCACGCCAAAAGCTCTTACGGGTTCTATATAATTTTCAGCAGTGAAAAATGTGTCCTGCTTCGTTGATCAAGCCTGGGACGCCCCACCCAATAAAAATAACAATAAACGTTTAGCTTGTACATTTCATTAAGCAAAGCCTTGATTACAAAGATTTAGGATATAACACATGGGCACTGTGTCCAGTAATGAATGGTTGTCTCGTTTTCTTGGCAAACCTTGTTAACACAAACTGACACAGTTTATGAGCGACCCTCTAAAACACGTATAAGCTACTCCAAACCTTTTAAGCAAATGTGGATATTCAGTTGACTGACGTTGTTTATTTTGTCCACGTGTTTCGCTCTATTGATGTTCCGCAAAGTCCAGAGTAGTTCTGTACGAGACGCCTGCAAACAATTACTGGCCAACACAGCGAATTCATAAGGTAATATTGGTTATACAGATAGGACACCTCATAGAAAATCATCTCTGTAGTTTCCTGCATCTAGTGCGAATATTTTTTTGCAAAACAAAAGAGAGCGGTCACAGGGCATGCGACTATTAGGAGATTGACGTAATTTGTTTAACTATGAAACTATTTATAATCACGAGAACAAAAACTGAAGCCAGACCATTTAGGGGCGCATCAGAATGAGGAAAAGCTCATTACGATGTCCGCATTTTCGCATCGAGGACGGTTAGCCCACTTTAATGGCTGCGGAGGCACATCTGCGGCCTTAATATACGGAGTACAGCTGCTATTTCGAAAAAGAAAGACATCCTGTGCTGTGGTTCGCAGACAGCAGGCTTCCCTGCTATAGAGATAGCAGCGGCTGCATTGCTTTGGGTTTTGCATTCCGGCACTGCCGAGGTTTCGCAATATTGGCACCGAACCACCTTTTTCGTGTAATCTGCAGCGGCAGTATAGGATGGCACATTAGAGGCAGGATGATGACTGGTTCTGGCATGATGTAGAACGAGTAGGGAGTTGCGTTTTGTTATAACATTTTTTTTTTATTCTGTCGGGCGTACACTCCGCTCGACCCCCCCCCCCTCCGTCACACGCACAAATTACGAACACGACTACACATTGTGCCACAGCCGAAGCACCCTGCACCACATGGTGTGGGAATGCGATCGTGCTTCCGACATCGTCCCTATCCCCAATCTCACAACAGAGCAGTGGGGGAGCCAACTCCCGTACACCTCAACCTTGATGACCAGCGTCGGCTGTTGAAGTGGGCAAGAGTGGCTGCCAAGTCACACGGCTTCCTTGATCGAGGAGGCCACCCTGAAGGAAGCTGACCAAACAGTTTCGTGTGCTCTCAATGAAATACAATCATTATGATGGGTAGCACGTATAAATGAAAGAGTAGCAGAGACTGACAGAGCGGTAAACATTTAAGCGTTACTGCCGTCGTGTTCTTAAACTGACAAAGTAAAAATATCGCTATTCCAGAAAATACAGCCGCGATTTCAGGTTACCAACTACGATAGTAGTGGCCGTACAATCTAAGGGTTTCTTTCACTGGATTCAATTCCTTTCAGATCATCCGTCGTTCCTGGCCGGGTGAACTCAGTAATGAGATGGTCGGAGCACCACTAGAACCGCTGACATAGGCGAAAAGGTATAGCGTGGGAATATAATTGCTGTGTTATACTTGCCCATCTTTTAATTTTTCCTCCCATAGCTTCCAAAATATTTGCTTCTTTGCTGCGCTGTTTTTGTCAGGGTTACAATTTCGTCGCAGCTATACTGATGCGTTTATCTTTTTTAGTCGAATACTAAAAAAAACAAGTTCATGCTAACACTGCTTTGCTTGAGCATGGCGTTGCATTCCACGTGTGCGAAGAAACTTAATCCGCGTCTATTACCTGTGAAGAAAAAAAAATGAATATGCTACAGTTATGCCCATTTTCTGTAAGAACTCTTATAATAGATACATTGAAATGCGCGTAAGCATACATGTCATTACTTAGTGACGGTTATCTAAATCCGTTTACAGCCATACGCACCACGACTACATGGTGAGTGCGCTCGGGTATTGACGTTTTTTTTTTCTGCGCTACATCTCTATAGGCGCACGTGAAGCTTCGCTTTATCTGATGGTTACCATTCTTGATCTCGGACCCTTGTTTGACTGCAACAAAGGGCACAGAGAAAGAGATCCAGCAGTTTTAACGCACACTTCTGACTCTGGATGAAGCAGAGATGCCGTGACGCAGGCAACTAAGATCCATGCAACTAAATCGGATACGCTAAAGTGCCTTTGCTACCATTGTATGTGACGTGTAATATGACGGAATGTTCATAAGCTGTGTCGAAAGGTAAGCAGCAGTTCGTGCAAGAGCACACTGCGAGACGTTCATTCAAAGGTACCGCGGGGACGAAGGCTACGCTTGGTGTTTGTCGCGAGTGCATTAGTAAGGAGAGTTACACCCATAGTTAATCACAAATCAAAAGACAGCAGTAAGGTCTACGATTACGCATGTATCTGTGGCCTAAAGGAAAGCAGTGCGTACACAGGTGTTTTTCGTCGAGCTGTGTAGAACGAGTACCCCATGCCACGTACGTTGTGAAATTATTCACGTGGCGACATTCAAATGCACTTTGCCTAATTATTAGCCTAAGACGTTTTTCGACGGAGTGCGACTCGGCTTGCGCCACTACCTCGTGCACCTACAAAGAGTGGACCGGAAAGAAGAGACATTTCACCGTGCCTCATATACACGCTGCCTTTCATGAGTCCTCACTACACGTGGCCTTCCCGTCGCGCTGTCACAACACAAATCACTTGCTGGGCGGGTTCTCCTTTTACGTGCGTAAATGCGGTTACGTCACCATCTGCTTCGCAGGCTACAGTCAAGCTGCCGTCCCCACGGCAGATTGAGCAACAGTAGTCTTCACCGGAAAACGTATGCGGCAAGCGCTACGCGCTTCGCATTTCACACAGGCGGCCTTAACATCAATTATGTGGTCCGGATGCTTGTTTCGAGCTCGTTCTTTATTGAAACCAGTGCTGTTCTGTATCTCGTATGCGCTATTCCAAAGAATATATGCACTATCCGCTTCACTTTGCTGAGCGCTTGTAGCCTCTGTCTTACGGGGGTATGAGCCATTGCACGTGGGATAGAGGATGATAGTTTTTCGACAAAGTTACGCCGCGAGCTGCGAAGAAATCCCCGCACCCTAGCCATAGACTGCTTCGCTGTAATAAGCAACCGATAAATGGCTGGTGAAGGTAATGGCGAAACGAATGTAAAAGCGAATGTCAAAGCACTTAGGACATAGTAGGATTTATTAATGAAATTAGGCACCCCAAGGCGCAAACATGTTGCACTGAAGACATTTAGGCAGCGTCGGTTGTTTCATTGCGTTAGTATAGTTCAAAACTCAGCTGGTCTCCAGCACGTCTGCCGTGGCAGTATATATATGAAGGTGACTACATGAGCGGACTGGTTATCCGTGTGTTATCTTCAGCGGCGTGAGTGGGGGTGGGAGAGGCGTTCGCGCACCTCCTCTCCCGTCTTAGCAGCCCACTGTGGCATCGGCCAGAGTGGGAAAGGATGTGGGTGATGGGAAAGGAGGAGGGTATCGCTCCTGTGCAGCTCTCACCCATACCGCGTCCACGATGACGCGCACGGTAGCCAAAGCAAGCCTTTCGTTTTAATATTACACACCATCTTTGCTTATTTTAGCATACCATTGCGCTTCACTCTAGCCTTATTCAAGAGTCTTGCACCACATTATGGACATACACTTCGTTAAAACATTCCTCTCTAGAAATGGCCACTACATCGCCAGCGTAATTTGCGATAAGTTACGTAGTTGAGTCAGCCATGCTAAGGCCTTCCAGCACTGCGTTTGTGCACCCACGTGAGTCTCCGTTTAGTGTTACCCCCGTCCTAAACATACATGAGTGCACAGTGACTGACATAGGCTTAGAACACCTTTTTGTCTTTACGCTAGTTCTACGATAATGTCGCGGCAAACTGCTAGACGGTCTTTCTTTTTTCGCCTTGATATGACTGTTCATTAGGCGTACTTAACCTTGCTTCGTCGTCAAGTTACACAGGGGACCCGGTTTAACGTAATCTTCGTTCGGGAGACAGAGGGGGGGGGGGGGGGGCATGGTAGCTGAAACTAGATGCGCGTTGTGCTGCAATTAGGGAGAGTACTCACGTCTCTTATTTTTCTTTCTTCGTCTTGTGCACAACACACATGAGCTGCAAGCCATTGTCGTTCATTAGGTGCAGCACACAGAACCTCGTCGTCCTCACACGCTTATTCCTGGAATAAGTCAAGGGTGCCACTCGGCGTTTTCGCTCACGTCCCGCATCCTGCACTCCAGATGAGACCATATCCATGCTGAACATCTCCCGAAGCAAACTCCTTCTCCTAAATGTAAGAAGAAAAATAAAAAAGGGGGATAATCATCGTCGCCTAGTTTGTAACGGGGCCACAACTTCTGTATACATATCGCTTAACAGCATCAACCATTATGCACGTTTCCCTGCCTCTTCGGGCATCGTCATGGTTATCCACTACATCAGTGCTGCAAGACCTCCGCGGACATGGCTGCTTCTCGGAAATTCCTACTGGTGGTTGCTTCGGAGATCTCGCGCAATCGTGCAAAAGAGCTTCCGAAGTTTCAAACGAGCTTGAAGCGTTAAAGGCTCATTAGTTAACATTTATCACGCAGATTCAAGAGAAAATGACAAAAAAGCTAGTATTTCGTGAACCTAAGACATGAGCCATGCCGCCACGACCAAGTAACCTGAAGGGAACCTCGAACAGCGACCAGTAAGCGAGGAGGTTTTATTGCCAATAAAAGCACGTTCTTGTTCTGGCGACTGTAATTAATGGTATAACATAGCGTAAAGCGGAAGAGGTGCTTTCAAGCAAATCCTTTTATTTTTTTATGTTTTTCATTGTCCTTACTTGCCAAAATGATAGTGTAAACAAGAGATTCCACTGGCTACGACTCGTGAAAGGATAAAAATAGGAAAATACAACAACTTGCAGAACCCGACGCACGAGAAATGCACGATAAATTGTTTTATTCAGCACAACTACAGATAAAGAATGATCGAAAAAAGAAACAGTACATGAATGCTCATTGTAGGGAGGTAGTAGAAAAGCACGAATCTTGTCTTGGCACAAAACCAAGCAGTCATTAGTCTGTAACTTACATTTCGAAGACGAGACGAATTACTGACAGAAGTGCCTGGCAAGGAAGTTGGTTGAACTTGATAGTGAAAGGGGACCACGGGTGGCAGACGATTGCTTGTTGACAACTTCTGCATTCCTGACGAACAGTTTCCTTGCGCGCGAGGAAAAGGAGGGGGGGGGAGGGGGGAGGGCCGGAATAGACTGGCGGAAGGCATCGCGTCGAGGGGACAGCAGGAGATTTACTGCCAGCGAACCACCGCAACTTTCTTGAGCAAGTTGCGGCCCCGGCGACAGCCACGCAGTCTGTCTTCTCCAACTCGTTTCGGACAGACGTGCACTTGACGTAGGAAGCAGCCATTGCTTTGAGAGTCTCGGAAAGGAAGCGGAGGGTGTGCGAGTAGTGGAGATCAAAGGCGTTGGCTCTAGAGCCATTTGTATACGCACCTCACCAGCATTGCTGTCCATTTCATAAGTCCTCATGGCTCTTGTGAAATGCCAAGTGGGAAAAAGGAGGAATGAAAAATAGTCGGCGGGGTGTAGGCGGGCTAGCTATATTATTTGCTGCGAAGAAACTAGAAAGGGTCCAGGTTCTGTGCCACCTATACAATTTGACCCTATTATTTTTCATCACTGTTACTGAGAATGCAGGAGACTCGTAGAACTGTCTAACCTCGTAAGTTCTGGATAGATCGCACTTCTAGGAGAACAAATGTATCATTTATCTTTTTGGCCAGGCGAACAAGAAGTCATAGCATGTTCTTCAAATATGCAATCCGCGTTGACTTTAGGGTGATCACAGGACTCCACACCAAGCCTGTGATATCCATGGACTTACTCTGAAGAAGCAACGCTGTTGTACCGCGCGAGAACCGACTTCGCGTAGACTCAGGCTTGGTTATTCAAGATTTGATGATGAGCTTCCGCACTCTGTGCCTTCTATGGGGATTTTGGAGACATCGAACATTTCACCTGGATGTGCCCGCAGTTTGACACAGAAAGAAAAGCGATGGTCGACAGCCCGCAAAACATTGGTCTTTCGCACAGGACCTTTGAAGACGTCGTTTTTGCCGGAGGGTCTGCGAAAGTCAGGAATATGGTGTAACGACTGCTGATTGCCTTCATGCGAGACGCGGGGCTCTTCTGCACCGGGTGACGCACATAGTGACACTCATAGGAGGTTCAGGCTGAACAATTGCCGGCTATGTATGCCATGATAACCTCGCCTGCTGCAAGACCACCACCACAACCACCACCATCACCACCGCCGCCGCTACCACATCATATTAAACAGCTACAAGTTTTAAAGGGGCCCTGAAACACATTTTCGATCCAGTAAAGAAAACGCTGTTCGTCTGTTTGCGAGGCTCTTGGGAACATATGAGCAAAATATTAATACTCTGCATGCAGCACAAAATCTCGTGTCAAAGGCAGGAAAAAAAATTGGAGGACGCTTAAGCTTCGCCTTCAAGAGTGGAACGCGACAGCGTTCCCGTCGACCCGCCAAGGGGTGTAAGACAATGGGCTACAGGGCAGCCATCACTTACGAGGCGCCCCGCATCGGACGCGGTGAGCGTCGAGCCATAAGGCCGAGCAACGCGGCGTTCGGCGCAGCAACGAAACGTGCGCCTGAGCAAGCGGAACGAACCGAAGAACTCGGTATCTCGGAGGGGGAAATGATGCACGCCAGCCAAACGTCGTGATCGGCACGGGCAGAGAGATAGACAGATAGCGATCTAAAGAAAGGAAGGACGCTTGCTTCTGCAGAGGGAGCAAGGCGAAGCGTTGTCAGGGGAGAGAGAGTCCGGGCCGCGAACCGCCTCGGACCGGTCCTCGCAGCTCCAATGTGCGCGTGGCGCGCCATCTGTCGGGGCAGCGCCGCACATGGAGAGGAGGGGGTCTTCTGTGTTTGCCGCAATATAGCTCTGCGTGTGCGGAAAGCGCAGAAGAAATGCAGCGGAAACGCACTTCGCTACTCGTGTAATTGCGACTTCTGTAAGTTACATGTTCATAATTACCGATATACACCGCAGTATAACTTTCCACGGCTCGTTTCGAAGGCAACACCGCATTCAATAGAGGCGCGTTTGTACCGCTTGAAAGCATCGAACTCGTGGCTGAGTGGTAGCGTCTCCGTCTCACACTCCGGAGACCCTGGTTCGATTCCCACCCAGCACCTCTTGGAAGTTGCTTTTTATTTATGCAGTGCCTGCCATGATTTATCGCTCACGGTCTACGCCGCGGACGCCGACACCGACGCCGACGACACCGGCTTTTCTGCGACACGAGCTCCTTAACGCTATCGCGTTAAAATTCGCGTAGGAACTCCGCTGGGACTGGTCTAAGTATGCGTAATCATTGTGCCACTTGGTCATCTGCGCGCTGCCCCGTGTCATTATCAATGCAATGAAATTCGGTCAGTACAAACGACAGCGCTTTCGGTGACGCGGACTAGTGCGGACGGCGCTGCAGGAGCATTGATGACGCAAGCAAAGTACTGCGGGTGGCGGCGCCAGGTGCGCTGATGACGTTCGGATCATTGTAAGCCGTTATCGCTGTTTAGCGCCTCGTCCATCCTCACCGAACCATTGTGAACCGTGACCAAACTCACTAGGCGGCGGCTGCGTATGGTACTGCAGTGCGGGGCGTATCTTGAAAGATACGATCAGCTATGCCGACAAAGAGCGCCGACTGCTGATAGCTTCGCGCGCTGTCTTCTCGCCGCCTAACTAGCATTGAATCCGCGTGAGTCTGTATCTTCAAAGTGATCTGCAAAAGCGTCAGACTGCGACGGGTGCAGAGAGCTCTGTGAACGCTGTATTCTCGCCGCTTCGTTGGCGTCGAAGAAATAATAATAATATTTGGGGTTTTACGTGCCAAAACCACTTTCTGATTATGAGGCACGCCGTAGTGGAGGACTCCGGAAATTTTGACCACCTGGGGTTCTTTAACGTGCACCTAAATATAAGCACACGGGTGTTTTCGCATTTCGCCCCCATCGAAATGCGGCCGCCGTGGCCGGGATTCGATCCCGCGACCTCGTGCTCAGCAGCCCAACAGAGGCAGCACAAAGGTGTATTCGCTCGCTGGTGCGGCCGCAGTCTGGAAAGGGGTCGTCTTACGTAACGGACGTGTGCAGGGACGGGCGGTTTTTTTCTCGTTGGATAAGCATAGAAACGCTTACGCATTTAAAAGTCGCTTGCCATCGCATTCGCAATGTTGTCATTCAACGCCTTCGCAAGCGACTAGGCTCACTACAGATATTTCGCGATTTCGTGATCGCGAGAACTTTCTCAGTAATGCAATGATTGTTCATTGGAGCTAATAAATAGAATTATCTGTCTGCAATCTTAAAAAGAGAGAACACCCATTTCATCTTTCCACTGACGGTCTAAAGACGAGAGTTGCGCGTTGCTGCGTGTGCTGCGCGTGACCTCCGCGATGAAAAGCGCAGCGTGGATACACTCTAAAAACAGTTTGCACCCTTTGGGGTGTATATTTGTCCCACAACAATAATCGTCATCTGCCTTGCTTGCGTTTCCTTTCTTGAAAACTCGGCGCTCGCTACTGTCCTGTCGAGAATGCTGCGTCACACTGATAATGCGCATGCCGTTCGTGACTGGGAAGTACCGGGCTCGCAGCGTTAAAGAAAGGAAACGCGGGCAAGACAGATGACGATTATAGTTGTGGGACAAATATACACCTCAAAGGGTGCAAACTGTTTTTAGAGTGTAGCGTGGCCGCCACGGGGTGCCTCCACGAGCCGTCTCGCATTGATTCCTCGGGCGGGCCGGCTGAGCGTGGCTCCCTTCGCACCCCTCTCCCAGTGTAGGGTACAGCGCGCTATTGGAAATCAACGGAGGTAGAAAGACACTCACCATACCCATAACTACGTCTGACTTCACTAGAGCTTCAAGGATTAGAATTGCTTTCACGGTAAGGGATTCGTGGTGCTTCCTAAAGTAATGACGATGTGATTCTATGATTTATTTGAAAACGGGTTCAGGTCCCCTTAATGTGCCAATTAATCACACTGCACGACAGGTAATAACAATGCATGTAATAACATGTTTATGCACTAAACTGAAAGTATTTGAAGTATGAAAATATTGGAAGCATACAACAATTTAATATTTTTTTTTAGATTCTTTGAAAGTCTGACCGTCGTCCAATTGCGTAGGTGGCACTTCCACCTTGTCCTAGTGAAAAATTGTTCTTGCTGAAGCAAAGCCATACGATTAGATGGAAGTTCAATTCCGACCTACAAGTCTAGTTTTTATCTGATGAAAACATTTCACTGAAACAAAACAAAACAAAAATAACCCGGAACTCCATGTGACCGACTTTAGCTAGACACATTGACATAGCAAACACATGCTCAAGTTATGTTGTTGCGCCCGAATAGTTCTGTCTATATGGAAATTAGTAGAGAGACAGAGAAAGAGCTGTTAATTTAAAAGTAGGAATGTTTGTCTTGTATGTGTATAAACTACAATAAATTGGTATAACGGTAATATGCAGTCTACGCAAGTGTTGCGAACGCTGTTTCCTTGTCAAACCTTCTTCTAGCCGTTCGAAGGATGTACGCCAATAGCTACCCGAATTATTGAGGTACAACGGTGCGTATATATATTGGCAAGTACGCATTGATTTCGCAAGCTGTTAAGTCGTGCCGCTCAAGCAACACTTTTCTTCTTTCTAGTTCTGGTTACTGTACGGAAGCCATGTTTAAAAAGAAGAATGTCTGTTGTGAGCAACGCAGCATGTGTGCTGAGGAGTAGAGGCCAAGCCTTCGACTACAGTTCGACTACGGACTGAAGACGCGAGTGTGTGTTACGATGACGATTGATTACGATGAAGCATTGACTACGATGACGCATGGCGCATTGATCACGATGACGCTGAGTTACGTACTGTATGGCACATACCTACAGTTGGGGTTTGGGCGAGGAGCGGGCATTATGCACATCGTGGCTCCAACTATAGTCCGTTTCAGACGTCAGGTGCAACGCTGTGGAAGCTACGCAAGAAGTTCGGTGACGGAAATGTATCCCTCCGCACGTTCCGTCCGTGCCACCCTGCCTGCCAAAGGCATATGCTCGCGCGAGCTTGCACGTGAAACTGCCGCGACGAGCTGCCCCCCCCCCCCCCCCCCAAAAAAAAAGGCCGGGAGGAAACCCAATAAAGAAACAAATTGATCTGAAGCCAATGCATTGAATAACCACATACCACAGTTTGTTACTAAAGGTTAAAACGTTTTTCATTAAATACTGAGGCTATATAATGAACAGGTTCGCACAGTTACGATAAAAAACATCAAGCTATTTCTATGTGCGCACACGGCCACAGCAAAAAGTATGCCTAGCTTCCACAGCGTTGCACTTGATGTCTGAAACGAAGTATAGCTCTGTGAGACGATCGCCGGGCGTTGTATGACGAATATGATTTCTGTGCCATGGCGCAAGCTAACAATGGGGGACTGGACAAGAAGCCTGTCCGCGTGCTGATTACGGCGATAATGGTTTTCATACACTGGAACACACTCCCAACGCCTGGTAGGCAAGGACCGTACGGCACAATGACAAAAGCCCAAGTAGGCTGAATCGACCATGAAGCGCGCGGTACGTACTGTGCCGATGCCAACTACCCCTTTGAGACGAATCGCCAGGTGTTCATGGCGAATATAATTTCCATACTTTGGCGCGCAGTTACCCGAAATAATTTAGCAACTGCTGCACGCAAAATTGAAAAGACAATATGAAAAATTCAACTCCGTGTAAGATTTGTCAAGTTGCGTAAACAAGGGTTCATCAGAGCCCGTGTGCGCGCTAATTGCCTTTACGTCAAAGGCGTACGAATTAAATTGGCCCAGTTAAAGCATTTCATTTACCGCCTTACGAAATCCTCTCTTCCTGCAGTTTCCAACGTGCGTTTTGGATCTGCATATTTATTTTGTTCATATACCCCATGCTGCCTTGACATTTCGAATTTCCCTTCAGGCACCCTGCGACAACCTTTTGACAGCTCAATATAGGGGCTCAGGATTCTGCCGGAGGCACATCTTTATCAACGTGACTTCTTTTTTTTTCTCGAGGGATCATAAAACTTCGAGTCTCTGTGCTGAAGTTGATACCTTATGTAAACTTTTCTGCGAATTCCCGCTTCGTTTGGTGGTTTTTACCTGGACAATCTATGATCTACTCCGAGACCTGGATGACAAGGTGCACGAAAGGAATTTTTACGAGGAAGTTATCTCATTAAAAAATACGGATCCTAAAAAGAAGGCAATTTCAGACTGCTCTATTCCAGGTTATTCGCTCAGCGGGCCGGAACTTTTCACACGGGAGATGAGCCAATCTTCGAGAAAACTGCTTGTCAAGACAGACCGTGAGAATCCGACTGAAGTTAAAGAACATTGAGCAAAATGCAGAACAGCGGAAATGATTTCAGCAAGAAATGCCCAAAACACAGTGCAGAAGATCATTCATAAGAAATTGAATACCAACTTATCGAACTACGCCCAGGTCTATGAATAAATACCATTTACCAGAAGTAATAGTTGACGTGTGGTTGCTTACCGTCCATGCTTATTGTCCGTAAGGTCCGTAAGGTCCGTGTTAAGGTCCGTAACTATTGAGTCCTCGCAAAGAAAAAAACTGATATTGACAAATAACTTGAAACATCTTTACGCTTCTGGCAGAACCGTCGTAGAAAACGTTGCCTTCTTATAGATGGAGCTTCGCTCAGATGAAGTCTACATGTAGTCCACATACAAATCTCATTCGCATGTACATGCTTCACCGGCACTTGTACACAAAATACCGAAGAGTTTGTTTTGTAGGAAACTTATAGCCAAATGTCCGCAATCACAATGATTCGAGTTGCTTTGGGAAAAAAATGGCTGAGTTTTTTCGTACAGATAGTATATTTTCTCAGAAAACGGGCGCGTCTTTTTCAGCGAAAAGCAATGGTTAGGTGTGTTTCTAGTACAGACCAATGCATCTCGCTAGGACACAATGACGTAGTGTTTAAACTCAATAATCCACACCCTTCTTTACCCAGCGATTCGGTGTGTGACCTACTATCGTAGAGTGTTTTCAGAGTGGGACCATGTCAGCGTAAGAGCGCCAATGAGTACAGCAATTATAATGATACCGGATGTTCACTTCAGTCCTTTTGAAGTTTAAAGGAATTAAAGAGTATTAATCGCGTCGTTAAAAAAGAAGTTGGAACAAGCGATTGCTTCAAATGTTAACTGCGGATATGAAGGCGGAAGCGTGCAGAACAGTGTCGACGCGGTTCAGTCGTGTTCTTATACCGTCAGCTTCAGCAAATTGACCCAACTTAATCCATACCGTCACGTCCTCACAGACGGCGAAAAGCAGTAGTGAAGTCCGTTTCTAATATCGACCACGTGACATGAAACGAATACCACGAGCTGCACAGCATTACTGCAGCAGACGCAGGCACCCCGCAGCCATAAATGCACAAACAGAGGGTCGGACGTATCACCACTTGTCGCCCTCTGGTCAAACCGCATTCGAAGCATATATTCTGGAGAATATGCAGGAGGGCTGCAGGCCCTCAATAGGCACTGTCTCCCAGGATGTAGTCGGCGAGGCCTACAATCAATAGTGCACATAGAGCAGAAACTCCACCTGCTCTAGCCTCGTGGAGCTTGGCACGCGTTTCGCACCACTCCGAAATTGTCATCTCCTCTTTAAATTATAGGCAAACAGCTGATTGCCTTTTCTTACTACAAGTGGTTGTCGTGAAAACAAAGTAATCGTTATCAGAGACCACAACGTTCTGAAAAGAACAGCGTTCCTTTTTTTCCTCTGCACCTACAGTGGTCGTCAGCAAGTGCCGTACGTGACTCCCCACCTTTAGAAGCGTCGTTCCCCAACGTCTTCGTGGAAGGAAACCTCGCGTCAGGACATCGATACGGCTTCTATATAGATGCCGTCGCCGCTGTAAGCCCAGGTAAATTCTGCTGTCTCGAGCCTATTATTTACTCTTCTTTCACGAACAAATACCCTCTTTGCGCCATAGCAAACAAGGTTTTTCACGTATATTGGTCCATCCGACTGCCAGAACACTCTAATCTGAGCGAGAGAACGGGGGTTTGAGGCTCTGTATAGAAAAGCAACCTGCGTTGCGGCATCTGCAGAAATGGCGAATAACCCTCATCCCCTCATTCCGTGGCATAGGAGAGCTATGATTGGGAAATGACTGCAGCCGTTTTCCGTGAAGTAGTTTCAGTACATGAGCGAACTTTCTTTCGGAGAACGCGGGTTTTTTTCGCACAGTGTATATGCAGGGTGTCCCAGCTAACGTTAGCTGCAGTTTGAAAATAGGCGACTGCCACGTAACTTGACAGAAACGAGGTAATGTTGTTTGCCGTCGCTTGAAGATACTCAGATTATTTTTGTCATTCTACCTAATTACATAATTATTCCTAAATAATTAGGCAACTTCTCAAGTATTATAATCAGATGAAAACTGTCAATGAAAAAATTGTAGAGCAACGTAAAAAACTCCCGACGCAGCTCACTGTTGCTCAATACGTGCTACTCAAAAATGCTTTTCAGAGCTCGAAAGAAGCCCGCCAATACACGCAAAGTGCCTGGAGCGGCCAGTCGCGCGGCAATTTCGCGTGCATAACAAAAATACGTTGCAACTGAAGATGTTCGTCCTCGTCACCTATACCGAACTTGATTTCTGATGGCACGTTTCCTTATCGCCACTTCGCAACTGCGAACCTCTGTCAAGGTTGTACATCTTCCAGAAGTCAGCAGTCGAAATGGGCCATCATTTTATTATTGTCATAATTGAACAAGGGCACATTGTCACCACCACAAGGTGCTGGATGCTCATTTTCAAATGAGAACATGGGGATATTAATAAATATTACTAATATATTCACAAAGGAATAAGTAACACGCGATGTGATTAGGTAAACGCAACAAATTCTCGTAGGAGCTAATGTCATAAAGAAGGAAAGTAACAGTAAGGGTCACCAACACTTAAAGATTTAAAACAGTATTAACGTAAAGAAAGATAAATTAACTTGTTCAACCGTTTAATACGAAAACTTAACACCGCATAAAATGTAGCTTTGACTATACCAAAGTGTCGAACTCACTCATGTATGTAATTCTACTACCCTTCAAAAGCTCATATCTTCATGGACGCCATTTGTGCGATTGCTGAGCGTTTAAATCCTTTCAAATTTCGGCGTTCCCTAACTCGGCCGCTGGCTAAATGATTGAATGCTTGCGTATCTAAGGTACAGGTGTGAATACTCAAGAAGTATATTTGCTTGCTTACGGCACCTTTCTAACCCAGCAACAGTTGTACGCAAGGCGAAGTTTATTTTATAATTATTCATAAATGCGTACTAACGCAAAATTTTTCGATTGTACTTACTCTTTTGAATAACACCAGATGCCGAGCACCCCGCCGAACTCCAATGCATGGAAATGGCCATGGAATTTCCCTTAACAGCTTCACTGTAACAAAAATGACATAAAAAAAGCGCCATGACATTGAGCAAGAAGACGACTTAGATAACACTTCATCATACAAAATTTTTAAGACGCCAAAAAACCACACACAGCACACAAGAGAGAACAATGGCACAGAGCGCCTATATAGTATAGTGAAACCGCACCAACACGCCCAGCAAGAAGTTCTCGTTAGATAGCACTGTATGCTAGGCTGTAACCACGAGGAGAGAGGATAAGTAATGGTCGTCAGTCAGCTTATGAGACTGCGGTTGAAACAGCGAACTGTTTGGGAGCCACTGTCATCGCAAAACCATAAACAATAAAAGAACTCCATATAAAGCCCCTTGCCGTTACGCTGGACGTTTCGGCACTGATAGTGGTTGATGACAGAAGTGTCACGTTACTCCGCCGGCATATTTTCCTCACTGCTTTAAGAGTCATTGTCTGCGCCACTGAGTCGTGGTAGGAGAAAGCAAATTCTGTGCTTTGCACTAGGCTTAGCGATAGTTGGGAAGTGGCGGAGGCGTTTTCTGCTACGAAACTGATTGGCTGTGAAACTGCAATATGTTTCTAAGCGCAGATTCCTAAAGATACAGAGTGAGGGAGAGGAAAAACTACGCTAGACATTGAATATGCCGTCGACTAAAGTGTAAAAGTGGTTAACGTTTCACGCAAACTATTCTCTTGCAAGAATCTTAGGGCATGTAATCTTTACGACATTTGGCTTAAAGATATATTGTGAATAATGGCTGCCTTTATTGTCAGTCATTGTCAAGGACAGTATTACGACGCGCTAGCGTTGTTTTCTGTTAATATGAAGCGCTAAGAACACCTTAAGGTAAATATATCCTGTCAGGAACTTTCGGCATTATAAACATTACAAAAAAAGCCAAGGACGAATCTGAGCATATACTTTCACATGTTTGGAACCAATAAAACATGGCAAAACACTTTCATGGGGGCTAAATTACCATAGTTGAAATGGTTGCAGTCACCAGTTTGCACAACCTAACAAGTGTTCTCCCTCTGTTGTGAAGTGGATTCACGTCCATTGTCAATCTAGGACAATTACATTTCAAAATATACATTTTTGTTTGCAAGCCAATTGCGCTAAGGTGTGCTTCACAACAGTTTTCGCAAAGTGCCGCGTCACGTAGCTTTATCAAGGATAAATTGTAATAGGAAACAACTGTCTGTGGTGGAACTACAAGCAGTCACTGCTGAACGACGGAGCCCGAATGCGGGAGGAAAGCGTAAACGACGGGCGTTGCATAATCTTGAACAGCATCATAAGAAGAAAAAATGGACAATTAGAGGTTAAAGACATATGCTATAAACTGATAGTTAACTGCATGGTGGGCTACTCTGCACGGGGATAGGGTGCGAGAAGATTAGGAGAAATGAAATCACAAGAAGAACTTTCTTTGAAGACGCTTTCATATAAACACAGTTATTTTAGAGCATCTCGGAGGGGCTTCTGCTGCGACGAGGGTCCAAGAATTGTGTTTGCTGTATGGGGACTGTTAAGTAGCTTGTCGATCGGGGTGCAGAGCTATTTTTAGGAGACACTCAAAAGAGGGCTATATAAACAGTGCACTGCAGAATTATTTACACCCTTTGATGGAATGAGAATGTAAATGAACCTATAATTGACGCCTTCACGCTACTTTATCAAGAAACATCCTATTCATCTACCAGATCACTGTTCCTTCCTTGGTATCAAGGCCCTAACGGTAGGGGTGTTACCCGTGTGACAAGCAAACACCTTTGAGGGGGTAAACATTTTTACAGTGATGTGGCCCTTCGTCGGCTGGAGGATTGCCGTCGAGCTTGCGTCATCTCTGAGTGTAGACGCGCACATTCCGAGTACTTCAGCGCAGAGCGGCCATGTTATCTTCTCAAATGGTTATCGTGACCTCTGTAATCGCGCCAGGTCATTTCGCATGCTTTTAAATGACCTGCGATACTACCCCCCCTGCAATCCGTTGATGTGCCCTCCGCAATCTTGATTACGATGTGAAACGTCGGGTAACCTAAACCGAAATTTCCAAGATCAGTTTTCAGTCAACCAGCGGTTAGCGCCTACTATGTAACAGCGCTAACCGTGTTTTACAATAACCGCAGTAGTGTTAATCGCAGTTAAAGCAGGCCGTGCAATAAGGGGTATTATTTTGCATCTTGCACATTTTGTATCTCAATCCTTTCGAACACTTTTGTCATTGTTTCACGTCTGATAATTTGCGATACCTTGTTTAGCAGCCAGGGAACAGAATACGGTAAGGTAAGTACGTTGTCAAATATTTGGTTAGTTTTCTGTGTTTTTAAATGCCGAATACTTCCTTTTCGCACACGAATTTCACATGAAATATTCTGTCTTAACGATTCGCGTTCACACGAATGGTTAGGGGAATGTTTGATTAGTACGCAAAGCTTCGAGCAATCGCACACTCCTGTTTTCCTTACTTTTTTTTTTTCAAACACGAGGTTGATAAAATGCATTGTGTGGGGTGGCCGAGGTAACTCATTTGTGCGCTAGTGTTGTGCAAACTTCACCACCATCCACATTTATAAAACTACATGAAAATTTCCGTCCCACGTTGTGATTAGCTTTTCTTTTAATGTCATCAAACCATCAAGTAATGTACCTTTCTACAAAAGGCCAGCTTCAACACCCTTTCGCTTTGAAACAGGTACACTCAGGTACACTCAGGTACACTCAGATGTACACTCAGGTACACGGCTTGCAGGTACACTCACAGACATACTTAACACAAACACGCATTAAGCAATTTTTTTTACTTCTCTCCATACGGATGATGCTGGTAATTTCGGCTTAGCGTGTCCTGAATGCTCTAGCTCGATGCATCTTTCTTCGAAGTCGTTCCGTGCTTGCTTCTCAAACCCCGTGCTTGTTAAAGTTAAGCCGCTGTAGATGTGTCTTCATCGTTCAGGTACAAAATCTCACGGGGGCTGCACCAAAGCCCGCAAGTGCGTGACAATCTCCATAACATGGCAGTCACTCGGTAGCTGTCCAATCTATTAGTCGCACGGCACCTGCCAAAAAAAATTTAACATGTCGGTATAACGTGATATAGATTTCTTCCCGCACGTCTAAGTTCATAGTTGAAAACCTAATTTCCCAGTGAGCAACTCGTGCACAAACGGAGTCACGTCCTGGAATATTCACTCTGAGAGACCTGTCAGCGACCGTCGGCGATTGTCAGGGCAATGCTTAATTAAGGCGTGTCATCGCAACGACAGTCTGCACGCAAGTGATGTCTCCGATTGACGCCTGTAGATTAGCCTATGCAATTTGACGCAAATCTGTGCCACGATCTCAACCTATCAGCTTAACTAGTATCGCGCCTAACGCGCCCGGACTATCGATCCGCGTCGTGAATGCACCGGACGACACAAAGCTTGTCGTCGCCCCAACTTCCTGTCCTCGTGCTGACACGTCACTCAGATTTTGGGGAGCAGTGACAGGATACGAGGCAAAGCTTCGCAACGTCAGCGAGTGCCTGCCGTGGCAGGGCTGGGGGAGGCGCCGGATGTTACGCAACAGCATGCCGAATCTATCGCCAGGGGGCGTCGGAAGTTCTTCGCCGACTGAGAGCTGGCTGCTGGAGAAAGGCTGGCACTCATACACTGCAGCGCAATTTCACACTGGTGTTTTCGTGGGAAACTATTCCAGAGGCTAGAACATGTAGTCCATATGCAGTGGTTGGGGCTTCCCGCGTTGGATATAGTGATGCTCTCAGCCAACTGAGTTTCATTGAATAACATACCAGATAATATCGCACACGGTCAAAAAATTCTCATCATGGGGAGGTGAGCATACGTATTATGAAGAATTCTGAGGAATGGAATTCTCGGTTGCTACAGTACTGCTGGTTTTTCACCTCCGAAGTGCATGCATAGACGCCACAGCTATCACGGTCTGCGCTGAGCGCGAAGCCTCGTACTAATTGCCCAGCAGTGTGGTTGATCGAAAGCGCTCAGTTATAAACACACAAAAAAATAAAGCTTGGTAGCTCAGTGGTTAGCGCACCAGACCCCCCAAATACAGTTTCTTAGAGTGGCAGGGCTCAAATTCCAGCTAAGGTGGCTGTCGAGAAATATTCATTTTCTTCACGCTGTCGCACTTGCGATGCCGGAGATGACAAGGGTGAACCGAAGAGGATTAAAGTTATCGTTGCGTGTAGCTAGCAGAGTGGGCGCATGGACGGGACGGGTGGACAAGGCAAAGCCATTTTTGTGCTCTTGACTGATGTCGCATTTATAGTTGGAACATGCAACAACGTCATGTGTGCTCATAATTTCGCCCACATGGAATGAGTGCGAAATTGCGAAAAATCTACTACATTGATTAACGTCATGTGTGCACATAATTTCGCACACATGACGTTAATCAGACGTGCATTATAATACGCATTGATGGTACGCAATACTAATTAAACGTTAGGAAATTATAAGTTAGAAAGTGTTCAGTGATTAATCACGGTGGTGACTTTATTTGTTCGGGACACCGGGGCACTTGTTGGTCTTGTTGTAAGGTCTTGTTGTATGGATAAACTGGAAATACGCTGACGGAAATATCGCATGAAATCAACGCTTGAGATAATCAGTGGTTGGTTAGATAAGCAGACATTTTTGATTTAGGCCCTAAAACTGCTAAGTGTATTTATTGAATATATAAAATTTTCACAAACTTAAGGTGAACGATGCTTAAAACTAAGTCTAAATCTGTAATAAAAAAGAACACAACTCTGCACACTGCGAATAATATAGCACTAAAGCGAATGAAATCGTTCTGTTATACGCCGCTGTATACACCACATACGACTAAATTGTGAGTAGGACGTTTGCAAGACCTTTGTGATTATTGTAAGAGATATGCAGTGGTTGTGAATTCATAAACAACACTAGTCACCTTGAGATTTTCTAATAGAGGCAGTTAGCATAATAGCAAGATCTGTGTCTATTCTTGAGTTATGAATTTGTAAGATTCTGCTTTTATAATATTAATCTAGCAATTCTTTTTAGTAGTATTCTGGGACTTCAAGGGTCCCAGTAATTTGGAAGAATACAAACATAATGCTAATCCACAAAAAGGGTGACGTTAAAGAACTGAAAAATTATAGGCACATAAGTTTACTCCCAGTATAATATACATTATTTACCAAAATAATCTCGAATAGAATAAGGGCGACATCGGACGTTAGTCAACCAAGAGAACAGGCTGGCTTCAGGAAAGGATACTCTACAATGGATCACATCCATGTCATTAATCAAGTTATCAAGAAATCCGCAGAGCACAATAAGCCTCTCTATATTGCTTTCATAGATTACGAAAAATCATTTGATTCAGTAGAGATATGAGCAGCCATAGAGGCATTGCGTCATCAAGGAGTACAAACGCCTTACGTAAATACCGTGGAAAATATCTGCACATATTCCACAGCGACCTTAATTCTACACAAGAAAAGAAGGAAAATACCTGTAAAGAAAGGGGTAAGACAAGGAGACGCAATCTCTCCAATGCTATTCACTGCGTGATTGGAAGAAGTATTAAAGCTATTAAACGGGGAAGGTTTATGAGTAAGGATCGACGGCGAATACCTCAGCAACTTTCAGTTTGCCGATGACATTGTTCTATTCAGCAACACTGCGGACGAGTTCAAAAAAATGATTGAGGACCTTAACAGGGACAGTGTAAGAGTAGGGCTGAATATTAGTATGCAGAAGACAAAGATAATGATAAATAACCGGGCAAGCAAACAAGAGTTCAAGATCACAAGTGAGCCTCTAGAGTCTGTGAAGGAGTACGTTTACCTAGGTCAGCTCATCACAGGGAACCCTGACCATGAGAAGGAAATTCACAGAAGAATAAAAATGGTTGGATCGCATACGGCAGACATCGTGAGCTCCTGACTGGGAGCTTACCGTTATCGTTGAAGAGGAAAGTATAGAATCTGCATTGCGCATGGCGCAGAGACTTGGAGACTGACGAAGAGAGAGAGAATACATAGGAAGGCAGGGAAGTTAACCAGAGGTAGTTCCGGTTGGCTACCATGTGAGGGGAAGGGTTAAGGGGGATAAGAAGAGAAAGAGAGTGGAAGGGGGAGATAGAGAGAAAGCGAGACGAGCACTCACAAAGGGCGTGCACTATAGTGCGGTAGGGGGCGGCGTTCTTAATGTCTATCGTTAAGCCCCGTAGACCGCAGGAACCTTAATAACGCGAGTAAGGCCTTGAACGCGGATGTTCTTTCAGAGCACTTACCCAAAGTTTTCAGTTCTAATAGTGGACGATTGCCCAACTGGTCCAGTACTCTGCACATCGCTTGTCTCCGGGCACTATATCGCGGGCAGACACAGATAATGTGTGTGAGCGTCTCTTCGCTGATGGATGTGTCGCACGTGGGGCGCTTGGACTGACGAATAAGCTTGAGAACAAGTCAAGGACCGCGCAATGAGCGATGGAACAAATAATGCTATGCATAACTTTAAGAGGCAGAAAGAGAGCGGTTTGGATCAGAGAGCAAACGTATATAGACGATATTGTAATAGATATTAAGAGAAAAGAATGCCACTGGGCAGGTCATGTAATCCGCTGATTAGATAACCGTTCGACCATTAGGGTGACAGAATGGGTACCAAGAGAAAGGAAGCGCAGTATAGAGGACGGCAGAAGACTAGTTGGTGCGACGAAATTGGGGAATTTGTGGGTGCTAGTTGGAATCGGTTGGCGCAGGACAGGGATAATTAAAGATCGCAGGAAGAGGCCTTCGTCCTGCAGTGGACAAAAATAGGATGATGATGATGATGATGATAATGAATTTTTTAATTCGTTTTAATGACAAATGAAAGACTGGACACGACGGACAGACAGACAGACACGGCTCAAAACGGCTGAAGTAGGCAAAGAATTCACTTTAAAAAAACATGGCCATAGTTGACGTCTACATAATGCGCAAACACTCATTATTTCTAAAGAAGCGCTGTGCGAATAATGTGTAGCAAACGGTTATGCTGATACTGTACATTGCAGTGCTTAGGTTAATAGTAATTGAGGCAGCGCTGCTTCAATGGCGAGGCATAAGAGATGGAAAAAAAACGAGTGACACATCCCCAGTGGCCTCTGTGCACGTGCCCAGTGGAGACAACCTGTGCACCACCTCAGTCTCCCCATTGGGACACGTCAAGTGACCCCAGTGCAGATAGCCAGTAGCCTAACTAGGACAGAATTTTACATTTCACTATCGCCAGGATCGGCCCACCAACACAAGATATCCCACCTACCCACCGAATGGTTCGCAGAAGAGTGGCCGCACTCGGAGTAAAATGCTTAGCATTAGAATGAAACAGAACCTTTAATCCGGGCAGGGGGAGACTACTACATTACTTCGGCTGGAACATTGCACTGTTAGAACCCCAACCTCTCTGGTCTTCAATGGAGCGGAACCGTCTATTACGGTGATGCAAGAGCCATGCCTATACTTCGTTTCCTGCTTATGCGTGCACTGCCGTGGAAGCTAACCAACAAGTTCGGTCATCAACCCGTATCATTTCAAATGTCAGGGGACCAGCCGCCGCGGTGGCGTAGCGTTTGTGGTGTTGTGCTGCTGGGCACGAAGTCGCGGGACCGATTCACTTGGGGTAGCGCAGGAGGCAATGTGAACAACGTCATTTATTAATAACAGGCCGAATGTTTGTTATAACAACGAAAAGGTAATTACAATTTTGTGGTTGCACGGAAAAGGTAGTGTGGATTAGATAACATTTTTTTTTTACTTTGGGATGTGCGCAACTTCCGTTTTGTATTACATGGTAATGCATCTAGTGGAATCCGTACTACGTACATGGACCGACTCATGCACTCTCAGATTGCCTCTTTCAAACTGAGCTGTAGTTATATAGCTAATAATGCATAGTGTTGTGGAACTTTGCGGAATACATAGCTCTGAGCTCAGAGCCAAAGGGATCGTTCAAATATATATGCTGGAATATTTCTTTTTTTCTTGGGTCTTGTGTCTTCATTTTCTTGGATCCCCTCAACCCTCTGCAGGGTAGCCAGCCGGTATATGCACTGTTTAACCTCCGTGTCTTACCCACGCCACATTCCTCCCCGGCTCCTCCCCATAGTTAGATCAAAGAAACTCACTAAATAAAATCGTTGAATATTATGCGCCATTCTAGTAAAAAGGAGAGTGTGCTTTTAGCGAAAATGTCAACCACCGTTAGTCCTTGAAGTTTTACGTGGTAGTTTCCTTTTATTACGTAGATTACAAGTGCCCCTATCCTTATATATATATATATATATATATATATATATATATATATATATATATATATATATATATATATATATATATATATATATATATATATGTATATATATATATGAGGTGACGTCCAAATTTTGAATTTTGTGTCTTTTCCCCAATGCTGATGGGGGCCAAGAGAACGCAATGCGCAAGCCATTTGCTTGATTCGCCTACTTTAGTGGGCCTACCCGAGACAGTTGCAGGAGGGCGAGTGGGCGTCGGTGTATATGCCCACAGATGAATGCGAGTGTTTGCGGATCTTTTCAGGGACAGCGCCACAGAGCGGGAGAGATAACTACCATTCGTTTATCACAGTTGGGGCGGGCATCTGCACAAGCAGACAAAAGCTCTTTTCCTACGAAGTTTCTAATGGTATGGCCGAAGAATGGACCGACTGAAAGACAATGGTTACAGGCACAAAGGACGGCGAGCTGAAGGGGAGGTAACTAACTGGTTCCTCGTTCTCTCGCTGCACCTTTTCAGAGCCGCGATATTGTGCAGTATAATTATTAAGGGTTAGTGGGAGCACTTCTGCGTCGTTTTCATCCTGCGAGGGTAGCCATGTTGGTTTACACTTTGTGACTGCGGACAACGTGAACCAAAAGAACAAAGTTCCCGCAGGACGAGCTCTGAACTTCCGACGGAATTTCATTCGCTCTCAGCCAGTACCAAAATAATGCTATAACGCGGCACTAACTGTCTAGTAAATGTCGTGAAATGCCTATTGGTCGTTTGAAAGAAGTACCCTCTCGACGTTTCTAAATTAGGCTTGTTGAAACTCGGCCGATCTCTCGAACTAAAATTTTTGAATGCGCCGCGCATTCAGTTGCGCTGGTGTGTTGCGCTGAATTTAGGAATTTTGGAAATTTTGGAATTGCCTAAGGGGCAATTCCTATGTTACTAGATATGTGTGTAGCGCAGTCAGAATTTCTTTCTGTTATGCTTCGATTGCAATGTTCCTGAAAATCTACTGTTGAATCCTCCGTCAGGCAACATTTCCTGGAATCAAGCAATAAAACACCGTATTGAAATAAACGCCGCATGTCTGTTGGATATACTTCATAGTGAAATTATAGGACACCGTGTGTTTAAAACTGTTTTGGGGCATGCCTCTAAAGCATACTTGATAGGCCCGTTAAAGCTTTCAAGAACGCAAAGCATTTAATTAATTAAGTAATTATTTATTAATAACAGTTCACTCAATGAATCAACCAGCCTATTAATTAATACATCCATCAAATGAATCAGTCAATGGCATAATTTACTTATCAATCAAATTATCAAATTGCTTCTTATCATAAGCGTTATAATAACGTTGCTTCATCAGATAGGTCGGGTAGATAAAGGCACCTGTGAAGAGCAACAATCTACCTGGTTTTCCTTCTGCTCAACTCTGGTAGTGCATCAGTGTGCATCAAGCAGAAACAAAATATGGCAGAAAGTATCAAGGAGGAAGTGGTACGTGAAACGCCATATGTGTGCTCCAGGGATTTCATGAGCACTAGGTTAGATGTGACGTAACCAAAGGCAATAGTTCCATTTACTCCCGCATTAGAAAGCTCACATGTCTAAATTACGTGACAGATAGCAGAAGTCTTGCGATTGAAATCAGAAACGGCGCTTTCGGTTGTTATTTGTAGTGGGCCCGTTCGTTTTACAGAGGGTGTGTGGATACTAGCCTAAAATGAACCCCCTGCTGGTGGTGCCCGAGACTGCCCCGGGCCAGGCGAACCCACCGCCCTTGTAGTTGGTTGGGGTTCCTGCTGGGACCTAACTGCTTTAGCAGTGTATGCTGACATTCTCGCACCATACAGAACAGCCAGGAAGGAGTACCCGACACCACATAAATCCCTCAATAAGTTGCAAGAGAACACTCTTAGGAGGCTACAAACTAATACATACCCAACGCCAGCTAAGTTACACCAGTGGTACCCTACACTATACTCCCCGCAATGCCCGCACTGTGGAGCGGTAGCTAACCTCTACCACATGGTGTGGGCTTGCCAGTTTAATCCCATAGTTGACCCCATCCCAAATCCCTCAAAAGAGCAGTGGGAGGCTATTCTGCTCAGCGATTATCCTGACCGTCAGCACTGGCTGGTGGGGAGGGCTAGCGCAGCAGCAGTAACCAGTGGGCTACCGGAATAGGCGGCCCACCCACGAGTTCTACGAATATCCTGTAAATAAAGATGTTTTCAATCAATCCCTAAGCCTAATTCTCGTGCGCTTGCGCTGTCCATCGAAACGGACACGTTCCACCACGGTATTCAGGCTTGAGTATCTCTCTGTCTTGTGGCCCGAGTGTCTTCAAGCTATTTCTGGACCCTGCGTGTTGAGCGCGGGGGTGCCATAGCCGAGGAAGCACGACGTTTGTGAAGAAAATTAGCACACTTGTAGGCTCTATAACTCCTTACGAGTAGACATTTGAGTTTGACTGAATATACGTGTTCTAGCTGAATGAGCCCTTTCAAATGAGACCACTTGCGCTCGGATCAACAAAGGTACTTCTGAGCTATGCCTCTGTGGAGGCCGATCGAGACGCGAACTTTGGCTCCGACTGCGCCATGCGTTGCGAGACGAAAATTCCATCTGGGCACGCAACACACCCATTATTGAGTGACGGCTTCCTTTTTTTTTTCTACGTAACGATACCAAAGTATCGTATCAAAGTAGCAAATTACCGAAGTTCTACAGATTAGAGCTTTTACCAAACATTTAGTGACATTTCAAATCGCAAAGAACATTTTATCAGTATGAGGTGGTTTACTTTTTCGGTTAGAGTCACTGTTTCGCCCATACCAACAAAATGCAATGAAAGTCCCTCGACCAATAAAATTGGCTGTGTATCGGAAACAAAGTTTTGCACCTAGGCCCATCGTACAGATGGTATACATAGCCTATTGCACAGTTTCGGTGACCTTGCCTTTCTATTTGTATGCAAAGAATGAGAGAGGTGACCACGTTGTAGAAATGCTGGCTGACAGCGTGGAATGCTACAGCAAGAGTTTAACCAGAAAGGGAGAGAGAGAGAGAGAATGCGACAATGTTAACCAGTAAAGCGTCCACGCTCGCGGACAACTTTCCTGTTGCGCTGAAGAGGCAGCTACAGGGGCGGTGCTTACGTGTGACGGCACCGAGCACTCCGGCATAGCCTGACGGCGCTTCTTGGCTTCCTGGAAAAGATACTGAATCAGTAAAGCTTCCATGCACCTGCGACGATTTCTCGCTTGCCCTAACGCGGACGAGAAAAGCAAAAAACAAAGGGGTCAAAGTTAACACTCGGAGGTGTATTTCGTGTTATTTTGCTTTTGCAATGAGGACGCTAATCTTTCTTCTTTCCAGCTTAGAATAAAAAAGGTTAGAATGCAGGACTTTTATTCTAGAGTGCATTTGTGCGCACTTTGCCTCAGTAGCCTATCCTTTATTACCGCAAGTGACTGATTACTGGCGCGGAGAGAGCGGCACTGGAGGAGCTTAAAAAAGAGGCGAGAGAGAAGGAGACGAAAATCTGATGTTAAAAAAAATATTCTAAGACACGCACACACCACACACTCCAGCCAAGCATGCACTAAAGCTGATAACGCTAAATCTCCTCACCACGCCCTGAATTATAGCCAACGGCTATACGTGTATACTTAAGATAGGTCGTGGTTAGAGAACTTTCAGATGTGTCTTTTGTTGTTCTAGTTCGGACCCATTCGGTGTCCGCTACACAGCTTTATTAGATGTCTCTAATACCCGTTTGTAAAGGGCAGTTTGTCGTGCACGAAAAAAATAGCAAAACCTCCGTCGAGAATTTCTGCTGAAAGCGTTTTGGTAGCTTAGACATGCCCGTCACGGAGTTTACCCGTTCTTTCAACGCCGGTTGCACCTTTCTTGAGGGCACTGAACATTCTATGGCAACGGCGTTGGATCAGAGAAGGAACTAGCCAACTGTGCTATTTATAAGGTGTCCATTCACTAGCGCTGTTACCTCATGTACGAGAGTTCCACGTGACATCCCCCTTGTAGGATGCATAACGACGCTTCAACGACCTTTCCTTTGAACGAAGCCTCGTAGCGAGAAACAAGAGGGTGACCTCACTGGACGACATGCGCAGAAAAAAAAAAGAATCTGTCACTGGAGGAACATTGCGCGTTTCGGTTTATTCTGCTCTTTGCCTTTTCTTTGACTGTTGGAGCGCGGATGCAAAATATGAACCACTTGTTTTCCCATCACTGTCCGTAAGGACTGCCGATGTTCAGGCACAGGTTCGACATGGAGACAGGGCCAAGTGACTTCATAAAGGCCCCTCCTGGCTATAGCCGACGAAGCGTCGCGTTAGTGCTCATGGTACCCACGTGCTCTTTTTGCTGATTAGTGCCCGTGCTGCTGGATGTGACCCCGTGCTGTGATAGGGGGTAATGATTGTGAAAAGTTGAGATTGTGCCTGTCCATTGTCTCTCACTCTCTGTAATTTCTGTTCTTTCGGTTGCCCTCTTCTCTCAGCAGAAGCTAGGAAACCGGATTATTAATTCTGTTTCACCTCCATGTCGTTCTCATTTTCCTTGCTGTCTCTCTCTCTCTCTCTTATAGACAGAGAGGTAAAGGGGTAAAGGTGGCTTCTGAAGTGATAATTTGTCCGCAGTGTATTGGCTGATAAACCAATCATAGACTGGCGCTTGCTTTCGTGGCACCAGCGTGAATATTCGTAAAGTATAAGTTGTAAACTGCGAACGTTTCGGTTGTAAATGCGTTCGACACTTAGAATAGAACATTTGTTCTCGCAAGTTTATGGCTGGTATCGACATTTATCGGTAGAGACTTTCGACACACTCCTTGATCGTAACTTTGCTTCTGTATTGATTTGTATTATATCTGTATCTTCTGTATCAATAGACAATAATTTTGATGGACTTTTATTGCAACAGCATCAACACTTGGCTTTCCTTAGTGAATGATGTTACAATAAATGAATGGCCAGCATAAAGGTACGAGTTAGGGGGGGGGGATTATTTCAATAATGTAGCACGCCAGAATATATTTCTGACGTATATGAGTTGGCGCGTCAAACATCTACAAAAGAAAGGCAGGGAGAGAAGCTGTATTTTATTTAATAGAGAGAATATTTGCGTTTCATCCTTTTTTTATTCCAAGACATTTGTCCTACGGTACTTATGAACATATATATGAAACCACATAGATCATCCTCACGTAGAAATTGTTCTCTTTCACTTCTCTACAAAACTGTAACCATAAGCTATTCACGGTACTCAACAGAGCTTAAAAAAAGAAATGCTAGCTACAGCCAACGTAACAATACGAAAGCCACATAAAAAAGATTCATGGCATGTTCACTTTCGGGAACCTTTGAGAATTGCAAGAAAGCCACGTTTGCCGGTTATTTATTGCCACGTTTTTCAACTGCTGACGCTATCACATACACGTGTGACAAAAGCCACGTGGTCTAGAATCGTGGAATGCGCCACAGGAAACGCGTTCGCTGCTGCGGGCTGGTATAAAAGAAGTGTCCAGCACACGGGAGACCTATTTCCTTGCGGCATATATTGCAAGGACGCTCCGTCGTTGCACAAACCTCGGTTTTCCTAAATCGTTTTTGTGACATAGGAGGCTGAACATTCCAGCGGGAGCAGATTGGCATCTGCTGCATTCGTGCCCACAAATACGGTGCGTCATAAACAACCACAGAGTACGAAGCGCAAGCGACAGCGCGTGCATTCAGTTAAGGGAGAACAATTTATTGTGGAAACCATTGTATTGTATTGAGGTATTGTATTGAGGTATTGAGGTATTGAAATTTATTGTATTGAGGTTGGCCTGAGGTAATATCCTCTGGCCTGCTGCTCTGCATTCAGTGGTGAATGAGTCCCCTCAAGGGGAACCGCGCCTTCTTCCGTTTGCAGTTGACTGCGAACAGAATTTTCGAAACCAATCTTCCGTGGGTCGCGAGTAAAGTTCCTGGGAGGTTGCCGCGGCAGAAAACAAAAATGGCTATGCCAGTAGTAAACAGTAAACTACTAAGACAAAATATACAAATACCAGAAGTGGGCGAATATTCAAACCTCTGAATGCAGATCAAATAGTACACGCACTGTTCGTATTCATTCTCGAAACTAAAGTATTCGGTATATTCGAAGATTGGAGCTGAACAAATATTTCCCAGCAATCGACAATTCAAGAGTGTTTTTCCTTTTCTCCGCCTGCTAAGCAAGGTGACGCAAATGATCAGAAGCGAAGAAGCGAGAAAAGTTATCGAAGGAATGCAGAAACAAGAGAGAGAGGGAGAGAGAGAGAGAATTATAAATGAAAGGCAGTGCGGTTTAATACAGAAACAAAATGAGTAATGCCAGCTTTCTTTTCAATTTTCACGGTGGAAGCCTACATCACAACCTGTGATTTTTGCTTCTGGTGAGTAACTCAGTGTTTCTTGCAGTCTAGTCATGTAGCAGTTTTATCTTTTCTGCTACAACAAGCTAAATTTCTCTTGCAACGCGCCTTTTTATATGTGTATGTGTGTTTTTTTCCCCACAACTTCTGATGAGTTTTCAGCAAACACTTACTTAGCGTGCTTGCAAAACTAGTCACACATTTCCTTTGAAAATTTCTTTGCAACCACCACTCACTAAAGATGTTGAGACACATCTTTTTTGTATTTCGTATTTCAAGACGTTGATATTGGGCTACCTCTAAAAAATTGTTCCTTTTGAGCGCCAGGCCCAAGCGGTAACGACGGTCTGTATACTGATGAAAAAATAATCAAGCGAAGAAGCTGACTCCATAATAGGAGGACCCGCCCGATTTATGTATACACACTTATGTATTATTAATACCTCGATCCAAGTGAGTGACTGCATTACGTGATATTACATTGTTAATGTGGATGTGGTGCCTATTGTATCAGCTCTTTCTAACTAAAGCATTCTATTTCGGCCGCCGTTTAGAAAAGAAAAATTCAATAGATGCCAGAAAATTAATATTGTCTGAGCTATCTTTGTTTTCTTTTTGCAGAAGCTGTAAGATTTGGAACCGGCGGAAAAAAATAGAACAGGGGTTCACAATGGTGAAGTTCACCGTTAGCCCACTTGACCCTTAGCACTCTCTAAACAGGGCCGCTCTCAAAGCACAACACAGAAACGATGCAGGCAGTTCTGGTGTCCTTCGCAGACTAATAACCTTTTACGTGGTGCTCTCGGCGGCACCTCTTTCTGCCCAGACGTAATACCAGGGGTCTAAGTTGAGCCTTTGTTCTCAAACAGGAAGAACAACTAGTCCCTTTGTCGTGGCTAGCGAAAATCGTTTCATGTCCTCTCGCGGGCCATGTGGCGTTTTCTCCCGCTTCGCATCTGTTTCGAACATCAGATGCCTTCGTTGTCGGCTACAATGTAGAAAGTGCAGTGTCGTGATGCGGAGTACTTTTCCGTGTCGGCGATGTCCTGGGCAACAAAGAACGATGCGGCAGCGCTTCAAACTTTCAGTCGACGCGAATGTTTGCAAGGGAAATGGTGCGTTCGGTTGCAGCAGTGTCCTGGAACAAAACACTGTCCAAGCTCTTTGAAAAGAGGCTTTCCAGCTGCAGGCTTCGTTGAGCCGAGAACCCTTGCAGTGGGCTCTCTTCAAAGACAATGTACGAAAACGTAAATGTGGTCACCTGATCAAAGTGTGGAGTTCTAGGTGCCTTTCAGATAAACTAGTTTTTCTCGAACCTAGCATTTCGCCATCACTAATCCTTCAAAGGAATAGTTTCTGGCTATCCACGTGGATAGAAAAGTTGGGGCTAAGCAGCATTCCAATTCTATGTCGAAACGATGCGGTGGGCCGAGCGCTACCATTGACAAGAGGAAAACCTGCCACAAACGTACCAGAAAGAAGCTACGCTGCGTCCGGATACAACTAAAACGCCGATCGCGCTCTTGCATTGTTATTGTCTTTGTAAGTATTGCTTCTGCTGCTGCCATTAACTTTTTTTCTCTTTTCATCTGGGTGAGCTGATTACAGAATGAAAAGTCAGTTCGACAAGGTCGATAGGATGCCAGCCTATAAGGCCAGTGCGGTTGATAAGAAACCGCGCCAGGGTTCTTAGTATCACCTAATGCTTGGTCTGCCTTCACATCTCATTCACCTCTGTCCTGTTCTCTCGTCTTGATCTTCATACCCGCGCTGGCAATCCACAATGCACAGTAAGAAATCGTGTGTACTTTGGTATAATCTCTCCTTCCGTTGCCCTGTCTTGTTCTCTCTATTTGGCACGACGACCAGACTACGACGGGACTGCTGAGCACGAGGTCGCGGGATCGAATCCCGGCCACGGCGGCCGCATTTCGATGGGGGCGAAATGCGAAAACACCCGTGTACTTAGATTTAGGTGCACGTTAAAGAACCCCAGGTGGTCAAAATTTCCGGAGTCCCCCACTACGGCGTGCCTCATAATCAGAAAGTGGTTTTGGCACGTAAAACCCCATATATTATTATTATTACGACGGGACGACGACGGTACGAATACTGCACGACAATAGCATGATGACCAACCTATGTATTGTTAATTGAACGTAGCAATAAAGATCAAGGACGGAAATGTATGAACTTCATAGAGCGCCTGTTCTAATTCTATTCATCCTCTGCGTCTTTGTCGTTCCACGCTACTTTCCTTTTGTCATGAATCCGAGAGAAGTTTTCCAAGAGTAAACGTTTCTACAAATGTCAGCACGGTGACCGCACGACGAAAGAGTGATGACACTGCAGAGCCATGACATCTCGTCGTCAAGATGGCTCGATTCGTGAATGCAACAGTTTTCTCACATGTACGCGTCGACAGGCGACGTCACAACTTCAGCTTGACGACGTGCAACGGTATCAAAGTGGCAACACAACGACGGCGCTTCCACGTCACGGAAAAGGTATTACGATAACGTGGGGGTGGCGCCGATATGACCTGCGAAGGCACAACCAAACTGCAGCCGCAGAAACGTCTTGGAAACGGCCTGCTGTACTGGAATCGCACAGGTCGAAGGTCAGGTCGCCGTATGCGCCACAGAATAATTGAGCATAAACGTCGGTAGGCCAATTGATCACCGTTTAACCTTTTATAACAATGTCGAGGTTTGAAGTTTACTCTAAAGCTTGCGCACACTATTGTTTTGTACAGATAGGTACAAGGGCGGTAAAAGGCCACCTTGTGACTGAGGCTTGGCACGTCTAAAACAGTGGCAACACGTGCGTGAATTAGCTCTCGACATCTTGCAGAATAGAAACTAATTCCTAAATAATCATCTTTCATGGGTGCTCGCGCGCGTTCATGATTGATGGGTTGGCGTTGCCTTCCCTCGAGCGTGCGAATGTAAATTTTGTTTCTTCTTTTTTTCTTCCGTTCTGTGGCCTTTCAGGTGATAAGCGGCATTTATATGCGCTGTCCTTTTCGTTTCTTCTCGTGCCCGCGTTTGCGCGCCTGCCCTTAACCAACATGTGTCTCTACGAAATTGCTTAAGTTTCCCCAATAACTCTGCATTGGGCACTGTTAAATTCTGGCCCACTATTCAATTCGCCAACTTGTAAGCCCCGAGTGGATCGCAGGCCGGTGACTCCCACTCTCAATGATCCGCTCGAAACTCAAAGCAAGGCTGATTTCGACAAGGCGAAAGGATTGCACAGGGTAGATTACTTTTTGACAAAACGATGAATCCGGACAAATAACTTTATTACCTTGCAGCCTTTCTGCTACCATAGAAGCCTGACGATAAATTTGCCGACGGAGGCTGCTGAGAGAGTCCACAAAAGCTCAAAACGCTTTCCTTGACAGGTATTATAATAGAGGACGTTTTGGCAGATCGTAAAATTCGTGCTTGGGAAGAGGATAAGAAGAACGCGAATGCGTATTGCAGCAAACTACTCGTGCGAACTCAAAGAGATAGTACTGACGAAAATAAGTTAATCTGTAGCATTGGAAAATTTTTCGTCATCATCATCATTATCGCTATTGACAACAGCCTGCTGATGTTCACTGCAGGACGAAGGCTTCTCCTAGCAATCTAGTGTGTCGGCTTGCGCGAGATGGGGGCCAATGGGAGCCAAAAGAAAAGCCACATTTACGGTAAGGGGATGCTGGACAATAAAAAAAAATCGACACATACACCAAATACCAGCAGCTACGGCATCTTGAATTGCTTGTACGGAGTCAGCGCGTCATCCAGGATTTCGGCGGTGTCTGCTATAGATACATTTTCTTGCGCAATATTTTACGTTCTCTTATAAGGGAGTTAAACACTGAGCATAGATAGTCTTGAGAATTTTCTTCCTGCCTCATCGTTAGAGCACGGCGTTTTAATCCCAGCGCAAAATTTAAAAAAAATAAAAAAATAAAAGCTTTACCTTTGGTTTCTTTTTCGCAAATCAGACGCTTCGAGCGATGTTAACAAGAATGGCGTCCTAAAGAAGCTATTTGACAAACTGCCTTACAATTTCCCTTTAGCGTCCCTTTAGAGGTCGAGGTTATCTGTTCAATCTCACACCGGCAGTCGCAATCCAGTTGGAGTTGAATGCAAATACGCTCTTGTACCGCGCTTTGAGTGCATATTAACAGACCCCAGATGGTCAAAATCAGCCCGGAGTCTCCCGCTCCGCTACTTCTCGCAATCATGACGGGCCTGTGCGATTTAACACCCTATAATTTATTTCCATAATTGCCTACGTTTAATGTTTACGTTTACCGTAAACATTAAAGAAGCGGTGGTGAATCCATATTTAGGTGGGTGGCCTCCATTCGAACTCGCGCCATTCGTTACCTCACGTTATCGTCGTTCGCTTCACGAGCTGTTAATCAAATACTCCTCGTTTTGCATCAAACGCACGATTCAATACTGGGCGTGAGCCGTAGCAGTGAAGCGCTTATCTCTTGCTTGAGCTGCGCTATGTGAACCGCTCTAATGATGTTGTGCGAGAAAGTTTCGGAAAAAGCAAAGCGAGGAAAAAAAAGAAAAATGTAAAATAGGTGCGCAAAGAGTTCGTCAGCTTTAACTATCGGCGAGCTAGCCGTGCGAAGCACCTCCGTGACGCTCATCAACATGCATCTAGGGTGTCAGGTAAAGCAAGAAGTTGCCGCTGGTATTGGGTAATTGCTAAAAGTAATATTTATTTAGTTCCCAAAGCTCTCTTCACCGCTCGGATTAATTTCGTGGTGCCGTTAAAGGTGGCCAGCTGCCAAACTTGGCTTTTTAGCCCATTATGATGATTTAGTGCACTTAGTGAGCGAAGTGCACGAGGGCCGTCTTTGTGTGGTTTCTCTCAAAGAAGTGCTTCAATGTAAGAGTCTTCGTCTCTAATGAACAGCTGGCTGTTTTTTTTTTCTTCGCGGTGTAAAATATATACTTGTTAGATTGTTTCGCCAGGTTGTTGCACTCGTTGCTAAGGGTGGCTTAGAATTTCTGCCGCCGAACCTGCCAATTTTACTTGCCACCATTCATTAAATGCCTTCATCTCCTCTTGCTCCTATTAAGTTCAGTCTTGAAAGTGTCCGGTTCTTTAGCTGAGTACAAACTACATATTTTTGTTATTTATTTACGCTTTATTTTTTGTTTTATCGAATCTTTTTTTCCCTACGTCAAGTGGGTGGATGTGTGGTGTCATTTTCAGGAGGGAACTGCTGGCGTGCTTCTACTTTTTTTTGTTTGAGTGAAATCTTTATAATAATATACAATGTACTAACAATAATAGTAATCAGTCATCAATCAATCATGGTTTTTAACGTGTTTATTTAGCTAAGGTTTGAGTGCTGGCGCACGTTTACATGAAGATAATAACAATAATCAATTATTCAATAATTATTCGATCATGTTTATTTACGATCCAGGAACAACCCCAAGGCCTGAGTGCTGGCGCTAGCATAATATTATACTAAGGAACATAACAAAAGACAATAATAATATGCCAAGGAACAGTAGGACAGGCTTCATTGCGTTCAATGATGCCTCGATTTTTCTCTACTGAAATAACTTCACGAATAAATATGCAGGAAAAAACTAGCCCGCTGAGCCGATGCATCCAAATAAATAAATCTACGTGGCCATGTTCTTTAACCGCTTAATGCGAGCAAATATACAACAGAAAAGAAATACGCACATCCTAGGCACTGTAGGAATAAACGTTGTGCAAATCATTTCGCAGGAGACTGAAGGTCACATGGGATTGCTCAAGGTGCTACGATGCAGGTGCACCGACGCGATTGGGTAAGGGGCTGCCATTGTGTGAGTGTGACGCGGTCGTGTCTCTGGCGACGGTAGCAAGACGGCGACTACGATGATGATGATGGTAGGACTGTGACGGAAGGTATGTACTCCAGCAGTTCGACATGAGCTTAGGATACACCGATTGAGTTCTGCACATGCGCTGTACTTACTTTAGCGCGGGCAACACAGATCATGACATGCACAAATAATTGTTATAAAATTGCACGAAGCTGTGCCTGTGTCATGTTGTCTTTGCTAAAACAACGATGAAATTTGTTACTCCAGTTAAGAATAGTTAACAACATTTTTTTTTGGACATGGGTCTATCATGAAGGTGGCGTGATTTGACCGTTCTTGCGTTCCGTTAGCTTCTAGGTAGAAATGGGGCTGCATCCGAAGACTTTGCAGTCTAACAGAATGCCTCCAAGCGGTAGCTGCCACGAAGGAACAGTGCATCAGCTGGCCCGGGATGCACGCGCCAGACGTCTCAGAATAGCTATAGTCAGCTATACGTGTTTACTCTCAATATTTATGTCAACTGAAATTGGAAGCAATTGCGGGTAAATGAAGTTTTTTGGTCCTCAATGTCCAGAAAGGTCGTGCCAGCGTTTCCTTGAGAGAAAGTCACTCAAATGTGATTCAGCACTGAAAAAACGAAGGCACTCGGGAGATTAAAACTATAGGTGAAGGCACAATAGAAATTAAAACATTGAAGTTAAGGTTATCAGCTCGAGATTCGCGAAATTGGGCTTCCTTTAAATGCTGCGTCCCATAAACATTTCTGGCTAAGGGTACCTATACTCTACCTTCCCTATCGCAGTCGTCACGAAAAGTGGCTGTAGAGTTAAGGTAACGGGAGAATACACCAGCCTCTTGATGTTTGCTGCAGAAGCCTGCTGAAAAGCTGTTCTTTATGAATTGACAAAGAGCGGCACGTGGAACGATTCATTCTTGTTTTGTTTACGAAAACAAGCGTGCTTTCCTACTTTTCGAGTATACCCTCCTCCCAAGTTACCAATAAACTTTATTGGCGTTTCTGTACAGATGTTCAAAATATATTTAGTCTATCGACAATATGGACTATGCAGAAAGGTACCGCACTGTTCCGTACGAATTCATTGTTTAAGAAAGTGTTTTCTCTTTGAAACATCGCAATTTTGGTTGGTTGCTAAAGAAGAGTTGAATATACCGATTGTCAACATGTACTGAGCAAGGCTTCTAGTTCCTCATTTCTGCGGACTTAATTCAATAGTTGAGGCCGAAACAGCAGGCGTGCTCTTTAAACGCGGCCCAGCATAAGAGAACAGAAAGCCAAAACGCAGCGAGTATAGCCACACTACAGAATCACCGACACCTTTAGAATAGGCACAGCTCAATTTGCAGTCGACATTTCAAAGATGAATGAGGCCGCCTTAAGCCGGGACAAAGCAGGCTAAGCAGAGATCACAAAGGTGGTGGGATTGGGCCGTATTCGGTTCAATCAAGGTGTCCGGGCAGGTGTGAAAAAGGAGCAGTTGCAATTTTGCGTAGCACTTGGAACAGACCCAATCAATATTTAGGGAGCGTAGGCTTAATTCGAAGCTGCTGTTGAAGTGTTGGCTAAATTTTTCGCAAACTCCTTTCAATGTGCTGTAGGATATAAGAACTTGGGTTGAATTTTTGATAAATGGAGGATAAGAAATGTGAAGGCTCTTTTTCTGACCTGTTTCATCGTTTCTCGAACTATGCATGAATCCCAATTCAGATCTTTTCAGTGTTTTGTAGCTTGGCTACGTCCCGATAGAGTAGATTCGAAATAAAGTTAGGACTTTAACTTACCCTTCTCGTTAGCACAAACCCACGCGCACAATGTCATGTTTGCATTCTGCACCAATATTTTAAATTGCCTCCAGGCAAAGCCTAGTCAATTCAACATCCACTGACACGGCTCTGTCGGTATTATATATTGTTTACTTAAGCCACTTAGCGCTTCCTGTAGTCAGATGCAAGTTGAACTTCAGCATAGATTTATATAAGTGCAAATTCTTATTACAGGCAACATTTGTGGGTCTTTTTGAGCTGTCTGCATTCGCTCAAAGCTTCCGAAGCTCCCCCATGTTAACAACACAATACCTCGCTACCGGTCGCTAGATTCGCCTGCCGTGTTTAGGCTCGACGAGTCTGTTGCAAGCTGAGTTTAGAGATATGCGCTCTCTGAGATCATGCAGTCTGCACAAACTCTGCCGACGCATTCATTATGATCAACGTCGAGTTCTTCAGCGGTTGTACGAAAAACATGTTTTTTATTCTGTAACGGAACTACGACGCCATCTGTCATGGCTGCGGGGAACTTCGTGTTTTCGCCGTAGTAGAGATAGATGGTGAAACTACTGTGTTGAAGCGTCACCTCAAAAGTGTGGGCCTAGAAGGAAGAAGTCACGAAACTATCATTCTGTTCTCGTGCATTCTGGTTGAGTTGGTGTATTTGAGCAACTGTTTAACCAAAATGTTCTTGTCAGAATACAAAGTTAAAGACCGTGAGGAACCCGTGGAAGTTTAGCGCGGACGAGTTCATAAAAGATCAAACAATAATAAAATTTCGGCAATTCCTCTATCTCTGAACTCATGGGGAGGGCAAGTACTGCTGCCCAAAAATACAACTTTCCGCAGAGCTATTGCAAAATCGGCAACTTGAGTAAGGTATCAATTTGGTTCTGTACGGATCTGATGGAGGTCTGCTGAACGCATCAGGGTTGTTGTAAATTCACGTCAATGCGGCATTCATGTTACACAAAATATTCAAAGTAATGCATATAAGTGTTCAAATCTAATGACCTAATGTGGAACATCGACACTGTTCAAATGCACATGGTGCTGATGAAAATTTACAAAACTAAATATACAAGAACTAGCATTCGATTGTTCTACGCGACGCATTCTTCCCCAGAAATATGAAATTGTTACTTTTACCATGCAACGTACATGGTGGGCCTGACAGGAGAAGGCATCGAGATACCCGCAATGACATCTAAGCTCGCAGTGGTCACAGCTAGATGGACCGATCGACTGCCTTCCGGAACACCTAGAAAACGTCCATTACGATTTAACCCTCCTCAGCCCTCAGCCACGGATCGTCCTGTGTCTGACGAGGGAATAATAATGTACGACCGAACTTTCGTTCCTCGAGCGCCTCGACCTAGAATAAAGCAGGGAACTCGGTTGGCACTCGAGTCCTTTTGAAGAATCTCTAGGCTCCATTAGCACCTGGTGGCGCGGACGCGCTGGCAGAGGCAGGCAAGCCTTCACGATTATATTCGTGCTTTTCACAAGAAAAAGAATTCATAATCGTGATTGGTATGCACCAAACTGCTGAATAATTGAGAAACGAGCTGTTGAGGATTGTAGCCTGCTCCATAAAACGAGATCATCGGCGACAACCTAAGAATGCAGTGGAGAATGCACCACTGTCTAACTCAAAAATAGTTTTTGTAGATGTTCGCTCGTTTTTACGGTGTAACAGTGCAAGCCAACTTCTTTCAGAAACCTTATTTTGTAGCGCGAAGCCAAAGATAGGTGCAACGGGGTGTTCTATGTGGAGTTTGCTTGAACTAAATGGTGAGTTTATTATCGTGGCTTCGAGCTTTAGGCACTATAAGAGAGCTTTGCTCCCAACTGGCCCTCGCCTAAGAAACTAAACGTAAAGTTCTGAATAATTCCTTCAGCGCAGTAAGGGCTGGTCTTGTTTTTATTCGGTAAGATTCATGCGCAAACGATATTTTGTCCTAGCCTCCACATCTATTTCTTTTTGTATTTTTTAGTGAAGTGAAAATAAAAGAAGGAGATGAAGTCGCGCTATAACGGTGACTTCATGAGAAAAACGAAACTATAAAAAACATATATATGTAGAAAGAAAAAGAGAAGAAACATCAACACATGGACAAAAATCCACAGTACATAGTCGTACTACCACACGAACTTATAAAAATGAAAAGCAAAGGCCAGTCACACCGCAATGAATTCGTAAACGGCCACAAAAGCACAGAACTGGCCACAATGCAGACTGCGATGAGCAGGTAAACACAAGGAATGCGTATTGATAAACTAACGTACGCACAAAGATATAATAGTAAAAAGTGGGCTTCAGCACGGAATACAAGTGAGCATAGCACGCAATATGCGAGCAGTAATAAATGTAAATGATGGAATCAAGTTATATTGTGTGACTATTCAGCGCGGCATCTCGTACTTGTTAACGACGCCTACGTCTTGGAAAAAATGTTCGAGTGCGCTCAATGCTTTTCGGTGTTTATTTTCGATGATCATGTGCCCAGCAATTTTGCGAGTGGGAAAGGTAGTTCTGCATCGCGTGCCTGGTGAGTTCAAGCAGTAGGGGCGGTTAATACTCATCGTCGTTGCCACAGGTAAAAGCCGATGATGAATCTAGGTGTAGGTTATGTAGAAGACGTTTTTTGTTATCATGCTTATATTTTTACAGCGAAAGTGCATATAGCTACCCTCCGGCGGTGATCGATGTCCGTCCGTCTACGCGTCGCGTCGGAACAAAAAAAATTTTCGACTCTAGTTTCTCGCGAGTGCTCTGTATCTCTTAATCTAATGTACGTACCGCGGCAAAAAAAAAATCATACTAAAATTGTCCGCTAAGACAACTCTAACACTACGCTGAGTTTCACCTACATTTAATAAATACGTAGTGTACAGTGAAGTTGTTCATATTGTGGAATTACCGCCTGGCCGTCGATACACCACCTTCCGCGGGACGGAAACGGACAGTCCCGTGTTTGTCCTCTAGTATAAAGCTCTAGTCCTTCATTGTTTCATTCAGCTAATTAACTAGGAAGTATGCTCAGTCGCAAATTACAAACAAACGTGTGCTCTTTCATGCACTGCGCTCTGCTCAACGCATATCTTCGTTCGCGGTGAGGCTCGGCTTAACGGCCACCTGCGTCTTATACACACCGTGTCCACCAGTGGGCGCTCTGTGTTGTAGCTACGTCATAGTCACCTGGACGACCTTGTAGTAATTATGTATATATATATATATATATATATATATATATATATATATATATATATATATATATATATATATATATAGTGAGATAGAGAGAAAGATTCGTCAATCGCGGTTAAAACACACCCCAGCTTCGCTGCTTGTCCTTCACAGAGTGGAAGGGCTGATGAAATAGTTTTGGCAGCACACACGATTGGAACCCCAGTTTTCGTAGGCCTCGACTCCTAACGCGCGAAAGTGCCTACGGTTAAAGTTGCGTTAAAAGCACTGGCTGCATGTTAGAGATAGGTTGTGCAAAGTGTCGCGGCGATAGATATCTGCTGCTTCCACTTCGATTCGCAGCCGCTTCCCGCTTTCCTTTCAAAAGCGTCGCCTCGTCTACGATACCTTTATTGAAATATCGACATGGCGAATTTGCCTTCGGGTGGCAAGGAGCTTTAACGCACGCGACGCCGCATCATCCACTTATAAATTTCGTAATTGGCCTCCCTCTGATCGAAAGATATTCATGCGGCTCGTTTCCGCGAAATTTTTTTTCTTTGTAGTCATTTTTCTTTCAGCCACTTCGGTGACGGATTCTGTCTAAAACCTGGCCTAGCTGTCGATCTGTCTTAACAGCATCATGGGTAGGAGGAAGGAAGTGGTTCAAGGAAGCCTGCATTTCAGTCAGGCTCTTACACCTTGAGTAATATGGCGTTAAAGAAACTCGATGAAGACACATACTTTGGAATTTTATAGACATCTGACTTTAGATGGAACATGCCCATTACGCACATTATTAATAGGCAATATGTTTATTCAGACTGCTGCACCGTAACTTCAGTCAGTTATCGGATAAACTAAAAGAGCAATTGTATTTCACTTATGTTCGTAGTTTACTTGATCACGGTTGTATCTGTTGGGATCCGTACACGGTTGATCCCACGGAAAAGCTTGAAAGATTGCAGAATAGAGCAGCTAGGTTTGTTCTTATTAGTTATTAATTATAATAGAAAATAGAGGATTATGACAGAAAGTGAAACTACATTATACTGGTAAGCATTAAATGACCGGCGGAAATATCTCAGGTTGAACTTTTCTCCCGCTGTTTATTATTCAAAAACAGGGATTGAGAGGAAAAATATAAGGTTGCCTACTTATACGTCGTTGAGACGCGACCATGCACTCGAAGTCCGCGAGTTTTTTTGTTTTTTTTTTCAGAATTGACGTCTTTAGGTATTCTTTTTGTGTACGATATATAAAATAATGGAATGCTGTTTCGCCTGTCATTTTTAATATTGAAAACAATGATGCGGTTTATCGCGCTTTATGTATGTGATCACTTATTCCTTCTTTAAAATGTAATGCCCCTTCTGTAGTGGCTGCATCGGCAATGCAGGTATGTAATAAATAAATAAAAGGTCGCGGGATCGAATCCCGGCCACGGCGGCCGCATTTCGATGGGGGTGAAATGCGAAAACACCCGTGTACTTAGATTTAGGTGCACGTTAAAGAACCCCTGGTGGTCGAAATTTCCGGAGTCCTCCACTACGGCGTGCCTCATAATCACAAAGTGGTTTTGGCACGTAAAACTCCACAATTTTTAATAAATAAATAAATAAATAAATAAATAAATAAATAAATAAATAAATAAATAAATAAATAAATAAATGCTCTATCAACTGCGAGGTTGGTCGACAAACGCAATGTGCTTAGAGTAATCAATTGAATGATATCATTAACAAATGTGTTTCTGAGGAGTAGTTTCCAAGGTGTCGTCTGGGGATCCAAACGCTCAAAGATCCAGAATTCTACTAAAACTGACGTAACGAGAGCAATGGCACGGTGTCACCTACAAAAGTGAACGTATTACATGTTTCCTGTGCATTGCCGGTGCAGCTATGCAGAGCACACTGCGGTTCTCCATCCTTTGAGCTACTGTCTAAAGTATCTCGCATTGTCGTTCAAAAGTCGCCGCAGCGATTGGTGTTTGAAATGCTTTCGACGTTGTATTTCATCAACTACTCCATTGTCGACGGTACATCTTTATGGGCAGCTGGAAAATTTGAAGCTTATCATCATCGCTGTCATGTACGCATCATTTAGAGCGCCGATGCTGTTTCTGAGAGAACGGTAGTGAGGAATTTCCCGCATACACACAGCCACCTTCTCAACAACGATTCCCATACGGTACGCATAATGTAGCGCCCGTCGACTACCGTGTTCATGATTTTGGCCGCTGGAATATTTGTATCGTAGCCACTGCTCTCGCAGTCTATGTGAAGACCAAGCCTCGCAATATATTCCCTGCACAGTTGTTCACAAAAATGAAACCCCAAAAGTAATGAAGCCAAGGAAACCGTTGGGCGAGTTGTTTGTATACTGTAATTGATGTATAGAAATGATGAAATGAATAGAACCTAAAGTGAACGAAAACGCAACTTTTCATCGGTGGGAGCCAAACCCAAAACCTTAGCATTACCCGCGCACTGCACTACTACTTGAGTTCTACCTAAACATTTGCATAATGGAAAATTAGTGCGTTGGGCTCGTCAAGAGGTGCTGTGGCCAGAACAGAGTGCATTTGCAAGGCTAGATTCACCTAATAGTTCACAATATGTTCCTCCTCTGCCTGGGTGCTGCACACTTGGTTTCGACTAACCTGTAAGAGTAGAAGAATCGTTCGTGCTCTATCTCCCTGCACAAGGTGGATGAGTGTTGTTGAAGCCACAGTTACAGCTTCTTGGGCGCACACCTCCTGTCATACTGACGTGCCACTAAAGCTCATAAGTTACTCGATCAAAACTATAGTTCTATCACTGATTAGGAGGGCATTCCTAGACTACGGAGATCGTGCACGTGAACTCCTACACGCAAAATGCGATACGTCCTTTCCAATGAGTGGCTAATCACATTTGCCCAGCAAAGGGTGCGTTTAACGAGCGTGTTACTTTGCACAATCGTGACGTGAAGACGCGACCGTTTTGCAAAATTTTAGTAAGGCTAGAGCAGCACTCAGCATACATTTTTTTTTGCGATTTTAAGCTGGACACGTGTGCCGTCTTCGTAAACTCTCATTTGCCAAAGTCACGTGTCTACACCTTGCGTCTATTATAAAATTGCGGTATCGCGCATATTGCGTCACTCGTTCAACACACCTGAACTTTTGTGCTAGACACCCTGAAAAGTGAAGGCGCGCCTATAATGGTATAGAAATATTAACCTAGCGGAAGTGGAATCGAGTGTATTTTTCAGTGCTCTATCTATTACGTCACGATTGCAAGCATGGTTCTGCCGCGCCGAAGTCTCTGTTTTTAACATAAGGCACCTGCGTCCAAATCTACATTGCAGAACTCATTCCTCGTGTGAGCTTAGTGCTTCAAGATGCTGTGTTCGACAGAACTGCCTTTTACGCCACCCCGGTATTTAGGTCAAACATTTATACGAAAGTCTTTTACAAATGTTTAAACGTCTAAATTTGGTAAGAGCAATGCAGGTGCCAAGATTTTCGAGAAATTTGTAAAATAGGTTATATTCAAGGAAAGTAGACCGGAAGTAGGCACTCAGAACTTATGTAAGGAACGGGGCAACCGTTCACGAATAGTTTCTTTCCTCGGCGGCCAACACATGACTATGCAAACTAACGCTACTACAGCCTTCGCGGTGGCCAGCATCCCAATTTATAACGGGTACTTTAGATTCTTTCCCTTAAGATCACGCAAGTAACTGCGGGAAGTGTCACATGAAACTATCAGGAAGCAAAGATGAGATCCGTCTGGGAAATTTCGATAAGGATAGAGCAGCAATGCACACTAAACCTTTCTTTACGTGAGTACGAAAGGAAAGTGCACGTCCCTGTTCTTAAATGCAGATATCCGCACAGCTGGGCAACGTGTGGCGTCTATGCAAAGTCTTATTTATCAATGTAACGTGTCTATACCTCGCATACGGAAATGCAATTTCGAGCATGTTGTGCCGCTCGCCCAACACACCTGAAATTTTGGGTTTGACACCTCGAAAAGCGGGTGAAGTCCGCTTAGAATTGTATAAAGACATAACTGAGCGGCCGTGGAATGGATCCTGCCTATCCGCGCAGCACCACAAGGCTCTAGCAATTACGCTGCGATCGCAAGCACGCTTCTGCCGCGCCGAAAGTTGCTCTTTGAAGCGTCAAGCACTTGAGTCGCGTTCCAGTTTCTAGAACTCTTTCCTCGAGGTAGGTGGTAGTTTGAGATGGTGCGTTACACGGCACTGCCTTTAGTATCCAACGCGGTGTTGATGCCGAACGGTTACACCAGACTACTCTATTAGTGGCTATACTTTAGATTGGTCAAGTCCACCTATGGCGCTAATGCATTCGCTATATAACAAATTTTGCGGAGCATTTACGGTCAGCTCCGCCCCTGACGCGATAGTTAGATACGCGGAACATATACATTCTATGCAGTCACCGGTGTGCGTCATATATGTGCTGTGCTTAGCGCAAGTAAACTCTGTGTTAAAACTGTCTAATGCCATGTAACTTCGATTGGGCACTTAGATTCAGGAAACGAATAACATGTTCCCTTTGACCAACTTCTAATGGAGCCAATGAACGTTTGCTCTAGTAACCTACGGTAACATTAAGAACCGCCATGGTAGCTCCAGGTGTTCTTCGGCTTCCTTAAAATTATTTTGTAAAGGTTGCCTCCGGCAGAAAATGCAGATAACCACTAAAGATAAGCTTTATGGGTTATTTGCTTTCTTTAAGCTAGCGTTTACCAATTCGAACTGATAAGTGTGATATATTATTTGTTGTCTACATATTACCAAAAAGAAACGCATGTCTGAGCGACTTCGCAGAATCATGGCCCAGTTCTCCGCGGAGCCTTTTACAGCGAAGTGGTTTATGGCTACGTTCTAGCAGATCTCGTATCCCTAGACATAGACCAACATTTTTTCATAAGTGGGCCAATCCGTAAGATAGTGCAATGCAGGGCCGACCTGCGGCGGAGGTGCAGTTCGCCATTAAGGAGCCCACATTCACAGGTTGGCTGGTCATACTTCTTCACAGAGTGCAAAAGCAATGAATATTTTTTACTTCACGGATAAAGCTATAAAGAAGAGAAACTTTTTATAAAAGTGCATTATTACATCGCGCTTTGGCATGAGGTGATGCCAAAGCGCGATGTAATTATGTAATTATGCAATTTTCGGGAACGCTAATTGTGTCAATTTTGTACGAAACTGAAAAAACTGGCGTTAGCAAGTGCAAGTACGCCAGAAAGATGCAATCATGAAATATAAGTAGTTACTCTCCGCTGCAGCTTCCGCACAGTTCACCAGAAAACAATGTGTCCGATACTATCTTGCCGGCTCAAATCAGGTCCTATAATGTATCCAGTAGTGTCTCGCCGGGTCAGAGGGGCGACAACAAACCAGCTGTGCAACAAGATGACAACGAACGCTCGCGCAGTGGCACCCGCGCGTTCGCGCGGTTACGCTGACGCTTACATTGTAAAATAATTTACACCCTAAAAAGTGAAAAAGGGTGTGAATGTGTCTATAACTCACACCCTTAGGGTGTCCGTCATATAGATAACACTATAGAGGTGTCATTTTACACCCTCTTTACACGCATTTACACCCTTTTTCACTTTTTAGGGTGTAAATTAATTTACAGTGTACATTCTGCCCAGGAAGGGGCGCCTAAAAGCTGCGCTCGAAAAGAAACGTGCACCAATCTAAGCTCAATAATTGTTACGCTCACTGGAAATGTATCCAAGGGTGCTGTGAACCACTCAATATTCTCTAAAGAACACTGCACCTTTATAGTTACGAAATCGGTACCCAAAGCAAGTGAGAAATAAAGATCGATTTGATTCATTTTTTAGTGCCCCCTTAATGACGACATGGTAACCGATGGGCGAGGGAATATTGTATTGTAAGGATGAGATAACTGCTGCTTTTCTAAAGTTATTGTCATCGCCATGTTATTTTTGCAGCTGTCGTGTTTCTCTGAAGCTTTATTCTCAGTATCACTAAGCCACATATTATATGCTTGTATTCTGCATCGATATGCGCTACTGAATGATAAATTGTCGTCATCGGCGCAAACCCCGATTGAAGCCTTCGTATAGGCATTTCATCTGCGCCCGAAAGTTACTCTGATCATGTGAGAATACAGTTCGTTCCCTCTTGTGTAACTTCGCTCGCCTTGAACCACGACAGAAGAGGCTCATCTCAACTCATAATAGCTCAGTAGGAATACCCGTGCAGAACACCAATGAGTGAACATTAGAACAGCTGTAGGCGAATAGGCCATCACAACTTCAGCCGTTTCCTTTACCTATCATAACTGTTGCTGAAAAACGTTGGTTTAGTTTCTCAGATCTTTGTGAAACTAGCCGTAGTGATCCGGTTGCTCCTCGCTGCCTTCGCCCAGTTCTATGCGACATGTCCTTTAAAGCGCTGGACAAGAAAAACGGGCCCCACGAGGCTATTATGCACTACTTCTTATGACTGGAACACAAGTACAATGCAATGTCCTTTCTAATAGACACCTCGATGACGGTTAACACAGTCTCTTTCGTAGCACATAGTCACTGCCATAATATTTCAAAAACTCTCAATCAAAACTGCAGCAATGGTGAAGGTTATGGTATTCGATTGGATGTGAACCACATGACTACATAGCGTACAAAAACGGTTATCTACACAGGTGCCCTAGGTGTCGTAACTGCACTAGTTTTGGAAAGGTGGGGGACAACCCTGTCTTTATTCACCTGCTGAAATCAATTTATGATGCTAAAGTTCAACTTTCCCTCGTGGTACGCTGGGCGCCTGGGCATTGCGGCTTAACAGGAAACGAGACGGCAGATGAGAATGCCGAAGAATCTGGTCTGCGTGGTGACATTGACGGTACACGCGTCCCTAGCCGACATATTAAACCTTACATCCGTAACAGGCTACGACAGCACTGGCACCCCTATGGGATAAAGAAACAAAAAACAAAAACATGCGATAAAATCACAACTACGCAATGTTTTCCCATTAAAATTGACAAGACAAATAGAAATCACACTGTGCAGGTTATGTATAGGACACACGTGTGCAGCGAAGCACACAACCACCCACAGGCGCAAAATGTGGAGCGAAACTCGCAGTTCGCCCCATCTGAAGAAAGTCCAACACTCCACCGAGCAAAAGTATAACATTTTTAAGAGCTTTACACACGTTATATATGATCTCACCTGGCATTATTTTTCTCCCATGACCACATGTCTAGTGTCAACTGAGGTTTTAAATCACTCGCCGATGTCCAGTTTGTAAACAATGGCTACTACACTCCAAGGCACCATGCACTATCACAAACGTCTGGAGCCTCAGTAATTGAATGCCTAGAGGACTCGCAGAATTTCGCATGATAAAATTAATTTGATAAAAGCTTCGATAGAAAAATTGATCGCTTATAATCACTGAAAACTCCGAACATTCTGTTTAGCACATACATACCATATAGCATAAAACAAGTCATCGTTATTAGTCAGCGAAATCTCTTTTTATCCAATACAGAGTTGAAATATGACATATAACATATGGCTTCGAGGAAAAACACTATTTCCATACAATCACTGAAAACGGCCAATAATCTGTACAACACATACATATAACATATAACAAGTAATCACTTATGGTCACTGATATCACTGTTTAACTCATTTACAGTTGAGATATCTCATACAACAATACCAGCACTGCTCAGGGACTTTTAAACCTTTGTCATTTTGATATTTTCTCCTTTATATAGCACATTTCAACATGCTCACCATGAAATCGAGGGTTCGACGGAAGCCCGTCTGGTCGGGATGAAGCATTGAAGAAGTAAAACCAAGGACACCGACCAACATAGAAGTGCTAAAAAATGAAAAAATCTAAAAGACGTTTCGGCTTCGCTACGGAAGCCTTGTTCACAATGGGATGACGGAAGGTTCAAGGAAGCTTATGTATGCTTTAGAACGTGACGTAAGCAGCGCGTGTATGACGGTGGGAGGGTTCCCTCATTTCGATTAAGCGTGTGACGTGTTTTTTGTATCTCCAGTGATTCCAGATACAGACGCGATTTTTGGTTTCTTTCTTGGCCGATAATTCTTGAGCGATCCCAGTCGATATCATGGCCCATTGCATCCACGTGCTCGGCAAGGGCATTCGACACTGTATGCTTCTTTTCGACATCTTTCTGATGCTGTCTCAGTCTCTGTTTGAAGTTGCCGGATTCACCGATGTATGCGTAGTCGCAATCTGCGCAGGGTATCTTATATACCACGCCGGGAAACGATTCTCTCGGAAGCCTGTCCTTTCCGCCGACGAGCGCTTGCCTCAGCTTACAAACGGGCACGTGCGCCACCTCAACGTCATAACTGCGTAGAACGCGAGACAGGGTTTCGCTTATCCCTGGAACGTAAGGTATGGCAGCACGCTTTCTTGGTCGCGGATTGGTCGGACGTGCAGGATTGGACAGACGGCGCTCCACAGCAGTCAAAAAGGATGTGGGGTAGCCGCTTGCCGAGAGATCACCTCGCACGTGGTCCAAGTCAGTGGAACGGCTTTCTGCTGTGGTGCAAATGTGGTTCGTACGGTTGAGCAGTGAGGCAGCAACCGACGTTTTGTGAGCGTCAGGATGAACGGATTGAAAGTTCAGGTAGCGGCCAGTGTGTGTGTCCTTACGGTACACGCTGAACGAGAGCCGTCCATCGCGTCTGGTGACAAGTACATCTACAAAAGGGAGTCTGCTGTCGACCTCTGTCTCAACCGTGAATTGGATGGCCTTTTCTTGACTGTTTAGGTGCGCAGTGAACGAATCCAAAGCGCTGCGCCGAATCAGACAGAAACAGTCGTCCACATAGCGCAGAAAAACTTTTGGCCTAGGGCTGAAGGACGCGAGAGCACGCCTTTCCAAACATTCCACACACACACAAGGACACAAGGACACACACACTGGCCGCTACCTGAACTTTCAATCCGTTCATCCTGACGCTCACAAAAGGTCGGTTGCTGCCTCACTGCTCAACCGTACGAACCGCATTTGCACCACAGCAGAAAGCCGTTCCACTGACTTGGACCACGTGCGAGGTGATCTCTCGGCAAGCGGCTACCCCACATCCTTTTTGACTGCTGTGGAGCGCCGTCTGTACAATCCTGCACGTCCGACCAATCCGCGACCAAGAAAGCGTGCTGCCATACCTTACGTTCCAGGGATAAGCGAAACCCTGTCTCGCGTTCTACGCAGTTATGACGTTGAGGTGGCGCACGTGCCCGTTTGTAAGCTGAGGCAAGCGCTCGTCGGCGGAAAGGACAGGCTTCCGAGAGAATCGTTTCCCGGCGTGGTATATAAGATACCCTGCGCAGATTGCGACTACGCATACATCGGTGAATCCGGCAACTTCAAACAGAGACTGAGACAGCATCAGAAAGATGTCGAAAAGAAGCATACAGTGTCGAATGCCCTTGCCGAGCACGTGGATGCAACGGGCCATGATATCGACTGGGATCGCTCAAGAATTATCGGCCAAGAAAAAAACCAAAAATCGCGTCTGTATCTGGAGTCACTGGAGATACAAAAAAACACGTCACACGCTTAATCGAAATGAGGGAACCCTCCCAACGTTATACACGCGCTGCTTACGTCACGTTCTAAAGCATACATAAGCTTCCTTGAACCTTCCGTCATCCCATTGTGAACAAGGCTTCCGTAGCGAAGCCGAAACGTCTTTTAGATTTTTTCCTTTTTTAGCACTTCTATGTTGGTCGGTGTCCTTGGTTTTACTTCTTCAATGCTCACCATGCCCGTCCGCCTTTTTGTATTTCTATTATAAATCAATAAATGCATCCATACTCTTGGCGCTCTTTGGCCAAAGATGCCCTTGCGTCATTAAGATTCATCAGTGGACTTCTTTGGCGTTGCTACTGGCAAAAAATGCGCGGAACAGCTCCGGAAATCCTAGGGGTTTGGGTGAACAAAAAGTTATGTAAGCAGGGAGTACGACGCTCCCGCGGTATTTTCCTTGCAAACCTGGTCATACTAATATCACACAAAGTTCATTTGCTCGCCTCTCTGGACTATTTCTCGTCTGACAACTACAACACGCACCACCTGTGAAATCTCCACGTCCGCTAAAACCTCGATTTTGCTACAAGGAATACCTTATCGAAACACGTGCTGTATTGATAGTACATGAAAGTTGCTTCTCTGTAGGGCTCATTGATATTCTTGTAGAATCTTTTACGCTATGTTGTATCTAAACTACCCGTTACATAATAAGAATATCAGTAATCTTTTATTTCTGATCGCATTAAGATAGAATCATTATGATTCAATGTTCCGGGGTATGATATGTGGCGTCACGCCTTGAATATTGTGTTGAAACTTTCCATTTCTTACCCTCGTATCCAAGTTATACAACGTGAAAAAAATATTGCTGAATTTCCCTTTCTACATTGCCTTTTCCATTGGTAAAAGCACAACAATATCATCCGTATTCCTTCTGTTTTCCAATTTCATTGAGTAATATCTGCCTTTAGTTCGTTAAACGAGAGTATGTAGTGAAGGTGTGCGCCTCATGTCTCATGACATTTATTCCAAAGCTTTTGAGCACTCGTTTCATATTTTTTAGCTAGCCCCTTCAGCATTGAGAAGCTCCTGCCTGTGCTCTGTATGTGTTTGTGAAATCACACGAATAACGACAACATCCCAGATTATTGACGTGACACGCTGCATATAGCTTCAACAAACTGCGTTTCTTTTTCCATAGAAAAACAAAATACGAAGTAAAGCACTACTGCATGCTCTTTTTATCTGAGTTTTCATTTATTCTGATGAAAACTGGCCTTAATGTTAAATACATAGTGTAGAATATGCGTCGTGGCGATTTCCGCCGCGTCTTCGTTAGAGGTCGACAATTCTGTTTCGTGAAATATTTTTTTCTTGAACTAGTATAATGGCAAGTCGTTTAACTTCGACTTTTATTGCAGTACTATTTCGATGTTATGTCTTGCCGCGAACATATCGCTAAGCAACCGTACAGTCCAAGAGTAATGCAGGTGCGATGCTTTTTGACAAATCGGTAACAAAATACATATTCAACGAAATTAGAGAGGAAGTAGAGCGTGAGAATCTCAGTAAAATTGTCGACATGCAATAGAGGTCAACACTGAAATTTCACATCTTGAAAAATTCACGCTGCAAGCACACATTGCTCAACCGCCTTTTTCGGGAAGTTTCTGCTTTTCGGGAAATTGCGGGTAGCTGTGTCTAAGAAGCACAGGTAAACTGTGTTTAACTGTTCATGCTGAAAGCAGCTTGCGTGTACGCTTTGTCATGTCTAGAAGCAAACCACTAATTAATAGTCTAGTGGTCGTTCTTTGTCATTTCAGTCCGTCAATGCGGGTTTATTAGTTACGCCGGAACAAAGCATTCTCTTAACCTGAACAACTTCGCTCAACTTGTTACCTTTACGATGATGATAGTAATGTGGGTAGGATTGCTTCAATATGCATGCGCGCAGCTCACGTCATTTGGAAAACCTACCGGGGCAGACCAAGCCGGGCTTCTTTTGGGTGAGCAGTCATGACATTATAAAGTTTGGTATGAGAAATTTTGCATGAATTTATGCCTCAGTATATGCAATACAGGTGCACCAGATACGCGGACGGAAGTGGTAGTGACTGCTGCAATCTCGTTATGCTGATTTGGAGTAGAGAACGCCAGAAAGAAATTTTTAATGACTGCCCTGCTTAGCAACAAGTGGTTCGGCAGCAATAATCACTTCCACATAATCGTACTGTCTCTATGTACTGCGATAGCCTTTAGGCGGACGCTCAAGATACGGTCGCGTTTCTCACTGTGCTTGTCAATCTTCTGGAAGGCCAGTGCTCCGACGGAACAGAAACAAAAGAGTGGCTGATACATGTCACGCAAGGCGTCGCAGTGCGTGTAGAGAACAACTTGTGTATCTTTTTCTTATGTGTATTTAGTCTCAGCGCAGTTCTCCCATGAATTATGCTACACTAAACCCCTTATTGAGAAATGCATTTTAATTTCAAGCCCATGCTTGAGTTCATATAAACGACGCCTGGTACGCACCCGCCCAAGATGCTGGTTGCGTTTATTTTATTTTTTTGTGCGTTCACGACAGGAGTCGTTTAAACCAAGTCAAGCGTGGGCTTTAAGTTAGGTTGCATTTCTGAATGCAGGGGCACGTGGCCCAAAGGTTCAGCTTTAGTAACGTTCCTTGTATTCGGACTTGTCGGTCCTTGTCGGTCCAGCAGCATTCACGCTGCTAGCGCCGCCGCTGCTGACGTTGTTGTGTTGTCCCGCGCAACGGCTCCGGCACGGAGGGTTATAGCGGGCCTCCATAGTTGCGGATTACCTTTGCCTGCAAAAACAACGAAGCAATCGCGTGAACCACCAACGCTACGCTCAGTCGATTTGGTGGCGTCGCAATGGCGTCAAATATGTGAGCACGGCACTATAATTACACTACAGCGTTGCTGCTCAGCTGCTGCATGTCGGCACTAGTTTGAGAAGAAAACAGTAAATGCCAATACAGCGTTTGATATGATTCCACTGAGTGTTGAATAGCGCCGACGGTTCCCTGTTGGTGTCCTCTGACGCACCACAAATTTGCGACACCTACAACATAAGATGGTGGCGCTCATCGCGCCTGTGTTGTGAGACGCTTCGTACCAGCCAAAGTATATGGTTCGTTCTGGCAAGTAGGAGTTGTTTTGCGTACTACGTCGCCCCATAATGTCACAATCGTCTCGGCCCGAACATACGGCTAACTAACCGTAATCGTTGTCTTACTCAGCGGCCAACGGACGGCAGCAACAACTTATGCTAGCGCTGCCTTCTTGGTGGCTGGCTTCCCATTGACAAAACGAGGGCCTCATTTCAGGAATCGCCAGCCGTTTTTGCGCAGGCGTGAGTACATGCGGCTCTGAGTGAGAAAATGTAGGGGCTTTTGCTCTTCGAATGTTTGATATTGCCTGGGCACTGCGGATAAGTTTCTTGCGTTCCAGCGTTGCGGTTTGAGGTCACGCGTATATGTGTGTGCGTGTATGTGTACCCGTCCACAAACTTCCCTCGTGCTTCTTGGTTGTTGCTGCCGTGCTTGCAGTGATTTTTTTTGTCACAAAATAACATATTAAATCTTGGGGTTGTCGTTGAGCCATCCCGGAACATGTTAGATCAACGAAGAATGGAATAACTGTAACGCTGTCTAAAGCTATGTCGGACGTCAAGAAGGAAGCTCTACTCGCACCTGCCACACTCTTGCCGATTCAGTCATGCTGGATTCTACTATTCTCGCGCCTCACGGTGCTCTACGTGCAAAATAACATCACTGATTTTCCCTGGGGAGCAGTAGGCGCCGTAGTAGAGACCGGGCCTCCTCTCTTAGAACATCTTATTTTGTTATAGCGCAAGCTTGACAAGGACAAAAGAAGGCACAGCAGACAGATATGCCGTACCGACAAGCCCCTATTGCTATCCTTATTGACTCTTAGAACATTATCTTCGCTCGTGCCAGGCATATCGTGTCTAGCTCTTCGTGACTTTCTTTAAGAGCAAGGCGAACGTCTCTGTGCTGAAATGGTGATACCTGGAAAGCTGGGCACGCGTGTAGTCTATGCGAAATCTAATTTGTCGAAGTGACGTGTCCATACCTCGTCTCTTTAAAAAAAAAACATTTGGTATTTCCCGCATATTGTGACGCTCGCTCAACATACCAGAAGTTTTGCGTTAGACACTTTGAAAGTGGAGGAAGTCCACCTATAATGGTATTAAGAAATTACGCGAGTACATGTGGAATAGATGCTGTCTTTCGGTGAAGCAGCACAATGCTCCAGCAATCGCGCCTCGATTGCAAGCATGCTCCTCCCGCTGCAAAGTGGCTCCTTGAACACCTGTGTCGCGCTCTAGTTTCTCGAACTCTTTTCTCATGAGAGCTAGTGCTATGAGACGCTCTGTGGACTGCACTGCCTTTCGTATCGACCCCTGCATAAGCCAAGCAGTTACACCAGAGCCCTCTATTACTGATTATAGGTTTCGCTTTTGTCTAATGCATATTCCGAAGAGTTGGTCACGCTGCTGGTAGCGCTATTGGAGCCAATGTTCGGAAGCTCCGGTAACATACGGTACCTTTCTCAACCCCCATTAGTGCTCCGGGTGTTCTTCAGCTTTTTTTTATAGTTACCCTATAAAAATGGTCCCCGTGAAAAGTTTAAATAAACAGTGATGCAGCACTTCATGCGTTCTTCGTGCTTTTTAGGCTAGCGTTTCTAATACAATACGATAAATGTCTGAAGCTGTAGTGTATTACTTGCCACCTGGATATTACGAAAAAGAAATGAAGGCTTGAGCGACTTATTAGACCCACAGGCCAGTTTTTGAGTGCAGCTGCTTCTTTTACGCAGTTGCTTTACGTACTTAAAATGCTTTTCCTCCTCTTCATAATCGCACTCTCTCTAGTAGTCACCTCGCAGAATTGAATACGTCGCCCGCGTATGGCGTTTGGGAGCACTTTCCTGCGCAATTCTGGGGCGAAGAACGTCTTTTCGCGAAATCTTGCAGATTTTCGTTTTACGGAAGCTACGTCATCGATGTAATCTCTGCACCCATGACGGTACATGCAACCATCTATACTACAACCACAGATGCACCGTTCACCGGCAGTGTTCTCTACGGAATTACTCTGCAATAGTACTAACCCTATCCAATTATTCTCACCATAAGGAAAAGTGATAATTTCAGGCACTCCTCCTTCACTAACTTCTTTGTGAAAAGCTAGCTTGCTCTTCTTTTGAAATAATTGCGCGCAATCACTACAGCAAACTGGACAAGAACGGAGCGATATGGCACGGTTTAATACACCGGGGGAGAGGCCGTCGCTCATTATTGTATAATATTAGGTATGAATGTGGAAAAAATGTATTAATATATTAAAAGGCACACTAAATGCAAACAGTAAGTCAAGCTAAAATGATATATAAATGTTCGAGGAAACATAAGCCGTCACTATCATCGCGACCACGGATTTATTAATCGAGAACTTGAGGTAGATGTAGCGCACATATTGCAACTCTCCCACGACATTCAAGTAAAAAGCCGATGACGAAGACACTCTTCATTTATTTCTGTCATGGGTACCCAACTTCTCCCAATAAATACGTAATTGCTTTGCATTATAGGGCCGATGAAAATCATACTTGTCAAGTTGTAATCGTGTTTAGCAAAAAGGACTCGACCTTACTCTTGACAACGACACGAGCGTTCGAAAGGTTTTCGTTTTCACGAGACTCTGCGCCACCCGCGACTTCGCGTTTCAGTTGTTTTGTTATCAGCTAGTGCTGCGCTGGTTTTGTTGCCAGAAGAAACTCCCGCAGACATCAAGTAGCAGATATTTACACGACCATGTAGTGTCGCGGGATGCCCGAACAGTCAACGCCACTTGACCAAGTGCAGCTGCAGCGGAAATCCCAACGCTCTGTTTTGGCTCAGTTTCTCCGTGGGCGCCCGTTTGCGTTTCGCGCAATAAACAGTAGCGCCGTCTGTCGGGCTCTGTTTTACTCACCGGCGGCTGTAAGAGGCGGGCAGTTCGTATGCTACATAAACACTCCCCCGCTCGGGTACGGGCGACTTGAATTGCGCTAAAGGTATCTGAACTCTTCTGACGCAATTTTCTCTTAAATGAAGTCTTTTATTGGCTCCAAAGAAGCGTTGTGAATTTTCGGGAATGGCATTTTAACAGTCCACATTGGATTAATATTTGCCTTCATTGACCCCTTAAAGATATCTTAAAGAAATTGCAGGCATAAACACCGCCATGCTGTCAACGCACATTGTCATGCGGTGCTCATACTGTAACGCCCGTCCGACAGAGTGTTGCTAATTAGCCACATGAGTGCATGTACCGAATTCATTGCTCTCACGGTATATATGAAGATCAAAGCCTGAGACTAAATCCACTGCGCAGCGATTCGCAACTATAGAAGTAAAAAAATAATAAATCCATGGAAGGCATTGGGAAAGCTCTTTGCCCTTTTCATTGATCTATATAAATAAGGTAATAAAGGGAAATTAAACTCAATGGACAGGTGACTTGTTACCGGTGGGAGACAAACCCAAAACTTTCTCATTGCGCGCGCGCGGCGCTACCACATGGGCCCTACCGCAACATTTGCGTAATGCGAAGGAGGTGACTTGGACTCGTTAATCGGCGCTGTTGGAGACCTGTATATTGCGCGGCAAGATAAATTGATTAACTAACCACCTATTCCTCTCTTGGCGCGTGCTACATTCCCGGTTTCGCAGAAGTTAGAAGAGTAGAAGAGTCGTTCGTGCTTCATCACCGCTGCACAAACTGGAAGACGGTGGTTGAAGCAATAGTTAACAAATTCTTGCAGACTCATCCTGTGATGTCGAAGTGCCGTTGAAGCTCACTAGTCCTTCGATTGAAACGCAACTTATGTAGCCCCTTTAATGGGTATGCCTAGGCTACGATGACAATGTGCGTGAACTCCTCCACATGAGCAGTGACATATGCCATTAGAAAGCAGCGGCTCATTTCATTTGCACAGCGAGGGTCGAGTTTAAAGAGTGGCAGAGTTGAACTTGCATGTCGTTACAAGACGTCGTGTTTTTGAAGCTGAATGCTGTGCGCGTCACCAGGAGAGTCGAAGTAATGGGCCAATGCCTCGGCTGCCTGTTCCGGTTTCTTAACTGTCTACGCCATTCTTAAAGGCAATCTTAAAGCGCTGCACTGTACAGACACGTGGCTTTGAGAAATGGGAGATTGCGAAGACGGTGCACGGTTTCAGTGGCGCAGGTATCACCATTTAACAACAGGGACGTGCGCCTATCCTTCATGTTCACATAAGAAAGGCTCATGGCTCGCTGCCACTCTGATAATAATGAAATTTGGCAAGAATATGGCGTCTTGCCGACCCGACAGTTCAATGTAACAGTTATCACAGTCACTTGCCTCATTTCAAGGTGAACCAGGCTTAGCTTGGTTAAGCCAAGAATGCGTTGCATATTGCGCGAGTTGGGGCCCAGCTTTTCCTCCGGCTGTCGTGACGTCACGTCACGTGGTTGTGCTAAAGGTCAATGGTGGCTGCCCGGCCGCGCCCAAGGGCTGAACTGAGTGATTGCCATATGCAACGCATAAAAATAGAAGCAACTTAATAACAAACATAGCAAACTTAAAAGAGAATAGACCCACATATGAGATGCGCAGCAATGGCTCATACCCTCAATGGTGGCTCCCCGGCCGCGCCCAAGGGCTGAACTGAGTGATTGCAATATGCAACGCATAAAATGCAAAGTTGCTTTTGTCAATGGGAAGTTAGCCAGAGTGAAGGTGACACTAGCATACAATTGTGTCGCCGTCTGTTGGGCGCTGAGGAAAGCATCCATCCCGGGAGGGTCGCCACGTGATCGAAAGGAGCGAGACACACGAGTGACACGTCGGCGCGAGACGGTACGCAAGACAACTACTTGGTACAAGGAACAGTTTTTCGGCCTGGTACCTTGCGTCTGGCAACACTGGCACGATGGGTGGCACCATGTGGCGTTCAAGGTGCGGCACATTTGCGGTATCAGAGAGGAGACCAACGGTGAACACTTTGACGTCATTCAGAGCTCAGCCGAATAGTATACAACGTTATTTTCACCTTCGCCGTTCATTCACCTCAAACCAGTGCAGACATGCTGCGGCCCAGTTTCTAGCGAAGCTGTTTATTTTAGGCATTTTCATTACAGATTTATCAAATCTGTAGTTACTTTGCAGAATTTATTACGCTCCCACATATAGCGTTTTGAAGGACTTCAGTGTAGAATTCTGCGGTGGAAAAGGTCTTTTCTCGAGGTCTTGCGCAGATTTTAGTTTTAGGGAACCTACGTCGTCGACGTAATCTCTCCACCATTGCCGTGCACATGCAAGCATATACCTTATACCGTTAAAGATGCGCGGGTCAAAGGCTGTGTTCGCTAGGAATTACTCAAGAAACCAACAAACGCTACCTATTTGCTCTCAGTGCAAGAAAAATTCTCAGCTCCGCCGGAAATGCGAAGCAGCGATTGCCATAGCATATTAGTAGACAGCTGTACGAAGTAATGATAGCAGTCTTATCGGCCGTATAAACTTGTGAACATTCCCTTACTAACTAAATTAACAATGACGGAATATTTAAGCGTGACTCAACGAGGACGTAGAAAGAAACATACACACGGAGATAGCGCTGTCTTTGTGTGCCTGCCTCTTTCTACGCCCTGGTTCAGTCGCACTTTCACATTCTATCATGTTGTAAAACCAACTAGCGGATCAACGCGTTTTAACTAAGTTATCCAGCACCGTGTGATGCGCGCACAGGTAAACAGGAGCACAAATCGCTCGATGACAGCGGAAATTGTATGTGGAAACCCTGCAGGAAGGAATCGCAACAGCAGCCGCCATCCAATTGACCTCCGTGCATCTGCCGCTGTAGCGCGCGCGAAACGTCGGAAGCAAGGCGCATACGAAGCCATAGCGGCACTACGCGCACCCTGCAAACGTAGCAGATCGCTGTGAAGATGAGACCTGCGCGGGCGCGCACTTTAGCCACGTCGCAGACCGCTCTCAAGATACGCGAATGCCTGCAACGCGTTCCCACGGCGTCCACCAAAGGCGTCTACTACGGCGGCAGCTATTTCCCTGGCCAGCGTCGTAGTAGACGCCATGGTTGCTCCACTCCGTACGTAGGGGCGGCCGAGGAGAATATCGAGACACTGTAGCAGCCGTCCGAGAACCAGTGGCGTAGCTAGGTCGTCTGGTACCTGGAGCCTGTGGACCCATAGGTCTTCTGTCACCCCCCCCCCCCCGGCTGTAGTCGAGGAAGGTGAGGATATCAACAATTTCCGTGTGTCTTCAGACGTATATGACACCCCCACCAGGGGCGTAGCCAGGGGGGGGGCTTATGGGGCTTCAGCCCCCCCCGAAATTTTTTCGTGCAGTCATGTGCCGCCGACCAAAACAACTCCCGGCGCCAGAAATCATGCTCGATTTTGTCTAGAATGTTCTTAATTCACGCTCGAAAAGACATTTTAGCGCGAACATTGCTAAATCGGGCTGGATTTCGGGGCAACGCCCCATGCATAGGGAGTCACATATCGTAACGCAAGGAGCCCCACCGGGCACAACATTTCAAGGGCGTTTTGAAGGCGACGGGGGGTCGTCTCGGCATTTCGCGGAGGCTGCGGAATCTACGAAGCGCTTGGATTTCAATTCTGAAACGTTGTGGGTGTAAAGTTCTCATAACATTTTGATGCGAAAGGTCCATTGACATTTTCAAAGTCGTGCTTTATTTTCGATTCCGGAACTTTTTGGGTTTAATGCTGTTGTAAACATTTGACGCCAAAGGTGCATCGACTTTTCTAAAGTCGTACATCGGGCCATACAACGAGACAAGCGAAATCAACATACTATCAGACAAGTTGACAAAGCACGCAGCGAGGTCCAATGAGACAAAGCGTTCTGGTGGTTCATTTGTGCCATCAGGTCACAGAAAAGAATATAAACATTTTTTTTTTCACCTGCGCCAAAGCATCCATGTCAAGACACTAAAGCCACCATTGTAACTAAGTTCTTATTTAGGCCCAAACAATGAAACGTTCCTTTCCTTCGAGCGCTTCCTAACCTTACGTGAGGCCTCCTTACAGCGAAGGACCGATGGAGGAAGCAAGCGTACTCTGAAAGCTCCCTTCACTCGTCCTCACGTAAGGAGCGGTTTCCGCCATGCCTGGGTTCGAGATTATCTCTTAAAAGCTTTAGGCGAACACCAGAACACCACTATTCAATAAAAAAGGTTGTATCATCACACAATCTTTAAGTTGATGAGCTAATATAGAGAAGCGTGGACGCTTTTTTCTAGTTTTGTTTATTAAACCTAAAGAAGTAGCGTATTACAGTGCGAAACTTGATGTGCTCCAGCAACGCTGGCACGCCGGCGTCGTGCAACGCCTAGCAACGCTTCCATGCCGCACGCGTGACTGAAACGAACGTGCCTGGCAAAACGTACCGTGCTCGCGCTTCTCCGAAGGTGGGCGACAGCACGCACGCGCAAGCAAACGTCACGTGGTTAAGCAGTGAGGCGAAGCGCTCGTTCAGGGCCAGGAGCAGCGTAAGGACGCATAAAGGTAGCTTGGCCCAAACAATAAAATGTTCCTTTTAGGTGTGTGCGAATATTGAAATTTTCGATTACGAATCGAATACGAATAAGGCGAAGAACTCTCTTCGAATATCGAATCGAATATCGAGTACATGTGTAGTATTAAAAAATTGCAAGAGAGGTAACAATAGCTTTATTACCCTTTTAAAAATAACATTGCATTTTACAAGGTTGCTTCAAATTAAAGAGGTACTCAATTATAGATAATGGACTCAGGTAATGCCCTCACTCAGGTAAAACGCTTGTTACAGATTGTCGTGAAGGAAAATTAACTGCTCAATATGGCCAGAAAGTAAACGCTCTCTATGCACTGTCACATTTCTACCGGTAGAAAAGACTCTTTCACTAGGAACTGAAGTGGCAGGGATCGCCAAGTACTTCCGGGTGAGTGCACTTAAAAGCGGGTACCTGAAGCGGCCAATGGACTGCCACCACTCACAAGGATTCATGCCCCTTTCCAGAAGAGGCTTTTGCGCGTAGTCTGTAACTTCCCCCTCAGGGGCAGATGCCAAATGTGTCTTCTCTTTGTTCATCACTAGATCGTCAAAAGCATTCCATACACTCGATGCCACCAGTGGACACGAAGTCGACGCTGGCACGGCAGTGTCCCCACGGTGTTCCACGACGGCTTCCTGGAGCTCCCTTGTCACAAGGTTTTTCAGCCAGATCATCTGACCAGATGCCTGATGAACTGTGGCCATAAAGCGCGGATCAAGAAACATGCCTAGGCTGGCCACTTCATCAAATTTCCACTCCGCACAAAGAGCCTTGATACATTTTGAATCAATGTTAGCAAACCCTGAGTTGCCTTTGCAACCTTCAAGGCAATGGGGCATTCCAAAAATAATTGGAATTATAAAGCTTGGTGAAAAAGAAACCGAAACTGATCATGTCTCAAATGCCTGAAGCAGATAGACTGAAACAGAGCATACAGATAATGAGCGGATCATGCGAAGTTCTCAGTTAATAAACATGTTCTTAGGAGAATGCGGAGCAAGCATACAATTGGTTAATTGCTCAATTATTCGCAGTCTATCCGAATATTCGCCGTTTCCACCGTTATTCGGCCGTCCTCGGATATTCGTGAATTTCCGAACATGCATTTCTCGAATCGAATACGCTTCGAATATGGAAAATATTCGTTTCGTATTCGAAATTCCGAATATTCGCACACCCCTAGTTCCTTTCCTTCGAGCGCTTCCTAACCTTACGTGAGGCCTCCTTACAACGAAGGACCGATGGAGGAAGCAAGCGTACTCTGAAAGCTCCTTTCACCCGTCCTCACCTAAGGAGCGGTTGCCGCGTGCCTGGGTTCGAGATTATCTCTTCAAATCTTTCCGCGAACACCATTATTCTATTAAAAAATGTTGTATCGTCACACAATCTTTAAATTGAATAGCTAATATAGAGAAGCGTGGACGCTTTCTTCTAGTTTCGTTTACTAAAGTTAAAAATGGCTGTGGCTTAGCTAAGGTTAAGCCCAGGATGCGAAGCATACTAGCCTTTATTTTAGTTGTTGAACCACTGTTTAGCCTGGTGAACTGCTGTTCCTTGGCTATATTTGGTTCGGCTAGACGAAGAAACAACTCATGCGTTACCCTGCTTCGCCTTCAAGAGTGGAACGCGACAGCGTTCCCGTCGACCCGCCAGCGACTACGCGCCCCGCATTGGACGCGGTGAGCGTCGAGCAACGCAGCGTTCGGCGCGGCAACGAAATGTGCGCCTGAGCAAGCGTCGCACGCCTGAGCCTTAGAAACAGCTCGTTTCTAAGGCAACACCGCATTCACTAGAGGCGCTTTTGTACCGCTTTGAAGCATCGTACTCGTGGCTCAGTGGTAGCGTCTCCGTCCCACACTCCGGAGACCCTGGTTCGATTCCCACCCAGCCCGTCTTGCAAGAGTTGAGCCAAAGCCACTTCTCCTCTGTCGTGACGTCACGGTGTCACGTGATTTCATGGTCACCGCCGCGCCTGAGGAGCTGGGTTGAGCCCTCGTAATATGCTTCGCATAAAAAAAAAAGTTGCACATTACAGTGCAAAACTTGATGTGCTCCAGCAACGCTGGCACGCCGGCGTCTTGCAACGCCTAGCAACGCCTAGCAATGCTTGCATGCCGCACGCGTGACTGAAACGAACATGCCTGGCAAGACGTACCGTGCTCGCGCTTCTCCGCAGGTGGGCGACAGTGCGCATGCGCAAGCGAATGCCACGTGGTTAAGCAGTGAGGTGAAGCGCTCGTTCAGGGCCAGGAGCGGCGTAAGGACGCATGAAGGTAGCTTTGGAGCTACCTTATGCTGAGGAAGCACCAAGGAAGCATTCACCGAGGGCCCCTCAGTAAGGAAGCTTTCAGAGTGACATAAGGTAGCCTCACCCCAATGAAGGCTTCCTTAGTGAGGTAAGGAAGGTTTCATTGTTTGGCTTCTTATGCTGAGGAAGTACCAAGGAAGCACCAAGGAAGCCTTCACCGAGGGCGCCTCAGTAAGGAACCTTTCAGAGTGATATAAGGTAGCCTCACTGCAATGAAGGCTTCCTTACTGAGGTAAGGAAGATTTCATTGTCTGGCCCTTATTTTTCGACCTAGACTTTTATTCGCGAGGATATATTGAGCCTCTTTCTCCTTTCTTTCTCATTCTTTTTTTTTGTTCTCGCAACCCGCGGGCTTCCGATCCAGCCAGAGCGCATGCGTTTTTCTCGTGCCGCATCGATAACCGCGCGGCGCACTTGGATGCGCGTTTGTTTTTCTCTGGCCGACTGCATTTTCGCCTGGCAAAGTTTTGGACGCTTTCTGGCTAGCAGACGAGAAAAAGAAACAATGCATAGTCGCTCGCCGCCAGCACTGCGGGGACTCGATGGATTGCAACGCGTTCGCTTGAGCGCAACCACTCCGGAAAATTTTGTCTCGCCGGTGTAGGATACCGAGCCGTACGCGTATGGTTTTCTGTGGACCAAGCTTCACACGCTTTCTTCGATAATCGTTCGGTAGCCACACTAGGTGCCCAAAGTAGGCATTCGATTGTAGCCAACATGCTTTCCTTTGCGTTATACTTTTTCGCCGCCCCCCGCCCACAAAAAAAAAAAAGAAGACATTATTGCGGTGCAGCGAATTTTCGCATGGTGAAAGTTCGATTTTGTTACTTCTTTTGCGAAAAGTAATGGGCGACGGGATGCTTCAGTTGCCGGATACTATTTTATTATTGCGATAGCAGCTCTATGAAGACTCCAGGCGCATTCCTGTCGTTTGCCCTCATGTTCCGTATAAATAAAGGCCAAAGGCGATAACATCGTGACCGCGCGCCGCATGCTCTATGTCCGAGTGAAAGCGTGCGGGGGGGAAGGGGAGGTGGTGAGCCGACGATGGTTGCTGAGTCTTGTGTGCGCGAGGGAGAAAAGCGGGGAGGAAGCGCGCCGCCTTCCGTCGCACGCGATACATTTTGGGAGTGGAGGGAGGAGGGGGGGGGGGGTGCTGTGATCTGTGAATCTGTGGTTGCGCAACCTGCTTATTTGCCTTATTTGACGCATTATATATAGTGGCTTTTTCTTAGGTACGTAGATTTATTGGAGGTTTATGCGTATATTTAAACATCTTGTTGCGAGGTTTTGTGTATATGCGCAGTTAACTTTGTTTCCAGTGACAATTTTTTGCCTTGTATCAAACTGTATCTTCACATTTGTATATTCCATCGTATCTTCGCATTTCTAATGTACGAAGGCGAGTCAAATGAAAGTGAGACAACCCGCCCGGCGCAATAATGGTTCGGTTCATTATTTTCGAGGCATGCGCGTAGCACATACGCATCTCATTTACAAGTGACATGCAGAGGTGAGGTTAAATGTTCTTTAATGCTCTCATACACCCGGTTTAACATGGTTGCATGACATTATCGACACTTCAAAAGTTGAACAGCTTGGTGTCGTGAGGTTTTTGACAAATGAAGATGTTTCCCAAAAAGAAATTATTCGCCGTATGGCTGCCGTATGCGTTGAACATTGCGTTTCATTGGCCACTAAGAAGCGTTGTAGCAAACTGTTCAAAGAAGCACATGAAAGTTACAAAGACGATCCACGGCCGGGCTACAGCCACCGTGCAATCCCCCCCAACACAATCGAAAAGGCCGTGGTTGCTCAGTGGTTATGGTGTTCGGCTGCTGAGCACGCGGTCGCGGGATCGAATCCTGGTCAAGGCGGCTGCATTTCGATGGAGGCGAAATGCGAAAACACCCGTGTACTTAGATTTAAGTGCACGTCAAAGAACCCCAGATGAGGGTAACAACTTTTTGTCTGCAATTGTGACCGGGGATGACATGGTGCCGCTACTACTAGCCTGAAACACTACGGCAAATCTTACAGTGGAAACATTTGAATTCACCGCTCCCAAGGAAAACAAAGGCCGTCAGTTATGCCGGAAAAGCGTTGACTTCTTTTTAGATCGTTAGGGGCCACTATTGATCGAATTTTCTAAACCTGGAGAGACTCTAAATCGTTTCAGATATTGTGAAAGATCGGATCGGCTGCGTGTCGCAATTAAGAACAAACGACGTGGAAAATTGCGCATTGGGGACATCTTCCTTCACGACATTGCCCGTTCCCACGTCGCTGATGTGGTTAATACAAAACTGGCAAAGTTCAAGTGGGAAGCGCTGCAACATCCCTCATGCAGCCCAAACCTGTTGCCTTGCGTCTTCCACATTTGGTAAAATTTGAAGAAACTGCTCAAGGGAACCAGATTCGTGTCGAAAGATGACGTGTAGTCATTTACAGATTTTTGAGGCAGCAATCCAAGGAGTTTTATGATACGGGAATTACGCGACTCGTTTGTAGAACAAGTGTCTAAATACTCATGGTGACTACTTTTAAATAAAGTACCCGGTTTGTCATATATTCGAATTGGCTCACTTTCATTTGACTCGCCCTCGTATATGTTGCAGAACTCCTGCTTTTTATATGTGCTCTCTGTTGCGACTTTAATTTCGGAGCAATTACTCGCAATGAACAACCGCTGACAGTCCTGCGCAATACATTCTTACAAAGGAAAGTGTCGTTGAGATTTTCCCCTGTTCGTTGCATATGTACAAAAATATTAACAAGGTTGTTGAATGACATATATATATATATATATATATGGATCCCTCGACTAATTTTATAAGGAGCAGGCCGAGCTGCCAAGTGAGCCCCCCCCGAACGAAATTTCTGGCTACGCCACTGACCCCCACCTATGGCCCCTTGCACCCGGGGCCCACGGCCCACCGCCCTTCCCCCTCCCTTTGCTACGCCACTGCCGAGAACGCCCCTCCTCTTTCGCCTCACACCCCTGTATCGCGCGCCAGAGGAGAAGGCACGCATCTGGGTCATGTTCCTCGCTCGCGCATGCGGGGTATTGAACCCCGTTCTCCGATTCACCCTCACACGCTTTCACTCAAACGGAGCCCCACGGCGACGCCGACGGTGACGGCGGAAATGTGGCTGGATTGACATATAATTGTTATCGCAAAAAAAGGCATAACTTTAGCGACTCCTTCAGCAATCTATTCTTTACTGCGATGGCAGCATTCTTCCACAGTGGAGAGTTACCGTCTTATTTTTGAAAGCTTGCAATGCTTTCTTTCTGATACTTGCGTTCTCAAGCTACAGCGAACTGGATAAGAAGTGAGTGAGTGAGTGAGTGAGTGAGTGAGTGAGTGAGTGAGTGAGTGAGTGAGTGAGTGAGTGAGTGAGTGAGTGAGTGAGTGAGTGAGTGTGTGCGTGTGTGTGTGCGTGTGCGTGTGCGTGCGTGTGCGTGCGTGTGCGTGTGTGTGTGTGTGCTTCTGATGTCCTCACCATTCATCAGCATGATGTAATAGTGCAAGACCCAGCAACAAGTCCTCCTGAACGTCCTTAAGCTCACCGGCCGGGTGAAACATTATCCAGTCGCGAGTCGCTAAATAATACCTAAAGTGTACAGAACAAGGAATGAATCTGCAACCTGAATTTGGCCATAGAAAAATCGACGTGCACGTAGCGTTAGCATTGGTGCAATTGCCATCGCAAAAGTTTGTTCCAACCAAAAAAGGTATCTCTCTTGCGAAATGGTTTAAGCCTTAAGAACGCAAAGCCCAGGAGTTGGCCTGTTGCAACGGTTATCTGGGTGACGCGCTCAGCGTTAATCTTAAAAAAATAAACAAGAAAAGACAGGATGCCTCATAACGACATCCAAGTTCGTGAGCCGTCGTGAGTTACGTGGGCCGTCTTCGTAGTCTAAGAGTGCCCCAACAAATGCGCGTCAGAAGCATCGTATCCATGGATAGACTACAGTGTGCTTCAGCGGCACGTTCATATGAAAGGAGGAGCGCGCGCAAGAAAATTTTTATTATGGTTTCAACCTCACTATTCCAACTTGTGCCGGGACGATAGAGCACAAACGATTCTTTTACTCTTCTAACTTACACAAAGTCAAGTAGGTAGCACCCACGCAGTGGAGGAAGAGGTTGTTATCTAAGGCAAAATACTATTCTTAAGATATTATAACATATATTTATTATTATTATACTGTGTCATTACTAATTAATACTTTTATTATTGCAATTACTAGTATCTAGCCTTGCAAAATACAAGTTGGCGACAGCCCCGCTTGACGAGCTCAACCCGGCCAGCAACTTCGCATTATGCGAACGTTGTGGTAGGGGCCAAGTGGTAATGCAGTGCACGTGTAATGAGAATGTTTTGGCTTCGGCTCCCACCGGTGTCAAGTTGCGATTTCGTTAACTTTCATTTCCCTTTATTTCGTAATTTCTATGCATCAATGAAAGTTAGAAGCAACTTGTCCTATACTTTTCTTGGCTTCATTATTTTTAGGCTTCTACAGTTGTGAATAAATGTACAGGGCATTTACTGCCAGACTTTCGCATTGACGTAGACTGTGAGAACAGTAGCTTCTATACATGAAATCCGCCGACCAAAATATGCGACCGTAGTTTTGGCGGGCGTTACATTATGCGTACCACATAGCAATTGTAGATGGCAAGGTGGCGGTGTGTACGTGTGAAATTCTTCGCTATCGTGCCCACAATAACAGCATCGGCGGTAAAAAATGCTGTGTACATAACAATGATGATGATCAACGTTACCATTACAGATGCCCATGTAGATCGAAGGAATGCCGAGAATAGAGCAGTTCGTTGGATACAACATCGAAACCATTGCCAACATCAATCCCAACGCCGACCTGAGAGCGACAACGCCAATTACTTTAGACAATACCTCAAAGGATGGAGAACCCCAATATGTTCTGCACAGTGGCATCGGAAATGCACAGAAAGGATGAAATAGCTGGAATTTTGTACGTGGCATGGTGTATTGCTTTCGTGATGTCATTTGTAGTAGGACCTTGGTATTAGAGAGGTTTGATCCCTTGGCGGGATCTTCGAAACAACTCTTCCAGCCTGAAACGCAAAAAGTGTTTGTCGCACCAAATACCTCCTCACCGGTTACCCTAAATAATGATTTATGCTAGAACAGAGCTTCATAAAAGTGGTGTGTACGGACTTCTAAAATAGATCTGGGCCAGCGCCACGCTGCTTTCATGTCAGTAGAGCTGGTGTTAGCAGCTCGCCCCACTGAACGATGGAAACAGAAATGTGAATGTTTTACAAAAGTTCTAAATGTTTGTTAGATTGACACCTCAACGGTGCCACACGTTGATAGGACAAAAATGTCCCACAGATAAGCATGATGCCACAAGATTATCAAGAGTCAATTACTACATAACTGCCTAAAAATATAGGACATTTATAGGACAATATAGGACAAGTGAGCTATTTAGCGAACAACGGCAAATAAGTGGTTCCATTACGATACGTGTTTTAAAGAAGTAAATCTAGCCTACTGAGAGCGGATGAACCTTGCATGCGGAAGCCCTTCCGGAATAGCTGCTTTCCTCAGTTGCCAGCAGGTGGCGACACAAAAGTATGCTAGCGCCACGTTCGCGGTGGCTAACTTCCCAATTGTGAAAGGCTACTTTGCATTTTTCTCCTAAAAACCCTGGGACACTTGTGACAAGTATTACACTGAACTGTCGGGAATGCTAGACGCTGCTACCTTTCTGTAAAATTTTAGTAAGAATAAAGTAGCAGTGGAGCGCAATATCTGTTTTTTTCTTGGAATTTTAAGAGAAATTAAGGTGCAAGTCCGTGTACTTAAATACAGCAATCAGGAAAGTTGCGCTCCTGTGCGTCTACGCAAAGTGTCCTTAATCAAAGCGGCGTGTCTATACATCGCATCCTCTACAATATTGCGATTTCACGCGTAAAGTGTCGATCGCTCAACACCCCTGAAGTTTTGTGTTGGATACCCTGAAAGTGGGCGAAGTTCACCTATAATGGCATAGCGATTGGGGAGTCGTTCCGCTCTTTCAGCGCAGGAGCGCTATGCTCTAGCATTTAGGCCCCGATCGCAAGCATGCTTTTGCAAGAAATTGGCTCTCCGACAGGTCATGCACGGGAGAGACTTTCCAGTTTCTCGAATTCTTTCTTCGTGAGAGCTAGCGCTTTCAGACGCCGTGTTAGACAGTACTGCCTTCGGCATTGGCCGTTGTATTTAGGCCAGACAGTTATAAGCTTGATTCATTAAAGGTTATGACAGTAATGCATTATTATCGCTTTAAAGCATAGAGAAAGAAAAAAAAAGTTAAGAACGGACACTCCCATACACCCCCAGCGGCCCAATCGAACCTAGCGCGCCTGGCGGTTGATGAGAGCAACTGGCCTGCACTTCCTGTTTCGGTTTCGCTGGCGCGAAATATGGATTACCCCTCATAACCGACGTTGGGCTGTCGCGGAAGCTTGTCATTTCAGAATGCTTTTCGTCACCCAAATGGCAACGCTTTTATTTGTCGCTTTGATTTAGCGATTCACTCTTTTGTCTAGTTCAATATTTGGTGTGAATTGAGGTAGTGACGCAATTTTTATTTCGATTAAGTTGTAACAGATGGAGATAGAGGTAATCATAATTCACTACGGCTTTATCCATCGCGCTTGTATTCTGTGTTTTGGTACAAGCGCTCATATGTATTAAAGAGACAGAGTTTCCGCAATTTTTTTATTTCAAGTCAAGATAGGCTTCTTCTGGGTTCTGCCGTTGTCAAAGCACCACGACACACAGCAGTAGCTGCCGTAGCTTGGACCGCCGGACGGCATGGCATCAGCACGGTCTGAAAATATCAAAAAGTGCACACTTCATTATTTACCAAAAACATATGTACACGTCATAACTGTACCAGGAAACCGCTTTGAATGAATAGCGAACCGATGCACAATATAAAAGCACCAACACATCCTGACCTCTGACCCATATAACCCGGACTTACAAGGATAAATGTTAATACCCCGTACAGGGGTGTTCAACAGTTCCCAGGCCGCCGTACTATTTAATCCCATGCAGGGCATCGCAGCCTGTGAAGTTTTCGACACCCCCGTACGTACTCAGTATAAGGAGTACATTGGTAGGCAAAATAGCAGTTCACATAAGCGTGACAAAGATACATTCGAAACGTCCAAATACGAGGCCTTTGTTCAAATGCGCGCCACACCACGCCTACGCGACAATACGTTGTGCAATGTCTTCGCCACGAAAAAATGATAAGGAACCGAAAATTACTAGAATGCGCAGTACTTCCCAACACGGCCGCCGCAATAAGTACATGCAGTAGTCATTGGTGACTTTTCCCCACCGTTACTTTTCTGTATAAACAATCCGCACGGACGCATACACCAGCGTCCGTCCGCACGCCGTAGATACACACCTCGCTAAAGTACCAAACGCAATAAGCTATGCTCGCTGTTTATGTCACATGCCATTGTTTGCAAGCAATATCGTTAAACTATTCAGGAGCCCTTACTCTTTAAGGGAAACGAGCAAGCAAAACTTGGCTACAGCGTGCCTAACGTCCTGCTTTCTTTATTTGGGTAGCGCCCATCCCCGGAACGCCGTTTTCGGTCTGAATCAGCGTGCCGTCTTTTATGTTCTTTCCAGCGTTCCTCAGCCTCTAGAACGGGCCAACGAAAAGACCGTCAACCATGACGCGATCATTTAAATGCGGTTTAGGAATTCAATTTTCTCGACACCAGAATTTTCCTGAAATGTGCAATTTATGATATTGACCTTAAGCGTTGTCCAGCAGATCATTTTTAATCCGCCAACACGTATTATTTCAATGGAACGCCCATACCGCGGTTATCGCAAACAGCGCTGGGCAAGAACGGTTTACCCTCGCAAACCGAGACGCAGCGTCTCGATGGCATCTGACAAGCTGCGAGTCGCAGTGCAGTGCACAGCCGTGAACCAGTGCAAATTAATGGCAGCTTCGCGTCCTTTGATTATTTTCACGGAACGCAACAAACAAAAATTATGCCGTTCTCGGTGGGGATAGCAAGGAAGTACAGCTAGTACAGTCCTCTTGCTACGCGTTTCTTGAGGGGGCATGCTTTTCGCATTGTTCGCGTCTAGCCGCCTCATATAGAGCTGCAAACTGCCTTTTTTAGCGAATCTCGTCGCGCTCACAAGTAAATTACTCCAAACATCCCTTAAAAACGTGACTCACCTTTTTCACACACAAGAACACCGCCGCAGCCGACGTTCACGAGACGTTCCCGTTGGCACGCCGCTGGTGTCGTTGATTTCTTCTCGATGGACGAATGGTGATTGGTGTTGACGGCAGTACGAATGAGGAACAAAAAGCACGGAAGGTGTCTACGATAAATTCTGTTTTTATGTATCAGAAACACGCCAAATTTGGGTGTATAATTATTATTTTGTAAAGCGATTGAGCAGAATTCATTACAACATTTTCTTTTTTTGCGCCTGCGTCCCCTGGCGTTTGATGAGAGCATTAGTTCGTTACGTAGCCGTGACGAAGTTCCTGAGGCCAGATTTCTCGGAGTGTCCGCTCTCAGTCTTTTTCTTTCTCTATGTTTAAAGTAGGGACAATGCCTTATTAGCTCGGATGGCCACTTTCAGAACCCGGGCCAGCTGTAGGTAACAACAATTTGCTAATGGAGCCGAAATCCGTAGCTTTTGGTAACATAGGATATCAGAGGAAACCACCAGTGCTGGTTGAGGTATCCTTTGCCTTGCGTTCGAGTTATTTACTTCAGCTTTCTGAAAAGAAAAGTGTAGACAACTAGCAATGCGATACTTCAAGACTTCTTTGTTTTTTTTAAGCTAACGTTTATAATACGAACTCACAAATGCGGATATGATGTATAATTTCTGTTTAGATATTACTAAAGAGGTCTGAAGGCCTGAGTGACTGAGCAAAATCACCGCCCAATTTACAGCAAACCTGTTTCCTTGAAGAACTTGCATTACAGTCTAAAATGTTCCTAGCTATATTGCAAAATCCTTGCACTTCATTGTGGAATTTTACAGTCGAAAACCTCTGTCGCGAAATCTTGCGCAAATTTTCGTTTCACTGAAACTACATCATCGGCGCAATCTGTTCATCCATGACCGCGCACATACAACCATCTACACATCAACTGTAAATGTGCCCGTCACCGGCTATGTTCTCTACGGAATTACTGTACAAAATAACAAACACTGCCTTATTATTCTCACTGTAAGTAAAAAAAGACGACTTCAGCGACTTCTTCCCTGACTTTTTTACTGTGGCAGCAGCATTCTTCCACAGTGAGACTGCGGTCCTACTTTTCCTAGCTTGGCTTCTTTCTCAAATAATTGTGACCGCCCACATTGGCAAACTAAACAAGAACCCAGCGATAATACGGCGGTTGATTAGAAGGGCAGAGTTGCAGTCATTTATTATTGTAATAATATGATATTGCAATGAGAAGAAAAATGTTTTCATTCTTTTTAAAGATATACATAATTTCTTCCGACTTTTTATGTGTATCTGTGGTGAACTCAATGTTCTTTAGTATGATGTGATAGCGCAAGTTTTGGAATTCAGACTACCTATAGCTGCAGACATTAGCGCTTTGAAACTCTTCCTCTAAGTCCTGTCTCCTATTTCACTCACTCTCTCTCCGCTCTAAGTAGGCTAGATTTACTTTCGTAAAATGTACAGCATTTTGGAACCATTTATTTGCAAGGGTCCGTCTGCAGAAATGCTTATTCTAATCATTAGCTCTTTTTAGGTGTGGGGTGGGGTGGCGTTGCGATGTCAGCGTAACTAGTTTTTAGCACTTGTGTAATACATAAACATTTCTGTTGCCATCGTTGCTTGGAGCGAGCTCCTAACAGCAACCCTACTGACATGACGGTAGCGCGGCATTGGAGGAAACGTATGAATTCGAAGTCCTCTTACACTAGTTTTCTTCAAGCTCAATTCTAGTATAAATCTTTACTTAGGGTCAGAAGTGATGATGTATTTGCTGCGTTAAACACATTTTTACTGTTCCAGGCTGGTCGAGTTGTTTCGAACGTCTCATCTGGGGATCGTAACCCTCTAAGATCCAGAATTCTACTAAAACTGACGTAACAAGAGCAATGACACACTGTAACCTACAAAATTAGACCTATTTCATCTTTCCTGTAGATCTCCGGTGCAGCTTGTTAGATATGGGGCTGTTTACTGTGCCTACTTCGAGTTCCTCAGACCACATCGAATCGTAGCACAGCTAATTGAGAAGCGCAGAAACACGGAAAGCCCATTCCAGAGGAGCGCACGTGCAATCAAGTTGAAGGCCCCCACTTCGTACGCCACCGGTAGCTGTTCACTGCTTGACTCTTCCAGAAAGCGAGGGGATAGCCCGGCACTGTTGGAAGTAAAGTGGGTCCCGAACCAAGACGGCGGTATTGCGCCGGGACGGCCTGACGGCGGTATTGCGCCGGGACGGCCTGACGGCGGTATTGTGCCGTGACGGCCTGACGGCGGTAATGCGCCGGGACAGCCGGATGGCTGTGATGTACCGGGATGGCCTGGCAGCGTCGCACTGGCCGCCTTTGAAGAGGGCATTTGCAAGCCAGCGAGGCCATACCACCGGGAGTAGGGGGCCCTCGGACAATTGGGGCCCAAGCGTCGCCCCCCCGTCCGCCTTTGTGACGGCGCGTAAGTCAGCATCCTAAGTCAGCAAGGCAAGACCGCAGGGAGCCGCCGGGTGTGACACCACCACACGGGCGCCTACCATTGGCCGAAAATGGCGTCATCTGAGCGGACTCTCCCATTGGCCGAACATTACGCGTCTTCCAGACCTCGAAGGGTTTAAAAGACGCAGACCGGGAGCAGCAGACGAGCATGCCAGAGCAATTCCAGGATTTCTAGAGCATTCCCTGATTCACCTCTCTCGAACTTCTTGCGACGGGCTGCAGCGTCCGAGTTGCTGCCGGCCCATAATGACTGTACGACTGTTCATTGACGTCTCACTGTAAATAATGTAAAATAAACCCTCCCAAGTTATTTTCATCCCGACGTCCGTCCTCAACTCCTACAAGCTATGCAGAGCACATTGCGGTTCTCCATCCTTTGAGCTACTGTGTAAGGTAACTGGCGTTGTGGCTCTGAAATAGTCGTTGCGATTAATGTTTGAAATCCTTTCGACGTTATATTTCACCAACTAGTCAATTGTCGGTGCGACATCGTTATTGGTATCTGGAAAGTTTGAAGCTTATCATCGTCGCTGTCAGGTACGCATCTGCTAGAGCACCTATGCTGTTTTTGTGAGAAGGATAGCGAAGAACTTCGCGCATACACACCGCCACCTTCTCAACAATGATTACCATACGGTACGCCTAATGTAGGGCCCGCCCAACATCGTGTTCGTCATTTTGGCCACTGAATCTTATGTACAGAAGCCACTACTCTCGCTGCCTATGTGAAGACCAAGCCTCTCAGTAAATTATCTGTACAGTTGTTCACAAATGTAAATGCACAAAAATAATGAAGCCTAGGAAACCGTAGGGCAAGTTGTTTGTGTGTTAATTTATGTATAGAAATGATGGAATGAAGAGAAACTAAAGTGAATGAACAGACAACTTTTTACCGGTCATAGCCAAATCCAAAACCTTAGCACTACGCGTGCAATGTACCACTTCAGTTGCACCTAAACATTTGCATAATGGCAAAATGGTGCGTGGAATCGTCAAGAGCTGCTGTGGCCGGAACAGAATGCATTTGCAAGGCTGGATTCACCTGAATAGTTCGCAACCTGTTCCCTCCTCTGCGCGGGTGCGGCACACTTGGTTTCGAGTAATACAGAAGAGTAGAGGAATCGTTCGTGCTCTATTGCCCCTGTACAAGGTGGGCGAGTGTTGTTGAAGCCACATTCATCAACGTTTTCAGCACACACCTCCTGTCATACTGATGTGCATCTGAAGAACAGAAGTTCATCGATGAAAACGATAGTTCTATCACTCATTTGGAGAGCATTCCTAGACTATGAAGATGGTACACGTACACGGAAAGCGATGCCTCATTCGCAAGCAGTGGCTAATCACGTTTGTACAGCGAAGGGTGCGTTTAACCAGAGTCCTTCCATGTTTTTCTGGTCACGAAACTCCGCCGTCACGCTATGGGAGAGGTTCATATACTGCCCAAAGGTGCCGCGACGCGGCGCCACTGTGCCACAGAGGGCATCGTTCGCGTACCGAAACGCGCGCGCAGTGCGAGGCAAGCTGAGTGATCGGGTGCGTTATGTGCATGTGCTGCGCTATTTTTCGAGTGTTGGACTGTTTGGTTGAAGTGGCGGGGTGGGACAACGATGCCGAACACGTGTTGCGTGCCGTTCTGGCAACAAGGGCACGACCGAAAAGGTGTCGTTGTTCTGTTTACCTAATAACAAGGAGCAGCGCGAGAAATGGAAGCGGCCCATACCGCGGCAGGGAAGTGGCGGTTTTAATTTCGAATCGAAGTATACACGTGTGTGCGCGAAACACTTTGACGCCTCGGACATCGTCACAGCAAAGGGGCGAGCTTCATGTCCAGCAGGGGGTGGTAGGAAACCAACCAGTTGAAGCGGTACCAGTTAAAGGACGCAGTAGGTATCACGATTATCGTGTAAAGGTGACCACTTACAAAAAATTGCAATGCTGATGATGAAGGAGAATAAGGGTGTTGTGAGATCTGATCAGGACATTGATGACAAAACACATTTGCTTTATGCTTTGTTGCAACCTCAATTTGTGTTATACCAGGATAGAGTAGTTCACAGCAATAGCGCCCTTACCCCGACCATCTATAAAGGTATAGCATTAGAATTCCTTTAAATGCAAGTGTTAAAAGAGAATAATATGCATTGTTTTATTTTCCATTGTCCTTTAGTCTTGGCTATTGGTGGGCTACAATTCTTCAATTGCACGTACTTTTAAGTCTATAAGCTGCTATGAGTAAGAAGGTTATCAGCACACCGTTAGCTACATTTGTATTGTGATTTGCTGAGCAAGTTTTGTTTGCATGTTTAAGTAACAGCTGAAGAAGTAGAAAGGTGGTATCTCTAACAAGCCATTTAAAAAAAATTGCTGTATTTGTGATGTGGCTACTTGTGTTCGTTTGAGAGTTCTTTAGCCGTGTGTTATGAAATGCTTATGCTTTACACTTGCTTGTTTATAGAAACAATCGACTATGCATTCTGTACTTATTGCCATTCGTTTGCTGGTGTTTGTTTCCTGCCTCCCAATGCATACCTCTCACGTTTGATCTTATTTATTTATGCGTATTATGTCATGCTTTTAACAAACTTCTTGCATTGTGAATGGTGGACCATTTATGACCGGACGCCTCTGTGCTATCTGTATTTCCCTCCGCTTATTTTACATGATAAATAAATGATCGTGCTTGTATTTTGTTTTTGCACCAACACGTTTTATTTCTTTTCTTAATCGAATTTTAAAGGTGTTTTTTTTTTCATTTTTCGACTATGATAAGAATATCAGGACCGGTGATTGCAACATTTTAACATATATTAAATAGTTGCGAATTAAGAACCAAAATACCTAGTCTCGTCGTTTCTGCGTCGAAACCACGAGCAGCGTGAATAAGTGCTGGGCTTACTGACGCTTCTGAACGACTGCTTGCTAAGGCAATTGCCTAATTACAGCTAGATTCAACTGTGCAGGTCCTAACACTTCAGGTTCGCCTTAATCTGTTGTTAAAAGCCGCACCAAAGACATTTAGTAGCGAAGTTCGTCTTGCATTAATTCTACCTAAATCTTATTCAGGAATGGCATCGCTTCGCAAGAAATCTTAAGCGCATGGAGCCGCTCAGTTCCCTTTTCTTTGTCATTAAGTATTCTACGGTAGCAGCCCTTTGCAATAGCAATTTCATTCTTTTGATCTCGTTATAATTAAGATACTGCCCACAGAGTCCTTCTCTGCCACTGTTTAACAGAAACTGAACAGCTGTGCTCGGCGAACAATCTGGCGCCATGCGCAACGGAGAATTGGCGCTTACTCATCTGGTGATAAGTGGGACCACTGGCGTTTTGTTGCGAATGCGCGGTGTTTAATTTAAGGCAAATATTAAAAAGCGGAGCCCACCGAAGCGTTGAGGCGAACGGTGATGACGAAGCAATCCGGACCGAGACCGCCCGGCCGTGTACGGCGGACGCATTTCGACAGGGGCGAAATGCAAAACACCCGTTTATTTAAATTTAGGTGCACTTTAAAGGAACCCAGGTGGTCAAAACTAATCCCGAGTCCCCCACTACGGCGTACCTCATAATCGTATCGCCGTTCTGGCTCTTAAAATTCCAGATTTTTTTTTGTTTCGGTCTGAGACCGCCGCAAGCTCCATGTTATGAGCGGCTTTTTTTTTTCGTCCCGTGCGCTCATATCATCGCAGAAGACACGCTCAGGCAGTAATTTAATCATATTCAATGTTAGAAATAGTTACGTGAGAGTAAAGCGATCGTTGAGGAAGTTGAGAAAGCTAGAATACCGAGGCTGCCCCACACACAACCACAGCGGTAGCGGCGTTCGCATGCCCTCTCATGCACGGTTGCGCCTCTAGCGGCGGGCGCTGGCGCTATATGAAACTGAGGCGGCAGTTTCGTGACCAGAAAAAACATGGAAGGACTCTGGTTTAACGAAAACGCGTTACATTGGACTATCGGGACGTGATCCGCAATCTTTCTGCAAATATTTAGAAAGACTAGAGCAGCAGTGAGCTATAAGATAAAACTGCGATAAAACTGCGCGTCCCTGTACTTAAATGATCATATCGGCACAACTGGACATGTGTGCCATCTTCGCAAACTCTCAATTATCTGAGCTACGTGTCTATATCTCACATGTCTTACAAAATTGTGGTGTCACGCATATTGCGTCGCTCATTAAACACACCTGAAGTTTTGTGCTGGATACCCTGAAAGTAGGAGAAGTGCGCCTATAATGGCATGGACAAATTACCCGAGCGGGAGTATAATCGATCGTATCTTTCAGTGCCGCAGCACAGTGCTCTATCTTTTACGTCAAGATTGCAATCATACTTCGGCCGCGCGGAATCCTCTGTTTTTAACGCTAGACGCCTACGTCCGAATATACTTTCCAGAACTTATTCCTTGTGAGAACTTAGTGCTTTGAGTTGCTGTATTACACGTTACTGCCTTTGGTATAGGCCCCGGTATTTAGGCCAAACAGTTATAAGAAGGTGCTTCACAAGTTGCTATACGTCTAAGCATAGCACGTCTAGATACGGCGCTAACGCATGTCGATATTAACGCATGTCGATATTAGAATCGCGACCCTGTCATATAAGCTTGGCTGGGACACTTACGATTCAGCAAAGACAGCAAGAGCAGGCACACAGTGAGGTGCTAATACATGCAATGGACATAGGCTCTGCTGAGATGCCGTAGCTTAGGAAACCCATCTCGCTGTTCTATGTATTCTTGAGCTGTTTTTTATAATTACTTTTTAAGAATGTCTTCAACAAAAAGTGTAGATAACCTGTGATGCAATACTTGATGCGTTCTTTGTTCATTCTATTCTAGCGTTTACTAATGCAAACTGATAAGTACGGGAAACTGTCATGTATTATTTGCCGTTTAGATATTACCAAGAAGGATGGCTGGACTGAGCGACTTAGCAGAATAACGGCCCAGTTCTCAGTGGAGCTGTTTCTTTATTGAAGCAATTGCATCACAATTCAAAATCTTTACAAATATCTTTCACAATTTTATACGTTAACCGTATATACCACTTGGGAGCATCTTATTCCGGGATCATACTGCAGAAAACATATTTTTTTGAAGTGTTGATCAGATTTCCCTTTTACAGAAACTACGTCATCGATGCTATCGCGCCACCCATGACCACGCGCATACAACCATCTGCACTGTACAGCTAAAGATGTGTCAGACACCGCCTGTCGTCTCCCCATTAATACTCAACAAGACAACAAACGCTACCTAAATATTCTCACCGTCAGAGCAAGGCACGACTTCAGCATTTGCTTCAGCAATGAATTCTTTACTGGGACAGCAGCACTCTATAAAAGTGTTAACTGCCGTCCTATTTTTGCTAGCTTGCTTTCTTTCTCATATCACCGTGTTCGCAAACTACTGCAAACTGGACAAGAAACGAGATGAAGAGAAGTTGCAGTCATTTAATTTTCTATTAATAAGGATTACCTAAGAATATCTAAAAATCACATATTATTATTCATGTGTATATATTTTGCTTGATAGGAAAAAATTAATGGTGTAAATTGGATAAAGTGGGCGTCATTTTCCTTTTTTCTTTTTTGACGTATTGAACACCTATTAGTATGATGTAGTGGTGAAAGTTGCGGAATTCCAACTACCTATTGAACAGACAATAGCTCTCTCAGACTGCCCCAGTAAAAGTGGGCTTGATTTATTTATTTTTAAATCTATACCTTACGGGAACTATGTATTCTCTGTTGTTCAAAAAATTGTTTATTCTAGTTCCTTACTTCTTTTAGATTGTTGTTTGAACATTTTATTATTTGAACGAAATTGCTGCATATAGTCTTAGTGTATCACGTTTATGTTTATTTATTTGGGTGCTATCAATGTGAGGACGCGTTCTCCGGTCAGTGTAACAGGTTTTTTATAAGTTGTGTCAAATACACTTTCGTGTTTCCATCGCTTGCTTGGGGCGACCTCCTAACACCGAGCCGACTAACACGACGGCAGCGTAGCATTTGAAACGACCTTGAAGCTTGAAGTCCCCTTTACTCATTTATTTTTTCAATTCACTCCTAGTATTGAGGATCACCTCACACGTAATTTGGCGGTAGCTGTGTTAACAACTCCATCGCTTCCAAGCTAGATGAGTCTTTATGAAGGTCCCACCTGCAGACTATATAATCCACTCTGAGACCATAACTACTACAACCATTAATATTACGAGAGCGTTCCTACAGTGTCATCTATAATATTTGTGCTCTTTCATGTTTCCTATACATTTGCCGGTGGTTCTATACAGAGTACTTTGTGCCTCTCAATCCTGTGGGCTACTGTGCAAAATAAGTTGTGTTGGTGCTCTGAAGGCGCCGTTGGGATTTACGTTGTAGATGCTTTTTGACGTTGTATTCCACGAACTAGGCTATTCTCGGTGGTCCCTCCATGTGGGTATGTGCCGAGTTTGTGGTTTGTTGTTAACATTCTCATGAGGCGTCTTTTGTGCCACCTGTGCTGTTTCAAGAGCCCGACAACGAAGAATTGCACGCGCACAGCCCGCCATCTTGTCCAAAACACTGCTATACCAGTCAGCCTCTAGAGTATGAACAGGAGTACATTTATCTAAGTCAACCTCTATAGGTTTATATAGGGTACCCACTGCGGACCCTCATTATGAGAGCAAAAAGTAAAGAAAATTTAAAATGGGTTGCAGACCATGCGGCAGGCGTTATCAAATCCTGACTAATGACTACCACTGCGTTGAAAAGAAAAGTGCGCAGTCCATGCATTCCACCGGTGCTAACATGTCCGGCAGAAACTTGTAGGACGACGGATGATCTAGAGGACAACTTAAAGAGCGTGCAAATAGCACTGGAAAGAACATTATTAAGCGAAATCTTTAGGGACATGAAGTGAGCAGTGTGGATCAGAATGCAAACTGGTATAGCCAGTATTCTAGTTGACATTATTAGAAAAAAATGGAGTTAGGCAGACCATACAATGCGCAGGGCAGATAACCAGTGAGCTATTACAGCTAGAGAATTAGTGTCAGGTGAATGGAAGCGTAGTGGCGAATGGCATAAAATAAAATGGCGTCATTTTATAAGGAAATTTGCAGGCACAACTTGGAATAAGCAATAGCAAGACAAGTGTAATTGAATATTTCTGGAAGAAGCCTTAGTAATACAGTCGAGGTAAAGATAAGCTGATGATAGCAGAATAAAAACAAAGAGCATCGGCACAAAACACTATATACGCGTTCAACAAGCCTCGCTTTATTCTTCTTTAGAAAAAAAATCAAAACAAAAGCAATCATGGTTGTACACTCTTTTTGTTTTCATTTCTTTTATTCTGATGAAGGCGTTCTTAAAGATAACATATGGTGGGGACTATTCTACGTGGGAGGGCCCCGCTTCGGGCTAGGAATCTAGTACGACCTGAAGGACCTGAATAATGTTGTTCACACCATACCATGCATGTATGTCATTGAATTCTGCACCTCCCCTTCGTTGGAGGCCTTGTAATTGAGTTTCACCAAATGTTTCATATTTTTTGCTCTGCTGATATCACCACAGCGTGTTCAATTCTGTCCTTGAGTGCAGCAGTATCTTGTTGTTACGGCTGGCTCCGAAAATATTACTGAGCACTCGCGCAAAGCTAGAGCAACAAAGATGCGATACTTCTGGAAAAGTTGGTAACAAAATTCATATTTAACAAATGTAGACAGAAGGTAGGACGTCACGATCTCTGTAAAGTTGTCGACATACAACCCACCTAAATTTTGAAATTCATATCTTGAACCTCTGCGCTGCAAACAGGCATTGCTTGACTGCTTTTAGCTGTTGGTTTCGCGAAGAAGTGGTCTGCTGCGTTTAACATGCACATGTCATCCCTGTAGACCATGCGCTCTAAAATGAACTTTACCTGTAAAATTTTTCTTGTCTAGAAGGAAACCACTAGTTATTAGCCTGGCGGTTCGGATTTCTCCTTTCAGTTCCTCTATACGTATTTCTTCGTACCGCAGGAAAAATACGTTCTCTAATCTGAACAACCTCGCTGAACTTGTTACCCTTACGATGATAATGGTGTCGTGAACATTACTGCCTCAATAGGCATACGCGCAGCTCTCGTCAGTTCTAAAGCCTACTATGGCAGTCCAAGCCGTGCTTCGTTCAGCTGAGTGGTCGTGACAGTATGAAATATTTAATATGAGAAATTCGGTACGAGTTTAGATGGCAGTTTCTTGAATACAAGAACATCAAAGACGAGGACAGAAGTGCCAGTGCTGCCATCTCGTGAGGATGAGTTCAACTAGGGAATGCGGAAAGGAAGTCACTATGACTGCTGTGAATAGCTTGTGCCGTTGTCGTCAGCAGCAATCTTTATGCATAACGGCTCTGTATCTATATACAGCGAAAGTGTTTACACGGATGCTCAAAACACGGTCACGGTTCTCACGGCGCTGGTTGCGCTTGTCTTTGTTCTGGAAAACCAGCGTTAACACATGAAAGAGCGACGCGTACGTTAGCCTGCGCGTGTCCGTGTGTGTAGCACAATCTTTGCATCGCTTTTTACAATGTATTTAGTCTGAGCAAAGTCTTGCTAAGTTTGAACTATGCTACAAAGACTGGCCCGGAGTTCCTGCCTTAGTGAAGATCCTCGTTTTCGTCATTTCTTGCCTTTGTTCAACTGCGCGCTTTGATTTGTAATAGGATTCATGCTGTTCACGCCACTGCGACAGCCATTGTGGTGTTGTCTAGTGCGACGGAGCGTACGCAGAGGGCTATAGAAGGCCTGCAGGGTCGCGGAGTAGGTTTCACTGCAAAAAGAGGAAGCCAAGCACACACACCACCAACGCAACATTCAGTCGCTTCCGTGGCGTAGCCATGACGTCAGTTTTTGCGCACGCCGCTGTGATCACACGTTCCCGCTCAGCGTTCGTACTTAGCTGCTGCTTGTCTGTACCGATCTGAGAGGAACGAACCGTAAACGTCAAAATAACGTTGTGTGCCATTCCACTAAGCGCTAAAGAGCGCCATCGGTTCCCTGTTGGTTTCATCTCACGCAGAACAAATGTGCGGCTTCTGCAATGCCACATGGTGGCTGTAGATCGCGCCAGTGTTGTGAGACGCCAGATAACCGCCTCAAAATTGTTTGTTCTGCCATGTATGAGTTTTCTTGTGTACTGCATTACGTCAACATGTCGTTCGTGCTTCTCCCTCCTCTCGAATACGCGGTAAAGATCCTGTAATAGGTGCTTTCCTCAGCAGCCAAAACATGGCGACGCAAATGAATACAAGTGCCGCCTTCGAGGTGGCTTAGTTTCCAATTGACAAAGGCTACTTTGCAGTTTCCCCCTTAAAACGAGGCAAGTATCAATGGCAAGTGTTGCATTGAATTTCCGGGACGGCAAGGCGCCATCTTCCTACAGAGCTTTAGTAAGATTAGAGAAGCAGTGAGCACTAAAGCTTTTTTTCGGACGGGTCCGTGCATGTATATTCATATCTGGACAGCTGGGGTGGCGTGACGCCTATGCAAACTCTAATTTACCAAGACGACGTGTATACACCTCGCATCCCTAACAAAAATACTGTGATATCGCCATACTGTGTCGCTTGCTCAGCACACCTGAAGTTTTGTGTTAGATACCTTGAAATGGAGGGAAAGTTCGCCTATCATGGTAAAGAGAAATGCCTGAGCGATGGTGAAATCAGTCTTGTCTTGCATTGAAGCACCGTGATGCTCTAGCAATTATGCCGCGATCGCAAGCATGCTTCTGCAGAGCCAAACTCACTGTCAGCACCATCATGTGCGTGCGTGACGTTCTCGTTTCTCGAGCACATTCTTCGTGAGACCCAGTGCTTCGAGACACTGTATTAGCACTGCTTCGGTATCGGCCCTCATATTTAGGCCAAACAGTGACACCAGGCTACTCAATTACTAGATAAGTGCACGTATTACATTAATGCATTATCGCTTTAAAATCGCCAGCGCTCTTTCAGTAGAAAATGACCAATGAGGAACACATACTGCGATAATGGAGCCAACGATCACAGTTGCTGGTAACAGAGGGTAGCTTAGAAAACCCACATCGTTGCTCTAATTGCTCTTTGCATTTTTTTCTACTCTTCTTAAAAAGATTGTCACCGACGAGAAGTGCAAATAATTGCTGATGCAATACTTTTTTTTAATCTAGCGCAAAGCAATACAAAATAAAAATTCGTGAATAGGCGCATAACGTAAAATTTGCCCCATAGATATTACCAAAAGCGAAAGGAGGCCCAGGAGGGCCTTGCAGAATCACGGCCCACTTTTCTGCGAAGCTGTTTGTTTTGAGCAGTTGTATTGCAATCGAAAATGTTTGTCGATATATTGCAGAATTTATTACGTTGCGCCCACCTGGCCTTTTGCCTCACTTCATTGCGGAATCCTATAGCGGAAAAGATATTAACGCGACAGCGTTAAGGAGCTCGTGTCGCAGAAAAGCCGGTGTCGTCGGTGTCGGCGTCGTCGGCGTTGGTCGTGAGCAATAAATCCCAGCAGGCACTTCATGAATAAAAAACAACTTGCAACATGGGCTGGGTGTATATCGAACCAGGGTCTCCGGAGTGTGAGACGGAGACTCTACCACTCAGCCACGAGTTCGATGCTTCAAAGCGGTACAAAAGCGTCTCTAGTGAACGCGGCGTTGCCTTAGAAACGAGCTGTTTGTAAGGCTCAGGCGTGCGTCGCTTGCTCAGGCGCACATTTCGTTGCCGCGCCGAACGCGGCGCTGCTCGACGCTCACCGCGTCCGATACGGGGCGCGTAGTCGCTGTGCCGTAGCCCACTGTCTTCCACCCCTTGGCGGGTCGACGGGAACGCTGTCGCGTTCCACTCTTGAAGGCGAAGCTTAAGCGTCCTCCAATTTTTTGCTCAATATCTTGAGCAGATTACCGTTTTACAGTAGCTATGTCATCCACGCAATCTCTCAACCCGTGACCACGCACATACAATCATCTCTAATATACTAATTGAGGCGCGCATGTCGCCAGCTGTGTTCTGCACCGAATTACTCAACAAACCAACAACTCTACAAAACAACGTATGGCTTGAGCGACTCCTTGGTCACTGACTTCTTTACTTTGCAGCAGCATTCTTCCACACAGGAGACTGCGGTCCTATTTTTGCTAGCTTGCCTTCTTATATAATTGCCTTCCATATTTACAGCGAACTGAAGAAGAACCCATTAATTACAGCTCGGTTTACTAGAACGTGGAGGTGCACTGGTTTATTATTGTAATATTATATACAGTAAACATAAAAAATATTGTTTATATATTTAAACGTGTATAGAGTTGCGTTATAGAACAGAAATAATCGTGCGAGTTCGATAAATTGCTTCCGACTTTTTTTGTCCGTGCGATGTTTTCAACATCCTGTAGTATGATGTAATACATTGTAAAACAGTTTACACTGCTAAAAGTGAAAAAGGGTGTAAATGTGTCTATAATTCACACCCTTAGGGTGTGATTTATATACCTGGCGCCATAGGGCTGTGAGGAGTAGATGCATTTGCACCATTTTTCACTTTTAAATGTGTCTATTATTTGGCAGTGTAATGCACATTGTCGAATTCATATTACCTATATAGGAAGGTATTAGTGCTTTCAGACTACCCTGCTCTAAGTAGGCTAGGTTTAGTGTCTAAAAATGTTAGTCATTTTGGCAACATTTATTTGCAGCCGTCTGGACAAGCACTTATTCAAATCCTTTTGTCTATTTTAGGCGTCTATACGTTTTATTTTTCGAAAAAGGTTGCTTCCGATAACTATGCGCATCATGTTTACTTTTCCTGCCTTTGTGTGCTATCTGTGTGAAGTGACACGTTGGTCTCAGCGTAACATGTTTTAACACCTGTGCAAAACATATACATTTCTATTTCCATCGTTCGCTGAGTCATGGCACATAAGGCGAATTTCAAATTCGAAGTCCTCTTGCTGCACTTTTTCCGAATTCAGTTTTAGTATAAATTATTATGCAGGGCCCCAGGTGTGGAGGTAGTTGCTCTGTTAAAATTTTTATCTGTTCAGCCTCGTCGAGTTCTTATGATCGTCCCGCCTCCAGACTAATCCACTCCGAGATCAGTACTTCTACAACAACTGCAGTCATGAGAGCATTGACACATTGTAGGTATACATATGTATACATATGTATACTCCTGTGTAGGTATGCAAAGCACTTTTCTGCCCTCGATCCTGCGTGCTTATGTGTAAACTAAGTAGCACTGTCGCTCAAAAGTCGCCGTAGAGGTTCATGCTGCCGATTATTTCGATGTTGTTTTCCACCAAGTATTCAAATCTCGGTGTTTGTTATACAGGGTCCATTATGAAAGTAATGCGCATGGTTTTATAATGACCGCACCATGCATGACAGCGTCGTAATACCGGTCGGGAAATATGGTGAAGGTTGTGCCCTACACATATCCACATTTGCCATACATGGGATAGTGACCGAGGATCTGCAAATGCACAAGGTCTGCATGATGGTTGTGCCGAAAGTGTTGACGGAAAATAAGAAAGAACTTCCAGCTTTGCGCTGTCAAGAATTGTTGGATGTGATTCAATATGAGCCGGACTTTCTTAACTCCGTCGTGACCGCAGATGACTCTTGGATAAGCGAGTATGACGCAGAATCGAGAAGGAACAGCAGCGAGTGGCACAAATAATCATCCCACCACCCCAAGAAAGCACGAATGAGCAAGTCTCGCATCAAAACGATGCTCAGTGTCTTCTTTGATGCCCGAGCAGTCATCCCTTTTCAGTTTGTACCACAGGGAGAAACTGTCAGCTGAGCCTTTTACCTGGAGGTGCCCAAGAGATTGAAACACAGGTTCGCTCGCGTGAGGGCTGACACCAAAGACAGGGTCAAGCTCCACCATGACAATGTCCTCAGCCACACGTCCATCACTGTTACCAACTTCCTGGCACGGAGCAACACCCCAGTGGTCGCCACTCCCCTTTGCAGTCCCGACTTGGCTCCGTGCTATTTTTATGCGAAGCATATTACTAGAGCTCAACCCAGCTCCTCAGGTGCGGCGGTGTCGCCTTCAATACAACGTGACACCGTGACGTCACGACAAAGGAGAAACGGGGCTCCAACTCGCGCCGTCGCTCGCGGCGTCGCGGCGGTATATAAGCAACTGCGCTTGCCTCTGCTAGACACTCACGAGGTGAGATGCCTCCTGGAGACAGAGCTGCTCGTTGGAATGAGAAGCGAAGGTTGAGGCGTGCTACACAGACTGTTTCTAGGTGGCTTTGCTACGGCGCAGCGACTACGCGCCCCGCATCTGACGCGGTGAGCGTCGAGCAACGCAGTGTTCGGCGCGACAACGAAATGTGCGCCTGAGCAAGCGCCGCACGCCTGAGCGACGCCGACGACACCGGCTTTTCTGCGACACGAGCCCCTTAACGCTGTCGCGTTAAAATAACGGCTAGTATGCTTCGCATCCTGGGCTTAACCTTAGCTAAGCCACAGCCAGCTTTTTTTTTTGTTTCCCCGACTGAAGAGAGCGCTTAAAGAAAAGCATTGACAGGCCGTGGAAAATATCCAAAAGCATGTTGCAACGTTCCTGAGAGACAGTCCCGTCGAGGATGTTCAGGGTGCCTTCCAGGCGTAGCAGACACGTCACCACATGTGTATTGATGCTGGGGGAGAGTACTTTGAAGAATTTAAACCATTTGTACAGGTCCGTTCAATAAATCTACTTTTACTAGAAAATGCGCAATACTTTCATAATGGACCCTGTATACGGGCATCTGCAAAGTTTGAACCTAATCTTCATTGTTGTCATGTACGCATCTTCTATGAGCGCCGGGGCTTTACTCACGAACAGGACGGCGAACAATTCCACGCATACGCGTCGCGTCTAGTCAAATGGAATGGCTATGCAGTACGCATAATTTAACGCCCGTCCAATAGAGTGTTGCTCATTTTGACCACCGGATTTCATGTGCAGGAGCCACTGCTCTCGCAGCGTTTCTGAAGACAAGGCCTCGAACTGAACGCCTTGTACTGTTATTCACATGCATAAAAGCTAAAAAATAATAAATCCAAAGAAACCATCGGGCAAGTTGTTTGTAGTGTTCATTGATATATGTAAATGATTAAATAAAGAAAAACTAATGTGGACAATAAAACAATTTGTCAACGGTGGGATGCAAACCCGAAACCTTCGCATTACACGTGCACCGTACCACCACTTGAGTGGTACCACAACATTCGTGTAACGCGAAGATGGTGGGTTGGGCTCGTCAAGCGGTGCTGTCAAAATCCTGCATTTACAGTGCTAGATGCGCCATTAACGTTAACAACCTGTTCTTCCGCCGGAGGAGAGCTACGTACTTGGTTTAGTCTAAGTTAGGAGAGTAGAAGAGTTCTTCACACACTCATAGCCCCGGCACAAGCTGGTAGATCTCGGTTGAAGTCACCGTCACGTCTTGCGCGCACTCCTCATGTGATGGTGACGGGCTGCACAAGCACACTAGTTCATCGATAGAAGCGATACTTCTATCGCGCATTTAGTGGGCATTCCTGGGCTACGAAGACAGCATACATGAACTCCTCCAAACGAGAGGTGACACCTCTTACGTAAGCAGCGGCTAATTTGGTTTCTACAGCAAGGGTTGCGATTAAGCAACCTTGCAAAGCAAAGGTTGCGTTATAAGACGTCCTGTCTTTTGAAGCTCAACGCTGCGAGCATCTCCAGGAGAGTGGTTCCAACGGACCAACACCTGGGCTGGCCGTTCGGATGCCTAACCTGCCTCTTAGGAAAGATTGCGTTTATTGCCGGAAAAGGGTTTGCTATCCTGACTGCACCAATGCTAAGCACGCATCCATTTTTTTTTTGTCGACAAATCGAGGTTACAGGATCCAGCCCAGTTTTGAAAACTTACGCATTTGTTAGCTACTCGCGAATTTATAACGTATGTAACCGGGTGGGTGAGTTTGAAGACCCCCGACAAGGAATAGCCCCTGGGTGTTTTAATTCACAATTTAAAATAATAATAAAACGGAATACTTCGTTAAGCTGCATTAACAAGTCACGCGCCCACGTAACCTCAACTGGCACTCTTTGCGTTAGCGGGCGCTTGGTACGGCGGAGAAGACACAAAAGTGAAACAGGTCAGGCTACTCCACCCGACAGCTTTCGCACAAGGTCACCTTAAATTAATGTGTCTGATAGTATCTAGTAGAGTCCAAACATTTTGTTTTCTGTTACAAATAAGGCCGAAGCTACGCTGTATTGAAGCCTCAAAGGAAGTAGGTTTTCAGAACTGTTCCCAGAATTACTGAAATACTTGCAAATCAAACGCACTGATGTTCCAGCGTGTAACTTTCCGGGCGGTAGCTTCCAAAGTGCGATCGCCCTTATTTTGATTTGTCAAATTCATCTTTTGTATTTCTTGTACACGTCTTAGTGGGTTGGTATACGGCATAGGTTTTCACCTTGCGATTTTTAAACAGGCACATAGATATATGTACAAGAGCATTCTTGCATTCCATCTCAAGTGGGGAAAGGTGACAGAAACAGCGACCTAATAGGCCGAAGCTAAATTTGACAGCTCCCAAACCACCACAAGAATGTAGTAATCCACGTTTGAATCAGCGTACAGAAATATAATAGGCTTCTGTAAAAGAAACGCCCAGCAATATAAACTCGATAATTGTTACACTTACTGGGAACTGTTTCACTGGTAATGTGAAGCGTTCAAGCTACTCTCATTGAACTGCGTTTTTAGAGACGTAAGAAAAAAATAAATAACGATTGATATGATGTAATCCTTAGTGTCCCAGTGTGGACGACATGGGAATTGACGCGCGATTGAACTCTGCATGTGTGGGTATCTGATTACTGCAGTTATTTAAAACTACTATTATGGCAATCTCATTTCTGGTGTTAACGTGTCACTCTCAAGCTTAATTCTAAATATTAGTACGCTTCATCATTATTGCTTGCAGTTTCATCCGGTATGTCCTACCAGGCCTCATTCAAGCCTTTGTATAGGCATCTCATGGGCGGCCGTAACATATTCTCGTAATGAGCAAGTACAGTTCATTTTTCTATGCTATAACTTCACTAGGGTTCAGGTACGACAGACTGGTTCGACTGATCCTTCGTTTTTTTTCTATTTGAAATCTTGTCACTCTGATAGCTATTTATTATCGTTCGCTCTACAATATAATACAACACAAAATAAAATACAGAACAGCTTTATCTCCGTCAAAACGATGAAAGAGACTGTGGGTAAAAGCTGCCAGTGGGAACAGCTCGACAGGAACCCCCTCAGTTGATTCCAATCGGCAATAGCAGCAAACGTGACACACTTCATTAATTACTTATCAACTAAATGGCCGAAAGAAAAAGAACATTCGCAATCATTTTTACGAAATAATAAAACGATTCCGCGCCAAGGTCACGCGTGGATCATCAGTAGAAGCGAAAAATAATAAATAAATGCTGCGCCGAAAGGCGGAGCTGGCGTGGCGTGTACTAATTGGTGTTCAAAACGCGCGCGCCGGAAACCGAAACCGGAAGGTGTTAGTACCATCCGCTTGGAGCGCCACTGTCAACTCGGCCGCTGGCATCTATGAGAGTGTCCGCTCTTGTTGCCTTTGCCATCGACTCCGGTATTCAAGCCAAGCAGTTACACCAGAGTCCTCTAATACTGGGTGCACGTTTAGATTTTGTCTAATACATTCTAATACATGTGAAAAGTTCGAAGCTTTCGTAGCATGTTGTCGAGCGCTAATGGAGCCATTGATTAGAAGCTCTGGTAACATACGGTAGCTTTCAAAACCCCAATTGTTCCTCCAGGTACTCTTGAGATTTTGTGCAATTATCCTATAAAGATTGTCTTCGGTGAAAAGTATAAATAAGCCACGATGCTTTACTTTATGCATGCTTCGTTCTTTTTAGGCTAGCGTGTACTAACACGATATGACGATTGTCTGAAGCTATGGTGTGTAACTTACCACCTGGATATCACCGAATAGGAATGCAGGCTTGAGCGACTTAATAGAATCGTAGCGCAGTTTTCAGCGCAGCTGCTTCTTTTAAGCAGTTGCATTACGAACGTAAAATGCTCGTAATCACCTTGCACAATTGAATACATCGCCCGCACATGGCGCTTGGGCGCAACTTTACTGCGGAATTCTACGGCGAAAAACGTGGTTTCGCGAAATGTTGCGCAGATTTTCGTTTTACGGCAGCTACGTCATCGACGTATTATATACATACCCATGACCAACACACACAACCATCTATACTACAACTATAGATGCGCTGTTCACCGGCTATGTTCTCTGCGAAATTACTTTACCAAAAAAAAGACGCTAACTAATTGTTCTCACCGTAAAAAAAGACATAACTTAAGTCACTACTTCACGGACTTCTTAACCGCGGTAGCACCATTCTTCCATGGTAGAGACAACCGTCCTATTTTTGCTAGCTTGATTTTTTCTCAAATAATTGCGCTCGGTCTGTACAACAAACTGGATAAGAACTCTGGGGTTTTGGGGCGGTTTCATAGACCATGGGAGGCATAGTCGTTTATTATTGTATGATTTAAAGTAGGAATATGAAAAAAGTAGTGTTATATTTAAAGGTCAAGAAATACAAAGAGTAAGTCAAGCTGAATAGATGTATTCATGCTGCAGAAAGCTTGCGTCAGTATTATCGCGAGCACGGTTATAGTAACCGAGAAATTGAGGTAAATTTAGAACACGATTTGCGATTCGGGTGCGACATTCAGGTACTAGGCCGATGACAAAGACAGTCCTCATTTTATTTCTGTAATCGTTAGTAAACTTCTCTTAATAAAAAGATGACTGCATTGCCTTAAAAGACGGGAAAAACATGCTACTTGTACAGTTCTGTTCGTGTTTAAGAAAAAGGACTCATTGACATCACTCTCGACAACGTTGCGAGTGATTGAAATGTTTTGCTTTCGATGGACTCTGCCGCCCACGGCTTCGCGTTTCAGTAGTTTCCTAATCGCCTAGTACTGCGATGGTTTTGTCGGCTCGCGAAACTCCCAAAAACTGCAACAAGAAAATATTTCCACGTCCACCTGATGTCGATGGATGCCCGAACGGTCCACGCCATTGGACGAGTGCAGCTAAAGCGCAAAACCATGGAAAAAGTAAAAAAAAAAAGAAGTAAGGAGAGGCCCTGCCACCTCCGCTCGCTAGGAGACAAGTGTGGAGGAAATGACTTGGTGGGCTTTCCTCTTCTTCCTTTTTTCTTCTTTCTTTCGCTGTATCGGTTATTATTTCGGGCCCCTGCGCACGCAGCTGTGGTCACACTGCAGCGTTCCTGCTAAGCTGCTGCATGTCGGCACTAGTTTTAGACAGAAACCTTAAACATTATAATAGCGTTTTATATTATTCCACTGAGCGTCGAATAGCGCCAACGGTTCCCCATTGGTCTCCTTTGACACCCCCAAATGTGCGACACCTGCAACGCGACATGATGGCACTCACCGCGCCTACCTTGTGATGCACCTTGTACCAGCCTGAGAACTGTTCCTTCTGTCAAGTAGAAGTTCTTTTACGTGCTGCCGTTGCTCCGTCATGTCGCTCTCGTTTCTCGACCCTCTCGAACACGCGGTAAGCCAACAGGAATGGTTGCTTTACTCAGCGGCCAAGAGACGGCGACCCAAGCTTATGCTTGCGCCGCCTTTGCGGCAGCTGGGTTCCCCATGGACAAAACGAGGGTCTCATTTCAGCAATCGCCAGCTGCTTTTGCTCAGGCGTGAGTACAAGCATGCGTTCGAAAGAAATTATGATCCTTTTGCTCCTTGAATGTCTCATTTTAAATGCTTACTGCGGATAAGTTTCTTGCGTGCAAGCATTGCGGTTTGGAGGCCTGCGTGCGTGTGTGCGTGCGTGAGTGCGCGGTTGTACGTGCATGTGCGTGTGTATGCGTGTGCCTGTGTGCGTCTGTGTACGTGTGTGTGCGTGTGTATTTGTGGGCGTGTGTGTGCGTGTGTTCGTTTTGTGTGTGGGTGGTAACGATAACATAGGAAACCTTGGGTTTCTCGTGAAGTGATCTCAAAATCTGCGAGATCAACGAAGAATCCGATAACGTTAACGCTGTCTCTAAAGATATATCGGTCGTGAAGAAGGCGCATTTTCTCGCTCCTGCGAAGTCAGTAATGCAGGATTATACCTTTCTCGCGCCTCACGGCACTCTACCTACAAAATAACATCACTGAGTTTCCCGGCGGAGCAGTAGGAGCCGTAGTAGAGACCGGGCCTGCTCTCCTAGAGCAGTGTCTTCACTCGTGCAAGGCGTATCGTTTCTAGCTCTCCATGACTTTTCTTTAAGAGAAAGGCGAACGTCTCTGTACCTTAATGGTGATACCTGGAAAGCTGGGCACGTTTGCCGTCTATGCAAGCATTCCTTTATCAAAGTTACGCGTCTATACCTCGCATCTCTAAAAAATTTGTGACTTCGCACTTGTTGTGTCACTCGCTCGACACACCCGAAGTTTTGTATAAGACACTTTGAAAGTGCGAGAAGTCTACTATAACGGTATAACGAAATTACCCGGGTCAAGGTGGAATAGATACTGTCTTTTAGTGCAGCAGCACAATGCTCTAGCAATTACGCCATGATCCCAACCAAGCTTCTGCCATGCCGGAGTGGCTCTTCGAACGCGTGTGTCTCGTTCTAGTTTCTCGAACTCTTTCTTCGCGATAGCTAGTGCTTTGATACGCTGTGTTCGGAGCACTGCCCTTGGTATCGACTCCGGTACTTAAGCCAAGTAGCTACACGAGAGTCCATAACTTCAGTTTTTCTCTAATGCATCATTATAGCTCTGAAGACTGCAGGAGCATGGTGCTCATGGAGCCAATGATTGCAAGCTCTGCTCACATACGGTATCCTGCAAAACCACCATTGCTCTTCCAGGTGTTGTCGAACTTCTTTTGTAATTATCCTATAAAGGTGGCCTCCCATGAAAAGTGCAAATAAATAATGAAGCAGTACATTACGCGCCCTTCTTTCTCTTTAGGCTAGCGTTTACTAATACGATATGATAAATGTCTGAAGATATGGTGTATTACTTGCCACATGGATATTACCAAAAAAGGAATGAAGGCTTGAGCGACTGTATAGAATTAAGGCCAACTGTTCAGCGGAGCTGCTTCTTTTAATCAGTTGCATTACGAACGTGAATTGCTTTTAGTCAGTCACCTTGCACAAATGAATACGTCGCCCGCACATGGCGTTTAGGAGCGCTTCACTACGGAATTCCATAGCGGAAAACGTCTCTTCGGGAAATCTTGCGTAGATTCGCTTTACGGAAGCCACATCATCGATGAAATTTGCCCACCCATGACTAGCACATACAGCCGTCTATATTACAACTATATATGCGCCGTTCACCGACTATGTTCGCTATGGAATTACTCTACAAAAAAAACGCTACCTAATTATTCTCACCGTAAGAAAAACACATAATTTCAGTCACTCCTTCTTGACTGACTTCTTAACTGCGGCAGTAGCATTCTGCGGCAGTAGCATTAGCAGTAGCACCCATCCTATTTTTTGCTAGCTTCTTCTTTTTCCTCGAATCATTGCGCTCAGTCAGTACAATAAACTGGACAAGAGCCCGGGGGTTATGGGGCGGTTTAATAGACCATGGGAGGTGCAGTCGTTCATTATTGCATAAGTATGAATTAGAAAAAAAGATATTATTAAATATACGTTACACTTTATACAAAACGCAAGTTAACTAAATTGATATATTTTATTTCATTTAATTTATTTTTCCCTTAAAGGCTCGAAGGCACAACATAAGGGGGGAGAAACATAATGCTCATGCTCATTCATACGGCATCAGTATTATCACGAACATGGTTTAAGTAATTGAGAAATTGAGGTAACTGTAAGACACAATTTGCGGTTATCCTGCGACATTCAAGTATTAGGCCGATGAAAAAGACACTCCTGATTTTATTTCTGTTATCGGCAGTCGACCTCTCCTAATAAAGAGATGACTGCAGTGCGTTACAAGAAGCAAAAAATTGCTACTTGTCCAGTTCAATTCGTGTTTAGGAAAAAGGACTTCAGAACAATGCGAGCGGCCCAAACGTTCCGCTATCGCTCGACTCTCTGCCACCCACGGCTTCGCGTTTCAGTAGTTTCATAATAGCCTGGCGCTGCGCTGGTTTTGTCGGCTCGCGAAACTCCCACAAATTGCAAGCAGCCAATATTTCTACGTCTACGTGATGTTGCGGGATGCCCGTATATGTCCGCGCCACTTGACCAAGTGCAGCTGCAGCGCCTACCTATTGAGGAAGGAAAAAAAAATTTATAAGGAGATTCCCTAACCCCTGCGTCGCTAGAAAAGTGTGGAGGAAATGACGTGTTTGCCTTTCCTCGTCTTGTTTTTTTTTTTCTTTCTTTTGCGGTAGCGGCCATTTTTTGAGGTCGCAATGGTTCTGTGCGCTCGCACGTGTTTCTCCCTATGTTTCGCCTCGTTACAAAGGCGTCGTGTGGCCAAGTTTGCGTTAGTCTCCGTGTTTTGTTGCACCGCGTTTATCTGGACCGTGCTCTCCCGGATGTTGCTGTGGCCAGGTGGGACAGCAGGAAGTGGAGCTTCTGAACTGAACGCGCATGCAACTCTGTACGCAATGTACCTGGCCACAGCAATGGCAACTGACGAAGGAATGTTTGGGGGAAATTTTGCCGGGGAATGTACTAACGTACCATCGCAGGTAGAAAGCGATGCGTTTCAGAATCTGTCAATGAACGCCTTGCAGGTCAGTGATTCCTGCTCTTGACAGCGCAAGGTGCATTTGGGGCACTTAGAACGTACGTTATTCAAGAATTCATAATCCTGGATTTAGAACTTGGTATTCAGTAAAAACTTGCTTTAGTACATATTAAAACACATGTTGCTCGACTGGTGGTTGTTCCTTGCACTACTTGCGGCAGCACGACGCCTTTTAAGCAGAGCGCATTCGAGGTTCGTACACACCCGCACAGGTTTACGACAACACACGTAACGATTGAGCGTTGCGCCGAATCTGTGCACTTTGCTGTCCTCAGCACCATGCGCCGGCCAGTCGACGCTTCATCCGGGAAGGAGCGAAAGAAGCGGCTGCTTTGACTTATTCAGGAACGAATCCTTCCTATCGCAGGCGTATCTCATCTGTGCGCGTGAGAAGCGGAGGGAAGTGAAGGTTAGCGGATCCGCTGCAAGAGTTACACCAAGAAACACATCACACCAACACCAACAAACACATACACCACGTACACACGTACACCAAACACGTACACCAACAAACACATCAAACGGCTATTCCATGGTCACACGTAGGCCAGGTCTACGCGCGTAGTGTTCTGCACCGCACGCCAACTATCACAAAAATTTGTTTCCGTGAAGCTTCACTCGCCATGGAAAGAAGTCACCTCAGGCTGCAATCATTGAATCTAAACACTTAGTCAGAACTTACATTCTGCTTCGTTGACGGCGCGCAGTCGTAGTGATGTGCGGCCACCGGAAACTTGTTCACCAATGCACGACAATTCCTCATGCCACAGGGAGAATCCGTGTTTGTGCTCATAAATTCCATATTGGTCGCAAATGGGTCGGTGTGTCGTACGTGTCTCCAGTACATACTTGCAATGGAGTGGGAAGGCGTACATTTTTTCCGTATAGCCAGACGTCTAGCTTGCAAGTCCGTACGAGAGCCCCAAGAATTCCAAGCAGAGAAAAGCAAGTAGAAGTGAGCCATGAAGGTGACCTTTTTTGTAAGAACACTGAGGAACTGGGGAGTTGCAGGTATCTGCGGTTGAGGAGAACAATTAAGTTGGCGGGGCTAATAAAGCGTGTTTATTTTCGTGAAAGCTGTTAAAAGCAGCCAATTCGACCCCACGTACCCATTTGCGAAGTTCATTACGAACTTCTTTCAACATGTCTTCAGCAACGGTAATGCAATGATACATCGCGATTAGATCCTCTTGTTTAGTATTGCTGCGGAACGAGCGCGTCCGAGCAGCCCGGTTGCGCGCAGAGGGGCGTGGTTTCGCTAGAAATGGGAACGAGAGAGGAGAACTTGCCCGACATGACGGCGGAGCAATACCAACTTCCGGCTTCACTTAGCTTCCGAAATATTGATGTCAGGGCCACTCCTCAGTTTTCATCTTTCCTCCATGGGCAAACCCAGCGCTTTGTCTTGGCTCGGTTCCTCCCTGATCGCGTGGTTGCGTTTCGCGCAAAAAACCGTAGCGCCGTCTGCCGGGCGCTATTTTGCTGATAGACGGCTGCAAAGGCGGGCATCGCGTATGCAACGTCAACAGTGCCCCACTCGGGGGCGGGCGATTTGAAGCGCGGTAAAAGTATCCCGACCCTTCAAGGGCGATTTTCTCCAAAAAGTTTTTTCATGGCTCGAAACAACCGTTGTGAGGTTTCTAGAATGGTATTTCAACAGTCCACGCTGACTCCACGTTTGTCTTTGGCATTGCTCTAAAGACATATATCATTGCGACATAGTGCATAAATGACAGTGTGAAATGAAAAAAAACTGGCCGTGACTTTCTTTTAGTGATGAACTGAAATTATATTATGGTGAAATAGTGCAAGTCATCACCTTCGTGCTTTCAATATCGCTCGCCCAGCTAAAATGAGTAGCAGGCGCGAATCATAGTGTTCACCTCACCTATATTAGACATCATTGAAAAAAGATGGTGGTAATTTGGGCTTGTCGGTGATTCATTGCAAGTAATTGTGTCAGCGTGATGCGAACGAGGAAGAAACTATAAGTTACAAGACTACCGCACACGCCGGTAACTCACCAGAGCCATTGTCCGGGTAGTCGCTCAAGTGTGCACTCTGTCGTTAACAGCGGCATTAAAGGTTCCCTGTCTCCGCTGGGGTTTTGTGCGCATTTAAGACTTGGGAATGTGGGCTAGTCACGGCTTCAAGCCCACATTGCTGTTCCAATCTCTCCCGTATAGTTCAGAACCCGAATGGAAAACGACGAAAGTTCGACAGAACCGCTCTACCATGGTTGGTAGCAATGAACGCGGCCCCTTCCCAAAGGTCACACGCAGGACGTAACCTTGGCGTCAGTTCAAGACCACCTGTTAGGCGTTGCTACTGGCATGGAATGCCATGAATTAGTTCGGGAAAGGTTATAGGAGGCTGGGTTTATGGAAAAGTCATTTAGGCGGGGACTACGAAGCTCTCGTGTGCTTTTCCTTCTTAAATCTCGGCATCCAAGCACTACACATAAAGTTCATTTATTCATCTCTCTGGACTCAACTTCGCCTGTCACCAGGCACGGAACTACTCATGGCAATCTCCATGCCTGCTGAAACGCTCATTTCGCAACAAAGAGTGCTTTTCTGAATCCCGTTCTGTATACATATGGTACTTGAAAGCTGGTTCTAGGTAGGGGTTCACTGATTTTGAACAAAACTACCCGTTACATTATAGCAATACCTAATCCTATATCTCTTACCTTATCAAGATAGCGTATTTATCACTCCCTGTTCATGAGGATAATAGATGGCGCCGCCCAACGAATATTGTGTTGAAGCTTTATTTCTTGTCGTCGTCTCTAGGTTACAGAATGCAAAAAAAAACATAGCTAAATATGGCTTTTTACGTTGCTTTATCTCTTGGTGAAAACACCTCAAAATCTTTCGTATATTTTTTTGTTTTTCAGTTCAGTGAGCAATATCTCCCTTTTGTTCGTTAAAAGAGAGTATGTGGTGAAGCTGTGCTTGTTATATGACAGTATATTGATTACAAAGCTTTTGTCGTTCGTTCTATTTAATGATGCAAGGACACAAGAGCCGTGTAGAACACAATGTGTGGTGTACCTTGCTTACGCAGTCATAATGTTTTTCCAGAAATGCACACATTTTTATTCCTTGCCGTTTTTGTGCGAATTTCTTTCCCTTAAATTAATGCCCTAAGCAGTGAGAAGTTACGGCTTCCTTTCTGTACGTGTTTGTGAAATCTCTCCAATAATGGCAGCTTAATATACCGGCTTAAGGACATACACATTTATACCTCCAACAAACAGCGTTTTTTCAATATTGAAACAATAAATATAAACAAATTAATGCACCGTTGCATAGTCGTTTCATGTCACTTTTCCTTTAGTCTGATCGAGACTTGCCGTATGAATACTACATGGTATACATCATATGTCGTTGTATTCTCCACCTCATCTTCGTGAGAGCATTCGAAATTGCGTTTCGTGGCTATCATTCACTTCACTGCAAGGCTAAGTAAGTGGTGAGAACACCGGCGGGAAACCAGAGAGAGCAGTAAGGCTGACATTGGTTCCACAATACGCTTTTCGAGAACATCTACATCAGGTTACACTTGTTGTTTCTGCGTATAAAATGAGACGGCCGTAGAGTAAAATGCCGGTGAGGTTAACGGTTGTGGTCCGCGATTTAAGTGCAAGCCTGGTAACATGTAACGTGTTTTTGTGCCAAGGAAATAGCAGGCGGGTTCGCGCGCAGGACACTGATCACGCTTTAACAGGCAGAGCAGAAATGGCAGAGCAAGCAACCGGCCGCGGACAGACACGGATGGGAACGTGAACTGGTCCCGAGAGCGTAGTTGACTAAGCGCAGTGCGACAATTCAGTGGATTCACCCGAAGTGCAATACGGAGCTTCGTCCCAGTATGCGCCGGTACTTCCAGCCTACATCATCTGAGTGCACGTCCTTCAACTGAACAATGCAGACGCTACTGCACCTTGAGCGCGTCCCATGACTCGGGGTCAGATCAAGAAAGAGAGGCGCTCAAGACTCGTTACAAGAGCGTGAGCGCGCGTCGTGAAGAACGCGGATGTCTGGATGCCAAGGTTTCACAGATGAGGAAGCAGGGAAGCAAACATCAGGTATAACTGGTGTGGTCGGAAGTGTAAAAAGGAGATTAAGGTAAAGCAGTGGTGTTTGGAAAAAGCTTATTTTAACATCAGACGATATGAACACTTAGTTTAGGCAGTCACTCAAGAGACAGTCAGGATTTTCACGGTGCTTGTCTATGTTCTGGAAGACCAACGCTCCGACGGAACACAAACAAAAGAGCGACAGAGACACGTTATAGTCTAGGTGTCTCAGTGCGTGCATAGCGCAACGAGTGTGTGGTTACTTAAAGAAGGGAATTGCGCTAAAAAAAGACACGGACGAGTAAGGACATGGACGGGCGCCGGCTATGTATGTACGACCGATTCGCCCAACAACGTGCTCTCCTGAATTGTGTGTGGTTTTCTTATAAGTATTTCGTCGAAGCACTGGTCTCCCTTGGATTTTGCTAAACTAAGTGACCAGAAGGTTCTGCCTTAGGGAAGTTCCTTGTCTTCGTCCAGTCGTCCTCGACGTGTGCCGTGATTTGCGGTAGTGAGCCGTGGCTGTAGTAGCATTCACGCTGATGGCGCAGCCGCTGCGGACGTTGTTGTGCTGTCCACTGCAGCGGTTCATGCGCGGAGGGTTATAGCGGGCCTCCATAGTTGCGGATTACCTTTGCCTGCAAAAGCGAGGAAGCGAATCGCCCGCACCACCAACGCTTCGCTCGGTCACTTCAGTGGCGTAGAAATGGTGCCTGCGCGCGCAGCTGTGATCACACTGCAGCGTTCCTGCTGAGCTGCTGCATGTCGGCACTAGTTTGATACGAAAACTTTAAATATTATAATAGCGTTTTATATTATTCCACTGAGCGTTGAATAGCGCCAACGGTTCCCCATTGGTCTCCTTTGACACCCCCAAATGTGTGACGCCTGCAACGCGATATGATAGCACTCATCACGCCTACGTTGTGATACACCTTGTACCAGCCTGAGAACTATTTCTTCTGTCAAGTAGAAGTTCTTTTACGTGCTGCCGTTGCTCCGTCATGTCGCTCTCGTTTCTCGATCCTCTCGAACACGCGGTAAACTAACAGGAATGGTTGCTTTACTCAGCGGCCAAGAGACGGCGACTCAAACTTATGCTAGCGCCGCCTTTGCGGCAGCTGGGTTCCCCATGGACAAAACGAGGGTCTCATTTCAGCAGTCGCCAGCCGCTTTCGCGCAGGCGTGAGTACAAGCATGCGCTCGAAAGAAATTATGATCCTTTTGCTCCTTGAATGTCTCATTTTGCCTAGGTACTGCGGATAACTTTCTTGCGTGCAAGCATTGCGACTTGAAGGCCTGCGTGCGTGCGTGCATGGGCGCATGTATGCGTGTGTATGGGTCTGTGTGTGTGTGTGTGTGTGCTTGTGTGTGTGTGTGTGTGCGCGCGTGTGTGTGTGTGCGTGTGTGTGTGCGCGCGCGTGCGCGTGTGCGTGCGCGTGTGCGCGTGCGCGCGTGTGTGTGTGTGTGTGTGTGTGTGTGCGTGCGTGTGCTTGTGTGCGTCTGTGTACGTGTGTGTGCTTGTGTGCGTCCGTGTACGTGTGTGTGCGTGTGTTTGTGGGGGTGTGTGTGCGCGCACGCGTGCGTGTGTGTGCGTGCGTGCGTTTTTTGTGTGGGTGGCAACGATAACATAGGAAACCTTGGGTTTCTCGTGAAGTGATCGCAAAATCAGTGAGATCAACGAACACTCCGAAAACGTTAACGCTGTGTCTAAAGTTATATCGGACGTGAAGAAGGAGCACTTTCTCGCTCCTGCGAAGTCAGTAATGCAGGATTATACCTTTCTCGCGCGTAACGGCGATCTACCTAAAAAATAACATCACTGATTTCCCCGGCGGAGCAGCAGGACCCGTGGTAGAGACCGGGCCTCCTCTTCTAGAGCAGTATCTTCACTTGTGCAAGCCATATCGTGTCTAGCTCTCCGTGACTTTTCTTTAAGAGAAAGGCGAACGTCTCTGTACCCTAATGGTGATACCTGGAAAGCTGGGCACGTTTGCCGTCTATGCAAGCTTTCCTTTATCAAAGTAACGTGTCGATACCTCGCATCTCTAAAGAAACATTTGCGATTTCGCGCATATTGTGTGGCTCGCACGACAGACCTGAAGTTTTGTATTAGACACTTTGAAAGTGGGAGATGTCCACCTATAATGGTATTACGAAATTACCCGAGTGAAGGTGGAATAGATACGGTGTTTTAGTGCAGCAGCACAATGCTCTAGCAATTACGCCATGATCCCAACGAAGCTTCTGCCGTGCCGGAGTGGCTCTTCGAACGCCTGTATCGCGTTCTAGTTTCTCGAACTCTTTCCTCGTGAGAGCTAGTGCTTTGAAACGCTGTGTTCGGAGTACTGCCCTTGGTATCGACTCCGGTACTTAAGCCAAGCAGCTACGCCGGAGTCATCTATTACTGGTTATAACTTTAGTTTTTTCTCTAATGCATCATTATAGAGACAAAGATTGCGAAGAAAAAGGATGGACATACCAATGGAGCCAATGACAGAAAGCTCGGGTAACATACGGTAGCTTTCAAAACCCCCATTGCTCCTCCAGGTATTCTTGAGGTTCTTGTGCAATTGCCCTGTAAAGGTGGCCTCCTGTGAAAAGTGTAAACAAACAGTAATGCAATACATTATGCGTTCTTCGTTCTTTTTAGGCCACTCTTTACTAATACGATATGATAAATGTCTGATGCTATGGTGTATTACTTGCCACTTGGATATTACCAAAAAAGGAATGAAGGCATTAGCGACTATGTAGAATGATGACCCAGTTTTCAGCGGAGCTGCTTCTTGTAATCAGTTGCATTACGAACGTCAAATGCTTGTAGTCAGTCACCCTGCGCAAATGAATACATCGCCCACAGACGGCGTTAAGAAGTCCTTCACTACGGAATTCTATAGCGGAAAACCTCTCTTCGTGACCTCTTGCGCAGATGTTCGCTTTACAGAAGTTACATCATCGACGTAATCTGTCCACCCATGGCCAGCACATACACCCATATATACTACAACTATAGATACGCCGATCACCGGCTATGTTCACTACGGAATTACTTGACAAAACAAGGCGCTACCTAATTATTCTCGCCGCAAGGAAAAGACACAATTTCAGTCACTCCTTCTTCACAGACTTCTTAACTGCAGCAGTAGCATTCTTCCACGGTGGAGGCACCCATCCTATTTTTGCTAGCTTCTTTTCTCTCCCCGAATAATTGCGCTCAGTCAGTACAACAAACTGGACAAGAACCCGGGGTTTATGGGGCGGTTTAATATACCATGGGAGCCGCAGTCGTTTATTATTGTATAAGTAATAATTTAAGAAACAAAAGATATTATTATATATTCGTTACACTACATACAAAAAGCAAGTTAACTAAATTGATATATTCTTGCTCATGGAAGCCTACGGCATAAGTATTATCGCGAACATGGCTTTTAGTAACCGAGAAATCGAGGTAAATGTAATACACAATTTGCTCTTATCCTGCGATGTTCAAGTATTAGGCCGATGACAAAGACACTCCTGATTTTATTTATGTCATCGGCAGTGAACCTCTCCTTATAAAAAGATGACTGCACTGCATTACAAGACGAAATAAGTTGGTACTCGTCCAGTTCTGTTCGTGTTTATCAAGAAGGACTCATTGACGTTACTTTTGACAATGAGGCAAGCGGTGGAAATGCTTCGCTTTCATTCGACACTATGCCGCCCACGGCTTCGCGTTTCAGTAGTTTCATAATCGCCTAGCGCTGCGCTGGTTTTGCTGGTTCGCCAAACTCCCTCAAATTGCAAGCAGCAGACATTTCCTCCTCCACGTGATGTCGTGGGATGCCCGTACGGTCCACGCCACTTGACCAAGTGCAACTGCAGCACCTCCCGATACAGGAAGGAAAACATTTAATAAGGAGATGCCCTAACCCCTGCGTCGGTAGGAGAAAAGTGTGGAGAAAACGACACGTTTGACTTTCCGTTTCTTGTTTTTTTTTCTTCTTTCTTTTGCTGTAGCGGCCATTTTTTGAGGTCACTATGGTTCTGTGCGCCACACGTATTGCTCCTTAGGTTTCGCATCGTTACACAGGCGTCGTGTGGGCCAGTTTGCGTTAGTCTCCGCGTTTTGTTGCACCGTGTTTATCTGAACCGCGGTCTCCCGGATGTTGCTGTGGCCAGGTGGGCCAGCAGGAAGTGGAGCTTCTGAACTGAACGCGCATGCAACGCTGTACGCAATGTACCTGGCCACGGCAATGGCAACTGACGAAGGAATGTCCGCGGGAAATTTTGCGGCGGGATGTACTAACGTACCATCGCAGGTAGAAAGCGATGCGTTTCAAAATCTGTCAATGAACGCCTTGCAGGTCAGTGATTCCTGCTCTTGACAGCGCATGGTGCAGTCATGGCACTTAGAACGTACGTTATTCAAGAATGCATAATTCTGGATTTAGAACTTCGTGTTCAGTAAAAACTTGCTTTAGTGCATATTAAAACACATGTTGCTCGACTGTTGGTTGTTCCTTGCACTACTTGCGGCAGCACGAAGTCTTTTAAGCAGACCGCGTTCGCGGTTCATACACACCCATGCAGGTTTACGACAACACACGTACTGATTGAACGTTGCGCCGAATATGTGCATTTTGCTGCCTTCGGCACCGTGTGCCGGCTAGTCGACGCTTCATCCGGGAAAGAGGGAAAGAAGCGGCTGCTTTGACTTATTCAGGAACGAATCCTTCTTATCGCAGGCGTATTTCATCTGTGTGCGCGAGAAGTGCAGGGAAGTGAAGGTTAGCGGATCCGCTGCAAGAGTTAGCAAGGCTCCACAAAACGTACACTAACAAACACATCAAACGGCTGTTCCATGGTCGCACGTAGGCCAGGTCTACGCGTGTATACTATTCGGCACCGTGCGCAAACTATCAGAAAAATTTGGCTCCGGGAAGCTTCACTTGCAGTGGGAAAAAAAAAATTATGGGGTTTTAGGTGCCAAAACCACTTTCTGATTATGAGGCACGCCGTAGTCGAGGACTCTGGAAATTTCGACCTGAGGTTCTTTAACGTGCACCTAAATCTAAGTACATGCGTGTTTTCCCATTTCGCCCACATCGAAATGCGGCCGCCGTGGCCGGGTTTCGATCCCGCCACCTCGTGCACAGCAGCCTAACACCATAGCCACTGAGCAACCACGGCGGGTCGCCGTGAAAAGAAGGCAGCTCAGGCTGCAGTCATTGAATCTAAACGCGTAGTCAGAAATGACGCTCTGCTTCGTCACCGGTACGCTGTCGTAGTGATGCGCGGCCATCTGAAGTTTGTATAAAAAAGCTCGATGATTCCTCAAGCCACAGCGAGAATACATGTTTGTGTTCATAAACTCCAGATGGATCGCAAGTGGGTGAGAGTGTCGTACGTATCTTCAGTGAATTCTTGTAATTCAGTGGGAATGCGTACATTCTTTTTTCGTATGGCCGGACGTCAAGCCCGCTAGTCCGTCCGAGAGCCCCAGGTGTTCCAAGCAGAGAAAAGCACGTAGAAGTGAGCCATGAAGGTGACCTTTTTCGAAAGAACACTGAGGAACTGGGCGGCTACAGGTATCTGCGGATGATGAGAACAATTTAGTTGGCGGGGCTAATAAAGCATGTTTATTTTCGGGAAACCGGTAAAAAAAGCCGATTTGACCCCACGTCCCCATTTGCGAAGTTCATTATGAAGTCCTTCCAACATGTCTTCGGCAACGGTAATGCGATGAGACATCGCGATTACATCCTCTTGTTTAGTAATGCTGCGGAGTGCGCGCGTCCGAGAATCCCGGTTGCGAGCAGCGGGGCGTGGTTTCCCGAAAAATGTAAACAAGAGAGAAGAACTTGTCCGACATGATGGCGGAGCAATACCAACTTCCCGCTTCGCTTAGCTTCACAAAGAGTAACGTGAGGGCCCCTCCTCAGTGTTCATCCTTCCTCCATGGGCAAACCTAACGATCTGTCTTGGCTCGGTTTCTCCCTGATCGCGTGGTTGCGTTTCGCGCAAAAAACCGTAGCGCCGTCTGCCGGGCGCTATTTTACTGACAGACGGCTGCAAAGGCGGGCATGCCGTATGCAACGTCACCAGTCCCCCACTCGGGGGAGGGCGATTTAAATTGCGCTAAAGGTATCCCGACCCTTCAGAGGTGATTTTCACCAAGTAAGGTTTCTTCATGGCTCGAAACAACTGTTGTGAGGATTCTGGACTGGTATTTCAACAGTCCACGCTGACTTTACGTTTGTCTTTAGCGTCCCTTTAATTTAAAGATATATATCATTGCGACATAGTACAGAAATGGCAGTGTGAATTGGAAAAACTGGTGGTGACTTTTTTTTTAGTAATGAAGTTATAATATGATGAAATAGTGCAAGTCGTCACCTTCGTGCTTTCAATATCTCTCGCCCAGCTAAAAGCAGTAGCCGGCGCCAATCGAAGTGTTCAGCTCACCTATACTAGACGTCATCGAAAAAAGATGGTGGCAATTTGGGCTTGTCAGTGATTCATTGCGAGTAATTGTATCAGCGTAACGCGAACAAGGAAGAGTCTATAAGTGACAGGACCCACGCACTTGCCGGTAACTCACAAGAACCATTGTGCAGGTAGTCGCTCAAGTGGGCACTCTATCGTTAACAGAGGCATTGAACGTTCCCTGTCTCCGCTGGGGTTTTGTGCGCATTTAAGGCTTGGGAATGTGGGTTACTCACGGTGGCAAGCCCACATTGTTGGCCCAATCTCTTCCGTATAGTTCAGAACCCGAATGGACAATGGTGCAAGTTCGACAGAATCACTCTCGCGTGGCTGGCAGCAAAGAACGCGGCAACTGCCAAAGCTCTCAAGCCGGACAGAACCTCGGCGTGAATTAACGCCACCTGTTAGGCGCTGCTACTGGAAAGAAATGCTATAGGAGCTTGGGTGGATGGAAAAGTCACTTAAGCGGGGAGTACAACGCTCTCACGTGTATTCCTTCTAAACCTCGGCATCTAAATACTACACATAAAGTACATTTATTCATTTCTCTGGACTCTACTTCGCCCGACACCTTGGACGGCACCACTCATGGCAATATCTCAAACCCTGATTTCGCAACAACGAATACTTTTCTGAATCACGTGCTATGCTGATGGTAATTGAAAGCTGATTCTATATAGGGTTCGCGAATATTTTCTTTGCATATTTGACGCTTTGCTGTAACAATACTACCCGTTACGTTATAACAATATTTGTAATCTTATATCTATTATCTTATCAAGATTGAGTATTTATGACTCCCTGTTCAGGAGGATAATATATGCTGCCGCACAACGAATATCGTATTGAAACTTTCTAGTTCCTATCGTCATCTCTGGGTTATGCAGTGTGAAAAAAATTATCTAAACAATGTTTTATACATTCTTTTTCCATTGGTGAAAGCAGGACAACATCCCTCGTATTTGTTCTTGTTTATAAGTTCAGTGAGCAATATGTGCCTTTTGTTCTCTATAAGAGATTGTGTGGTGAACCTATGGGTGTTTGATCGCAGTATATTGAATATAAAGTTTTTGCCGTTGGTTCTATTTTATGATGCAAGGACATACGAGCCGTGCAGAATACAATGTGAGGTCTACTTTGTTTACGCAGTCATAAAGTTTTTCGAGAGGTGCACACGCTTTTATTCCTTGCCGTTTTCACGAGAATATCCTGTCGTTTAATGAATGCCTTAAGCAGTGGGAGGCTCCGGCTTCCTTTCTGTACGTGTTTGTAAAATCTCTCGAATAATGGCAGCTTAGCATACCGGATTAACGACCTACACATTCATAGCTCCAGCAAACAGCGTTTCTTTTTTAGTATTAAAACAAAAAATAAATAAATAAGCACCGTTGCATATTCTTTTTATCTCACATTTCTTTAGGTTGGATGGAGACATGCCGTATGGATAATACATGGAACAGATTATATGTCAGCTTCGTTAGAGACTTGAAAATTGCGTTTCGTGGCTATCATTCACTTTACTACAACTCTAAGTAAGCGGGGAGAACACCCGCGGGAATCTAGAGGAAGCAGTAAGGCTGACATTGGTTCTACTACACGCTTTTCGAGAACATCTACATCAGGTCACACTTGTTGTTTCTGCGGATAAAGTGCGACGGCCGTAGAGTAAAATGCCGGTGTGGTTAACAGTTGCGGTCCGCGATTTAAGTGCATGCCCGGTAACAAGTAACGAGTCTTTGAGCCAAAGAAATAGCAGGCGGGTTCACGCGAAGGACACTGATGACGCTTTAACAGGCAGAGCAGAAAGCGCAGACCAAGCAGTCGGCAGCGGACAGACAAGGATGGTAACGCGAACCCAGCGCGAGAGCGTGGTTATACCCAAGCGCAACGCGACAGACCAATTGATTCATCCGAAGGGCAATACGGAGCTTCGTCCGAGTATCCGCCAGTAGTTCTAGCATACTTTGTCTGAGTGCACGTCCTTCAACTGAACAATGCAGACGCCACTGCACCTCGAGCGCGTCCCATGACTCTGCGTCAGATCGAGAAAGAGAGGCGCGCAAGACTCTTGACTAGAGCGCGAGCACGCGTCGTGAAGAACGCGGATGTCTGAACCCCAAAGGTTTTACTGGTGAGGAAGCAGGGGAGCAAACTTCAGGTGTAACTGGTGTGATCGGAAGTACAAACAAGAGAGGAAAGTAAAGCAGTGGTGTTTAGAAAAAAAAAGTTTATTTCAACAAGAGACGATGCAAACGCTTAGTAACAATCACGGCACAATTCCACCAGGACGATAACATATACAATCTACAAAGCATTGAATACATGGTACGTTTCGAAACAAGTGCCAGAGTCCACACTCACTAACTTATAACTACACAGGCACCCGCCGCGGTTGCTCAGTGGCTATGGTGTTGGGCTGCTGAGCACGAGGTCGCGGGATCGAATCCCGGCCACGGCGGCCGCATTTCGATGGGGGCGAAATGCGAAAACACCCGTGTGCTTAGATTTAGGTGCACGTTAAAGAACCCCAGGTGGTCGAAATTTCCGGAGTCCTCCACTACGGCGTGCCTCATAATCAGAAAGTGGTTTTGGCACGTAAAACCCCAAATATTATTATTATTATTATAACTACACAGGCCTATGTTCAATATATACAGTGCACACAGTGGTTGTCTAGGATGATCGTGCTGCTTTACATGGTTTTCTAGCGATGGTATGAGACGTGTATATACAGCGGTTATCATGAATGCGAGAACACACAGAAATCAAGGGGACCGACATACAGTATAGAGAGCGAATACTGTTTAAAAAAAAGTTTATTTGATGTTTTACGAGACAGCATAAAAGCAATCATACGTTGAAGACTATATCCGGAGCTGAGGAAATTACAGTGTTCCAAAGTAGCCCATGAGTGAAGCTCTGGTAATGTATAGTAACTTAGAAAGCCCCCATTGCCGCTCATAGTATTTTTCAGCTTTCTTTCTGATTACTTCATAAGATTTGTCCCCAGTGAAAATTGTGCAGGCCTATGTAGGAGATATTTCATTCGTTCTTCCTTTTTTTTTAAACTAGCATTTGCTAGGACAAATTAATAAGTGCGTGAATCTTTCATGTAAGTTTTGCCCCTTCAATATCAACCAAAACTAGAGCAGTTCTCAGCGACTTCGCAGAATCACGGCACAGTTTTCAGCGAAGCTGCTTCTTTTCAGCAGTTGCATTACAAATTTAAGTTTTGTAATTACCTTCCACGATTTACTGCGTTCACGCATAAAGCGTTTTTGTTGCACTTGACTGTACAAGTCTGCCACTGCAAATGACTTTTCTTTGACGTTTTGTTTATTACTTTTATTTTCATTTTACGGAAGCTACAACATCGACATAATATCTCCACTATGACCGCGTAACCTCTCCAATATATAGCCATCTCTACATCCGCTAGCGATGTGCCGGTCACCGGCTGTGTCCTCTACATAAATACTCGAACAACCAACAAACGCTAATTATTCTCAGTCTCGGAAAAACACGTATCTTCAGTGACACCATCTGCTCTTTATTCTCCACTGCAACCGTTGAATTCTTCTCCTGTAGGCAGTACCGTCCTATTCTCTCTAGCCTGTCTTTTTCCTCAAATTATTGGGTTCGCCCACTTTAGCAAACCCGACCATAACCCAATGATTATACGGTGGTTCAAATAAAAGAGAGAGCTGCGGTCGTATATTGTTCTGTTAATATGATGTTGCAACATAAAAAAAGATTAATATTACAAATGAAGATATATATAATTGCTTCTGAGAAGAAGGACCCAAGAAGGGACTGCTAGGACCCAGTAACTCGTAATGGTACCTGTACAACGTAACAAACGTACCACACTCGACCGCAACATACAGAATGTGCTAAGTGCCTTGTTTCTAATAGGGGTAAATCACACCCTTGAACGTCGTGAATATTTCGCATTACATGTGCAAGAATTGAGAGCTACACAGAGTCTTATATGCCATTATAGGTGTAACCAACGCCTAAAATGCAATTAAAATCGCCCTTTTGAAGACGGAAAAGGGTACCTAAGCATGTATGTGGGAAGCCAGCGTAGAAGTAACGGCACTTTCAAAATGTAGCGCAGCACTTGAAGTATTTCCATACTCGGTGAAAATTCGAAGGCTACGACATGTTTTCGTTCCCGAGATACAGTGAGATACCATTAACGAAGGCTGTCACCTTCACAACATAGCTTCCAGGCATAGGGAGACCGCGCACGTAAGGATATCTCAGTACCGAGCCCAGAAATGGCTGCACGCTTAGCAGAAGGAGTGCTGCGGACAAAACACCCCCCTGATGAACACTACGAGTGACGGAGAATGACGCACTTTCACGACGATCAAGAAATAATGTACTTTTGGCATTTTAATGGCCTTACGTAGTAAGTTCGACAACTTCTTTATTAAAAGCCGAACAAGGTCAGTACATTGAATATGTATGTAGCTATGTTCAAGGCGATCGACTGCCTTTTTCTGTCTTTAGAGAAACCAAGGGACCTCGTTCTGATTCGGTCAGCGAGTACGTCATTATACCACGTGTGACGAAAGAAAGACCGTGTGTCTCTCTCCCAGGGACCAAGCAGGCCTCATGTTGTCCTATTATTGAAGGCATCAGGCTTGCCAAGCGTCGAGTGACAACAGTTGTGAAGATTTTGTAGTCAGCATTTAGAAGCGTATGATTGGCCTCCGTTCCTCTGGACGAACTGATAATCGATAGTGCTCAACTATCAGCAGAATACGGGAGTCGCGAAAACTAGCCGGGAATTCAATGTTCTCGAAGCAGCGGCTGTTATAAGATAGGAAAGTGGCACGAATACCATCCCCGAGCGTTAGATTTATCTCAACGGGTAACCCGTCCGGCCCTGGAGCCGAGCCACACTTCACGGAAGATAATGCCGACTTCACCTCATCAGGGGATCGTCGTGCCCAAAGACAGTCAGCTAGCTCGGGTGGAACCCGAGGCAGCCCACTAAGAATTGTGTGAGGTCCTCGGAAACCAGGATCTATTTGCATTGTCGTAAGCGCCATGTTTTCAAAATGCGTTACAAAGAGCGAATAATCATGCGCGGGAGGTGACGTACAAGAAGTCATCTTGGCACCACAGAACCGAATGCATTCGGCTCTTTAAAGAGCGAGTTTCATGCAATGCGTAGAACTTCAGGATGTGCACACGTATTACGTCTGCATAGCAAAGCAGTAACTGACAAAGACGACGCTGCGATGAGGCGTTGGAAATGCCTCCGTGGCTCATGTCTCCATGACCGCATCAGCGGAGTCAGTGGATTGAGCCGAAGGGCAACACGGAGTTTCCTGGGAGTATCCACCAGTTCTTGTGAGATACGTCGTCCGAGTGTACGTCCTTCAACTAAGCAATGCAGACACCACTGCAATTTGAGCACGTCCTATGATTCTGGGTCAGATCAAGAAAGACAAGCGCGCAAGACTCTTGACAAGAGCGCGTGCGCGCGTGATGTAGAGGGCGGACGTCTAGACGCCAAGTTTCGTGATGAGGACGCAGGGAAGCGAATTCCGCGTTTCAGTAGCCTGTGATCGGAAATATAAACAGGAGATAAATGTAACGCAAAACTACAAAATTAGCTACATCCTGTGTCCTAATGGAGCCGATCTGTACAGCTTTGGTAACGTAAATTATTTTAGGAATCCCCCATTCTCGCTCAAGGTATTTCGCATCTTTCTTTCTAATAGCTTCATAAAGATAATCTCGAGCGAAAATTCTACAGACCCGCTTCTGAAGTACTTCATTCGTTCATGCTTCTTTTTAAACTAGTGCTTGCTAGGACAAATTAATAAGTGCGTGAAGCTTTCATGTATTATTTGACCCTTAGATAACAATCAAAAGGAGAACAGGTCTCGGCAACTTTGCAGACTCACGGCCCATTTTTCAGCGAAATTGTTTCTTTCAAGCAGTTGCATTACGAATCTAAAATATTTGTAATTACATTCCACAATTTATGGCGCTCGCGCAACAATCGTTTTTAAGCACTTGATTGCACAAGACTGCCGCTGAACATGTATTTTCTTGAGGTCACGCGCAGAGTTTCGTTGTACGAAAGCTACGTCTTCGACGTAACCTCTCCACTATATGACCGCGCACATACAACCATCTGTACTGCCGCTAGTGATGCGTCGGTCACCGGCTGTGTTATCTACAGAACTACTGGAAAAACCAACAAACGCTACGTAATTTTTCTCAGTCTATGAAAAACACGTATCTTCAGTGCCACCATCTGCTCTGTATTCTCCCCTGCGACCGCATCATTCTTGTCCAGTAGACAGTACCGCCCTAATTTTGCTAGCCTGCCTTTCCTTCTCAAATAGTTGCGTTCGCCAACTTTAGCAAACTTGACACAATAACCCAATGATTATACACCGGGTCATTAAAAGGGGAAAGCTGCGGTCTTTTATTATTCTGTTAATATTATGTTGCAGCATGAAAAAATATTAATATTATATTTAAAAATATATTTATTTGCTTCTGACTTTTTTTTTGTGTGTGATGTACTCAAGACCCTTTAGTACGGTGTAATGGTGCAGGTTGTGGAATTAAAACCATCTATATGGGTAGACATATTAGCTCTCTTATACTCCACGCTCTAAGTTGGCTAGGTTTAGTTCGTTAAATTGTTAATTAGTTGTTTAAAAATTGAAAATTGCTTAGTACGTTAAATTGTTGTCATTTATTCGCACTTTTTCTCTTCTAAATAATTATTTATTATTATAGTTTAAAATAATATTTATGTAATTAATGAATTGGCATTCTCGCTGCTCACGTCGTATGGAAAGCGCGCTATTGCAGGCCAAGTCGTACCTCTTTCGACTGAACCGTCGTGACAACGTGAAAACTTAGTGTGAGAAGCTTACTACCAACTTAGAGTGCACTTTATGGATAGCTTTACCATGCATAGCTTTATTTCATCCGGTATATCACCCGTTTGAAATATTGCATTTAGTATTTTGAGGATAACTTCCTTTACTTATTAAAATGGTAGAACAGATCTCTAAGGCGAATTTTATTATACCCATGTATCGTACCCATGGTATCATACCCAGGCGCTTCTTCATCTGGTGCATTATAGCATAAAGATCAGTTTCAGAAATAGGCGGCAAATGCGCAGAGTGTACACAACCACATTTCGACAAAGATATTTACAAAGATATTTGTAATTACGTTGAACAATTTATTAAGTACCCGCATATAAAGTTTTGAAGCAGTTCATTTTAGAATTGAGCAGCGGAAACCGCCTCTTCTCGAGGCCTTGAGCAGATTTTCGTTTTGTGGCACCTGCATTACCGACGTAATCTCTTCATCATTCACCACGGACATACAAGCATCAATCCTATGACGCAAGAGATGCGCGGGTCACCGGCTGTGTTCTGTAAGACTTATTCAAGCGACCAACAAACGCCGCCGAGTTACTCTCAGCGTAAGAAAAAATTCGCAGTTCCACCGGAAAGGCGAAGCACTCACTGCGATAGCAAATTGATAGATAGCTGTACGAAGTGAGGATAGTAGTTTTATCGCCCGTATAAACTTGCAAACATTCGCTTCTAACTAAATTAACAATGAAAGAATGTGTAAGCATGACTCGACGAAGACGTAGAAAGAATCAGACGCACGGAGACAGCGCTGTCTTCGTGCGTCCGCTTCTTTCTACGTCCTGGTTCAGTCACACTTACACATTCTATGATGGATACAAACCAACACGGCCGTCAATGGGTTTTAACTAGATTGACTAGCACGGTGTCACGAGCGCGCAGGTAAACATCAACACACATCGCTCTATAACAGAGGAAACTGTGAAAATTATGAAGTTAGGAATCGCGGCAGCACCCACGAGCCAATTCACCTGCGTGCATCTGTCGCTTTAACACGAACGAAACATGGAAACCACAGTGCATACGGAGCTACCGGCCCTACGTGCACTACGCGCACTCTGCAAACATCGCAGATCGTTTTAAAGATGAGGCCCCCGTGTGCGCGCAGTTTTGCCACGTCGCAGACCGCTTTCAAGACACACCAGCGCCGGCAACGCGTCCCTATGGCGTCTGCCAAGGGCGTCTGGTACGGCGTCCGGGATTCGCCTGGCCAACGCAGTAGCAGACGCCGCGTTTGTGTCCACTCTGTACGGAGCGGCGGGCGAGGAGGACATCGAAGCACCTTAGCAGCCGCCGGAGAAAAATTGGAGGACGCTTAAGCTTCGCCTTCAAGAGTGGAACGCGACAGCGTTCCCGTCGACCCGCCAAGGGGTGTAAGACAGTGGGCTACGGCGCAGCGACTACGCGCCCCGCATCGGACGCGGTGAGTGTCGAGCAGCGCCGCGTTCGGCGCGGCAACGAAATGTGCGCCTGAGCAAGCGACGGACGCCTGAGCCTTAGAAACAGCTCGTTTCTAAGGCAACACCGCATTCACTAGAGACGCTTTTGTACCGCTTTGAAGCATCGAGCTCGTGGCTGAGTGGTAGCACCTCCGTCTCACACTCCGGAGACCCTGGTTCGATTCCCACCCAGCGCATCTTGCAAGTTGTTTTTTATTCATGAAGTGCCTGCTGAGATTTATCGCTCACGGCCAACGCCGACGACGCCGACGCCGACAACAGCGGCTTTTCTGTGACACGAGCTCCTTAACGCTGTCGCGTTAAAACGCCCCCTCTTCCCTAGCCTGACCTTTCTGCCTCGAGTGCAACAGGAGAGGGCACGCATCCGGGTTTGATCCGAGTCGCGTTCCTCGCCCGCGCACGTGATATTGAGCCGCGTTCGACGGCTTACCCTCGCCCGCTTTCACTCATGCAGAACTTCACCGCGACGCCGACTGCGAAGCGCAGCATTCTTGCATTGTGGTAGTCTACCGTTTTGTTTTTGTTAGCTTGTTTTCTCTCTCATATACTTACGTCCTCAAACTATATATACAGCGAACTGGATAAGAAACCAACAATCGGAGGGTGGTTTATTAGATGGGGAGAGGTGCAGTGATTTACTGTTGTGTAATGTGAAGTAGCCAAGGGGAAAAGTATTGTATTTAAAGCATATATGATTGCTTGATAGCACAGAAATGTAAGTTTGACTTCGGTAAGTTGCTTCTGGTTTTTCTGGTGTGTACTGGTGCTGTCCTCAACAGGCTTTAGCATGATGTAATCGTGCAATACCAAGCAGCAAGTCCTCCTCAACGTCTTTACGCTCACCGACCGGGTGAGATTTCATTCAGTCGCGAGTTCATAACTAATATATAAGTGTACAGAACAAGGTGGGAAACTGCAGCCTATTTGTCAATAGAAAAATTGACTCGCACTTAGCGTTAGTTTTGGTGCTGTCGCCAGCGCAAAACTTGGTTCCGACCGTAAAAGAAATCTCTACTGAGAAACAGTTGAAGCGTTCCGAAAAGAAAGCCCAGGAGTTGGCCCGTCGCAACGATTCACTGGGTGGCGCCAGCAAAATTCAGCTTCAAAAAAAAAACAATAAAAGTACAGGACGTCTTATAGCAACATCCAAGTTCGACGCTGCCAATCGTGAAACGCGCCCCTTGCTGTACAAATCAAATTAGCCATCTTCGCAGAGTAGGAATGCCTCACAAATGGACGTCAGAAATATCGTTTCCAATGATGGGCTACTGTTCTGCAGCGGCACGTCCACATGACAGGAGGATACGCGCGAGAAATTGTTAATTATGGCTTTAACCGCACTATTCCAACTTGTGCCGGGGCGATACAGGACAAACGATTCTTCCACTCTTCCAACTTACACGAAACCAAGTATGTAGCAGCCACGCAGAGAAGAAATCGTTGTTAGCTACTCAGTCGTATTTAGCCTTGCAAAATACAGGTTGACAAAAGCAGTGCTTGACGAGCCCAACCCAGCACTTTCTCATTATGCGAATGTAGTGGTAGGGGCCAAGTGGTAATGCAGTTGAAGCGTCATGAGAATGTCTTGGGTTCGACTACCACCAGTGGCAAATTTTCAGTCCATTCGCTTTCACTTCCCGTTATTTCATAATTGGCACACATCAACGAAAGCTAGAAGCAACTTGTCCTGTGCTTTTCTTGGCTTCTTTATTTCTTGGCTTCTGTGGTTGTGAATAACTCTACAGGGCGTTTGCTTCTAGGCTTTGACCTTGACCTACACTGTGAGAGCAGTGGCTTCTATACATGAAAAGTGCTGACCAATATGACGAAACCGCATTTGGAGGAGCGTTACATCATGCGTACCGCATAGCAATGGTTGTAGACAAGGTGGCGGTGTGTACGTGTGAAATTCTTCGCTATCGTGCCCACAATAACAGCATCGGCTGCGAAAATGCTGAGTTGATGGCAATGATGATTATCACTTTTGAACTTTGCAGATGCCCATATAGAAGGAACTGTGAGAATTGAGTTGCTGGTTGATTACAACCGCGAAAGCATTTACAGCATGAATCCCAACGGCGACTTGAGTGCGACAACGCCATCGGAATCGGATACGTACAGGAAGTATGAGGTAGCTCAAGTTTTTTTAGGCTGCACCTTGTTATTGTTGTCTTGACGTCAGTTGTTGTAGAATCCTGGATGAAAGAGGGGTATGACCCCTTGGCGAGATCCTCGAAACAACTCGTCCTGCCCAAAAAGCAATAATAGTTTAACGCAGCAAATAACTCCTCACCTGTGGTCATAAATAATAATTTATGCTAGAACTGGGTTTGACAAAAGTGGTGCACAAGGACTTCTAAAATAGTAGGTCTTCACAACTGCCACGCTGCTGTCTTGTCAGTAGAGTTGGTTTTAGGAGCTTGCCTTAGTGAACGATGGAAACCGAAATGTGAATGTTTTACACAAGATCAGAGCGTTTGTTAGGTTGGCACCTCAGCGGTACCTCACACTGTTAGGACATCAAGGTCGCAAAGATAAACATGATGCCACAAGATTATTAAGAGTCAATTCATGCATAACCGCCTAAAAATGAGATTAAAATTAGCACTTCAGCGAACAACGGAGAAACAATGGTTCCATTCCGATACGTATTTTAAGAAAATAAATCTTGCCTACTTAGAGCTAAGGAGTCTTGCATGCGGAAACAATTCCGGAATAGCTGCTAACCTCAGCGGCCAACAGGCGGTGACGCAAAATTATGCTGGCACCAACTTCGCGGTTGCTAACTTCCCAATTGACAAAGGCTACTTTGCATTTTTCTCCTTTAACCCTGTGACAGTTATGACAAGTGTTTCATTGAACTGTCGGGACTGCTAGACGCTATCTTTCTGGAAAATGTTAGTAATAATAGAGAAAGAGTGAGCACAAAACCTCTTTTTTTCGTGTGATATAAAGAGAAACGCGCACGTCCGTGTAATTAAATTGTGAAATCTGGAAATCGGCGCTCGGGTGCTCCTACCCAAAATGTCATTAATCAAAACGGCGTGCCTATATATCGCACCCTTTACAAAATTGCAATTTCTCGCGTGATTTGTCGATCGTTCAACACCCCTGAAGTTTTGAGTTGGATACTCTGAAAATGGGCGAAGTTCGCCTATAACGGCATTGCGATGGCGGAATTGTTTCCCTCTTTTAACGCAACAGCACAATGCTCTAGCAATTATGCCCCGATCGCACGCATAATTTTGCAATGCGAAAGTCGCTCTATGAAAGATGATGCACGTTGGTGACGCTCCAGTTTCTCGAACTCTTTCTTTGTGAGAGCTAGCTTTTTCAGACGCTGTGTGAGACAGTATACTGACTTCAGTATACAGTATCGCATTTCAGTGTCGCATTTAGGCTAGACAGTTATAAACGTGCTTCATTACAAGTTATTAGGGAAGTGAAGTTATGACGGTAGTGCATTATTATCGCTTTAAAGTAGCGACAGTTTCTTATCAATTCGTGTGGGCACATGACCAAATCTCGCGTTAATGTGCTAATGGAGCCGATGGATGTACCTTCTGGTAGCATACAGTAGCATAGAAAACCCCCCTGCTGCTCGAAGTACACTTTGCATTGTATTCTAATTATTTACTTACGTTAACTGCAGAAAAAAGTTTAAACAACTGCCGATGCGACACTTCAGCCCTACTTTGTTGTTTTTAAGCTAACGTTTTCCAATAAAAACTCAAAAATGTGTGATGATATGATGTGTTATTTCAGTCTAGGTATTACCAATACGGACTGAAAAGGACAAAAAGGACAAGAACGGCTGAGCGACTGAGCAGAATCACCGCCGAGTTTACAGTAAAGCTATTTCTTTTAAAAACGTCCATTACAATCTAAAATGTTTGTAGAGATTTTGCACAATTATTGCACATCATTGCGAAATTTTGCTGTTGAAAACCCCTTTTCCCGAAGCCTTGCGGTGATTTTTGTTTTACGGAAACCCCGTCATCGAGGTAATCTGTCCACCCATGACCACGCACACATACGCCATGAGCGCATATGCAACCATCTATACAAGAACTGTAAGTGAGCCGGTCACTGGCTGTGTTCTCTACGGAATTACTGTACAAATAAATAAACTCTACCTAATTATTATCACTGTAAGGAAAAAAGACGACTTCATCCACGTCTTCCCTGACTTCTTTACTCTGGCAGCAGCATTCTTCCACAGTGGAGACTTCGGTCCTACTTTTCCTAGCTTGGCTTCTTTGTCAAATAATTGTGTCCGCCCACATTGGCAAACTAGGCAAGAACCCAGCGATTATACGGCAGTTCATTAAAAGGGCAGAGTTTCAGTGGTTTATTATTGTAATAACATGATGTTGCAATAAGTAGAGCAATATTATTATTATTTTTGAGGGTGTACATAACTGCTTCGTACTTCGTATGTGACCTGTGCTGTAGTCAACGTCCTTTAGTATGATGTAATAGTGCAAGTTGTGGAATTCGAACTACCTATAGGTGCAGACATAAGCGCGTTGAAATGCCCGGTTTCCTTCTTCTTTTTCTCTCTCTCTCTCTCCGGTCTAAGTAGGGTAGATTGCCTTAGGTAAAATATTAATGATTTGGGAACCATTTATTCGCAAGGGTCGGGAGAAAGGCTCATTCTAATCATTTGCTCTTTTCAGGTGGATATGCATTTAGCCATTTGAACATAATATTTCCCGATAATCGTTTCGCATCGTGGTTATTTGTGTTCCCTTTGTGTGCTACCAGTATGAGGTGGCGTTATTATGGCAGGGTAACTAGCTTTTAGCACTTTTGTAATACATAAACATTTCTATTGCCATCATTCCACGGAGCGAGCTTCTAACACAAACCTGACGGACGTGACGGCAGCATGGTATTTGAGGAAGCTGCCAATTTGAAGTCCTCTTAAACTACTTTTTTTAAACCTCAGTTCTAGATAAGTCATTATTTAGGGTCACAGGTGAGGAGGTATTTCTGCGTTAAACACTTCTTTTTTCCTTTTAGGCTGGACGTGCTCATTCGAAGGTCTCATCTGGGGATAATAACCCTCTAAGCTCCAGAATTCCTCTAAAACTGACGTAACGAGAGCGATGGCTCAGTGTCATCTACAAAATTAGACCTGTTTCATGTTTGTTGTGCATCTCCGATGCAGCTATGCAGAGCACATTGTGGTTTTCCATCCTTTGAGCCATAGTGTAAAGTAACTCGCGTTGTCGCTCTGAAATCGCCGTTGCGATTGATGTTTGAAATGCTTTCGCCGTTGTATTCCACCTACAAGTCTATTCTAGGCGTTACACTTTTATGGACATCTTGAATGTTTGAAGGTTATCATCATCGCTGTCATGCGCGCCTCTGCTAGAGCACCTATGCTGTTTCTGTGAGAACGATGCCGAAGAATGTCACGCATACACACCGTCACCTTCTCAACAACGATTGCGATACGGAACGCATAATATAGTGCCCGTTCAGCAAAGTGTTCGTCTGTTTGACCAGTGGATCTTATGTACAGAAGCGACTACTCTCGCAGTCAGTGTGAAGACCAAGACTCGCAATAAATGCCCTGTACAGTTCACTAATATAAAAGCCCAAAAATAATCAAGCCAAGGGGACCGTAGGGCACGTTGTTTGTAGTGGTAATTGAGGTATAGAAACGATGAAAAGAAACTAAAGTGAACGAAAAGGCAACTTTCCGCCGGTGGGAGCGAAGCCGAAAACCTTAGCATTACGCGTGCAATGCAAAAGCATTTCAGTTCTAACTAAACATTTGCATAAAGCGAGAATTGTGCGTTGGGCTCGTTACGAGGCGCTGTTGCCAGAAGGCATTTGCAAGGCTAGATTCGCCTGAATAGTTCACAACCTGTTCCTCCTCTGTGCGGGGGCTACATACATGGTTTAGACTAACTTGGAACAGTAGAAGAATGGTTCGTGCTCTATCACCCTTCACAAGCTGGAGGAGTGTTGTTGAAGTCACAGTTAATAACTTTTTGCGCGAACTCCTCCTCTCGTGCTGATGTGCCACTGAAGCACACTAGTTCATCGATCGAAAGTAATGTTCTATCACTCATTTGCAGGGAATTCCTCGACTACGAAGATGCTGCACGTGAACTCCTCCACGCGCAAGGTGATACGTTCTTCGCAAATAGTGGCTAATTTCGTTTGCACAGCAAAGAGTGCGTGTAATGAGCGCGTTACTTTGCACTGTCGGGACGTGAAACACGATATTTCTGCAACATTTCAGTAAGGCTAGAGCCTGCACTCAGCATACAACATTTTATTTTGCAAATTTAGAAAAAAATACGCATGTCCCTGTACCTAAATGTTGATATCTTGAAAGTTGGGACGTGTGCCCTCTTCAGAAACTCTCAATTATCTTGAGCCACCTGTCTACACCTTGCATCTCTCACAAAATTGCGCTATCACGCATATTGTGCTGTTCGTTCGTTGGACGCAGGGTCTACCCTCCACCACATCCAAAACTAACGAGAAACGAAGGCACTGACTACAGGCGACTCCAGAGCAATACCTTTACCCATGGAAGCTTACTCCATCATTCCCATCCGACGCTATACAGCTACACCTGTCCACACTGCAACGTGCCAGACAGCCTGGCGCACCTCCTACTGCAATGCAAGAAAACCCGAGAAACCATCACAGCGGCACCACTAGTAGCTCCAGCAGACGCAGACCAAAACTTCCTCGCTTAAACGTGGGAGGCTGCGATCTCCAAGCCTGACCTGGTCGACCAGCGCGAACTAGTCGCTCGGGCCCGGAGGGCGATCCAAGCCAGAGGGTTCCTGGAATAAGGGAACCTCCCACCTCGACTGACAAGTCACTGCTTCAAATAAAGGTTTCATTCTGCCTCTTTTTCAACACACCTCAAGTTTTGTGGTAGATACCCTGAAAAGTAGGGGAAGTACCCCTATAATGGTAAAGCGAAATTACCCGACCGGAAGTGGAATCGATCGTATTTTTTAGCGCAGCAGCACAGTGCTCTATCTATCACGTCATGAATGCAAGCATGCATCTGCCGCGCTGAAGTCTCTGTGTTTAACGTAAGGTGCCGGCATCCAAATCTATTTTTCAGAACTGTTTACTCGTGAGAACTTAGTGCTTTCAGATGCTGTGTTCAACAGAACTGCCTTTTCACCACCCCGTTATTTAGGCCAAACAGTTATACGAATGTCCTTTATAAATGGTTATACGTCTAAATTTGGTGAGTACACCTACGGCGCTAATGTATATCGCTATTAAAATTGCGACCATATCATATAAGCTTGACCGGGCACTTAATGATTCAAGAAAGAAAACAAAATCGAACACACTATGAGGTGACAATACATCCAATGAAAGTAGGCTCTGCTAAGACGTGGTAGCTTAGAAGACCCACATTGCTGTTTCATGAATTCTTGAACATTTTTTTAATACTTACTTTATAAAAATTCCTTCAGCAAAAAAAAATGTGTAAATAACTAGCGATGCACTACTTTATGCGTTCTTCATTCTTTCTATTCTAGCGTTTACTAATGTAAGCTGATAAATACCTGAAGCTGTGATCTATTATTTCCCGTCTAGATATTACCAAAAAGAACGGCTGGCCTGAGCGGCTTAGCAGAATAACGGCCCAGTTCTCAGTGAAGCTGTTTCTTTATTAAAGCAATTGCATTAACAATTCAATATATTGGCAAATATCTTCCACAATTTCATATGTTACCCGTATATGCCACTTGGGAGCATATTATTCTGGGATAATACTGCAGAAAACACATTTTCTTGTTGTCTTGATCAGATTTCTCTTTTACAGAAGCTACGCTACCGATGTAATCGCTCCACCCGTCACCATGCACATACAACCATCTGCACTGTACAGCTAAAGATGTGTCAGACACCGCCTGTCGTTTCCACATTAATACTCAACAAGACAACAAACGCTACCTAAATATTCTCACCCTCAGAGAAAGGCACGACTTCAGCATTTGCTTCAGCAATGTGTTCTTTAGTGAGACAGCAGCATCCTTTAAAAGTGTAAACTGCCGTTCTATTTTTGCTAGCTTGCTTTCTTTCTCTTATCACCGTGTTTCGCAAACTACGGCAAACTGGACAAGAAACAAGCGCTTATGGCGCGGTTTATTAGATGGAGGGAGCTTGCAGTCATGTAATATTCTATTATTAGGGATTAATTAACCTATGTAAAAATTACATAATAATATTTACGTGTATATATTTTACTTGATATTAAAAAATTAATGCTGTAAATTCGATAAAGTGGGCGTGATTTTCCTTTCTTCTTTTGTGACGTATTGAACATCTAAAGTATAGTGCAGTCGTGCAAGTTGCGTAATTCCAACTACCTATTGGACAGACAATAGCTCTCTCAGACTGCCCCAGTCTAAGTGAGCTTGATTTTTTTATCTTTAAATATATATCATACGGGAACTATTTATTTTCTGTTGTTTGAAAAATCGTTTACTCTAGTTCCTTCCTTCATTTAGATTGTTGTTTAACATTTTATTATTTGAACGTATTTGCTGCATATAATCTTAGTGCATCACGTTTATGTTTATTTATTTGTGTGCTATTATTGTGAGGCGGCGTTTTCGGGTCAGTGCAACAGGTATTTTATAAGTTGTGTTATACACACTTTCGTCTTTCCATCGCTTGCTTGGGGCGATCTCCTAACACCGACCCGGCTAACATGACGGCAGAGTAGCATTTGAAATAACCATGAAACTTGAAGTCCCCTTTAATGGTTATTTTCTTTCAATTCACTTCTAGTATTGATGATCACCTCGCACTTAATTTGGTGGTAGCTGTGTTAGCCTCTCTTTTGCTTTCAGGCTAGACGAGTCTTTTATGAAGGCCCTGCTGCAAATTAACCGGCTTTGAGATCAGAACTTCTACAACGATTTATAGGTTGCTGTCACTTTAAGGACAGCACTAATTTTCCCATGCCATAGTATGCGCTACGCGCAAAGAGACACCTTCCAAGAGCAACGAACCTAGGCGCGGAGACGCCGACGGCGTCGACTATCCGGCCCATTCGACTAGCGTGACGTCACACCAGCATGCGAAGGCCTTATACTTTTTTCTAGGTGGCTTTGGCCGAAGGGGCATTTCGAACGCCTGTATCGCGTTCTAGTTTCTCGAACTCTTTCTTCGTGATAGCAAGTGCTTGCGACGCTGTGTTCGGAGCATTGCCCTTGGTATCGACTCTGGTACTTAAGCCAAGCAGCTACACCAGAGTCCTCTATTACTGGTTATACCTTTAATTTTATGCGAAGCATATTACGAGAGCTCAACCCAGCTCCTCAGGCGCCGCGGTGTCGCCTTTGATATCACGTGTCACCGTGACGTCACTACAGAAGAGAAACGGGGCTGCAAATCGCGCCGTCGCTCGCGGTGTCATATAAGCAGCTGCGCTTGCCTCTGCTAGACACTCACGAGGTGAGGTGCCTCCTGGAGACAGAGCTGCTCGTTGGAATGAGAAGCGAAGGTTGCGGCGTGCTACAGAGACTGATTTTCTAGATGGCTTTGGCTCAACTCTTGCAAGATGGGCTGGGTGGGAATCGAACCAGGGTCTCCGGAGTGTGAGATGGAAACGCTACCACTAAGCCACGACTACGATGCTTCAAAGCGGTACAAAAGCGCCTCTAGTGAATGCGGTGTTGCCTTAGAAACGAGCTGTTTCTAAGGCTCAGGCGTGCGTCGCTTGCTCAGGCGCACATTTCGTTCCCGCGCCGAACGCTGCGTTGCTCGACGCTCACCGCGTCCAATGCGGGGCGCGTAGTCGCTGCGCCGTAGCCGATTGTCTTACACCCCTTGGCGGGTCGACGGGAACGCTGTCGCGTTCCACTCTTGAAGGCGAAGCAGAGTAACGCATGAGCTGTTTCTTCGTCTAGCCGAACCAAATATAGCCAAGCAACAGCAGTTCACCAGGCTAAACAGTGGTTCAACAACTAAAATAAAGGCTAGTATGCTTCGCATCCTGGGCTTAACCTTAGCTAAGCCACAGCCATTTTTCTCTAATGCGTCATTATAGAGACAAAAATTCCGACGATTCGCCTTCCTTGCGGACAGTGCTGATGGAGCCAATCATTGTGAGTAGTGGTGACAGACGGTATCCTTCAGAACCCCATTGCTCCTCCAGGTATTCTCGAGCTTATTTTATACCTATCCTATAAAGGTGGCCTCCTGTGACAAGTGTAAATAAACAGTGATGCAATGCATTACGCGTTCTTCGTTCTTTTTAGGCCAGCGTTTACTAATACAATATCATAAATGTCTGAAGCCATGATGTATTACTTGGCACATGGATATTACCAAAAAGGACTGCAGGTTTGGGCTTCTTTATAGAATCACGGTCCAGTTTTCAGTGGAGCTGCTTCTTTTAAGCAGTTGCATTACGAACGTGAAATGGTTGTAGTCAGTTACCTTGCACAAATGAATACATCGCCCGCATATGGCGTTTAGCTCATTATGAACTTCTTTCAACATGTCTTCGGCAACGGTAATGCGATAAGACATTGCGATTACATCCTCTTGTTTAGTAATGCTGCGGAATGTGCGCGTCCGAGCAGCCCGGTTGTGCGCAGAGGAGCGTGGTTTCGCGAGAAATGTAAACGAGAGAGGAGAACTTGCCCGACATGACGGCGGAGCAATACCAACTTCCGGCTTCACTTATGGTATCTTCGACTGGTCACCTGTACGCCCCGAAGCAGAGTCGGGTAGATCGGGCGTTTCCCGAGCTCAAAGGTAGAGGACAAGCGCGCAAGCCGAACGTGCGACTCGCTCTCGGAGGAGAAAATTGCCGATGCGAAACCACGTGACTACTGCCAACGTCCGATGATTCGCCTATCCAAAGCTCCAGGCGCTGCCGGAAAAACCGGCGGACGTGCCGGCGGGACGACCGTTCGTCGAAACGCCAGCATGCAGTGGCCTATGTTGCCAAGGTTACGGTGGGCCGTCGCCAACAGCAGCGACGCCGCGCTGCGATGACGTTTCAATCTCGATGACTGCTCCGACGACAGGGCTCGGAGCGCCTCAGAGCGCTCCACGATGGAGGAGAGCAATCGAGAACCAGCCGAACGCAGGGCGCGCACCTTCTTCCAACCAGGCGAAGACAACGCCGCTCGCGAGAGCGCTCCAGAGCGCTCAGAAACGACCAGCCGAAGATAGCATTAGCTTCCCAAATAATGATGTCAGGGCCCGTCCTCAGTTTTCATCCTTCCTCCATGGGCAAACCCAGCGCTTTGTCTTGGCTCGGTTCCTCCCTGATCGCGTGGTTGCGTATCGCGCAAAAAATCGTAGCGCTGTCTGTCGGGCGCTATTTTGCTGACAGACGGCTGCAAAGGCGGGCATTGCGTATGCAACGTCAACAGTGCCCCACTCGGGGGCGGGCGATTTGAACTGCGCTAAAAGTCCCCCGACCCTTCAAGGGCGATTTTCTCCAAAAAGTTTTTTCATGGCTCGAAACAACCGTTGTGAGGTTTCTAGAATGGTATTTCAACAGTCCACGCTGACTCGACGTTTGTCGTTACCGTTCCTTTAAATATATATATCATTGCAACATAGTAAAGAAATGACAGTGTCAATTGAAAAAAACTGGTCGTGACTTTCTTTTATTGATGAACTCAGATTATATTATGATGAAATAGTGCAAGTCATCACCTTCTTGCTTTCAATATCACTCGCCCAGCTAAAAGGAGTAGCCAGCGCCAATCAAAGTGTTCACCTCACCAGTATTAGACATCATTGAAAAAAAAAATGGTGGCAATTCGGGCTTGCCAGTGATTCATTCACGGTGTCTTACCAGTACTCACCTACGGGGCAGAAACCTGGAGGCGTACGAAAAGGGTTCTACTTAAATTGAGGACGACGCAACGAGCTATGGAAAGAAAAATGATGGGTGTAACGTTAAGGGATAAGAAAAGAGTCGATTGGGTGAGGGAACAAACACGAGTTAATTATATCTTATGTGAAATCAAGAAAAAGAAATGGGCATATAGTCAGGATATGTAATGAGGAGGGAAGATAACCGATGGTCATTAAGGGTTACGGATTGGATTCCAAGGGAAGGGAAGCGTAGCAGGGAGCGGCAGAATGTTAGGTGGGCGGATGAGATTAAGAAGTTTGCAGGGACGACATGGCCACAATTATTACATGACCGGGGTTGTTGGAGACGTATGGGAGAGGCCTTTGCCCTGCAGTGGGCGTAACCAGGCTGATGATGATGATGAATGATTCGTTACAAGTAATCGTTTCTGCGTGATGCGAACGGCGAAGAAACTTTAACTGACAGGACACACGCACTGGCCACTCGCTCACACGAGTCATTGTCCATGTAGTCGCTCAAGTGTGCGCTCCATCGCTGACAGTGGCGTTAAATGTTCCCGGTCTCCGTTGTAGTTTTGAGCGCATTTATTGCTGGGAATGGGGGCTAGTCATGGCGTCAAGCCCACATTGCTGGGCCGATCTCTACCGTTGTTCAGAGCCCGAATGGAGAATGGTGAATGTTTTGCAAAACCACACCCGCGCGGCTGGTAGCAAAGAACGCGCGCAACTGCCGAAGGTCTCAAGCTGGACACAACCTCAGCGTGAGTTAACGCCAGCTGTTAGGTGCTGCTACTGGCAAGAAATGGCGTGAAATTATTTGGGAAAGGCTATAGGAGCTTGGGTGGACGGTAAAGTCATTTTAGCGGGCAGTACGACGCTCTCACGGGTTTTCCTTCTAAACCTCGGCATGTAAATACTACACATAAAATGCATTTATTCGTTTCTCTGGACTCTACTTAGCCTGACACCTGGCACAAAACCACTCATGGCAATCTCCTTGCCCGCTGAAACCCTCATTTCGCAACAACGAATATTTTTCTGAATCCCGTGCTATACATATGGTACTTAAAAGCTGGTTCTAAGTAGGGTTCACTGATTTTTCCTTACGTGTTTTGCACTATGCTGAAACGACGCTCTCACAGGTATTCCTTCTAAACCTCGGCGTCTAAATACTACACATAAAGGACAGTTATTCATTTCTCTGGACTCTACCTCGCCTGACACCTTGCATGGCACCACTCATGGCAATTGCTCAATTCCTGCTTTCGCAACAGCGAGTGCTTTTCTGAATCACGTGCTGTACTGATCGTAATTGAAAGCTGATTCTACGTAGGGTTAGCGAATATTTTCCTTGCACATTTGACGCTTTGCTGTAACAAAACTACCCGTTAGACCATAACAATATCTGTAATCTCATATCTCTTATCTTATCAAGATAGAGTATTTATGACTCCCTGTTCAGGAGGATAATATATGCCGCCGCACATCGAATATCATATTGAAACTTTCTATTTCTTATCGTCGTCTCTAGGTTATAAAATGTGAAAAAAAAAATCTCTAAACATTGTTTTATACATTCCTTTTTCCACTGGCGAAAGCACAACAAATTCCTTCGTATTTCTTCTTGTTTCAAGGTTAAGTGAGCAACATCTGCCTTTTGCTCGTTATGAGAGATTGTGTGGTGAAGCTGTGCGTGTTCTATTGCAGTATATTGATGACAAAGTTTTGGTCATTCGTTCTATTGAATGATGTAATGGCATACGAGCCGTGTAGAACACAATGTGCGGCGTACCTTGTTTACGCAGTCATAATGTTTTCCGCGAAATGCACACGTTTTTATTCCTTGCTGTTTTAACGAAAATTTCCTGTCCTTAAATTAATGCTTTAGGCCGTGAGAGGCTCCGGCTTCCTTTCTGTACGTGTCTGCGAAATCCCTCGAATAATGGCATCTTTACATAACGCATCAACGACCTGCACCATAAATACCTCCAGTAAGGAAAAAACAAAAGATAAATGAAAAGCAACGTTGCATACTCTTTTTATCTCACTTTTCTTTTAATCTGATCGAAACGTGCCCTATGATTATTACATGGGATACATTATTTGTCGTTGTATTCTCCACGTCATCTTCGTTAATTAGGTGCTTGGAAATTGCGTTTCGTGGCTATGATTCACTTCACTACAACTCTAAGTAAGCGGGGAGAACACCGGCGGGAAACTAGAGGAAGCAGTAAGGCTGACATTGGTTCTACAACACGCTTTTCGAGAACATCTACATCAGGCTATACTTGTTGTTTCTGGCGATAAAATGCCACGGCCGCCGAGTAAAATACGGTGCGGTTAAAAGTTGCGGTCCGTGATTTAAGTTCGCGCCTGGTAACATGTGACGAGTTTTTGTGCCAAGGAAATAATAGCCTGCGGGTTCGCGCGCTGGACACCGATCACACTGTAACAGGCGGAGCGGAAATCGCAGAGCAAGCAGCTGGCAGCGGAGAGACGCGGATGGGAACGCGAACTGAACCCGATAGCGTGGTTACACATGCAAGCGCATCGCGACAGACCAGTTGATTGATCGGAAGGGCAGTGCGGAGCTTCGTGGCCGTATCCGCGCGTCCTTCAACTGAACGATGCAGACGCTACTGCACCTTGAGCGCGTCCCATGACTGTGGGCCAAATGAAGAAATAGAGGCTCGCGAGATTCTTGACAAGAGCACGAGCGCGCGTCGTGAAGAACGCGCATGTCTGGACGCCAACGTTTCACTGATGAGCAAGCGTAAAGAGGAGATGAAAGTAAAACAGTGGTGTTTAGAAAAAGTTTATTTCAACAAGAGAGGATACGAACGCTCAGTCACAATCACGGCACACATCCACCAGGACGATAACATATAAAAAGTACGAAGCATTGCATACTAGTCACGTTTTGAAACAAGTGTCCGAGTCCACAATCACTAATATGTATAACACACAGACCCATGTTCCACATATACAGGGTACAAAAGGGTTATCTACGATGCCGATGTGCCTTTACATAGTTTTCGGCGATGTAAAGAGAGTTGAATAAACACGGCAATCAAGGGGCCTATTTACTAGAGGGACAAGTCCACCGCCAATGGAGCCAATGAGAGTAGTTGGGGGCAATGCATGGTAGCTTAGAAAACCCCTATTTGCACTCACAGTATTGTTGAAATTTATTTCTAATAACTTCATAAAGTTTGTCTCCTTCGAAAGTTGTGCAGCGCCGCTTATCGAATACTTCATTCGTTCTTGCTTGTTTTTAAACTACTATTTGCTAGGACAAATTCATAAGTGTGTGAACCTTTAATGTTATACTTGCACCTTATATATCTACCAAAAGGTGAAGTCTCTGTGACATGGCAGAATCAATGCCCAGTTTTTAGCGAAACTGTTTCTTTCAAGCAGTTGCATTACGAATTTAAATGTTTGAAATTATTTTCCACAATTTATTACGTCGACGCATATACTGTTTTAAAGAAATTACTGCACAATTCTGCCGCATAAAATGTCTTTTCTCGAAGTCATGCGCAGATTTTCGTTTTATGGAAGCTCGGTCGTTGACGTAATCTCTCCACTATGACCGCGCCTATACAACTATCTGTACTATCGCTAGCGATGCGTCAGTCACCGGCTGTGTTCTCTACAGAATTACTCGAAAAACCTACAAACGCCGCCTAATGATTCTCAGTCTAAGAAAAAGACGTTTCTTCAGTAACATCGTCGCTCTGTATTTTTCACTGCGACAGCAACAATCTTCTCCGGTGGGCAATACCACCGGATCATTTGCTAGCCTGCGTTTTGTCTCAAATAGTTGCTTTCGCCCACTTTAGCAAGCTTGACGAGAACCCAAAGATTATACTGAGGTTCACTAAAAGGAAAGAGCTGCAGTCACTTATTGTAGTGTTAAAATGATCTTGTGATGTGAGAAAAAATATTATTATTCTATTTATTGATATATACAGTTGCTTCTGACTTTTTTGTGTGTGTCATATACTCAACGTCATTTAGTATGATGAAATAGTGCAATTTGTGGAATTAGAAGTACCTACATGAATAGACATTACCGCTTTCAGACTCCCCGCTCGAAGCTGTTAGGCTTAGTTTGTTGAAATGTTAATGACTTTGGTATCAATTTTTCGCAGTTTTTCGCTTCTAAATAAATTATTTTTCATTATAACATAAAATATTGATAGGTAATAGGCATTATGGCTGCTGACGTCATATCGAATGTGTACTATGGCAGGCCAAGCCATGCTTCTTTCGGCTGAGGAGTCGTGACAACATGAAAACTTAGCGTGAGAAGTGTAGTATGAACTTAAATTGCAGTATGCGGAATACATGAACAGGGGAGACGCGGACGGCAGTGACACTGCCGGTGCTGCCATCTGGTGAGGCTGAGTTCCACTAGAGCACAAGGAAAATGATTCTCAATTACAGCTCTGCTTGGCTTTTGCTGTTGTCAGCAGCAGCAATCAGTTACGCATAGTGGCTTTGTCCCTTTCACACGCACACGAATTCAGTGTGCTTGTCTTTTTTTTTGTGGAAGACGGGCACTTTGACTTAGCAAACACAAAAGAGCGACACGTGCAGGTTACACTGTGGGTGGCACTGGGTGTAGCGGAATACGTGTGTCACTCTTTTCTGTGTACTTATTCTTAGATCATATCTCCCTTAATTTGAACTTTGCTCCACTAACTAGGCCAAAGTTTCTGACTTAGTGAAGTTGCTTGTCTTCGTCTTTTCCTTTCTTTGTTCAAGTGTGTGCTGTGCTCTGTAGTAGCAACCACGCCGTTGGCGCCACCGCTGCTGCGGTTGTAATGTTGTCCCATGTTGCGTCACATGCTGGACTCGCTCAACAAGGATTATGAAATGTGTTCAGGGACTCGGTTCAGGTTTGATAGCAAAAATGCCGAAGCGAAGCGTGCACACCAACTCTGTTGCTTCGGCGGCATAGCAGGGGCATCAGCTTTGTTCGCTCGGTGCTGTAACCACATTGTAGCATTTCTGTTGTGCTGCTGCATGTCCGAACTGGTCCAAGAAGAAGGCACCGTAACCGCCAAAATAAGCTTGTGTACTATTCCACTGGGCAATGTATGACGCCAACGGTTCCCCATTGGTCTCATCTCGCACACCACAAATGGATGGATGGATGGGTGGATGGATGTTATGAGCGTCCCTTTTGGAACGGGGCGGTTGGTTTCGCGACCAAGCTCTTGCTATTATACTGCCTAATGTCTTGCCCAAGTCAAACAAAAAAAAGAAAGACTATGACCTCGCACAACGAAATAATCTGATCCCCTTTTGCAAACTGTCATTTTGTACGTCTCCGTTTTTTGTTGTTTCCCTACTTTTCTTCCGCCAATCCTTCAATCGCCTCTTACTAATCCCTATTGCGGACATGTTTACTTTTCCCTTGCTCTCGCTGAACCGAAGGTCTTCGAGAAGGCCAGTGGTGCCTAAATCGATCGCTGGTCAGATGTCTTCCCATTCTCATAAAACATGTTCCATCGTTTCCCTAGCTTTACCGCATCAGGCACACGCTTCGTCTTCCTTCTTATGTCTCCCTTTATAAGTGCGTGTACTAAGGCATCATGATCTGGCTTCGAAAATTAAGCTTCCATTTGAGATATCATAAACGTTTTCTTTCCTGATTTCGTTTATTCCTCCTAAGTAGTTACTCATGGCAGAACTGATAGTTGGGCGAGTTGATACGAATTCATGGTAAAATATTTTTGCGCGTATAATTGACAAGGAAACAGTGAAGGGTGGACACACGAGCGCTTACTCACAACTGTTTTATTTTCGGAAAGAAACAGCACATATGTACCCCAGCTGTCAGTGCTGAGCATGTGCAACAAGAGTGGTCACTGACCACTCTTGTTGCACATGCTTAGCGCTGATAGGTGGGGTATATATGTTATGATTCGATAACGTTTAGGCGGACGCTCGATAGCGTTTAGGAGGATGCTCAAGGAACAGTCAGGATCTTCATGGTGCTTGTCTATATTCTGGAAGACCAACGCTCCGACGGAAAACAAACAAAATAGCGACAGATACACGCTATGCTAGGCGTATTAGTGCGTGTATAGCGCAATGTATGTGTGGTATTCTTATGGGCATTTAGTCCAAGCGCTGGTCTGCCTTGGACTATGTTAAATTAAGCGGCCCAAAGGTTCTCCCTTAGTGAAGTGCCTTGTCTTCAATCGGTCCTCCTCGGCGTGTGCCGTGATTAGTAGTATTGTGCCGTGGCTGTAGTAGCATTGACGCTGTTGGCGCTGCCGCTGCGGACGTTCCTGTGCTGCCCCTGCAGCGGCTCATGCGAGGATGGTTATAGCGGGCTTCCATAGTTGCTGATTACCTTTGCCTGCAAAAACGACCGAGCGAATCGCCCATGCCGCCAGCGCTACGCTCAGTGACTTCGGTGGCGTGGAAATGGTGCCTGCGTACGCGGCTGTGATCACACTACAGCGTTCCTGCTGCGCTGCTGCTTGTCGGCACTAGTCTGAGAGGAGTGTGAGTGAGCGAGCGAAAAACTTTATTAGCTCTAGATTCGCTGGTCTTTTGCGGTCATCAGATGGCTTTGTCCATCTTCTAGCACAAAGGTCGGTTGCCCTTAGTACAGGGCACCACTGGATGCTGCTGCCAGTTGTGCTCGCCGAATCAGACCTTCTTGGTCGACCCGGCGATCGCTGGAGAGCACTCCCTCCCATTGCTCCGCACTCGGGTTTGGTATTACCACGTCTATCTTCTGGCATGCCTAAGTTAGGTGAAAACCTTAAACGTTATAATAGCGTTTTAAATTATTCCACTCAGCATTGAATAGCGCCAACTGTTCTCCCTTGGTCTCCTCTGACACACCACAAATGTGTGACACCTGCAGCGTGACATGGTGGCACTCATCGCGCCTGCGTTTTCATACGCCTTGTACCAGCCTTATACCTGTTCCTACCGCCAAGTAGCAGTTGTTTTGCGTGCTGCTGTTGCGCCATCATGTCGCTCTCATTTCTCGATCCTCTGGAACACGCGGCAGACCAACTGGAATGGTTGTTTTCCTCAGCGGCCAAGCGACGGCGACCCAAACTTATGCTAGCGCCGCCTTTGCGGCAGCTTGGTTCCCCATTGACAAAACGAGGGTCTCATTTCAGCAATCGCGAGCCGTATTTGCGCAGGCGTGAGTACAAGCATGCACACGAAAGAAAACCTGAAGATTTTGTAGTGAAGATTTTGTAGCAAGCATTTAAAAGCCGGATTGACCTCCATTCCTCTGGACGAACTCGTGATAGATCGTGCTCAACTGTCAGCAGAATACGGGAGTCGCGAAAACTAGCCGGGAATTCAATGTTATCGAAGCAGCGGCTGATAAGAGGTAGGAAAGTGGCACCAATACCTTCCCAGCGCGTTAGATAAATCTCAACGGGTAACCCATCCGGCCCTAGGGCTGAGCAATGCTTCACGGAAGATAATAGCGCCTTCACCTCATCAGCTCATCGTCGTGAACAAAGACGGTCAGCTACCTCGGTTGGAACTTGTGGCAGCCCACTAAGCATCTTGCGAGATCCTCGAAAAGCAGGATTGATTTGCATAGTCGTAGGCACCATGTTTCCAAAATGTGTTTCAAGGAGCGAATAATTCTACGCGGGAGGCGACGTATCAATAAGTCATCCTGGAGCCGCAGAACCGAATGCATTCGGCTCTCTATAGAGCGAGTTTCATGCAATGCGTAGAACTTCAGGAAGTGCGCAGGGATTACATCTGCATAGCCAAGCAGTAACTGGCAAGGACTACGCTGCGATGAGCCGTTGGAAACGCCTCCGTGGCTCATGTCTCCGTGACCGCATCAGCGGAGTCAGTTGATTGCGCCGAAGGGCAATACGGAGTTTCCTAGGAGTATCCATATATGTCCTCTTAGTGTACGTCCTTCAACTAAACAATGCAGACGCCACTGCACTTTGAGCACGTTCTATGATTGTTGGTCAGATCTAGAAGGAGAAGCGCCCATGAATCTTGACAAGAGCGCGCGTCATGTAGTGGGCGGATGTCTAGACGTCAAGTTTTTGTGATGAGGAAGCAGGGAAGCAAATTTCAGGTTTAAGTAGCCCGTGATCGGAAATATAAACAGGAGATAAATCTAACGCAAGCATTCAAAGCTGAATTTCTACGGTGTCCTAACGGAGCCAAAGCTATGTAACTCTGGTAACGTAAGTTACCTTAGCAATCCCCCATTTTCGCTCAAGGTATTCTTCATCTTTCTCTCTAACACCTTCATAAAGATTATGTCCAGCGAAAACTGTACAGACCCGCCTATGAAATACTTCATTCGTTCATGTTTTTTTTTTAAACTAGCGTTTGCTTGGACAAACCAATAAGTGCGTGAAGCTTTCATGCATTACTTGCCCCTTAAATATCAACCAAAAGGAGAACAGGTCTCCGGCGACATTGCAGAATCGGCCCAGTTTTCAGCGAAGCAGTTTCTTTCAAGTAGTTGCATTGGAAATTTAAAATGTTGGTATTTACTTTCGACAATTTATGGCGCTGGCGCATAAATCGTTTCTAAGCACTTTATTGCACAAGTCTACCACTGAAAATGTATTTTCTTGTGGTCAAACTCATATTTTCGCTTTACGATAGCTACATAGTCGACGTAAGCTCTCCCTTATATGACCGCGCACATACAACCATCTGCACTGCCGCTAGTGATGCGTCGGTCACCGGCTGTGTCCTCTACAGAAGTATTCTATAAACCAACAAACGCAACGTAATTATTCTTAGTCTAAGAAAAATCCGTATCTTCAGTGACACCATCTGCTCTGTATTCTCAATTATCTATATTAAATGAATTAAAATAATCTATATGGGTAGATATTAGCTCTTTCAGACTGCCCGCTCTAAGTTGGCTAGGTATAGTTTGTTAAATTGCTAACCACTCTGGTGTCATTTGTTCGCACTTTTTCACTTCTAAATAATTATTTATTATTATAGTTTAAAATAATATTTATGTAATTAATGAATTGGCATTCTCGCTGCTCACGTCGTATGGAAAGCGCACTATTGCAGGCCAAGTCGTACCTCTTTCGGCTGAGCCGTCGTGACAACGTGAAAACTTAGTCTGAGAAGCTTACTACCAACTTAGAGTGCAGTTTATGGAATACATGAAAAAGGGAGACGCGGACGGCAGTGAGAATGCCAGTGCTGCCATCTTGTGAGGCTGAGTTCAACCAGAGCATGCGGAAAATAATTCTCAATGACAGCTCTGCTTAGCACTTGTTGCTGTCAGCAGCAACAATCCTTTACACATGGCGGCTGTGCCCCTGTCACATGCTCAAGATTTCAATGTGACTGCTTTTTTTTTCTGGAAGACGAGAACTTCGACGGAACACACACAGCAGAGCAACACGTAGACGTTACGCTGTGTGTGCGACGCTGGGCGCAGGGCATTACGTGTGTCGCTCTATTCCGTGCACTCAGTCTCGGCGCAGGTCTCCCTTAATTTTAACTTTGCTGCACTAACTCACCCAAAGTTTCTACCTCAATGAAGTTGCTTGTCTTTGTCCAAGTGTGTGCTGTGTGTTGTAGTAGAAACCACGCCGTCGGCGCCGCCACTGCTTCCGTTGTAGTGCTGTCCCGAGCGACAGCACGTTCGAGGCTCATTCGACGAGGATTATGGAGGGTGTTCAAGGACTCGGTGTAGGTTTGACAGCAAAAACGAAGAAGCCATGCACGCCACCACCAACACAGTCGCCTCTGTGACATAGCAGTGGCATCAGCTTTGTTTGCTCGCCGCTATAAACACAGTGTAGCTTTCCTGTTCAGCTGCTGCATGTCTCCACTGGTCCGAAAAGAGGGCACCGTAAACGTCAAAGTAACCTTGCGCAATCTTACACTAAGTGGTAAATGGCGCCAGCAGTTCCCCATTGGTATCTTGTCGCACAGCACAAATGTTCGACTCCTGCAATGCCACATGGTGGCTGCTCATCACGCCATTGTATTGAGACGAACGGTACCAGGCTGAAAACTGTTCCTTCTGCCAAGTAGGAGTCGCTTTGAGTACTGCCTTGCGTGAAAATGTCGCTCGTGTTTCTCACTCCTCCCGAACACTCAGCAACCATCCTGGCGTGGATGCTTTCCTCAGCAGCCGACAGACGGCGACACAAATTTATACTAGTGCCACCTTTGCGGTGACAAGCTTGCCAAGTGGCAATAGCTACTTTGCATTCCTTTTCTTAAAATGAGGCAAGTAACTGTGATAAGTGTTACATTGAAGTATCTGGATGACAAGACGCAACCTATCGATAAATTTTTGTAAGATTAGTGCAGCAGTGAGCGCAAAACCTCCTATTCTGCGATTTTAAGAGAAATGCGCATGTTTGTTTAATGCATGCTGATATGTTAACAGCTGGTCAAGTGTGGGACCTTTAAAAGTGCCGTAATTATGCCTGTATTGACATAGAGAAATGCCTGAGTGAAAGTGCAGTCCATTCTGTGTTTCAGTTGACGAGCACAATAGTGTGGATATTATGTTGCGATCGTAAGCATGATTCTGCCGCGCCGAAATCGCTTTTTGAAACAGTCGTACGCGTGAGGTTTCAGTTTCTCGAATTCTCACTTCGTCAGAGCTGGCCGTTTCGAAGCAGCGCTCTAAACCGCTCTACCGAGCGGCGTTGCCTTCGGCTGGTTCAAATTAGGCGTGTCCTGCGTTCTCCTGGTTCTCGATCACTCTCCGCCAACTTCGAGTGCTCTGAGACGCTGCGAGCACTGTCTTAGGAGCCGTCATCGAGATCGAGAGCGTTTCTCGCAACGCCATAGCAACAAGGAATCGCCGATGCCGGCTACGGTCCACTGACCTGGGCAACCTAGGCCATTGCATGCTGGCGTCTCAACGAATGCTCGTCCCACCTGCGCGTCCACCGGTTTTACCGGCGGTGCTGGGAGCTTTGGACAGGCGAAACCCCGGGCCAAACGTCGAATTTTGGCAGTAGTCACGTGGTTTCGCAGCTCCCAATTCCTGCTCCCAGAGCGATAAGCATGTTCGGCTTGCGCGCTTGTCGTTTACCGCTGAGTTAGGGAACGCGGGATCGGCCTACATCTGCTTCGGGGGATGGAGGTGACCAGTCGAATATACCATTAGGCAGCACTGCTCTCGGTATGGCCGCTGGTATTTCGAACAAACATTTATACCAGAGTCCTTTATTACTGGTTATAGTTGTAAATAGGGTAAGCACACCTATGATGCTGATACATTATTACTGCTTTAAAAATTGAACAATACATGGCACTTTACGATTCAGGAGCCCGCGATGATGAAACCGCAAGATGCAGTGCTAATGGAGCCACCAAGTATAGCCTCTTTTAACATGCGGAATGAAAGGCGCATGTCCCTGTACTTAAATGGGGCCGTCTGGACAGCTGCTCACGTGCTTCGCGTTTGCACACTCTGATTTATCAGAACAAGATGTCTATACCTCGCATCTCTTAAAAATTCACCTGAAGCTCAACACACCTGAAGTTTTGTATTGCATACCCTGAAAGTGGGGAAAATCTGCCTAATAGAGAAATGCCTGAGCAACTCTGGAATCGATCGTGTCTTTCAGTGCAGCAGGGCAGTGCTGTAGCTATGCGCCTGGCTTTCTCTCATTTCCATCTGTCTCTCTCTCTCTCTGTCTCTCTCTCTCTGCCTTTTTCATGGCGCGACGGCGCCTGCGCCCTGCCCCACCGGAATAGTCGCGAAATGTTTTGGAACGGACGCGGGCGTAGCCGCACGACCTAATGTCCAGGGAAAGTCCTTCGAAAAACAACAAAGCGCACGGACGTGCACTGAAACACCCGTGCCATGCGTACCGCGTTGGACATTGGTATATAAATCTACGTCGCGGTGCGGTGCCGAAAACGAGCGTAGCGTAAACTCCACTTTAAAAAAGAAAGCGGACAGGACTTCGTCCGGACTGCACCGTGAACCACGTGGTTTCTGCCTTGCAGTGATGGCTAGAAAATTAATAGAGAAGCCCTTGGTTACACTTGGGCGACACTCCAGAAACATCGCGTTGCTGACGAAGAGTTCACGCAGCATCGGCTCTCGATTGTTGCTGGTGGCAGCGCGTACTCGTTTAAGACGCTGTATAAGACTGTGGCGGTACGATACCTACAAGACGCTCACGGCAACTATTCTGCACAATGTATCGCTGAGCACGTTTTCTCATCGTAGAGCGACAACAACTCACGGGATGGGCTTGAGTTGTCATAGCGCGACGTGCTTTTTTCTCGACGACGGCACCGACCAAACCAGTGTGCCGACCCTGATCGCTCGACCGAACCCCACGCGATCGGTGGTCGAAGCGACAACGCGATAGGCCTAGCGCTCGTAATTCGAAGCATGGCTTCGAAATTGAAATCCACAGCCTTCAGTCCTCTTAGGCCATGCACATGAAGTTTGAGCCAATGTTGATCATGATTAGCGAGGGTTGAGTTAAGCCCGGACCCGTAAAGTTCATTCAGTCGCTACCGATGGACCTAACTTTTAAACCAAGCGCTTACGACGCAGGAAACTGCTTCATATTTCAGTTTGGGCAATAGAGCGATGTGACCCACCGTGGTTGCTCAGTGGCTATGGTGTTGGGCTGCTGAGCACGAGGTCGCGGGATCGAAACCCGGCCATGGCGGCCGCATTTCGATGGGGGCGAAATGCGAAAACACCCGTGTACTTAGATTTAGGTGCACGTTAAAGAACCCCAGGTGGTCGAAATTTCCGGCGCCCTCCACTATGGCGTGCCTCATAATCAGAAAGTGGTTTTGGCACGTAAAACCCAATAATTAAAAAAAAAATACAGCGATGTGATAACTACTGCTCATGTCGCACAGCGCGTGCGCCATAAGCAGCTAGTGGCAACACAGCGCTGTGCGATCATGTGTATGACCGTTACCGGTCCCGAACGCTACCGGTTGCATTCGCTACGTACCGGGTGGGTTGTTATGCTGACATATTTCTTAATTCTAGAGAAACACTGTTTAACTCTGCGTCAAACGGGAAAGAAGGGATAGTGCGTTCGGTACAGCAGCCTCAACAACCGCCTTGCTCAGTTACCAACTGCGTCAGCGATTTCATGCGCGTTTTCGCGTCAGAACAACACTGCATATGTAAGTGAGCGCTTTTGACGAGCTCAGTTTTCTGTGATAATACATTATGACCCGCGAAAACATTAAAAGTTATAAACTTAAAAAAAAGCGACAATCAGTAATAACAGCCCGTAATATATGTGTGTGGGTCACAGTTGCCGTTGTTTAAGTGATTGAGCCGATCATATTGACAAGTCTAAGGATAAAAAAACGCGCCTCATATGCGCAGATATGTATGTTTTGCTGCGTTTTTACATTATTTTGTATCAGTAGCGCACTGTTTCGCCAATATCCGAAGCTTTCGACATTGTAAACAAACGCACCGCTTCAGAAAATACGACGCGGGAGGCTGCGTTCGAAAATTTGTTGAATACGCGAAATGTCTAATAATCGTATAGAAGGAACACAAAAGACGAGGTGCAGCAGCAAACATCAGCAACAACAAACTCCAAGGCAGCCGTATCAGCAGACGGAACCCAGCATGCCTTTATCGGCCGCACTGTTGCCACAACAGCGCAGACAGGCCCGCTCATCTATTACATATCGTCGGTGAGTGTTACACGGTCTCCCGGGAACGACATACCGCCCCAGAGAAGCCATCAATAATCATTCATTCGCCATCCACGAAACGCACAACCGACGTGCACTCAACATGGGCGCATGGTACACAAATCAAGCGGGGAATACTCCGGCACACTTCAAAAGCGTTTCCAGCGTCGTGCGGCAGAGGGCAGCACAGGAAGATGAAAAAAAATGGCGGATGACGCCAGCATTGCAAACAAGATTCTGTCGTGTCAAAGTCGCTCATTTAAATATCACGCATGTCCGAGACGTTCCAGTTTTTCGAACTCTTTCTTGGTGAGAGGTAGTGCTTTGAGACACTGTGTTAGACGGCACTGCCCTTGGTATCGGTCCTGCTACTGAGGTCAAACGTTTACCACACAGCCCCTTATTACTGGCTGTACGTTGAAATTGGGTAGGTGCACCTATGACACTAATGCACCATTGTCGCTATGAAAATTGCGACCATGTCACATAATTCTCATCCCCAAATTTCACTTTACTTCCTAATAGTGCCATGGCTGTAGGCGATGATAGTATGTTATCATATTTCTCTCGGTTCCAGCTTAGAGCAGCTCTCGGAGCAGCTTAGAAAATCCCCATTGCTGCTCCAGGTTTTGTTGAGTTTTAGAGCGCAGCTCTTTGGCGTCCGTTCCTGGGTTTCGCGTCGTCGTCGGCGTTGTCGTCGGCGTTGTCGGCGTTGTCGTCGGCCTCGTAACCAGCTCGCCGACGAATCTGCTGCTCCGCCGCCGCGCATGCGCGCTGTCGGCTCTCCGGGCGAGGGAGGATGATGGAAGGGAGGAGGAGATACTGTGGAGGAGGGCTGGCTACACAAATGGCTCTTTGGCGTCCGTTCCTGGGTTTCGCGTCGGCGTTGTCGTCGGCCTCGTAACCAGCTCCGCCCCCCTTTCATCCCCCCAGCGCTAGCAGCGACCGACTGATACCGCTTTCGTGAGTCCGCTACCGCACTCACGAAAGACGTCGTGCACTTCCTGCAACTCGCATTAACCGTCCATCGATCCACACCGATGTTAGTAGTGGGGACTTGAATGTTGACATAAAGACAAACAGCAATTTCCTAACACTTATGCGGGAGAACATCCCGTTCCTCTCGCTCGTAACGCGTCCCACGGCTGTGACAACCTCGCGAGGCACTTGTATAGATCTCGTCTTTGAGAATCAAGCATTGGTGTACCAAGTCGAACATATATCAGTCTATTTCTCCGACCACAAAGCTTCCTTCATGACTGTCAAGAACTGTTAGTGCAGTCTTTGTTAAAGGAATACGTGTGAAAAATAAAAAAAAAATTCTGTGATAGCGCATACATGTGTTGCTCGATTTCTTTGCCTCAATCTATCGAAAAGGTGAAACAGCTTATTTGCTGCGCTCAAATTTCGCATTAGGAAGTAACGTAATCGTCGGTAATTTTTTTTATGAATATTTTTTAAAACATTTTCACCAGCGAGAAGCATAGATAACCAGTGATAGAGTACTTCATGCGTTATTTCATCCCTTTAAACTAGCGTTTACTAAAACAAATTTATAAGCGCTGCAAGTTATGATACAATATTTGCTGTCTACATATTACCAAAAAGGAACGCAGGCCTGAGCTACTTAGCAGAATCACGGTCCAATTCTGAGCGATGCTGTTTCTTTATTAAATCAGTTGCAGTACGATTCAATGTGTTTGTAAATATCTTGCATATTTTTATGACAGATAGCTTTTCGGAGCACTTCGCCGCAGAATTTTATTTTACAATAACCCTAAAGGCCTTCTAGGGAGGATATATTACATAGGGTAAACGTTACATCAGTGAGGCAAAGAACAGTGCGTGAATGCAAATACAATACGAAAACAAATCTGGGAGAAAATTATTTACAGTACATCAACGTATGGACACAGCAGAAACAAATGAAAACGTATTTTCTTGATATCTTGAGCAGATTACCATTACACGGAAGCTCCGTTATCGACGTAATCCTCCACGCATGACTGCGCACTAGAGATACGCGGGTCACCGGCTGTGTTCTCTACGCAAGTACTAAACAAACCAAACAAACGCTACCTGATTATTCTCAGTGTAAGAAAAGGCATTACTTCAGCGACTGCTTCTGCACTGAATTCTTTACTGCTACGGCAGCATTCTACCACAGTGTGGACCACGACCTACTGTGTTTATACAGTGGGGCGTGGTGTGAACTACCGTCGTAGGTATGCTAGCTTGCCTGCTTTTATGCGAAGCATAAAAGCCGCACAACCACGCTCTTCCTTGCTGCGCCGCGCGCGGCCGCGTAGCTACCATATGACGTCATAACAGCTGCAAAAGCGGAGGCTCAACTCGTGCGCTCGCTTGCGGCCGCGTAGCTACATAGCCGGGTTTCAGCACGTGCGCTCGCCTCCATGAGTTGTTTCTTCGCCTAGCCGAACCAAATATAGCCAAGCAACAGCAGTTCACCAGGCTAAGCAGTGGTTCAACAACTAAAATAAAGGCTAGTATGTTTCGCATCTTGGGCTTAACCTTAGCTAAGCCACAGCCATTTTATTTCATGCGTTCGCAAACTACAGAGAACTGGACATGAACGCAGCAATTATTGGGCAGTTTATTAGAAGCGGGGAAGTAAAATGGTCTAATGTTTTTATAATATAAAGAAGAAGTGCTGAAATATTATTAGATTGAAGGTATATATAGTTGCGTGATAGCAGAGAAATGTTTGTGCGAATTGGATAAATTGCTTCATTTTTTTTTGTCCGTTGCGATGTCCTCAACATCCTTTAGTATGATGTAATAGTGCTAGTTGTCGAATTCAAACTACCTATACGGCCAGACATTAGGGCTTTCTGACTACCCTGGTTTAAGTAGGCTAGATTTTGTATTTTAATATGTTAGTCATTTTGGTAACATTTAATCGCACCTGTCTCGACTAGCGCTTATTCTAAACTTTTACTCTATTTTAGGCGGTTACACATTTTGTTACTAAGCTCAACGCTAAAAGCATCTCGCATCGATAATTGCTACAACGGACCAACTCCTGGGCTGGCCTTTCCGATGCCTTGAGTGTCTCTCTGGAGAGATTGCTTTTATGGCCGGAAACGTTTTTGCGATGGTGACTGCACCAACCATAAGTCCGCATACATTTTTCAGGTGACAATTTGAGCTTCTAGTATCCCCCCTAATTTTGAACACTTTGGCATTAGTTATCTACTCGAGACAGGATAACCTATGTAACCCGGTCGGCGAGCTTGAAGATGCTGACATGGATATTTTGCCCGATGTTTTCCTTCACAATGTAAAATGCTAATAGAAAAATGAATATTTCGTTACGCTGCGTTAGTAAATCACACTTAAACTGGCACCTGAAAAACCTAAACCTGAACTGGAACGTTTCGCATTAGCGGGCGCTTTGTATGCCTGAGAAGACGGAAAAAAGGGTCACCATAAAATGATGCGTCTGATAATATCTTGAGGGATCCAAACATATATTTTTCCGTTACAAATAAAGCCGACGCTGCCCCGTATAATACAAAGATTCAAGCTTCAAAGCAAGTAGGTTTTAAGAACTCTTTAGATCCGTCAAACTTTCAGATTCACTGGGCGCTGAATGACGACTGCTGCTCTCTATTTGTCTTCTCTCTTTTAGCGAAAATGTGTGCCACCTTCAATGTCACATGGTGGCCCTCATCGCATCAGTGTTGGCATACGCAAGGTGGTAGGCTGAAAACTGTTCCTTGTGCAAAGAAGTTGTATTGCGTATCGTGTTGGACCAAGATTTAGCTCGTGTGTGTTGCTCCTCTTGATATTCACGCGGCGACCCTCCTGGAATGGCTGTTTTCCACAGCGGCCAACAGACGGTGACACAAATGTATGCTAGTGTCGCCTTCACTCTGGCTAGCTTGGCCATTGGCAAAGACAACACGCATTTTTCTCCTTGAAACGAGGCAAGTGACTGTGGTGAGTGTCACATTCAACTTTTATTAAGATTAGAGCACCAGTGAGCACTAAACATTTTTTGCGTGAGTATGCAAGAAAAGCTCATCCCTGTTCCTAAATTGTGATGTCTGCACCGCTATACACGTGTGCAGTCTTCGCAAACTCTCATTTCTCAAAGCCACGTGTCTGTACCTGGCATCGCTTTGAGAATGGCAATATCGCGATATTGTGTCGTTCCCTTAACACGCCTGAAATTTTGTGTTAGGCACCTTGAATGTGAAGAAGTCCGCCTATGGTGGTATAGCGAAATGCACGGGCGAAGCTGGAATCGATGCTGTCTTTCACCGCAGCAGCACAATGCTCTAGCAATTATGTCACAATCGCAAGAATGCTTCTTCCATGTCGAAGTCCCCATTTGAAAGGTGAGGTGCCCGCGTCGCGTTCCAGTTCCTATAAATCTTTTGCTCGTCAGGCCTCGCTCTTCCAGACGCTGCCTTGGAAAGCACTCTCTTTCGTACCGGCCCCGTTATTCGGGCCAACCAGTTACACCAGTGTGCTAAGTCCCAACTGGGTCGGTGCACAGGTGTATTGTTATCGCTATAGAAGCACGGCTGGAAACTTGATTAATGTAATCTACGATTATCTTTGCGATCGCAGCAGTGCAAACGGAGCCAATGAATGTAGACTCTCCTAGCATGGCGTACCTCTGAAAACCCCATTACTGTTCAAGGTATCTTTGAAGTTTCATTCTAATTCCTGCATATACCTATATACCTGTATAAACTATTTATACCCAACGGTAAAATACTTCATACGTCCATCTTTGTTTTTAAGCTCGCATTTACTAAGACAAATTAATAAATGCCTCAAGCTTTTATGTATTCTTTGCCACCCACATATCACCAAAAAGAACAACGGGCTTCAGTGATTGAAGATAATCGTGGCGCAGTTTTCATCGAAGCAGTTTCTTTTGAGCAGCTGCATTACGAATTTCGGATTCAATTCAATTTCACTATTTACTTAAGAAACACAATTATTAATTATAGCATTTACTTAATTTCTCGAAGCACATTACGTTTATCGACCAACCATGCAGAGTATCTAAATTTATATAATAAAATTGTGCCACCGAGGTATTGTCTCAAAATGAAATGCTGGCCCTTATTTTTACCAAATTCAACAATTCAAAAAGACAAATGATATTCCAGCTGCATATAGCAGCATCTTACAAAATAGGATTTTATACACGGAGATCAATGATTTGCTTAAAAAAAGTGAACGAAGATATCAAAGTGTATTTGATGTCAAAGCAATGCAGTACATGTAAGAACCTTCTTGTTACATGATATATTGGGCTCTGCAGCCGAGACCATTTTCTAATTTAATAATGCATTTTTTCTGTTGGAGGTAATTCCGAACCGGTCATCGCCAATTTGATTAAAGCACTTAGCACGTAATGTTCGCGCGTCTAACTAGCACAATTAGTTTGACAACGTGATATAACGAAACGCTCTGTTGTACGTAATGTTACATTTTTGCGAACTGACCTCTTGTAATCATTCGAGAAGTATTAGCGCGAGAGCAAAACAAAAGAAAGAGTTGCTGTATTCGGAGTACAACAAGAAGAACACATGTTTTTTTTATTTCAGCTGATATGGAGTACCGTACGTTACTGTATTTACAATTCGTTTAATTGTATTGATCAAGGTTTCGTTTTATAATCTTACCAAGTGCTATATAAATTTGTAGCATACGTTCATTCAGATTCACCTAAAGCTTTGTATATGGTTATCTGCAAAATCAGTAGAGTTTCACCTCGCAATTTGTACATCAATTCCATAGAGGCCCTCATCCTTCCAGATGTATAGTTAACATGTTCAGTCCGTATAATGTGTTGGTCAAAAAGAACACCCAGGTACTTGTAATCTGGTTCATACTCTAAAATTAGGCATCGGGACCATATCGAACCACGCACTTATAAAGGCAGCTGTAGAAAAATATTCTGGTACGGGTTTCTGAAACCTACTAGCTTTGTTTTTTTTTTACGATTTACAAATATTACAGTTTCTGAAAACCAGTCTAGTGTTTTGCTGATATCATGCTGAAAGGTTTGATTGTGTACTTTATATTCAGATACCTCGAGGGGAAGTGGTGTATCGTCTGCATATTGCAACAGCTTCGAATTAGTTTTTAACAGACCCAGCTCAGATACACGTATGTTGGAAAGCAACTGTTCGAGCGTGCTACCCTGTGGCACCCCATAATTTATTGGTCGAAAGGCGCCATGAAGGTAACGAAATCTGACACACGGTAATTCATTATTAAAGTAGTTACTAAAGAAATGGTAAAACACATTTCGAAAGTCCAAGCAGTTTAGTTTTTCCAACAGCGTACTGTGCTCAATTTTGTCAAATCATTTGGTTAGGTCTAGGAATAGTGCTAGTATACATGGTTATATTCAAATACATTGTTGATAAAATGTGCAAATTCTTCACGTGTGTAACTGCGTTCTTTTTCTTTGGGAATCCAAACTACGCTGTGTTATTCAATGATAGGTTGTCGCAGAATAATTGCATGGTAGACGTATTTTTTTTTCATTATTTGAGCTAGGGAATATAAAATGGCTTTTGACCTATAGTTTGTGTTCTCTGACTTTTTGCCATTCCTATATAATATGGTCTTACCATGGATAGCTTTATTTCATACGGTATATCACCCGTTTGAAATATTGCATTTAGTATTTTGAGGATAACTTCCTTTACTTATTAAAATGGTAGAACAGATCTCTAAGGCGAATTTTATTATACCCATGTATCATACCCATGGTATCATACCCAGGCGCTTCTTCATCTGGTGCATTATAGCATAAAGATCAGTTTCAGAAATAGGCGGCAAATGCGCAGAGTGTACACAACCACATTTCGACAAAGATATTTACAAAGATATTTGTAATTACCTTGAACATTTTATTAAGTACCCGCATATAAAGTTTTGAAGCAGTTCATTTCAGAATTGAGCAGCGGAAACCGCCTCTTCTCGAGGCCTTGCGCAGATTTTCGTTTTGTGGCACCTGCATTACCGACGTAATCTCTTCATCATTCACCACGCACATACAAGCATCAATCCTATGACGCAAGAGATGCGCGGGTCACCGGCTGTGTTACACGCCGTGGTTGCTCAGTGGCTATGGTGTTGGGCTGCTGAGCACCAGGTCGCGGGATAGAATCCCGGCCCCGGCGGCCGCATTTCGATGGGGGTGAAATGCGAAAACACGCGTGTGCTTAGATTTAGGTGCACGTTAAAGAACCCCAGGTGGTCACAATTTCCGGAGTCCTCTACTACGGCGTGCCTCATAATCAGAAAGTGGTTTTGGTACGTGAAACCCCAAATATTATTATTATTATTATTATTATTACCGGCTGTGTTCCGTAAGACTTATTCAAGCGACCAACAAACGCCGCCCAGTTAATCTCAGCGTAAAAAAAATGCGCAGTTCCACCGGAAAGGCGAAGCACTCACTGCGATAGCAAATCGTTAGATAGCTGTACGAAGTGAGGATTGTAGTTTTATCGCCCATGTAAAGATGTAAACATTCGCTTTCTAACTAAATTAACAATGAAGGAATGCGTAAGCGTGACTCGACGAAGACGTAGAAAGAATCAGACACACGGAGACAGCGCTGCCTTCGTGTGTCTGCTTTTTTCTACGTCCTGGTTCAGTCACACTTACACATTCTATGATGGATATGAACCAACACGGCCGTCAATGGGTTTTAACTAGATTGACTTGCATGGTGTCACGAGCGCACAGGTAAACATCAACACACATCGCTCTATAACAGAGGAAACTGGGAAAATAATGCAGTTGGGAATCGCGGCAGCACCGACCAGCCAATTCACCTGCGTGCATCTGTCGCTTTAACATGAACGAAACGTCGAAAACACAGTGCATACGGAGCTACCGGCCCTACTCGCACTACGCGCGCTCTGCAAACATCGCAGATCGTTTTAAAGATGAGGGCCTCGTGTGCGCCCAGTTTTGCCACGTCGCAGACCGCTTTCATGACACACCAGCGCCGGCAACGCGTCCCTATGGCGTCTGCCAAGGGCGTCTGCTATGGCGTCCGGGATTCGCCTGGCCAACGCAGTAGCAGACGCCGCGTTTGTGTCCACTTTGTACGGAGCGGCGGGCGAGGAGGACATCGAAGCACCTTAGCAGCCGCTGGAGAAAAATTGGAGCACGCTTAAGCTTCGCCTTCAAGAGTGGAACGCGACAGCGTTCCTGTCGACCCGCCGAGGGGTGTAGGACAGTGGGCTACGGCGCAGCGACTACGCGCCCCGCATCGGACGCGGTGAGTGTCGAGCAGCGCCGCGTTCGGCGCGGCAACGAAATGTGCGCCTGAGCAAGCGACGGACGCCTGAGTCTTAGAAAAAGCTCGTTTATAAGGCAACACCGCGTTCACTAGAGACGCTTTTGTACCGCTTTGAAGCATCGAGCTCGTGGCCGAGTGGTAGCACCTCCGTCTCACACTCCGGAGACCCTGGTTCGATTCCCACCCAGCCCATCTTGCAAGTTGTTTTTTATTCATGAAGTGCCTGCTGAGATTTATCGCTCACGGCCAACGCCGACGACGCCGACGCCGACAACACCGGCTTTTCTGCGACATGAGCTCCTTAACGCTATCGCGTTAAACGCCCCCTCTTCCGTAGCCTGACCTTATTGCCTCGAGTGCCACAGGAGAGGGCACGCATCCGGGCTTGATCCGGGTCGCGTTCCTCACCCGCGCACATGATATTGAGCCGCGTTCGACGGCTTACCCTTACCCGCTTTCACTCATGCAGAACTTCACCGCGACGCCGACAGCGAAGGCATCATAGTCTTGCATTGTGGAAGTATACCGTTTTGTTTTTGTTAGCTTGTTTTCTCCCTCATATACTTGCGTCCTCAAACTATATATACAGCGAACTGGATAAGAAACCAACAATGGCAGGGTGGTTTATTAGAAGGGGAGAGGTGCAGTGATTTACTGTTGTGTGAATGTGAAGTAGCCAAGGGGAAAAGTATTGTACTTAAAGCATATATGATTGCTTGATAGCACAGAAATGTAAGTTTGACTTCGTTAAGTTGCTTCTGGTTTTTCTGGTGTGTACTGGTGCTGTCCTCAAGAGTCTTTAGCATGATCGCATAGTGCAAGACCAAGCAACAAGTCCTCCTCAACGTCCTTATGCTCACCGACCGGGTGAGACTTCATTCAGTCGCGAGTCGCTAACTAAAAATATAAGTGGACAGAACAAGGTGGGAAACTGCAGCCTATTTGTCAATAGAAAAATTGACTCGCACTTAGCGTTAGTGTTGGTGCTGTCGCCAGCGCAAAACTTGGTTCCGACCATAAAAGAAATCTCTCCTGAGAAATAGTTGAAGCGTTCCGAAAAGAAAGCCCAGGAGTTGGCCCGTTGCAACGATTCTCTGGGTGACGCCAGCAAAACTCAGCTTCAAAAAAAAACAATAAAAAAACAGGACGTCTTATAGCAACATCCAAGTTCGACTCTGCCAATCGTGAAACGCGCCCCTTGCTGTACAAATCAAATTAGCCACCTTTGCAGGGTAGGAATGCCTCACAAATGCATGTCAGAAATATCGGTTCCGTTGATGGGCTACTGTTCTTCAGCGGCACGTCCACATGGCAGGAGCATGGGCGCAAGAAGTTGTTAATAATGGCTTTAACCGCACAATTCCAACTTGTGCAGGGCGATACAGAACAAACGATTCTTCTACTTTTCCAACTTACACGAAACCAAGTATGTAGCACCCACGCAGAGGGAAAATCGTTGTTAGCTACTCAGTCGTATTTAGCTTTGCAAAATACAGGTTGACGAAAGCAGTTCTTGACGAGCCCAACCCAGCACTTTCGCATTATGTGAATGTTGTGGTAGAGGCCAAGTGGTAATTGCAGTTGACGCGTCGTTAGAATGTCTTGGGTTCGGCTACCACCGGTGGCAAATTTTCAGTCCGTTCGCTTTCATTTCCCGTTTTTCATGATTGGTATACATCAACGAAAGCTAGAAGCAACTTGTCCTGTGCTTTTCTTGGCTTCTACAGTTGTGAATAACTCTACAGGGCGTTTACTTCCGGGCTATGACCTTGACCTACACTGTGAGAGCAGTGGCTTCTATACTTGAAAAGTGCTGACCAATATGACAAAACCGCATTTGGACGAGCATTACATTATGCGTACCGCACAACAATGGTTGTTGACAAGGTGGCGGTGTGTACGTGTGAAATTCTTCGCTATCGTGCCCACAATAACAGCATCGGCTGCGAAAATGCTGAGTTGATGACAATGATGATTATCTCTTTTAAACTTTGCAGATGCCCATATCGAAGGAACTCTGAGAATAGAGTTGCTGGTTGATTACAAGGTCGAAAGCATTTACAACATGAATCCCAACGACGACTTGAGTGCGACAACGCCATCGGAATTGGATACGTACAGGAAGTATGAGGCAGCTCAAGTTTTTTAGGCTGCACCTTGTTATTGTTGTCTTGACGTCAGTTGCTGTAGAATCCTGGATGAAAGAGGGGTATGATCCCTTGGCGAGATCCTCGAAACAACTCGGCCTGCCTGAAACGCAATAGGAGTTTAATGCAGCAAATGACTCCTCGCCTGTGGCCATAAATAATAATTTATGCTAGAACTGAGTTTGACAAAAGTGGTGCATAATGACTTCCAAAATAGTAGGTCTCCGCAACTGCCACGCTGCTTTCTTGTCAGTAGAGTTGGTTTTACGAGCTTGCCTTAGTGAACGATGGAAACCGAAATGTGAATGTTTTACACAAGTTCAAACCGTTTGTTAGGCTGACACCTCAGCGGTACCTCACATTGTTAGGACATCAAGGTCGCACAGATAAACATGATGCCACAAGATTATTAAGGATCAATTGATGCATAACCACCTAAAAATGAGATTAAAATTAGCACTTCAGCGAACAACGGAGAAACAATGGTTCCATTCCGATACGTATTTTAAGAAAATAAATCTTGCCTACTTAGAGCTAAGGAGTCTTGCATGCGGAAACAATTCTGGAATAGCTGCTAACCTCAGCGGCCAACAGGCGGCGACGCAAAATTATGCTGGAGCGAACTTCGCGGTTGCTAACTTCCCAAGTGACAAAGGCTACTTTGCATTTTTCTCCTTGAAACCCTGCGACAGTTATGACAAGTGTTTCATTGAACTGTCGGGACTGCTAGACGCTATCTTTCTGGAAAATGTTAGTAATAATAGAGAGTGAGCACAAAACCTCTTTTTTTTTCTTGTGATATAATGAGAAAGGCGCACGTCCGTGCAATTAAATTGTGAAATCTGGAAATCGCCGCTCGGGTGCTCCTACCCAAAGTGTCATTAATCAAAACGGCGTGCCTATATATCGCACCCTTTACAAAATTGCAATTTCTCGCGTGATTTGTCGATCGTTCAACACCCCTGAAGTTTTGAGTTGGATACTCTGAAAATGGGCGAAGTTCGCCTATAACGGCATTGCGATGGCGCAATTGTTTCCCTCTTTTAACGCAACAGCACAATGCTCTAGCAATTATGCCCCGATCGCACGCATAATTTTGCAATGCGAAAGTCGCTCTATGAAAGATGATGCACGTTGGTGACGCTCCAGTTTCTCGAACTCTATCTTTGTGAGAACTAGCTTTAAGAGACGCTGTGTTAGACAGTATACTGACTTCAATACACAGTATCGCATTTCAGTGTCGCATTTAGGCTACACTGTTATAAACGTGCTTTATTACAAGTTATTAGGGAAGTTATGGCGGTAATGCATTATTGTCGCTTTAAAGTAGCTGCAGTTTCTTATCAACTCGTGTGGGCACATGACGAAATCTCGCGTCAATATGTGCTAATGGAGCCGATGAATGTACCTTCTGGTAGCATACAGTAGCATAGAAAACCCCCCTGCTGCTCGAAGTACACTTTGCTTTGTATTCTAATTATTTACTTACGGTAACTGCGGAAAAAAGTTTAAACAACTGCCGATGCGACACTTCAGCCCTCCTTTGTTGTTTCTAAGCTAACGTTTTCTAATACTAACGCAAAAATGTGTGATGATATGATGTGTTATTTCAGTCTAGGTATTACCAAAACGGACTGAAAAGGACAGAAAGGACAAAAACGGCTGAGCGACTGAGCAGAATCACCGCCGAGTTTACAGTAAAGCTATTTCTTTTAAAAACTTCCATTACAATCTAAAATGTTTGCAGAGATTTTGCGCAATTATTGCACATTATTGCGAAATTTTGCTGTTAGAAACCCCTTTTCCCGAAGCCTTGCGGTGATTCTTGTTTTACGGAAACCCCGTCATCGAGGTAATCTGTCCACCCATGACCACGCACACACAGCCATCTATACGCCATGACCGCGCATATACAACCATCTATACAAGAACTGTAAGTGAGCCGGTCACTGGCTGTGTTCTCTACGGAATTACTGTGCAAATAAATAAACTCTACCTAATTATTATCACTGTAAGGAAAAAAGACGACTTCATCTACGTCTTCCCTGACTTCTTTACTCTGGCAGCAGCATTCTTCCACAGTGGACACTTCGGTCCTACTTTTCCTAGCTTGGCTTTTTTGTCAAATAATTGTGTCCGCCCACATTGGCAAACTAGGCAAGAACCCAGCGATTATACGGCAGTTCATTAAAAGGGCAGAGTTGCAGTCGTCTATTATTGTAATAATATGATGTTGGAATAAGTAGAGCACTATTATTATTATTTTTGAGGGTGTACATAACTGCTTCGTACTTCGTATGTGACCTGTGCTGTAGTCAAGGTCCTTTAGTATGATGTTGTGGAATTCGAACTACCCATAGGTGCAGACATAAGCGCTTTGAAATGCCCGGTTTCCTTCTATTTCTCTCTCTCTCTCTCTCTCTCTCTCTCTCTCTCTCTCCACTCTAAGTAGGGTAGATTGCCTTAGGTAAGATGTTAATGATTTGGGAACCATTTACTCGCAAGGGTCGGGAGAAAGGCTCATTCTAATTATTTGCTCTTTTCAGGTCGATATGCATTTAGCCATTTGAACATAATATTTCCCGATAATCGTTTCGCATCGTGGTTATTTGTGTTCCCTTTGTGTGCTACCAGTATGAGGTGGCGTTATTATGGCAGGGTAACTAGCTTTTAGCACTTTTGTAATACATAAACATTTCTATTGCCATCATTCCACGGAGCGAGCTTCTAACACAAACCCGACGGACATGACGGCAGCATGGTATTTGAGGAAGCCTGCCAATTTGAAGTCCTCTTAAACTACTTTTTTTAAACCTCAGTTCTAGTATAAGTCATTATTTAGGGTCACAGGTGAGGAGGTATTTCTGCGTTAAACACTTATTTTTTCCTTTTAGGCTGGACGTGTTCATTGGAAGGTCTCATCTGGGGATAATAACCCTCTAAGCTCCAGAATTCCTCTAAAACTGACGTAACGAGAGTGATGGCTCAGTGTCATCTACAAAATTAGACCTGTTTCATGTTTGTTGTGCATCTCCGATGCAGCTATGCAGAGCACAATGCGGTTCCCCATCCTTTGAGCCATAGTGTAATGTAACTGGCATTGTCGCTCGGAAATCGCCGTTGCGATTGATGTTTGAAATGCTTTCGACGTTGTATTCCACCTACAAGTCTATTCTAGGCGTTACACTTTTATGGACACCTTGAATGTTTGAAGGTTATCATCATCGCTGTCATGCACGCCTCTGCTAGAGCACCTATGCTGTTTCTGTGAGAACGATGCCGAAGAATGTCACGCATACACACCGTCACCTTCTCAACAACGGTTGCGATACGGAACGCATAATGTAGTGCCCGTTCAGCAAAGTGTTCGTCTGTTTGACAACTGGATCTTATGTACAGAAGTGACTACTCTCGCAGTCAGTGTGAAGACCAAGACTCGCAATAAATGCCCTGTACAGTTCACTAATATAAAAGCCCAAAAATAATCAAGCCAAGGGGACCGTAGGGCACGTTGTTTGTAGTGTTAATTGAGGTATAGAAATGATGAAAAGAAAATAAAGAGAATAAAAAGGCAACTTTCCGCCGGTGGGAGCGAAGCCGAAAACCTTAGCATTACGCGTGCAACGCAAAAGCACTTCAGTTCTAACTAAACATTTGCATAAAGCGAGAATTGTGCGTTGGGCTCGTTACGAGGTGCTGTTGCCAGAATGCATTTGCAAGGCTAGATTCGCCTGAATAGTTCACAACCTCTTCCTCCTCTGTGCGGGTGCTACATACATGGTTTCGACTAACTTGGAACAGTAGAAGAATGGTTCGTGCTCTATCACCCTTCACAAGCTGGAGGAGTGTTGTTGCAGTTAATAACTTTTTGCGCGAACTCCTCCTCTCGTGCTGATGTGCCACTGAAGCACACTAGTTCACCGATCGAAACTAATGTCCTATCACTCATTTGGAGGGCATTCCTAGACTACGAAGATGCTGCGCGTGAACTCCTCCACGCGCAAGGTGATACGTTCTTCGCAAATAGTGGCTAATTTCGTTTGCACAGCAAAGAGTGCGTGTAATGAGCGCGTTACTTTGCACTGTCGGGACGTGAAACGCGATATTTCTGCAACATTTCAGTAAGGCTAGAGCCTGCACTCAGCATACAACATTTTATTTTGCAAATTTAGAAAAAAATACGCATGTCCCTGTACTTAAATGTTGATATCTTGAAAGTTGGGCACGTGTGCCGTCTTCAGAAACTCTCAATTATCTGAGCCACCTGTCTACACCTTGCATCTCTCACAAAATTGCGCTATCACGCATATTGTGCTGCTCGTTCGTTGGACGCAGGGTCTACCCTCCACCACATCCAAAACTAACGAGAAACGAAGGCACTGACTACAGGCGACTCCAGAGCAATACCTTTACCCATGGAAGCTTACTCCATCATTCCCATCCGACGCTATACAGCTACACCTGTCCACACTGCAACGTGCCAGACAGCCCGGCGCACCTCCTACTGCAATGCAAGAAAACCCGAGAAACCATCACAGCGGCACCACTAGTAGCTCCAGCAGACGCAGACCAAAACTTCCTCGCTTAAACGTGGGAGGCTGCGATCTCCAATCCTGACCTGGTCCACCAGCGCGAACTAGTCGCCCGGGCCCGGAGGGCGATCCAAGCCAGAGGGTTCCTGGAATAAGGGACCCTCCCACCTCGACTGACAAGTCACTGCTTCAAATAAAGGTTTCATTCTGCCTCTTTTTCAACACACCTCAAGTTTTGTGGTAGATACCCAGAAAAGTAGGGGAAGTACCCCTATAATGGTAAAGCGAAATTACCCGACCGGAAGTGGAATCGATCGTATTTTTTAGCGCAGCAGCACAGTGCTCTATCTATCACGTCATGAATGCAAGCATGCATCTGCCGCGCTGAAGTCTCTGTTTTTAACGTAAGGTGCCGGCATCCAAATCTATTTTTCTGAACTCTTTATTCGTGAGAACTTAGTGCTTTCAGATGCTGTGTTCAACAGAACTGCCTTTTCACCACCCCGTTATTTAGGCCAAGCAGTTATACGAATGTCCTTTATAAATGGTTATACGTCTAAATTTGGTGAGTACACCTACGGCGCTAATGTATATGGCTATTAAAATTGCGACCATATCATACAAGCTTGACCGGGCACCTAACGATTCGGGAAAGAAAACAAAATCGAACACACTATGAGGTGACAATACATCCAATGAAAGTAGGCTCTGCTAAGACGCGGTAGCTTAGAAGACCCACATTGCTGTTTCATGAATTCTTGAACATTTTTTCAATACTTACTTTATAAAAATTTCTTCAGCAAAAAAAAATGTGTAAATAACTAGCGATGCACTACTTTATGCGTTCTTCATTCTTTCTATTCTAGCGTTTACTAATGTAAGCTGATAAATACCTGAAGCTATGATCTATTATTTCCCTTCTAGATATTACCGAAAAGAACGGCTGGCCTGAGCGGCTTAGCAGAATAACGGCCCAGTTCTCAGTGAAGCTGTTTCTTTATTAAAGCAATTGCATTAACAATTCAATATATTGGCAAATATCTTCCACAATTTCATATGTTACCCATATATGCCACTTGGGAGCATATTATTCTGGGATAATACTGCAGAAAACACATTTTCTTGATGTCTTGATCAGATTTCTGTTTTACAGAAGCTACGCTACCGATGTAATCGCTCCACCCGTGACCATGCACATACAACCATCTGCACTGTACAGCTAAAGATTAGTCAGACACCGCCTGTCGTCTCCACATTAATACTCAACAAGACAACAAACGCTACCTAAATATTCTCACCGTCAGAGAAAGGCACGACTTCAGCATTTGCTTCAGCAATGAGTTCTTTAGTGAGACAGCAGCATCCTTTAAAAGTGTAAACTGCCGTCCTATTTTTGCTAGCTTGCCTTCTTTCTCTTATCACCGTGTTCGCAAACTACGGCAAACTGGACAAGAAACAATCGCTTATGGCGCGGTTTATTAGATGTAGGGAGCTTGCCGTAATGTAATAATCTATTAATAGGGATTACCGCACCTATGTAAAAATTACATAATATTTACGTGTATATATTTTACTTGATATTAAAAAATTAATGCTGTAAATTTGATAAAGTGGGCGTGATTTTCCTTTCTTCTTTTGTGACGTATTGAACATCTAAAGTATAATGCAGTCGTGCAAGTTGCGTAATTCCAACTACCTATTGGACAGACAATAGCTCTCTCAGACTGCCCCAGTCTAAGTGAGCTTGATTTATTTATCTTTAAATATATATCATACGGGAACTATTTATTTTCTGTTGTTTGAAAAATCGTTTATTCTAGTTCCTTACTTCATTTAGATTGTTGTTTAACATTTTATTATTTGAACGTATTTGCTGCATATAATCTTAGTGCATCACGTTTATGTTTATTTATTTGTGTGCTATTAATGTGAGGCGGCGTTTTCGGGTCAGGGTAACAAGTATTTTATAAGTTGTGTTATACACACTTTCGTCTTTCCATCGCTTGCTTGGGGTGATCTAACACCGACCCGGCTAACATGACGGCAGAGTAGCATTTGAAATAACCATGAAACTTGAAGTCCCCTTTAATGGTTATTTTCTTTCAATTCACTTCTAGTATTGATGATCACCTCGCACTTAATTTGGTGGTAGCTGTGCTAGCCTCTCTTTCGCTTCCAGGCTAGACGAGTCTTTTATGAAGGCCCTGCTGCAAATTAACCGACTTTGAGATCAGAACTTCTACAACGATTTATAGGTTGCTGTCACTTTAAGGACAGCACTAATTTTCCCATGCCATAGTATGCGCTACGCGCAAAGAGACACCTTCCAAGAGCAACGAACCTAGGCGCGGAGACGCCGACGGCGTCGACTATCCGGCCCATTCGACTAGCGTGACGTCACACCAGCATGCGAAGGCCTTATACTTTTTTCTAGGTGGCTTTGGCCGAAGGGGCCTTTCGAACGCCTGTATCGCGTTCTAGTTTCTCGAACTCTTTCTTCGTGATAGCAAGTGCTTGCGACGCTGTGTTCGGAGCATTGCCCTTGGTATCGACTCCGGTACTTAAGCCAAGCAGCTACACCAGAGTCCTCTATTACTGGTTATACCTTTAGTTTTATGCGAAGCATATTACGAGAGCTCAACCCAGCTCCTCAGGCGCCGCGGTGTCGCCTTTAATATCACGTGACACCGTGACGTCACGACAGAGGAGAAACGGGGCTGCAAATCGCGCCGTCGCTCGCGGCGTCATATAAGCAGCTGCGCTTGCCTCTGCTAGACACTCACGAGGTGAGGTGCCTCCTGGAGACAGAGCTGCTCGTTGGAATGAGAAGCGAAGGTTGCGGCGTGCTACAGAGACTGATTTTCTAGATGGCTTTGGCTCAACTCTTGCAAGATGGGCTGGGTGGGAATCGAAACAGGGTCTCCGGAGTGTGAGACGGAAACGCTACCACTGAGCCACGACTACGATGCTTCAAAGCGGTACAAAAGCGCCTCTAGTGAATGCGGTGTTGCCTTAGAAACGAGCTGTTCCTAAGGCTCAGGCGTGCGTCGCTTGCTCAGGCGGACATTTCGTTGCCGCGCTGAAGGCTGCGTTGCTCGACGCTCACCGCGTCCAATGCGGGGCGCGTAGTCGCTGCGCCGTAGCCCATTGCCTTACACCCCTTGGCGGGTCGACGGGAACGCTGTCGCGTTCCACTCTTGAAGGCGAAGCAGAGTAACGCATGAGCTGTTTCTTCGTCTAGCCGAACCAAATATAGCCAAGCAACAGCAGTTCACCAGGGTAAACAGTGGTTCAACAACTAAAATAAAGGCTAGTATGCTTCGCATCCTGGGCTTAACCTTAGCTAAGCCACAGCCATTTTTCTCTAATGCGTCATTATAGAGACAAAAATTCCGACGATTCGCCCTTATAGCTGATGGTGCTGATGGAGCCAATCATTGTGAGCAGTGGTGACAGACTGTATCCTTCAGAACCCCATTGCTCCTCCAGGTATTCTCGAGCCTATTTTATAACTATCCTATAAAGGTGGCCTCCTGTGACAAGTTTAAATAAACAGTGATCCAATGCATTACGCGTTCTTCGTTCTTTTTAGGCCAGCGTTTACTAATACAATACGATAAATGTCTGAAGCCATGATGTATTACTTGGCACACGGATATTACCAAAAAGGACTGCAGGTTTGGGCTTCTTTATAGAATCATGGTCCAGTTTTCAGCGAAGCTGCTGCTTTTAAGCAGTTGCATTACGAACGTGAAATGCTTGTAGTCAGTCACCTTGCACAAATGAATACATCGCCCGCATATGGCGTTTAGCTCATTATGAACTTCTTTCAACATGTCTTCGGCAACGGTAATGCGATAAGACATTGCGATTACATCCTCTTGTTTAGTAATGCTGCGGAATGTGCGCGTCCGAGCAGCCCGGTTGCGCGCAGAGGGGCGTGGTTTCGCGAGAAATGTAAACGAGAGAGGAGAACTTGCCCGACATGACGGCGGATCAATACCAACTTCCGGCTTCACTTATGGTATCTTCGACTGGTCACCTGTACGTCCCGAAGCAGAGTCGGGTAGATCGGGCGTTTCCCGAGCTCAAAGGTAGAGGACAAGCGCGCAAGCCGAACGTGCGACTCGCTCTAGGAGGAGGAAATTGCCGATGCGAAACCACGTGACTACTGCCAACGTCCGATGATTCGCCTATCCAAAGCTCCCGGCGCTGCCGGAAAAACCGGCGGACGTGCCGGCGGGACGACCGTTCGTCGAAACGCCAGCATGCAGTGGCCTATGTTGCCAAGGTTACGGTGGGCCGTCGCCAACAGCAGCGACGCGGCGCTGCGATGACGTTTCAATCTCGATGACCGCTCCTACGACAGGGCTCGGAGCGCCTCAGAGCGCTCCACGATGGAGGAGAGCAATCGAGAACCAGCCGAACGCAGGGCGCGCACCTTCTTCCAACCAGGCGAAGACAACGCCGCTCGCGAGAGCGCTCCAGAGCGCTCAGAAACGACCAGCCGAAGATAGCATTAGCTTCCCAAATAAAGATGTCAGGGCCCGTCCTCAGTTTTCATCCTTCCTCCATGGGCAAACCCAGTGCTTTGTCTTGGCTCGGTTCCTCCCTGATCGCGTGGTTGCGTATCGCGCAAAAAATCGTAGCGCTGTCTGTCGGGCGCTATTTTGCTGACAGACGGCTGCAAAGGCGGGCATTGCGTATGCAACGTCAACAGTGCCCCACTCGGGGGCGGGCGATTTGAATTGCGCTAAATGTATCCCGACCCTTCAATGGCGATTTTCTCCAAAAAGTTTTTTCATGGCTCGAAACAACCGTTGTGAGGTTTCTAGAATGGTATTTCAACAGTCCACGCTGACTCCACGTTTGTCTCTGGCATTGCTTTAAAGACATATATCATTGCGACATAGTGCAGAAATGACAGTGTGAATTGAAAAAAAAACTGGTCGTGACTTTCTTTTAGTGTTGAACTCAAATTATATTATGATGAAATAGTGCAAGTCGTCACCTTCGTGCTTTCAATATCGCTCGCCCAGCTAAAACGAGTAGCAGGCGCGAATCAAAGTGTTCACCTCACCTACATTAGACATAATTGAAAAAAGATGGCGGTAATTTGTGCTTGTCTGTGATTCATTGCAAGTAATTGTGTCAGCGTGATGCGAACGAGGAAGAAACTATAAGTGACAAGACTCCCGCACATGCCGGTAACTCACAAGAGCCATTGTCCGGGTAGTCGCTCAAGTGTGCACTCTATCGTTAACAGTGGCATTAAATGTGCCCTGTCTCCGCTGGGGTTTTGTGCGCAATTAATGCTTGGGAATGTGGGCTAGTCAAGGCTTCATGCCCACATTGCTGTCCCAATCTCTCCCGTATAGTTCAGAACCCGAATGGAAAACGATGAAAGTTCTACATAACCACTCTACCGCGGTTGGTAGCAATGAACGCGGCCCCTTCCCAAAGGTCACACGCCGGACGTAACCTTGGCGTGAGTTCAAGACCACCTGTTAGGCGTTGCTACTGGCATGGAATGCCATGAATTAATTCGGGAAAGGTTATAGGAGGCTGGGTTTATGGAAAAGTCATTTAAGCGGTGAGTGCGAAGCTTAACCTCGGCATCCAAGCACTACACATAAAGTTCACTTATTCATCTCTCTGGACTCTACTTCGCCTGTCACCTGGCACGGAACTATTCATGGCAATCTCCATGCCCGCTGAAACCCGCATTTCGCAACAACGAATGCTTTTCTGAATCCCGTGCTATATACATACGGTACCTGAAAGCTGGTTCTATGTAAGGGTTCACTGATTTTTCTTTAGGTGTTTTGCGCTATGCTGTAACAAAACTACCCGTTACATTGTAGCAATACCTAGACCTATATCTCTTACCTTATCAAGATAGCGTATTTATCACTCCCTGTTCATGAGGATAATAGATGGCGCCGCCAAACGAATATTGTGTTGAAACTTTCTATTTCTTGTCGTCGTCTCTAGGTTACACAATGCAAAAAAAAACATGGCTAAATATGGCTTTTTACGTTGCTTTATCCCTTGGTGAAAGCACGTCAAAATCATTCGTATTTCTTTTTGTTTTTAAGTTCAGTGAGCAATATCTGCTTTTTGTTCGTTAAAAGAGCGTACGTGGTGAAGCTGTGCTTGTTATATGACAGTATATTGGTTACAAAGTTTTTGTCGTTGGTTCTATTTATTGATGCAAGGAGATACGAGCCGTGTAGAACACAGTGTGTGGCCTACCTTGTTTACGCAGTCATAATGTTTTTCGAGAAATGCACACGTTTCTATTCCAAGCCGTTTTCACGAGAATTTCATTCCTTTTAATTAATGGCTTAAGAAGTGAGAGGTTCCGGCTTCCTTTCTGTACGTGTTTGTGAAATCTCTCGAATAATGGCAGCTTAACATACCGGATTAACGACCTACACATTTATACCTCCAACAAACAGCGTTTTTTAAATATTGAAACAATAACTATAAACAAATTAATGCACCGTTGCATAGTCGTTTCATGTCACTTTTCCTTTAGTCTGATCGAGACTTGCCGTATGGATACTACATGGTATACATCATATGTCGTTGTATTCTCCACCTCATCTTCGTGAGAGCATTCGAAATTGCGTTTCGTGGCTATCATTCACTTCCCTGCAAGGCTAAGTAAGTGGTGAGAACACCGGCGGGAAACCAGAAAAAGCAGTAAGGCTGACATTGGTTCCACAATACGCTTTTCGAGAACATCTACATCAGGCCACACTTGTTGTTTCTGCGGATAAAATGCGACGGCCGTAGAGTAAAATGCCGGTGCGGTTAACGGTTGTGGTCCGCGATTTAAGTGCACGCCCGGTACCATGTAACGAGTTTTTGAGCCAAGGGAATAGCAGGCGGGTTCGCGCGCAGGACACCGATCACGCTGTAACAGTCGGAGCAGAAATGGCAGAGCAAGCAACCGGCAGCGGACAGACACGGATGGGAACGTGAACCAATCGCGAGAGCGTAGTTGACTAAGCGCAGTGCGACAAGTCAGTGGATTCATGCGAAGGGCAATGCGGAGTTTCATCCCAGTATGCGCCGGTACTTCTAGCATACTTCGTCTGAGTGCACGTCCGTCAAACGAACAATGCAAACCCCAAATGTTTTACTCATGTGGAAGCAGGGGAGCCAACTTCAAGTATAACTGGTGTGACCGGTAGCATAAAGAGGAGAAGACGGTGAAGCAGTGGTGTTTAGAAAAAAAGTTTATTTAAAGAAGAGACGATACGGAACGCCGAGTAGCAATCATGGCACAATTCCACCAGGACGATAACATATATAATCTAGGAAGCATTGCATACATGGCACGTTTAGAAACAAGTGTCGGAGCCCACACAAATTAACCTATAAATACACAGACCTACGTTCAATATATACCGTGCCCACAATGGTTATCTAGGATGATCATGTTTCTTTACATAGTTTTGAAGCGATGTTATGCGACGTGTGTGTACAAAGATTATCATGCATACGAGAGCACACAGAAATAAAGGGGACCTGCATACATGTATACTTAGCGAATACTGTTCACAAAAAGTTTAATTAAGCTATTTACAAGAAAGCATAAAAGCAATCATACGTTTAAGACTATATCGGGAGTTCCGCAGATCGCAGCGTTCCAATGGAGCCAATGAATGAAGCTCTGGTAACGTGTAGTAACTTAGAAAACTCCCGTTCCCACTCAAAGTATTGTATAGCTTTCTTTCTCATTACTTCATAAGATCTGTCCCCAGTGAAAGTTGCGCAGGCCCACGTAGGAAATATCTCATGCGTTCGTCCTTCTTTTTCAACTAGCATTTCCTAGGACAAATTAATAAGTGCGGAAAGCTTTCATCTAAGTTTTGCCACTTTGATATCAACCAAAAGTAGAACAGTTCTCGGCGTCTTCGCAGAGTCAAGGTACAGTTTTCAGCGAAGCTGTTTCTTTTCAGCAGTTGCATTACAAATTTACAATTTTTGTAATTACCTTCCACAATTTATTGCGTTCACGCATAAAGTGCTTTTGTAGCTCTTGATTGCACAATCTGCCGCTGCAAATGTCTTTTCTTTTACGTTTTATTTATTACATTTATTTTCGTTTTACGGAAGCTACGTCGCCGACATACTATCTCCACTATGACCGCGTAACCTCTCCAATATATAGCCATCTGTACAGCCGCTAGCGATGTGCCGGTCACCAGCTGTGTCCTCTACATAAGTACTCGATCAACCAACAAACGCTACCTAATTGTTCTCAGTCTAAGAAAAAGACGTATCTTCAGTGACACCATCTGCTCTTTATTCTCCACTGCGACCGTAGAATACTTCTGTAGACAGTACCGTCCTATTCTCTCTAGCCTGTCTTATTCCTCAAATTGTTGGGTTCGCCCACTTTAGCAAACCTGACCATAACCCAATGATTATACGGTGGTTCAAATAAAAGGAAGAGCTGCGGTCGTTTATTATTCTGCTAATATGATGTTGCAACATGAAAAAATATTAATATTACATTTAAAGATATATATAATTGCTTCTGAGAAGGACCCAAGAAGGGACTGCTAGGACCCAGTAACTCGTAATGGTGCCTGTACAACGTGACAAACGTACCACACTCGGCCGCAACATACAGACTGATCTAAGTACCTTGTTTCTAATAGCGGTAAATCACACCCTTGAACGTCGTGAATATTTCGTCTTACATGTGCAAGAATTCAGAGCCACAGAGAGTCTTATATGCCATTTTTATGGGTGTAACCAACGCCTAAAATGCGAATAGAATCGCCCTTTTGAAGACGGAAAAGGGGACTTAAGTATGTACCTGGAAAACCAGCGTAGAAGTAACGGCACTTTCAAAATGTAGCGCAGCACTTGAAGTATTTCCATACTCGGTGAAAATTCGAAGGCTACGGTATGTCTTCACTCCCGCGATACAGTGAGATATCATTAGTGGAGGCTGTCACCTTCACAACACTGCTACCAGGCATAGGGAGACCACACACGTAAGGATATCTCAGTACCGAGCCCAGAATTGGCTGCACGCTTAGCAGAAGGAGTGCTGCGGACAAAACACCCCCCTGACGAACACTACGAGTGACGGAAAATGACGCACTTTCACGACGATCAAGAAATAATGTACTTTTGGCATTTTAATGGCCTTACGTAGTAAGTTCGACAACTTTTTTATTAAAAGCCGAACTAGGTCAGTACATTGAATATGTATGTAGCTATGTTCAAGGCGATCGAATGCCTTTTTCTGTCTTTAGAGAACCCAAGGGACCTCGTTCTGATTCGGTCAGCGAGTACGTCCTTATACCACGTGTGACGAAAGAAAGACCGTGTGTCTCTCTCCCAGGGACCAAGCAGGCCTCATGTTGTCCTATTATTTATGGCATCAGGCTTCCCGAGCGTCGAGTGACAACAGTTGTGAAGATTGTGTAGTCAGCATTTAGAAGCGTATGATTGGCCTCCGTTCTTCTGGACGAACTGATAATCGATAGTGCTCAACTATCAGCAGAATACGGGAGTCGCGAAAACTAGCCGGGAATTCAATGTTCTCGAAGCAGAGGCTGTTATAAGATAGGAAAGTGGCACGAATACCTTCCCCGAGCGTTAGATTTATCTCAACGGGTAACCCGTCCGGCCCTGGAGCCGACCCGCACTTCACGGAAGATAATGCCGACTTCACCTCATCAGGGGATCGTCGTGCCCAAAGACAGTCAGCTAGCTCGGGTGGAACCCGAGGCAGCCCACTAAGCATTGTGCGAGGTCCTCGGAAACCAGGATTTATTTGCATTGTCGTAAGCGCCATGTTTTCAAAATGCGTTACAAAAAGCGAATAATCATGCGCGGGAGGTGACGTACAAGAAGTCATCTTGGCACCACAGAACCGAATGCATTCGGCTCTTTAAAGAGCGAGTTTCATGCAATGCGTAGAACTTCAAGATGTGCACACGTATTACGTCTGCATAGCAAAGCAGTAACTGACAAAGACGACGCTGCGATGAGGCGTTGGAAACGCCTCCGTGGCTCATGTATCCATGACCGCATCAGCGGAGTCAGTGGATTGAGCCGAAGGGCAATACGGAGTTTCCTGGGAGCATCCACCAGTTCTTGTGAGATACGTCGTCCGAGTGTACGTCCTTGAACTAAACAATGCAGACACCACTGCACTTTGAGCACTTTTGAGCTTAGATTCTTAGATTCTTACCGCTGAGTTTCTTAGATTCTGGGTCAGATCAAGAAAGACAAGCGCGCAAGACTCTTGACAAGAGCGCGTGCGCGCGTGATGTAGAGGGCGGATATCTAGACGCCAAGTTTCGTGATGAGGACGCAGGGAAACGAATTCCGCGTTTAAGTAGCCTGTGATCGGAAATATAAACAGAAGATAAATGTAACGCAAAACTACAAAACTATCTACATCCTATGTCCTAATGCAGCCAATCTGTATAGCTTTGGTAACGTAAATTATTTTTGGAATCCCCCATTCTCGCTCAAGGTATTTTGCATCTTTCTTTCTAATAGCTTCATAAAGATAATCTCAAGCGAAAATTCTACAGGCCCGCTTCTCAAGTACTTCATTCGTTCATGCTTCTTTTTAAACTAGTGTTTGCTAGGACAAATTAATAAGTGCGCGAAGCTTTCATATATTATTTGCCCCTTAGATATCAATCAAAAGGAGAACAGGTCTCGGCAACTTTGCGGACTCACGGCCCATTTTTCAGCGAAACTGTTTCTTTCAAGCAGTTGAATTACGAATCTAAAATATTTGTAATTACATTCCACAATTTATGGCGCTCGCGCAACAATTGTTTTTAAGCACTTGATTGCACAAGACTGCCTCTGGACATGTATTTTCTTGAGGTCACGCGCAGATTTTCGTTGTACGGAAGCTACGTCTTCGACGTAACCTCTCCACTATATGACCGCGCACATACAACCATCTGTACTGCCGCTAGTGATGCGTCGGTCACCGGCTGTGTTATCTACAGAACTACTGGAAAAACCAACAAACGCCACCTAATTTTTCTCAGTCTATGAAAAACACGTATCTTCAGCGACACCACCTGCTCTGTATTCTCGGCTGCGACCGTAGCATTCTTGTCCAGTAGACAGTACCGTCCTATTTTTGCTAACATGCTTTTTTTTTCTCAAATAGTTGCGTTCGCTTGCTTTAGCAAACTTGAGAATAACCCAATGATTAGACGGCGCTTCATTAAAAGGGAGAGCTGCGGGCGTTTATTATTCTGTTAATATTATGTTGCAGCATGAAAAAACATTATATTATATTTAAAAATATATTTATTTGCTTCTGACTTTTTTGTGTGTGTGATGTACTCAAGACCCTTTAGTACGATGTAATGGTGCAAGTTGTGGAATTAAAACCATCTATATGGGTAGACATTAGCTTTTTTAGACTGCCCGCTCTAAGTTGGCTAGGTTTAGTTCGTTAAATTGTTAATCACTCTGGTGTCATTTATTCGCACTTTTTCACTTTTAAATAATTATTTATTATTATAATTCAAAAAAATATTTATGTAATTATTAAATAGGCATTCTCGCTGCTCACGTCATATGGAAAGCGCACTATGCCAGGTCAAGCAATGTTTCTTTCGGCTGAGCAGTCGTGGCAATGTGAAAACTTAGTGTGAGAAGCTTAGTATCAACATAGATTGCGTTTTATGGAATACATGAACAAGGGAGACACGGACGGCCGTTAGAATGCCAGTGCTGCCATCTTGTGAGGCTGCGTTCAACCAGAGCCCACGGAAAATAATTCTCAATGAGAGCTATGCTTAGCTTTCGCTGCTGTCAGCAGCAACAATCATTTACGCATAACGGCTTTGTCCTTCTACCACACTCACGATTTCCGTGCGCTTGTCTCTTTGTTCTGGAAGACGAGAACTCCGACGGAACACGTACAACAGAGCGACACGTAGAGATTACGCTGCGTGTGACACTGGGTGTAGCGCAATACGTGTGTCGCTGCATTCTGTGTACCTAGTCTCAGCTCAGGCCTCCCTTAATTTTAACTTTGCTGCACTAACTCACCCAAAGTTTCTACCTCAATGAAGTTGCTTGTCTTTGTCCAAGTGTGTGCTGTGTTTTGTAGTAGAAACCACGCCGTCGGCGCCGCCGCTGCTTCCGTTGTAGTGCTGTCCCGCGCGACAGCAAGTTCGAGGCTTGCTCGACGAGGAATGTTGAGGGTGTTCAGGGACTCGGTGTAGGTTTGACAGCAAAAACGAAAAGCCGTGCGCGCGCACCACCAACTCAGTCACCTCTGTGACATAGCAGCAGCAGCTTTGTTTGCTCGCCGCTATAACCACACTGTAGCTTTCCTGTTAAGCTGTTGCATGTCTCCACTGGTCCGAAAAGAAGGCACCGTACACGTGAAAATAACCTTGCGCACTATTCCACTGGCTGCTCAATGACGCCAGCCGTTCCCCATTGGTGTCATGCGGCACACCAGGAATGTGCGGCGCCTGCGATGCCACGTGGTGGCTGCTCATCACGCCATTGTATTGAGACCAACGGTACTAGCCTGAAAGCTGTTCCTTCTGCCAAGTAGGAGTCGCTTCGAGTACTGCGTTGCGTGAAAAATCGCTCGTGTTTCTCTCTCCTCTCGAATACTCGGCAACCATCGTGGCGTAGATGCTTTCCTCGGCAGCCAACAGACGGCGACACAAATTTATGCTAGTGCCACCTTCGCGGTGACAAACTTGCCAATGGACTAAATCTACTTTGCACTCTTCTTCTTAAAATGAGGCAAGTAACTGTGATAAGTGTTACATTGAAGTATCTGGACGACAAGACGCAACCTATCGATAAATGTTTGTAAGATTAGAGCAGCTGTGAACAGAAAACCTCCCTTTCTGCGATTTTAAGAGAAAGGCGTATGTCCGTTTATATGCATGCTGATATGTCAACAGCTCGTCAAGTGTGGGGCCTTAAAAAGTGCGGTAATTATGCCTGTAATGATAGAGAGAAATGCCTGAGCGAAGGTGCAGTCAATTCTGTCTTTCAACTCACGAGCACAATGGTGTCGCAATTATGATGCGATCGTCAGCACGATTCTGCCGCGCCAAAATCGCTTTTTGAAACAGTCGTGCGCGTCAGGTTCCAGTTTCTCGAATTCTTACTTCGTCAGAGCTGGTGCTTCGAGACGCAGTCTTATTGCATCTTCGCCTGGCCGTTTCGAAGCAGCGCTCTAGACCGCTCTACCGAGAGGCGTTGCCCTCGGCTGGTTGAAATTAAGCGGGTCCCGCGTTCTCCTGGTTCTCGATCGCTCTGCGCCACCTTCGTGCGCTCTGAGCCGCTCCGAGCACTGCCTTCGGAGCCGTCATCGAGATCGAGAGCGTTTCTCGCAACGCCATAGCAACAAGGAATCGCCGCTGTCGGCTACGGTCCATTCTAACCAGGCCAACATAGGCCATTGCATGCTGGCGTCTCAACGAACGCTCGTCCCACCTGCGCGTCCACCTGTTTTATTGGCAGTTCTGGGAGCTTTGGACGGGCGAAACCGTTTGGACGAGCCAAACGTCGGATATTGGCAGTAGTCACGTGGTTTCGCATCTGCCATTTCCTGCTCCCAGAGCGATTAGCATGTTCGGCTTACGCGCTTGTCCTTTACCGCTCCATTAGGGAACTCGGGATCTGCCTGCATCTGCTTCGGGGGATGGAGGTGACCAGTCGAAGATACCATTACGCAGCACTGCTGTCGGTATGGCCCCTGGTATTTAGAACAAACATTTATACCAGAGTCCTTTATCACTGGTTATAGGTATAAATTTGGTGAGCACACCTATGATGCTGATACATTATTATTGCTTTAAAAATTGCGATATTGTCTTAACAATACATGGGACTTTATGGTTCAGTACCCCGCGATGATGAAACCGCAAGATGCAGTGCTAATGGACCCAATAATTGAAGCCTCTTTTAATATGCGGTAGTTTAAAGCAGTCGCATGACTTCCGGAATCCAAATGTCTTACCTACCCAGCTATCTTTATCTTTAGTTATGGAGTGTTATGTGCCAAAACCACGATCTGATTATGAGACATGCCGTAGTGGAAGGCCCCCGAATAATTTTAGCCCCCTGGGGTTCTTGAATGTGCTCATAAATTCAAGCTCACGGGTGTTTTTGCATTTGGCCCCTTTTGAAATGCGACCGCGGTGGCCGCGATTTGATACCGCGACCAGTTGCTTAGCAGCGCCACAGTGAAGCAACTAACAGACAACGGCGGTTCCCACCGAGCGAAACACCCTCGCTAGCAGGAGGCGAATGTATCTGAAGCATAATAATGTGTTTTACCGCGTTGTCTGCGTTGTCGTGCAACGTAGAGAGATATGCTGTCAATGAGTTGCGATTTCCCTGCTAAATATTTAGTAAGTATAGAGCAGCAGTGAGCACTAAGCGTTTCTCGGCGATTTTGAGAGAAAGGCGCATGTCCCTGTACTTAAATGGTGACGTCTGGACAGCTTCTCTCGTGCTTCATGTTCGCACACTCTGATTTATCAGAACGACATGTCTATACCTCGCATCTCTTAAAAATTGCGATGCCGCGCATATTGTTTCGCTCGCTCAACACGCCTGAAGCTTTGTGTTATATACTCTGAAAGTGGGGAAAATCTGCCTAATAGAGAAATGCCTGAGCTACCCTGGAATCGATCGTGTCTTTCAGTGCAGCAGGGCAGTGCTGTAGCAATCCGCCTGCCTTTCTCTCATTTGCATCTCTCTCTCTCTGTCTCTCTCTGCATTTTTCATGGCGCGATGGTGGCTGCGCCCTGCCCCACCGGATTAGTCAATAAGATGCAAGTGGCAACACAGCGCTGTGCGATCATGTGTATGACTGTTACCGTTCCCGAAGGCTACCGGTTGCGTTCGCTAGGTAGCGGGTGGGTTGTTATGCTGACATATTTCTTAATTCCAGAGAAACACTGTTTAACTCTGCGTCGAACGGGAAAGAAGGGATAGTGCATTCGGTACAGCAGCCCAAACAACCGCCTTGCCCAGTTACCAACTGCGTCAGCGATTTCATGCGCGTTTTCGCGACAGAACAACACTGCCTATAAGTGAGCGCTTTTGACGAGCTTAGTTTCTTGTGATAATACATTATGACCCGCGAAAACATTAAAAGTGATAAACTTAAAAAAAAGCAACAATCAGTAATAACAGCCCGTAATATATGTGTGTGGATCACAGTTAGCGTTGTTTAAGTGGCTGAGCCCAAGAGGACGAAGGAAGCTACTGGCCTCCCATCGGATGAAAATGTAGCTCCAGCAGCCCCGAAAAGACCTCGCTCATCACAAGGCCTGCCTGCACGACCGACACGCACGTCTCCGGAGTCGCCAACGACATCGTGGTACAAAGTGGTTATCAAGCCTCGTGCTAGATATGACATGTCCACTCTGCACAATCGTATCATTCAAGCAGCCCTGGACGCCTGCCTCGACACTTCCCGATTTCAAGGTTTTGCTCTACACAAACCCACTAATACGGTCTCAGTATGGGTGTCTGCTATGGCACTAGTTTATAAACTCGAAGAACTGCAACAAATACAAGTCTCAGAAGAGTGTGTCCTTCCAGTCCAGGCGTACCTCGCCAGTGGTACAGATTTAAGACGCTACGTGGTTAATGGCGTTGACCTTGACGAAGAACCCGAGAGGCTCCTGCAGGAACTATCGTGTCCCACACGCAAGGTCGTGGCTGCTCGCTACCTAGGCAGCGGTCGTACGTGCCTAATCACGCTTCAAGGTCCTAATTCCCCACCTGAACGTATCCTGTATTACGGCTGCGTACTGCGCCCGCGTCCGTTCAAGCCTTCCGTTGTGTACTGCTACTCTTGCTTTAGACAGGGACACATGAAATCATCCTGCCCCTACCCACCTAAGGACGACACCATGGAGCCTGAACCGTCGGCATCGTTTAGATGCGGCCTATGCCAAACAAACGATCATGACATCACTTCCACGACGTGTCCTACGAAGTTGAAGGCCACTAAGAAGGCTCGGCAACGCCATTCTCGACAGCCAGCAAGGACCCCTCGAGATTCATCAATGAAACAAGTCCCTGTGTACAACCGTTACGCCGTTCTGGCCTCTCTGGAAGAGGATGCTAGCCAGGTGACAGAAGCATGTAGAGAGACAAGTGATGCTGCCACTCGTACCTATAGCGCAGCTGTTAGGTCGTCCACTTCACGGCCGCAACGGGCATCTCAATCGATAGAAGACACGCCGCTTCCTTTGGCAGACGAAGAGTTCGAGATCGACGCTCGCCTCGCCAACCTTGAAAGGGAGATCCAACGTCTCAAGGACCGCCGTACAGTGCTCCGGCGTCGTCATGACGGAGCGCGGCCGTCGCATTCGCCGTCGTCGTCTAGTCCTGCTCATATGGCTAACCCGGCATCTGTGTCGAAGCCTCTTTCACCCCAAGAACTCCTGCGCTTCGTTGCGCAACAGCTCCAGCATCTCACCTCGGTTCTACTGGCCAATCTTAATCTATGATGGCTGCTACGTCTTCAAGAGTGCCAGAAGGCATCTTACAGTGGAACTGTCGCGGCATCGCGGGGAAGGTCGGAGAGCTGCGTCAGCGTCTCAGATATGGGAAGCTGCGTGCTCGGGCTCTACTACTTCAGGAATCCAACGGCCTGCCACCCATTCCAGGATTTGTGGCATACTCATCGCCTTCAATGTTGGATCGTAGGAGTGCTACGCCCGATGTCCCTCCAGGAAAGGTTGCAGCGTATGTAAGATGCACTCTTCATCAGACTCGTGTTGATCTTTCACGGTGGTGTACTCTATGGCAAGAAGTCGTGGCCGTATTGGTTCGTCTCCAACGCACGGACGTTATCATCGTTTCATACTATGCCCGGCCTTACAGCGGTCGTGCGGCTCGGTTGTGTCTCGGCTGGCTGGCGCACCTACGACAGAAACATCCTGGTTGCCCCATTATGGTCGCAGGAGATTTTAACGCGCCCCACACCACATGGGGATACGCTATTTCCAGTGCGCGTGGTACATGTGTGCTGGACACATTTACGGACGCCCAATTCACTCTCCTTAATAATGTGTCAGTGCCTACTCGTCGGCGAGACCACCCTTGCGCACCGCCACACTCACCGGACTTATCTTGGTGGCTAGGAAGGACGACCATCTCGTGGTCATGTGAACCCGACTGCTGGGGTAGCGACCATCATCCGATTCACCTTGGCTTATCTTCGGGCGGAACAAGCCGCCTCCGCCGCCTATGTCGAGTGGTGGACTGGGATCGATACAGGGTGGTATCAGAAAGCAATGTATCCAACTTCATGGTGGACCCGTCCCATTGTCTTAAGGCGGCATTGGTTGAGGCGACACGTACGTCGTGGGTTGATGAATCTCGAACCGCTCCTGATTTGCAACTTCTGCGTCTCTGGGCGTCGCGCCGCCAAGCAGAACTTGCATCAGAACGTGACCCTGCATCAAATACCCTTCGCTTAGAGGCCCAACGCCTTACTGCAGTAGCTCGGCGCCATGAACACCGCTTAGAACGTGGCCGCTGGATGGACTGGTGCTCTTCTCTCGGACCTTCGTCGTCCAATGCCTCCATTTGGCGCACCTTCCGAGTAATGGAACGTGGTCGGCGCCCTCCAGAGCCCGCAGCCTGCGCCCTGTTAGCATCGGGCCAGACACCAGCAGTATTCGCAGAAACTGTCGCCCACACCTTTTTTCCGGCTTTGGACACAGCACCGCCTCCCTTCGTTGTTCAAAACTGCCTTCCTGCGGACGCAGGCACGCCACCTACGCTCTCTGACATCGAGGGTATACAAGCTCCTTTCACTATGGCGGAATTTCTAGCGGCAATCGACCTGTCGAAGCCATGCAAGGCACCAGGACCGGATGGCATACCGTATGAACTTTATAAAAACACGGAAGGCAAGGTTCTCGAAGTGCTGTTGGGGGCCATAAACGAAGCTTGGGCTACAGGAGTCATTCCCAATTCTTGGCGGCATGCAGAAATGGTCCCTATTCCCAAACCCGGAAAACCCCAAGATAATATCGCTCATATGCGCCCAATAGCACTAACCTCAACGTTAGGCAAGCTGATGGAGCGTATGCTCGCGACACGTATAACATGGTGGCTCGAGCGGTACTCATGGTATCATCCTGGCCAAATCGGGTTCCGTGCTCATCTAGGCGCAGAGGATGGCCTTGCGTACCTATCTTCTATGGTTCTCATCGGAGGCCGCTCCCGAAGAATTCGCACGATTCTGGCAATGGATATTCGTAAAGCATACGACCATGTGAGTCACGAAGCAATTGTCGGAATTCTCCATTGGCTTCACTTCCCTAGCCGTGTCTGCACATTCGTCGAAGCCTTCCTGTGCGCTCGCACCTTCTCCATTCGCCTGGCTGGCCAAGCAGTAGGTCAGTTCGTCGCACATCGGGGTGTCCCACAAGGATCTGTGCTCGCACCAGTCCTTTTTAATATTGCTCTCCTTCCACTAGCCTGGAAGCTAGCCACGATACATAACGCACAGTACATAATGTACGCAGATGACATCACTGTCTGGTCAGTTGATCCTGAAATCTGCCACCAAGAACAAGCGCTCCAAGAGGCCCTGAACATGACGCACAACTGGTGTGCTCAGATAGGCCTTGACATTTCCAAGGACAAGACGACGTACATGTCAGTAGCGAACAAGTATGGGCGCCGTCTACTGGCACTCCGGCCTCTTCAGTTAACTCTGAATCAGCAACCATTACACGAGGCTGCAACTCTCCGTGTACTCGGCCTTGAAATGGATTCCTCCGGATCTGCGGGACCATGGGTCAAGAATGCAAAGCAACAGGCCACAGAAACGATACAGTTGATACGTCGGATTGCGAAGAAATCTGGTGGAGCGAGCACCAACATGGCTCGCCTTCTGGTCCGTTCTGTATTGCAACCACGACTCGTCTACAGAGCCCAGTTTCATCATCTCACGAAGGCACAATGGGCTCGCCTTGAGGCCATTAATAATGAAGCTATGCGGGCCATAACGGGATTACCACGTCTCACTCCGTTGCCAACTCTACAGGCTGAGTCCCAACTCAACACTATTGACGACCTCGTACACCAACGTCGGTGCGCGCGCGCCCTAAAGCCATCATATTTCGGCTCGGCTGCTTCACTGGCCCGGTACATGGGGCACGAAATAGACAATCCAGCATCTACGAGACCCGATGTAGCTCCGTGGGAAAGGGTACAATTAAGTGACAATAAGCCTCTTGGTCGTCTGTATAGCCCGGTTCCTCGTCAGGCGAATGCCCATATTTCCCGCCTTCATCGCGCCGATGACAACCAAGACGATACGACTCTTGTAGCATACACTGATGCCAGTGTTAATGGCACCATGATTCACACAGCTCTCGTGTGTCCATTGATACCAGAGGCAGGCCAAACGTGCTCGTATGTTGCCGATCCTGCACCACCGGCCTACCTTGCCGAGTTGCTGCCATACGAGACGGCTTGGCCGCGTTGCTACCTACTGTTCAAGATGCTCGATACTCTCAACTCATCATTCGCACAGACTCGACTCAAGCCATCCACGACATACGTAGGGTATCTCGGTCCACCCTATTGTCAGATAGCATTCACCGTCTTGCTGCCACTACGAATATCCTCATACGCGTCCAGTGGGTGCCTCGAGCAGCCCTGCCGGGTCTCCTTGAAGCAGATATGGCAACCCACCCACAGATTACAACATACCCACTTCCACATTTTCCTGAAGACGCCTGTGGACGACTGATCCGGGAAAAGGAGAACCTCCGACGTACCACACGAGCTCTCATACCTCCGTGTGGGTCAGACCTCCCTGGCGGGTTAACCCGCCGAGAGGAGGTTACGTTAAGGAGGCTACGTGTCGGGGTCGCGCTCACCCCGTCTGTGACCGCTCTCTGGCCACAACAATACCATGGTCCTTACGGCTCATCGTGCCCATTTTGCAACACAGGAATCCAAAATGTGACAGTAACACACCTATTATGGACGTGCCCAGGGCTTCATCTAAGCCGTCTCCGCCATCTCCGGGCAACAGGCCTTCGGCCTGGCCGCCCACCCGACCTTGAACGTTGGATTCATGGACCCCATCATCGTTCACTTCTAGATTTTTTGCACGAGTCGAATCTGTTCGTGTATTTCTAACATCTTTTGTATTATGCCTAAGGGCATGCTTTCGAATAAAAAAAAAAAAAGTGGCTGAGCCATAAATATTGACAAGTCTAAGGTTAATAACACGCCGCTCATATGCGCAGATATGCATGCTTTGCTGCGTTTTTACATTATTTTGTATCAGTAGCGCACCGTTTCCCCAGTATGCGAAGCTTTCCATAATGTAAACAAACGCACCGCTTTAGCAAATACGACGCGGGAGGCTGCGTACTTGTTGAAAACTTGTTGAATACGCGAAATGTCTAATAATCGTGTACAAGGAACACAAAAGGCGAGGCGCCGCAGCAAACATCAGCGATAACCTAATTCCAAGGCAGCCGTATCAGCACACGGAACTCAGCTTGCCTTTATCGGCCGCACTGTTACCACAACATAGCAGTCAGGCCGGCTCATCTATGACATATAGTCGGTGAGGGTTACATGGCTTCCCGGGAACGACATACCGCCCCAGAAAAGCCATCAATAATCATTCATTCGCGTTCCACGAAACGCACAACCGACGTGCACTCAACATAGGCGCAAGGTACACAAATCAAGCGGCGAAAGCTCCGGCAACCTTCCAAAACGTTTCCAGCGTCGTGCGGCAGAGGGCAGCACAGGAACATGAAAAAAAAAGGCGGATTGCGCCAGGATCGCAAACAAGATTCTGTCGTGTCAAAGTCGCTCATTTAAACATCACACACGTCCGAGAGGTTCCAGTTTTTCGAATAGCGATGGTCGACAACCTACAAAAGAGCGGTATTACGCACAGGACCTTCGAAGACGTTGTTTTCCCCGGAGGGCCTGCGGCATTCAGGAAGAGAGCGCAACGACTGCTGATAGCCTTCCTGCGAGACACGGGGCTCATCGACACCTGGTGACACACCCCTGAACTGTATGTATGCCAGGCTAACCCCGCCTGCTTCAACATCACCACCACCTCCACCACCACCAACAGTTTTTCGAACTCTTTCTTGGTGAGAGGTAGTGCTTTGAGACACTGTGTTAGACGGCACTTCCCTTGGTATCGGTCGTGGTACTTAGGTCAAACGTTTACCACACAGCCCCTTATTACTGGCTGTACGTCAAAATTGGGTAGGTGCACCTATGATACTAATGCATCATTATCACTCTAAAAATTGCGACCAGATGACATGAGTTTGATAACGAAAGTTCACATCACAGCCATGACTGTAGGCTATAACATACGGTACCTTAGAAAATCCCCATTGTTGCTCCAGGTTTTGTTGAGTTTTTATAAATATGTTTTAAAACATTTGCACCAGCGAGAAGCGTAGATAACCAGTGATGGAGTACTTCATGCGTTATTTCATCATTTTAAACTAGCGTTTACGAAAACAAAATTAAAAGTGCCGCAAGTTGTGACACAGTATTTGCTGTCTTGATATTACCAAAAAGGAAAGGAGGCCTCAGCTACTTAGCAGAATCACGGTCCAATTCTGAGCGATGTTGTTTCTTTATTAAATCAGTTGCAGTACCATTCAATGTGTTTGTAAATATCCTGCATATTTTTATGACAGATAGCTTATCGGTGCACTTCGCTGCAAAATTTTATTTTACAATAACCCTAAAGTATTTCTAGGGAGGATATATTACATAGGGTAAACGTTACATCAGTGAGGCAAATAACAGTGCGTGAATGCCAATACAATACAAAAACAAAACTGGGAGAAAATTATTTGCAGTACATCAACGTGTGGACACAGAAGAAACAAAAAAAATAAAAATGAAAACGTCTTTTCTTGATATCTTGAGCAGATTACCATTTTACGGAAGCTCGGTCATCGACTTAATCCTCCACGCATGACTGCGCACTAGAGATTCGCTAGACACCGCTAGAGATACGCGGGTCACCGGCTGTGTTCTCAACGCAAGTACTCAACAAACCAAACAAACGCTACCTGATTATTCTCAGTGTAGGGAAAAGGCATTACTTCAGCGACTGCTTGTGCACTGAATTCTTTACTGCTACGGCAGCATTCTACCACGGTGTGGACCACGACCTACTGTGTTTATACAGTGGGTCGTGGTGTGGACTACCGTCGTAGGTGTGCTAGCTTGCCTGCTTTTGTGCGAAGCATAAAAGCCGCACAACCACGGTCTTCCTTGCTGCGCCGCGCGCGGCCGCGTAGCTGCCATATGACGTCATAACAGCTGCAAAAGCGGAGGCTCAACTCGTGCGCTCGCTTGCGGCCGCGTAGCTACATAGCCGGATTTCAGCTCGTGCGCTCGCCTGCATGAGTTGTTTCTTCGCCTAGCCGAACCAAATATAGCCAAGCAACAGCAGTTCACCAGGCTAAGCAGTGGTTCAACAACTAAAATAAAGGCTAGTATGTTTCGCATCCTGGGCTTAACCTTAGCTAAGCCACAGCCATTTTATTTCATGCGTTCGCAAACTACAGAGAACTGGACATGAACGCAGCAATTATTGGGCAGTTTATTAGAAGCGGGGAAGTAAAATGGTTTAATGTTTTTATAATATAAAGAAGAAGTGCTGAAATATTATTAGATTGAAGGTATATATAGTTGCGTGATAGCAGAGAAATGTTTGTGCGAATTGGATAAATTGCTTCATTTTTTTTGTCCGTTGCGATGTCCTCAACATCCTTTAGTATGATGTAATAGTGCAAGAGTTCGAATTCAAACTACCTATGCGGTCAGACATTAGTGCTTTCTGACTACCCTGGTCTAAGTAGGCTAGATTTTGTGTTTTAATATGTTAGTCATTTTGGTACCATTTATTCGCACCTGTCTCGACTAGCACTTATTCTAAACTTTTACTCTATTTTAGGCGGTTACACCTTTTATTACTAAGCTCAACGCTGAGAGCGTCTCGCCACGATAATTGCTACAACGGACCAACTCCTGGGCTGGCCTTTCCGATGCCTAGAGTGTCTCTCTGGAGAGATTGCTTTTATGGCCGGAAAAGTTTATGCGATTGTGACTGCACCAACCCTAAGTGTGCATACATTTTTCTGGCGACAATTTTAGCTTCAAGTATCCCCCCTAATTTTGAACACTTATGCATTAGTTATCTACTCGAGACTGGATAACCTATGTAACCCGGTCGGTGAGCTTGAAGACGCTGACAAGGACTTTTTGCCGGATATTGTCCTTCACAATGTAAAACGATAATAAAAAAAATGAATATTTCGTAAGGCTGCGTTAGTAAATCACACTTCTGCATAACCTGAACTGGCACGTTTCGCCTTAGCGGGCGCTTTGTTTGCCCGAGAAGACCATAAAATGGTCACCGTAAAATAGTGTGTGTGATTGTATTTTGAGGGATCCAAACATATATTTTTCTGTTACAAATAAAGCTGACGCTGCCCCGGATAATACAAAGATTCAAGCTTCAAAGCAAGTAGGTTTTAAGAACTCTTTAGATCCGTCAAACTTTCAGATTCACTGGGCGCTGAATGACGACTGCTGCTCTCTATTTGTCTTCTCTCTTTTAGCGAAAATGTGTGCCACCTTCAATGCCACATGGTGGCCCTCATCGCAGCAGTGTTGGCATACGCAAGGTACTAGGCTGAAAACTGTTCCTTGTGCCAAGAAGTTGTCTTGCGTATCGTGTCGCACCAAGATTTAGCTCGTCTGTTTCGCTCGTCTCGATCATCACGCGGCGACCCTCCTGGACTGGCTGTTTTCCTCAGCGGCCAACAGACGGTGACACAAATGTATGCTAGTGTCGCCTTCACTATGGCTAGCTTGGCCATTGACAAGGACAACACACATTTTTCTCCTTGGAACGAGGCAAGTGACTGTGGTGAGTGTCACATTAAACTGTCGGGTCTGCAAGACGCTATCTTCTCGCACAATTTCATTAAAATTGGAGCACCAGTGAGCAGGAAACCTTTTTTAGTTAGTATGCAAGAAAAGCTCATCCCTGTTGTTATATTGTGATGTCTGCACCGCTGCACACGTGTGCAGTCTTCGCAAACTCTCATTTCTCAAAGCCACGTATCTGTACCTGGCATCGCTTTGAGAATGGCAATATCGCGATATTGTGTCACTCCCTTTACACGCCTGAAATTTTGTGTTAGACACCTTGAATGGGAAGCAGTCCGCCTATGGTGGTATAGAGAAATGCACGCGCGAAGGTGGAATAGATGCTGTCATTCACCGCAGCAGCACAATGCTCTAGCAATTACGTCACAATGGCAAGAATGCTTCTTCCATGCCGAAGTCCCCATTTGAAAGGTGAGGGGCCCACGTCGCGTTCCAGTTCCCATAAATCTTTTGCTCGTCAGGCCTCGCTCTTCCAGACGCTGCCTTGGAAAGCACTCTCTTTCGTACCGGCCCCGTTATTCGGGCCAACCAGTTACACCAGTGCGCTAAGTCCCAACTGGGTCGGTGCACAGGTGTATTGTTTTCGCTATAGAAGCACGGCTGGAAACTTGATTAATGAAATCTACACAAAGGGAATTTTATTGAACAAAAGCACATGTAACAACAGCAAAAGACTGATGTATCGAGTTTACATCTTCACATGGTATGGTCTCGTTACATAATATGAATCATACAATTTTTGACGCAATGGTAACCTGAGTGGAGATGGGATTACATATTCAATACAGACAACATGAGGATGCTTTCCTCCTTTTCTTTTCTTTTTTTTTAGAATGGAACAATGTTTGTTTCCAGTTTGCCTTTCCTTTCAAAAATAAAACGGGTGTGCCATTTTCGCAGAAATCTGTCTTCTTTGTTTGTGTTCATTTGAGCGTTTAGCTCTTTCCACACGTGTATTCTTGCTTTTCGTACTGTTGGAAATGTCGCTCTTACAGGTCGTCGTGATGCCTCGGCGAGACTTCTTCGATTCCATAGGTACATCATTACAATAATTTTTATTAACCGTTGTATCCGTGTTTGTCTTGTGTATTTATGGGATATGTCTACATTTAAAAGTTTCTTAGCTAGTTTCCACGTAGCTTGTACTGCGTGACATTTGAACAGTGCATGTTCCAATGTTTCTCTTTCATTGCAGTTGGGGCACTTATCATGTGGGACTATGCCCCAGGCTGCCAGTCTTTGTCGTGTTGGTAAAATGTTCCAATTCCTTCGCCACTCAATCTCTTTAACTTCTGTTGGTGCTTTCATATTCGCTATGTGTGCGACGATCTTCGCAGTCGAAGTAGTGCAAACGGAGCCAATGAATGTAGACTCTCCTAGCATGGCGTACCTCTGAAAACCCCATTACTGTTCAAGGTATCTTTGAAGTTTCATTCTAATTCCTGCATATACCTATATACCTGTATATACTGCTTATACCCAACGATGAAATACTTCATACGTCCATCTTTGTTTTTAAGCTCGCAATTACTAAGACAAATTAATAAATGCCTCAAGCTTTTATGTATTCTTTGCCACCCACATATCACCAAAAAGAACAACGGGCTTCAGCGATTTAAGATAATCGCGGCGCAGTTTTCATCGAAGCAGTTTCTTTTAGGCAGCTGCATTACGAATTTAGGATTCAATTCAATTTCACTATTTACTTAAGAAACACAATTATAAATTATAGCATTTACTTAATTTCTCGAAGCACATTACGTTTATCGACCAACCATGCAGTTGATAGAGTATCTAAATTTATATAATAAAATTGTGCCACCGGGGTATTGTATCAAAATGAAATGCTGGCCCTTATTTTTACCAAATTCAACAATTCAAAACGACAAATGATATTCCAGCTACATTTAGCAGCATCTTACAAAATAGGATTTTATACACGGAGAATAATGATTTGCTTTAAAAAAGTGCACGAAGATATCAAAGTGTATTTGACGTCAAGGCAATGCAGCACATGTAAGAACCTTCTTGTTACATGATATATTGGGCTTTGCAGCCGAGACCATTTTCTAATTTAATAATGCATTTATTCTGTTGGAGGCAATTCCGAACCGGTCATCGACAATTTGATTAAAGCACTTAGCATGTAATGTTCGCGCGTCTAACTAGCACAATTAGTTTGACAACATGATATAACGAAACGCTCTGTTGTACGTAATGTTACATTTTTGCGAACTGACCTCTTGTAATTATTCGAGAAGTAATAGCGCGAGAGCAAAACAAAATAAAGAGTTGCTGTATTCGCAGTACAACAAGAAGAACACATGCTTTTTTTATTTCAGCTGATATGGAGTACCGTACGTTACTGTATTTACAATTCGTTTAATTGTATTGATCAAGGTTTGTGTTTATAATCTTACCAAGTGCTATATAAATTTATAGCATACGTTCATACAGATTCACCTAAAGCTTTGTGTATGGTTATCTGCAAATTCAGTAGAGCTTCACCTCGCACTTTATACATCAATTCCATAGCGGCCCTCATCCTTCCAGATGTATAGTTAACATGTTCAGTCCGTATAATGTGTTGGTCAAAAAGAACACCCAGGTACTTGTAATCTGGTTCATACTCTAAAATTAGGCATGGGGACCATATCGAACCGCGCAGTTTTAAAGGCAGCTGTAGAAAAATATTCTGGTACGGGTTTCTGAAACCTACTAGCTTTGTTTTTTTTTTACGATTTACAAATATTACAGTTTCTGAAAACCAGTCTTGTGTTTTCCTGATATCATGCTGAAAGGTTTGATTGTGTACTTTATGTTCAGATACCTCGAGGGGAAGTGGTGTATCGTCTGCATATTGCAACAGCTTCGAATTAGTTTTTAACAAACCCAGATCAGATACATGTATGTTGGAAAGCAACGGTTCGAGCGTGCTACCCTGTGGCACCCCCTACTTTGTTGGTTGAAAGTCGCCATAAAGGTCACGAAATCTTGCACACGGTGCTTCATTTTTAATGTAGTTACTAAAAAATGGTAAAACACATTTCGAAAGTCCAAGCAGTTTAGCTTTTCCAACTACATATTGTGGTCAATTTTGTCAAATCATTTGGTTAGGTCTAGGAATAGTGCTAGTATACATGGTTTATTTCTAATACATTGTTGATAAAATGCGAAAATTCTGCACGTGCGTAACCGCGTTCTTGTTCTTTGGGAATCCAAACCACGCTGTGTTATTCAATGAAAGGTTGTCGCAAAATAATTTCACGGTAGACGGAATGTTTTTTTTTTCATTATATGAGCTAGGGAAGATAAAATGGCCATTGACCTGTAGTTAGGGTTCTCTGACTTTTTGCCATTCCTATATAATATGGTCTTACCATGGATAGCTTTATTTCATACGGTATATCACCCGTTTGAAATATTGCATTTAGTATTTTGAGGATAACTTCCTTTACTTATTAAAATGGTAGAACAGATCTCTAAGGCGAATTTTATTATACCCATGTATCATACCCAGGCGCTTCTTCATCTGGTGCATTATAGCATAAAGATCAGTTTCAGAAATAGGCGGCAAATGCGCAGACTGTACACAACCACATTTCGACAAAGATATTTACAAAGATACTTGTAATTACCTTGAACAATTTATTGAGTACCCGCATATAAAGTTTTGAAGCAGTTCATTTTAGAATTGAGCAGCGGAAACCGCCTTTTCTCGAGGCCTTGCGCAGATTTTCGTTTTGTGGCACCTGCATTACCGACGTAATCCCTTCATCATTCACCACGCACATACAAGCATCAATCCTATACCGCAAGAGATGCGCGGGTCACCGGCTGTGTTACCCGCCGTGGTTTCTCAGTGGCTATGGTGTTGGGCTGCTGAGCACCAGGTCGCGGGATCAAATCCCTGCCACGGCGGCCGCATTTCGCTGGGGGCGAAATGCGAAAACACCCGTGTGCTTAGATTTAGGTGCACGTTAAAGAACCCCAGGTGGTCAAAATTTCCGGAGTCCCCCACTACGGCGTGCCTCATAATCAGAAAGCGGTTTTGGCACGTAAAACCCCAAATATTATTATTATTATTACCGGCTGTGTTCTGTGAGACTTATTCAAGCGACCAACAAACGCCGCCCAGTTACTCTCAGCGTAAGAAAAAGTTCGCAGTTCCGCCGGAAAGGCGAAGCACTCACTGCGATAGCAAATTGATAGATAGCTGTACGAAGTGAGGATAGTAGTTTTATCGCCCATGTAAAGATGTAAACATTCGCTTTCTAACTAAATTAACAATGAAAGAATGTGTAAGCGTGACTCGGCGAAGACGTAGAAAGAATCAGACGCACGGAAACAGCGCTGTCGTTGTGTGTCTGCTTCTCTCTACGTCCTGCTTCAGTCACACTTGCACATTCTATGATGGATACAAACCAACACGGCCGTCAATGGGTTTCAACTAGACTGGCTAGCATGGTGTCACGAGCGCACAGGTAAACATCAACACACATCGCTCTATAACAGAGGAAACTGTGAAAATAATGGAGTTAGGAATCGCGGCAACGCCCACGAGCCAATTCACCTGCGTGCATCTGTCGCTTTAACATGAACGAAACGTCGAAAACACAGTGCATACGACGCTACCGGCCCTACTCGCACTACGCGCACTCTGCAAACATCGCAGATCGTTTTAAAGATGAAGCCCCCGTGTGCGCGCATTTTCGCCACGTCGCAGACCGCTTTCATGACACACCAGCGCCGGCAACGCATCCCTACGGCGTCTGTCAAGGGCATCTACTACGGCGTCCGGGATTCGCCTGGACAACGCAGTAGCAGACGCCGCGTTTCTCTCCACTCTGTACGGAGTGGCGGGCGATGAGCACATCGAAGGACCTTAGCAGCCACCGGAGAAAAACACCCCGCTTCCCTAGCTTGACCTAACAAACACAAAAGCCTTGACAAAAGCGACGCGGATGCGTGCCGTCTCCTGTGGCGCTCGAGGCAGTTAGTGCTTGCGAGCCCAACCCAGCACTTTCGCATTATGAGAATGTTGTGGTAGGGGCCAAGTAGTAATGCAGTTGACGCATTATGAGAATGTCTTGGTTTCGGCTACCACCGGTGGCAAACTTTCACTCCGTTCGCTTTCATTCCCCGTTATTTCATGTTTGGTATACATCAACGAAAGCTAGAAGCAACTCGTCGTATGCTTTTCTTGGCTTCTTTATTTCTTGGCTTCTGTAGTTGTGAATAACTCTACAGGGCGTTTGCTTCCAGGCTTTGACCTTGACCTACAGTGTAAGAGCAGTGGCTTCTATACATGAAAAGTGCTGACCAAAATGACGAAACCTTATTTGGGCGAGCGTTACATTATGCGTACCGCATAGCAATGGTTGCTGACGAGGTGGCGGTGTGTAGCTGTTAAATTCTTCGCTATCGGGCCCACAATAACAGCATCGGCTGCAAAAATGCTGAGCAGATGACAACGGTGATTATTACTTTTAAACTTTGCAGATGCCCACATAGAAGGAACTCTGAGAATAGAGTTGCTGGTTGATTACAAGGTCGAAAGCATTTACAAAATGAATCCCAACGACGACTTGAGTGCTACAACGCCATCGGCATTGGATATGTACAGGAAATATGAAATAGCTCAACTTTTCTAGGCTGCACCTTGTTATTGTTCTCTTGACGTCAGTTGTTGTAGAATTCTGGATGAAAGAGGGGTGTGACCCCTTGGCGAGATTCTCGAAACAACTCGTCCTGCCCTAAACGCAATAAGAGTTTAACGCAGCAAATAACTCCTCACCTGTGGCCATAAATAATAATTTATGCTAGAACTGAGTTTGATAAGAGTGCTGCATAAGGACTTCTAATATAGTAGGTCTCCGCAACTGCCATGCTGCTGTCATGTCAGTAGAGTTGTTGCTAGGAGCTTGCCTTAGCGAACGATGGAAACCGAAATGTGAATGTTTTACACAAGTTCAAAGCGTTTGTTAGATTGACACCTCAATGGTACCTCACATTGATAGGACAACAAGGTCGTACAGGTAAACATGATGCCACAAGATTATTAAGAGTCAGTTGATGCATAACTGCCTAAAAATGAGATTAAAATTAGCACTTAAGTGAACAACGGAGAAACAATGGTTCCATTACGATACGTATTTTAAGAAAATAAATCTTGCCTACTTAGAGCTAAGGAGTTTTGCATGCGGAAACAATTCCGGAATAGCTGCTAACCTCAGCGGCCAACAGGCGGCGACACGAAATTATGCTGGCGCCAACTTTGCGGTTGCTAACTTCCCAAATTAAAAAGGCTACTTTGCATTTTTCTCCTTGAAACCCTGCGACAGTTATGATAAGTGTTTCATGGAACTGTCGGGACTGCTAGACGCTATCTTTCTGGAAAATGTAAGTAATAATAGAGATGGAGTGAGCACAAAAGCTTTTTTTTTCTTGCGATTTAAAGGGAAAGGCGCATGTTCATCTAAATAAATAGTGAAATATGGAAATCTGGGCTCGGGTGCGCCTACGCAACGTGTCATTAATCAAAGCGGCGTGCTTATATATGGCACCCTTTACAATATTGCGATTTCTCGCGTGATTTGTCGATCGTTCAACACCCTTGAAGATTTGTGTTGGATACAATGAATGTGGGCGAAGTTCGCCTATAATGGCTTAGCGATGGCGGAATTGTTTCCGTCTTTTAAAGCAACAGCACAATGCTCTGGCAATTATGCCCCGATCGCATGCATAATTTTCCAATGCGAAAGTCACTCTTTGAAAGATGATGCACGTTGGTGACGCTCCAGTTTCTCTAACTCTATCTTTGTGAGAACTAGCTTTATGAGACGCTGTGTTAGAGAGTATACTGACTTCAATATACAGTATCGCATTTCAGTATCGCATTTAGGCTAGACAGTTATAAACGTGCTTCATTACAAGTTATTAGGGATGTGAAGTTATGACCGTAATGCATTATTGTCGCTTTAAAGTAGCTACAGTGTCTTATCAACTCGTGTGGGCACATGGTCAAATCTCGCGTCGATGTGCTAATGGAGCCGATTAATGTACCTTCTGGTAGCGTACAGTAGCATAGAAAACCCCCCTGCTGTTCGAAGTACACTTTGTGTTGTGTTCTAATTATTTACTTACGCTAACTGCAGAGAAAAGTTTAAACAACTGTCGATGCGACACTTCAGGCCTCCTTTGTTCTTTTTAAGCTAACATTTTCTAACACAAACTGAAAAATGTGTGATGATATGATGTATTATTTCAGGCTATATAATACCAAAACGGAGTGAAAAGGACAAAAAGGACAAAAACGCCTGAGCGACTGAGCAGAATCACCGCCGAGTTTAGAGTAAAGCTATTCCTTTTAAAAACTTCCATTACAATCTAAAATGTTCGTAGAGATCTTGCACAATTATTGCACTTTATTGCGAAATTTTGCGGTTGAAAACCTCTTTTCCTGAAGCCTTGCGGTGATTTTCGTTTTACGGAAACCACGTCATCGAGGTAATCTGTCCACCCATGACCACGCACACATACGTCATGACCGCGCATATACAACCATCTATACAAGAACTGTAAATGAGCCGATCACTGGCTGTGTTCTCTGCGGAATTACTGTACAAAAGAGCAAACTCTACCTAATTATTATCACTGTAAGGAAAATAGATGACTTCAGCCACGTCTTCCCTGACTTCTTTACTCTGGCAGCAGCATTCTTCCACATTGGAGACTTCGGTCCTACTTTTCATAGCTTGGCTTCTTTGTCAAATAATTGTGTCCGCCCACATTGGCAAACTAGGCAAGAACCCAGCGATTATACGGCAATTCATTAAAAGGACAGAGTTTCAGTGGTTCATTATTGTAATAATATGATGTTGCAATAAGTAGAGCAATATTATTGTTATTTTTGAGGGTGTACATAACTGCTTCGTACTTCTTTGTGTACCTTTGGTGTAGTCAACGTCCTTTAGTATGATGTAATAGTGCAAGTTGTGGAATTCGAACTACCTATAGGTGCAGACATAAGCGCTTTGAAATGCCCGGTTTCCTTCTTCTATTTCTCTCTCTCTCTCTCTCCGCTCTAAGTAGGGTAGATTGGCTTAGGTAAAATGTTAATGATTTGGGAACCATTTATTCGCAAGGGTCGGGACAAAGGCTCATTCTAATCATTTGCTCTTTTCAGGTGGATATGCATTTAGCCATTTGAACATAATATTTCCCGATAATCGTTTCGCATCGTGGTTATTTGTGTTCCCTTTGTGTGCTACCAGCATGAGGTGGCGTTATTATGGCAGGGTAACTAGCTTTTAGCACTTTTGTAATACATAAACATTTCTATTGCCATCATTCCACGGAGCGAGCTTCTAAGACAAACCTGACGGACATGACAGCAGCATGGTATTTGAGGAAGCCTGCGAATTTGAAGTCCTCTTAAACTACTTTTTTTAAACCTCAGTTCTAGATAAGTCATTATTTAGGGTCACAGGTGAGGAGGTATTTCTGCGTTAAACACTTCTTTTTTTCCTTTTAGGCTGGACGTGTTCATTCGAAGGTCTCATCAGGGGATAATAACCCTCTAAGTTCCAGAATTCCTCTAAAACTGACGTAACGAGAGTGATGGCTCAGTGTCATCTACAAAATTAGACCTATTTCATGTTTGTTGTGCATCTCCGATGCAGCTATGCAGAGCACAATGCGGTTCCCCATCCTTTGAGCCATAGTGTAATGTAACTGGCATTGTCGCTCGGAAATCGCCGTTGCGATTGATGTTTGAAATGCTTTCGACGTTGTATTCCACCTACAAGTCTATTCTAGGCGTTACACTTTTATGGACATCTTGAATGTTTGAAGGTTATCATCATCGCTGTCATGCACGCTTCTGCTAGAGCACCTATGCTGTTTCTGTGAGAACGATGCCGAAGAATGTCACGCATACACACCGTCAGCTTCTCAACAACGATTGCGATACGGAACGCATAATGTAGTGCCCGTTCAGCAAAGTGTTCGTCTATTTGACCACTGGATCTTATGTACAGAAGTGACTACTCTCGCAGTCAGTGTGAAGACCAAGACTCGCAATAAATGCCCTGTACAGTTCACTAATATAAAATCCCAAAAATAATCAAGCCAAGGGGACCGTAGGGCACGTTGTTTGTAGTGTTAATTGAGGTATAGAAATGATGAAAAGAAAATAAAGAGAACAAAAAGGCAATTTTCCACCGGTGGGAGCGAAGCCGAAAACCTTAGCATTACGCGTGCAACGCAAAAGCACTTCAGTTCTAACTAAACATTTGCATAAAGCGAGAATTGTGCGTTGGGCTCGTTACGAGGTGCTGTTGCCAGAATGCATTTGCAAGGCTAGATTCGCCTGAATAGTTCACAACCTGTTCCTCCTCTGTGCGGGTGCTACATACATGGTTTCGACTAACTTGGAACAGTAGAAGAATGGTTCGTGGTCTATCACCCTTCACAAGCTGGAGAAGTGTTGTTGAAGCCACAGTTAATAACTTTTTGCGCGAACTCCTCCTCTCGTGCTGATGTGCCACTGAAGCACACTAGTTCATCGATCGAACCTAATGTTCTATCACTCATTTGGAGGGCATTCCTAGACTACGAAGATGCTGCACGTGAACTCCTCCACGCGCAAGGTGATACGTTCTTCGCAAATAGTGGCTAATTTCGTTTGAACAGCAAAGAGTGCGTGTAATGAGCGCGTTACTTTGCACTGTCGGGACGTGAAAGGCGATATTTCTGCAGCATTTCAGTAAGGCTAGAGCCCGCACTCAGCATACAACATTTTATTTTGCAAATTTAGAAAAAAATACGCATGTCCCTGTACTTAAATGTTGATATCTTGAAAGTTGGGCACGTGTGCCGTCTTCAGAAACTCTCAATTATCTGAGCCACCTGTCTACACCTTGCATCTCTCACAAAATTGCGCTATCACGCATATTGTGCTGCTCGTTCGTTGGACGCAGGGTCTACGCTCCACCACATCCAAAACTAACGAGAAACGAAGGCACTGACTACAGGCGACTCCAGAGCAATACCTTTACCCATGGAAGCTTACTCCATCATTCCCATCCGACGCTGTACAGCTACACCTGTCCACACTGCAACGTGCCAGACAGCCTGGCACACCTCCTACTGCAATGCAAGAAAACCCGAGAAACCATCACAGCGGCACCACTAGTAGCTCCAGCAGACGCAGACCAAAACTTCCTCGCTTAAACGTGGGAGGCTGCGATCTCCAATCCTGACCTGGTCCACCAGCGCGAACTAGTCGCCCGGGCCCGGAGGGCGATCCAAGCCAGAGGGTTCCTGGAATAAGGGACCCTCCCACCTCGACTGACAAGTCACTGCTTCAAATAAAGGTTTCATTCTGCCTCTTTTTCAACACACCTCAAGTTTTGTGGTAGATACCCTGAAAAGTAGGGGAAGTACCCCTATAATGGTAAAGCGAAATTATCCGACCGGAAGTGGAATCGATCGTATTTTTTAGCGCAGCAGCACAGTGCTCTATCTATCACGTCATGAATGCAAGCATGCATCTGCCGCGCTGAAGTCTCTGTTTTTAACGTAAGGTGCCGGCATCCAAATCTATTTTTCAGAACTCTTTACTCGTGAGAACTTAGTGCTTTCAGATCCTGTGTTCAACAGAACTGCCTTTTCACCACCCCGTTATTTAGGCCAAGCAGTTATACGAATGTCCTTTATAAATGGTTATACGTCTAAATTTGGTGAGTACACCTACGGCGCTAATGTATATGGCTATTAAAATTGCGACCATATCATATAAGCTTGACCGGGCACTTAACGATTCAGGAAAGAAAACAAAATCGAACACACTATGAGGTGACAATACATCCAATGAAAGTAGGCTCTGCTAAGACGCGGTAGCTTAGAAGACCCACATTGCTGTTTCATGAATTCTTGAACATTTTTTCAATACTTACTTTATAAAAATTCCTTCAGCAAAAAAAATGTGTAAATAACTAGCGATGCACTACTTTATGCGTTCTTCATTCTTTCTATTCTAGCGTTTACTAATGTAAGCTGATAAATACCTGAAGCTGTGATCTATTATTTCCCGTCTAGATATTACCAAAAAGAACGGCTGGCCTGAGCGGCTTAGCAGAATAACGGCCCAGTTCTCAGTGAAGCTGTTTCTTTATTAAAGCAATTGCATTAACAATTCAACATATTGGCAAATATCTTCCACAATTTCATATGTTACCCGTATATGCCACTTGCGAGCATATTATTCTGGGATAATACTGCAGAAAACACATTTTCTTGATGTCTTGATCAGATTTCTCTTTTACAGAAGCTACGCTACCGATGGAACCGCTCCACCCGTGACCATGCACATACAACCATCTGCACTGTACAGCTAAAGATGTGTCAGACACCGCCTGTCGTCTCCACATTAATACTCAACAAGACAACAAACGCTACCTAGATATTCTCACCGTCAGAGAAAGGCACGACTTCAGCATTTGCTTCAGCAATGAGTTCTTTAGTGAGACAGCAGCATCCTTTAAAAGTGTCAACTGCCGTCCTATTTTTGCTAGCTTGCCTTCTTTCTCTTATCACCGCGTTCGCAAACTACGGCAAACTGGACAAGAAACAAGCGCTTATGGCGCGGTTTATTAGATGGAGGGAGCTTGCAGTCATGTAATATTCTATTAATAGGGATTACCTAACCTATGTAAAAATTACATAATAATATTTACGTGTATATATTTTACTTGATATTGAAAAATTAATGCTGTAAATTTGATAAAGTGGGCGTGATTTTCCTTTCTTCTTTTGTGACGTATTGAACATCTAAAGTATAATGCAGTCGTGTAAGTTGCGTAATTCCAACTACCTATTGGACAGACAATAGCTCTCTCAGACTGCCCCAGTCTAAGTGAGCTTGATTTATTTATCTTTAAATATATATCATACGGGAACTATTTATGTTCTGTTGTTTGAAAAATCGTTTATTCTAGTTCCTTACTTCATTTAGATTGTTGTTTAACATTTTATTATTTGAACGTATTTGCTGCATATAATCTTAGTGCATCATGTTTATGTTTATTTATTTGTGTGCTATTAATGTGAGGCGGCGTTTTCGGGTCAGTGTAACAGGTATTTTATAAGTTGTGTTATACACACTTTCGTCTTTCCATCGCTTGCTTGGGGCGATCTCCTAACACCGACCCGGCTAACATGACGGCAGAGTAGCATTTGAAATAACCATGAAACTTGAAGTCCCCTTTAATGGTTATTTTCTTTCAATTCACTTCTAGTATTGATGATCACCTCGCAATTAATTTGGTGGTAGCTGTGTTAGCCTCTCTTTCGCTTTCAGGCTAGACGAGTCTTTTATGAAGGCCCTGCTGCAAATTAACCGACTTTGAGATCAGAACTTCTTCAACGATTTATAGGTTGCTGTCACTTTAAGGACAGCACTAATTTTCCCATGCCATAGTATGCGCTACGCGCAAAGAGACACCTTCCAAGAGCAACGAACCTAGGCGCGGAGACGCCGACGGCGTCGACTGTCCGGCCCATTCGACTAGCGTGACGTCACACCACCATGCGAAGGCCTTATACTTTTTTCTAGGTGGCTTTGGCCGAAGGGGCATTTCGAACGCCTGTATCGCGTTCTAGTTTCTCGAACTCTTTCTTCGTGATAGCAAGTGCTTGCGACGCTGTGTTCGGAGCATTGCCCTTGGTATCGACTCCGGTACTTAAGCCAAGCAGCTGCACCAGAGTCCTCTATTACTGGTTATACCTTTAGTTTTATGCGAAGCATATTACGAGAGCTCAACCCAGCTCCTCAGGCGCCGCGGTGTCGCCTGTAATATCACGTGACACCGTGACGTCACGACAGAGGTGAAACGGGGCTGCAAATCGCGCCGTCGCTCGCGGCGTCATATAAGCAGCTGCGCTTGCCTCTGCTAGACACTCACGAGGTGAGGTGCCTCCTGGAGACAGAGCTGCTCGTTGGAATGAGAAGCGAAGGTTGCGGCGTGCTACAGAGACTGATTTTCTAGATGGCTTTGGCTCAACTCTTGCAAGATGGGCTGGGTGGGAATCGAAACAGGGTCTCCGGAGTGTGAGACGGAAACGCTACCACTGAGCCACGACTACGATGCTTCAAAGCGGTACAAAAGCGCCTCTAGTGAATGCGGTGTTGCCTTAGAAACGAGCTGTTCCTAACGCTCAGGCGTGCGTCGCTTGCTCAGGCGGACATTTCGTTGCCGCGCTGAACGCTGCGTTGCTCGACGCTCACCGCGTCCAATGCGGGGCGCGTAGTCGCTGCGCCGTAGCCCATTGTCTTACACCCCTTGGCGGGTCGACGGGAACGCTGTCGCGTTCCACTCTTGAAGGCGAAGCAGAGTAACCCATGAGCTGTTTCTTCGTCTAGCCGAACCAAATATAGCCAAGCAACAGCAGTTCACCAGGGTAAACAGTGGTTCAACAACTAAAATAAAGGCTAGTATGCTTCGCATCCTGGGCTTAACCTTAGCTAAGCCACAGCCATTTTTCTCTAATGCGTCATTATAGAGACAAAAATTCCGACGATTCGCATTCATCGCAGATAGTGCTGATGGAGCCAATCATTGTGAGCAGTGGTGACAGACTGTATCCTTCAGAACCCCATTGCTCCTCCAGGTATTCTCGAGCTGATTTTATAACTATCCTATAAAGGTGGCCTCCTGTGACAAGTTTAAATAAACAGTGATGCAATGCATTACGCGTTCTTCGTTCTTTTTAGGCCAGCGTTTACTAATACAATATGATAAATGTCTGAAACCATGATGTATTACTTGGCACATGGATATTACCAAAAAGGACTGCAGGTTTGGGCTTCTTTATAGAATCATGGTCCAGTTTACAGTGAAGCTGCTTCTTTTAAGCAGTTGCATTACGAACGTGAAATGCTTGTAGTCAGTCACCTTGCACAAATGAATACATCGCCCGCACATGGCGTTTAGCTCATTATGAACTTCTTTCAACATGTCTTCGGCAACGGTAATGCGATAAGACATTGCGATTACATCCTCTTGTTTAGTAATGCTGCGGAATGTGCGCGTCCGAGCAGCCCGGTTGCGGGCAGAGGGGCGTGGTTTCGCGAGAAATGTAAACGAGAGAGGAGAACTTGCCCGACATGACGGCGGAGCAATACCAACTTCCGGCTTCACTTATGGTATCTTCGACTGGTCACCTGTACGCCCCGAAGCAGAGTCGGGTAGATCGGGCGTTTCCCGAGCTCAAAGGTAGAGGACAAGCGCGCAAGCCGAACGTGCGACTCGCTCTCGGAGGAGGTAATTGCCGATGCGAAACCACGTGACTACTGCCAACGTCCGATGATTCGCCTATCCAAAGGTCCCGGCGCTGCCGGAAAAACCGGCGGACGTGCCGGCGGGACGACCGTTCGTCGAGACGCCAGCATGCAGCGGCCTAGGTTGCCAAGGTTACGGTGGGCCGTCGCCAACAGCAGCGACGCGGCGCTGCGATGACGTTTCAATCTCGATGACTGCCCCGACGACAGGGCTCGGAGCGCCTCAGAGCGCTCCACGATGGAGGAGAGCAATCGAGAACCAGCCGAACGCAGGGCGCGCACCTTCTTCCAACCAGCCGAAGACAACGCCGCTCGCGAGAGCGCTCCAGAGCGCTCAGAAACGACCAGCCGAAGATAGCATTAGCTTCCCAAATATTGATGTCAGGGCCCGTCCTCAGTTTTCATCCTTTCTCCATGGGCAAACCCAGCGCTTTGTCTTGGCTCGGTTCCTCCCTGATCGCGTGGTTGCGTTTCGCGCAAAAACACGTAGCGCCGTCTGCCGGGCGGTATTTTGCTGACAGGCGGCTGCAAAGGCGGGCATCGCGTATGCAACGTCAACAGTGCCCCACTCGGGGGCGGGCGATTTGAATTGCGCTAAAGTTATCCTGACCCTTCAAGGGCGATTTTCTCCAAAAAGTTTTTTCATGGCTCGAAACAACCGTTGTGAGGTTTCTAGAATGGTATTTCAACAGTCCACGCTGACTCCACGTTTGTCTTTGGCATTGCTTTAAAGACATATATCATTGCGACATTGTGCAGAAATAACAGTGTGAATTGAAAAAACTGGTCGTGACTTTCTTTTAGTGATGAACTGAAACTACATTATGATGAAATACTGCAAGTCACCACCTTCGTGCTTTCAATATTGCTCGCCAGCTAAAAGGAGTAGCCGGCGCCAATCAAAGTGTTGACCTCACCTATATTAGACAAAATTGAGCAAAGATGGTGGTGATTTGGGCTCGCCAGTGATTCATTACAAGTAATCGTTTCAGCTTGATGCGAACGGCGAAGCAACTATAAGTGACAGGACCCACCCACTGGCCCCTCGCTCACAAGAGTCATTGTCCAGGTTGTCGCTCAAGTGTGCACCCTATCGCTGGCAGTGACGTTAAATGTTCCCAGTCTCCGTTGTAGTTTTGAGCGCATTTATTGCTGGGAATGGGGGCTAGTCACGGCGTCAAGCCCGCATTGCTGGGCCGATCTCTGCTGTAGTTCAGAACCCGAATGAACAATGGTGAAAGTTTTGCAAAACCACACCCGCCCGGCTGGTAGGAAAGAAGGCGCGCAATTGTGAAGGGTCACAAGACTTACACAACCTCAGCGTGAGTTAAAGCCCCTTGTTGGGCGCTGCTACTGGCAAAAAATGCCGTGAATTAATTCGGGAAAGGCTATAGGAGCTTGGGTGGACAGTAAAGTAATTTAGGAGGAGAGCACTACGGTCTCGCGGCGCTTTTCCTTCTAAACCTTGGCATCCAAATACTACACATAAAGTTCACTTATTCATTTCTCTGGACTCTACATCGCCTGACACCTGGCACGGCACCAGTGATGGAAATTGCTCAAGCCCTGATTTCGCAACAACGAATGCTTTCCTGAATCACGTGCTATACTGATCGTAATTGAAAGCTGATTCTACGTAGGTTTAGCGAATCTTTTCCTTGCATATTTGACGCTTTGCTGTAAAAAAACTCCTTGTTACATTATAACAATATCTGTAATCTTATATCTCTTATCTTATCAAGGCAGAGTATTTATGACTCCCTGTTCAGGAGGATAATACATGCCACCGCACAACGAATATCATATTGAAACTTTCTATTTCTTATCGTCTTCTCTAGGTTATAAAATGTAAAAAAAAATCTCTAAACATTGTTTTATACATTCCTTTTTCCATTGGCGAAAGCACGACAAGTTCCTTCGTATTTCTTCTTGTTTTTGAGTTCAGTGAGCAATATCTGCCTTTTGCTCGTTATGAGAGAGTGTGTGGTAAAGCTGTGCGTGTTCTATTGCAGTATATTGATGACAAAGTTTTGGTGATTCGTTCTATTGAATGATGTAATGGCATACGAGCCGTGCAGAACACAATGTGCGGCGTACCTTGTTTACGCAGTCATAATGTTTTCCGAGAAATGCACACGTTTTTATTCCTTGCTGTTTTAACGAGTATTTCCTGTGCTTAAATTAATGCTTTGAGCCGTGAGAGGCTCCGGCTTCCTTTCTGTACGTGTTTGCGAAATTCCTCGAATAATGGCATCTTTACATAACGCATCAACAACCTGCACCATAAATACCTCCAGTAAAGAAAAAACAAAAGATAAATAAAAAGCAACGTTGCATACTCTTTTTATCTCACTTTTCTTTTAATCTGATCGAGACGTGCCCTATGAATATTACATGGGATACATTATTTGTCGTTGTATTCTCCACGTCATCTTCGTTAATTAGATGCTTGGAAATTGCGTTTCGTGGCTATGATTCACTTCACTACAACTCTAAGTAAGCGGGGAGAACACCGGCGGGAAACTAGAGGAAGCATTAGGGCTGACACTGGTTCTACAACACGCTTTTCGTGAACATGTACATCAGGCTATACTTGTTGTTTCTGGCAATAAAATGCCACGGCCGCCGAGTAAAATACGGGTGCGGTTAAAAGTTGCGGTCCGTGATTTAAGTTCGCGTCTGGTAACATGTAACGGGTTTTTGTGCCAAGGAAATAATAGAGAGTTTTAGAATAGGGGCCCCAAACGTTTTGGGGCCCCAAAGAAGTAGCGTCGAAGCCACCGCGCATGCGCTAGACGCAAACTGCCTTTGGGTTTTGCGTTGGAAACGCTATTTCACCGATTTAGCGGGAGCCCAAACAGCGACCCCAAAAGTTTTGCGTCGGCAAACATGACGGCACCCATCGAAGCGACGGCTCTAACCTAGCACCAAACTGGGTTCGATTCGCGGTAACGCGTGAAGTTCGCAAGCTAGGAGAAGTGACTGCGGTTATCGCTTTCTCTCAACTAGCGTGTGTTATGAAGACTGACTCATTAGACGCCACGGATTTTGAATTCGATTGTGGATATTATGGCTCGTAGGCCTAGCACGGCTAAGCTTGGCTGGTGAAGTCTAGTAAAGTTGGTTTGCTCAAAACTAAAGGCAACTAATTGTTTGCTACACACAGAATAGCCTCTAAATTGTAATTAAATGCGAATACACGCAAGTCAAAATTATTAGGTAGTTCTGAACTTAGTGTCACACATTACTTCCCCCCTTTTCTTTGGCTTCTGGATTGGATTGGCGCGGCTCGCTACGTGCTTGCGCGCGCTTTTCCGAGCGCAGATTGGTGTGCGCCTGGTTGCTGCACTAGGCTGTTATGCGATCGCTTTTTCGAGCGCAGATTGATGTGAGCCTGGTTTGTGCACTAGGCTTTTGCACGATCGCCTGCTTTTTGCACTGGGCTTTCAAAAGGCGAAGTGAGCGTAAAGAACAACTTCCGCGCTTACTGCGGAAGTGCAGCGCCGCGGGCCTACCGTGTATGGAAGCGCGCAGCAATGCCGGGAAACATTCATACAAAAGCAAAGGGTCAGAAAAGTGCGCTTTATTTTCCATTACTATGTCACAGTGGGTAGCGCCGTGCGATCGCTTCAAATAAACGCAGAAACGAGTCCTTGCAGCGCATGTGCCCATTAATCGATGCCCACCATAGCCATATCAGGTGCGACTCGAGAAGCTGTGGAGTCACCCTGTAGCCGGCGGAGTCGAGGTAGCGCTTCACCTTCTGCCAGTAGCTTTCGATTTTCTGGGTGTGAGCGCCCGTGATTGGGTCTACAAAGTTCATGCTGTGGTTAACAGCCTCCCATTGCAAATTCAGTCTTGCTCCGTTAGCCCCCACCAAGTTCGGGATGCAGTTGTATGGGGCCCATTCATCACTGTGGATGGTGGTTCCCGGTTCAACGTTGGCCTAGCGTCGCCGCGTCTCGTCGGTCGACCTTGAATAGTCGGAGCTCCCCGGTGGTCACGCAGATCATGCCGAATACCCATGGTCCACGATCTGCAATGCCGCCGTAATTTTGGCGGCTCGGCGGAACGTTGTCGCCCGTCATCAGGCGGCCTCGATTGTATTTTCGCTTGCCGCGAAGGAGGCATTCATCAATTTGCACAATCCTCCCGGGGCCACCGAGTGGGGGTCGCGCCAGCAGCTCGTCCCGCACGACCTCACGAGCGTAGTTCCTCCAGTCGGCGATGACATGGTCCGACAGATTAAGCAAGTCGCCGGTCATCTCCTTCATGAGCCACGTGCCTATGTTTTTGCTCACGCAGTACATGAGCCAAATCACTTGCCGCCTGCAGTAAGCGACGCTCACTTCGCCTTCTGAAAGCCCAGTGCAAAAAGCAGGCGATCGTGCAAAAGCCTAGTGCAGAAACCAGGCTCACATCAATCTGCGCTCGAAAAAGCGATCGCATAACAGCCTAGTGCAGAAACCAGGCGCACACCAATCTGCGCTCGGAAAAGCGCGCGCAAGCACGTAGCGAGCCGCGCCAATCCAATCCAGAAGCCAAAGAAAAAGGGGGGAAGTAATGTGTGACACTAAGTTCAGAACTACCAATTATTATTCCTATCATAAAATGGCATATTTTATTTAAATATTTCTAATAGCTTTTCTTTAACGCCGTAGTGGCGCTGTCAACGCAAGACGCTATTCGCAAACGTATAACCCTATTCTAAAACTCTTCACTCCTACGTGCCCCAACGCTAACACCCGCAAAGCTCTTTGGGGCCCCAAACTATAGGGGCCCCTATACTAAAACTCCGCATTAGCATGCGGGTTCGCGCGCAGGACACCGATCACGCTGTAACAGGCGGAGCGGAAATCGCAGAGCAAGCAGCTGGCAGCGGACAGACGCGGATGGGAACGCGTATACATTCAAGCGCATCGCGACAGACCAGTTGATTGATCGGAAGGGCAGTGCGGAGCTTCGTGGCCGTATCCGCACGTCCTTCAACTGAACGATGCAGACGCTACTGCACCTTGAGCGCGTCCCGTGACTGTGGGCCAAATGAAGAAATAGAGGCTCGCGAGATTCTGAACAAGAGCGTGAGCGCGCGTCGTGAAGAACGCGCATGTCTGGACGCCAACGTTTCACTGATGACCAAGTGTAAAGAGGAGATGAAAGTAAAACAGTGGTGTTTAGAAAAAGTTTATTTCAACAAGAGACGATACGAACGCTCAGTCACAATCACGGCACACATCTACCAGGACGATATCATATAAAAAGTACGAAACATTGCATACTAGACACGTTTTGAAACAAGTGTCCGAGTCCACAATCACTAATATGTATAACACACACACCCATGTTCCACATATACAGGGTACATGTGCCTTTACATAGTTTTCGGCGATGTTAAGAGAGTTGAATACACACGGCAGTCAAGGGGCCTATGTACTAGTCGAGCAATAGTACAGCCAATGGAGCCAATGAGAGTAGTTGGGGCAATGCATGGTAGCTTAGAAAACCCCTATTTGCACTCACAGTATTGTTGAAATTTATTTCTAATAACTTCATAAAGATTGTCTCCTTCGAAAGTTGTGCAGCGCCGCTTACCGAATATTTCATTCGTTCTTGCTTGTTTTTAAACTAGCGTTGGCTAGGACAAATTCATAAGTGTGTGAACCTTTCATGTTATACTTGCACCTTATATATCTACCAAAAGGAGAAGTCTCTGTGACATGGGAGAATCAATGCCCAGTTTTGAGCGAATCTGTTTCTTTTAAACAGCTGCATTACGAATTTAAAATGTTTTAAATTACTTTCCACAATGTATTACGTTGACATATATACTGTTTTAAAGAAATTACTCCACAATTCTGCCGCAGAAAATGTCTTTTCTCGAAGTCATGCGCAGATTTCCGTTTTATGGAAGCTCGATCGTTGACGTAATCTCTCCACTATGACTGTGCATGTACAACCATCTGTACTATCGCTAGCGATGCGCCAGTCACCGTTTGTGTTCTCTACAGAATTACTCGAAAAACCTACAAACGCCACCTAATGATTCTCAGTGTAAGAAAAAGACGTTTCTTCAGTACCAACGTCGCTCTTATTCTTCACTGCGACAGCAACATTCTTCTCCAGTGGGCAGTACCACCCTATCTTTTGCTAACCTGCGTTTTTTCTCAAATAGTTGCTTTCGCCCACTTTAGCAAGCTTGACGAGAACCTAATGATTATACTGCGGTTCACTAAAAGGAAAGAGCTGCAGTCATTTATTGTACTGTTAAAATGATCTTGCGATATGAGAAGAATATTATTATTCTATTTATTGATATATACAGTTGCTTCTGACTTTTTTATGTGTGTGATATACTCAAGGTCATTTAGTATGATGAAATAGTGCAAGTTGTGGAATTAGAAGTACCTACATGAATAGACATTACCGCTTTCAGACTCCCCGCAGGAAGTTGTTAGGCTTAGTTTGTTGAAATTTTAATGACTTTGGTATCAATTGTTCGCAGTTTTTCACTTCTAAATTAATTATTTGTCATTATAACATAAAATAATAATAGGTAATAGGCATTCTGGCTGCTGACGTCATCTCGAAAGCGTACTATGGCAGGCCAAGCCATGCTTCTGTTTACTTCTTACTTGAGAAGCCATACTTCTGTTTACGTGTTTACTTTTCCCTTGCTCTCGCTGAACCGAAGGTCTTCAAGAAGGCCAGTGGGGCCTAAATCGACCGCTGGGCAGATGTCTTCCCATTCTCATAACACATGGTCCATCGTTTCCCTAGCTTCACCGCATCAGGCACATGCTTCTTCTTCCTTCTTATATCTCCCTTTATAAGTGCGTGTACTAAGGCATCATGATCTCGCTTCGAAAAATAAGCTTCCATTTGAGATATCATGAACCCTTTCTTTCCTGATTTCGTTTTTTCCTCTTAAGTAGTTACTCATGGCAGAACTGATGGTTGGGCGAGTTGGTGCGAATTCATAGGTAAATATTTTTGCGCGTGCAATTGACAAGGACACAGTGAAGAAGGGGGGGCACACGAGCGCTTACTCACAACTGTTTTATTTTCGGAAAGAAACAGAACATATATACCCCAGCTATCAGCGCTGAGCATGTGCAACAAGAGGGGTCACTGACCACTCTTTTTGCACATGCTCAGCGCTGATAGCTGGAGTATATATGCTATGATTCGAGAACTTTTAGGCGGACGCTCGATAGCGTTTAGGCGGACTCTCAAGGAACAGTCAGGATTTTCATGGTGCTTGTCTATATTCTGGAAGACCAACGCTCCGACGGAAAACAAACACAATAGCGACAGATACACGCTATGCTAGGCGTATTAGTGCGTGTATAGCGCAACGAATGTTTGGTTTTCTTATGGGCATTTAGTCCAAGCGCTGGTCTGCCTTGGACTATGTTAAATTAAGTGGACCAAAGTTTCTCCCTTAGTGAAGTTCCTCGTCTTCAATCGGTCCTCCTCGACGTGTGCCGTGATTAGTAGTATTGTTCAGTGGCTGTAGTAGCATTGACGCTGTTGGCGCTGCCACCGTGGACGTTCCTGTGCTGCCCCTGCGGCGGCTCGCGCGCGGAAGATTATAGCGGGCTTCTATAGCTGCTGATTACCTTTGCCTGCAAAAAGGACCGAGCGAATCACCCATGCCACCAACGCTATGGTCAGCGACTTCGGTGGCGTAGAAATGGTGCCTGCGCACGCGGCTGTGATCACATTGCAGCGTTCCTGCTGAGCTGCTGCATGTCGGCATTAGTTTGAGAGGAGTGTGATTGAGTGAGCGAAAAACTTTATTAGCTCTAGATTCGCTGGTCTTTTGCGGTCTTCAGATGGCTTTGTCCATCTTCTAGCACCAAGGTCGGTTGCCTTTAGTCCAGGGCACCACTGGATGCTGCTGCCAGTTGTGTTCGCCGAATCAGACCTACTTGGTCGACCCGGCGATCGCTGGAGAGCACTCCCTCCCATTGCTCCGCACTCGGGTTTGGTATTACCACGTCTATCTTCTGGCATGCCCAAGTTAGGTGAAAACCTTAAACGTTATAATAGCGTTTTAAATTTTTCCACTCAGCGTTGAATAGCGCCAACTGTTCTCCCTTCGTCTCCTCTGACACACCACAAATGTGTGACACCTGCAGCGTGACATGGTGGCACTTATCGCGCCTGCGTTGTGATACGCCTTGTACCAGCCTAATACCTGTTCCTACCGCCAAGTAGCAGTTGTTTTGCGTGCTGCTGTTGCGCCATCATGTCGCTCTCATTTCTCGATCCTCTGGAACACGTGGCAGACCAACTGGAATGGTTGTTTTCCTCAGCGGCCAAGCGACGGCGACCCAAACTTATGCTAGCGCCGCCTTTGCGGCAGCTTGGTTCCCCATTGACAAAACGAGGGTCTCATTTCAGCAATCGCGAGCCGTATTTGCGCAGGCGTGAGTACAAGCATGCACACGAAAGAAAACCTGAAGATTTTGTAGTGAAGATTTTGTAGCAAGCATTTAAAAGCCGGATTGACCTCCATTCCTCTGGACGAACTCGTGATAGATCGTGCTCAACTGTCAGCAGAATACCGGAGTCGCGAAAACTAGCCGGGAATTCAATGTTATCGAAGCAGCAGCTGATAAGAGGTAGGAAAGTGGCACCAATACCTTCCCAGCGCGTTAGATAAATCTCAACGGGTAACCCATCCGGCTAACCCATTAGGCTGAGCCACGCTTCACGGAAGATAATACCGCCTTCACCTCATCAGCTCATGGTCGTGAACAAAGACGGTCAGCTACCTCGGTTGGAACTTGTGGCAGCCCACTAAGCATCGTGCGAGATCCTCGAAAAGCAGGATTCATTTGCATAGTCGTAGGCACCATGTTTCCAAAATGTGTTTCAAGGAGCGAATAATTCTACGCGGGAGGCGACGTATCAATAAGTCATCCTGGAGCCGCAAAACCGAATGCATTCGGCTCTCTATAGAGCGAGTTTCATGCAATGAGTAGAACTTCAGGAAGTGCGCAGGGATTACATCTGCATAGCCAAGCAGTAACTGGCAAAAACTACGCTGCGATAAGCCGTTGGAAACGCCTCCGTGGCTCATGTCTCCATGACCGCATCAGCGGAGTCAGTTGATTGCGCCGAAGGGCAATACGGAGTTTCCTAGGAGTATCCATATATGTCCTCTGAGTGTACGTCCTTCAACTAAACAATGCAGACGCCACTGCACTTTGAGCACGTCCTATGATTCTTGATCAGATCTAGAAAGAGAAGCGCCCAAGAATCTTGACAAGAGCGCGCGTCATATAGAGGGCGGATGTCTAGACGCCAAGTTTTTGTGATGAGGAAGCAGGGAAGCAAATTTCAGGTTTAAGTAGCCTGTGATAGGAAATATAAACAGGAGATAAATCTAAAGCAAGCATTCAAAGCTGAACCTCTACGGTGTCCTAATGGAGCCAAAGCTATGTAACTCTGGTAACGTCAGTTACCTTAGCAATCCCCCATTTTCGCTCAAGGTATTCTTCATCTTTCTCTCTAACACCTTCATAAAGATTATCTCCAGCGAAAACTGTACAGACCCGCCTATGAAATACTTCATTCGTTCATGCTTTTTTTTTTAAACTAGCGTTTGCTTGGACAAACCAATAAGTGCGTGAAGCTTCCATGCATTACTTGCCCCTTAAATATCAACCAAAAGGAGAACAGGTCTCCGGCGACATTGCCGAATCGGCCCAGTTTTCAGCGAAGCTGTTTCTTTCAAGCAGTTGCATTGGAAATTTAAAATGTTTGTATTTACTTTCGACAATTTATGGCGCTGGCGCATAAATCGTTTCTAAGCACTTTATTGCACAAGTCTGCCATTGAAAATGTATTTTCTTGTGGTCAAACTCATATTTTCGTTTTACGAAAGCTACATAGTCGAAGTAAGCTCTTCCCTATATGACCGCGCACATACAACCATCTGCACTGCCGCTAGTGATGCGTCGGTCACCGGCTGTGTCCTCTACAGAAGTATTCTATAAACCAACAAACGCAACGTAATTATTCTTAGTCTAAGAAAAATCCGTATCTTCAGTGACACCATCTCCTCTGTATTCTCCCCTGCGACCGTAGCATTCTTCTCCAGTAGACAGTACCGTCCTATTTTTGCTAGCCTGCCTTTTTTCTCAAATAGTTGCCTTCACCCACTTTAGCAAACTTGACAATAACCCAATGATTATACGGTGGTTCCTTAAAAGGCAGAGCTGGGGTCGTTTATTGTTCTGTTAATATTATGTTGCAGCATGAGAAATAATAATAATATATTTAAATATATATATATATATTTGCTTTTGACGTTTGTTTGTTTGTGTGATGTACTCAACATCCTTTAGTACGATGCAATGGTGGAAGTTGCTGAATTAAAACTATCTGTATGGGTAGACATTCGCTCTTTTAGACTCCCCGCTCTAAGTTGGCTAGGTTTAGTTTGTTAAATTGTTAATCACTCTGGTGTCATATATTCGCAGTTTTTTCCTTCTAAATAATAATCTATTATTAATATTTTAAAATATTATTCATGTGATTAATAAATTGGGCATTCTGGCTGCTCACGTCATATGGAAAGCGCACTATGGCAGGCCAAGCCATGCCTCTTTCGGCTGAGCAGTCATGACAACGGGAAAACTTAGTGTGAGAAGCTTAGCACCAACTGAGATTGCAGTTTATGGAATACATGAACAAGGCAGACGCGCACGGCAGTGAGAATGCCAGTGCTGCCATCTTGTGAGGCTGAGTTCAACCAGAGCTCGCGGAAAATAATTCTCAATGACCGCTCTGCTTAGCTCTTGTTGCTGTCAGCAGCAATAATAATTTACGCATAACGGTTTTGTTTCCGTCACACGCTCACGATTTCAGTGCGCTTGCCTTTTTGTTCTGGAGGATGTATTTGACACTGGGTGTAGGGCAATACGTATGTCGCTCTATTCTGTGTACTTAGTCTCAGCGCAGGCCTCCCTTAATTTGAACTATGGTACACTAACTCGCCGAAAGTTTCTACCTCAGTGAAGTTGCTTGTCTTCGTCTTTTCTTATCTTTGTCCAAGTGTGTGCTGTGTGTTGTAGTAGAAACCACGCCGTAGGCGGCACCGCCGCTGCCGTTGTAGTGCTGTCCCGTGTGGCGTGACGTGCTGGACTCGCTCAACAAGGATTATGAAATGTGTTCAGGGACTCGGTTCAGGTTTAACAGCAAAATCGCCGAAGCGAAGCGCGCGCACCAACTCAGTCACTTCGGTGGCATAGCAGGGGCCTCAGCTTTGTTCACTCGGTGCTATGACCACATTGCAGCTTTCCTGTTGAGCTGCTGCATGTCTGCACTGGTCCGAGAACAAGGCACCGTAAACGTCAAAAATACCTTGTGTAGTATTCCACTGGGCACTGAATGACGCCAATGGTTTCCCATTGGTCTCATCTCACACACCACAAATGGATAAATGGATGGATGTTATGAGCGTCCCCTTTGGAATGGGTTGGTGGGTTGTGCCACCAAGCTCTTGCTATTATACTGCCTAATGTCCTACCTAGGTTAAACAAGAAAAAAAGACTATGAACTCGCACAACGAAATTTTCAGATCTCCTTTTGCGAACTGTGCTTTTGTGCGTCTCAGTTTTATGCGAAGCATATTACGAGGGCTCAACCCAGCTCCTCAGGCGCGGCGGTGACCATGAAATCACGTGACACCGTGACGTCACGACAGAGGAGAAGTGGCTTTGGCTCAACGCTTGCAAGACGGGCTGGGTGGGAATCGAACCAGGGTCTCCGGAGTGTGGGACGGAGACGCTACCACTGAGCCACGAGTACAACGCTTCAAAGCGGTACAAAAGCGCCTCTAGTGAATGCGGTGTTGCCTTAGAAACGCGCTGTTTCTAAGGCGTGCGTCTCTTGCTCAGGCGCACATTTCGTTGCCGCGCCGAACGCTGCTTTGCTCGACGCTCACCGCGTCCAATGCGGGGCGCGTAGTCGCTGCCCTGTAGCCCATTGTCTTACACCCCTTGGCGGGTCGACGGGAACGCTGTCGCGTTCCACTCTTGAAGGCGAAGAAGTAATGCATGAGTTGTTTCTTCGTCTAGCCGAACCAAATATAGCCAAGCAACAGCAGTTCACCAGGCTAAACAGTGGTTCAACAACTAAAATAAAGGCTAGTATGCTTCGCATCCTGGGCTTAACCTTACCTAAGCCACAGCCATTTTTTTTGTTGTTTCCCTACTTTGCTTGCACCAATCCTCCAATCGCCACTTACTAATCCTTATTGCGGACATCTTTACTTTTCCCTTGTTCTCGCTGAACCCAAGGGCTTCAAGGAGGCCAGTGGTGCCTAAATTGACCACAGGGCAGATGTCTTCACATTCTAATAAAACATGTTCCACCGTTTCCACTAGCTTTACCGCAGCAAGCACACGCTTCTTCTTCCTTCTTATATCTCGCTTTTAGGTGCGTGTACTAAGGCATCATGACCTCGCTTCGAAACGTAATAAGGTTCACTTTGAGTTATCATAAATCCTTTCTTTCCTGATTTCGTTTTTTCCGCTTAATTAGTTACTCATGACAGGTTTCTTATCAATTGCCACTACGGATGCGATTATTTCAGAATCTTGCTGGTAAGCTTTCTAGTTCTTTTCCTCCACTGTGAATCAATGCTTTTCCTGTACAGATACCTCAAGACTCTCCCAGCCCATTTACTTTCTTCCATAATCTTCAGTTGTTCGTCATACTCAATTTTACTGCCAGCTTCCCTCACTTCAAAATTAGTCCAGCCCATATCACCCTGCACAGCTTCAAATGTGCGACTCCTGCGATGCTACCTGGTGGCTGCTCATCAAGCCATTGTTTTGACACGAAGGGTGCCAGGCTGAAAACTCTTCCTCCTGCCAAGTAGGAGTTGCCTTGAGTACTGTGTTGCGTCAACATGTCGCTCACGCTTCCCACTCCTCTCGACCACTCGACAACCATGCTGGCATAGATGCTTTCCTTAGCAGCCAAGAGACGTCGACACAAATTTATGCTATAGTGCCACCTACACGGTGGCAAACTTACCAAGTGACAAAAGCTACTTTGCATTCTTCTTCTCAAAACGAGATGATAAGTGTTACATTGTACTATCTGGACGACAAGACGCGACCTATCGATAAAGTTTTGTAAGAGTTAAGCTGAAGTGAGCGCAAAACCTTCTTTCCAGTGATTTTAGGAGAAAGGCGCACGTCTGTGCAATTACACGCTGATATGTGGACCGTTGGGCCCGTGTGGGGCACTTCAAATTAGGAGAATTGTGCCCCTTATAGTATAGAGATATGCCTGAGCGAAGGTGCCGCCCATTCTGTGTTTCAACGCAGAAGTGCAATGGTGTCGCATTTGTGATGCGATCGCGAGCACAATTCTGCCGCGCCGAAATCGCTGTTTGAAACAGTCGTGTGCGTCACGTTCCAGTTTCTAGAATTCTCGCTTCCTGATAGCTAGCCTGTCGAGACGCAGTCGTATGGAATCTTCAGCTTGCCGTTTCGAAGCAGCGCTGTCGACCACTCTGGTTGAAATTAAGCGTGTCCTGCGTTCTCCTGGTTCTCGATCGCTCTCCGACACCTTCGAGCGCTCTGAGCCACTCCGATAACTGTCGTCGCAGCAATCATCTAGATCGAGAGCGTTTCTCGCAACACCATAGCAACAAGGAATCACCACTGTTGGCTACGGTCCACTGTAACCTGGGCACCGTTGCATGCTAGCGTCTCAACGAGTGCTTGTCCCACCTGCGCCCCCACCGGTTTTACCCGCGGTGCTGGGAGCTTTGGACAGGCGAAGCCCTGGGCCGAACGTTGTATTTTGGCAGCTGTCACGTGGTTTCGCATCTCCCAATTCCTGCTCCCAGAGCGATTAGCATGTTCATCTTGTGCGCTTGTCTTTACCGCTGAGTTAGGGAACGCGGGATCTGCCTGCATCTGCTTCGGGGGATGGAGGTGACCAGTCGAAGATACCATTAGGCACCACTGCTGTCGGTATGGCCGCTGGTATTTAGAACAAACATTTATACCGGAGCGTTTATTAATGGTTATAGGTGTAAATTGGGTAAGCACACCTTTGATGCTGATACATTATTATTGCTTTTGAAAATTGCGATATTGCCTTAACAATACACGGCACTTTATGATTCAGTACCCCGCGATGATGAAACCGCAAGATGCAGTGCTAATGGAGCCAATAATAATAGCCTCTTTTAACATGCGGTAGTTTAAAGGAGTCGCATGACGTCTGGAACCGAAATGTCTTACTTACCAGGCTGTCTTTATTTTTAATTATGGAGTGTTAGGGAGGGGGGGGGGGCAAAGCCACGATCCTATTATGAGACATGCCGTAGTGGAAGGCCTCCAAATAACTTTAGCCCCCTGGGTTCCTGGATGTGCTCATAAATTCAAGCTCACGAGTGTTCTTGCATTTGGCCCCTCTTGAAATGCGACCGCCATGGCTGTGATTTGATACCGCGACCAGTTGCTTAGCAGCGCAACAGTAAAGCAACTAGCAGACCATGGTGGTTCCCATCAAGCGAAACACCCACGCTTGCAGGAGGAGAATGGACCTGAAGCATAATAATGTGTTTTACCGCGTTGTCTGTGTTGTTGTGCAACGTAGACAGATATGCTGTCAATGAGTCGCGATTTTCCTGCTAAATGTTTAGTATGTATACAGCAGCAGTGAGCACAAACCGTTTCTGGGCGATTTTGAGAGAAAGGCGCATGTCCCTGTACTTTAATGGGGACGTCAGGACAGCTGCTGACGTGCTTCGTATTCGAAAACTCGGATTTATCCGAACGAGATGTCTATACCTCGCATCTCTTAAAAATTGCGATGCCGCGCACATTGTTTCGCTCGCTCAACACACCTGAAGTTTTGCGTTATATACCCTGAAAGTAGGGAATATCTGCCTAATAGAGACATGTCCGAGCTACTCTGGGATCGATCGTGTCTTTCAGGGCAGCAGGCCAGTACTGTAGAAATCCGCCTTTTTCATGGCGTGACGGCGCCTGCGCCCTGCCCCAGCTGATTAGTCGCGAAATGTTTTGGAACGGACGCGGGGGTAGCCACGTGACCCAATATCCAGAGAAAATCTCTCGAAAAAAAAAAAAGCGCACGGACGTGCACTGAAGCAAACACCCGTGCCACGTACCGCGTTGGACATTGTTATATGAATCTACGTCGCGGTGCGGTGCCGAAAACGAGCGTAGCGTAAACTCCACATTAAAAAAGAAAGATACAGGACTTCGTCCGGACTGCACCGTAAACTACATAGTCGCTGCCTTGCATTGATGGCTAGAAAATTATTAGAGAAGCCCTTGGTTACACTTGGGCAACACTTCGGAAACATCGCGTTGCTGACGAAGCGTTCACGCAGCGTCGGCTCTCGCTTGCTGCTGGTGGCAGCGCGTGCCTGACTTCACGTACTCGTTTAAGAGGCGGTAAGACTGTGGCGGTACGAGATCTACAAGACGCTGACGTCAACTATTCTGCACAATGCGTCGCTGAGCCCGTTTTCTCATCGTAGAGCGACGACAACTCACGGGATGGGCTTGAGTTGTAGCGCAACGTGCTTTTTATGCGAAGCATATTACCAGAGCTCAACCCAGCTCCTCAGGCGCGGCGGTGTCGCCTACAATACCACGTGACACCGTGACGTCACGACAGAGGAGAAGTGGCTTTGGCTCAACTTTTGCAAGATGGGCTGGGTGGGAATCGAACCAGGGTCTCCGGAGTGTGAGACGGAGACGCTACCACTGAATCACGAGTGCGATGCTTCAAAGCGGTACAAAAGCGCCTCTAGTGAATGCGGTGTTGCTTTAGAAACGAGCTGTTTCTAAGGCTCAGGCCTGCGTCGCTTGCTCAGGCGCACATTTCGTTGCCGCGCCGAACGCTGCGTTGCTCGACGCTCAGCGCTTCTAATGCGGGGCGCGCAGTCGCTGCGCCGTAGCCCATTGTCCTACACCCCTTGGCGGGTCGACGGGAACGCTGTCGCGTTCCACTCTTGAAGGCGAAGCAGAGTAACGCATGAGTTGTTTCTTCGTCTAGCCGAACAAAATATAGCCAAGCAACAGCAGTTCACCAGGATAAACAGTGGTTCAACAACTAAAATAAAGGCTAGTATGCTTCGCATCCTGGGCTTAACCTTAGCTAAGCCACAGCCATTTTTCGTCGACGACGGTGCCGACAAAACCAGCGTGCCGACCCCGGTCGCTAGACCGAACCCCACACGATCGGTTGTCGATGCGACAACGCGATCAGCGTAGCGCTCATAATTCGAAACACGCCTTCGAAATTGAAATCCACAACCTTCAGTCCTCTTAGGCCATGCACATGAAGTTTGAGCCAATGTTGATCCTGTTTAGCGAAGGGTGAGTTTAGCCCGGACCCGTCAAGTTCGTGCAGACGCTACCGATGGAACTAACATTAAGAACAAGTGCTTATGACGCAGGAAACTGCATCATATTTCAGTTTAGGCAATAGAGCGATATGATAACTGCTGCTCATGTAGCACAGCGCGTAGGCAATAAGCTGCAACTGGCAACACAGCGCTGTGCGAAAATGTGTATGACTGTTGCCGTTCCCGAAGGCTACCGGTTGCATTCGCTACATAGCGGGTGGGTTGTTATGCTGACATATTTCTTCATTCCAGAGAACCACTCTTCACATCTGCGTCAAATGGGAAAGGAGTGATAGTGCATTCGGTACAGCAGCCCAAACAACCGCTTCGCTGAGTTACCAACTGCGTCCGCGATTTCATGCGCGTTTTCGCGAGAGAACAACACGGCTTATAAGTGAGCGCACATGATGAGCTTAGTTTTCTGCGATAATACTTTACAGCACGCGCAAACTTTCAGAATGAATTACTTAAATAAAAGCGAGAATCAGTAATAACAACCCGTAATCTATGCGTGTGGATCGCAGTTGCCGTTGTTTAAGTGGCTGAGCCGATCATATTGACACGTGTAAGTATAAAAAAACTCGGCTTATATGCGCAGATATGCATGTTTTGCTACGTTTTCACATTATTTTATATCAGTAGCGCTCCGTTTCTCCAATATCCGAATCTTTCGATAATGTAAACAAACGCACCGCTTTAGCAAATACGACCTCGAGAGGCTGCGTTCGAAAAACTTGTTGAATACGCGAAATGCCTAATAATCGTATACAAGGAACACAAAAGGCGAGGGGCAGCAGCAAACATCAGCGACAACAAACTCCAAGGCAGCCGTATCAGCAGACGGAACCCAGCATGCCTTTATCGGCCGCACTGTTGCCACAACAGCGCATGTCAGGCCTGCTCATCTATTACATGTAGTCGGTGAGTGTTACAGGGTCTCCCGGGAACGACATACCGCCCCATAGAAGCCATCAATAATCATTCGCGTTCCACGAAACGCACAACCGACGTGCACTCAACATGGGCGCAAGGTACACAAATCAAGCGGGCAATACTCCGGCACCCTTCAAAAGCGTTTCCAGCGTCGTGCGGCAGAGGGCAGCACAGGAAGATGAAAAAAAAAAATAGCGGATGAAGCCAGGATAGCAAACAAGATTATGTCGTGTCAAAGTCGCTCATTTAAATATCACGCACGTCCGAGACGTTCCAGTTTTTCGAACTCTTTCTTGGTGAGAGGTGGTGCTTTGAGACACTGTGTTAGACGGCACTGCCCTTGGTATCGGTCCTGGTACTTAGGTCAAACGTTTACCACACAGCCGCTTATTGCTGGCTGTACGTCAAAATTGGGTAGGTGCACCTATGACACTAATGCATCATTGTCGCTATGAAAATTGCGACCATGTCACATAATTCTCATCCCCAAATTTCACTTTACTTCCTAATAGTGCCATGGCTGCAGGCGATGATAGTATGTTATCATATTTCTCTCGGTTACAGCTTAGAGCAGCTCTCGGAGCAGCTTAGAAAATCCCCATTGCTGCTCCAGGTTTTGTTGAGTTTTTATAAATATTTTTTTAAATATTTTCCAGATCGAGAAGCGTAAATAACTATTGATGGAGTACTTCATACGTTATTTCATCCTTTTAAGCTAGCGTTTACTAATGCAAACTTATAAGCGCTGCAAGTTATGATACAATATTTGCTGTCTAGATATTACCAAAAAGGAAAACGGGCCTGAGCTTCTTAGCAGACTCACGGTCCAATTCTGAGTGATGCTGTTTCTTTATTAAATCAGTTGCAGTACAATTCAGTGTGTTTGTAAATATCATGCATATTTTTATGATACCCACAAATTGCTTTTTGGAGCACTTCACTGCAGAATATTGTTTTACAATAACCCTAAAGGCCTTCTAGGGAGGATATATTACATAGGGTAAACGTTACATCAGTGTGGCAAAGAACTGTGCATGAATGCCAATACAATACAAAAACAAAACTGGGAGAAAATTATTTACAGTACATCAACGTGTGGACACAGAAGAAACAAATAAAAATAAAAATGAAAACGTCTTTTCTTGATATCTTGAGGAGATTACCATTTTACGGAAGCTCCGTCATCGACGCAATCATCCACGCATGACTGCGCACTAGAGATTCGCTAGATACCGCTAGAGATACGCGGGTCACCGGCTCTGTTCTCTACGGAAGTATCCAACAAACCGAACAAACGCTACCTGATTATTCGCAGTGTAAGAAAAATGCATAACTTCAGCGACTGCTTCTGCACTGATTTCTTTACTGCTACGGCAGCATTCTACCACAGTGTGGACCGCGACCTATAGTATTTATACACTAGGTCGTGGTGTGGACTACCGTCGTAGGTGTGCTTGCTTGCCTGCTTTTTCATGCGTTCGCAAACTACAGAGAACTGGACATGAACGCAGCAATTATAGGGCAGTTTATTAGAAGCGGGCAAGTACAGTGGTTTAATGGTGTAATAATGTAAAGAATAAATGCTAAAATATTACTACATTTAGGGTATATATACCTGCGTGATAGTAAAGAAATATTAGTGCGAATTGGATAAATTTCTTCAGTCTTTTTTTTTTGTCCGTGCAATCTCCTCAAAATCCTTTAGTATGATGTAATGGTGCAAGTTGTCCAATTCGAACTACCTATACGGGCCGACATTAGCGCTTTCGGACTACCCTGGTCTAAGTAGGCTAGATTTTGTATTTTAATATGTTAGTCGTTTTGGTAACATTTATTCGCACCTGTCTTGACTAGCACTTATTCTAAACTTTTACTCTATTTTAGGCGTTTACACATTTTATTACCAAGCTGAACGCTGAGAGCGTCTCGCCACGATAATTGCTACAACGGACCAACTCCTGGGCTGGCCTTTCCGATGCCTAGAGTGTCTCTCTGGAGAGATTGCTTTTGTGGCCGGAAACGTTATTGCGATGGTGACTGCACCAACCTGAAGTGCGCATCCATTTTTCTGGCGACAATTTGAGCTTCTAGTATCCCCCATAATTTTGAACACTTAGGCATTAGTTATCTACTCGAGACTGGATAACCTATGTAACCCGGTCGGAGAGCTTGAAGACGCTGACAAGGACTTTTTGCCGGATATTGTCCTTCACAATGTAAAACGATAATAAAAAATGAATATTTCGTAAGGCTGAGTTAGTAAATCACACTTCTGGATAACCTGAACTGGCACGTTTCGCCTTAGCGGGCGCTTTGTATGCCCGAGAATACGCTAAAAAAGGTCACCATAAAATAATGTGTGTGATAGTATCTTGAGGGATCCAAACATATGTTTTTCTGTTATATATAAAGCTGACGCTGCCCCGGATAATTCAAAGATTCAAGCTTCAAAGCAAGTAGGTTTTAAGAACTCTTTAGACCCGTCAAACTTTCAGATTCACTGGGCGCTGAATGACGAGTGCTGCTCCCCATTTGTCTTCTCTCTTTTAGCGAAAATGAGTGCCACCTTCAATGTCACATGGTGGCCCTCATCGCATCAGTGTTGGCATACGCAAGGTGGTAGGCTGAAAATTGTTCCTTGTGCCAAGAAGTTGTATTGCGTATCGTATTGCATCAAGATTTAGCTCGTCTGTCTCGCTCCTCTGGATCATCACGCGGCGACCCTCCTGGGCTGGCAGCTTTCCACAGCGGCCAACAGACGGTGACACAAATGTATGCTAGTGTCGCCTTCGCTCTGGCTAGCTTGGCCATTGACAAGGACAACACACATTTTTCTCCTTGGAACGAGGCAAGTGACAGTGGTGAGTGTCACTTTCAACTTTTATTAAGATTAGAGCACCAGTGAGCACTAAACATTTTTTGCGTGAGTATGCAAGAAAAGCTCATCCCTGTTCCTAAATTGAGATGTCTGCACCGCTACACACGTGTGCAGTCTTCGCAAACTCTCATTTCTCAAAGCCACGTTTCTGTACCTGGCATCGCTTTGAGAATGGCAATATCGCGATATTGTGTCGTTCCCTTAACACGCCTGAAATTTTGTGTTAGGCACCTTGAATGTGAAGAAGTCCGCCTATGGTGGTATAGCGAAATGCACGGGCGAAGCTGGAATCGATGCTGTCTTTCACCGCAGCAGCACAATGCTCTAGCAATTACGTCACAATCGCAAGAATGCTTCTTCCATGCCGAAGTCCCCATTTGAAAGGTGAGGTGCCCGCGTCGAGTTCCAGTTCCTATAAATCTTTTGCTCGTCAGGCCTCGCTCTTCCAGACGCTGCCTTGGAAAGCACTCTCTTTCGTACCGGCCCCGTTATTCGGGCCAACCAGTTACACCAGTGTGCTAAGTCCCAACTGGGTCGGTGCACAGGTGTATTGTTATCGCTATAGAAGCACGGCTGGAAACTTGATTAATGAAATCTACCATGATCTTTGGGATCGAAGTAGTGCAAACGGAGCCAATGAATGTAGACTCTCCTAGCATGGCGTACCTTTGAAAACCCCATTACTGTTCAAGGTATCTTTGAAGTTTCATTCCAATTCCTGCATATACCTATATACCTGTATAAACTATTTATACCCAACAGTGAAATACTTCATACGTGCATCTTTGTTATTAAGCTCGCATTTACTAAGACAAATTAATAAATGCCTCAAGCTTTTATGTATTCTTTGCCACCCACATATCACCAAAAAGAACAACGGGCTTCAGCGATTTAAGATAATCGCGGCGCAGTTTTCATCGAAGCACTTTCTGTTAGACAGCTGCATTACGAATTTAGGATTCAATTCAATTTCACTATTTACTTAAGAAACACAATTATTAATTATAGCATTTACTCAATTTGTCGAAGCACATTACGTTTATCGACCAACCATGCAGTTGATAGAGTATCTAAATTTATATAATAAAATTGTGCCACCGAGGTATTGTCTCAAAATGAAATGCTGGCCCTTATTTTTACCAAATTCAACAATTCAAAAAGACAAATGATATTCCAGCTGCATTTAGCAGCATCTTACAAAATAGGATTTTATACACGGAGATCAATGATTTGCCTAAAAAAAGTGCATGAAGATATCAAAGTGTATTTGATGTCAAGGCAATGCAGTACATGTAAGAACCTTCTTGTTACTTGATATATTGCGCTCTGCAGCCGAGACGATTTTCTAATTTAATAATGCATTTTTTCTGTTGGAGGTAATTCCGAACCAGTCATCGCCAATTTGATTAAAGCACATAGCACGTAATGTTCGCGCGTCTAACTAGCACAATTAGTTTGACAACGTGATATAACGAAACTCTCTGTTGTACGAAATGTTACATTTTTGCGAACTGACCTCTTGTAATCATTCGAGAAGTAATAGCGCGAGAGCAAAACAAAATTTGAAGACACGAAAATTCTTTCTAGACACAGATGCCAAACCACGCGGGAAATTATCGAGGCTTTCCACATAAAAAGATTAGGAGACACTTGTGTCAGTCATGCTTCGTTGTCTCTGTTAGATTGCGAATTCGAGTACCTTCGCAATACGTGTACTAATCTGAAATAATTTTTGTTCTTTGACTTCCTTACTCACTGACATGTTTAACTGGTCCTTTTACCTTTTTTACCTTGTCATGTTCTTATGCTACGGTGTTTGCAATCACTTATATATATGTTCTTCGTTTCAATAAAAATTTAGTCGAGAGTTAGCGCTCATCCTGTCTGCTCCTTTCTGTGTCCGTGTTTCACTTCGCGCTAGAAGCCAAAATCATGTTACCGTACCAACTCGCCCAACTGTCTATCCTTTTACAAAATAAAGAGTTGCTGTATTCGGAGTACAACAAGAAGAACACATGCTTTTTTTTATTTCAGCTGATATGGAGTACCGTACGTTACTGTATTTACAATTCGTTTAATTGTATTGATCAAGGTTTGGTTTTATAATCTTACCAAGTGCTATATAAATTTGTAGCATACGTTCATACAGATTCACCTAAAGCTTTGTATATGGTTATCTGCAAAATCAGTAGAGTTTCACCTCGCAATTTGTACATCAATTCCATAGCGGCCCTCATCCTTCCAGATGTATAGTTAACATGTTCAGTCCGTATAATGTGTTGGTCAAAAAGAACACCCAGGTACTTGTAATCTGGTTCATACTCTAAAATTAGGTATCGGGACCATATCGAACCACGCACTTATAAAGGCAGCTGTAGAAAAATATTCTGGTACGGGTTTCTGAAACCTACTAGCTTTGTTTTTTTTTACGATTTACAAATATTACAGTTTCTGAAACCAGTCTAGTGTTTTGCTGATATCATGCTGAAAGGTTTGATTGTGTACTTCATATTCAGATACCTCGAGGGGAAGTGGTGTATCGTCTGCATATTGCAACAGCTTCGAATTAGTTTAACAGACCCAGCTCAGATACACGTATGTTGGAAAGCAACTGTTCGAGCGTGCTACCCTGTGGCACCCCATAATTTATTGGTCGAAAGGCGCCATGAAGTTAACGAAATCTGACACACGGTACTTCATTATTAAAGTAGTTACTAAAGAAATGGTAAAACACATTTCGAAAGTCCAAGCAGTTTAGCTTTTCCAACAGCGTACTGTGGTCAATTTTGTCAAATCATTTGGTTAGGTCTATGAATAGTGCTAGTATACATGGTTATATTCAAATACATTGTTGATAAAATGTGCAAATTCTTCACGTGTGTAACCGTGTTCTTGTTCTTTGGGAATCCAAACTACGCTGTGTTATTCAATGATAGGTTGTCGCAGAATAATTGCATGGTAGACGTATTTTTTTTCATTATTTGAGCTAGGGAATATAAAATGGTTTTTGACCTATAGTTAGTGTTCTCTGACTTTTTGCCATTCCTATATAATATGGTCTTATCATGGATAGCTTTATTTCATCCGGTATATCACCCGTTTGAAATATTGCATTTAGTATTTTGAGGATAACATCCTTTACTTATTAAAATGGTAGAACAGATCTCTAAGGCGAATTTTATTATACCCATGTATCATACCCATGGTATCATACCCAGGCGCTTCTTCATCTGGTGCATTATAGCATAAAGATCAGTTTCAGAAATAGGCGGCAAATGCGCAGAGTGTACACAACCACATTTCGACAAAGATATTTACAAAGATATTTGTAATGACCTTGAACAATTTATTAAGTACCCGCATATAAAGTTTTTAAGCAGTTCATTTTAGAATTGAGCTGCGGAAACCGCATCTTCTCGAGGCCTTGAGCAGATTTTAGTTTTGTGGCACCTGCATTACCGACGTAATCTCTTCATCATTCACCACGCGCATACAAGCATCAATCCTATGACGCAAGAGATGCGCGGGTCACCGGCTGTGTTCTGTAAGACTTATTCAAGCGACCAACAAACGCCGCCCAGTTACTCATAGCGTAAGAAAAAATTCGCAGTTCCACCGGAAAGGCGAAGCACTCACTGCTATAGCAAATTGATAGATAGCTGTACGAAGTGAGGATAGTAGTTTTATCGCCCATATAAAGAAGTAAACATTCGCTTTCTAACTAAATTAACAATGAAAGAATGCGTAAGCGTGACTCGACGAAGACGTAGAAAGAATCAGACACACGGAGACAGCGCTGTCTTCGTGTGTCTGCTTTTTTCTACGTCCTGGTTCAGTCACGCTTACACAATCTATCATGGATGCAAACCAGCTAGACCGTCAACAGGTTTTATTGAAATTAACCATTACGCTGCACGTGCGATCAGGCAAACATGAACATACATCGCTCGAGGACAGCGGTAGCTGTCTGTGAAAATTCTGGAGTTAGTAATCGCGGCAGTAGCCGCGAGCCAATTTACCTCCGTGCATGTGTCGCTTCAACGGGAACGAAACACTGAAAGCTCAGCGCATGCGAAGCTACCGGCACTACGCACACTCTGCAAACATCGCAGACGCTTTGAAGACGAGGCCCGCGCGGGCGTGCACTTTTGCCACGTCGCAGACCGCTTTCATGACACACCAGCGCCGGCAACGCGTCCCTATGGCGTCTGCCAAGGGCGTCTACTACGGCGTCCGCGATTCGCCTGGCCAACGCCGTAGTAGACGTCGCGTTTGTCTCCGCTCTGTATGGAGTGGTGGGTGAGGAAGACATCAAAGCACCGTAGGAACTGACGGAGAAAAACGCCCCTCTTCCCTAGCCTGACCCTACTGCCTCGCGCGCCACAGGAGAGGGCACGCATCCGGGTCACGTACCTCGCTTGCGCACGCGAGCTGGAACCGCGTTCGAAGACTCACCCTCACCCGTTTTCCCTCGTACGGATCCTTACGGCGACGTTGACATATATATATATATATATATATATATATATATATATATATATATATATATATATGCGTGTGTGTGTGTGTGTGTGTTTGTTTGTCCTCCCTTGTCCGGGTTTTTTGGCGCTGTTCTAAATATGAATGATCCATACCAATTAGCTCGCACCCAAACTTTTCTGAGTCTATATAGTTGTTATCGCAATAAAAGCCCTAACTTCAGCGACTCCTTCTGCATTCAATTTCTTACTGCGACGGCCGCATTCTTCCTTAGTGAAGATCTACTGTCTTATTTTTGTTAGCTTTCTTTCTTTCTCATATACTTGCGTTCTCAGACTACGGTGAACTGTATAAGAAACCAACAATGACAGGGCGGTTTATTAGATGGGGAGAGGTGCAGTGGTTTATTATTTTATCAATGTGAGGTAGCAACGCGGAGAAATAGTATACGTAAAGTAAATGTGATTGCTTGATAGCACAGAAATATAAGTTTCAATTCGATAAGTTGCTTCTCATTTCTCTGGTATGTACTTGTGCTGTCCTCAACACTCTTTAGTATAATCTAATCGCGCAAAACCAAGCAACAATTCCTCCTCAACGTCCTTAAGCTCACCGGCCCAGTGAGACATTATCCAGTTGCGAGTCGCTATAACTATTACATAAGTGTACAGATAAAGGTTGGAAACTGCAACCTGGCTTTGTCAATTGAAAAATTGACGCGCCCTCAGCGTTAGTGTTGGTGCAGTCGCTATCGCAAAACATTGCTCTGACCATTAAAGGAATCTCTCCTGAGAAATAGTTTAAGCATTCTGAACGGAAAGCCCAGGAGTTGGCCAGTTGCAATGACTGTCTGGGGGACGAGAGCAAAACACAGCTTCAGAAAATAAGAAAGGAGGATATCTCATAACGACATCCAAGTTCGACTCTGCCGCTAGTGAAACGCGCCCCTTGCTACACAAATCAAATTGGTCGTTGCTTACAAAGGAGGTAACGAATACAGTCTTTCTAGTGTAGGAATGCCTCACAAATGCGCGTCAGAAATATAATTTCCATTGATGGGCTACAGTTCTTCAGCGGCACGTCCACATGGCAGGAGGATAGGCGCAAGAAATTGTTTATTATGGCTTTAACCGCACTATTGCAACTTGTGCCGGGGCGATAGAGAACAAACGATCCTTCTACTCTTCCAACTTACACGAAAGAAAGTATGTAGCACCCACGCAGAGGAGGAAGTCGTTCTTAGGTATTCAGTTGTGTCTAGCCTTGCAAAATACAGCAGGTTTGCAAAATCAGTGCTTGACGAGAAAAACCCAGCACCTTCGCATTATGGTAATTTTGCGGTAGCGGGCCAAGTGGTAATGCAGTTCACGCGTAATGAGAGTGTCTTGGGTTCGGCTACCGCCAGTGGCAAGTTTTCAGTGCGTTCGCTTTCACTTCCGTTTATTTCATAATTTGTATACATCAATGAAAGCTAGAAGCAACTTGTCCTAAGCGTTTCTAGGCATCATTATTGTTTGGCTTCAATCGTTGTGAATAACTGTACAGGACATTTACTTCCAGGCTTTGACGTTGACTTACACTGTTAGAGGAATGGCTTCTATACATGAAAAGCGCTGACCAATATGACGAAACCGTATTTAGACGAATGTTACATTATACATACCGCATAGCAATGGTTGTTGACAAGGTGGCGGTGTGTACGTCTCAAATTCTTCGCTATCGTGCCAACAATAACAGCATCGGCGACAAAAATGCTGAGTACATGACAACAATGATTATCCCTTTAACCTTTGCAGATGCCATATAGAAGGAACGCCGACAATAGAGTTGCTGGTTGATTACAACCTCCAAAGCATTTGCAACATAAATCCCAACGACGACTTGAGAGCGAGAACGCCATCGGCATCTGATATGTATAGGAAGTATGAGATAGCTCAAGTTTTCTAGGCTGCACCTTGTTATTGCTCTCTTGACGTCAGTTGTAGAACTCCAGATGAAAGAGGGATATGATCCCTTGGCGAAATCCTCGAAACAACTCGCCCTGCCTGAAACGCAATAAGAGTTTAATGCGGCAAATAGCTCCTCACTGGTGGCCATAAATAATGATTTATGCTAGAACTGACTTTGATAAAAGTGGTGCATAAGGACTTCTAAAACAGCAGTTCTCCGCAACTGTCACGCTGCTGTCATGTCAGTAGACCTGGTGTTAGAAGCTTGCCTTCGTGAACGAAGGAAATCGAAATGTGAATGTTTTACACAAGATGAAAGTGTTTGCTAGATTGACACCTCAGCGGTACCTCACATTAATAGGACAACAAGGTCGCACCGATAAACATGATGCCACAAGATTATTAAGAGTCAGTTGACGCATAACTGCCTAAACATAGGAGATTAAAATGAGCACTTTAGCGCACAACGGTGAATAAATGGTTCCATTACGATATGTATTTTAAGAAAATAAACCTTGTCTAGCGAGAGCGAAGGGCTCTTGCATGCGGCAACACTCCTGGAATAGCTGCTTTTCTGTACGGCCAACAGGTGGCGACACAATTTTTGCTAGCGTCAAGTTCGCCATGGCTAACTTCCCATGGCTAACTTCCCACCTGGTCACAGTTGTGACAATTGTGACATTTACCTATCGGGACTGCTAGACGCAATCTTTCTGGAAAATGTTAGTAATAACAGAGGAAGAGTGAGCACAAAAGCTTTTTTTTTTTTCCTACGATCTAAAGAGAAAGGCGCACGTTCATCTAAATAAATAGTGAAACATGGAAATCTGGGCTCGGGTGCTCCTACGCAAAGTGTCATTAATCAAAGCGGCGTGCCTACATATCGCACCCTCTACAAAAGTGCAATTTCTCGCGTGATTTGTCGATTGTTCAACACCCCTGAAGTTTTGTGTTGGATACTCTGAAAGTGGGCGAAGTTCACGTATAACGGCATTGCGATGGCGGAATCGTTTCCGTCTTTCAACGCAGCAGCACAATGCTCCAGCAATTAAGCCGCGATCACATGCATAATTTTGCAATGCGAAAGTCACTCTTTGAAAGATGACGCACGTTGGTGACGCTCCAGTTTGTCGTACTCTTTCTTTGTGCGAGCTATCTTTTTGAGACGCTGTGTTAGAAGTATGCTGCCTTCAGTATCGGCCATTGCATTTAGGCTAGACAGTTATGAACGTGTTTCATTACAAGTTATTAGGGAAGTGAAGTCATGACGGTAATGCATTATTATCGGTTTAAAGTAGCGACAGTTTCTTATAAACTCGTGTGGGCAACCATCCAGCGTTGTATGTCCTAAGGGAGCCGATTAATGTACCTTCTGGTAACATACGGTAGCATAGAAAACCACAGTGCTGCTCGAGGTACACTTTGCCTTGTATTCCAATTATTTACTTACGATATCTGCAAAGAAAAGTGTAAACAACCGCCGATGTAAATCTCCATGCCTCTTTTGTTGTTTTTAAGCTAACTTTTCCTAATACAAACTTAAAAATTCCAAGTCGGGGCAGGTGCTGCTGCTCCGTTCCGGCTTCGTCCTCACACCGGATGTGCTGGAGCGGTGGCGACAGTACCGGCCACGCCGGAAAAGACGCGCTCCATCTCCGTCGCCCAACTCCCTTCCATCGCAGGAACCCGGCTATCCCACAGCCTCCGCGGACCAAGAAGTGCTCCAGACGCCACACAGGTGCCCTGACTGCGACATGGCTATGCGGCCATCCGCAGCCCATCTGTTTTGGGAGTGCCAGCGACGCGCTCAACAGCGGGACCACCACCTGAGGACAGTGCGAGTGTCGTCCTACGAGGAGTGGATTAGACCGGCAACTGGCTCGATGGATTCCGACAGGGCCATTCTGGACTCGCTCTTGGCTTTCGCCAAGGACGCGTTGCTTCTAGGACGGCTCTCAATACGCCTCACCCCACCTGTTCCTATTCCCCATTATAGGCCTTCGTGCCATCCCCTAATAAATACATTTTGTCATCATCATCATCACTTGAGAGAGAGTTCCATTGCCAATCGAGCCAATGAGAGCAGTTGGGGCAATGCATCTTAGCTTAGAAAACACCTATTTGCACTCACAGTATTGTTCAAATTTCTTTCTCATAACTTCATAAAGTTTGTCTCCGGCGAAAGCTGTGGAGCGCCGCTTATCCAACACTTCATTCGTTCTTGCTTGTTTTTAAACTAGCATTTGCTAGGACAAATTGATAAGCGCGTGAACCTTTCATGCAATACTTTCCCCTTATATATCTACCAAAAGGAGAACCAGTCTCTGTGACATGGCAGAATCAATGCCCAGTTTTGAGCGAATCTGTTTCTTTTAAGCAGTTGCATTACGAATTTAAAATGTTTGAAATTACTTTCCACAATTTATTACGTCGACGCACATACTGTTTTAAAGAAATTACTGCACAATTCTGCCGCAGAAAATGTCTTCTCTCGAAGTCATGCGCAGATTTTCGTTTTATGGAAGCTCAGTCGTTGACGTAATCTCTCCACTCATCGCGCGCGCGCGCGCGTGAGGACGACACCAGAACATTGACCCCATCAAGCCGTGGCTTAAGTAATTTTTGTCTACGTTTTCTGCATTTCCTTTCTAGGCACGACAAAAAGAACTGGCTGTGGCTTAGCTAAGGTTAAGCCCAGGATCCGAAGCATACTAGCCTTTATTTTAACGCGACAGCGTTAAGGAGCTCGTGTCGCAGAAAAGCCGGTGTCGTCGGCGTTGGCTCAGGCGTGCGGCGCTTGCTCAGGCGCACATTTCGTTGTCGCGCCGAACGCTGCGTTGCTCGACGCTCACCGCGTCCGATGCGGGGCGCGTAGTCGCTGCGCCGTAGCAAAGCCACCTAGAAACAGTCTCTGTAGCACGCCGCAACCTTCGCTTCTCATTCCAACAAGCAGCTCTGTCTCCAGGAGGCATCTCACCTCGTGAGTGTCTAGCAGAGGCAAGCGCAGCTGCTTATATGCCGCCGCGACGCCGCGAGTGACGGCGCGAGTTGGAGCCCCGTTTCTCCTCTGTCGTGACGTCACGGTGTCACGTGGTATTGAAGGCGACACCGCCGTGCCTGAGGAGCTGGGTTGAGCTCTAGTAATATGCTTCGCATAAAACTAGTGAACGTATGAACGTGAGCATGAACTGCTGTACGTTGGGCATGTTGGCACACTAACTTCGAAGACATATTTACCGCCAGCGCACGAGGACGGAAGGCAGACGTTGACAACTCAATGCGCTACCCTCAAGAAATTTATTCCGAGAAATAAAAAAAATAAAACATCATTATAAACGACCCACGGAAGCGCCACAACTGACCAATATGCCAAACTGAGTTTTCCGAAAAGGCCGTTTTTTTTATCTAACAGTTCGATAGACGGAGTATTTACACAGCTTTAGCCACTCCGTTTGATAACCTGCGCCTCAATAATTTCGCGCACATATTTATCTCTGTGCCTGCCAAGAACCACACAATCACAAAACAAAGGTGCGCTGCTGCATTCCTAGCTGACAGTGAACCTACGGATTAACGTCACGGTGGTTCTTCACACTTAAACAATGCTCTCTTAAGCGGTCACTAAGACATTGTCACGTCGGTCCTGTGTTCTTATCGCGGGACGGCGGTAAGAAGAACATTAAGAGAGAGAGAGGCAAAAGGGAAGGAAAGACAGGGAGGTTAGCCAGTGTAAATACCGGCTGGCTACCCTGTGCTGGGGAAAGGGCTAAAGGGAATAAAAGGAGAAGGAAGAGAGAGAAAAAAAAAACAAGAGAATGCACACAGTACCACGATGTTACGCGCAACAATAGTCAAAGGCGTTCGCACAATTCACATGTCCTTAAGAACTTGAGCAATGCCCTTAAGGCCTTGAGTGCCGAAACCCGTCTGGACCAGTGTCCTGGAACTAGAACATTAAACGATGTGTAGGGCCGACTCGTACGCCGCTGACCTTATATTTGCTCAAAAGAATTCCCGTGCCTCTAGAAACACCCAACCGCACCTTTTCGGCCCGGGTCTGTCCACCAAAGACTCTGCTAAGCTTCTTCTGGACGTGAAAATGAACGCTCGTGTTCACACGACAACCAATCTTTTTTGAGACGGTGCGCCGCCCTTTGTAGGTAGGGCACAACCGCTATACCTTCTGTTTGTTTTGCGTCTGTTCATTTGCTGTCTTTCCAGTGTTGTGTTCTAGACACCTTTTCTTCAACCCCTCTGCTATAGGCAAACCAGCAACGAGTTCGGAAACCCTGCTTTACACAGCTATTCCGATTCATTCTTGGCTGCACCATGGCTGTGATAGAGTTTCTGGTTGTATAATTAACGTTGGTGCTTGTGTGCGCATCTGTGTACCGTGACGTTTCCTTAACTTCATGGCTTGAATGCAGCCCGTGAAGCGAGAAATAGCAGGAATACCGTTGTGTGTCGTAGCACTTCTAGGTATTTCAGCTAACCAGAAACCGATCCTCCCTCGCTTCGGTGTTTTGCGCTTAATTCACGCCATTAACTTAGGATAGCGATTTGGGCGAATTGTTCTAATTGAGTACTTTTCTTCCGTCGTTATGATCATATTTTAATCCCCTCTCTTCCATTCCCCAGTGCAAAACAGCGAAACCGCGATTCAACCTGCGTAAGTTTCCCTACCTTTTCCTTGTCTCTCCTGCCTCTGTCGAAGAAGTCTTGTTTATGCCACAAGAGTGACTTTGCGCTTATTGAAGGCATTCACCCTGTGCGAGCACTTTTGAGTACACTTGAATGAACTCGCCAGCTCATGTGCGTGCGCTCCCTCTCCTTCCTTGTTTTTGCTTTCCTTCCCCCTTTCTAGTTCTTCACGTGTAGGTTCTCGAAACGCACGCCGAAGTTGGCAAGCGCCGTTTGCGTTTGTTTGCTTTTTCGCCTCTGTCTCTCTCTCTCTTGAAGACTCTAGGAGGTATACCTCGGGCAGTATGTATTTCTTTGATTGCCGTATGGCTCTCGCATAAAATGCGTCTGATGAAGCTGGCACGGACAGTTTGCTCAGAAGTTCAATATGAGGGCATACTTACGACAGATCCAAGCTGAAGGTTTACCACGCTTCTTCCACCCTGTGGATGACAGCAATGTACGCATGCACAGGCACGTCCAGCTATCAAATGAGCATTTATGGAAATTTTCCTTGCAAAACTGCCTCAATGAACATTTACAAAGACGTGCCTAAACTTTGAGTGAATGACCGCACAAGAAACCCGCGTAAGCTCTTCAGTGTCCGTTGAAAGCTTATGAGGTCAGCACTTTCGATAATGACAGCTGTCAAGTGAATTCTCCGAAGCATCGATTGAGAGCTGAGACGTTGAGTGCTAGCTCGCGCAAAACGAACCCGGTAGAGGCCACGAATCCCTCGAAAGAGCCAGATTCAGCAGTGTTCATTGCTGTCAGCGCTTCAGTAACTCTCGATTGGACTTGGGTCGCTGCCATCCCAAAAGAGTGCGGGTGTCGGGTAACGCCATGGAGTGAGGGCTTGCTCGAAATGCGTCAGACGTTGGGACGTTACATTAGAAACGATATGTTACGGCACACAGCACGAACTTTGTTTTAGGGAAGAAGCCTCTAGAACGCAACCTAGGCTGAAGCGCAACACATCCACCCCATCGGTGCTGCTTTCAGAGGAGTTCCATTACCAGCGTCGTCATTGCGAAATGGTCTTTATCGCATTACCAAAACAAGCAGGGATCCGTAACATACAAAGGATGCCCACAATGTTGTACCAGTCGTAATGGTATAACCTGACATGTGTAAGTACAAAGTTTTTCATCGCTCCTGATGTCCCCCGATTAATGCCACTCTACTACAGTGCTGTCTTGAAAACTCAAGCAAATTTCAGGGGTCTACGGGTGTAAGTATATATATCACCGCTCCTGCTGTCTCCCACTTATGGCCACTCTACTACAGTGCCGTCTTTGAAAACTCAAACAAATGTCAGGGGTGCACGGGTATTGAGAATAATGCTATTATAAGCTCGATGACGCGCCCGACAAAGGGAGGAAATATTGAATGAAAAAAGAAAAAGACATTATACAGAACCAGCGCGCATATAGCAATCCATGTGAAGCAAAACATTAGTCAAGCAGTTTGCATTGAATCCTGTACAACCAACGGCGATGCGTAAAATTGTGTTCATTTTCTTTCTGTGCAGCATGAAAATTGAAGGAACGTCCACTTTCATCCACCACAAAATGTAACAACTTGTTTTTTTTTTACAGGCCCACATAGCATGGGTCATTTACGTCCCATAAACGAGTCGAGCGAAACCATAAGGCTCGGACTACAGGCGTTGCTGCGTGCTTGCTGCATTATTTAGTTTACTATTTAAGGAGGAAAGCTTCGTTGTCTAAAGGATTATGGTTTTTTTTTCGTGTTTGCGCATAATGATATCTTCCCTTATGTAAACGTAAATATGGAACTCAGCTTTGTGAGAAAAGAAAACTCATGAGGGATGAAAAATAAGCAAGCTTCAAAACTTTTTTCCTCTTATTAAACTATTTACTGCAACATAAGTTGCTCTATCCGATTTTTCGTCATGCTAAGGATATTGCAATCTGCAGAACGCCCCTCGCTCCGCTCCTCAACTACCTGCACCGATGGAAACGCGACGATGACGGTAGCATAATGAAACGTCGACATCATTGGGACTGCCAAAGAACACGTTCTCCACGGAACAATAAGCGCGACATATCTTTCGTATGTCGTTCGAAAGAGTACGCCCAACGCGCAAGCTTGAGTTATTGCCGATCGCGACAGTTTGCATAAAAATGTGCTAAAGACGAAGACGAAAGGAACACAAACGACTGGACGAGCGCTAGACTTCCAATAGGCACTAATTTCACCTGACTTTCGCAATGCACCATGAAGGCATGTGGTGGCTGTACTCCTCTTTATCAATGTCGAATATGCGATATCGAAATGTAGAACACTTTTCTTGGATCTTGGCTTGTATCTTCAGTACGTGTTGTCATCTGACGAAAAGAAAATCGTAAGATGCAGAAACGGAATACAGTTATCATTGGGCAGTTCAAAAGTAAACCTGAGCCCCCGGGAAAGCTTAGTGAACATTTTTAGGCAGTCTGCTACAACGTCGTTAACGGCAGGGTTAGACAGCACAATAATGACGTTGGAACATCATACGGTAGTCACTTGGCTGAGCGCTGCAAAAAGTGCCGATTGACATCCATGTTTGGCGACACCACTTTCTTAAAGAAAGAAAGAAAAAACAAGAATAAAAATCGAAATAGTTGAAGCGCGTTTTATAGGGAAGGCAGGTGACAAGTGCGTCATTTGTCCGTCTTCGGCGTTGCAGGAAAAATGGAATATTTTTGGCCCCCTTTAGCCCGATTTCTGCTGTCAAGGCAGAATCACGAGCTATATAGTCTTGCCGGTGCCTACTACCACCACCGCAGCCAACGACTGAACGCTCACTGCGCTTGGTTTCGGCGCGGTAGGTGGCGGGAGGCAGAATGAGACTCGCGAACGCCACCGGTGGCGTGTCTGCGACCCAAGTTGGCGCCATTGCCGTAAATGGTGAGGCCAGGGTTACGAGACTAATCCTCAGCTGGGGGTATAGTTTGAAACACTGTCACCTTGTGGTTTGTTTTTTTCTTTCTTAGAATAACTTTTTACAACGAAAACAAAGCGTCGTTAGAATGCGTTGTTAAGTTACCGGTTCCTTCGCGGAAATTACGCTTGTCTTTATTTTACACGCGCACGTTTTACACGCACATGCAGTAGCAACAACAAATAATTTCCCCTGCGCTTTCGATCGTGTCATTGTCCATGGGCTTATTGTGATTGCGATTAATAAAAATCGGGCCCCCTCGGTTTCCTTTCTTCCCGTTCATTACATAGCATACATAGCGTACATTACATAGCATTACATTTCTTTCGAGGTATCTAGGCACGTTAACTGATTGACCATACAATCGTATGTATGAACTCATTGACTTTTATGTGTGATAATACGTGCATGATGCAGTACCTGACGCACTCAGCATAAATAGGTGATTGTTTCGAATAAATTCCAGTTGGAAGTTCAGCGCCCGTCATGTCGTATGCCTTCCTTTCTTTTTCGTCTTTACCGTATTTTTATGAAAAGTGTCAAGATGAACCAACCTTCCCAAACGAAGGTAATGTCAGTCGTGGTTTCCTTGTTGCTTGAATAAGCGCTATTCGAAACAGTAAGGCTTCTTTTTATCTACTGTTGGTTTCCCTCTCACTGCGTGCGCGTGTGCGTAGGAAGGGACGGAAGGACCGATCTCTGCATACGCGTTGCTATTCGGATAACTTCAATAAAAGGCGTATTTTGTCGTGTATTTCTAAAGTCCTAAAGTTCTAAAGTACTAATGCCGCTCCATGTATTCTTCTATTGAAAAAAAATATTGGGATGGACTAAGAAAGTGTTGCTTTTCTCCTATTTTTCCTGTATGAAATTTGGCTATAAAAATGTAATCGACCGTACTTAGCTTTAGTTTGAGTCCTTTAGACTGTGCAGATATATTTCAGAGGCTTTACACCCGGTCCCGAATGGTTAGTTCTTGTTTCTTGCGAAATCGTCAAATGCAACAACACTCCACACGAAAAATAAACATCGTAATAACTGGAAACCAATATAAAGAGAAATACACAAGAACACAAACGAAGGTTACTAGTGAATTTGTACCGTCAGAATAACATGTTTCTGTTGCTGCAGTCCGAAAGGCACAGTGTTCCGGCTAATCTGTCATGGAAAAGGCTGTCCAAACAAGAAATTGCAGCGTTTTTATTTTTCTTCAGCGTTTATAGCAATCAATATTCAATATTACCCCCAGTCTGCCATATCATACAATAAATTAGGAATAATATTACCTATGCCTTCCGTGCAGCGCCTCATTTAAATGCCGTTCCATGGAATGAGCAATCTCATCTCTATAAAAACTGGGCTTCGTAAATAATTCACTAATAGAACGCCAGATCATTTTTTCTTGCTAAAGATGACCTGGCAGCACATATAACGGGTGCTTTAGGGAACAGCGCAAAGCTTTTTTTCTTCTTCATTTGCCTGGGCAAGATAGCCTTATTCTTGTCCTTCAGCGGGATTTCTAGTTGAAGTGGACATTATTTGCATGAGAAACCAAACTACATAACTGATGGATTAATAAACTTCGACAACCTTACCAATTAGTTTCAAAGATGGCACTAGTCTAGAGATATTCCCTCTGGAAGTGGGCAACGAAGTACGTGAATTCATAATACGACGTTTTGCTAGAAAAGGAGAACAGTGCACCGTTCGCGCAAATTTGTTGGCGCATATCTTGAAAGTAGTGTCATCCTTAGCATTCTTTGCATGCCTAGCAATACTACCGGACAGAATTCGTAAATTACAATGTGCATTTATACCTAATTAAGGAATTTTTCTTTGGTAAATTGTAAACTTTGCCAGTAAGTAATGTCCGCCTTTTCACGTAATCCAGATTGAGGACTGGGATTGTGCTATCCGCCGCAGGTGATTTTTTTTTAAATGGTGGTTTTTCAATCAACACATAGCATTTAGCTTAAAATATGATAACGTCATTTTTCAGGAGTTGTATGCTCATTAGTTGCAGTGGTGTCCTACACTATAAAACTAGTACCGGCTTTCTCCTTCCTTTTTGTCCGACCTTCGTCCGCAATTCGAGCTTTTAAAGCGAAGCTGTTCTCGCGGATCTCCTCTCCATGGACATAGACCAACAATTTTTCATACGTGGGCCAATCCCGAAGACATTTTTTTTTTAGTTTTAGGCACGTAAATAATAAATATAAGAACCTCAGCCCACACCATATAAGTATAGCAGGCCCGATCCCGAAGATAGTGCAAGGCGGCCCCACCCGCGTCGGAGGTGCATTTCGCCATTAAGGAGCACACATTACACAGCGTAGCTGGTCATCTTTCTTCACAGAGCGGAAGGGCATTGAGCTTTTTATTGGCGAAAAATGACTATATTGTATGCCAAATGAGCTATAGATGAACCCAGCAAGTTTCAAGTACATTTAAACAGATACAATGGCCCAAATACGAACAGAAAGGCCACATCGCAGTTCGGGATATCACTGTGCACGTGGCGACAGTAAAATTATCAAAAAACGCTAGACATTCCAAATATGGAACTTATACCTACATTTCCTTTTTTATTATTCTGACTAATACCGCGATGTTAAAAAAAATAGAGGTTTAAAAAAAGACGTTATCAATCTGAGTTGATTCAAAACTTTTCTGTACTCTGACCTTAAAATATGTTTATTTCACTCCCAAAGAAAATAGGAGACAGCGGCTGCAATGCACAAACCAGATGAAATGGCCTTTCTACTGCGAAGGCTCTCTTTCTACTCTTATTTTATGCGGAACTTGCACCATTGTACAAGTTCAGGGTGGTATAAAATAATCTTTTACGAATATTTGGGATTTCGGTAAAGCTCATTTTAGAAATCATAAACGGGTACCCAGTATCTTGATCCTCAGAGAAAGAAAGGCGTCTACTAGACAGGCTTCCTTTACTGATTGCTAATAAATACGTAATTCAACCTTGACTGTATTTTAATCATTTGACACCTAGACATACCAGACACTAGCAATTTGAGTTTCTGGCCCCATATTTTAAACGTACAGGCATTTTTCAACGTGCCACAAAATATCTTTTCCCGTGCAAGTGACTGAAAATCTTCCTGGCATGAAACTATTCCCATTATCAAATGATGTGAATTTTTTAGCGTTGACGTGGATTTTAGAGTTTATATTCGTCGACGCTGCTTTGACAGGCATGTGTGGGAAAGTACAATAAAATAAAATACATAACATAAGTAATAACCATCAGCTCCTACAAATTACTAGCCTGCTGATAAAAAGCTAATAAAGCCTAATGGACATTGGAAAAATGATTATTCGACCGTGAAAAGAAAAGAAAATGCATAGTTTAGCTAACACAAATAAGAGAAATCGATGCCGTCTTGGTGCAAGCATTACCTCACTCTTATAACTGATTGCCGGAGTCCCACCAATGAGATACCGAGAAAGGCACATCAGACGTAAAGCACTTGGGGTGAGAAATGCCGCTCTCTTTTCAAATAGCTGGTTTGCGATAACGGCTTTCATTCAGGTATAGAGTGGTACGCCATTTCCCGGTCTCCTTAATCAAATTGTCTGGAACTCTCTGAGGCGGTTGCTTGCACTTCGGCAGTCAGTGAACTGACGATAAGCAGCTTTGGTCAAAGGGGCTCTGAAATTGCCCTTCGGTTAAAGTTCAGAGGTAGAAATGATGCACTTTAGGATCCACTGAGTACCAGTAAGCAAATAAATGAACAATTTGGCCCAAAAGTGTGCGGCGACATTTCAGGCTGCGCCATTGCCGGCCTATTCTTTATTGAGGAGACAAAAATAAAAGCTAGAACTCGACGCAAGACTTCAGAAGTGTTTTGGAACAAAGCACCTTTATATACCAGTGAGCCTAATGAAATTTCAATGCGGACAGAAATTTTCCAAGAACCTATAAAAGCACGCAAGCTTAATTCATTGGATATTTTCCTTATTATTCGAAAATGTCCTTCCTGCTGTACTGTGCGGGTGTTTCTAGCAGAAGTGACAAGTGGATGCTTTGTCAGAAAACGAAATATTTATTATTTAAGAATTCTGGCAAGTTATTTTTGAGGTTGTATTATAGTATACGCTTTCAATAAAGAAAACGAAAATTGTGCAGAAACCATCAACGATCATTAACTAATATAGGCAAATATACCTGAGCACCTTAAGAAAGCTATTCGCCTTATTTGAAAGATGGTGCGTTTCACGACATACATTTGCTGCAACGAACGTATTTACGTTGTACTTTCTTGTTTCATTGCGTAATTTCGTAGATGGGAGAGCCGTTTGTCAGAATATCTCTAGCGGTAGGATAGGTGGCGGGCCCGCCCGTATCAAAGGTTTATGAGTGGTGGCGTTCGGAGACGAACGCGCCTGTAAAATGAGCGAGCACATCCTCTGCGTAGGTGCGTTTGCTCCAAATTTTTTTATCTCATGTCAGTTAAGACATGTAAAAACTGCGGCTGCCAGCTACTGACCATAAAAACGGGCGATAAAGCCAAACAAAGCCATCAGCTTTAATATCTAGTACTCTCGAGTCTAGAAAATGGCTTGTCACTAGGAAAACTCGACACAAACATGAAAGCTAATGCTTTTTCTAGAATTACAGTCGTTTTCATGAGTCAACTATATCCTCATCAGCCCTTTCCGAATGAGAGCATCAGATACTAATTCTGTTTCGCAATATGCTTTCAACCGAATACCCCACTGATAAGAATCGGTATCATTTGTCTTACGGAACATCTTTGTTTGTCATGTGCTTCACTTGTGGCCTTCATTATATAAGCATTGATTTCAATTATTTAAATGATTTCAAAGATCTGCAGTGACCAAAACAATGGCCCAGGACATCTTGCTAGACGTAATAAATGAAATTTGGTCTTCATACAATACGTCAGGGCAAGCCGCATCTCTATGGTGACTTCAGCCAGTGCCCTGAACAGGTTTATTCTCCTGAGAGAAAGTTACAGTAGAATTCAGGCATTCTAGCAGTCATTGAACGTATGGATAGTGCGAAGTTCTTGAACTCATCATAGCAACTTCTGTGGAGCTATAATTGATAACTTGTTGCACTAACCAAGAAATGTTTGCTTTATTAGCACGTCCGTCTTCTTCTAGGGAGTTTTTTTATTACACACTATTCTAGGGAATTTTTATTACACACATTACACCCAGACGCCAACTCCAGGCGCTCTCTTCAGGCTATGAGCTATTGTAGTGTTTACACCGTCCCAGCTCAGCGCGCGCCTGCACAGCAACTGCACAGCAACTGCACACAGCGCTTGTCTGCGATATTTATTTCTTCATGTCTTTGTTTTATTCGCGCTTTTACACCCCAGTTCTGCATTTGAGCCGCGTAGGAAAACACGTGCCGCACGTGCCATATACGCGCAAACTGCGAAACGCTGCCGCGGCGGCGCCGGCCGTGGATGGATGGATGGATGTTATGAGCGTCCCCTTTGGAACGGGGCGGTGGCTTGCGCCACCAAGCTCTTGCTACTATGCTGCCTAATATCCTACCTAGGTTAACCCATGAGAAAAAAAAACACACTATGAACTACCACGTCCAAATTTTCTGATACCCTATTGCGAACTGTGCTTTTGTACGTCTCCGTCCTTTGTCGTTTCCCTACTTTTCTTCCACCAATCCTCCAATCGCCTCTTACTGATGTCTATTGCGGACCTGTTTGCTTTACCACTGCTCCCACTGAACCCAAGGGCTTCAAGGAGGCCAGTGGTGCCTAAATCGACCGCTGGATAGATGTCTTCACATTCTAATAAAATATGCTCCGTCGTTTCCCTAGCTTTACCGCAGCAAGCACATGCTTCTTCTTCCTTCTTATATCTCGCTTTATACGTGCGTGTTCTAAGGCATCCCGATCTCGCTTCGAAAAGTAATGAGCTTCCCTTTGAGTTATCATAAATGGTTTCTTTCCTAATTTCGTTTTTTCCCCTTAAGTAGTTACTCATGGCAGGTTTCTTTTCCATTGCCGCCACCCATGAGATTAATTCAGCCTCTCTGACTTTCCGCTTGACCTTCTTTGTTGCTGTGTTGCCCACCCCACAGGCCGCATACTTGCTGGTAAGCTTCCTAGTTCTTTTCCTCCACTGTGAATCAATGTTTTGCCTGTACAGATACCTGAACACTCTCCCCGCCCACTTACTTTCCTCCATATTCCTCAGCCGTTCTTCATACTCAATTTTACTGCGAGCTTCCCTCACTTCAAAACTAGTCCAGCCCATATCCCCTTGCACAGCTTCATTTGTAGTCTTCCCGTGAGCGCCCAATGCGAGGCGACCCACTGACCTTTGGTTCCCGTCGAGTCCTGATTGTACCCCTGATTTAAAGCAAACAACCGCATTTGCAAAAGTAAGTCCTGGAACCATTACCCCTTTCCACATACCTCGGAGGACCTCGTACCTATTGTATCCCCATAGCGCTCTGTGCTTCATTATGGCTGCATTTCTCTTCCCCTTGACTGTTATGGTTTTTTCCTGTGTTTCCATATATCCGTTGCCTTCGTTTATCCATATACCAAGGTATTTATATTCTGTTACCCGAGGTATTTCTTGGCCCTGTATCTCCACTGTCTGTTCACTGTTTTCATTGAATACAATAACACCTGATTTTCTAACACTAAATTTCAAACCTAAATTGTTGCCTTCCTGTCCACAAATATTAGCCAGACGTTGCAAATCACTTTGGTTGTTTGCGAGCAACACAATGTCGTCTGCATGAGCGGAAGCGAGCGCCACCTGGTGATGTCGCAAGAAACCCAGCGGTACGTGTGAACATGTATGGATGGATGGATGGAAGGAAGGAAGGAAGGAAGGAAGGAAGGAAGGAAGGAAGGAAGGAAGGAAGGAAGGAAGGAAGGAAGGAAGGAAGGAAGGAAGGAAGGAAGGAAGGAAGGAAGGAAGGTAGGAGCGTCCCCTTTGAAACGGGGTGATGGCAGTTGCCACCATGCTCAGCTTGCCACCATGCTCAGCACACTAGGAGGCGGGTGCCATCTTGTGGGGTTGCAAGAAACCCAGTGGCGCCTGCGAGGAAGATCGCAGCAGCAGCACAAACTCCCGGAAATTAGGCAGAAGAGCCAAGGAGGCTTCGCCTTTAAAAAGAAAAGCAACAAGTCAGATGATTTATTGTGCGTTAGAATGAGAGAACATTCATCACGCGGTCCCCGATCTCGCATAGAGGGCAGTTAGTCCCTTTTGATGGCTGCGTGGGCATGTGTACGGCTTCGATATTCTGAATGCAGCCGCCATTAAAAAAATAGGAAGACATCCAGTGCTGCGGTTTGCAGATAATGGGATTCTCTTTAAACACGATAAATAGCGACCGCAATGCTTCTGGTTGATGCATTCCCGCGCTTCGGAGGTTTAGCAATATTGCCCCCGAACCTCCTTTCTCGTGTAATATGCTTCCGCACTGGGCAACACGTTAGTGGCATGGTAATGACTGGTTCTGTCGCGATAACCGAACGAGTCAACTGCTTTCTTTTATATTTCGTGTCTGTGGAAGGGCGTCAAAAATGAAATAGCTGTAACAGCGGCAGACTATGGTGTGCCGAAGATTTAAGCGCTGTTTCCACCCCCCAAACTGAGAAAATAAAAAAAAGCTCCGTTGTCATAGGACACAAAACCATCATATCAGTTTAAAGACCACGAACGTAGATGCTGCATAATGTAACGATTCCTTTCGCTAGTTTCCATAACTTTTTTATCATTCACCGCTCACAGCGGACCAATTTCTCTGATCACGTGGGCGGAGCGCCACTCTGATCATTGACGAAGCTCGAAACATAATAGCATTTAAATAGAATCGCTGCTTTAACGATAACGTTAAGAATTATCTTTCTATAGCTTGCAAAATGTCTTCCTTTTTGCTGCGCCGCGTTTCTGAGCGTTACGGTTTAGGGGCAAAGAAATGTCGGTGTATTTGGTAGCCACTGTCACTGGGGTGTTCAGTGTGGCTCGATGCCCAAAATTCCAAAGATCTTGCTACGCCAGTTTCGCTTGAACATCGCATACATTCAACACATGCGAAGAACTGGAATCGACGTCTCCCAATTGTAAAGAAAAAAAATCACAAATACTGCATATATCCCTATTTGCAGTGCAGAACCTCCTGACAGCAAATTCATTAAATTGTGCGTAAGCAGTGCGTATCCGCTTAGCCCCTTATAGCCCCCCCTCCTTTTTTTTTATACTTCCCTTGATATGTCTATACATGATTTCCACATGTCCATACATAGTTCAATATCTTTAGACAATATGCAACCGGACTGTATATCGAGTACTCTCATAATTAACATTCATTTCTTTATCCACACTCGATCTTGCTTTGGTGGCTCTGCAACTTCGGTTCATCAAACCAAAGGTGTACTTGCGATCCCTCGGTCTGGTTCCACTGCAACAAAGTTACTACAAAATAATAAAATAACGCTGTGCAATTCCAACACACCTGCCAGAATATAAGCGGAGCAAACCTATCGTACAGCGAGTAATTGAAATCTATACAGTTACATTAAATGGCTACAATTATTGCCATCTTGCACAACGTGTAATAGCGCGGAATCGTTACGTTAAGTCATTAAATTGCTCCCAATCTATGTTGAAATGCAAACAGCTGTTCATTCGAATGGAAGCATTGAGATGTAGGCATTGATTCAGTGATGTTATCGGGATGAAGACGATGTTTTATGTTTGTTAAGCGAGTACTGGTTGGGAGATGTGTATTCACAGTGGCTCAAGCCGCAGAAGAAAGCAGGAAGGTTGACTACTATTTGCCCGTTTCGTTCCTTCGCCAGCGTTCTACTTAAAAATGGTACGTGGCCACGTGCTTTGAGTCTAGGTACATGCTAGATTTCGAAATTTTGGAGCTTCAAGTCTTGCATGCAATTGTGTCACCCTCTATGCGCCCCTCGCATCTTTATTCCTTCTGCAGCATGTTAAATCAGAGCAAAAGAAAACGACCTAGCGTGGCTTCAACTTTGTTAAAAAAGGCCTGCCGGTGTCGTCCCTCCTACAACGTGGTTCACAGTTCTTGTTTTTTTTTTTTCGCAATGAAGCAACATTGACAGATTTGTCGCTTTTTCATAGACTTTTGTCCTCATTTCTGTAACCAGAGCACCTGTTTTTTTTTCTTTAAAAAAAAACTGAGTCTTACTCGGTTACTCTCAATTTTGCATACTCTCCTGTGCACCAAGACACTAAACATAAGAAAAACACTCTCGTCCCGATAGGAGCACCTCATTATGCAATGCAGCAGCCAAGGGAACTTCCCAAAGGGAATAAGTCATCAGGAGAAGCTTCTTTGAATTGCTTAGCATGAAATCGCTAAACCCACTTCTGCGACCATCACCGCAACAACAAAAACAAACATAGCTTCGTGCTCCTGATACGGCTTTTCTTTTCACGGGCAACAGACTCGCTTTCTGAAAGGCGCCAGTCGAATGGCGTCGTGTGCACTCGTGTGCTCGCGACGCCAACACTCCAAACAAGGTACTCGTTTTATTTTCGGGCGCAGAACATAATACACTCCGTGCAGCTGGGAGCAAACTGAATTAATGTTGACATTGAGCGTGGCACTAAGCTTGTTCGCTATTTTCGGCGTGGTTGGGAGGTACAAGACACGCACTGTGTTTTCGTCGGCTTCCTTCTTGAGAAAAAGAAATGCTAAACTTCGAGCGGTAGGCGCAGCTGTAGAGAGCTGTTAAACGCTGAAAGGATAATGACGCAGTTTCTCGTGCCAGCTCTGGCGCAAAAATTAAAAAAAGAAAAGCTTGCAGAAGGTGCATTCACCCCCGTATTTGTCAGTTTCTCTACTCAACATTCCGCCTCGTCTCTGGAATGTTGATGGCAGTGCAGTTCCTCGACGTAAATAGTCGCTGCGCATTAGTGACAATCCCCCACAAGTCTTTAGAAGCGTAGTGTTTTTTAAGTAGCCGGGTGGTACTGTGCTGCGTTCATTAGCTTCTAGAAGAGGATAATAGGGAGGTTAGTCATATTTGCACTTAATACAATAATGCATATTCTCTCTTTAGTTTTACAGTGCCTGGTTGTACTCTATGTTTGTTGTTGTTGTTGTCTTTACCGTATGCGTCAGCTCCCTACACTTCCCTCTCTTTCTTTTGCTGATCATATGCTTAGAGTGCTAACTATTTTTGTTTTGCTTTGTGTAGTGGGTTTTTCAATACATCAACGTTAACGAGATGTAAGGTCGACTACTAATCATTTTACGTTCGTTGAAACACGAATAAAATAATTATGACGGTGCATAACACAATGTCGCACTGAACAAAATAAAGGCAACTAAATATTAACAAACTTCAGTCACAAAGCATGCATAAATGGAAAGAACTAAATACTTGGAAACCACCAAATCGCAAGCATACCACTTTTGTCCTTTGTTTTGGGCAGAGGTATTGCCCGCTTCGCGGTTTCATGACAAGCCGAAACCGGACGCTGTTCGCATAACGTAAAAAATACTGGTTATCTCTACGCTCAGGAGCTGAGCTGCTGTACAACGCCTGGAGGTATGCCACTCTGTAAAAGGAGCTGTCCTGGAATGTAAAATTATTTTTATATATGTTTATTCAGAAAAGCATCAATGTATCGGCTATATTTCTGTATAGCCAAATTTTCTCGGCGCACAGCTCGGAGCTACTTGTTCCAAGAGAACCGTTCTTTTGAAAATAAAACACCTGCTCGTAAAAGGCCTGCTACAGTAAGATTATCAAGCCACAAGTTCTTTGGTGTTTACAACCTCCTAAAATGAAACAAAGGTCCTTGCTGCTACTAATACTTTTCTTTGTTTCATTTTACCTCAGAACACTTTTTATCTGGTCTCATTCGACCTATAGTTCTGACAATTGTCTCAAGACTATGTTGACTACGAGTTGAGAACTTATTTCTATTTACTTAGTTTCATTAATTGTCTGTGACGTTTTTCTTAATATAATCAGCTGATACCAACACGATTGAAAGGGTCAACAGGGCACCACGATGACCGCCTATCGACTCTGGGCATCCCCAAGGCTAAGCACGTCAGAACAGGCAGGTCAAGCGCAAGATGTTCGTAAGCTAAGCCTCCCATCCAGGAAACGTGTCACGTTTGTGCAAGGAAATTAGACAAGTGGCAGAGCAAGTTTTCCGTCACGTCGCGTCTATATATGAAGGACTTCCTCCACCCTCACCCCCTTCCATCATAACGCGGAGCTGCATGGCTTTTATCAAGCTCCATTACTGACCTCTCAGGCACAAAGCCTATGGTGTGCGGATGTTTACCCAGAGGATGATAGAGCAATTCTGATCAGTCGTCTCATAACAGAAGGGACAGAAGGGCTAAACAGAGTACTTGGCCACATGCGAGGGAAAGAAACAATGACAGCTAAATAGAGAAGGAATGGGCTCTTAACATGTGACCGCAAATGTGCCCTCGAACACGTCAGTAATAATGGAAGACATCTACTTGACCACTTCTTTCTTTTGTAAGTGTGCTGTGTGGGATGTCTTGCTACGGAAACGGCCATTTAAAAAAGAATGTTGGCTACAAAAATCAACAAATCCAAAAGAATAACTAAAATGCAAAGCACTGCCAAAAGTTTATAATAGAAGAGCAGAACTCAAGCAAAGCATGTCCGAGAACCACGAAGTAAAGGGGGAAACACGAACAGTAAAGGGAAAACAATGGGTTACAGAACTGCAGAATCACCATAAGCGTGACCAGGTCACGGGATCGTGGGGGAAACTAAAATTCACGTAAAATACTGTTCGCAACAAATTTCTGAAGTCACTGCCTCGCAGGAAATCCCGCAAACCTTTTAGAGCTAATCTCCGTTGATTTGGTCGGTGACCAGGGTCCACCTATTTTCGCACAAAGAAAAGTTACCCATCGTAATGGTTCGGATGACCACGAAAGGGCCGCTGTTTCCGTTGGCACGCTGAAGAGTGTCGCCGCCGCCATGTTGTGACTTGCGTCATATCCGCTAATCCTCTGGGGCATGTGTCGTCTTTCTAGGCCGTATTTAAAAATCAATGATAAAAAATTTGACATCTGGAAGCCCTTCAGATTTGGTAAAATGGCTCCAGTGATATACAGGACCCACTTGTTAGAAATTTAGATAAATTTAATAATTCTTGCAGTGGTCATTTAAACGAATAACAACACTTGCTTCCGATCATCTGCAGGTTAAAATTTTCACAGTAGAACTATTATCCCATATTTTTTGGCAGCCGCCCAGTATAATGTGTGTGATATCTATTAGAGCAGCACACAGGTGAACGTGGTCATTGGATAGTTTATCAGATATGCTGCGAGTACAAGCATATATGATAATATAAGAAGAACACAGCGCGTGTGAACGCTTGTTTACACAAGGACGAGCATACAGTGAAGTGGCGTCAGACACGGACGAATGTTGTTCTTTATTTTAATCATAAGGTATTAGGGCTTTCTTAGTACGGGATGCAACCATCCAGCAGACATGGTCATTGTCGTGAAAGCAGCCCTTAAAAACCGAACCGATGAAATATTCTGTGGAGCGCTATCTACTATGTCCCTTGGTGAGAACCTTAAAAAGATAAAAAAATCGTTAGCATCTCTAAACACACGGATCACAGACCTTCAAATGAGGTTTTCAACGACAGTAACGGTGTGTTAGGCTTTTTTTTCATTCAAGTGTGGTGCTTACAAGTGCAATACAGAAAACAAAATCATGAATTTGAAATTTGAAGTAAATGTCACAAATGTTTATGTCGCTCTAACTGCCATTACCAAAGGCTTCCAACGCAGACCTAACGCATTTTAATATCAGGTGAACGAAAAAACCTGGCAAGGATTGCAAGCTGAATTTGTCATCGCTGCCAAACAGGTATGTAAGCTTTTCTCGTAGTTTTTTTACACGTTGATGTTAAGGAGAGGCCTTGCAGAGTGGAATGTTTTCGCGACACTCTTGCACGACTGTCTGTCATGCATAAGTGTTGATCCTGAGTGCGTATCAGATGAACTATCTGTGGGCGGTGACTTTCGAGGACGAAGAAGGGAAAAGGAACATTCTCACGGCGGACGTGTTTTGTGTCCAGCTTTCAAAAACTTGTGATAGACCTGCTGTAAATGTACTAATCAGGCATTGCTCTAGGTCTTGGTTCATCTGGGTTCATCTGGTTCACACTCTGCGCACTCAAAAATACCGCAAAGGCCTTGAATTCACTCAAATTTTGTACAATAAATTGTGTGATTCAACATGTATTAAGCACGCCATAAGAGAAAACAGCCTCAGCAGCTAGTAACAAGAAATAATTTACCTTTAAGAAGCGCCCTTCTATAAAAGTGGTGATGCAAGGACGCTGATTTAAACAACGCGTGTAAAAATGCAGTACCGTTTCATATGGTCAGCGAGGCCCACAGGCGTATATACTGCATGAAAGATACAAGATAGACAACACTAAGACGTGTGTGGTGGCATCAGCCAGCTTTCGCAAGGGCAACAGACGCCAGAGGGCTTTCCGTAAACTTCACTTTTCCCGCACCTTCGGGAGAAAAGTAGCAAAGAACAAGGCCGACTTTCACTGACTGAAATCCCTAGAGTGGTAGCAAAGAGTCTTATTTTGGATAAAAAAACAAGGTGTTTGCGAACACTGAAACTTTGAACACGTGCTCAATATATGGAGTTTTTGTTATTACGCCTCTGTCACTCAATTTTGAACACCCAGAGTGTGTAACACCTAATGGACTTTGCGTGTTGTGACACATACTCGGAAAGTCAAACTACTGGGGCCTACCTTTTTTGCGATTACTTTGAGTGCTCAAGGCCCTGGGGGCCTTGGCTCTACGTACTTTGAAACGCACATGTAGGCACGTAACCGAGCTTTCAGCGTGATGCATGTGAAGCGCTTCGCGGGGAAGCACCTTCACTGACGCCTCATTTCTCAAAGAGCACATCGGAGAGCTAGACAGCAACAGTGTAACAATTCTCATTCTTTTGCTGCGCTTGCGTCGTCAATGGTTTGAGTGGTGCTCCACCAACATCAACCAAATCGGCTGGTTTCATGCGGTGGCCGATTAGACGGGGTAAAAAATATAACAAAAAGAAACTCATTCATTGCACGAGATAGCGGCCATGGTTTCATAGTAATGCCTCGCCGTTATATCCTATGCGACTCTTATCATCCACTGTTCGCGATCGGCTCGTCTCATTGACAACACAGTCGGAGCGTCACTCTGACCACTATAGAAGCGCGTAAAGCACGGAACCGACGTGCATCGTAATGGGTATGGCTAGAAAATAAAGGCCCTGAGCCGGAATTCAGGTATTGTTTCATTGCAGTTGACTGTTTGTCCGTTGGCTAGGCACCTTTACGTACATGTCCGACATGACGATTGGCTTGAATCTGCTGTGACACTTACATTTGGCGCGAGAAAAAGGTTGGTCAATTTCCTGTTTCTAAGCAGTGCTATTTTCCGAAAACATAAACGCAAAAGGTGCCCCGTTTTGCCTTTAGCTGTCGCGAGCCACGGAAACAGCGTAGAAGTTATTACCCTCTGCAACTGCCAAAATGGTTTAACCTTCAAACCTTAGACTAAGTATGCGATATGCGGGCATGTTGTCGTCGAACTAGCACTTGGAGATGCACTGACGTGCATCTGTATTCTGCATTTTCGTTCAACGTCTTTTCCACAACTTTCTCTCCCGGTAATTCTTACGCAACCGACAATTCTGGAAATCATGCTGGCTGCGTTGAGGCGTGGGTTTAAGGTTTCTCAATGACTGCTCCCGCGAAGTGCGTCTCTTCCGCGCTAGTAGAAAGTAGTAAACGGAACCTATCGGATGGTTTTCCATTTAGATGTGTTCACTCCGGATCGTATGTTTCGGTTTTACATTTAAACTCGAGGCTGATTCGCTTATTTTGTTAGAGCTTCTTGGCGTCTATTGTCATATAATATGCCGCGAAGCCAACTCAATGCTTAGTAGTATATATTACTGAATCAGTGAACGAAGCATTCAATTTTAGTTCAAAATTTGTCATCCCATTCATTGTTTGTTACATTCAAATTGGGATTATACATATTCGCCGAAGAGCAAGCAACTGGAATATTCAGATATTGGTTTGTGGCTAGGCTACTTGTTTATGAAGAAGCTTTAGTTCGCGGTAACTTTGATGCCACATATTCAAATACACGAAAAAAAGAAACAGTGATGAGATAACCTCTTGACCAATCTGGATAAATCTGACGCTTTTGGAAGGAAAAGTTTGATGAGAGTAACCATAGGAAGCCAAAGTTTTGATTTAGGGCCTATATTTTTTTTACAATTTGGGAATTTTAGTATGGTAGAAAAATTATCAGCGCGAAGAACACAAATCTCTAAATAGGCACCAATAGAAGATATCAGAGTTATTTAAACAACATCCGTTAGGCATCTGAAGGGGGCACATTTGAAATATGAAAGTCCAGCTTGCTACATTTCGTTAGAATGTGTATGTTCAAGGGTTTTGCTACAGTACTACACACACAATAATAATATAATTTCGTTTGGTGTACGTTACACGAATTGTATCAGCTCTCCATAACCGAATTCTCTTCCGCACACAGGTTTCATTATATGCCCAAACAGCACAGACCACGGGACCAGTGAAAACGGAAAGGAATGCGATAAAAAATTTGGTATTTTCATTGCTGACTTACAGAATTGTAAACATGACAGATAAGTGTATTTTTGAAATTTTCCATTATTGAACAGTTCTCAAAAAATATTTATGGCATACAAAAAATAAGCTTGCTTCCGTCACTAGATTTTAATCTTTTCTTTTACTTGCAGCAGACATCACCAAATTCGGTGCAGTAGTTGCTGAAGAAAACTGTGTCTCTAATTTTAAGTACTTATATCGGAGCACCCGACCTCAAGATTTCTCTCAAGAACAGCTACCGTTTGACTCATAGAAAAAAGGTGGTGGGCTGGTTCGAGCATAGAGTTTGTGTTTCGCGTTAGCAACAACATGGTCAAGAGGAAGGCCTGTACCGTTTGGCCCTTCTTGTAGCTGCATTAGAACTAGCCGATTTAGATGCTCGCAAGCGACTTTGTTATACGAGATTCAACTTAAGCTGGAGTAGTGTAAACAGTGTGTTAGGAGAGTCCCAACAGCTGCAGATTGAATCGCAATACGCACATCTGTACTGTCGTTTGGATGGATAGGCGGCAATCTTGTTCAATAATATCCATTGGTGTTCCAGGACTCGGGAAATATCGGGCTGCGCAAGCACCACATCAACACTGTCTTTTTCATGTCGTATTAAGTGAAAAGACTGACAAATATTCTGCTGTCTCTTGCATCCAGTAGCCACTGCGGATACAAGAGGTGCTAATGTCGCCTCCGATGACCCTGACATCTGGCCAGCAGTCAAAGTGTAAATAAACATGTAGAGATAAAAGTTTGGATGAATTATCCTAAATGTCGCAACAGTGTTGTCCAATTACCGCCTCCTTGTCCATACAAAACCCAAAGCCCCTTCCTTCGCTCAGATCGACAAAGTGATATGTCTGGCCGTAAATAGGCTGAGGTTATTCATGTCTCGTTTCCAGACATCTAAGTGAAGTAGATCGGTTCTACGTTGAACGTTGCCTGTAGAGCTGCCACATAACTTCAGAAGGCTCCTTTAACTGAGTGTCTTTCCTAATTTTATTTATTTCACACCGAAAGAAGACACTCTAGTCCCCTTCATCAGGCAAAACAACTCAGCGATTCTGCCTGCAAGCGAATCAAGCGACGTATTCGATCTCGTCAGATTCATAAAGTTGTACTTGCTTTCAATTTACTGACTTTCACTAAGGAAGAAGCTGCGATAAATGCAGGGAAATGCATTTAGAAACCACGATCCGCTTCGTTTGCGGTGATGATTGGCTCGGAGCATTCGGGGCGTTTCTTGCAGAGCCAGATTTGGGGTATCTAGACTCGGTTTCCTCACAGACTATCTTCCAGGCCAATATTTTCTGCTTGTGGTTCACTCGATCACCCATCACTCGACAAAGCACACGCTAAACAGAAGTAAACCCTAAAAGCTTGCTCTCTGAAACAAAGAATGCCACGATGAACGATAGACTTTCTTTGTCTCTCTGCAGAACAATTGCGAAGACACCGTGGGTCCCACCAAGATGCCAAGGATCGTCTGCAATTTTTCTTCTTACGGGTAACGATCTCGACGCTGCATCGCTTCGTCAGTGTTGATGGCACTGCGCACTTCAAGGCTAACGAGATTTCCTTTTCGCTCAATACCGATGGTTAGGCTTCGACGAAGACGGCACCGAAATCGATCAACCCCGTACTTTCATCCGGGGTCTCCTTGCAGTCGTTGCTTGTGCTGCGTTTGGACATAACAGACGGCTCCGGGTGACCACTTCCGGTTTGGACACAGTCTGCTCATTCTCTGCATTAGTATGGCTGCGAAAAAGCTGTAGCTCACACCAGAACAAAGTAAAACACGCACCAAGACCAATAATAACGCAGCTGCTAGGTTTTCGTAAAGGCCTAAACTAATTTTATATGAAATTAAACCAAGACCACTTTAAAGCGGTAGCTTCCATTGAAGCGGCTGTTTTATTGCGGGCTTCGTACACTGCGTACAAGGCAAAAGATTGAACGACATTATGAGATTAACCTCGCCTCCAGTTTGCGGCTCCAGTCGGTCATTCTTTAGCGCATCGACGAGATGGATTATTTATAGGTTGGATAGCAATGCTATTGCGCCAGTATTGCGTTTACTTATACATGGACTCATGGGACGAAAAAAAAAAACTAGAAAGTATGAACGGATGGCGCTTGTTCGTAGTTCGATGTCGGACACGCTGTCTTTAGTTCATTACGCTTTTACGTTTCCGGCATTCCGGCATTGAGAGGAAACTTTGGGGACATCTGATATTTGTCTATGAAAATACGTATAAAACGCCCGTACGCGTTCATTGAGATCTCACTAGGGCGATATAAAGTAATTGTTTTTCAACGAAGAGAGATAGCTTTGTTCTGCCGGCCACTGGAAGCATGAATTTCGTTACGGTCTCAACGTTTTCAAATCGAGAAATTGAAAAAGATATTTTGCAACGGTTTCACCATGCACTAAGGAACATGCGTCAGGTATGAACACCATCTTGGTTAGGTTGTCTAAAATGGACATATGTAACACAATACTATATAACTTCACGAAGGCACTCACTGCATATTGTATATTCCATGCGGTGCTCCAGAGAGCTCAATAGCAACCTTGGCCCGTGGTCGAACTGAAATTATGTATGAACACTTATTAACAGCAGCTGTCATCTATAATGACATTCGACGTATTAGGGAACGTCAAGGTCGAACGGTAAGCAGCCTTTACAAACAAATGGCATTCTGAATTTCATCAACTGTTCGTCAAGGTGCCCGGATGTACCGGTTTTTCAAATACGGGAGATGTCACGAACTTGAGCAGAACAAAACACTTTATTCGCTGGAAGCACATCGGCATTTACTGGATTCGCCTTCCGTCCCAAGAAATATTTTTTTTCTTTTTTTTTGCTTGGGTTAAGTTGCATAACAAAAATATGCACGTCCTGCCAGTGTAATTGAGTATAACATTGAGTTCCATTTATTTATTATTCAGCACAGCCCCATCGTTATATTAATGCAGCTCCTTGTGCCAACGTTCCTGTCTGGTGATAAGCACCGTAGCTCCCGAATGATATTACGGCTAGACGCATAATACTTTGAGCATTCCCAGTTAGCGCCATCTTACGCAATTAAGTAAGAGTGCTCAGCCGCAGCTAATGCTTAGGATCCCTTTCTTTACGTTTTTTCCCGCTTGGCGAACATTGACGCTGGAGCAATTGACTCGACGGTCCCACTTTATATGTTTTCTCACGTATTATCTTGTACATTAAGCGTGCTTAACCTTGCTTCATAATCTAGTTAAGCAGAGAAACCTCTACAACGTGACCTTCGTTCAGAGGGGGCGGGGAGGCGTATCTCCGAAGCAGATGCGTGGAGTAGGGCAATTAGGTAGAGTAGTTTAACCCAGTCGTTGCGCGTTTGCTACGTCATCTTTATTTCTTCTTTGCGAAACACATCAGCCCTTGTCGGTCATTAAGCGCAGCACGCACAACCTCATCCTTCGGACGCATTTCCCTTCACACCAAACGAAGGATGCCACTTGGCGTTTACGTTCACGTCGGCATCCTGCGATGCCGATGGTACAATATCTATGCACAACTGGTCGCGCAGGAATATTTATTCCCGTAGGCATAGCACCAAACTGAAAAGAAAGGTAACCGCCGTCGCCTCATTACTAACTGGGTCAATAGTTCGGCATTTATTATTTTACAGCATCAGTCATTCTTTCAATTTCCCTTAACTTCAATGCCCTTTTGAGTATCCATCGAGAATCTCGGAGGACAAGGTCGTTAGTCGAAAACCCCAACCGGCGGAAAGGAGGAAAAGGTGACAGGGCAACGACACTGGACAAAAAAGCAGACCTTTTATGTACATTTCCAAGAGGAGGCAAACATCCACGTCCGCGCAACATGAAGGGAGCCTGGACCAGGACTAACAGTAAAGAACGCGTAGTCTTCCGACAGACTGCAATTGAAGAATGAAGATATATATTGTGCGGGTTTATGTGACTGCGAAGAACCCAGCAGCAAATACTGTGAATCACGAAACTAACTGTTTATCGGCCGAGCCTGCGCCTATCGACACAAGTAACACTCAGCATAATGATAGCGGTGAGCAGACTCCTCGATTGTCGAAACCAGACGCCTCGGCTACTTATATTTGGCTCAATGAGCCTTGCAGTGTAATCGCTCGTGCTCGTATAAGTTCTATAATGTACACCGCTATTTGCGTCACACACGAAATCAGATTTTTGCACAAGGTGCCTTCTGCGTCCTTACAAGCGGTGCAAACGGTTGTCGATAAACAGTAGATATAAATGATCATAGTGGCCAGTGCCCGTTTCACAATAGAATATTTTATTTACGTGACCCTAGTGCGTCATCACTCCATGCACGATACAGGCTTTTGCAAGATGAATAGACTGCTTTATTTGGTATGATGGCCGATTGTTTGGCTGAAAGAACATTTCAGTGTCCGAACACGAGACAGGGGCTATAGGTGATTGCAGAGTGGAAAATTCTGAAGTGTACTACCTGCCCTTCTAAACATGCACCGAAATGTAAAAAAAAATATTCACCGGCGATTACGATACTCGCTAATGCGAAATTCGAGCGCAGCTGTATGCGTGTTTTCATAATGCGGTATATGGTTGGCGCGCACAGTCTGTCTTGTGCGGCACGTTCCAAACGGAGCTAAGTGTGGCGCGACTGCCTCCTTAATCGGGAGATCGTGAGAGGCAGCGCGTGGGTGGCGCGTGGGCGCGATTCACAACAGCCGCCGCAGACAAACTCCGCTCACGCAGCGCTTTGTTTCCACAGAGACGACGCGTGCTACTCAAGCGCCACCTCGTAGCCATCGTCGCCGCGAAGCCCCTCGTGGGCGGCACTGTGCTTTCGTTCTCACGCTTGCGCAATACCCTCCTCCTCCGCTTTCCTCCTCGCTCTCTCTCCGTCTCGCCGCTTTCCCCCCCCCACCCCCCCTCCGCCGCTGCGCTCCGCGATCGCTCTTTAGCTGTGCTCGCTCGCTCGCCCGGTTACGAGGTAGAAGCCGAAGCGGACGTTCGCAGCAGCAAAGGGCGCTTAAGTGCTCTGCTCTCAAGTAATATTAATAATTTTGGGGTTAAACGTGCGGTACCTTAATCTGTGTTCGCCACCAGCTTTGCCTTGTTCCTCATTGGGCTGTTCACCGCCACAGAAAAGAATCCAGCCAGCCACCTTAGGTTCAGCAGCTGAGCGTCATATCCACTGAGCAACCGCAATTACTGCTGGTCACACATTTGCATTTCTCAAAAAAGAGCGCCAGGCTTGCATCTCTGACGTCGCAGGTTGTTTCCTAGTAAGTGGAAGTCAAAGAAGTTAGTAAACCACGCTCTTTGGCCGCCCGTTCTTCGAAAATCCCCGGTCCCACGGGAAGATTTCTGGTCGCCGACCGGATCGCCAGCCGGAAAAAGTGCTCGTCGCGTCGATAGGTGTACCACCAATAATCAGCCCCGGCAAAAAAGAAGCAAAGCTTATTACAAGCCAATCTGAACACCGGATCAAGAGAGAACGAATGCATTAGGCGTGAAAGGTGTCCTTACTTGCAAGTATCCGGTCTTCCATTTTCAAAATGGCGCCGCGATATGGCCAGCCGCGCCGTAGTTTCCGATAGTTGCAGGCATATTTGCGTTTACATTCTTTTTTGTACCGTTCCGTCGGTGAGTATCAACGTGGTCAATCCAGCCCGTTGCAAAGCTCCCTGATATGCGAGTAAGACCATGTTTGGCAATGCGCTGTGTGTATGTAGGTACGACTCGGTGCAACTGGTGAGCTCGACCGACGTCATGCGCTGCATAGCGTACAGTCGAGACCGGCAGTACAGTCACGCCCACGCCATATCTGTGAGCGCGATCGGCAAAGTGTTATTGGGTAATAAACCACCATCGCAGCTACAATGCAAGTGTTTGCGATGCTGAAGCTGCACGAACCTAAATCAGAGGAGAGTTTCATTCTTGATTGGATTAGTTATTATATAACGCGGGGCAAACTCCGTGACGAGCTTCCATGATGGAAGCTCGTCACCGTATAGGCCCATGTAATATTATTAATTATATTATGACTGATTTTTGGATACAGACATACCAAATACTCTTGCACAGACCATGAATTCAGAACAAACCTGGGAGAAGAAACATGATGGGCTTCAGAGCACGCACATGAGACTGACATGACCTCTTGGACATGACAGTTTAGTTTGTTACAGCAAAAGGCTAGAAAATTTTTTTAAGCGTAGCAATTTTTTCTTCATTCTCTGCGAACATTTCGGATAAAGGTACACAAGAGAGATTGATTATTTATTAATATTTACTCAGATTCTTGAGTAAATAATTTCTAGGAATATATGCGCAGAAATACTTCCAAGAGCAAATTCATATAGGGTTCCCAAATAAGGTGCAATCTTAAGCTTCCTACTTATAAGTTACGAATTGTTTTTGTGTGTATTGTGTTTGTGTGCGCTAAATTGATGTGAACTTGTTTCCAAAGAGAATGCTGAGTAAACAAAATAATAAAATTATAAAAAGAAAAGGAAATAATTTATAGACTCTCTCTAAGTCTTACCTTCGTGCAATAGCATAAGCCGCATTTTAACCTTATTCAAGTAAAGGATTGCTCACGTTAAAAAAAAAAGAAGGCATGCGATGAAAAGTAAGGTCCGTTAACGTATAGTGATCGATTTTTCTGATATAAACATCTTCGTTGAAGTACAAAAGAGTTCAGACTCCTTGTGACCATCTTTAACAGGGCACGCCATGAAGTAAAACTAATTATTTCACATGCTCAAATTATGCTGTATCACCCTAATATATTTGTTTACATGGAGATTAGAATAAAAGTACTGTCCCGCTGTTCACACGTACTGCGTAAGACATTTCCTTGTTAAGCTTCGCTCTAGCCAAGAAAAACATCTATGTTAAAAGCCCGATAAAATACTTTAGGTACTGCGGTGCTTGTTTACGGTAGCCTGAGCGCAGTGATTTCGCGTGCAATTGATACAATAAAGTATTATCAATACTTTCACGCCTTACATCAAGTATGACGTATTACATGTGATGTACCTCATATTGTACTTTTCGTTTTTACCACAGTTGTAAGCGTGCCTACGGGTGAATAAGTTTCCTTGTCAGCCTTTCTAGTACATATGTTTAACGGTGTCTCCGCGGGCCAGTATGGACTCGCGTAATTTTCCTTTCTTTTGAAAACGCGCCATTGTTCCGCAGGTTGTGTATGTTATCGTCCTGGTGGAATGGTACCGTCATAGTGACTCTAAGAGTTCGTATCGTCTTTAATTGAAATAACCTTTTTTTTCTGAACAACATATCTTTAAGAGCCTGTTCTTCAACATATCTACTTGTGAACGCCGCAGCATCAGTGCTGAAGAGTAAATGTCAAGTGTTCGATTCCATAAAAAAGAGGCCATATTCCACATGCTGTAGGAGTAAATTATTAACATTGGCAAACAAGGAGTGTTGCCGGGTGCCAGTGTTCCAACAAGGAGAATTTTTTTGTGTCGGCAGCAAATTTGCTATCCCTCCACAGTTTCTCGCATTAAGAGCAAGCTTTTAACGCAGAGCCAACTATGGTGCCGCCTATTCAAATACACTTAAATCTGAGAAATGCTTTAATGAGACAATCTGTGAACTTATTTAAATAAAGTATAATTGCACTGCAGATGGGAAGTTTATTTATAGCTGCTGCAGGAGAGAGAGAGAGAGCGAAATAGAAGAGCGGGAAGGCAGGGAGGTTATTCAGACGCACGCCCGGCTTGCTACCCTGGATTGGGGGAATGGCTATAGGGACGAAGATTAGATAGATAGATAGATAGATAGATAGATAGATAGATAGATAGATAGATAGATAGATAGATAGATAGATAGATAGATAGATAGATAGATAGATAGATAGATAGATAGATAGATAGATAGATAGATAGATAGATAGATAGATAGATAGATAGATAGATAGATAGATAGATAGATAGATAGATAGATAGATAGATAGATAGATAGATAGATAGATAGATAGATAGATAGATAGATAGATAGATAGATAGATAGATAGATAGATAGATAGATAGATAGATAGATAGATAGATAGATAGATAGATAGATAGATAGATAGATAGATAGATAGATAGATCATCGTAATCATAATCATAATATAGCATAATCACATAATCAATCATAATCACATAGCATGAAAAGACAAGAAACGTTTCTATCGGGACCGACTTAGAAATTGAAATTCTTTTTCATGTAAGCGCACCGAGGTTGTACTAACGCAGTCATCACCTAATGTCCATCACCTGTTGTCCTTTGTGTTTTTGACTGGTTTTTTCGTTCAAAGACTGCGTCGTTAGGACGACACCGATGAAGCCGAGGCAAAGGTTGCTCCGCACCATCTTGGCCATTGTAACCCCTGTGCTACTCGCCAATTACTCTGTATTGCTCTGCTACGAGACAACTACCCTGTATTAACTGAAAACCCTGATACTGCAATAAATACACGCTTATAACGGAAAAGGGACGAAAGGATTGCTGCCGTTGCTGTGGCTCTAATGCAGAGGTTTGTGGGGATCATACGGTGCTTGTGGGTTCGGTGGCCCCCATGACGTTATTTTAGTTTCTGCTTTAATCATATTGCTTTCTCATCTAACAACGAGAAGAAAGTGAATTAACCGAGAGGCCCAATTTTTATTAGTAATATCATAAGCTAACAAACACTAAGGACAACATAGGGGAAATTACTTGTGCTTAATAAACGAAATAAAGAAACGATAAATAAACGGGAATGAAAGTGGATGAAAAAAACTTGTTACAGGTGGGGAACGATCCCACCTCCGAAGGTTATGGCATCGTTCTTCACCTGCGGCAAGTTTTTTTTTTTTTCATCCGCTTTCAATTCTATTAATTTATCGTTCCCTTATTTCGTTTATTAGGCGCAAGTAATTTCCCCTATGTTGTTTTTGGTGTCCGTGTTTGTTGGCTTCGTACGATGTTTCTCGCCTATTAGGAAATTGAAGCTCATCACAGGAATAACAACACAGCAACAGCAAAGCGATTTCTAGCTATCAAATAAAGAAAGCCCGTTCAGTGCCCTTTTACATTTTTCGATGCCTTACCATCCCCAGAATAACCGCATTTCCTTTTCTCGGCAGCTACACTGCTCATTCTCAAGTGCCATTCATGATTCCTTGCCTTTAGAGACCCCGTATCGCAACGTCTTCGTGGAACGAAGCCTCTTCTAAGGACGTCGATGCGGCTTCCATAGATACCACCTGTGCTAAACTCGGTGCAGAGGTAAATACTCGTGTTCCGAGCCCTTTCCGCGCTCTTCTTTCGCGAACATATAACATCGTCCAAGCAAAGAACGTTTCTTCATATATTTGCACATGCGACCGCCCGAGTATCACATGTGTACGTAGAACTGACGTTCAACGCTCTTGGAAAGCTATGACATACTATATGTGGAGAAATGAGGAATAAAAATCATCCCGTGACACCGATGAAGCAGCGATTGAGAAATGCTCAAGCTGGGGTTCCCAGAAATGGTTTCGTTGCAAGGACGAACTTTCATTCGGAGAACGCACGGTATTTTTGGCCTCGTCTATGCAATACAAGATCGCAAGCTCACGCACGCACACACGCACACTATTTAAAGGCGTGCTTGTAGATTGGCTGGCGCACTCAGGTTCTTCCTTGAGCAATCGCGATTTGTAAGTGCATCAAAGCTTATTTGGCTGCCCTCCGCCTGTGTTGAGGGCATTTGTCGCCACTGCAAAACCTGAAGTGCCGGAATAAAACTGAGCTTTAAGAACCTTCCTATTACTCACTTAGAACAACCATTTCAAATTATATTATAAATATTTTTCTGGTTAAGGTATTTGTGTCGATAAAGGTCAGAAAGGGTGCAGGAAGTTTTGTAACGTGAATAGTGAGCATCCAGGTTAAATCAGCGCCACGTGCTAAATCGGAAAATTTGGGGTAGCATTGGAGAATAGACAACACATAGCAAAAGCTAACGACGACTTTTATGTGAACGAACATGTACGGGTTAATCATTTTAATGTATTATGGAATATTTAAAAATTGCCTGTTGCAGCTAACAGCCCTTCTGCTGAATTTTTCAGAGAGGCGGACATTACTTGCACAAAAACTCGAAACACATATTCACCTAGTTAACAAATATTCCCTAGTTAAAGCTGTAAATAATGATTTGGCACATATTGCAATTTTCGAATTGTAGCCGGTGAGCTTGCAAAGCGTATCAACTTGGAATGAAATTCCAGAATGACACCAGTTTGGAGATTTGCGCCATCAAACTAACCTTAAATATACACTGTTCGTCCACTTACTATTATAACAAGATACTCTTTTATTCATTGAAACTGAAAGGTAACTGGAATGCGCATGTATTTCATCCCCCACCTTTGCAAATATCTCGAAACTGGTTCCATCCTTGGAATGCATTTCAAGTGGAAGCGTTTCGCTATCTAACCGGCTACAATTCGTTCATTGCAACATGCGCCGTAATGTAACTGTCTGAGAAGTTAATTGTTTTTGTTCATGAGTTGAATATTTGTCTCGACTTCTCGTGATAGTAACTGCATTTTAGAGTAATTCAGGTCAACGAAAATAAATATGCTACCTGCCACCGGCGATATTTGAAAAATTCCGTAAAACTTAAAAAAATAATCGCCCTGCAGCATACATGTGATGGTGCGCAAAGAGTTAAAACCAGTACCACACGATACAAAATAACAACGTAGTAGCCTCGACTCACAGTTAAGTCACCTACTTGGTCACGCTACCAGCGTTTCAAGATACTTTAGCTGTTTATCAATCAGACTAAGTAATGGCGCCCTGACGCAAATGGGGCCTTTCCTATGAATTCCGTATGCTTCGACAATTCGGCGCGGTTTCTTTCTTTTTCTTCCGAAACTGATGTTTGATCACAGGACGCAGTCCCTTTTTTGTATCGCACCTGTTTCGAAGCTTCCCTCCTCCCCCTTTTCCACACCGACATTGCGTATTACTTGCAAATGACAGCGGTATTTAATAAGCGCACCAAATAGAAGAATTATATAAAGAAAACCTCATGGCGCGCAGCGAGACAGGTTCTTCAATGACACTGCAGGTCACGTGGAAACCACAGAGAGAGAGAGAGAGAGAGAGAGAGAGGACGTCAATGCTGTTAGTCAACTTGTAGGGCAACAGTCGGAACAAGGCTCCCGTATGTAAACGACTGGGATCTCGGGAAAAGTGTAAACAAAAGAGGAATTGTATAGACAGCCTCTGCCACTGCCGCTTGATATACAGGCCCTCATTGCGGTTAATGACACAGAAACATTGCTTAATTTACACTCTAGGCATATGTTAATTGCTGCTTTTAGAGTGAATGGCTACACCACTTCGTCGTTGCGTCCAAATACGCCTTTTTGTTTTGCCTCAGGCTCAACTATATTACTGCGGTCCTGGTATATCGTTGCTAATTGCGATTGGGACTGATTGGCTCTCAAGGTGCATCTTGGTTTGAACCTAATGCTGCTAAAGAGAGACAAAAAAATTGGAAGTAGGTTGGATAATAAATAATTCCTTTACTGAGGCGTAATGGCAGTAAACGTACATTTTCACTCGTAGTGTTTTCTTCCCCGCACGTTGGAGCATGTGTTATTTACAGCTTGGTGCTAAAAGAATCATTTCAAATATCGACGAATCAATTTATCAAGCAAGACTTTTATTTCATACAATAACTCATCATGGTCACACTATAAGCTACATGTGGGCCATTTAATGGAGCAGTAATTTTTAAAAGACATTATTTCGACTCTCACGTTTTTTTCTGGTCCTATGCAGCGCAAAGGACGTCTTAGAGGAAGGATAATTTTTCAGGACCTTTCACGCACCACAAAAATTAAGAGTGCACGTTAAAGCGTCTCTCAAAACGTAATTTATTATACTGGGAACCATTAAAACACGGTGAAGCATTTACAACAGCTTACGTTGCCCTTCTTGAAACTGTTCCAATAACCGCTTCGCACACCGTGACATACATGTGTTTTCCCGCCTTTGCTAAACGGGCGAAGCAAAAAAAAAATGCACGCAGAACATGCATTCTCGCTTGCAAGCCGGTGGTTGAAACAGTCCATCCCCGCCTTTCATTCTAACTGACGCATTGCACAACTTGTTCCAGGACGGCTTGCAAAGTGGGAAAGAGCGGCAATTTGGTAAAACCGAAAGCTATGTCACTGCTGAACGACTGCGTCTGAATGTGGAAGGAAAGCGTAAGGTCGACTCTCTCAGATTCCCGCACAGCATCGCAGAACGAAAAAAAAAGAGATGGAAGTGAGTGAGGTTAAGCGAAGGATCAGCTGTCCAGTCGGCTACACTGCACCAGGCTATGTTGAACCGGGCTAAGTTGCACCAGGCTAAGTTGCACCAGGCTAAGTTGCACCAGGCTAAGTTGCACCAGGCTAAGTTGCACCAGGCTAAGTTGTACCGGGCTAAGTTACACCGGGCTAAGTTACACCGGGCTAAGTTACACCGGGCTAAGTTACACCGGGCTAAGTTACACCGGGCTAACTTATACCGGGTAATATGCACCGGGGTAAGCTGCACCAGGGTAAGATTATCCTTAACGCCGAATTCAATTAAAAAAAGTACACGAGCGTGCTTTCATTCCGTCACCATAAAAGTGCCGCCACCACCGCAGTTTGGAGTCGAACTCACGACGACCTTGAGCTCAATAGCAGGATTGCATGACCGCATAAGCATTGCATTGGTTTAGTGTTGGCTGGTATATTGAACCAAATAAACTCTGCTCGTGTTCGGAAGTGCCACTAACCGTGTGAGCCGAGAGACGTACGTGCGTTGAGAACATATCCTCAGGCGGAAAAAAACTGTTTCCACGATGCTCGGGCGTTTCGTGAATATTTTCCGCCCTCGATACTCGTCCTCCCGGAATGCGCCGCACCACCGTGACTGTCCGAGAAACCGTTGTGGAACCGGACGCGTTCGAGTGGTTTTCCTCTAAGGTATTTGATTCTTGATTTGATTCTTCGTGGTCTAGCATTCAGCTCCTGGTTGTATTGTCCTAGATTCAGTGGTTTGCTTTTAATTAAAACTGTTCGACGGGCAGAGAATGGCATACTGCGAAAAAAAAAAGGAAACGGAATAGGGGAGTGACAATTGTTTACGTGGCACGAGTGAAGGTAATTTTTCCCATCTATCTTTCGTTTGCGAGGGCATGTGCCAAAGTTAGCGCCTTGTTTGCCGCTGCACAGAATTTCGTCCAAAAGCTACAAATATTAAGGCAGTCGGAGTGGGGATGCCTCTACCGGAGTGCACCGCTCGGATAATTAAATTCCGCGCCACTCATACCATGCCCGGAACCCTCGAGTTTGAACGCCGGAGTTTGGGCATGCTATCCGAAACGCGTGCACTACATTTCCCCTCTGTTCGTTTACAATCGACGAACTCGGAGTTCTGGCGAGGATTCGTGCCCTGTTTGGTGGAAGTATACTTGAAATGATATTCGGATGCAGCGTGAATGCCCCTCATAGGTTTAACCTACGCAATGTGTCTTTGTCATGAAGCCTAACAGCTATTCATTATTTCGGTCTGTTAAAGGCCGTCCAAAAGGTGGCTGTTCTCGCTAGACCTCTGCCTTTTTTCTTAATGCAGCACGCAGTACATGGAAATGATTGAATCAACAAATTATAGACGGCTAAGCCTTGACGTCCCATGCACTGATATTTTACGCCGAGCATGCAGGGAATCGCCATTACTTTCTCCTAAACTCGAGATTGCATTATTCGTACTTCCTACGGATTCGTGAGCACTGACGCGCGATGGCTCAAGGTAAAGTTAAGATCATTGCTTCAAAAAAAAGAAAGAAAAAGAAAGAAAAGCTTTCAGTTCGCTTTAAGAGGAAGGTTTAGCTCGGCTGCTCCTATCTAAATACATGTAAAAGAAGAATTCGTTTTTCTTGGCAACCATTGCACTAAATTTGACGAGGTTTGTTGCATTTAAAATAACAACTTAGTCTAGTCAACATTGGTTTCAAATTTTCGCTTTGTATTTTCATTGTTTATTAAAACTGGTGAAAATTGCGAATTTTCAGAAAACGAACCTATCACGTTTGTAACGCTAACTCAGCAATAAAATATGATAACACAATTCTATGAATTGCATCCAATAATACATTTCAAGCGCACAAAATTGATATGTTACACATGACTTTCAAAAAATGTAGTAATATGGAAATACAGGTTTTACATAGGCCTCGCACGCAACATGAGTTCACGTAAGATATAAATTGACAAATTTGATTTGGGCGCTTTGAGTGATGCAGCTGATGCCGTTAGAGAACAGCGATATGATTGTTCTTGACGCAGAAATATTAATTTGTAAACTTCGTGGTTCTATTTTTCTAAATTTCAACATTTTGAAAATTCCACCATCTACCAGCTATTCAGGATGTTTCAGGATGTTCAGTTCAGTTCAGTTTCAGCTTTTCAGGATGTTTTCACCTAGGGGCAAGAAAGCTCTTTAACCATTTGGATCTGCACATTCAAAGATTGTAAAAAGATGGATTGCAATACATTGTTTCGGCAATGCACTTGAAAGAAGCTGTCACCACGCCATTAAAAGTAGCTTTGACGCACAATCCCAACGTTTAGAAGCCGCAGGGTTCCCTCCGCCTCTTTTGAAAGCGGTGGATGAATCACTGCTTCAGAGGCTAAAGAAGGAACGTACGAAGCTGGTAGTTGGTGGGGCTACTGAACGTAGGAAACTTGAAGTTATGCCGTATGTGCATGAAGTGAGCCACAATATCAAGAAGGTTGCCGCCAAGCAGGGAGTAAGTGTTGTGTTTTCTGCCCCTTGTAAGCTGTCGGGTCTGTGCTCGCGCATTTATCGAGGCAGGGCAAGGAACCACGTTTGCATAACGCAGCATGAAAATCGTTTTACGGCATGTGCTTTAGGGGTTGTCTATAAGTTCCCTCTCACGTGCGAAAGATTTTACATAGGCCAAACCGGTCGATGTATTAATGACCGCCTGCGTGAGCACCACTCCTCCCTGGGGTCAGATAACGGTGCAAACTTGCCTCGCCATTGCAATGAGTGTGGTTGTTATTCTTTGTTTAGCAGTGTGACGATTCTTGGTAGGGGCAAGGGCAAAGAAGAGCGAGAAATCTTGGAAGCGTACTACATCAGTTTATTAGGTGATGACTGCGTTAGTACAACCTCGGTGCGCTTACTTGAAAAAGAATTTGAATTTCTAAGTCGGTCACGATAGAAGCGTTTCTTGTCTTTTCATGCTATGTGATTAGCGATGATGCAGTTGCGCATGCTCTGTGGGCCTTGCTGGGACTACACCGATTCTAATAAACCTCAGTTGATAGTCCAGTCGTTGTGGTGTGAACCTCTCCTCTTGTCCTTTGTGTTTTTGACTGGTTTTTCGTTCAAGTATGTACCTACTGGCCCAGATTTCAACCCTTCTTCAATCTAGGCCATGGGAGCTGTCCTCCAATGGGGATAAAATGCAATAACGCTTATGCACTTAGATTTGGGTGCACATTAAAGAAGGCCAGGTGCCCAAAACATGAGGTTGCGTCTTTGACATGTAAAAACACAGAATTTAATTTTAAAATCTAAAGGTGCTTTATTGGAAGCAGGACATCATCTTGACCTTTTACATCACTACCATGGCACCATGAAGCTCCGAGTAAATAAAAACAATTTCTTAGACAATGTCCATACCTTGAAAACATACACAAACACTTCTCTGCATGCACCTCTGTTGGTAGTATATCCAGCTCCGTATGCCAAGGTGGGTTAGGATGCTAGAACATCTTTTAAACCAGTTTTTTTTTACGGCCTTAAGGTTGTTGGTTACTTTGCATCTCTGTGTGTGCCGAATGCACATTTCAGTGCATCAATTTCTTCAGAAAGTGCACTCTTTATTAATCTGTGCATGCAAAAAGGGTTCAGAACAACTGCTTTCTGAGGATCTGTATAACAAGCAAAAAAATTATATGTACGCTGCACAAAGAGAAAGGTTTGTTTTGTAAATGTGTTATTTAGTTCTTAAAAAAAAAGCAGCTGTCACTATTCTGTTACAAAGTGGAAATTGCCCCTACCTGCCTCTGCTTCATTTTGCGATGTTCATGGTCCATTCGGGGGCACTCAACTGACAGGCTGCACTTTGGCCATGTCGGGTATGCTGTCACCAGGCCCAAGGTCGATCGACAGCCTCACCAAAAGTCGAGTCCAATCTCTATAAAAGAAATATCTCATTATTTTGCTATCAGTTTTGTCATCTTGTGTGTTTCACACACGGCCGTCAGTGAAATATTCCATCACTTGTATACTGAAAAAAAATTCAAGTGTTTCCTGGCAACCAAGCTGAACATACAATAAATGGAGAACATTAAAGAACAAATACAGTTGTCACATTAGGTTGATCAAGTACAGCAGAAATAGAAATAAATCAGTGATACTGTGTCTGTTGACTTTGAATGCAAGAAACGTAAAAAGAGGAACTTGCAGCCACGCCACTTTGCATTTCCCGCATTTGCTACACCTCACAAGTTTGGCATCGTCCGGTACTCGGGGACAGTAATCGCTTAATATTGAGATGAACGAGCGCCGGCATAAATTAACAGGATGGTGAGGAGGGGGTGAGGAGTGGGCAACCAAGACGGCTTGCACAGTGAGGGGAGGGGGAGGGGGAGAAGGGGAATAGGTTGGTGTTGGTTGTTATCGCGAAATTCGCCAACCCTGCGACTTTTTTATACCATAAGCATTTGTGTACATACCCTAGGAGAATGCTAGCCAGCTTTAGAGCAGGAAAAAATCGAGAGGCAGACATAGACAAAGAGACAGGAAGGTCCTGACAGGAAGACAGGAAGGAAGACAGGAGACAGGAAGACAGGAAGGAAGACAGGAAGACAGGAAGACAGGAACTAGCCCAACAAGCCACTCTCGTGTACATACCCAACAAGAAAAACCATCCGTCCGTCAATCCGTACCGCACGATAGCTTTCAAAATAGAACCCGCAGCAGCGAGTGAATTCACCTTCGTGCTAGCTCTCGCTTCAACGTGACCCATGCGGCGAGAACACAGCGCTCACGAAGCTCTCAGCACATGCCGCACTACGCGCTTTTCGCAGATCACTTCCAAGATGGGTGTACGCGTGTCTATTTTCAAAGCGAACTAAACGGCGAGAACACAACGCGTGAAGTTTTCAGCAGTGGGCACACTCTGTCCGCATTGCAGTTCACTTGCAAGATGCGGTTCGCGCGGCCGTGTCACAAGCAGACGCCGCCGGAGAACGGTTGATAATGGTTTGACGCGGATGAGTACAGCGCTAAAGAGCGATGACGGCTCAGAATGAACGGAGCGTCATCACCGCACCTGGCACTGCCACTTGCAGTACTCTGCTTGCTTCATTCTCTTTGCGCCGCCGACCCCAGCAGCTCGTGTCGCCGCAGCGCTGTAGCTTAGTGACATTTTGACGAGTTGAACTGCAGACCGGCGCGGCGGAACACGTCAAGAATCACTGAAAGACGGTCTAGGTGCGTATCGAAAGTGACGGAATAAATGATGACGTCGTACAGATAGCACAAACAGGTGGACTACTTGAACCCCTGAAGCAAAGAGTACATCATCCGTTCCAAGGTGGCGGGCGCGTTACAGAGACCTTGAACTGATAAAGGCCGTCAGGGGTAACAAACGCAGTCTTCTCTAGGTCCATGTCGTCGATGGATATCTGCCAGTAGCCGAACCGTAAGTCGATACAAGAAAAATACGTGGCACCGTACAGGCAGTCTAGAGCGTCAGCAATACGTGGCAAAGGATACACGTCCTTTTTTTGTGATTTTGTTCAGGTGGCGATAATCTAGACAAAAGCGCCACGTTCCATCCTTCCTTTTGACAAGTACGACGGGAGATGGCCAGGGATTACAGAAAGGCTCGATAATGTCCTTTGCAAGCATCTTTTTGACTTCCTGATGGATAACAGCTCGTTCCGACGCAGAAACTCGATATGGACGTCGGTGAATAGGGTTTGCAGTGCCAGTATTTATGCGATGGGTCACGATGGACGTTTGACCTGAGGGTCGATTGTCAAATTCAAAAATGTCGTGATAGCCTTCAAGGACGCGGCAAAGAGCTTCAGCTTGAGCAGATGTAAGGCCAGAGGAAACCATCTTCTGAATGTCGACGTCAGTGCCGTGCGATGACGTCATGGTATGGGCTGAGCTGTAACGATCTTCTACTGTGAATGGCTCGACCTCATCATCCTGCAAAGCGCTAATTATTGCCAAGGAGATCCCCTGAGGCAGAACTGGCGCGGTTAGCTCGAAATTGAAAAGGGGAAGGCAGGTGCGGTTGCCAGTAATTTTACCACAGTGTGCGGTACGGTAACACCATGTGTAAACATAACGGCCGGAATCGGTGCAGCCACGTAATTGCTGTCAGGTACAGCTGGTGAGGAAAATAAGTCGACGTGTGTCACAGAGTGAGGCGGTAGACGAATAAAATTCATGCAGCTCAAATGGCTCGGAGGCGGGTCCACAGGGTCGGCAAGGAGGGGCAAGTCAAGGTGGAGTCGGCCAAACAGTCAATGAGGGCAGAATGATTGGCAAGAAAATCCAGTCCGAGAATGAGTTCGGGAGGGCAATGCTCGATGATGGTGAAGAGAACGACGGTGTGTCTCTCAGCAATGGTGAGCCGGGCAGAACACATGCCAGCAATAGCGACATTCCCTCCGTCGGTGACTTGTACAACTCAGTTCGGGGCATGCGTCATAACTTTCTTGAGCCGACGGCAAAGAGGAGCACTGATAATTAACACATGCACCGCGGTGTCAATCAGCGCGCACACAGGAACATTGTCGACGAGAACGTCCAAAAGATTCTTGTTCGTGGGTAAGGTGAAGCGAGGATTTCGTGCCAATGTCGTCATTGCAGCTTCCCCTCCAGAAGCTGCGCTGTCTAGTTTGCGGCGAGTAGGTCGGAGAAGGAGCACGGCGTGACGGGGGCGAGCGAGATTGGCGGCGGGAGGGAGAAGGTTAGCGGGAGTAGCGGGGTCGTGTCAAAGGTGTCGCAGGGGGAGATGATTGGGCGGGCATAGGCGGAGCGAAGGAAAGGACGCGCTAGAGGGGTGAGGGTGGTAATTAAAAGAATAGCGCGTCGGAGAAGTCCAGCGGCTGCGGCAGTGGCGAGCGACATGTCTTATCCTTGTGGTATTGCTTCTGGTAAAAATGCTTATCAAGCATGGCAAAAAGCTCTTGCGTGTAAGCCAATTTCAGCATTTGGTGGCATTGTTGCATTTAACTGTGAAGTTGATAAAGAATTTGCCGAGTCTCTTGGTAAGATGTTTTTAGAAGTAATAATCGTACCATCTTATACCCAAGAAGCTTTAGATATTTTGGCAGCCAAGAAAAATTTATGCGTACTAGTAACAGGCAACGTTTTTGATACTAAATCATCGCGTATGATAAGTAAAAACAGTATGATAAGTAAACGGCTTGTCGTCCACGTTGTGCCATTCGGAGGGGTTGCGCTGTCCATAAAAGGAGTAAGAAGAGTGGGGTGGGGACGTGCGTAAAGAAGAAGGTTCCGAGCGTACGGAACGAATGGATTGCATGCCGACGTTGGACAACTCGTGACAGACGACGACTTCGATCAAGTAGATTGTCACTGGAGAATGATTAGTTAACGGGAATGAAGGGGCAACTGGCTATGCCGCTTCGACATCACGACGAATGATGCGGGTCAAGTTGTCACATCACGACGGCTGGTGGAAGAGGTCGTCACAGGATGACGTAGCAGCTGTGTTGGGAAGTCGCGTTATGGCTTTTAGTGTGGCGGCTGTTCCGTAGCGTCATGCTGCTGCTGTTGCTGCTACTGATGATGATCATGACCGAGAGGATAAGCGACAGACCAAATACTTGTGAGTGGTCTTGTGCTGCCGACGGCGTCGGGATCGGCATTATTCCGCATCGCCACCCCGCCATCAACCATGGCCGTAGTACATGTGGCAGAACATGTGGCAGACCAGCTGTTAGCAGAACAACGCGGCCATCGCAGGAGCGAGATAGGCTGAGCAGAATCGTCATACCAACCCCGAAAATCATTACGTCTCGACTTACACGAAACTGACGGTTTTGAAACCTGCACTATGGTTGTAAACCAGAGTCGTAGTGCCGTAGATACCGCTGCTTGGTCTGTGCGATCGAGGCGCCCGCGACGCCTTTCGCACATCTGGAGCTAGCGCGCATATCATGTTTCGAAGCATCATGCACCCCAGGTCGTTTTTTTTTGTTTTTTTTTTGTGGATAGGTCGACCAACTTGGGTCACAAATAACCACCGGCAGTGAAATTGCTTGAAAGCCACCGCCTACCAACTCCGAAGTCAAAGTCTCATTGCTCGGCTATGGCTTGGTCGTTTGGAGAAGATTTTATGGCTGCTCATATATATTTGTGTAGTTTCATTTCCCACCCTTTTGCGGCAGTCGCTAAGTGGCGAAACATATGTCGGATTGTTTTTTGAATATCAATGTATTCGGAGACCGGACTATACCCCCGAATTTAGGGGTGAAGCCTGTTATAGTGTGCGCCTATAAAGTTGTGCCTTTTTATAGGTTTTAGCGAACTTCTTACCTCAGAACCACGTTTGCACAACGCTGCATAAAAACTGCTTTACGGCTTGTTTCGCAGGGGTTGTGTATACGTTTTCTCCCACATGCAAAAGAGCTTACATAGGCCAAATTTGCTCTATGTATTAATGACCGCCGGCGTGAGCGCCAGTCCTGCATGGGGTCCAACCACGGTACTAGCTTGCCTCGCCATTGCAATGAATGTCGCTCTTACCCTTTGTTCAACAATGTAACGATTCTTGGTAGGGACAAGGTCAAAGAAGAGCGGGAAATCCTGGAAGCCTACTGCAGAAGTTTATTAGGTGACGGCGGCATTAGTACAACCTCGGTGCGCTTACATGACTTTTGCGATCACTTGCCTTGGAATGCGATAACATGACTTTTCATGCTCTGTGATTAGTGATGCTGTTGTTGCGCGTGATCTGCTCGCCTTGCAAGGACTACGCCATTTCTAATGAAGCTCAGTTGATAGTCCAGTCGTTGTGGTGTGAACCTCTGTTATTCTCTATTGTCTTTGTGATTGGTTGTGTTCCTTCAACTATGTACGAACTGAGGGGGGGGGGGGATTTCAACCATTTCAACCAGATTTCAACCATTTTGCTGTCCTTGCTCTCTCTCTCTTTCTCTCTGATATGCCCGTCATGAATTCTGTGAAAAATTTCGGTACGCATAGTGGTTGGGACAACGACTTTGCATCCCTTCATAACACCGCAGTTGACTGTCGACAGCTCTGTTGCAAAGGATTTAGCTTGGCTGTCGCGGGTTTGTTGGTCTTTAGGTATACGATGACGTTTTTCGAGTAGCTGTCCTCGCTTGTAGCTTTTATTAGTAAGCGTAACGTTGCCACGTTTAGAATGGATGAAATGACACTTACAGCATGAACTTCGATGCCCTCCTCAACGTGGTCCTTTCGGGTCATGCCAACGGGTGCCCGTGAAAGCATATCAGCCAACAGCAAGCACTTTCCTGGAGCAAACTGTAGGGTAAAATCGTATTTGCTACAACCTCGGCGGCGTGTCACCAATGGCCTTTTGGGACGTTCCTATTAGTGGGTGGTTGTCTGTTTCAAGCAACGCTTTGCGGCAGTGTACAAAATGGTGCAATTTTTCGCATCGGTATAACACCGCCATGGCTTCCTTTTCGATCTGGGAATAACGTTCCTGAACATTCGTTAAAACTTAGGACGCATAAGCAACCGGTCTCCAAACGTCAGCATGCCACTGTGGTCGAACCGAGCCGATGCCGTCTCGTGACGCATCTGAGCTTATCTTAGTGTGTCGATTGGGGTCGAAAACAGCTAGCATGGTTTGCTCATTCAGAGTGCGAAGTATGCGATCCTATTCTTTCACATGGTTAGCATTGCACTCGAAAACGTTGTCATTTTTTATTAGCTTCGGAGCAGTTTCGTTTCTTCTGCCAGCGCTGGTAAAAACTTCGCCTAATAGTTCACCACTCATAACATCCTCTTCACAGCGTGATTGTCGATTGGGGGCGCTATTTATACCACCGAAGAGGCTGACGTGAGGCTCGGGCGTATGCCTTACGCCGATATTACGTCACCAAAAACGAAATTTTTGTGACGCCTATTGGACACTTCGTGGGGTTGAACGTTAGTCCCGCTGTGTGCGTGGACTGCAGAACTGCGCGTAGCCTGTCGTCATGCTCTTTTCTCGTGCTACCCCATAACAGGATATCATCAACGTGCACTGGTGTAGCCGGAATGGAGTCAAATATTTCATTTATACAATCTTGAAAGATCTCAGAGGCTGGCGCTATTCCGAAGGGAAGCCTGAGGAGTCTATAGCGACGAAAAGGGGTGGCACACGTGCATGTTCTTGCAATCTCCTCATCAAGGGGAATCTGCTGGAACCCAGACCTGGTGTCCAGGTGAGAGAATTTTCGCTTCTGCAAGCTCTGCCTCTATGTCCTCTCGGCGTTGCATATCGTAATGCTCGCGCATCAAACACTCGTAAATTTTTCTGGGATTCAAGCTTACGCGCGATTTGCCGACTTTCTTTGTGGTGATCACTAGAAGGCTTACCTAGCCTGTTGGCTCTTCCAGCTTCGTAATGATGCCGGCCCTCTGCATCCGGTCGAGCGCTGCTCGAAGTGGTCACGGGAGAACAAACGTGAGTCGTCTGGCTATTTGCACTGTAGGTGCACTGCCTGGTAGCAGTACCATTTTGTATGACCGTTGAATGCTTCCAATACCTCAGAAGTCATTTTCGTATTGTCTTCCGTAAAGTAACTGACGTCACGTACGAAATCACCCTCTTGAGCCAACCGTGGCTCAGCATCACTCCGACGTGGTCCATGTCGCGCGTCTTAAGTTGTATCACTCGCCCGCCTACTAACCATCACCGAGCCGGTGCTTCCTACGCCGGGGACCACGTGGCACGCTGACGAAGATGTCAGCTTGGTCGGAAGAAGAAGGCGCTCTGGACTTCGCTCGCAGTCTACCATCACGTCAGCCGCTACGATTATTGTAAATATCCTGTAAATATACGTCTCACGGTTTTTAACCCCGAAACAGTATTGACTCACCGCTTCTTCATTGGTTCCCCTTGTAATTTCGCTAATGAACCTTGTGAATAGGCCAAGCTGTTCACTCACACGCAAGACAAGAATCGCTTGCCGTCCTTTTTCAATAACAAAGAAGAGGATGTAGACGGTCTTGCTGCCGATGCTTACCTTTAGCGTGGTGATTCCGATGGGGTTGGTGACTGCTCCCCCATAAGAACGCCGCACCGAGTTGCTGGGTGTTAGCTGCACCTTAGGTTGAGCTTACCATGTGTGCTCTACGGAAGGAAAAATGTTTGCTTGCGCTTCAATAAAGTTCCTGACTGACTGACTTGCGCTTCTGTGTCTACCTTTAGGGACATGTCTCCGTTTGCCACTTTGAGCTTGGACGATCCAATCACGCTGATTAGTTGCGCTCCTTATTGAGACGTCAAGAATCTCGAAGTCATCTTCACCACTCTTGACTTCTGTTACCTCTTTTGCATGTTTGCGTCTTGCATTAAAGCGGTTTTCACCTCCACATATTCGGCAAGAGTGCCCTAACACTGGGCAATCTCGTGGACCATGTGCCCGCCCAAAGCTACGACATCTGAAGGTTGAGGGTTGTTCCTTAGCAGTTTTGTAGACATGGTTGGCTTGTTGTTGCCGCCGCCATACCTCGTCCTACGCCGCCGACAGTTCTGCCGCACGACACACTTACTCGGCTTTGGCTAGCGTTAATTGGTTACCACGCAGTAGTTTCTCGCGAACTTTCTCGCTGTTTCTTCCGTACACAACTTGGTCCCGAATAATTGAGTCTTCTATTGCACCGAAGTTGCCGCATCCTGCAATCTTCCTTAAGTCTCTGATGAACTGTTTAGAAGGCTCCTCGGCAGCTTCGACTCTTTGTCGGAACAGGTGTTTTAGCGTTTTTCCAGTATTTGAATAGGCCAAGTCGGAATTAGGCCCGAGCTGAAGCTTCATCTTGAAGGGCCCCTGACAAGGTCGGGCCATTTTGAGGTCACAGGCGCAGAGGATACATTGAGCGATAAAGATCGTATCTGCAAAGTATTACATCGCTACGCGCCGCGGAAAGATCTGAAATTTTAAACCGAACGCCGCTTTTCCTTCTCCTCGCGGCCACCGCGCTCCAAGCCGAAGGATAACGTAGTCATGCCCGGGCGCCTAAGCACTCTTGTCCGCAGTGTGACGTCACTCGTGGTGACACGTGACTTCGAGAGCTATTCAAGACAGCATTTGTAATGTGTGCGATCTGTTGCTTGAATTGACGAATTGAGGTTTAGAGCACCGAAGCGAGAGAGATGTACTTTCTTCGTCTGCTTGTTCCCATGGTAGAGCGGTCCCCTGCATAGGTACCAAACCTATCCCTTTTTCTGCCATGCTCTAGCGCGTAATCATGTTCTGCGATTCGCTTGTGCTGCCTTAGTATTCGTGTAGCACTGAACTATACCGCAAGTCATGTTTCCTTGTGCACAGTGTTCAAAGGCGTGCGCTGAGCGAACGAGACAACAGCTCGCGCACTTCGCCGTCAGTGGAAGTGTGTAACGCCGAAAAAAAAAGCGAGGAGTGAGTGAGTCAAAACAGGTTTAGTTGGTCTACAATAGACGCGAGTAAACTCGACGTCACCTGGCTAGGCCCAATCGGGGACCATCAAGTGAAACCGAACGGCCCTCTCGCGAGCCCTCCGGACTTCCTAGATTTGAGTGGTCTGGTATGTCACAAGAGGTGGAAAATGTCGTTTTTACCACTTCGTAACGTTCCAAGTTTGGAGCCTCACTGCATGCACAATAATTTTTTTTTCCGCCCATAAGTATTTTTTTCTTTACCTCTCTGCAACATTTACTATACGAACAAATAAAAAAAAACATTTTTTTTGCTGCGTCAATCTTCCAAGAAAAAAAAAATCGCAAACTTCGCTTCTGGAGCTATGCAGTACAAAAAAGGCACTTTTCAGGGCAAACTTAGGGCAACATGCGTGAAGATATCCACACTGAACCTTTTTCTCAGTATTTCCCAGCTACTTTTGCTCACTTTAGGCAAGTTTTGTAGCTCTACACTAGACGGATATTCTTTAATATGGCCTCGAAATTGGCCGAAGTTCAAAAACCTCAAAGTAATGACCACTTTCACTTGTATATGAAAAACATCATCATCGAATTTCATTAAAATTTGCCTGAATAATCCTCAATACTCGTTAATTATAAGGCAGAAAAAGTGTTGCATTATATTGTTTTAAGATATGAAAATAAATACAAGACAGACTTCATGATTTCAAGCCCTATGACTGCTCAGTATTCCCTCTTAGGATGCGCAATCTTGAGAAGCTGGATTTAGTATTGGTGCTTTGTGAGTAAACTTTAAACGCTGCACTTGCTCATTTCACAAGTGTAATTTGTAAGTGTTTTTTTTTCTCTTACAATCAAAGGTCTAAAGCTCCTATTGCGCTTTTAGCACTCCTCTAACAGTGGGACGTGAATTACTGTAAGCCTATTTTAGCACGTTATATTGGAGTGACGTGGGGTTAGTGATAGTCTATGCAAACATTTAATGCACCTGTCACTACTCTCAGGATGCCTTTAACGAGCTGCCGCCACTCCAGGGATGAATCGCGCTTGGCAGCCGCTGGTATAGCTATTGTAAGGATTGGGAGGTCAATCCCACCATTCGTAACCAGTTGTCAAGATTGAAATCGGCAATGAATTCAATGGTAGCTGGCCCACGCCGTTGTCCAACTTATCCATGCTGAGGCCGTTGTTGAAGGGAAGGACTGCTTCTCATCGAGAACGAGGAATGTGGATTTATTTACAGTATCTACATGAGGACGTTGTAGTTCATCAGTCGAGCATGACTGCGAGAGAAAGCACACTGAGCAGCCGCACAACAGCGGTTTATAAACACTCGGTCCTCCCTCGATCCCAAGGTGAGGGAAACGTTCAACCAGGCACCGTAGACGAGCCGCCTCTCTGCGGGAGGGACACACACGCACACTTCCGCACAGGTTCGCGATCCCCACCGACGTCAGATGGTCTTCGCTGAACTCAGGGCTTATGTCAGGAAAGGCGCGTCTTATTCCCCGAGCTGACCACCGCAGCGCGGCCGCCGGTGCTCCATTGTCTTGCGTCTTGAAACGCGCGTGGGAAGGGGCTTCCGAAGACGTTCCCTTGGCAACTCCCCCACTCGCGGCAGAACAGGTCGGTGGTGGCGTGTTCAGTCATAAAGCCTGGTTCGTCGAACTCATCTCGGCAATCCCGCGACACAGAGTGGCGGACGTGGCGCATTGTCCTGCGGCCACAGTAGACTTAGTGACGCCGTGTGGCTAGAGGGTTGCGGTGGCGTTCCAGGAAAAGTTGACGCTGCTGTCGCAACCGGCTGGCAAAACTTTCACCTCAGCGGGCCGTTCATCCATCTATCCACCTGTCCACCTACTTTTTTTTTTTGAAAAGCAGCCCTGGGCCCTGCATCCGCCACCTGCTCTTCTGTCCCAAGATAATCTTCGGAAGCGGTGAGCTTTTGCATTCATGAAGAGATTTCCGCGGGGAACGTTTTGTGCCGACTACGAAAAAGGCACAAACAGAGAATTGAAAAAGGATGTAATTTTCGCAGTGTAAAGACACTCAATGTCGCTGCTCTCGAAAAACTCCTACTTCCCGAAGGCGCTCTTTGAGTACCAGAAAGTGACTTCATCTGTCAGAATTGTTACCGTCGGTTCAAGGAAGACGTAGATAATATGCAGGCAGAGTCAACAGAAACATTCGAAGAATTCCACCCTGGGGAAGAAATCGTAGAGAATTGAAACTCCAGTGTCAGCCTTACCTCCGAAATATCACCCCTAAAGCCACCGAGCGCTCTAAAGAACGCCTCAGGCTTTGCTATGCAAAGCGAAAGCAGGAAGAGGTGGCAAGAGCTATGGTGACAAAAATCCGATCCGGGATACAGGCAGCATATAATATCCCAGAGGCTTCGCAAGTGTAATGCAGCAGCTGGGAAGACAACCAACATGCTGCCTAAAATAGGTGTACGTCCTTTCAAGAGCGTTGTCAGCTGCTGACACTGTTACCACACAACCTAACCGTGAAATATGTGCAGGGAGTTATTCCAGAGGCAACGAGAAGCGTTATACAAAAATCGAAGAACACGGTGGATGAAGAAGGCATATGGTCAACACAGGAGAGATATACAAGATGTAAACTACAACACGAAGACATTACCACCATTTGAGAATATTACAGCATGGATGAGGTCGATTGCTCTAGACAGACACCGAACAAAAAGGATGTTGTGAGAATCGAAAAGGAGGGAGAGAAGGAATGGGTACCTAAACGCTTCATGACGGGGTCCTTGCGAGAAGCATTCCGCCTCTACAAGAAAGCTCACCCTGCCTCCCAGGTTGGCTTCACAAAATACATGTCATTGCGTCCTATGTGGGTGAAATGGTCGCCACAGTGGCAAGTGTGTGTTTGTGTGTGCTGTGCAAACTTTCAGTTGTGCCTCATGGGACTGGAGAACGCCTCCGGAAGGTCGTTTTCTGCCGATGATATGCAGAGTCTCTGCGTATGCCAGGAACCTACTACGTCATGTTTCCTCAGGAATTGTGAGCACTGTCCACAAGCTGGCGTTTTCACTTTGGAAAATTTTGAAATGAGCAGCGAGGACGAGGTATTGATTGCTTCATGGGAATACGGTGAGGTAGTTAAAAAGAACTCTGACCGCTTCATCGTTTACGAGAGAATTTCTAAGAATGGGGCCATGAAATGAATTCCCCACAATTACATCAGATCTGTGCAAGCAAAAGCAATACATGAAGAAAACACAGCTGCGAGAGAAGTGCAATTGTTTTGCGTTTTGATATCGCCGAAAACTGGACAGTTGTGCTTCCAGACGCAGTACAAGTGTACCATTGGCAGGAAAAGCAGGTCACCGTGTTTACCTGCGTTGTCACGTCAAGAAAATCGACTCGGAGCTCCACCGCTCTTTCCGACGATATATCTCATGATTCAGCTCATGCATGCTTGGCTCTGTCGAAAATCAAAGCACACCTCGAAGACAACGCGCCAATCTATACCAAGACAACACATGTTAGGGACGGGGCTTCCGCTCACTTCAAGAAAAAATATCAGTTTCATTAGCTACAACGCAGTGAATCTCAAGAGACGAAATGGATGTTTTCGGCCACTGGATACGGCAAAAATGCTTGCAACGGCGTTGGTGGGCTTGTGAAGCATTGAGCATCACACCACAAGTTACGGAAGCCTGCAAGTGAGGCCATACAAACAGCCAGCGGCTGCGTGGATGATATTCAAGGAACGCTAAAGAACATCACCATTCTTCACCAAATACCAAATTGATCAAGAATTGATCAATCACCAAATTGATCAAGAAGAAACAAGTCAACTGCGAGGCAGTAAGGCTAAAAGCAGACAAATTTAGGCTGGTACTTGCAAACAAATATACACTATTAGAACAGATAGATGATGATGACACAGAGGTAATGAATGAGACCGTAACGAGGCTGGCCTCAGAGGCAGCAGTATAAGTGGGAGGCATGGCACAAAGGCCACCAGTAGGCAAGGTCGTTCAAGTAACAAAATGTCTAATAAAAAAACGACGAAGAATGAAAGTAACCAAGTCAAGAGATTAGAGAGAATTCGCGAAACAGTCAAAACAGATCAAGAAGGCGAAAATAAATGATATTCTGAATTATAACGTGAGAAAGACTGAAGAAGCCGTAAAAATGGACGCAGCCTGAAATCAGTCAGAAGAAAACTTGGTATAGGACAAACCAAGATCTATGCACTGAAAGATAAGCAGGGTAATATCAGCAACAATCTGGCAGGCTTAATAAAAAGTGCGCTTAAATTCTCTACGGACCTGTAGAGTACGCAGAAGGCTCGGGAGTACTCCATTCCAAACAATAATGAACCGGATACAGAAACTCCTATAACTAGAGATGATGTCAGAAGGGCATTGCAAAACATGGAAAGGGGAAAAGTGGCAGGAGAAGATGCAATAAAAGTCGATTTAATCAAAGTTGGAGGCGGCAAAATGCTAGAATAATTGGAGGCTCTCTTTACGATGTGTCTATCGACTGAGAGCGTTCCAGAAAATTGGAAGAATGCAAACATCATACTTGTCCAGAAAAAAGGTAGAGGTTAAAGAAATGAATAATTACAGAACCATTAGCTTACTCCCAGTAATATATAATCTATTTATTAAAATAATCTCCCATAGAATTATTAGCAGGAACCCTCGGAAATAAAGTGACACACAAACTTTTCTGGATACCGGCCCATACCGGGATAGAAGGGAACGTGAGAGCAGACAGTCTAGTTCGCGAGATCACATACCTAGCTGGACAGATAGAGCCTCTCGAGAACCCTACAACGGTGGAGCCGACGTGTGCGGAAATATTAAACTACTATAGAGGGCAGAGAATCAAATATCCTCCGCCACACACACTACTTACACAACAGGAAGCAGCCGACTGGAGAAGGCTACAAACCGGAACTTTCTATAATCTACACATATTAAGTAAAATGTACCCGACACAATACAGAAACTCCTGCCCATGGTGCGGAGAAATACCAACTCTTTACCACATAACATGGGAATGTAAGCATAACTACACATTCCATAAACATAAAAACCCGAGTGCGGAGCAATGGGAGGGCCTGCTCACCAGCAGCGAGCTCACCGCCCAAAGGGCGATCGTGCAGCACGCGTGCGAAGTGGCCAGGCTCAGTGGAGCCCTGGAATAGGGGCACACCCATGCTGAGAAGCCAGGCAGCAAGCGCAAGACGGCTCACCGCTAACCTCCTTGATAGAACCAATAAAGTTTTTCTCTCTCTCTCTCTCTCCCATAGAAAAGGGCAACACTGGACTTTAGTCAACAAAGGGAACAGGCTCTCTTAAGGAAACGATACTCTACAATGAATCACATCCATGTCGTTCAGTAGTTATACCAGCAGTCTAGAGGCATTGCATAATTAAGAAGTAGAGACCGCTTATGTAAATACTCTTGAAAACATCTACAGAGGTTCCACAGCTACCTTAATTCTACACAAGAATTGTAGGAAGTTTTATAGGGGGTCAGACAAGAAGACACACTCTGTCCAAAATGCTATTCACTGCGTGCTGAAAGTAAAATGCTATTCACTGCGTGCTATTCACTGCGTGCTATTCAACTGGGAAGGTTTAGGAGTAAGGATCGACAGCGAATACCTCCGCAACCTTCTACTTCCGGATGACGTTGTTTTATTCAGCAACACTGCAGGCGAGTTAAAACAAATGATTGGGGACCTTAACAGGGTGAGTGTAAGAGTGGGGTTGAAGATTATTATGCAGAAAACAAAGATAAGGATGAATAACCGGGCAAAGAAACAAGAGCTCAGGTTCGCCTGCGAGCCTCTGTTCTGTGAAGGAGTACGTTTACCTAGGTCAATTCATCACAGGGAACCCTGATCATGAGAAGGAAATTCACAGAAGAATTAAAATGAGTCGGATCGCATACGGCAGGCATTGCGAGCTCCTGACTTGGAGCTTACCATTATCATTGAAAAGGAAGGTATAAAATCAGTGCATTTTACCATTGCATACATACGAGGCATAAACTTGCAGACTGACAAAGAAGCTTGAGAACAAGTTAAGGACCGCGAAAAGAGCGATGGAATGAAGATTGCTAGGTATAACGTTAAGAGACAGAATGAGAGCGGTTTCGATCACGTATAGGAGATATTTTAATTGACATCAAGAGGAAGAAAATGGAGCTGGGCAGGTCATGTAAGGCGCCGGTTAGATAACCGTTGGACCATTAGGGTGATAGAATGGTTACCAAGAGAAGGGAAGCGCCGTAGAGGACGGCGGAAGACTAGGTGGTGTGACGAAATCAGGAAATTTACGAGAGTAGATGGAATCGATTGGCGCTGGACAGGGGTAATTGGAGATCGCTGGGAGAGACCTTGAGGGGACATAAAATATGCTGCTGCTGCTGATGATGATGATGAAGATGACACTGAGAGGATAAGCGACAAAACAAATACTTGTGAGTGGTCTTGTGCTGCCGATGGCGTCGGGACCGGCATGATTCCGCATCGCCACCTCGCCACCAGCCACGGCTGTAGTACATGTGGTGACTGCTGTTGGCAGACCAACGCGGCCATCGCCGGAGCGAGATAGACGGAGGACAATTGTCATACCAGCCCCGAAAATCATTACGTCTCGACTTACCCGAGACTGGCGGTTTGGAAACCTGCGCTATGGTTGTAAACCAGAGTCGTAGTGCCGTAGATACCGCGCGCTCACTCAGTGCGATCGAGGCCCCCGCGAGGGCTTTCGCAAACGACGTGGACCTTGCACGCGTGTAGCTTTTGTTTCGAATCATCACTGCATCCTAGGTCGATATTTTTTTTTTTGCGGATAGATCGACCAACTTGGGTCACAAATAACCACCGGCGGTGAAATTGCTTGAAAGCCACCGCCTACCAAATCCGAAGTCAAAGTCTTATTGCTCGGCTACGGCTCGGTTATTTGGAGAAGACATTATGGCTGCTTATATATCTTTGTGTGGTAACCTTTCCCACCTTTGTGCGGCCGTCGCTAAGTGGTGAAACATATGTCTGATTGCTTTTTCAATATCACTGTAGTTGGAGACTGGACTATACCCCCGAACGGAGGGGCAAAGTTTGTTCTAATGTGCGCCTATAAAGTTGTATCTTTTTAAAGGTTTTAGCGAACTTCTTACCTGAGAACAACGTTTGCACAACGCAGCACAAAAACTGCTTTACGGCATGTTTCGCAGGGGTTGTGTATACGTTTTCTCCCACATGCAAGAGAGGTTACATAGGCCGAATTTGCTCTATGTATTATTAAACGCCGGCGTGAGCGCCAGTCCTGCATGGGGTCCAACCACGGTGCAAGCTTGCCTCGCCATTGCAATGAATGTCGCTCTTAGCCTTTGTACAACAATGTAACGATTCTTGGTAGGGACAAGGGCAAAGAAGAGCGGAAAATCCTAGAATCCTAGTACATCAGTTTATTAGGTGACGGCTGCATTAGTACTACCTCGGTGCGCTTACTTGACTTTTGCGATCACTTGACTTGAAATGCGATAACAAGACTTTTCATGCTCTATGATTAGTGATGCTGTTGTTGCGCATGATCTGATTGCCCTGCAAGGGCTACGCCGTTTCTAATAAAACTCAATTGATAGTCCTGTCGTTGTGGTGTGAACCTCTCACAGCAAGGAGTGCGTCAAAGGCAGGAGTGTTCTTGATAGATTATTGTGTTAGCTGATCTCGTTGTACGAGCGCAGAGGCTCGGGTCGCCCAGGAGAGTACGCATTACCCGGCGCACGGTCAGTCAAACCTACTGCCGCTGAGTGCGCCTCCTCGTTGGGGGGCGCATCCGCAAAAAAATTTGAAGGCTTGTCCTGGGACGTATGTGTCACGCGATCCTTGAGGTCTGGTATGACAGAACCCAGGGAAGGAATTTCGCGTGCGGAGGCCAGACGGGGCGAATAGAGAGAGCGTCTTGCTTGGCAGTGGAGCCCGCCTGCTCAAATCATGTGTTCGCGGCACCGTAATATTTTTATCTAGGCTATTAATGAGCCGATCTGAAAAACTTTTCCGTCAGAACGCTCCCTATAGCGCACGTAATAGCTTTCAGCGCATAACCAAAATTTGCAATGGGGCCTGGCGAGGGGCCCTTTAAGCACTCCCCATACGTGGGCCGATCCCGAGATAGTGCAATTCCGGGCTGACTGTCGGCGAAGGTGCAGTTCGCTATTAAGGGGCCCACGTACACAACTTCGCTGGTCATCCTTCTTCACAGAATGGAAGGGCACTGAGTTTTTTGTCCCCCACATTATTTCAGGTTTCTTTTGACTTTGCCGCGACCATTCTTGCTTAAAATTTCTCTGAACAATAATTTCTAAATGTATCAATAGCATATGCCTATAGAAACGGAATATGTCGCGGTATGTTCACCTCACTTCAAATGACTGTGTGCTTTTCTCTACTCTGAAAAAAAGAAACATACCTGCAGACTTCAGTGACCCCTTCGCAAGAGTTTATTATCATCGGCGTGTTAAATGCACGTGAATGATATGTGTCTCAGTACCGCTTCTCTTTCTAATAAGCAATGCTAACGACGCATGGACATTAGTAATAAATATTGCGATAATTTGAAGCATGTATTAGGGATGAAAACATCATTTGCACGCAGAGGTGATAAATGTGTACATGGTGTCCCAACTAATTATGATGCACCCAGATTTAAAAAAGAGCAATTGTTTTACCCGAAGAAAACCTAGCGCATATTGTTTCCGGTACGGTGGAAGCTGCCGCTAATTTTTTAATTACTGATATTTACTAAGTATAATGTAATTAACTATCTACCTCGAGACGTACTGTCCTAATTATAGAAGTGACACTGAGGCATTTGTCGGCACTGCCAAGGTACATCTAATTTCGCTATTCTCATCGACGTACTAATGCGTATTAAGTTTTCCGACTCATAAATATACCGCGCGAATCCTGAAGAATACCGTGTCACTATGCTCCCACCCGCATGATAATGTAGCCCTCTCGAACAAGCGCCCTCTAAGTTTGGCAGAACAAAATAAAGGAAATAAATAAAACCATTGTGATCGGGCTAGTTCCTTATCTACACCAGTCGGGCTGAAATAACAAGTCGCGCTTGGTGTTAGTTCGAAACAAGCTGCCATAGCTGTTGTGTTAGCATATACAAAGTGCACCGATGGCGTTTTTTTCTTTTTTTCGCCACAAAGCTTATCATCACAAAAGCGAAGTGACAACGTCAGTACAAAGTTACAACTGTTCGGTGTGTTTCCTTCCAATGTCCATGTCTTGCTCTTATGAGCAGAATGGAAACATCATCCTTGCCTTGGCAGCTGCAAATGACAATAAGAGAAAGGCAGCAATTATATGTCACAGATTGGAGTGTGTCAGTCAACTAAAGGATTCGACTATCCAAAATTATAACCTGAGACAAGCCGGCTGCTTCGACAAACAGCGGCGGGAGACTCCATCTTTGAGTCGTAGCCAACGCCCGGATGTTTTGACATCTATGGCCTCAAACTCTCTTGCTAGCGTGCTGGACGTGGCCGTCCAGGTACCACTTTCGAGGTCATGTGTTTGGAGGATTCTAAATGACTGATTTTCACCCGCGCCACGTTAACCTGCACCAATGGTTGGATGACACTGAGCTGCAGAGTCGTATAGATTTCTCTAATTTGCTCCTCACAAGAGCCGACGAGTCACTGGACTTGTTGAGCAACATCCTGTTCTTTTAAAAAGCGAGCTTTTGCAGAAACGGCCAGATAAATCTGCAAAATGCACACAATTAGAGTGACTGCAGTGCACACCGAGTATCGTGCACTCGCCACGAGTAAAAGTGGTCGTTCAGTGTTTGGTTCGGAATTTAGAACGGTGCTGTAATCGGTCCCATCTTATTCGATCATACACTGACAGCGTTACGAAGACGAAATCCTTGAATTGAGTGGTGGATGAGTTTCTCAGCGAAGTCCAGCTGTCACGTCTTCCAGTTCTGGGGTGTCAGCAAGATGGGGTAACAGCACACAGCAGCAGCCCAGTGCGAAACTGACTGGATGCGACTTTTCATGCGATAACTTGGGTGGCATGGGCCTCCAAATTGGCCGGTTAGGCGACCTGAGCCCTTTCCAGTCAATTTCTTTATTTGGGTTTACGTGAAATATTATGATACATGATCGAGACGGACGTCAGATAAATTCAAGGCATGGACAACGTATGTCTCCCGTATAATTCAAGCGTCGGTCATCAAGAAAGAGCCATTGAAGATGTGATAAAGCGGACTCTGTACTGCATAGCTGCAGAAGAACACCTACTCGAACACGTGACAGCAGTTGGTGTTCAACGGCGCTTACGAATTCACGATAATAAGGGCTCACTGAAATCTGATTGCTTTAAATACGCAGGCATTTCTATCCTTAGCAAAAGGAAGAAACGGTCCCTCCATTATTCCCATAAGAAGATCACTTTCAACAAAGCGCCCGATGAAGGGAGCGAATTCACCTGCGTGCTTCATCTCGCTTCAACGCCAACGAAGCTACAAAAACGCACCGCTCATGATGCTGTCCGCACATTCCGCACCCTGCAGCTCTCGCCGATCGCTTTCAAGACTAGGATCGTGCCACCGCGCCAGATGTAGCGGCCGCCGGAGCATGTTTGATCACGGTTCGTGATGGTCTGAGTGCTTAATAAGTATGACAAGCATACTTGGTATCTCAGTCTCCGCTCGTACGCCAGACCGAACCAGCGTCAGCGTCGACGGCGGGCAGCCTCTGTTAAAAATCCATCCATCTGTCTCCATCCATCCAGCATCCATCCATCCAACATCTGGAATGCGCAGTCACCGATGCCTTTCAGTATATGATGATTTCGCTCAGCTTCGGGCATAGCGGCGTTGACTTGCTTACAAAGGTCCACGACGTCTTCAATGTAGCTCGTGAACGTTTCTGCCGTCTGTTGTGCTCGGGCGCGCAAGCGTTGTTCAGCGCGCACCTTGCGGTCGGCCGAACACTTCCGTAAAGGTTGTCTTGAAGACTGACCATTTGGGTACGTCTCTTTCGTGGTTGTGAAAGCAGAGTTGGGCAACACCAGCCAGATAAACAAGGACGCGGGCTAACTTCGCTGGATCATCCCACTTGTGCGCGCTCACCCGTTCATATGACGCAAACCTGTCTTCTACGTCTTCGTCGTCTGCACCGCTGAAGATCTTGGGGTCCCGTTGTCGTGGAACACCGGTGCAGGCATAGAGTTTCCTTTAGTAGGAAACTCTATGGATGCAGGTGACGAATTGTGGCGTCAGCGCCGTCTGGGATGGGCTGTCGGTCATGATGGGCAGTAGCGTTCTTGATCGGAGCTCGAGGGTTTCAAGTGACGGGGTTTTAGTCCCAGCACTTCCACCAATTGAGAAGAGGTTTATTTGTAGCTCTTTGTGCAAAGGCACAGCGACCAGGAACAGCGAGACAGCCCGAAGCACTGTCCAAAAAGACGCCAGCCATCAACAGCGTGAGCCGAGCCAAGCCACGCGTTAGCGATGTGGCTGTGCCGCGAGACGCCTCTTCTTCAGAATCAATACAAACATTCTTGCGTTTTCTTCCACCAAAATTGTACTTGAATTGTTTTTACTTTATGAACATGGTAGAGTTTTCAGTTTCACAAAACCGTGCAGGCTCTACAATCTCCATCGGTCCATTATAGCTTACCTACTACAAGATTTTGAATTATTATGCAAATTATAATACTCAATACGATTACTGGCCGATGTCCCAGAGCGGGTACGTTCCAGTAGATCACGAGCGTTCGAATGGCAATGTTTTCTCTCCGAATGCGCGTGCTCGGGTGTTATGTTCTGTGTTGCGCTTCTTTCATGACTGGCTACGAGGATTGCCTTGCAAGAGCCTGGAAGAAGCGTGGCTTTCCTCTCCGAACCAAGTACCCGAAAAACGTGAGTAATGCAGGTTTGCGCGGAGCTAGGGAAACGCATATCTGCGTTGCAGCGACTGAGCCGTTTTACTGCAGCTCTAGCTATGGGCCAGTCGATGCGATGTTTCGCTGATGAGCATCCGGCCGAGAACTAATTTCCTGTCAACGGCGCCCGCATTCGCAAACCCCCAATTGCATGGATTTTTGGTAGGTCTTATCTGCTTCATGCGCAGTAGAGTTAATGTATTGCTGCAAAGGTAGCAGACAGGATCGGTATAACGTAAATTTATTCGAAAGTGATTTTATTCCAGATCCGCCATTATTTGCCGGTTACTGGCCTAAATTTTGCAAGCCGCGCTCATTCTGCCCCTGTCAAGAGATGTCAGCAACGCTCGAAAACCGACACGGCAAACTCACGTTTACGCTTCCGGCAACGATGAAGGCTTCTGATTGGCCCTATTAAAAACATCGCGAGTTCCCGCCCGATTCCTACAAAGAGCCGCGTCAATTTGACGTCCGGACTGGAATAATTTCAGTTTGGAACAGTCGTGTTATCGCACCCAGAGTCCAGATCACACGCCCGAATACTTCCGACAATGTGCGTTAACGTTCACGCTTGAGCACCACCACGTGAAAAAGGCGCCAGCGATATTTGAGCAAAAAAAACTCAAAAACACAAAGAACAAGAAAAGAGGTTCACACCACAACGACTGGACTTTCGACTGGACTGAACCTCTCCTCTTGTCCTTTGTGTTTTTGACTGGCTTTTTCGTTCAAGTATGTACGAACTGGCCCAGATTTCAACCCGTGTGCGCTAGCGATAGCTGACACGGGCAGACAATAGTACGAAACGAGCGCTCCGGCCAAGACCATATACGAGTACGCATACAGCTACGGGCGAGTCCACGTGACACGTTTTCCACGCGCACGTCACTGAAGGGGCCGCTCTCATTGGTCTCCGCCGTTTGCAGCTTGCGTCTTCGATCTCCCGATTCGCCTTCGCTCTCGTGTTTCGCTGGGCTTGTTCGCTCGGTCACTAGGTACGACGCCGAGGCGCGCCGACATTTAAGACGCCAGCTAAAGCTGGCGTCTTAAACGCCAGAAGACGCCAGAAGCTTTATCTTTTCTGGCGTCTTACTTTAGCTCCGGTGCTCCTATCTACATGCATGCAAAAGGAGAATTCGTTTTCCTCGGCACCCACTGCAACAAATTTGACGAGGTTTGTTGCATTTAAAAGAAAAAAAACCTAATATCTAGTGTGAAGAAGTACGCACAAAGTACCGAGCGCAAGAGCAGATGACATTGCGGCCGTCCTCAACAAGAGGAAAAGAAAGACGAGGGAGGCTCGAGCGGCGAACGAGAAGGGGCTCGCGCAACGGAGCTCGTTGGAACGCGGGCATGAACTAGGGCAGCCGGGCCTACGGAGCCCACGTCTACCGGTGAGGTTCACTTGACCGGGCGTCCGTCTTCGGGACAGAGAACGCCTCGGGTCGTTGTACGGCGCGAGACCTCGGAGCGGCCTGCTGCAGCCTCGAACCCGCATCTACTCGCTATGTTCCAGAGTGCGAGCGTCCGTCATCGAGATGAGGAGCGCCTCGGGTCGTCGCCTTGCGCGAGGCCCCAGGTCGGCCTGCTAACATCTCGGAACCAGCTTCTACGCGTGAGGTTCGGGGTGACCGGGCGTCCGTCATCGAAACGAGCGCCTTGGGCCGTCATCTTGCTCGAGACTTCGGACTTGACTGTTCCCGTCTACGGAGCTGTGGGACGCGTCCACCTTTTCCGACCCCGTGCTGCTGCGTCTGCTCTTCCAAGCCGGTCACCACGCTCCGGACTTCAGCCGCAAACTCGTGAGACTACTTTTTTCCTGTTTACGAACAACCTTGCATGTGTGGGTCTAGTTTAAGATATTCTTCGTATTTAGGTGCCGTCTAATATAATTGTCGTGTGTTTGCTCATCACGGCCCGTCTCCTCCATCTTCCCCGCGTCACACACCTTGCGACGTGACGATCGTAACGATCACATGTAGTGACTGTCGAATTTGAATTTTCGATTTACGTCGTCAATTTTTCATTAATAGTTGGCGAAAATAGAAAATTCTCAAAAAACGAAACTATCAAGTGTACAACTCTGTCACTCAGCAATAAAAAAATGATATAACAATTATGTTAATTGCATCTAATAGTACATCTAAAGCGTACAAAATTGAGATGTTACATATGAATCTAATAAAAATAGTAATATGGAAGTCCAGCTTTAGCAGAACCCTTGTACACAACATAACAAATTCACGTAAGGTTTTAATTGACGTATAGAATTTGTCCGCTATGAATATTCTAATGGATGCCGTTCACAGAACCGCGATATCTGTTATTGATGCAGAGCTATTAATTTGTAAACTTCGTGCTTCTATTTTCTCCCAACTTTCGTACATTTGAAAATTTGTTTCCCGAAATGCAGTTCACAAATAGAAATTTTGCTTCCAACACTAACTATAATTTAACTTTCTATCTCAAATGCAACAAATTTCATTAATATCGGTCCAGGGGTTACCTCAGGAAAACGCTTTTGCGTTTTGCATGTATTTGAATAGGCGGCGTTGGAGTTGGGCCCGAGCTCATGCTTCCTCTTAACGCAGCAATGGGCGTCCAAGAGCCGCACTCTGAAGCGTATGCACGTAAGAACGACAAGTAGGAACGGCGTAAGCACACGCCTCACCCACGTATGGCACACGGGCTTTGTGCTGCACGTAAGCTCTGGTCCGGGTGCGTGGCACTAATTTTATGGGAGCCAGCCAATGGTGCGATTTTAGCTCATCTTATTTGCTGGTACTCAGGGCAATTACTTTTAATTATGGGAACCTACTGTAAGGAATAAATAAATTTTGGGCTGTGGTCTCGTAGACGCGACAGCCAGCTGGCCGACAGACACATTAGCCGGGGGCGGTAAAATAGCGGCAGCTGTCACAATATCCACTCCCTTTTCTTATGTGCACCGATCGAGCTGCTCTGTCGAAGCGGCCTTTGAAACTGCTTTGTACACGTATCGTTTGTTAGAATAGTTGTTTTTGCACACGAATGGCTTGTTTCAAATGTTATTGCTGCACTTTTTTAGGCATTTCTATCGGTCAGGGGAATCTAGGGAACGGCCGAAAAGTCATATATGTGAAGACATATGGCGCTGCTGCTATGAATGCAATTTGCGAGAAGCCTTCATTTTGTAACTGTGGACTTTGGCATGGGTATCATACATGCCATCAATTAATTTGCTCAAAATGGGATTGCTTTACAAGGAAAAAATATGCCGTTCTTTCATGTACTTCAGCGAAGAAGGGTAAATTAGAGCAACACATTTAGGTTAATGTCTGCGCGCAGAAATAAGATGGCTGCAAAAATAATTGGGCAGGCACCAGCATACTCATCTCGAATGTGTAAGCCAGTGTGCCCGTCATTAAACGGCTGCAATTAGGCACTTTGTGTTGGGAGTCTTCACCTGCTGTCTCCGAAGCCTTGCAATCGTTTTCCGATACTTGGAATTTTACCCTTGATTACGCATGATGTCCTTCGGCTGTACACTGTATTTTGAGGAAATTGTAGAGATTCCTGCAATACGTAGAATGACCTTCGCTAGGGTTGAAGATTGGGCGAGTTGGTATTGCATTCTAAAACTGGTACAGCGCACCGTAGAAAGGAAGGAACAAGCTGAGCCAGCCAGATACTGGAGCGCTCTGCTCCTGTATCTGGCCGGCTCGGCTTGTTTTTATTCATTTTTATTGTGCACTCTACCAGTTTTAGAACATAGAATGACAGACGGAAGGTAAATAATACGGGAAACTTCAAAGCTATTGAATGTGGACGCTACGTTCCTTCGTATAAGCAATACTGGAGCCTACAGAGATTTATAATGGAGATGCTGTGTTCCTTCATGCAATGCATAGTTCTTTGGTTAAGGAAACACTGTTATAAATGCTGTAAAACACGGAACTTTCTACGGTAACGACTCCATACACATTCAAAACATGAAAACACGTATCATCAGCCCAATGCAGAACAGCTAACCACTATCGAGCGCACATAGTCTGCTACAGAGGATGAGAGCGAGTGCATTATTGCCAAACGGCAAATATTGCACCGTGTACCGCTTTAGAAATACCTACATTTCTTTTGTAAAAGTAGAGCACCATACTTTTTTATCAATCGGTGCGCGTAACATAAAGCTCTGTGCCCCGAATGGCATGTGTTCATGGGCCGCATTTCTTAATGAACCATTTTATTTGCGAACTTCGTCATTGTATCGAACGTGCCTCGCAGCTCGGACGCTGCCGCGTCGCTGTTATCGCTAGCATCACCACTCATTGCTGTGCATAAAAGAAGAGGGAGGCGAAATGAAAGTCAGCGTAGCAAAATGGGCAGCAGCTGAGCATGGCTGCAAGGCCGCCGTCACTCGTTCATGCGGCTAATAGTGACACAACAAAATGCGAAGAGAATAAGTCGTTAACAATGCGCAAACGAACTTGCTGTAGCCTTACCATGAAACGGCGATGCAGCAGACGCTAGCAAAAGAGCCCAACAACGATGTTCAGGTGCATTTTACACAAAGAGCCCGGCGGGCGTGGCCTGGCTAGGCTTCGCACGTGTTGAGTCGTGCCCAGTGGCCGTGCAGCCTGTCAAGCTGCTATAGCCACCGCCGCAGCCACAGCCACGTTTTTCTTGATGTGCTCTGCCACCTAGCGGAATAGGCGAAGCTCCATAGCTCGGTCGCGAAACGGTTCGAGTGTCCACTCTTGTCATTTACTAGGTTACTCTATGTCCTAGTTAATAATGCAGACGACGGCTTGTACGCAGCAGACGACGGGAGCGAGAAGCGTTTTCGACGGAATAATCATGCGCATTGAGCTAGCTGCTTTATTTTTACTGCGGAGGAAAACTGTTTTGCCTTACCGAGAACCTTACATTCAGTCTCTTCATTTCAGTTTTATAGGCAAAACGTCAAGTTGGCGTCACGTTACGAAAGCTAAATGGGGCCATCTGCGCCAATTTATTCGCGTCGCATCTACGTCACGCATCTAAGAAAATATACTCTAAGAACAGTTCACACCCTTTGGCGTGCCCCTCCTGCCACACAACGATAATCGTCATCTGCCTTGATGAGTTTCCTTTCTTTAACGCAGCGAGCCCGGCAATTCCCAGTAACGAACGGCATGCGCGTTATCAGCATGATAGCATTCCCGACAGGAAAGTAGCGGGCGCGGCGTTTTCAATAAAGGAAACGCGTCAAGGAAGATGACGATTATTGTTGCGTGGCAGCAGGGGCACGCCAAAGGGTGTAAACTGTTCTTAGAGTGTAGCGGAATGTCCAGTATAGCGCCCACTCTCGGCTAGTAAAGCTGGCTCCAAGAACCAGTTCACAGTTTGGTTGCGCTCGCTAATTATGGAGTGCTGGCAGTGCATTCTAACATGCAATCTACTGGTAGCAGATGACAGAGCGCTGCGCTTTGCCAACACATTTACGTTTGGAAGATAGAAAAATAATGACATTAATAAATTACTTTGAGTATTGCGTAAACGCCCGGGACCGCACGTTTACACTTTAGAAGTTGCCGCGTAACATTACATATATATCTAATGAGCAAGCTTAAATATGCTGCAGTTTGTAGATTAGCTCGTCATATCATGACGCACACTTCAGAGGCGGCATCCATAGAGTTTTATACAATAATTACAAGAGGGAACTCCGACGCTGGCATTCGTACCACCATGTGAATGATGGGAAGTACATGGATTTGTCTGATCCTCGTGCTTGTGGATGCAAACGTTCTTGTGACTTGGTATATTACGCTATGTAAATCATATTTTTGTAAATTTTAGCGAAATTTATACTTCTCGAAGTGCAGAAGACGCCACGAACGCGCACAATTGCTATTAATTGCAACAATTGAGCTTGTCCAGCGGGCCAAATAGAAACGCGCCAAGCGTCTCAAGGCACCGGCATGCCCGCGATAAATTCATAAGGGCGTTTCATTCGCTTCCCGATACATGCGTCCGTGGCTTGTACTTCCTCTTCAGCCCCCGAGGTGAGCGGACGCGGAATGTCCTGCTCTTCACGAGCGGTCTCAGTGGCCCACCCGGGCACCGGCAACAGGATTGTAGCTGAAGACGTAAGGACTTTGAGATTATTTTGCCGCATTCGTCTACAGAACGTGTCGTGTTGAACATAGTGTTCTTCTACGGAGATGTTCGAGCGTGGCCCTTCAGGGTCGAAGCTTTCCGGGACGCTTTGCACAAGGAACGGCTGCTCCCTGACGTGTAGATAGTGACATTAAAAGTCGGCAAATGACGAAGCGGTTGGCTGGATTGAAGGAACTTGCTGCGGTCTCGTCATCTCGTCATTGTGCTGCTGTCTTAGAATGCTGCCTCGTCATCGACCAGCAGGAGGAGAAGGTGGCGCTCCGGCTTCATTAGCTGCTACACGGCATGGTAAATGACGACGTGCGCACGGCGTTGACGGCGTTTGGCGAAGTGATCGAGGTTACTCGGGAGAGCTGGTGTATGGAGAGTGAACGAGAAAGGTTCGAAAACCAGGACTGTGCTCCTGAAGCTCAAGAGTGGTCTTAATGTTGACGACCTGCCACACCAGATTTGCGCCGCCGGTGAACTAGCGCTTTTGGTTGCACCAGGTCGGCCTATGCAGTGCTTGCGCTGCCATGGTTCGTGGCATGTACATCGAGAGTGCAAGGTGCAACGTTGCTCACACTGCCAGCGGTTCGGTCACGTCGACGCCGAGTGCGTTCGTTCCTACGCCGCAGTGACGGGAACAGCCGATGAAGAGTATTCAACGGTGCACATTATGTATACGTGACCGAGGCAGAGGACGCCGCGAAAGGTAGCGGAGATGTGACCGCTGCTGGGCTACATCGCGACGCCTCAGCTTCTGCAAGTCAAGATCGATTAGAAGCAGCACACACTCCGCCGGACACTGCAGCAAAACCAGCTGAGGGAGCAGACGGCGTTGCAAAAGATGTAAGCTCTCAAGTATTTGAAGCGTCCGCACTGGTGTCTAAACGGGGTGCCACGAAAAGCGTCTCTCGTAGTGCAAGTGTCGAACTGGACGCTGTCGGCGCGTCAGCAAACGCCAGCGGCGTCTCTGGGAGTACCGGCGTCAGCTCGGCGCTTAAAAGACTCCTGGAAGACGCCAGAAGCCAAGGAGACAAGGTCGGCGCGCGATGCATCAAGGGACCACCTGCGAAGACAGCAACGGGTAGGCGCACGAACCTCAGAGCAAGGCCTAGGGGAACGGCGAATAGGTAAGTTGACAAGCCACTTTTTTGGGGAACGGCGGATAGGAAAGTTGACGACAAGCCACTTTGGCCTGGTGGTGAGGCCGTCCCACCGGGCGGTCCTGGAGGCGTCTAGCATTGAGCTAGACGCGCAACGTAAGCGCCATGCTTCGGACCTACCATTTCCACAAATCAACAATGCCTCCTCAAACGTCACTTACGCTCGCCACTTTAAACGTTAGAGGTCTGGACTCTGCGAAAAAACAAAGTCAACTGTACCAGTTGGTATTTGAACAAGATCTCGACGTCTTGGCTGTGCAGGAGACGAAAGTGGAAGAGGAGACGGCGAACATGGTGCGGAGGTTCACTGCACGGCACCCCACCGTTGTGAGACACGCTATTGACAGGTCCGGATGGTGCGTCCTCCTTGTTCGAAGGAATCCAGCACTGTAAGTGCCAAACGTTTCTTCATGTGCTCCCGGTAGATTTTTGCTGTGTGATTTCCCACATAGTGCTACTGCACGGTGATTTACGTGTTTCTATGCTCCAAGTGTGGCACAGGAACGCGTATATTTCTTTTCTAACCCAAAACGTACAGTATATGTACATTGATAAGGAGCTTGTTTTGGTTGGGAATTTAAAGTGATCTTTGAATTCTAGTGATAGCTCAAGTGGTACAATGGTTAAAGACCAAAGCAGTGATGTGTTGTTACAAATGATTGCAGAGTAGGAGCTCGAGGATATTGCATTTATAACTGCTGGTATGTCTACTGAGTCAAATACTTTTTCGTAATCTATGAAAGCCATATAGAGAATCTTATTGCACTTAGCAAATTTCTCGATAACCTGATTAATGACATGCGTGTTATCTATTGTAGAGTGTCCTTTCCTGAAGTCAGCCTGTTCCCTTGGTTAACTAAAGTCCAGGGTTGCCCTTATTCTATTGGAGATTATGTTGGTAATTATTTTAACAATACTGCGAGTAAGCCATTGAGCCATGTAATATTTCAGCTCTTCAACGTCTCCCTTATAGTAGATTAGGATATTGTTTGCATTGCTCCAGTTTTTTGGGACCCATGCCGTCGATAGACACTCCGTATAGAGAGCCGTCAGCTTTTCTCGCATTATGTCTCCTCAATCTGTGATTAACTTGACTGTTATTCCATTCTCTCCTGTGGCTGTTCCCCGTTTCATTCTTTGAAAGGCCCTTCTGACCTCATCTCCAATTATACGAGGAGTTACTATATACTGTTCATTACTGTTTTGAATAGAGTATCCTTGAGCCCTCTGGGTACTGCACAAGTCAGAATAGAATTCTTGTGCTGCTTTTACTGTGTCATCGATATTGCTGATGATATTACCCTGCTTATCATTCAGTGCATACATCTTGGTTTGTCCTATGCCATGTTTCCATCTCACTGATTTCAGGCTGCGTCGATGTTTTAGGGCTTGTTCAGTCTTTCTCACGTTATAATTTCCAATATCACCTATTTTCGTTTTGTTGATCAGTTTCGACAGTTCTGCGAATTCTGTCTTATCTCTTGAGTTGGGCACTTTCATTCTTTGCCGTTGCTTTATTAGGACCTTCCTTACTTGGTAGAGCTTGCCTACTGGTTGCCTTGGTGCCTTGCCTCCCCCTTAATTTGCTGCCTCTGAAGCCAGCCTCGTTACGGTTTCATTCGTTACGAAGGCTGTGGGTTCGGTTCCCACCTGCGGCAAGTTGTTTTTTCATCCACTTCTCAATGTCATCATCATCATCATCTCTCTATTCTAAGGCTGCATATTTGTTTGCAAGTACGAGCCTGAATTTCTCTGCTTTTACCCTGACTGCCTCGAGGTTGACCTGTTCAAACGGAAATGAATTCTAGCCCTCACTAACCTATGATCACTGCACTTTACCCTGCCTATCACTTCTACATCCTGCACTATACTACAATCGGCAGAAAGTACGAAATGAATTTCATTTCTTGTTTCACCGTTAGGGCATTTCCGGGTCCACTTTCTGTCGCTACGTTTCCTGAAAAATATGTTCAATATTCTCAGCTTATTCCTTTCTGCGAATTCTACCAGCATCTCTCCTGTAGCGTTTCTAGAATCGACGCCGTAGTTGCCAATTGCCTATTCACCCGCGTCCTTTTTCTCCACTTCTGCATTGAAGTCACCCAATTCTACTGTATACCGAGTAGTCACTTTCGCAATGCTAATTCAACATCTTCATAAAACTGATCTACCTCATTATCGTCGTGACTGGTTGTTGGAGCGCAGGCTTGTACTATCTTTAATCTATACCTCTTATTGAGTTTGATTACGACTACTCATGCCCTCTCGTTAACGCCGAAGAATTCATAAATGTTGCCTGCTATGTCGTTATGGAATAGGAATCCTACCTCGCACTGCTTCTTATCTGGGAGACCTCTATAGCAGAGGACATGCCTGTTATTTAGCAATGCGTAAGCCTCACCTGTTCTTCCAATCTCACTAAGGCCGATAATATCCCAAACAGTGTCTGATAGTTCCTCAAAGAGTCCTGTTAAGCTAGCCTTGCTCGAGAGGGTTCGGGAGTCAAACGTTGCAAGGGTCAGTTTCCATTGGGGGCCTGTCCGGAGCCAGAGATTCTTAGCACCCTCTCCTACATTACATGTCTGACCACCGCTTGGTCATGTGCTTCACAGCTGCTGGGGGCTGAGGGCCATTGGTTAATTCTAGATATCATCAGGGAGGTCATGGCCAAATACTGCACTGGGGAGGCTAATTCCTCTTCTGGGGAGGCAGTGTTCAAGCTTAGTGGGCCTTCCTAATTTGGTTGTACCTGGAGTAGTGTAGCCAAACTCACCCTCAGCATCTTTCGCCGGTGTCAGGCGTCACTCCAAAACTGCAGATGTAGTGCAGGTATTGCATTGTTCAAGCATAAATATAGAGAAGTTGCACCGAGTCTTTGAAATACTTATTTGGGCTTCGAACTGGGAACGCCGCATCCCAACGAATATGTTCAGACGAGTTAAAGACGGAGGTTCGGGAATGATGCACCTCTTTATGCGACAGGTCATAAACCGGTTTTTATTCTTCCGCGACTTAAGGGGTCCTTTCTTGCGCAGGTTGTGCCATGGGACGCTAAGGAGCGCGTTACCTGGTTATGTAGTCTGTACAGAGAATATGACCATCCCTGCTTCTGGTTCTCTTAAGGCCGTTATTTTAAGCGTATGGTTCTTGTCCGTTAGATGTTCAAAGGAGTGCCATTTTTTTCTGTGAAACGTAAAACACTGTACAAAGATGTATGCGATGTAGTTCACCTTGGCCAATGTGCAGTGGAGGCCAAGGGCATGACGTGCTTAAGCGGGTGAAAAGAATGCAAGTAACGCAAGGGATCGTCCTTCTTTTGGGGCTTTTGCTCCTTGAATATATGACTCTGTCCAGGCACTACGGAGGAGGTTTCTTAGCACGCGTTTTATGCGTATGGTCCCTACACTTGCAGGCACTGCGTAGTGTGGTCGAGTTTGTTTACGCTCCACCGCTGGCTGCCCACTCGGTGAAGCAATTGGCACGGACGCCCCATTTGGCGATCGCCGCGTCTGAAGTGGCAAGGTTCTGACTGGTGTTCTATAAGTCGCGGGTCGCTTTTTTCGTCGCGACGATAGCTTGGATTTTTTACGAGCACTGCTCAAGGAGGGTACATGTGACCGTCGAACGGAGGCCTCAGGAGAGAATCTGTGGTTATAATAAAGCAGGTAGCGCAGGATCCCCAGGGCACTCAAGGGGTAGCGGGGGTATCAAAGCTGGTAGCGTGGTGGTCCGTGGGTTGGGGCCGCAGAGGCCGAAGCGTGCCAGGGGTGCCCGCATAAAAAATTCGCTGTAGATCTTATACACTCCTGGCACGCACAAGCCTCGGCGAGCCCCAACCCACGGACCAGTCAGGGTTCTAGCTTTGCTGTGCCCGTAGTCGCTTTTGTGACCTGGAAGCACCGCCAATAATGCGAAATAATGACACATTATTACAATTGGAAAAAAATTCGAGAGAGTAAATATAATTACGTCCAGCCACCAAATTGTGACGCTAACTTCAGCACTACCGCGCCCCGCGACTTCTGCAACACCAGTCAGAACTTTACGTCTGAAGGTACGTCGGACACATTTTCGCGCACCAACGGCACTGATCATGATTCAGTCATCGCCACCGCCGGCCTTTCAGCCACTTCCATTCAACCGCGCTCGCTAAGGCGCGGTTGATTTTCAATGTATGCGGCTCAGGCTCTACTACGGTCGCTGTTGATCCCACAGAGAGATCTGTAACGTTGTACAATTACAAGGTACATTGTCGTTAGACGCGAGAAAGCTACGATCCATCGTGGCTGACTGAGCCCGCTGCTTCACCTACTTTGCCGCGCTGGCAGCCAGCGTCCGAGCGTAAGCAAACTCGACCCCACTCCGCAATCTCGGCACGCCTAGAGACAAAAGCCTACAACACGCGCTAAGAAGACTCCTCCACAGTACCTGGGCACGGTTGTATATTCAAGGGGCAAAAGCCCCCTGATTTTTTCTCTCGCGCCCACGCAAGAACGACTGGCGATCTCTCAAATGAACCTCTCGTCCATTGTCATTGCAGCTCCCGTAGACACTAGCGCTAGAGTTCCCTCTAGTAATTATTGTATGAAACTCTGTGGTGGCACCCTCTCTTTTATTGGTCGCATTCTCCCCTTATTCCTACAGCAGCTTGGGAGTGGCCCATTTAGTGACGTAAGCGGCTAAGTCAATGGTGAATTTTCCAAACCATTATACGATTCTGCCTCTGCATGCTCGTTGAACGAGTTGTGGCCGGAGAAAATGCCACTTGCATCTAGCTTTTCCCCTTGCTTCAGTATTTCCTCGAGTGACGGCTCTCCGCGACGTTGGCAGATCCTCCACGGAACCATATACCCGTTATATGGGTTACATAAGGTGCAAAATAAAATCATGCGAAACAGCGTCCATCATCAAACCATGCAATAACCCAAGACACAAAAGCACTGTGAATTTTCACCCGTTACCTCATCTGGTTTATAAATTAACCGTTATACTAAGGGAGAGAGCCGAGGCAGTAGCCAAACATAAAGGAAAAGCGAAAATTAACAAATTTACCAGTTGTTTATGGAAATATTTATGGATATACACCTTTCTTTTAAAAAGGAAGTACAGAAAGCACCACTGGAAGTGGAGAATTATTCCGTGTGTTTTGAATGAAGCTTTTACAGTGGTCAGTCGAGCCGCCTGCCATAGCCACTTCTGTGATGTGCTTATCTGGGTGTTTTACTAACCTTCCGCAGTGGACGCCGCAAGTATACGTGGTTGTACGGGACTGGCAGTCGCGCATCGTTACGCAACTTCCCAAATAACAATACGAGTCCATTTTGGCACTCGGTAGAGCAGGAAAGAAGGGATCCAAGTGAACTGCGCTCCACAAATATATATATTTGTATAATATTTACGGAGATAGCTCAAAGAACGCTACTAGATATCTTTATTTGTCACTCTAGTTTGTTTACTTGTTCTTGGCAGTATTCCAGTGCTTCTTTCCTGAGCGAGTCCATTTGATGTGGTTCTTTGTTCGTTTAGTAAAGATCAGGTGTGTCTCACAGGCGTACTTGTGACATACGCCTTCTTTTTATTTTTATTTTTTGCAGGTTTACGGCTCTTTACGGTGAACATTGGGCATTATTCACATTTTTTGTAGGAAAGGTACCCCCCTCATTTGCATAGAAAAGTTACCTTGCATTAGGTCCCCTCCCAAGAAATATCCTGGGTACGTGCCAGATTGTAATTATTGATGCCTCTTCAGGGCATTTCTAAGCAAACGCACTTTCAAACCATGAGACGCAAAGACTGCTGTCTTCCTCATGGGTCAGTGCTGAAGACAAGCTACCGGGCCAGCTCATGGTATTGTGAGCGTCTTCTTTAGGTGGCTGCGCATGCCTGCTAAAGCGTGTGCCTAATCAAACTATGTTGAAAAAAGTGCAGTGTGAACAATGGGTTGCTTGTGGGCAGAAAGTGCGCTGGGCATGTGTTTGGCACAAATGGGCACTGTCCCCAAAGAACACTGCCATCCCAAGCAGCTATAGTCTTTGGCACTGCTGCTAATTTGTTTTTGCAGCTGCGACAGTAAGATTCGAAATAATTGCTTATGGATATTGTCCGCAGTACAAATATCTAGAGGATTTCAAAGAGCATGAAGACATTGAATGTAAGAAAGTGCAAGCATGATGAACGAACATAGGTCAATATCGAGCGCTCTTATTCAGCCTAGAAACTTTAGCTTGTTTTGAGCGCGAAGGGGCACAACCTTGAACATATTTCTAGAGGCGAGCAGCGCAACCCAGACGAAGGACAAAACGAAGGGAATGATACGAGTGTAGACTAACAACTGGATTATTTTTCAAACAAGCGAATAATTATGCAGAGAATCGGATCATTTGATGAAGTGACGCGTACAAGTGGCGAAAGGGTGTCAGCCTCTTGCCATTCAAAAACTCCATTTCTTTATCATGCAGACAGATAGAAGTCTGGCTGACGCTTGTGCCTGAGTTGACATACATGAAGTCGGCTTCCACAATCTCGCGCTCAAATTGATTTCTATTTTTATATAATATTTCAGCTTTTTCGAAAAAGATTTGCATGGGCAATTTCAACAATACGCGCCCAGATTCGAGCCTGTTGCATTCCTGGCCCCACCTCGGTACTCCCTAAGGCGGATGTTAAGGCAGCGTCCCATCTGCCCGAAGTATTTTCGCCGCACAAAAGTGAAATAACGTAGACCTCTCCCACCGAACTGCCATGACCTGCCCCGTTTGTTTGACGCGGCGCATGGTCTTGGATGCCTGTTTAGGTCTATTGACGCTATTGCAAATCTTGTTTAACAAGTTCTTATCTGAAAAGATGACTTGTGACAGCATGTTTCATGACTGACTTTTTTTAACCCATGCCCTATTCGGCGCGAATTATGGATGACTGCAAACTTTTTGCCGTTTTATTCTGTTTCTGGGGTGCTTCCCTTCTTTATTTTCTTCACTATCCCTTAACGTATTTACACGACAAGAGATATTGGATAACCGTACTTCTCTAGACGACTAAGCTGTAGCGAAAATATCACATTGGTGAGGTGGCCGATGGCACAACTTTCTAAGTGCGGGAGCTAAACACGTTGTAGTTTTGAATGTGCCAACGCATATTGTTTGGAATTGGTTTGCTTGTTCTGGGGTTATATTGCCAACATATATGTTGTGCTGTTAATCTTAAGTGTAAATCTAAAGATTGAATTTCTTTATTAATGGACAGTTCATGAGTAAATCTGAGACCCATTCCTTCTTTATCAAAGGCTGCGAGATTAACGCCAATATCTTAGGAACTTGTTTCAGAGCGGATAACTACCAAGTAGTCATCAACAAATCTGAAGCACATAATCACTGTTCCTGCCAAGACGCTCTCGAGCGCCCGGTCAATACTGCAGAGAAAAATTTTGCTAAGAATTGGTGGGACCTTGGAGCCAATGCAGAACCCCTGCATCTGAACCCCTGCATCAGAATCATAACTTCGTTGTCTCAGATAACGAATGTGAAACTAAGATAAATGAGGAAGAGTTCGATCAATGACTGAACTGTGACGCCACTCTGACTCCTAAACTTACCCATCGTCATCAATAATGCAATCTTCGTCTTCGTCAACTGATTTCTAGGAAGGGAATAGTATAAATCGGTGATGTCAACACTGAAGGCTGTGCATGCTGAATACACCCCTTCTTGGAAAAAAACTGAACGACTTCTGGGTTTTTTACTCTGAGTGGGTTTCCTACCTGGAGCCCTGCTAAGCTTTTTATGAATTTAATCAGAGCCTGCGTCTTGCAAAGTGTTTCTCTCAGACAGAATTGCGCGTAAAGGTTGCTCAGGTTTATGCATTTTTATCATAAAGAAAACCTCCAAGTTCAACCCCTGACTTTTCTTTACTGTTCTACATATCCGCTCAAAGTTCAACTCCAGCAACAACTTCGTTGCTTCATCTTTGACTTTCTTAGGTTCAGTGTGTGCCTTCTTGAAGTTTTTTATTAAAGCGGTTGAGGCTTTCTCGGAAAACTGCCCTTCTGTTAGGAGGACGAAGTACCATTCTTTATCAGCGGTGAATACTTTCACTTCGTTATCTCTTAAAAATTGCACAAGAGGTTGGATCTTTTGCACTCTGCCATTCCGATTTCCTTGAGATTTGGCGAACAAGTAAAACCACTGAGAAATGCACCTGAATTTGACATTTACTTCTGCATGCCTGGACATTGATCTAACGGTGGCTATCTTATTGACTGGATGTAGGCAAGGTTCTAGGCATAACTTTTGGCCTAATTTAAGAATGTTCATGTACTTATCTAAAACGACAATATCGGTCAGGTTCAGCACTTTGGTCATGAGCTTCGGTTTCTTCTCCTTGGGGGTGGGTTGCGCCGGACGTTGCTACAGACTAATTCCGGCTAATACTGGCTTGTCCTACACAACTCGTGGTATCAAGGGCACTCTCGTTGTCTTCCTTTCATGAAACCGCAAACGGACTTCACGCAGTCTCGCAGCATCCTGGCTTGGCTCATTCATTCGCACTGCAAGATCTTGCAGATCCTTCTCGTGTGGCCAACCGTGCGGTAAAAAATTCCGTACGGAGCCATAATTTCTTCTGGACACGTGCCCTGGTGAAGAGGCCAAGACGCAACCCTTGCACCTCTTGGCATCTTGGACGTCTTGCACGTCTTGCAATCTTAGCCATGACACGTGTCCAGAATAAGTTGTGCCTCTGCGCGGAATTTTCTGCCCCACGGTTCGTCAAACCAGAAAGATTTGTAAAATCTTGCGGTGCGATGGAGTAAGCCAGGCCAATATACTGCGGGACTGCCTCAAGTCTGTTTGCGGTTTTATGAACCTGAAGCGTCTATGTAGCACAGTAAACAAAAGTCAGGGGTTGAACCTTGAGGTTTTCTTTGAGATAAAAAAACATAAACCTGAGCAACCTTTGCGCACAATTGTGTCTGAGAGAAACACTTGGCAACACGTAGTTTCTTGTTATATTCAGAAAAACTTAACAGGGCTCCAGGTAGAAGACCGATTCAAAGTAAAAAACTCAGAAGTTGTTCGTTTTTTTCTAGAAGGGGTGTATCCAGCATGCACAGCCTTCATCATTGACGTCACACATTTATATTATTGCCTTTCTCAAAATCAGCTGATGACGACAATCAAAGATGCATTATGGATAACAATGAGTTTAAGCTCAGGAATGAGGGTGACGTCCTGGTTCAGTCATTTCTCGAACTCTTGGTTTTTTAAATTCCACGTTCATTATGTGGGATAACGAGGTTAGGATTCAGAAGCAGGGGGTCTGCGTGGGCTCTCATGTCGTACCGATTCTTGGCAAGATCTTTCTCGGCAGTGTTAAATAATAATATTTGGGGTTTTACGTGCCAAAACCACTTTCTGATTATGAGGCACGCCGTAGTGGAGGACTCCGGAAATTTTGACCACCTGGGGTTCTTTAACGTGCACCTAAAACTAAGCACACGGGTGGTTTCCCATTTCGCCCCCATCGAAATGCGGCCGCCGTGGCCGGGATTCGATCCCGCGACCTCGTGCTCAGCAGCCCAACACCATAGCCACTGAGCAACCACGGCGGGTTTCTCGGCAGTGTTGACCGGGAACTTGAGAGCTCCTTGGCATGAACAATGATTAAGTGTTTCAGGATTGTTGACGACTACTTTGCAGCTATCCACAATAAAACAAGTTCCAAAGGTATTGGTGTTATTCTCGCAGCCTTTGATAAGAAAGGAATGGGTCTCAGACTTACTCATGACCTGCCAATTAGTAATGACATTTAATTTTTGGATTTACAGATAATATTAACCGCACAACGTGTTTGTTGGCAGTAGTGGCTGAGGACAAGAAAACGAATTCTAAACAACGCGCCGGTGCACTCAAAACTAGTGAAAAGAGGCAATGCTAAAGAATGCCATCAAATCGCCAATCTGAGCTTTTTGAAGCAGCCCAATCATCTAGAAAAGGTCAGTTTTTCAATATCTATTGTCGTATCAATATGTGAAGGGATCGTGAAGAACATAGAAAGAGTGGAAGCACCCCAGAAACAGATTGAAACCGCAAAAAGTTTGCAATCATCCTTTATGGACATCAGATTGGGCATGCGTTAAAAAAAGGCAGCCATGAAATATGGTGTACAAGTCGTCTTTTGAGCTAAAAACTCGTTAAACAAGATTTCCAATCGCGCCAATAGACCAAAACAGGCGTCCAAGCTGCCCCGCGTCAAACACACGGGGCAGCTTGTGGCATGCTCTGTGGGAGTGGTCTACGTTATTCCACTTTCATGTGGCAAAAAGTACTTTGGGCAGACGGGACATTGCCTTAACATCCACCTTAGGGAGCACCAAGGTGCGGCCAGGAATGCAACAGGCTCGAATCTGGGCACGTATTGTTGAAATTTCCCATGCAAATCTTGTTCGAAAAAAACTGAAATATTATAAAAACATAGAAATCAAATCAACCACGAAATTATGGAACCTACTTCATGCATGTCAACTAAACCGCATGCATTAGTCAGACATATCTTTCAGCATAATGAGGAAATAGAGTTTTCTTCAATAGCAAGATAGGCTGACACTCTTTCACCACTTGTACACGGTACTTGACATGATCGTATTCTCTGTATATTTAATCACTTGTGTGAAAAAATAAACTAGTTGTTAGTCTGCACTCGTATCGCGCACATCCTTTTTTCCTTCGTCCGGGTTGTGCTGCCCACCCCTAGGAATATGTTCAGTCACCCACTCGCCCCGCTTGCCGTGTCAATACAATATTCAACCTGAAAACGAGAAGAGTACTGTTGTGTTAGTATTGTTTTACAACACTTGGTTGGATTTGCAGAGGGATACAATATTTTCATTATTACCTTTGTATATTACGTGATAATAGCTCGATGGTGATGGTGGTCTTTTTCTGCACTGCCTTACTTTATGGCGCATTGTTCACACCTGCCGCATTAAACTAGTTCTTTACGCCAATATTTTGCGATGGTTTTGTACTTATTAGGTGTCTTAATTCCTTTGCTATTTACGTTTTTCTTGGTTCTCGTTCCCAGGTAACACCTATCCTTCCCACAGTTTCGAGCTGCTTAAGCTTTGGCAGAGGACGAGGTGCATGGACGCTGATTTTATTATTAACTGCTTGCATCAAGGGCATCTATGTTAACCAGCTGGCTAACTTCTTGATCAGTCGGGCTACACACGTGGCCGCAGACCTGCGGGACGAGTTCTCATCGCAGTCATCTGACCTGCGATTTGCCCCATTAGCTGACCTCGCATTGGCGGCACTGCCTTTCATCGACGCGAGAGAATACTGTGTCCCTCATGGCGGCTGCTTGGTGGTCTACGTGATCATCACCGTCCATGTTATTCGTCAGCAAAGAAAACTACTGGCACAAGCACGACCCGTGGTCGCAGTACGTGTTTTCACTATAAGCTTTTGTGCATAATTGTGTGATGGATTAGGGCACACGTGTGAAGAAAAGATATTGCCATGCGGAGGAAGACGATTGGTCATCGTAATATCATGAAGCATGTTTTAAAGCATGCTTTTGTGATTCTTTATGTAGTTTACGATTATGCACTAGAGGCTCGGCCAGTTCTGAAAGTGGTGGTAGAGGCGTGCACAACGGACAATCTACATGCCATGATGTAATTCGCTCCTATTATCACAAAGTTTTCTTCACCTCCTTTCTTATTGGCGACTTTAATTTTCCTAACATGGTTTGGAACAACCATCTACCTAACTTACTATCCTTTTCTGATTCAGAAGAATTCTTGGTTATTTGTACGACATTTCCGTGAAATCGGTTAGCTACACAATTCACAAGAATCGCATCCGATTCCGTAAACATTCTCAATTTGATCTTAACCAATCGTCCCGATTATAACTATTATTATTTATTATTATTATTATTGCTTATCCAGTATTAGTGACCATCTAATACTAAATATTCACCTTAATACTTCATTTCCGAAACTTCCAAATAGTAACAATAAAAAATCATTAGAGACTTTAAGAGACCTAACTTTGAAGCAATAAATAAAGAGCCGTATCTATTTCTTAACATATTCTCGAGGGATTTTGAACATTTTACTGTGCAGTCAAACCGGAATATATTTTCGACAGAGGTAAATCACTTTTCAATAAGCACATCCCAACCCGTACTATAATTTGCAACCCGCGCAAGCCTTGGTACAACACTCATTTAAAGCGGCTATCCGACAAAAGTACAGGACTGTCGTTCTGCAAAGCAATAACCCACTGACTAATGATGGAAAGCCTACACATTAGCAACTAACGCGTATCTAGCCACACTCAAATGCGCTCAAGAAACGCTCTTCTAAACCACATTACCATGTACGTTGACAACTTATGTAAAAACAAAAATTATGATGCGTCATACATCCGCTTTCCGATGTTTCTATCGCTTTAACAATTGCTCTGAGAACCCTTTTCCCAAGAACCTATGCGCAACTCTCCTGAATAATACCTTTGTTAAAAATTTCTCATGCACTACGGATGTTGAACTACCTGTCTTGAGTGGCAAACTTTTTAATTATGTCTCTAGTGACTGTTGAAGTTTCCAGTGTTATTTGACTAACACATTCATTGAATAGACATTCGTTCCCCGGCTTTGGTAACATCAGTGCTAAATTTATGAAAAACACCTGCTCTTACAATTTCATTATATTAACTAAAACATTCCAACAATCGCTAAACACATAAACTGTTCTGTCAAAATGAAAACAGGAAAAATTATTCCTTCGCACAAATTCGCCAGCCAATCATCGCCTACAAATTATCATTAAACAGCACCTGCTGCAAACTACTAGAACCTATCTTTACTGACCTTGCAGATTTTCTTGAGTCTAATTAATTTTTTCGTCATCACAACATGGATATCAAAAATCATTCTCATATGAATCGCAAGTATTAACGTTTAATCAAACACTATACCAAATACTTGACCCTTCTTCTTTTGCCAATTTCATATGTTTACATTTTTCTAAAGCCTTTGGCAAAGTGTGCGATATATTCTACTTTATAAGCTAAGCATATGCAACCTTGATTATAATGTTCCAAAATGGATTGTCACTTCTTGTTAAGCATTCCTATATATATATATATATATATATATATATATATATATATATATATATATAATATGTGACAATGACACAGTGGCAAAACTTACCTGCTGTTTTCTGTTACAGGCGTGGTACCAACGGATCTCAGACGTGCTGGCGCCCGGGAGCGACATAAGCTCCTTCCTGTTGCTCCTTACTGGAGCAGCAAAGGAGCTGATGGTGATGTACTGCACGACGACTGATTATTACCCGGATTCCGTAGTGCTGGGTAAGTGAATGTGGATATTTACATTTTTGTTTTCATAGCTTCTCCTTCGCAAACACTTTCTTAGACTTTCTCGCAATATAAAAATTTAATAAGAGAAGGAAATAAGTGTGCGTACAACAATGGTGATTGTCAATGGGAGCGAATAGCCAAGGTATTCTAGCGAGGTATTTGCTTCAATTTGAAGTTGTGGGAAGTCATTCATGAGCATTCCACCAATGTATTGATTGGTTCAGGCACTCCGAGCTGTCACGGTGCAGTGCGCGCCTCAAAGAGCTGTACTTGTTATGTTGAGCATCACAACTGTCGTGTGAGAGCACATGGCCTTTGCATCGGCATCTTTGGCGGCGAAGGTTTGACTACCGACCATCAGCAACCGACCGCCACAAATACGGGTAAAAAAGACAGAGAAAGCTAGCTATTCACATATTAAAAAAAGATCACTTGTGCTAGTTAGATTCTTCTCGCCCTTCACTTATGTTGATGTCACATAATTTGTCATTTATCTTTTTTTTCATATACGCCTGAACATTGTATAGGAACAGTTTTTAAAAAAGAATGCAATGAAATGCAGTTCGCCGAACTCGTAGGTCAGTGGAGCTTACCATACGGGTATCATATAAGCAGGTGGAGGTGTAGTGACAGTCTCCTTGATCCCGTAGAAGTAGCAGTAAGTTAAACAAAGAACGAAAGGAACACTCCAAAGGCTGGTGTGATCCCTAGTGTGTTCTATGCTAACATGTGAACCCTCACCCCTACATTTCACTTGCTGCCTCGTTCCTTCCTTGTGGCCGCCACTGAATGTGCACGCGGTGGTATTCATGGGCTACCCTAGTTTCTTTTTATTCATAACGCCACTGCATCTATGCACGAGTTTCTATGGCAGATTCGTATTGTAGTTGTGAGCCAAGTAGGGTTTTGTAGAGTGTTAGTTTTATAGACGTCGGAACAGTAGAAAAATTGCGATGAAGATATCCTAACATGCGATTAGCATTAGCATGCATATCCCATGACAGATCATTATATATGGGAACGCTACGGTATTTGTGAGTGTATGTCGCCACCCTTGAAAACGACGCTTTTGTTCAAAAGTAGCGAATTTCATTTTTTATTATTTTAACAATCTACAGACATTCAGAATTGTGCTGCTGCAAAATTATGCTTTTATCTGTTTCTGTCCAAACGTTATGATTTTTCTTCAAGTACCGGCAGACCTCTCTGAAACCAAAACTGCCATTTTGTAAAAATGAAACCTACATTTCAATCATTAAACTAAACTTATGCTTGTGCTCAAATACGCAGGATACGTTTAGGTTAGTTTGTGGCGACGTATTTTAAAGGTTGATAGGATTGAGCAATGGTGGTCGCAATATTTTCTTTATTCAAGTTGAACAAATTGCCACATGGGGGCGTATGACCTGACATCGTGTTTACACTGCAGCGACGCGTTGTACCGCCATTTAAAGTTACTGTTTTGTCACTTCAGTGGCCTACATTGTTTTCTTACATGATATAAGAAGTCATGGCTAAGCTCCGAGTGAAGCAAAGGCCGAAACGCCAGTTCTACGGCAATCGGTACACGACGAACTATTCGACGAAGTGTGACGTGAATGTGGCTGTTTCCGCAAGTGAAGTGAAACTGGGCCAGTTGCAGGAAGACTGTGAAGTGCCACCGGAAGGTGTTGTGCTACAGGGGCACAGGATTATAGATGTCGAAATTCTTACCTGTTTTGTCGTCGCTGGCGTGCCCGAAATGCAAAAAACATTTTACTGAAGCTTGAGGAGCGTTCACGCAAAGGGGTATGTTTTGCATACGCCGTGGGATGTAGTGCATGTGCCCACGAATATTTGTTTTCCTCATAAAAAAAGAAAGCTGCAAGTGCAGCTGAAAACAACGTTCCGCTTGTCTACGCTATGCGCCAGCTGGAGAAAGGGCATGCTGGTGCACTGACATTTTCGAAGGTTATGAATATGCCACTGCCACTTTGTCATTCCGCCTATGACAAGGTTTCTTCCAAGCTCTGTGATGCCGCAAAATTGTCGCGTCAAAGTCAGTGATGGATGCTGCTGCACAAGTGCACCATGTTGTCGGCAGTAACGAGTGTGGCATATCGGGCGACGGCACTTGGCTAAAGCGTGGGCACTCTTTGAATTGTTGCGTGTCTCTTATATCAGCGGACACAGGAAAGGTGATTGACGAGGAAGTAATGTCCAGAAAGTGCAAGGCATGTGGAAATATGAAGAAGTGTTCCACAAGCATGGAGTTCGAAGAATGGGAGGCGAACCACACTGATTACCAAGCCAACCAGACAGGCAGCGCTGGTAGCATGGAGGCGTGAGAACATTGATATTTATGGAGATGACGACTCGAAAAGCCATGCGGCTCTCAAACATATGTGCGGAACTGGCACTGCGCGCAAACGTGAATGCATTGGGCACGCGCAAAAGCGTGTCGGATGCCGACTGATGAAACTGAAAAAGAGCGTACGTGGACTTGGAGGCAAAGGGAATTTGACGGATGTTATGACCGATAGATTGCAAACTTATTACGTTGTCGCAATCAGAGGAAATCTGGGGAACCTACAAGCTATGAAGAAGGCCACATGAGCAAGTTTCTTTCACTGCAGTTTGACCGACGGAACTCCTAGACGTGGCCTGTGTCCTATGGGTGTGAAAAGTTGGTGTGCCTACAACCGAGTGAGAGCTCTGGGCACAGAACGGTATAAGCACAGGGCAGGTTTTTCCAGTGACGTCCTGAACAAAATGAAACCTCTGTATGCCGACCTCTGTTCTGATGAACTTTCGACGAAATGTCTCCACGAAAAAACGCAGAATGCGAATAAATGCTTCAATGGGATGCTCTGTCAGCGTCTCCCTGAAGATCTCTATGTAGGCCTGCGCACTCTTTGGTTCGAACTTTACGATGGTATATGTCACTTCAACAATGGAAATAGTGGCACGCTGGACATCTTCAGGCTGGCTGGTGTCGATCCTGGCTACTACACCACAGTAGCTTGCCACAGCAGGGACCGAAGACGCTTGAAGAACGCCAAGCGCCAGTCAACGTCGGACAAAAAACATGCCCGAAAAAAAAAACGACGAGCTGCTGAACGATCACACGGTGAACTCATGGCAGTTAAGGAAGGGTCCAGCTACGGGACTAGGGACATTTAGCCTCCCACGATCTTGCAGTGATGTATATGACATATTTGGAATACTTATTATTTGTCTTTTTTGTTTTCAAAACATCATTTTCAGTTCTTTTTTTTATTTATTCCTCCAATGCCCTGGAGGGGGGATTCACATGAGGGCTGTTTCATATCCGCATGGCACTCCGGATGCAACTCATGACAGAGCAGATGAATAGTTATTGGCTGTGGCATATTTAGCTCGATTGGGGAAAAGCTTAATCCAAGACAGCACATTTGGGTGTATATATTGTCCCACGCTAAGGCAAGAGCAAGCAACAGTACCAGCAGCCAGAAACCAAGGGACGGTTCTACAGCTGGCTCAGGATCTCTTTTATCTTTGTCGTCTTTTTCGCCTTTTTTGCTGGGCACGCAATGCCGACCGTTTGCTGGCTCAAAAGACCAGGTGGCATTCTTTCTCCTCCCAATGAAGTGTCGACTCGATGCCCAAACGCAAGACGTACACGGAAAATGCAAAAATCGGGTAAGACAAAAAGCAAGAAACACACTAGCACACATACGGACATGCACATGAGGCAAAAAAATGGGTTCTGTGGCCGTGAACAAAAAAAAATGCTACGCAGTTCTTTGAAGGACGACGGAACTACAGTAAAAAAAATAAAGTTTGCTTCACCAGTACATTATATTAACATCACCGTGTAACATACGGCTTGAGGTGGACAACATGTACAATCTCTGCGCGTGGTAATCAGCGCTTGGGCGATGGCCGGTCTCCTTCTGGAATCACTTCATAGTTCGCGTCGCTTAAACGCTTTAGTACTGTGTATGGTCCGAAGTACTTGCTCAAGAGTTTCTCGCTGAGGTCTCGTCGTCTAATGGGAGTGCAAACCCAACCTAGGTCACCACGCTCATAGGTAACTTGTCGATGGTGGAGATTGTGCCTTACTGCATCTATACACTGCTGCTGTCTTATGCGCACACGGGCCAGTTAACGTGATTCCTCGGTCTGCTGAATGTACTCCTCGACTTCAAGAGCTAACTGGTCGAGCTGATCGATGTCTTCATACGGAATCATGGCCTCTAGCATATTTTGAACATTTCGACCATAAACAAGGCGAAACGGCGTGAATCGTGTAGTTTCCTGCGGGGCAGTGTTGTACGCAAATGTTACGTACGGCCGGATTTCGTCCTACGATTTGTGCTGCACCTCCACGTACATAGAGATGACGTCTGCCAGTGTTTTGTTTAGTGTTTCTGTTAAGCGGTTAGCCTCAGGGTGGTATGCAGTGGCCTTTCGATGACTCGTGTAACTCAACTTGAAGATGTTGTCCAGAAGCTTCGCCGTAAATGCCGTACCTCGGTCAGTGATGATGAATGACGGTGCGCCATGTCGAAGCACAATGTGATGCATAAAAAACTCGGCAACTTCACATGCTGTCCGGCGCGGTAGTGCCTTCATCTCAGCGTAACGCGTCAAGTAATCAGTTACGACAACGATCCAATTATTGCCGGAGGCAGACGAGGAAAATGGTCCAATAAGGTCCCTTCCAACTTGATCAAATGGCGTACGCAGAGGGTCAAAGGGTTATCGAAGGCCTGCAGGCTTGAAGGGTGGTGACTTGCGGCGCTGGCATTCACAGCATCCTTTCATGTAGCGTTTGATGCAAGCAGTCAGTCTAGGTCAGTAATACAGTTGTCGCACGCTGTTCAGAGTCCAAAGTGAGGAGATGTCGGCTCGTCGTGGCAAGCTAATAGGATGTCATCGCGAAGGGCTTGAGGCACTACGAGAAGATGTGGTTTGTCGCCGGCACCTGTGTCTTTTTGTATACGATGCCCTCTCTGAGGCAAAATGACGACAACTGTAGCGAAATAGGGCGAGGAATGGACGCGATGCCGCTTTCTAAGTGATCGATGGTGGGTCTTACCTCAGCGTCCGATCGCTGTTTATTGAGCATATCCGGCCCTCTGAGGGCGCTCAGGAAGGCGCTGTCGTCTTCCTCGTCAGGATTCTGGGATTCAACAGGTGCTCGTGATAGCGTGTCAGCATCTTCATGTTTTCTGCCTGACTTGTTTACAATGGTGAAGTTAAAATATATATATATATATATATATATATATATATATATATATATATATATATATATATATATATATATATATATGCCTCAGCGTACACTTTGAAAATATTGTGAAGGCTGCCTGTAGCAGACAGAATAATCTTTGCCCATGGGCCCCATTGTCATCGATTTCACAGGTGTTGTGAAGTTCATACAGGGCCTGAAGTTATCGTCTAGCGTTTTTGAAAGACTCTACTGTGTATAGTTAGCGCACCTTTTCACTCAATCCGTTGAACACTCCACAATGCCAGCTGATTGAAAGGTAGCAAGGGTGGTTACACACTTGAAACAAGGTAATCCAAATTCTTCTTAACTACAGGCCTATTTCATTAACAAGCATTCCCTCTGAACTTCTAGAGCACATTGTATACTCTAATCACGTTTCTTTTCTTGAACGCAACTGGTTATTTAGTTCTAGTCAGCAATGCCTTCGAAAGAATTTTTCTTGCGTGACTCAACTCTTTCACTAATGTCTTAGCATCGGCTTTATATAGTGGTTTGGTAACCAACTGTATCTTTCTAGACTTTGCTAAGGTTTTCGATAAGGTGTCACATCAATTACTCCATCTTAAAATTAGTTTCCTGAATATTGACCCTAATCTTTTCAAAAGGATTGAATGTTTGTTGACTAACCGCTCTCAGTTTTTATCAGCTAAAGACTCGTTATCATCAACACGTGCCGTCACATCTGCTGTTCTCTAAGGTTCTGTTTTGGGCCCCTACTCTTTCTAATATATAATAATAATCTTCCGATCGGAATGAACTCTTCCCTTAAGCTTTTTGCTGACGACTGGGTTCTTTTTTTCCTAACCCTAAGGACAGTTGAGCCCTTCACTGCGATCTTGACAACGCATATAATTGGTGTGAGCGACGGTGTATGGTTCTTAAACCGTCTAAGTCTAAACTTATGTCCATCCCACGTCACACTGATCCGTCCAAAATATTCGATTACAAGATTAATCGAGTCCCACTAGAGAGTGTCTTATCTTATACATATCTTGGTGTTCACATTATTAACAGCCCATCCTGGCGCGTGCACATCGAATATGCCACAAACAATGTGAACCGCCCCCTTGGTTTTATGCGCAGAAACTTCTCTGAGGCTCTATCCAATTTGAAGTTACTTTTGTAATCATCACCAGCAACAGCAGCCTGTTTTATGTCCACTGCAGGACGAAGGCATCTTCTTAACCCTGTCCTGCGCCAACCGATTTCAACTAGCGCCCGCGAATTTCCTAATTCCATCGCTTCGCCTTGTCTTCTGCCGTTCTCGACTGCGTTTCCCTTCTCTTGGCATCCATTCTGTAACCCTAATGCTCCAACCATTACCTAACTGGCGCATTACATGACCTGCCCAGCTCCATTTTTTTCTCTTGAGGTCAGTCAGAATATCGGCTATACCCGTTTGCTCTCTAATCCAAACCGCTCTCTTTCTGTATCTCAACGTTACGCCTAACATTCTTTGTTCCATCGCCCCTTGCACGGTCCTTGTTTACGACCTTCTTTGTCAGTCTCCAAGTCTCCGTCCCTCATGTCAGTACGGGTAAAATGCACTCATTTTAAACCAGCAAGCGTGGTTTTAATTCTTTCTCACCTAAGACTAGCGCAGAGTGGAGCTACCCTCCGCCTCTTATTGCCTGCATTGAAGACACGCCATCCTTCAAAACAGCCATCACAATGCATATCATTTAACACGCATCTCCATTATGATTTTTGCTTTTTGCTGTACTCTTTTGTTTGTTTTTTTACCCACCCCATCTGCAACGCGGCTGAAGGCCTTGAGGGCATTGTAATTAATTAATCATATAAATAAGTAATTATTGTTCACAAGGTGGTCTACTCAATGCGGCGGACACTACTTGCACACAAAAGAATTAAAGTCCTCAATCAACTAATTAAGAAAAATCTGCTGATGAACATTTTAACTAATCACGTTATGGCCCATATTGCAATTTACAAATTCTAGCCCTGGAGTTCACAAGGCAAGTCCACTTGGAACGAGTTCTCCGGCTAGCACACCCGCCGTGGTTGCTTAGTAGCTATCGTGCTAGGCAGCTAAGCATCAGGTGGTGTCATCGAATCCCGTCTACGGTGGCCGCATTTCGATGGGGCCGAAATGCAAAAACACCCGTCTTCTTAGAGTTAGGTGCACGTTAGAGAACCTCAGGTGGTCCAAATTTCTGGAGTCCCCCACTATGGCGTGCCTCATAACCAGATCATTGTTTTAGCATGTAAAAACCCATATTTAAGTTAAAAGTGGTTCACACCAGCTTCGAGGCAATAATTCACCAAACATTGCGGATAAACGCATTGGTGTTCCAAAACTTTTGTGCTTCAATGCACAAAATGACTTTTTGTGAGGGAAGTTACTGGCACGCTGATGCGTTTCTCCGCAAAGTTTGGGAATATCTCGAGACTGGTGTCATCATGAGAATTCATTCCAACTGGATCTGCCTTGTGAACTCCACGGCTTGAATTTGCAAATTTCAATATGGGCCATAAGTTAATTAGTTAAAACATATTTAGATAATCTTTGTTAATTAGTCATTTATGCATATAAGCTTTTTGCAAGTAATGTCCAGTTTGAGTAGACCAGCTCACAAAATAGAATTGGGCTATCTGCGACAGGCAAAGTGTAAAAATTTTTAAAATTTTCTCGGAAACAGCCTGTATATAGCACAGAAGAAATGAGATGCACGAGAAAACACCTGCTTTTTTACTGTCAGCAGTTTCCGCTGGAAGACCTCCCTTTGTCAGAATGATGCCAGAGTCAACTTGACCAACGCTGGCCTACCAGTCATGGTACAAGAATGTGGTGTTTATTTTCTTTTATGCTATACCAACGGAGCCAGTGTGCTTTCGTGCCTACATCTCTCTCTCTCTCTCTCTCTCTCTCTCTCTATATATATATATATATATATATATATATATATATATATATATAACGTAACCAACTTCCCACACATCTTTTTTTTTTTACACTTGGACAATCCTCAAGCTCCTAAACTTAAAAAAAAAACTTGACATTATCCGCTGTGTTCACATCCGTTACTTTACTTCTGCAAAGTAGATTCATGTGTGTGTGTTTAAAGGAAGGCGTTAGCTCGGGGACTCCTTTCTAAATACATTGTAAAGGAGAAATTGTTTTCTCGGCAATAGCTGCACTAAATTTGATGACGTTTTTTGCATGTAAAACAAAAATTATAATCTAGGCATTGTTTTAGTGAATTGGTGATTGAGGCCGTCAAAATTTTATGCAGGAATTTACGCAGGAATTTACGCATTTTATGCAGTTTACAGCTCTGCAATATGTTACGAAAAAATATCACAATTCTGTATATTGCATACCATACAATCATCATCATCATCAGCTTATTTGATATCCACGGCAGGACGAAGCCCTGTCAAAGTGATCTCAAATTACCTCTCCTGCGCCAACCGATTCCAAGTAGCGCCCACGAATTTCCCAACTTCATCGCCCCGCCTAGTCTTCTGCGGTTCTCTACTCCACCTCTCTTTCTCTTGGTACCCATTCCGTAACCCTAATTGTCCAACGTCTATGTGTCCTGTGCATTACATAACCTGCCCAGCGAATACCTGATTGATGACATGGATGTTATCCATTAAAGAGTATCCCTTCCTTAAACCTGCCTGTTCCTTGGTTAACTAAAGTTCAATGTTGCCCTTAGTCTATTGTAGATTATCTTGATGAATATTATATATAATGCTGGGAGTAAGCTAATGAGCCTCTAATTTTTCTATTCTTTAACGTCTCCCTTTTGTGGATTAGTGTAGTGTTTGCATGCTTCCAGTCACCTGGGACCTTTGCAGTCTATAGACACTTCATATTGAGAGCCACCAGTTTTTCAGCCATTATGTCTCCTCTCTCTTTGACTAAATTGACTGTTAGTCCATCTTCTCCTGCCGTTCTTTCTCGTTTGATGTCTTGCAAGGCCTTTCTGAGCTCATCGCTAGTTATAGGAGAAGCTTCTGTATTCTATTCATTACTGTTTGTAATTGAGGTATCCTGACGCCTCTGGGTGATGTACAAGTCAGTATAGAATTCTAGCGCTGTATTTACTATATCTTAAAGATAGCTGATGATATTACCCTGTTTATCTTTCAGTGCATACATCTTGGTTTGTCCTATGCCAAACTTCCTTTGCTCTAATTTCCGGCTGCATCCATTTTTTACAGCTTCTTCAGTCTTTCTCACGTTATAATTTCGAATATCACTTATTTTCGCTTTGTTGAGCAGTATTGAGAGTTCCGCGAATTCTATGTTATCTCTTGGGTTCAACACCTTTACTTTTTGTCATTTCTTTACTAGGTCCTTTGTTACATGGGAGGGCTTGCCTACTGGTTGCCTTCGTGCCTTGCCTCCTACTTCAATTGCTGCCTCTTGTAACATTCGCGGTGCTGGTCGCATTCGCCAGATAAGATTGCCCCGCTTGCCACGATATCATCCTTACGTTTGCCACTCCCTGATTGGCTGCTTAGCGCTCAAAAAGCCCGTCGCCGAACGAATAAAGGTGATTGTCTTCCTGGCGCTGCGTTGGTCGTCTGTTCCCAATACCTAAAACGCAATACGAATACGTAACACTCTGAAGCCAGCCTAGTTACAGTTTCATTCATTACCTCCATGTCACCTTCATCTCTCAGTTCTAAGGCTGCACATTTGTTTGCAAGTACCAGCCTGAATTTGTTTGCTTTTACCTTTACTTCCTCTTAGTTGACGTGTTTTTCTTGACCTATTTTACTCTTTCTCTGTTCAAATTGAGGTGAATCGTAGCCCTCACTAGGCTATGATCACTGCACTTTATCCTACCTATCACATCTACATCCTGCACTATGCTGGGATCGGCAGAAAGTACGAAATCAATTTCATTTCCTGTTTACTATCAGGGCTTTCCCAGGTCCACTCTCTGTTGCTACGCTTCCCGAAAAAGGTGTTCATTATTCGCAGCTTATTCCTTTCTGCGAATTCTACCAGCACCTATGCTCTAGCGTTCCTAGAATCGACGCCGTAGCTGCCTGTTGCTTGTTCACTAGTCTGCTTGTTCCCCACTCTTGCATCGAAGTGGCGCATTACTACAGCATACTGTGTTTGTACATTTCTCATCGCAAATTCAACATCTTCATAAAACTGATCTACTTTATCGTCATCGTGACTGTATGTCGGAACGTAGGCTTGTACTACCTTTGATCGATATCTCTTATTAAGTTCGATAAGGACTACTGCTACCCTCTCATTAACGCTGTAGAATTCATCAATGCTGACTGCTACGTCCTTATGGACTATGAATCCCACACCGTATTGCTTCTTATTTGGGGACCTCTAGAGCAGAGGACATGGCCGTTAGTCAGCGCTGTATAAATCTCACCAGTTCTTCTAATCTGGCTTAAGCCAATTATATTCCAAACATTATCTGGCACTCATAATGACAAAGCCTTTCGCGCAATTAAAGAAAACAGGGACGTGAAATAGACACAAGATAGCACCGCCCTGTGTCTCTGTCAGGTTCCTGTTTATTAATTGTGCTAGAGGTTTGGCCATCATGAGTAAACCGTACCAACTAGCCCAAGAATTAGCCTTGTTGAATTGTTGAGCTGTTAAAAGGCTGCCAGGGTCAATTTCCATTCGGACACAGTTGATATATTATACATGGCTTTCAAATAAACCACTAAGATTCGAGTAGAACCATTCCAAACCCCTGTAAATAATCTAAAATATTCGCATAGAATATAAATGTCATAAATGACATAAACATAGTCATACCATCAAGCCAATATTTGCCCGCACAAATTTGTTCAAACATTCATTTTTCCCTAAAACAATATCCGACTGGAATTCCCTGCCTCATGACTCACCTCTCCTTTCTTCAACTTCTTGAGAGCCTGTATATAGGTATCTATATATATATGGTTAGAAATTATGATTACTTTATAACTGTGCATAGTGTGCTTTTTTGTCTATGTACCTGTATTTGGGGCACGTACTCTCACAAATTGTATTTGCTTTGTAACCTTGTTTAGTTTTGATATTATATTTTCTGGATGTAAATTGTACCTTCACCATCGTTGATGATCCTAAGGCATAGTGCTTAGTAACAAATGAGTGTACCCTCTCCTGCTTGGACCGATCTGGTCTGCAGTATATACTAAATAAATAAATGAATTATTTTTAAATAAATAAATAATAAATAAATAAATAAATAAATAAATAAATAAATAAATAAAATTTGCCCGCTTTGAATGTTTACGGGGTCCAGTTTACAGAATTGCGATATTTGTTCTTGGGGTAGAGCCTGCTTTCAGCAGCATTGCAAGGCAATGAAGCTTGAATGAGATGCTGCTTTTTTTTTAAACACAATGCTCCATTTTTTCTTCTTTTCTTTCAGCTCACTGCCTGTTTGTTTCCTTTGAAGTGGTGGTTGCGGCAGTCCACTCCGTGTTTTATCTGACAACAATGGTCTACTTTTATATATAAGTAAGTAACTTCAGATTTATACTTGTGGAAATGAATAATTAATTAGTATAAGCACAATGCAAAACATGACCATATGCTAAGTATATGCCAACTTAGTTGTAGTCCAGTGTGGTGCACTTTGTTTCTAATAGCTAATCAGCTTTACAGCTGTTTTCAAATTGTTTAATAAATCGCGTGAAGTGAACTAGAACCTCATTATCACAGAAGAGGATGATGAAATAATGGATATAACGAAATAAATAAAATTACTTTTAAAGAACCCATAGAGGTCCATGTATTTAACACCGCGTTATAACGGAGAGATATTGCCCTGCCGATGGACATAACCAATCACATTCGCCTCCAGAATCACCCCAAAAATACCCGACCGTGTTACCCCATGTATACATCGCTTTGCGCTGGCTTCGCTTTTAATGGCCGCTTCATTGATTAGCCTCATCGACATGCCATCCAATCTGACTGCTGTGTAGATTGGTATTTTCTGCTCAGGCTCCTTCCTGCGTTGTGCAGGTGCAGTTCTTCTTCTGCGCCAGTCAGCCTACAGGGTTCGCCCATCAGTCCTCTGCTGTGAGACATTGTGGTCACGGGGCTGCTGGATATAGAAATGCCAGCCGGAGCGTTCATTCAAGCATACCTAAATGCGAAGGCAATAGTTTTGCTTGCGATATGTAGGGCTGGCATAGAATGCAAGGTGGCGGTAATTCTCGATCGCGTCAGCTAATGGTCGCAACAAGCGCACATAGAAATGAGCGTGACTGTGTCTTTCTTTTCTTAGCGTTCCTTCACGGCAGTGTTGCACGTAGGGGCCGGGAATGAATCTGTACACAGGGGTTATTCCACGAGAAACGCCCCAGACCTAAAAGTGATACTCATATATTTTCTTTTAAAAAATTGGGTTACGTGGCTATTGTGTGAATAAGCTTTCACTGAAGCATTTTCGTAGAAGAAAATGTTTCGATCACCTGAGCGCTCTCAAATTTCTGCATAGGTGCAAATGTTGGCTGGAGGTAAGTTTTTTTTATTCAGGTCTGAATCTAGGTCCAACAGCTAATTTGTTTTTAGCACATTGTATTGGCAACCTTCTTTCCTATGACGTCATAATTCAATGCCTTTTAAAATGTGCCGTGTAATTTTTCGGCCCAGTAAAAAGCAATAAAAATTTTGTTTTCATAATTTTTTGTATAAATTGCGGTATTTCTACAGCTACCATAATTTTTCTTTCTTTTCACCTGTGACTACGGAGTGTGCTAAAATAATTTCAAAATATTAATACGCATATTTCTGAGAAAGATACGGCCAAAGTTGGCAAGAAATGAATTCCTTCTGATATTCAAACCAAATTTAAGTAAAGGAAGCTTTAGCTCGGGTGCTCCTATCAAAATACATGTAAAAGGAGAATTGGCTTTTCTCGACAACCGCTGCCCCAAATTGGCTCATGGTTGTGACATTTAAAGAAAATTTCAATCTGGTGACTGTTGGTTACGAGTTCTTTATTGAGGTGGTCAATTTTGTTTTAATGAAAAGTATCGAAAAGTGATGAAAAATCATGTTTTCGCCACCGTCGAATTTACAACTGATTATGTTGGGAAAGAAGGCAAAAAACTAAAAAGCAAAGACCAAAAGTCACTACATCAGTCTTAGAGGGCAAAATTGAGAACACTGGTGGGCATTATACGTGACGCATGTGATTGGTAAAACCGATTTTCCTAAAGTATGTAGCTACAGATAAAGAGGACCTCAAAGACGCTCTCTATCATATGCTGCTACCTGACAGAATAAACTGCAACTACTCTGCATATTGTATGGCCTTTGAGATTCATGTCAGGTTTGACGCGCCGTGTTTCACAGTGGTGATCTCGGAAGCTATAAACGCGGAACGATACTCTTTTGTGTTGTTTTGTTGAGGACTATATTTTACCGTGTGGGAAAGAGCGATGTGCAGGCAACAAAACACGTGTTTTTTCTTGCGGTGTCTCAACCATAGGATTTCGCCATGATATATGTGTAAGCGAGTAGCAGTGTCGATTCATTACACCATTAGTTCAGGGACGCTAGAACATTATACACACCAACAGTTAGCGTAATGTATGCGACGGCAGCCGGAATGCTGGATCGGAAGCACATGGGAACGCCATGTGAACATCTTCAGGGGGCAACTTTTAGTCTGATTAAAAATGCTGGCGAGATATAATGGAAAGTGAATCAGCTGAATAAATAAATTGTGTTTCGTGTGTCTCTAAAGTAGATGATCCGCGTAACCTCGATGCAATATGTGTAGTTATTCTGTCGATAGGGAAATGATATTCGCAGACTCAGTCAAGGTGCTCTTGCACGAAATACTCAGCAGTCACTACCACGCAATTTTATGGAAGCACAACAAAGAATGTTGGTAATTTTTTATAGGAAATCGATATTGGCACAATCAGTCAAGCAGCTCTAGCATGAAATACTTGGCAGTCGCTACCTCACAATTGTATATAAGCACAACAAAGAAAGTTGTTATTCTATCGATAGCGAAATGGTATTGGCAAACACAGTGAAGCTGTTCTTGCACTAAATACCTAGCAGTCGCTGCCGCGTAAGCGCTATGAGAAACGTCACTGAGAAAGGCGCGTAGTTCAGCATAGTGATGCTCGCTTGTTCAGCGCAGTGTCTTTTGCGACTGCTATCGCTTGATTGTTTCGGTTACTCCAAGTTTTTGTAACTTATGAGGACCCTTGTCCGAGCGCTGCAGCACGGAATACGTTATCTGTTCTGGCATGATTTGCAGTAATCAGACGCCTGCGCGTGGTTGGAGTAACCTAATTCCTCAAGCGACCTTGCCTAAATATGGAATGGGTGCACTTGCGTACACATTTTGCAGCACACTGTCGAGCTCAATGCGAATTGCAACGCTAGCAACCGTTTTTTTTTCATATCTTTTTTTTTCTGTGAAGCCGCTGCCATCATACGTTGTGAGCCAACACATACAAAAAAAAAAGACCGATGAAAGCGTTGCTAATAGTGCCATACCGCAACGGCACTATTTGCACCGTGGTAATAAGGGAAGTGGCACTTCTTGTTTTATTAGAATTACTGACTAGTCTATGCCGCATCGCAATTCGTATTGAATGCGATAGTGCATTTCACCTGCGTAGGTGTAATAAAAAAATTTCCGCAGTAGTAAACTAGCTCATCGTTATCCATAATGCGATCTCCGTCATCACCAACTGATTTCTAGGAAGTGGATAAGGTAAATCTGTGATGTCAACACTGAAGGCTGAAATTGGCGGATACACCTCTTCTTGGAAAAAACCGAACGGCTTCTGAGTTTTTTGCTCTGAATGGGTCTTCTACTTGAATGCCTGTTAAGGTTTTGTGAAGAAAACAAGAGACTACGTCTTCCAAAGTGTTTCTCTCAGACAGAATGGTCCACGAAGCATGCTCACTTTTATGCGTTTCTATCAAAAAGAAAACCTCAAACTTCAACTCCTGACATTTCTTTACTGTACTACATAGACGCTCAAGGTTCAACTCCAGCAAAAATTTCTTCGCTTGATCTTAGACTTCTTAGGTTTAGTGTGTGCCTTCTGCACGTTTTTTGTTAAAGCGGTTGACGCTCTTACAGAAAGCCGTCCTTCGGTTAGGAGGACGAAGTACCATTCTTTATCAGCGGTCAATACTTTCACTTCGTTATGTCTTAAAAATTGCACAAGGGGTTGGATCTTTTGCACTCTGCCACTCCGGTTTCCTTGAGATTTGGCGAACAAGTAAAACCACTGAGAAATGCACCTGAATTTGACATTTACTTCTGCATGCCTGGACATTGATCTAACGGTGGCTATCTTATTGACTGGATGTAGGCAAGGTTCTAGGCATAACTTTTGGCCTAATTTAAGAATGTTCATGTACTTATCTAAAACTACAATATCGGTCAGGTTCAGCACTTTGGTCATGAGCTTCGGTTTCTTCTCCTTGGGGATAGGTTGCGCCGGACGTTGCTACAGACTAATTCCGGCTAATACTGGCTTGTCCTAGACAACTCGTGGTATCGAGGGCACTCTCGTTGTCTTCCTTTCATGAATCCGCAAACAGACTTGACGCAGTCTCGCAGCATCCTGGCTTGGCTCATTCATTCGCACTGCAAGATCTTGCAGATCCTTCTCGTGTGGCCAACCGTGCGGCAAAAAATTCTGTACGGAGCCATAACTTCTTCTGGACACGTGCCCTGGTGAAAGGCCAAGACGCAACCCTTGCACCTCTTGGCATCTTGGACGTCTTGCACGTCTTGCAATCTTAGCCATGACACGTGTCCAGAATAAGTTGTGCCTCTGCGCGGAATTTTCTGCCCCACGGTTGGTCAAACCAGAAAGATTTGTAAAATCTTGCGGTGCGATGGAGTAAGCCAGGCCAATATACTGCGGGACTGCCTCAAGTCTGTTTGCGGTTTTATGAACCTGAAGCGTCTATGTAGCACAGTAAACAAAAGTCAGGGGTTGAACCTTGAGGTTTTCTTTGAGATAAAAAAACATAAACCTGAGCAACCTTTGCGCACAATTGTGTCTGAGAGAAACACTTGGCAACACGTAGTTTCTTGTTATATTCAGAAAAACTTAACAGGGCTCCAGGTAGAAGACCGATTCAAAGTAAAAAACTCAGAAGTTGTTCGTTTTTTTCTAGAAGGGGTGTATCCAGCATGCACAGCCTTCATCATTGACGTCACACATTTATATTATTGCCTTTCTCAAAATCAGCTGATGACGACAATCAAAGATGCATTATGGATAACAATGAGTTTAAGCTCAGGAATGAGGGTGACGTCCTGGTTCAGTCATTTCTCGAACTCTTGGTTTTTTAAATTCCACGTTCATTATGTGGGATAACGAGGTTAGGATTCAGAAGCAGGGGGTCTGCGTGGGCTCTCATGTCGTACCGATTCTTGGCAAGATCTTTCTCGGCAGTGTTAAATAATAATATTTGGGGTTTTACGTGCCAAAACCACTTTCTGATTATGAGGCACGCCGTAGTGGAGGACTCCGGAAATTTTGACCACCTGGGGTTCTTTAACGTGCACCTAAAACTAAGCACACGGGTGGTTTCCCATTTCGCCCCCATCGAAATGCGGCCGCCGTGGCCGGGATTCGATCCCGCGACCTCGTGCTCAGCAGCCCAACACCATAGCCACTGAGCAACCACGGCGGGTTTCTCGGCAGTGTTGACCGGGAACTTGAGAGCTCCTTGGCATGAACAATGATTAAGTGTTTCAGGATTGTTGACGACTACTTTGCAGCTATCCACAATAAAACAAGTTCCAAAGGTATTGGTGTTATTCTCGCAGCCTTTGATAAGAAAGGAATGGGTCTCAGACTTACTCATGACCTGCCAATTAGTAATGACATTTAATTTTTGGATTTACAGATAATATTAACCGCACAACGTGTTTGTTGGCAGTAGTGGCTGAGGACAAGAAAACGAATTCTAAACAACGCGCCGGTGCACTCAAAACTAGTGAAAAGAGGCAATGCTAAAGAATGCCATCAAATCGCCAATCTGAGCTTTTTGAAGCAGCCCAATCATCTAGAAAAGGTCAGTTTTTCAATATCTATTGTCGTATCAATATGTGAAGGGATCGTGAAGAACATAGAAAGAGTGGAAGCACCCCAGAAACAGATTGAAACCGCAAAAAGTTTGCAATCATCCTTTATGGACATCAGATTGGGCATGCGTTAAAAAAAAGGCAGCCATGAAATATGGTGTACAAGTCGTCTTTTGAGCTAAAAACTCGTTAAACAAGATTTCCAATCGCGCCAATAGACCAAAACAGGCGTCCAAGCTGCCCCGCGTCAAACACACGGGGCAGCTTGTGGCATGCTCTGTGGGAGTGGTCTACGTTATTCCACTTTCATGTGGCAAAAAGTACTTTGGGCAGACGGGACATTGCCTTAACATCCACCTTAGGGAGCACCAAGGTGCGGCCAGGAATGCAACAGGCTCGAATCTGAGCACGTATTGTTGAAATTGCCCATGCAAATCTTGTTCGAAAAAAACTGAAATATTATAAAAACATAGAAATCAAATCAACCACGAAATTATGGAACCTACTTCATGCATGTCAACTAAACCGCATGCATTAGTCAGACATATCTTTCAGCATAATGAGGAAATAGAGTTTTCTTCAATAGCAAGATAGGCTGACACTCTTTCACCACTTGTACACGGTACTTGACATGATCGTATTCTCTGTATATTTAATCACTTGTGTGAAAAAATAAACTAGTTGTTAGTCTGCACTCGTATCGCGCACATCCTTTTTTCCTTCGTCCGGGTTGTGCTGCCCACCCCTAGGAATATGTTCAGTCACCCACTCGCCCCGCTTGCCGTGTCAATACAATATTCAACCTGAAAACGAGAAGAGTACTGTTGTGTTAGTATTGTTTTACAACACTTGGTTGGATTTGCAGAGGGATACAATATTTTCATTATTACCTTTGTATATTACGTGATAATAGCTCGATGGTGATGGTGGTCTTTTTCTGCACTGCCTTACTTTTTGGCGCATTGTTCACACCTGCCGCATTAAACTAGTTCTTTACGCCAATATTTTGCGATGGTTTTGTACTTATTAGGTGTCTTAATTCCTTTGCTATTTACGTTTTTCTTGGTTCTCGTTCCCAGGTAACACCTATCCTTCCCACAGTTTCGAGCTGCTTAAGCTTTGGCAGAGGACGAGGTGCATGGACGCTGATTTTATTATTAACTGCTTGCATCAAGGGCATCTATGTTAACCAGCTGGCTAACTTCTTGATCAGTCGGGCTACACACGTGGCCGCAGACCTGCGGGACGAGTTCTCATCGCAGTCATCTGACCTGCGATTTGCCCCATTAGCTGACCTCGCATTGGCGGCACTGCCTTTCATCGACGCGAGAGAATACTGTGTCCCTCATGGCGGCTGCTTGGTGGTCTACGTGATCATCACCGTCCATGTTATTCGTCAGCAAAGAAAACTACTGGCACAAGCACGACCCGTGGTCGCAGTACGTGTTTTCACTATAAGCTTTTGTGCATAATTGTGTGATGGATTAGGGCACACGTGTGAAGAAAAGATATTGCCATGCGGAGGAAGACGATTGGTCATCGTAATATCATGAAGCATGTTTTAAAGCATGCTTTTGTGATTCTTTATGTAGTTTACGATTATGCACTAGAGGCTCGGCCAGTTCTGAAAGTGGTGGTAGAGGCGTGCACAACGGACAATCTGCATGCCATGATGTAATTCGCTCCTATTATCACAAAGTTTTCTTCACCTCCTTTCTTATTGGCGACTTTAATTTTCCTAACATGGTTTGGAACAACCATCTACCTAACTTACTATCCTTTTCTGATTCAGAAGAATTCTTGGTTATTTGTACGACATTTCCGTGAAATCGGTTGGCTACACAATCCACAAGAATCGCATCCGATTCCGTAAACATTCTCAATTTGATCTTAACCAATCGTCCCGATTATAACTATTATTATTTATTATTATTATTATTGCTTATCCAGTATTAGTGACCATCTAATACTAAATATTCACCTTAATACTTCATTTCCGAAACTTCCAAATAGTAACAATAAAAAATCATTAGAGACTTTAAGAGACCTAACTTTGAAGCAATAAATAAAGAGCCGTATCTATTTCTTAACATATTCTCGAGGGATTTTGAACATTTTACTGTGCAGTCAAACCGGAATATATTTTCGACAGAGGTAAATCACTTTTCAATAAGCACATCCCAACCCGTACTATAATTTGCAACCCGCGCAAGCCTTGGTACAACACTCATTTAAAGCGGCTATCCGACAAAAGTACAGGACTGTCGTTCTGCAAAGCAATAACCCACTGACTAATGATGGAAAGCCTACACATTAGCAACTAACGCGTATCTAGCCACACTCAAATGCGCTCAAGAAACGCTCTTCTAAACCACATTACCATGTACGTTGACAACTTATGTAAAAACAAAAATTATGATGCGTCATACATCCGCTTTCCGATGTTTCTATCGCTTTTAACAATTGCTCTGAGAACCCTTTTCCCAAGAACCTATGCGCAACTCTCCTGAATAATACCTTTGTTAAAAATTTCTCATGCACTACGGATGTTGAACTACCTGTCTTGAGTGGCAAACTTTTTAATTATGTCTCTAGTGACTGTTGAAGTTTCCAGTGTTATTTGACTAACACATTCATTGAATATACATTCGTTCCCCGGCTTTGGTAACATCAGTGCTAAATTTATGAAAAACACCTGCTCTTGCAATTTCATTATATTAACTAAAACATTCCAACAATCGCTAAACACATAAACTGTTCTGTCAAAATGAAAACAGGAAAAATTATTCCTTCGCACAAATTCGCCAGCAAATCATCGCCTACAAATTATCATTAAACAGCACCTGCTGCAAACTACTAGAACCTATCTTTACTGACCTTGCAGATTTTCTTGAGTCTAATTAATTTTTTCGTCATCACAACATGGATATCAAAAATCATTCTCATATGAATCGCAAGTATTAACGTTTAATCAAACACTATACCAAATACTTGACCCTTCTTCTTTTGCCAATTTCATATGTTTACATTTTTCTAAAGCCTTTGGCAAAGTGTGCGATATATTCTACTTTATAAGCTAAGCATATGCAACCTTGATCATAATGTTCCAAAATGGATAGTCACTTCTTGTTAAGCATTCCTATATATATATATATATATATATATATATATATTGCTACGGCATGAGCCGGGCGAGGAGAAGAGGAAGAAGAAGTGAGCTGGTGCAGCCTCAGGACGCCATCTTGACTTTATCATCCATCTCGTCCCTTGAATAAAGCCGGTTTAACATTAACCGTAACAGTTTTGTGGTGGAGGTGCGGGGTACTTCAACCAAGACGACGGAGCTGCTGCAGCAAGTGCCACGCCGGAGCCGACGCCTCGCTCGACTGCCTCCAACACCACTTGAGATCCCGATGTCCCACAGCAGCGACGAACAGCCTTCTCTGGCTGCTCCAGTGCGAACAACCGGCGCCTGGATGCATCAGATGGAGCCCCGCCCTTTCTCTGGAAAATTCGGCGAGGACGTGGAGGAATGGCTCACCCACTACAAGCGTGTGAGCAAGTACAACGGCTGGAACTCCACGACTCAGCTCGACAATGTGGTTCTGTTCCTCACAGACACGGCGCTAGTGTGGTTCGAGAACCATGAAGATACGTTCACAACGTGGGACAGCTTCGTTACTCACCTCACAGAGTGCTTTGGCGATTCCACCACGAAACGGAAGCGGGCGGAGCAGACATTGCTTCAGCGCGCTCAAGTCCCAGGTGAGACCTGTACTACGTACATAGAGGCGATCCTGAAGCTTTGCAAGACTGTCAATCCTCGAATGTCCGAAGAGGACAAGGTTGGACACCTTCTCAAAGGCATAGCCGAGGATGTGTACAATTATTTAATCGGCAAGGAGAGTCTCGCCTCGGTCGCCGACCTCATCAAGCATTGCCGCACATTTGAGGCCTTGAAGCTGCGCCGTATCACGCCAAAGTTTGGCAGGCTAGCCAATGTCACCACGGTGGCAAGCGTTGACGAAAACAACTACAGCTTTCAATTTGACCTTGCGGCAACTATAAGGCAAATAGTCCGTGAAGAACTTGAACGACACACCAAAGGGGCGGATGTCGAACAGCTTGGTTGCACTTCCAACCAACCTCAAGAACATGCATCTGCTGTGTCAGCATTGTCTGCCACGCCAGGCGTTCCAGACTGTCGAGTTGATCAGCTGCGACAGCACCGACGTACCTTTCCCGACGACATGACGCACGATCAACGAACTCGTCGAGCTACCACCACGAATCGCAATTCGGAAGATCGCGTTTATTATTCGCAGCGTCCCAGGGTTGACTCCGAGGCATACAACGTCGGTCGCGCATCTCCTGTATGTTACAGCTGTGGCGCCTCAGGACACATTGCTCGTTTTTGTCGCCGGCGCCGACAGACAACAACATATGGCCCACCACCAACGTGGCATAATTTTGAACGTGATAGTTACGACGATCGTTGGCCGATAGACCCTGCAAACACCACAGGCGCGCCACCTCGGAATACCTTCCGTCAGTATAGTAGAAGGAGTGGCTCGCCAGCTTCTGACCGCAGCCTGACGCCCCCAACCAGTCGCCAACGCCGTTCACCGTCACCACGGCGACGTGCTACGTCTCCACCGCCGTCGGGAAACTAGCCGGCGCGGCCGATGGAGGTAAGGTCGCCGGACAGTCTGTGTATCTGCGAAATACTCCTCTGCCTATTATGATGGTGAAGAACAAAGTGCGTGTGTTAATTGATAGTGTACCTGCAACGGCATTAGTGGACACTGGTGCTACCGTTTCCGTCATGAGTGTGACTTTCAAAGAGAGACTGGGTAGGAAAGTTATGTTCCCGTGGAATGATGGTGTGACGTTTCGTGGTGTCAGCGGAGAGTGCCTAGTTCCCCTTGGTATTTGTGTTGCAAGTGTTTTATTCGGAGGAGAAGATCTTAAAACAGAATTTCTCGTACTGCCGCGATGCACTCACGATGTGATTCTCGGGATTGACTTTCTTCAGGATTGTGGTGCATCCGTTAACTGTGGCACAGGCGAAATTACTTTGAATAGCGCGCTTCTCGCCACCCTTGCCGACACATCCTTACCAGTGAAAAACTATTGTGTTGTTTCGAACGATTTGCTGCTACCGCCTTGGTCGCTGTCACGTATCCCTGTCAATTTCGCTGCTGCCGACCTTTCATCGTTTGACGCGCAAGTCCAGCCACTTACGTCGAGCTGCGCAAAGAAAGATGTACTTGTACCACGCTCTGTCGTGAGAGTAGTGAATGGCGCCTCCAATTTGTGGGCTTTCAATTGTTCTTGCGTCCCTGCCGTTCTCCCGCGTGATATGAAGCTTGCTGAATTTGACGAGATTACTTACAGCTCCATTACAGTGCTAAGCGAGGAGGAGCAGTCTCATGCTAGCGATCCCCAAAGAAGCATTTCTGAAGAGCAGATCCTACGAATGATCAACAAAGCACTGCCCTCACATGAGCGCCGCGCTCTCGCACAAGTTTTGTGGGCACATCTTTCTGTATTCGATTTCGCACAAGGCGACAAGCAGGCTTCACTCCCTCGTTCCCGTGCTCGCCACAGAATTGACACCGGATCTGCGCACCCCATTCGGCAAAAGCCTTACCGCGTTTCTTCAGCAGAGAGGACAGTTATTGCTGAACAGGTGAAAGACATGCTGCGGAAAAGGGTTGTCCAAGAGTCTTCTAGTCCGTGGGCAGCACCAGTAATCTTAGTAAAGAAAAAGGATGGATCGTGGCGGTTTTGCGTTGATTATCGGAAACTGAATGCGGTCACCAAAAAGGATGTGTATCCGCTTCCTAGAATTGATGATGTCATCGACTGTCTACATTCCGCTGCCTACTTCTCATCACTGGATTTGCGATCAGGGTATTGGCAGATACCCATGCACCCAGACGATAAGGAGAAAACGGCCTTCGTGACACCAGACGGTCTTTATGAATTTAACGTTATGCCGTTCGGCCTTTGTAACGCGCCAGCAACATTCGAACGATTCATGGATACTATCCTCCGAGGACTTAAATGGGAAATTTGCTTGTGCTACCTCGATGATGTGGTGATTTTTGGCAGCACATTGAGTGAACATAACAGCCGTCTCAATCTTGTTCTGGATTGTGTCAAACAAGCCGGCTTGATCCTAAATGCCAAGAAATGTCGTTTTGGAGAAACCGAGACGTTAGTGCTTGGGCATCTGGTCGACAAAAACGGTGTGAGGCCAGATCCACGGAAGATTGAGGCAGTCAGCTCCTTCGAAGCACCGAAGTCAGTGCGGGAGTTGAGGAGTTTCTTGGGCCTGTGCTCGTATTTTCGGCGCTTCGTCCCAAGATTCGCCGACGTGGTGTACCCCCTAACATGTCTTCTCCAAAAAGCCGTCCCTTTCAACTGGACATCGGCTTGCGACGACGCGTTCCGTCAGCTGAAATTTCTCCTAACATCAGGGCCCATATTGCGTCACTTCGATGCATCCGCACCTACGGAAGTGCACGCTGATGCCAGTGGCATCGGCATCGGTGCCGTACTTGTGCAACGTCATCAAGGAGCTGAACACGTTGTGGCTTATGCTAGTCGCTCTTTGACTAAGGCGGAACGCAATTACACTGTGACCGAGCAAGAATGCTTGGCAGCTGTTTTCGCTGTCCACAAATTTCGACCTTATATCTACGGACGCCCGTTCACTATCATTACTGACCACCACGCGTTGTGCTGGTTGGTGAATCTCCGTGACCCGAGTGGACGACTGGCACGTTGGGCTCTTCGACTGCAGGAGTACGACTTCGTTATTTCCTACAAGTCCGGGCGTCGCCACGCAGATGCGGACTGTCTCTCCCGCCTTCCTCTGACGACGACGGAGTGTGACGAAGACAATTTTGATGACTGTTTTGCTCCCATTTCTTCTACATTCCCAGACTCGATGACTTTCAAAGCAGAGAAGGAAAATGATATTGGTTTGGAACCTATATTTGTAGCCGCATCGCGTCCTGGAGCCACCGGTCGATTTTGTGTCCGTGACGGCCTGCTTTACAAGACCAATTATTCTGTTAAAGGCGCACGCTTCCTTCTGGTGGTGCCGCAGAGTCTGCGAACGGACATACTGAGAGCCATGCACAACGATGTGACCTCTGGCCATCTAGGATTCATAAGAACTTTGAACCGGACACAGGAGCGTTTTTACTGGCCCAGAATGCGGGACACGGTCAAGCACTACGTCGCCAGTTGCGAACAATGTCAACGCTACAAGCGCCCTACGACCGCTCCGCCAGGTCTTCTCCAACCTCTGCCGCCGCCTCGCCTGCCATTTGAACAAGTGGGTATCGATCTTCTGGGCCCATTTCCCCGATCATCTAATGACAACCGATGGGTGATCGTATGTGTCGACCATCTGACCCGTTACGCGGAAACGGCGGCCGTGCCATCTTCAACAGCTGCGTCCGTTGCAACGTTTTTGCTTCGATTCATTATTCTTCGACATGGTCCCCCCCGTGTGATCATTAGCGATCGCGGTCGGCAGTTCGTTGCGGACGCCGTAGAAGAACTGTTTCGTCTCTGCAGTTCGCAGTTCCGTCATTCAACGCCTTATCACCCTCAGACAAATGGGCTTGTCGAACGTACGAACAGAACTCTAACTAACATGCTGGCCATGTACGTATCTTCCGATCACAAGGACTGGGATGACGTACTCCCCTTCATCACCTATGCGTATAATACTGCAAAGCATGAGACGACCGATTACAGTCCTTTTTATCTCCTTTACGCCCGTTCACCGCTAAGCTGCATTGACACTATACTACCGTTTGACTTTCACAGCGAGTACTCTGTTGCCAAGACGCTTTGTCTTGCCGAAGAAGCCCGGCGTATCGCTCGTCTTCGTACTGTGGCATCCCAAGACCGATCGAAAGAGCGCTATGACAGCCGACACCAGTCTGTCTCGTACGCCAAAGGAGACTTTGTGTGGTTGTGGACTCCGCAACGTAAACGTGGCTTATGCGAAAAGTTTTTACCCCAGTACACGGGCCCATTTGTCATTGTAGATCGCTTGAGTGACTTGACGTACGTAGTGGCACGCTTGACGTCGACTGGTCGTCGGTCTAGCCGGACCCAGTTAGTACATGTTGCCCGTCTTAAGCGGTTTCACCCTACGCCTTCCGAGTGATTTGGACTTGCCCAGCGGGCTTCGTCTGGCAACCGGGGATTGCTACGGCATGAGCCGGGCGAGGAGAAGAGGAAGAAGAAGTGAGCTGGTGCAGCCTCAGGACGCCATCTTGACTTTATCATCCATCTCGTCCCTTGAATAAAGCCGGTTTAACATTAACCGTAACAATATATATATATATATATAATATGTGACAATGACACAGTGGCAAAACTTACCTGCTGTTTTCTGTTACAGGCGTGGTACCAACGGATCTCAGACGTGCTGGTGCCCGGGAGCGACATAAGCTCCTTCCTGTTGCTCCTTACTGGAGCAGCAAAGGAGCTGATGGTGATGTACTGCACGACGACTGATTATTACCCGGATTCCGTAGTGCTGGGTAAGTGAATGTGGATATTTACATTTTTGTTTTCATAGCTTCTCCTTCGCAAACACTTTCTTAGACTTTCTCGCAATATAAAAATTTAATAAGAGAAGGAAATAAGTGTGCGTACAACAATGGTGATTGTCAATGGGAGCGAATAGCCAAGGTATTCTAGCGAGGTATTTGCTTCAATTTGAAGTTGTGGGAAGTCATTCATGAGCATTCCACCAATGTATTGATTGGTTCAGGCACTCCGAGCTGTCACGGTGCAGTGCGCGCCTCAAAGAGCTGTACTTGTTATGTTGAGCATCACAACTGTCGTGTGAGAGCACATGGCCTTTGCATCGGCATCTTTGGCGGCGAAGGTTTGACTACCGACCATCAGCAACCGACCGCCACAAATACGGGTAAAAAAGACAGAGAAAGCTAGCTATTCACATATTAAAAAAAGATCACTTGTGCTAGTTAGATTCTTCTCGCCCTTCACTTATGTTGATGTCACATAATTTGTCATTTATCTTTTTTTTCATATACGCCTGAACATTGTATAGGAACAGTTTTTAAAAAAGAATGCAATGAAATGCAGTTCGCCGAACTCGTAGGTCAGTGGAGCTTACCATACGGGTATCATATAAGCAGGTGGAGGTGTAGTGACAGTCTCCTTGATCCCGTAGAAGTAGCAGTAAGTTAAACAAAGAACGAAAGGAACACTCCAAAGGCTGGTGTGATCCCTAGTGTGTTCTATGCTAACATGTGAACCCTCACCCCTACATTTCACTTGCTGCCTCGTTCCTTCCTTGTGGCCGCCACTGAATGTGCACGCGGTGGTATTCATGGGCTACCCTAGTTTCTTTTTATTCATAACGCCACTGCATCTATGCACGAGTTTCTATGGCAGATTCGTATTGTAGTTGTGAGCCAAGTAGGGTTTTGTAGAGTGTTAGTTTTATAGACGTCGGAACAGTAGAAAAATTGCGATGAAGATATCCTAACATGCGATTAGCATTAGCATGCATATCCCATGACAGATCATTATATATGGGAACGCTACGGTATTTGTGAGTGTATGTCGCCACCCTTGAAAACGACGCTTTTGTTCAAAAGTAGCGAATTTCATTTTTTATTATTTTAACAATCTACAGACATTCAGAATTGTGCTGCTGCAAAATTATGCTTTTATCTGTTTCTGTCCAAACGTTATGATTTTTCTTCAAGTACCGGCAGACCTCTCTGAAACCAAAACTGCCATTTTGTAAAAATGAAACCTACATTTCAATCATTAAACTAAACTTATGCTTGTGCTCAAATACGCAGGATACGTTTAGGTTAGTTTGTGGCGACGTATTTTAAAGGTTGATAGGATTGAGCAATGGTGGTCGCAATATTTTCTTTATTCAAGTTGAACAAATTGCCACATGGGGGCGCATGACCTGACATCGTGTTTACACTGCAGCGACGCGTTGTACCGCCATTTAAAGTTACTGTTTTGTCACTTCAGTGGCCTACATTGTTTTCTTACATGATATAAGAAGTCATGGCTAAGCTCCGAGTGAAGCAAAGGCCGAAACGCCAGTTCTACGGCAATCGGTACACGACGAACTATTCGACGAAGTGTGACGTGAATGTGGCTGTTTCCGCAAGTGAAGTGAAACTGGGCCAGTTGCAGGAAGACTGTGAAGTGCCACCGGAAGGTGTTGTGCTACAGGGGCACAGGATTATATATGTCGGAATTCTTACCTGTTTTGTCGTCGCTGGCGTGCCCGAAATGCAAAAAACATTTTACTGAAGCTTGAGGAGCGTTCACGCAAAGGGGTATGTTTTGCATACGCCGTGGGATGTAGTGCATGTGCCCACGAATATTTGTTTTCCTCATAAAAAAAGAAAGCTGCAAGTGCAGCTGAAAACAACGTTCCGCTTGTCTACGCTATGCGCCAGCTGGAGAAAGGGCATGCTGGTGCACTGACATTTTCGAAGGTTATGAATATGCCACTGCCACTTTGTCATTCCGCCTATGACAAGGTTTCTTCCAAGCTCTGTGATGCCGCAAAATTGTCGCGTCAAAGTCAGTGATGGATGCTGCTGCACAAGTGCACCATGTTGTCGGCAGTAACGAGTGTGGCATATCGGGCGACGGCACTTGGCTAAAGCGTGGGCACTCTTTGAATTGTTGCGTGTCTCTTATATCAGCGGACACAGGAAAGGTGATTGACGAGGAAGTAATGTCCAAAAAGTGCAAGGCATGTGGAAATATGAAGAAGTGTTCCACAAGCATGGAGTTCGAAGAATGGGAGGCGAACCACACTGATTACCAAGCCAACCAGACAGGCAGCGCTGGTAGCATGGAGGCGTGAGAACATTGATATTTATGGAGATGACGACTCGAAAAGCCATGCGGCTCTCAAACATATGTGCGGAACTGGCACTGCGCGCAAAGTGAATGCATTGGGCACGCGCAAAAGCGTGTCGGATGCCGACTGATGAAACTGAAAAAGACCGTACGTGGACTTGGAGGCAAAGGGAATTTGACGGATGTTATGACCGATAGATTGCAAACTTATTACGTTGTCGCAATCAGAGGAAATCTGGGGAACCTACAAGCTATGAAGAAGGCCACATGAGCAAGTTTCTTTCACTGCAGTTTGACCGATGGAACTCCTAGACGTGGCCTGTGTCCTATGGGTGTGAAAAGTTGGTGTGCCTACAACCGAGTGAGAGCTATGGGCACAGAACGGTATAAGCACAGGGCAGGTTTTTCCAGTGACGTCCTGAACAAAATGAAACCTCTGTATGCCGACCTCTGTTCTGATGAACTTTCGACGAAATGTCTCCACGAAAAAACGCAGAATGCGAATAAATGCTTCAATGGGATGCTCTGTCAGCGTCTCCCTGAAGATCTCTATGTAGGCCTGCGCACTCTTTGGTTCGAACTTTACGATGGTATATGTCACTTCAACAATGGAAATAGTGGCACGCTGGACATCTTCAGGCTGGCTGGTGTCGATCCTGGCTACTACACCACAGTAGCTTGCCACAGCAGGGACCGAAGACGCTTGAAGAACGCCAAGCGCCAGTCAACGTCGGACAAAAAACATGCCCGAAAAAAAAAAACGACGAGCTGCTGAACGATCACACGGTGAACTCATGGCAGTTAAGGAAGGGTCCAGCTACGGGACTAGGGACATTTAGCCTCCCACGATCTTGCAGTGATGTATATGACATATTTGGAATACTTATTTGTCTTTTTTGTTTTCAAAACATCATTTTCAGTTCTTTTTTTTATTTATTCCTCCAATGCCCTGGAGGGGGGATTCACATGAGGGCTGTTTCATATCCGCATGGCACTCCGGATGCAACTCATGACAGAGCAGATGAATAGTTATTGGCTGTGGCATATTTAGCTCGATTGGGGAAAAGCTTAATCCAAGACAGCACATTTGGGTGTATATATTGTCCCACGCTAAGGCAAGAGCAAGCAACAGTACCAGCAGCCAGAAACCAAGGGACGGTTCTACAGCTGGCTCAGGATCTCTTTTATCTTTGTCGTCTTTTTCGCCTTTTTTGCTGGGCACGCAATGCCGACCGTTTGCTGGCTCAAAAGACCAGGTGGCATTCTTTCTCCTCCCAATGAAGTGTCGACTCGATGCCCAAACGCAAGACGTACACGGAAAATGCAAAAATCGGGTAAGACAAAAAGCAAGAAACACACTAGCACACATACGGACATGCACATGAGGCAAAAAAATGGGTTCTGTGGCCGTGAACAAAAAAAAATGCTACGCAGTTCTTTGAAGGACGACGGAACTACAGCAAAAAAAAAATAAAGTTTGCTTCACCAGTACATTATATTAACATCACCGTGTAACATACGGCTTGAGGTGGACAACATGTACAATCTCTGCGCGTGGTAATCAGCGCTTGGGCGATGGCCGGTCTCCTTCTGGAATCACTTCATAGTTCGCGTCGCTTAAACGCTTTAGTACTGTGTATGGTCCGAAGTACTTGCTCAAGAGTTTCTCGCTGAGGTCTCGTCGTCTAATGGGAGTGCAAACCCAACCTAGGTCACCACGCTCATAGGTAACTTGTCGATGGTGGAGATTGTGCCTTACTGCATCTATACACTGCTGCTGTCTTATGCGCACACGGGCCAGTTAACGTGATTCCTCGGTCTGCTGAATGTACTCCTCGACTTCAAGAGCTAACTGGTCGATCTGATCGATGTCTTCATACGGAATCATGGCCTCTAGCATATTTTGAACATTTCGACCATAAACAAGGCGAAACGGCGTGAATCGTGTAGTTTCCTGCGGGGCAGTGTTGTACGCAAATGTTACGTACGGCCGGATTTCGTCCTACGATTTGTGCTGCACCTCCACGTACATAGAGATGACGTCTGCCAGTGTTTTGTTTAGTGTTTCTGTTAAGCGGTTAGCCTCAGGGTGGTATGCAGTGGCCTTTCGATGACTCGTGTAACTCAACTTGAAGATGTTGTCCAGAAGCTTCGCCGTAAATGCCGTACCTCGGTCAGTGATGATGAATGACGGTGCGCCATGTCGAAGCACAATGTGATGCATAAAAAACTCGGCAACTTCACATGCTGTCCGGCGCGGTAGTGCCTTCATCTCAGCGTAACGCGTCAAGTAATCAGTTACGACAACGATCCAATTATTGCCGGAGGCAGACGAGGAAAATGGTCCAATAAGGTCCCTTCCAACTTGATCAAATGGCGTACGCAGAGGGTCAAAGGGTTATCGAAGGCCTGCAGGCTTGAAGGGTGGTGACTTGCGGCGCTGGCATTCACAGCATCCTTTCATGTAGCGTTTGATGCAAGCAGTCAGTCTAGGTCAGTAATACAGTTGTCGCACGCTGTTCAGAGTCCAAAGTGAGGAGATGTCGGCTCGTCGTGGCAAGCTAATAGGATGTCATCGCGAAGGGCTTGAGGCACTACGAGAAGATGTGGTTTGTCGCCGGCACCTGTGTCTTTTTGTATACGATGCCCTCTCTTAGGCAAAATGACGACAACTGTCGCGAAATAGGGCGAGGAATGGACGCGATGCCGCTTTCTAAGTGATCGATGGTGGGTCTTACCTCAGCGTCCGATCGCTGTTTATTGAGCATATCCGGCCCTCTGAGGGCGCTCAGGAAGGCGCTGTCGTCTTCCTCGTCAGGATTCTGGGATTCAACAGGTGCTCGTGATAGCGTGTCAGCATCTTCATGTTTTCTGCCTGACTTGTTTACAATGGTGAAGTTAAAATATATATATATATATATATATATATATATATATATATATATATATATATATATATATATATATATACACATGCACATATATATGCCTCAGCGTACACTTTGAAAATATTGTGAAGGCTGCCTGTAGCAGACAGAATAATCTTTGCCCATGGGCCCCATTGTCATCGATTTCACAGGTGTTGTGAAGTTCATACAGGGCCTGAAGTTATCGTCTAGCGTTTTTGAAAGACTCTACTGTGTATAGTTAGCGCACCTTTTCACTCAATCCGTTGAACACTCCACAATGCCAGCTGATTGAAAGGTAGCAAGGGTGGTTACACACTTGAAACAAGGTAATCCAAATTCTTCTTAACTACAGGCCTATTTCATTAACAAGCATTCCCTCTGAACTTCTAGAGCACATTGTATACTCTAATCACGTTTCTTTTCTTGAACGCAACTGGTTATTTAGTTCTAGTCAGCAATGCCTTCGAAAGAATTTTTCTTGCGTGACTCAACTCTTTCACTAATGTCTTAGCATCGGCTTTATATAGTGGTTTGGTAACCAACTGTATCTTTCTAGACTTTGCTAAGGTTTTCGATAAGGTGTCACATCAATTACTCCATCTTAAAATTAGTTTCCTGAATATTGACCCTAATCTTTTCAAAAGGATTGAATGTTTGTTGACTAACCGCTCTCAGTTTTTATCAGCTAAAGACTCGTTATCATCAACACGTGCCGTCACATCTGCTGTTCTCTAAGGTTCTGTTTTGGGCCCCTACTCTTTCTAATATATAATAATGATCTTCCGATCGGAATGAACTCTTCCCTTAAGCTTTTTGCTGACGACTGGGTTCTTTTTTTCCTAACCCTAAGGATAGTTGAGCCCTTCACTGCGATCTTGACAACGCATATAATTGGTGTGAGCGACGGTGTATGGTTCTTAAACCGTCTAAGTCTAAACTTATGTCCATCCCACGTCACACTGATCCGTCCAAAATATTCGATTACAAGATTAATCGAGTCCCACTAGAGAGTGTTTTATCTTATACATATCTTGGTGTTCACATTATTAACAGCCCATCCTGGCGCGTGCACATCGAATATGCCACAAACAATGTGAACCGCCCCCTTGGTTTTATGCGCAGAAACTTCTCTGAGGCTCTATCCAATTTGAAGTTACTTTTGTAATCATCACCAGCAACAGCAGCCTGTTTTATGTCCACTGCAGGACGAAGGCATCTTCTTAACCCTGTCCTGCGCCAACCGATTTCAACTAGCGCCCGCGAATTTCCTAATTCCATCGCTTCGCCTTGTCTTCTGCCGTTCTCGACTGCGTTTCCCTTCTCTTGGCATCCATTCTGTAACCCTAATGCTCCAACCATTACCTAACTGGCGCATTACATGACCTGCCCAGCTCCATTTTTTTCTCTTGAGGTCAGTCAGAATATCGGCTATACCCGTTTGCTCTCTAATCCAAACCGCTCTCTTTCTGTATCTCAACGTTGCGCCTAACATTCTTTGTTCCATCGCCCCTTGCACGGTCCTTGTTTACGACCTTCTTTGTCAGTCTCCAAGTCTCCGTCCCTCATGTCAGTACGGGTAAAATGCACTCATTTTAAACCAGCAAGCGTGGTTTTAATTCTTTCTCACCTAAGACTAGCGCAGAGTGGAGCTACCCTCCGCCTCTTATTGCCTGCATTGAAGACACGCCATCCTTCAAAACAGCCATCACAATGCATATCATTTAACACGCATCTCCATTGTGATTTTTGCTTTTTGCTGTACTCTTTTGTTTGTTTTTTTACCCACCCCATCTGCAACGCGGCTGAAGGCCTTGAGGGCATTGTAATTAATTAATCATATAAATAAGTAATTATTGTTCACAAGGTGGTCTACTCAATGCGGCGGACACTACTTGCACACAAAAGAATTAAAGTCCTCAATCAACTAATTAAGAAAAATCTGCTAATGAACATTTTAACTAATCACGTTATGGCCCATATTGCAATTTACAAATTCTAGCCCTGGAGTTCACAAGGCAAGTCCACTTGGAACGAGTTCTCCGGCTAGCACACCCGCCGTGGTTGCTTAGTAGCTATCGTGCTAGGCAGCTAAGCATCAGGTGGTGTCATCGAATCCCGTCTACGGTGGCCGCATTTCGATGGGGCCGAAATGCAAAAACACCCGTCTTCTTAGAGTTAGGTGCACGTTAGAGAACCTCAGGTGGTCCAAATTTCTGGAGTCCCCCACTATGGCGTGCCTCATAACCAGATCATTGTTTTAGCATGTAAAAACCCATATTTAAGTTAAAAGTGGTTCACACCAGCTTCGAGGCAATAATTCACCAAACATTGCGGATAAACGCATTGGTGTTCCAAAACTTTTGTGCTTCAATGCACAAAATGACTTTTTGTGAGGGAAGTTACTGGCACGCTGATGCGTTTCTCCGCAAAGTTTGGGAATATCTCGAGACTGGTGTCATCATGAGAATTCATTCCAACTGGATCTGCCTTGTGAACTCCACGGCTTGAATTTGCAAATTTCAATATGGGCCATAAGTTAATTAGTTAAAACATATTTAGATAATCTTTGTTAATTAGTCATTTATGCATATAAGCTTTTTGCAAGTAATGTCCAGTTTGAGTAGACCAGCTCACAAAATAGAATTGGGCTATCTGCGACAGGCAAAGTGTAAAAATTTTTAAAATTTTCTCGGAAACAGCCTGTATATAGCACAGAAGAAATGAGATGCACGAGAAAACACCTGCTTTTTTACTGTCAGCAGTTTCCGCTGGAAGACCTCCCTTTGTCAGAATGATGCCAGAGTCAACTTGACCAACGCTGGCCTACCAGTCATGGTACAAGAATGTGGTGTTTATTTTCTTTTATGCTATACCAACGGAGCCAGTGTGCTTTCGTGCCTACATCTCTCTCTCTCTCTCTCTCTCTCTCTCTATATATATATATATACATATATATATATATATATATATATATATATATATATGTATATATATATATATATATATATATATATATATATATGTATATATAACGTAACCAACTTCCCACACATCTTTTTTTTTTACACTTGGACAATCCTCAAGCTCCTAAACTTAAAAAAAAAACTTGACATTATCCGCTGTGTTCACATCCGTTACTTTACTTCTGCAAAGTAGATTCATGTGTGTGTGTTTAAAGGAAGGCGTTAGCTCGGGGACTCCTTTCTAAATACATTGTAAAGGAGAAATTGTTTTCTCGGCAATAGCTGCACTAAATTTGATGACGTTTTTTGCATGTAAAACAAAAATTATAATCTAGGCATTGTTTTAGTGAATTGGTGATTGAGGCCGTCAAAATTTTATGCAGGAATTTACGCAGGAATTTACGCATTTTATGCAGTTTACAGCTCTGCAATATGTTACGAAAAAATATCACAATTCTGTATATTGCATACCATACAATCATCATCATCATCAGCTTATTTGATATCCACGGCAGGACGAAGCCCTGTCAAAGTGATCTCAAATTACCTCTCCTGCGCCAACCGATTCCAAGTAGCGCCCACGAATTTCCCAACTTCATCGCCCCGCCTAGTCTTCTGCGGTTCTCTACTCCACCTCTCTTTCTCTTGGTACCCATTCCGTAACCCTAATTGTCCAACGTCTATGTGTCCTGTGCATTACATAACCTGCCCAGCGAATACCTGATTGATGACATGGATGTTATCCATTAAAGAGTATCCCTTCCTTAAACCTGCCTGTTCCTTGGTTAACTAAAGTTCAATGTTGCCCTTAGTCTATTGTAGATTATCTTGATGAATATTATATATAATGCTGGGAGTAAGCTAATGAGCCTCTAATTTTTCTATTCTTTAACGTCTCCCTTTTGTGGATTAGTGTAGTGTTTGCATGCTTCCAGTCACCTGGGACCTTTGCAGTCTATAGACACTTCATATTGAGAGCCACCAGTTTTTCAGCCATTATGTCTCCTCTCTCTTTGACTAAATTGACTGTTAGTCCATCTTCTCCTGCCGTTCTTTCTCGTTTGATGTCTTGCAAGGCCTTTCTGAGCTCATCGCTAGTTATAGGAGAAGCTTCTGTATTCTATTCATTACTGTTTGTAATTGAGGTATCCTGACGCCTCTGGGTGATGTACAAGTCAGTATAGAATTCTAGCGCTGTATTTACTATATCTTAAAGATAGCTGATGATATTACCCTGTTTATCTTTCAGTGCATACATCTTGGTTTGTCCTATGCCAAACTTCCTTTGCTCTAATTTCCGGCTGCATCCATTTTTTACAGCTTCTTCAGTCTTTCTCACGTTATAATTTCGAATATCACTTATTTTCGCTTTGTTGAGCAGTATTGAGAGTTCCGCGAATTCTATGTTATCTCTTGGGTTCAACACCTTTACTTTTTGTCATTTCTTTACTAGGTCCTTTGTTACATGGGAGGGCTTGCCTACTGGTTGCCTTCGTGCCTTGCCTCCTACTTCAATTGCTGCCTCTTGTAACATTCGCGGTGCTGGTCGCATTCGCCAGATAAGATTGCCCCGCTTGCCACGATATCATCCTTACGTTTGCCACTCCCTGATTGGCTGCTTAGCGCTCAAAAAGCCCGTCGCCGAACGAATAAAGGTGATTGTCTTCCTGGCGCTGCGTTGGTCGTCTGTTCCCAATACCTAAAACGCAATACGAATACGTAACACTCTGAAGCCAGCCTAGTTACAGTTTCATTCATTACCTCCATGTCACCTTCATCTCTCAGTTCTAAGGCTGCACATTTGTTTGCAAGTACCAGCCTGAATTTGTTTGCTTTTACCTTTACTTCCTCTTAGTTGACGTGTTTTTCTTGACCTACTTTACTCTTTCTCTGTTCAAATTGAGGTGAATCGTAGCCCTCACTAGGCTATGATCACTGCACTTTATCCTACCTATCACATCTACATCCTGCACTATGCTGGGATCGGCAGAAAGTACGAAATCAATTTCATTTCCTGTTTACTATCAGGGCTTTCCCAGGTCCACTCTCTGTTGCTACGCTTCCCGAAAAAGGTGTTCATTATTCGCAGCTTATTCCTTTCTGCGAATTCTACCAGCACCTATGCTCTAGCGTTCCTAGAATCGACGCCGTAGCTGCCTGTTGCTTGTTCACTAGTCTGCTTGTTCCCCACTCTTGCATCGAAGTGGCGCATTACTACAGCATACTGTGTTTGTACATTTCTCATCGCAAATTCAACATCTTCATAAAACTGATCTACTTTATCGTCATCGTGACTGTATGTCGGAACGTAGGCTTGTACTACCTTTGATCGATATCTCTTATTAAGTTCGATAAGGACTACTGCTACCCTCTCATTAACGCTGTAGAATTCATCAATGCTGACTGCTACGTCCTTATGGACTATGAATCCCACACCGTATTGCTTCTTATTTGGGGACCTCTAGAGCAGAGGACATGGCCGTTAGTCAGCGCTGTATAAATCTCACCAGTTCTTCTAATCTGGCTTAAGCCAATTATATTCCAAACATTATCTGGCACTCATAATGACAAAGCCTTTCGCGCAATTAAAGAAAACAGGGACGTGAAATAGACACAAGATAGCACCGCCCTGTGTCTCTGTCAGGTTCCTGTTTATTAATTGTGCTAGAGGCTTGGCCATCATGAGTAAACAGTACCAACTAGCCCAAGAATTAGCCTTGTTGAATTGTTGAGCTGTTAAAAGGCTGCCAGGGTCAATTTCCATTCGGACACAGTTGATATATTATACATGGCTTTCAAATAAACCACTAAGATTCGAGTAGAACCATTCCAAACCCCTGTAAATAATCTAAAATATTCGCATAGAATATAAATGTCATAAATGACATAAACATAGTCATACCATCAAGCCAATATTTGCCCGCACAAATTTGTTCAAACATTCATTTTTCCCTAAAACAATATCCGACTGGAATTCCCTGCCTCATGACTCACCTCTCCTTTCTTCAACTTCTTGAGAGCCTGTATATAGGTATCTATATATATATGGTTAGAAATTATGATTACTTTATAACTGTGCATAGTGTGCTTTTTTGTCTATGTACCTGTATTTGGGGCACGTACTCTCACAAATTGTATTTCCTTTGTAACCTTGTTTAGTTTTGATATTATATTTTCTGGATGTAAATTGTACCTTCACCATCGTTGATGATCCTAAGGCATAGTGCTTAGTAACAAATGTGTGTACCCTCTCCTGCTTGGACCGATCTGGTCTGCAGTATATACTAAATAAATAAATGAATTATTTTTAAATAAATAAATAATAAATAAATAAATAAATAAATAAATAAATAAATAAATAAAATTTGCCCGCTTTGAATGTTTACGGGGTCCAGTTTACAGAATTGCGATATTTGTTCTTGGGGTAGAGCCTGCTTTCAGCAGCATTGCAAGGCAATGAAGCTTGAATGAGATGCTGCTTTTTTTTTAAACACAATGCTCCATTTTTTCTTCTTTTCTTTCAGCTCACTGCCTGTTTGTTTCCTTTGAAGTGGTGGTTGCGGCAGTCCACTCCGTGTTTTATCTGACAACAATGGTCTACTTTTATATATAAGTAAGTAACTTCAGATTTATACTTGTGGAAATGAATAATTAATTAGTATAAGCACAATGCAAAACATGACCATATGCTAAGTATATGCCAACTTAGTTGTAGTCCAGTGTGGTGCACTTTGTTTCTAATAGCTAATCAGCTTTACAGCTGTTTTCAAATTGTTTAATAAATCGCGTGAAGTGAACTAGAACCTCATTATCACAGAAGAGGATGATGAAATAATGGATATAACGAAATAAATAAAATTACTTTTAAAGAACCCATAGAGGTCCATGTATTTAACACCGCGTTATAACGGAGAGATATTGCCCTGCCGATGGACATAACCAATCACATTCGCCTCCAGAATCACCCCAAAAATACCCGACCGTGTTACCCCATGTATACATCGCTTTGCGCTGGCTTCGCTTTTAATGGCCGCTTCATTGATTAGCCTCATCGGCATGCCATCCAATCTGACTGCTGTGTAGATTGGTATTTTCTGCTCAGGCTCCTTCCTGCGTTGTGCAGGTGCAGTTCTTCTTCTGCGCCAGTCAGCCTACAGGGTTCGCCCATCAGTCCTCTGCTGTGAGACATTGTGGTCACGGGGCTGCTGGATATAGAAATGCCAGCCGGAGCGTTCATTCAAGCATACCTAAATGCGAAGGCAATAGTTTTGCTTGCGATATGTAGGGCTGGCATAGAATGCAAGGTGGCGGTAATTCTCGATCGCGTCAGCTAATGGTCGCAACAAGCGCACATAGAAATGAGCGTGACTGTGTCTTTCTTTTCTTAGCGTTCCTTCACGGCAGTGTTGCACGTAGGGGCCGGGAATGAATCTGTACACAGGGGTTATTCCACGAGAAACGCCCCAGACCTAAAAGTGATACTCATATATTTTCTTTTAAAAAATTGGGTTACGTGGCTATTGTGTGAATAAGCTTTCACTGAAGCATTTTCGTAGAAGAAAATGTTTCGATCACCTGAGCGCTCTCAAATTTCTGCATAGGTGCAAATGTTGGCTGGAGGTAAGTTTTTTTTATTCAGGTCTGAATCTAGGTCCAACAGCTAATTTGTTTTTAGCACATTGTATTGGCAACCTTCTTTCCTATGACGTCATAATTCAATGCCTTTTAAAATGTGCCGTGTAATTTTTCGGCCCAGTAAAAAGCAATAAAAATTTTGTTTTCATAATTTTTTGTATAAATTGCGGTATTTCTACAGCTACCATAATTTATCTTTCTTTTCACCTGTGACTACGGAGTGTGCTAAAATAATTTCAAAATATTAATACGCATATTTCTGAGAAAGATACGGCCAAAGTTGGCAAGAAATGAATTCCTTCTGATATTCAAACCAAATTTAAGTAAAGGAAGCTTTAGCTCGGGTGCTCCTATCAAAATACATGTAAAAGGAGAATTGGCTTTTCTCGACAACCGCTGCCCCAAATTGGCTCATGGTTGTGACATTTAAAGAAAATTTCAATCTGGTGACTGTTGGTTACGAGTTCTTTATTGAGGTGGTCAATTTTGTTTTAATGAAAAGTATCGAAAAGTGATGAAAAATCATGTTTTCGCCACCGTCGAATTTACAACTGATTATGTTGGGAAAGAAGGCAAAAAACTAAAAAGCAAAGACCAAAAGTCACTACATCAGTCTTAGAGGGCAAAATTGAGAACACTGGTGGGCATTATACGTGACGCATGTGATTGGTAAAACCGATTTTCCTAAAGTATGTAGCTACAGATAAAGAGGACCTCAAAGACGCTCTCTATCATATGCTGCTACCTGACAGAATAAACTGCAACTACTCTGCATATTGTATGGCCTTTGAGATTCATGTGAGGTTTGACGCGCCTTGTTTCACAGTGGTGATCTCGGAAGCTATAAACGCGGAACGATACTCTTTTGTGTTGTTTTGTTGAGGACTATATTTTACCGTGTGGGAAAGAGCGATGTGCAGGCAACAAAACACGTGTTTTTTCTTGCGGTGTCTCAACCATAGGATTTCGCCATGATATATGTGTAAGCGAGTAGCAGTGTCGATTCATTACACCATTAGTTCAGGGACGCTAGAACATTATACACACCAACAGTTAGCGTAATGTATGCGACGGCAGCCGGAATGCTGGATCGGAAGCACATGGGAACGCCATGTGAACATCTTCAGGGGGCAACTTTTAGTCTGATTAAAAATGCTGGCGAGATATAATGGAAAGTGAACCAGCTGAATAAATAAATTGTGTTTCGTGTGTCTCTAAAGTAGATGATCCGCGTAACCTCGATGCAATATGTGTAGTTATTCTGTCGATAGGGAAATGATATTCGCAGACTCAGTCAAGGTGCTCTTGCACGAAATACTCAGCAGTCACTACCACGCAATTTTATGGAAGCACAACAAAGAATGTTGGTAATTTTTTATAGGAAATCGATATTGGCACAATCAGTCAAGCAGCTCTAGCATGAAATACTTGGCAGTCGCTACCTCACAATTGTATATAAGCACAACAAAGAAAGTTGTTATTCTATCGATAGCGAAATGGTATTGGCAAACACAGTGAAGCTGTTCTTGCACTAAATACCTAGCAGTCGCTGCCGCGTAAGCGCTATGAGAAACGTCACTGAGAAAGGCGCGTAGTTCAGCATAGTGATGCTCGCTTGTTCAGCGCAGTGTCTTTTGCGACTGCTATCGCTTGATTGTTTCGGTTACTCCAAGTTTTTGTAACTTATGAGGACCCTTGTCCGAGCGCTGCAGCACGGAATACGTTATCTGTTCTGGCATGATTTGCAGTAATCAGACGCCTGCGCGTGGTTGGAGTAACCTAATTCCTCAAGCGACCTTGCCTAAATATGGAATGGGTGCACTTGCGTGCACATTTTGCAGCACACTGTCGAGCTCAATGCGAATTGCAACGCTAGCAACCGTTTTTTTTTCATATCTTTTTTTTCTGTGAAGCCGCTGCCATCATACGTTGTGAGCCAACACATACAAAAAAAAAAGACCGATGAAAGCGTTGCTAATAGTGCCATACCGCAACGGCACTATTTGCACCGTGGTAATAAGGGAAGTGGCACTTCTTGTTTTATTAGAATTACTGACTAGTCTATGCCGCATCGCAATTCGTATTGAATGCGATAGTGCATTTCACCTGCGTAGGTGTAATAAAAAAATTTCCGCAGTAGTAAACTAGCTCATCGTTATCCATAATGCGATCTCCGTCATCACCAACTGATTTCTAGGAAGTGGATAAGGTAAATCTGTGATGTCAACACTGAAGGCTGAAATTGGCGGATACACCTCTTCTTGGAAAAAACCGAACGGCTTCTGAGTTTTTTGCTCTGAATGGGTCTTCTACTTGAATGCCTGTTAAGGTTTTGTGAAGAAAACAAGAGACTACGTCTTCCAAAGTGTTTCTCTCAGACAGAATGGTCCACGAAGCATGCTCACTTTTATGCGTTTCTATCAAAAAGAAAACCTCAAACTTCAACTCCTGACATTTCTTTACTGTACTACATAGACGCTCAAGGTTCAACTCCAGCAAAAATTTCTTCGCTTGATCTTAGACTTCTTAGGTTTAGTGTGTGCCTTCTGCACGTTTTTTGTTAAAGCGGTTGACGCTCTTACAGAAAGCCGTCCTTCGGTTAGGAGGACGAAGTACCATTCTTTATCAGCGGTCAATACTTTCACTTCGTTATGTCTTAAAAATTGCACAAGGGGTTGGATCTTTTGCACTCTGCCACTCCGGTTTCCTTGAGATTTGGCGAACAAGTAAAACCACTGAGAAATGCACCTGAATTTGACATTTACTTCTGCATGCCTGGACATTGATCTAACGGTGGCTATCTTGTTGACTGGATGTAGGCAAGGTTCTAGGCATAACTTTTGGCCTAATTTAAGAATGTTCATGTACTTATCTAAAACGACAATATCGGTCAGGTTCAGCACTTTGGTCATGAGCTTCGGTTTCTTCTCCTTGGGGATAGGTTGCGCCGGACGTTGCTACAGACTAATTCCGGCTAATACTGGCTTGTCCTAGACAACTCGTGGTATCGAGGGCACTCTCGTTGTCTTCCTTTCATGAATCCGCAAACAGACTTGACGCAGTCTCGCAGCATCCTGGCTTGGCTCATTCATTCGCACTGCAAGATCTTGCAGATCCTTCTCGTGTGGCCAACCGTGCGGCAAAAAATTCCGTACGGAGCCATAACTTCTTCTGGACACGTGCCCTGGTGAAAGGCCAAGACGCAACCCTTGCACCTCTTGGCATCTTGGACGTCTTGCACGTCTTGCAATCTTAGCCATGACACGTGTCCAGAATAAGTTGTGCCTCTGCGCGGAATTTTCTGCCCCACTTTTGGTCAAACCAGAAAATTTGTAAGATCTTGCGGCCTGATGGAATGAGCCAGGCCAAGATACTGCGGGACTGCCTCAAGTCTGTTTGCGGTTTTATGAACCTGAAGCGTCTATGTAGCACAGTGAACAAAAGTCAGGGGTTGAACCTTGAGGTTTTCTTTAGGATAAAAAAGCATAAACCTGAGCAACCTTTACACACAATTGTGTCTTAGAGAAACACTTGGCAACACGTAGTTTCTGGTTATATCCAGAAAACCTTAACAGGGCTCCAGGTAGAAGACCGATTCAAAGTAAAAAACTCAGAAGTTTTTTTTTTTTCTAGAAGGGGTGTATTCGGCATGCGCAGCCTATAGCACTCACGTCACAGATTTATATTATTGCCTTTCTGGAAATCAGCTGATGACGACAATCAAAGATGCATTATGGATAACAATGAGTTTAAGCTCAGGAATGAGGGTGACGTCCCGGTTCAGTTATTTCTCGAACTCTTGGTTTTTTATTTAAATTCCATGTGCATTATGTGGGATAACGAAGTTAGGATTCAGAAGCAGGAGGCCTGCATTGGCTCTCATGTCGCACCAATTCTTGGCAAGATCTTTCTCGGCAGTGTTGACCGGGAACTTGAGAGCACCTTGTCATGAACAATGATTAAGTGCTTCAGGATTGTTGACGACTACTTAGCAGTTATCCACTCCAAAACAAGTTCGAAAGATATTGGCGTTATTCTCGCAGCATTTGATAAGGAAGGAATGAGTCTCAGATTTACTCATGAACTGCCGATTAGTAATGAAATTTAATTTTTAGATTTACAGGCAATATTAACCGCACAATGTGTTTGTTGGGAGTAGTAGCTCAGGACAAGAAAACCAATTCTAAACAACGCGCCGGCGCACTCAAAACTAGTGAAAAGAGGCAATGCTAATGAATGCCATCAAATCGCCAATCTGAGCTTTTTGAAGCAGACTAATCATCTAGAAAAGGTCAGTTTTTCAATATCTATTGTCGTATCAATATGTGAAGGGATCGTGAAGAACATAGACAGAGTGGAAGCACCCCAGAAACAGATTGAAACGGCAAAAAGTTTGCAATCATCCCTTATGTACATGAGATTGGGCATGCGTTAAAAAAAGGACAGCCATGAAATATGGTGCCAAGTTGTCTTTTCAGCTAAAAACTCGTTAATTAAGATTTCCTATCGCGCCAATAGACGAAAACAGGCGTCCAAGCTGCCCCGCGTCAAACACATGGGGCAGCTAGTGGCATGCTCTGTGGGAGTGGTCTACGTTATTCCACTTTCATGTGGGAAAAAGCACTTTGGGCAGACGGGACATTGCCCTAAAGGGAAGCTGAAGAGTCTGTCGAATTCAATAAGACGCTCATATACGGATGCGGGAACCTTATAAAACATGTAGGTCAAATTTGTTTTTTTTTCCAATAGAAGCGACGTAATCGTCGGTTGAAATTGCGATGTAGTTCCGCCCCCCGTCGAATGCCGCGCGCTGCTGCTGACGCTGACGATGCGAGCGGAGACTTGAAACCGCGGTGTTGTGACGTCAACTTTAGTGTTTTGCTCCTTCGCAGCCTGCGCGACCGTGCCTGACCGTGCTTGTTTCTGCGTGCGTGTCGTCGTAATCTGCTGCGATCAACCCTGCATTTCTTTGTTGGTGCGTCTGTGTGTATGTAAAGTGGTGGTCAACGTGCGCAGCATCAACTGATGTGGTGGGCCGATCATGCCGTCTTTCTGTGCAGCCTACGGTTGCACGAACACCAGCGGCCGCGACGATGTTGTCTTCCATTGCTTCCCACAAGACAAGAAGCTTTTAAGGAAGTGGGAGGCTGCTGTAAAGCGAAAGAATTTCAAGCCCTCAAGAACAACACTGCTATGCTCCAACCACTTCCGTGACGACGATTATCACGAGAATTTCTACTAGCAGGCTTTCTAAACGCAGCGCGAAAAGATCGGAGCAACGAAAACAAAGACGGCACGAGTGCGGACTGACTGATGATAACTGGTGTTGGAAGGCCTTATGAATACACGAACTCGCCCAAACCTGGATTTTGATTTACTGCGAGCTCCTTCATGTTAGCACGCTGAACGGAAGGTGCATGTTTATTTCCCGCCCTCGACGCAGGTTTCGTCGCAAAGCGCCGCGAATTTTCTATTTGCAAGTGTGTTGTAAAACAGCCTGCACGCAGCTACCTTAACGCAGTGCAAATGTAGAGTTTCCATGTGCTGGAAAGCCGGCGCACGCCAGGACGCTACGCTCCCCCCGTCTCTCGCGCAGAGCGAGAAACCGACCGTCTCACGTAGCCGACAGAATTCGCCGCCTTTACGACTTCGGTTACGAGTAGTGTGCGGATGGCGCACAGATGAAGGTCACTACACGTACTGCATGAACCGGGAAGCTTCTCACGCGTTTGAACCGTCTTTGTAGGTTGCCGACAGCTTTGGACAGCGCACAAATGCCGACAATCGCATCCCCGCTTACGTTCCACGAGGAGGCATGCAGGAACACAACACTGGAGTTGTTTGACCGGAAACGAGCTCACTAGATCAGCGAAAGATCGGCGAGATCACTAGATCGCTTTGCAAAAAACATACTCACCAAAGAGCATTTCCAACACGAGGAGATCCCAAGACTTCGCTTTCGTTCTCGTAGAAAGCACTGCTCGCACCAGCATTGTTTGCTTCTTCGAGAGGCCGGCTCTTTGCAATCGGCTCGTACGTGTAGGGAGCAACGCCGAACTCTTCAGAAAAACGCAGTCTCTCTAAATTTTCTATTACCTCTTAATTTTCCATTACGGCACCAAACTACCTGGCACCGCGCTTCATGTGGAGCGGCAGCGGTCGGTCGCTAAAGTTGACGTCACGGGTCGCCCGACCAATCACAGGCGGAAACGAGACGCGCGAGCTGGGCGTGTCCGCTGCTGCACTTTTCGTCGAAATAAAATATATTTGCGCTTTCTGTCGCTCAATTTCAATACGATATTCGAATTCGGAGGGTTTAAAACCATTATGTACACATGTTCACTCATTTTTTCTGGAAAACATTTCAGCTTCCCTTTAACATCCACCTTAAAGAACACCAAGGTGCGGCCAGGAATGCAACAGGCTCGAATCTGGGCACGTATTGTTGAAATTGCCCATGCAAATCTTGTTCGAAAAAAAAACTGAAATATTATAAAAATAGAAATCAAATCAACCACGAAATTATGGAACCGACTTCATGCATGTCAACTAAACCGCATGCATTAGTCAGACTTCTATCTTACAGCATACTAAGGAAACGGTGTTTTTGAATGACAAGATAGGCTGACACTTTTTCACCACTTGTACACGGTACTTCACATGATCGCATTCTCTGTATATTTAATCACTTGTGTGAAAAAATAAACTAGTTGTTAGTCTGCACTCGTATCGTGCACTTCCATTTGTCCTTTGTCTGTATTGCGCTGTCCACGCTTAGGAATATGTTCAATCACCCACTCGCCCAGCTTGCTGTGTTAATACAATCTTCAACCTGAAAATGAGAAGAGTACTGTTGTGTTAGTATTGTTTTACAACACTTGGTCGGATTTGCAGAGGGATACAATACTTTCATTATTACCTTAACTTTGTATATTACGTGATAATAGCACGATGGTGATGGTGTTTTTTTTCTGCACTCCCTTACTTTTTGGCGCATTGTTCACACCTGCCGCATTGAAATAGTTCTTTACACCAATATTTTGCGATGGTTTTGTACTTAATAAGTGTCTTAATTCCTTTGCTATTTACGTTTTCCTTGGTTCTCGTACCCAGGTGACGGGACCTCTTCCCACGATTTCCGCATGCCTCAGCTGGGGGCATAGCTGGGAAGGCTGGACAGTGGTCCTGATTGTTGTGAGCTTCATCAAGGCGTTCACCCTCCAACGGGTGTGCAATTTACTTGTGGAAGAAGCAAGAAATATAGACATAGGCAACAGGCCAGCGTTTCTTTCAGAAGTTTTTTATTTGCGATTTGCATTTATCGCGGATGTATGCCTGGCGGGCCTCCCGTATTTCAATGCTGAAGAGTACCTACTGCTGCACGCATTGTTGCTATGCGAATATCTTCTGTTTTCATCATACAAGCAACACAAGCAGCACGGCCTGATGCTCCAAAGCAACAGTGGTCCGACGGTGCGTGTTTTCATTGTACGCTTCTGTGCATAATTTTCTGATGGATTAGGGCATATGTGTGAGGAAAAAATATTGCCATGCGGACCAAAACGATTGGTAATCGTAATATCATGAAGCATGTTAAGTTAACAAGCATGCTTTTCTTATTTTTTGTGTATTTTACGATTATGCACTTGCAACTGGGCTAGTTCTCAAAGTGGAGGCAGAGGCGTGCACGACGGACACTCTACATGCCATGATGTAACTCGCTTCTATTATGACAAAGCTTTCTGAACCTCTTTTCTTATTTGGTGACTCTAATTTTCCTAATATAGTTTGGAACAACAATCTACCTAACTTAGTATCCTTTTCTGATCCAGAAGAATTCTAGGATATTTGTACTACATTTTCTTGAACTCGATTAGCTACACAAGGCACAAGAATCACATCCAATTCCGTAAACGCTCTCGATTTGATCTTATCCAACCGTCCAGATTAAGCCTCTTTTATCCATTACTTATCCAGTATTAGTGACCATCTAATACAAAATATTTATCTTAATACTCCATTTCCGAAACTTCCAAATAGTAAAAAGTCATTACAAACTATAGGAGAGCTAACTTTGAAGCAATAAATAGGGAGGCGAGTCTAGTTCTTGACATATTATTGAGCGACATTGAACATCTTACTGTGCAATCAAACCGGAATATATTTTCGACAGAGGCAAATCCCTTAATCAATAAGCACATCCATACCCGTACTATAACTTGCGACCCGCGCGCGCCTTGGTGCAACAATCATTTAAAGCGGCTATCCAACAAAAAAAAAAGACTATCATTCTGCAACGCACTCTCCCACAGGCTCATGTTCAAAGGCCTACACATTAGCATCTAACGCTTATGTAGCCACACTCAAATTCGCTAAAGAAATATGCTTAGCAACCACACTACCATCTACGTTGACAACTAACGTAAAAAAATTCTGGCGCGTCATACATCCGCTTTCTGATGATTCTATCGCTCTTAACAATTGCCCTGGGAACCCTGTGCCCAAAAACCTATGCGCAACTTTCCTGAATAATACCTTTGTTAAAAATTTCCTGTGCACTACTGATATTGAACTACCTGTCTTGAGTGACTTACTTTTTAACTGTCTCCAGTGACCGTTAAAGTTTCGAGTGTTATTTGACTAATAGATTCATTGAAGATACATTTGTCGCCCGGCTTTGGTATCATCAGTGCTAAATTTCTGACAAACACCTGCTCTTACAATTTCATTATATTAACTGAAATATTCCAACAATCGCTAAACACATATACTGTTCTGTCAGAATGAAAACAGAAAAAAATATTCCTTTGCCCAAATCCGCCAGCAAAACATCGCCTACAAATTATCATTAAACAGTACCTGCTGCAAACTACTAGAACATATCTTTAATAACCTTGCAGATTTTCTTCTGTCTAATTTATTTTTCGCCATCACAACACGGATATCAAAAATCATTCTCATACGAATCGCAAGTATTAACGTTTACTCAAACACAACACCAAATACTTGACCGTTTCTCTTTTGCCGATTGCATATGTTTAGATTTTTCAAAAGCCTTTGACAAAATGTGCCATACACTTTATAAACTAAGCAAATTAAACCTTGATCATAATGTTCTAACAAAGATACCATTCCCAGTTCGTGGCAGCTATGACAGCTAATGGTCATAACTGACCACATAGCGACGTCCAGCCTGGTGTGCAACAAGGCTCCGTTCTTTGACCTCTGTTATTCCTTATCCATCTTAATGACTTACCTTCAGCAATAACTTATGACGTTCACTTATTCGGAGATAAATGTATAGTCTTCAGAGAAATAACTAACGAATACGACATCACCCTGCTCCAAGGCGACCATAGTAACGGCAGCAATCGGTGCCGATTGTGGTGAATGGAACTCAACATTAGCAAGTATAAATTCATGAGAGATTCCCGGTCTTAAGATAACCTGCCTGTGTACTACCTGAATAATGTTGCTTTAGAAACGACAAGTTCATGTAAGTATTTAGGAGTGGATATAACGCGGAAAATAATGTGGAATCATCACGTCGGATACGTCGGCTGCTCGAGCAAGCCAACCGCTTGCTCGAGCAGCCAGTCACGCGCCATTTTTGCGTGTATTTGCGGGCTTCTTTCACACTTGGAAAAACTTTCATGTAGCACCTAGTGAGCAACAGAAAGCTGTATCAGAAGTTCATGTTGCTCTACAATTTCCTCATTGACACATTTAATCTAACTATAATATTTGACAAGTTGGTTAATATGCGAACTCTAAATATGTAATTAGGCGGAATGCAAGAAATTAATATGAGTATCTCCAAGCGACGGCCGACATTACTTTGGTTCTGTCCAGCTATGTGGCATTTGCATATTTTTTAAATCTTGGTACATGGTAGTTCGGACACCCGGCATATATATATGTACAAATACAAGCTGTCAACAAACATTATAGTTTTGTAATGAGACACTGACTCATTGACAAAATTTACCTGCTGTTTTCTGTTACAGGGGGTCCTCAGAACTACACGCGATAGACTCATCAGGGTCAGCGACTGGTTCGGCGATATTCTACTACTAACTGGATCGCTAAAGAAGATAATCGCTTTGTATTTTAGTGAATACATTTTCTATGGATTTGTTCTTATGAGTGGTAAGTGAATGCGAATATTTCTATTTCTCTTTTCATAGCTTCCCGTTTGCAAACACTTCCTTAGACTTCCTCAAAATATTAAATTTCATAAGAGAAAAAAATAAGTGTGCGCACAACAATAGTGATTGTCAATGGGGGCGAATAGCCGAGTGATTCTAGCGAGGTATTTGCTTTAATTAGAAGTTGATGAGTGCAGTCATTCATGAGCACTCCACCGAAGCATTGAAGTGTTCGGACACTCCGAGCGGTCACGGTGCAGTGCACGCCTCACAGAGCTGTACTAGTTAGGTTGAGCATCACAACTGTCGTGTGACAGCATATGGCCTTTGCATCGGCACCTTTTGGCGGCAAAGGTTTGGCCACCGGCCATAAGCAACCGACCACCGCAAATACGGGTAAAAGGGCCAGAGAAGCTATTCACATATAAGAAAAAGATCACTTGCGCTGGTTGGATTCTTCTTGCCCTTCTTTGATGTTGATGTCACATATTTTTGTCATTTATCTTTTATTTTTTCATACACCCATGAACTTTCTATAAAAACAGTTTTTAAAAAAGAGTGCAATAAAATGCAGTTCGCAGAACTCGTAGGTCAGTGGAGCTTACCATACGAGCATCATAAAAGCAGGTGGAGGTGTACTGACAGTCTCCTTGACCTCACAGAAGTTGCAGTAACTTAAAGAACAAAAGGAACACTCCACAGGCATCTGTGATTCTTAGAGTGCTCTATGCTAACATGTGAACCCTCACCCCTACATTTCACTTGCTGCGTCGTTCCTTCCTTTTGGACGCCACTGAATGTTAACGTGGTGGTATTCTTGGGCTAGCCAAGTTTTTTTTTTCATAACACCACTGCATGTACACACAAGTTTCTATGGCAGATGTGTATTGTAGTTTTGAACAAAGTAGGATTTTGTAGAGTGTTCGTTTTATAGACGTCGGAACAGTAGAAAAACTACGATGAAGATATCCTAACATGTGATTAGTATTAGCATGCATATCCCATGACAGATCATTATTTATGGGAAGGCTAAGGTATTTGTGACCGTTAAGGTATGTCGCCAACCGTGAAAACGATGTTTTTGTTCAAAAATAGTGAAATAATTTTTTTAAAATTTTAACAACCTACAGACATTCAGAATTGTGCTGCTGCAAAAATTATGCTTTTATCTGTTTCTGTTCAAAAGTTATGATGTTTATACAAGTACTGGCAGACCTCTCTGAAACTCAGACTGACATTTTGTAAATATGAAACCTACATTTCAATCATTAAACCAAACTTATGTTTGTGCTCGAATATGCAGCATACATTTAGATAAGTTTATGGCGACGTATATTAAAGGTTGATAGAATTGAGCAATGGTGATCGCAATCATTTCTTTATTCAAATTGAACAAATTGTCAAGCGGGGGCGCATGACCTGACATCGTATTTACACTGCGGCGACGCGTTGTACCGCCCTTTAAAGTTATTGTTTCGTCACTTCATTGTCCTAGATTGTTTTCCTACACAATATAGCAAGTCACGGCTAAGTTCCGAGCGAAGCAAAGGGCGAAACGCCAGTTCTGCGGCAATCAGTACTCGACGAACTACTCGGCGAAGTGTGACGTGAATATGGCTGTTTCCGCAAGTGAAGTGAAACTGGGCCAGTTGCAGGAAGACTGTGAAGTGCCACCAGAAGGTGTGTTGCAGGGGCACAGGATTATAGATGCCAAAATTCTTTCCTCAGTTTTGGCATCGCTGGCATTCTCGGAATGCAAAAACATTTCACTGAAGCTTGAGGAGCGTTCACGCCAAGGGGTATGTTTTGTATACACCGTGGTATGTAGTGCATGTGCCCACTAACATTTGATTTTCTCATCAAATAAAAAGCAAGTGCAGCTGAAAACAACGTTCCGCTTGTCTACGCTATGCGCCAGTTGGGGAAAGGACGTACTGGCGCACTGACATTTTCGAAGGTTATGAATATGCCACTGCCACTTTGTCATTCCGCCTATGACAAGGTTTCTTACAAGCTCTGTGATGCTGCGAAAATTATCGCGTGAAAGTCAGTGATGGATGCTCCTGCAGAAGGGCGCCAGGTTGTCGGCAGTAACGAGTGTGGCGTATCGGGCGACGGCACTTGGCTAAAGCGTGGGCACTCTTTGAATTGTTGCGTGTCTCTTATATCAGCGGACACAGGAAAGGTGATTGACGAGGAAGTAATGTCCAAAAAGTGCAAGGCATGTGGAAATATGAAGAAGTGTTCCACAAGCATTGAGTTCGAAGAATGGAAGGTGAACCACACTGACTACCAAGCCAACCAGACAGGCAGCGCTGGTAGCATGGAGGCGGCAGAAGGGTAGCGTGTGTTCAAGCGGTCCGAAACGACGCGTGAGAACATTGATCTTTATGGAGACGACTACTCGAAAAGCCATGCGGCTGTCAAACATATGTGCGGAACTTGCACTGTGCGCAAACTTGAATTCATTGGGCATGTGGAAAAGCGTGTCGGATGCCGACTGAGGAACCTGAAACAGACAGTACGTGGACTTGGAGGTAAAGGGAATTTCACGGATGTTATGACCGATAGATCGCAAACTTGTTACGTTGTCGCAATCAGAGGAAATCTGGGGAACCTACAAGCTATGAAGCAGGCCACATTAGCAAGTCCTTCACTGTAATTTGACCGATGGAACTCCTAGACATGGCTTGTGTCCTATCGGTGTGAAAATTTGGTGTGCCTACAACCGAGTGAGAGCTCTGGGCACAGAACGCTATAAGCACAGTTCAGGTTTTTCCAGTGACATCCTGAACAAAGTGAAACCTCTGTATGCAAACCTCTCTTCTGATGAACTTTCAACGAAATGTCTCCAAGAAAAAACACAGAATGCGAATAATTGCTTCAATGGGATGCTCTGGCAGCGCCTCCCTAAAGATGTCTATGTATAGGCCTGCGCAGTCTTTGGTTCGAACTATACGATTGTATGTCACTTCAACAATGGAAATAGTGGCACGGTGGACATCTTCAGGCAGGCTGGTGTCGATACTGGCTACTACACCACAGTAGCTTGCCAAAGCAGGTACCGAAGAGGCTTGAAGAACGCCAAGCGCTAGTCAACGGCGGACAAAAAACAAGCCCGAAAAAAAAAACGACGAGCTGCTAAGCGATCACACGATCACAATAATTTCCCTAATGTGTAACATCATAATCAATTATTCTGTTTGCAGATAATTGTGTAAAATATACCGAAAGATCACAAACCTTGATGATCCATATAAGCTTCACAGGAATTTCTACAATGTGTCACTCTAGTCTAACAAATGGCGTATGAAACTTAACGCTAGCAAGTTAAATCGATGTGCATGTGATGTTTGATCAGTGTAGCTATGTACTGAATGACACTTTGACAGCATCAGTTAGGGTATGTTGTCACCTTTTTACAAATCTTTTTAGGTTTTGATCCTAAACTGATTCCTTTGAGTTTGCCTTAACAAGGGCTGCTTAAAAAGACCCTTCAAGTATGTTAGACCATAAAGTGAAAACTAGTCAGAATTCAATTACTATTACCCAAAATATGCCCATCACTCATGGCAGTTAAGGAAGGGCCCAGCTATGAGACTGATGACTGTTAGCCTCCCACGATCTTGCAATGATGTATACGACATATTTGGGATACTTATTTGATTTTTTTTTTCACAACACAACTTTCAGTTGTTTTTTTATTCTTCAAATGCCCCTGGAGGGGGGTTTTACATGAGGGCTGTTGTTGCGCAGGAAGTCATAACGTTTGAATAAACCAATATGCTCTGATAACACTTCCCATCTTCTTTCTGGAACATTACTCTGCACCTTCTTACATACCTGATTTCCTTCGTCATCTTAGCTTAGTTCTTCGAACAATTACTAGTGAAAGCAAGCCTGTCCAAATTGTAGATGATATAAATATTAACTTTCTCGATGTCGACAATAGTACTGTATGCGCTTATTCGGACTGTTTTTCTGGCTTTGGGCTTGAGCAATTAATAATTTCGGCCACCAGGATTTCCACTCAAGGAAGCAGCTCCCTCTTCGGCCATGCCCTCACTAATATTTCGCCTTCACCAGAGTCTGGTGTAATTGACATAGACATATCAGATCATTACCCTGTATTCGTCACATTCAAATCTAACCCTCCTAGGTCAGATCCTTGTTATCTTACGTCTCGTCTTGATATTATAAATTTTGTTGATGCAATTGAGAAAATTGACCGGACAGTTATAGCTACCAAACTAAATCCAGAAGAAGCGCTTCAGTTATTTTCCTCTTTACTTTTAAAAACTGTTCATGCTAACACTGTCACTGTTAAGTGCAAAAAGAAATTTAAATTTCCGCATAATCCTTGGATCACTAATGGGCTACTTGTGAGCATGAGGAAAAAAGAAAACACGTATAGGAAGAATAAAAAACAGCCTTTCAATGTGAATTTAGCATTACACTATAAGAAATATTGCAACATGTTGAGTAATTTATTGAAGACATCTGAAAGACAATATTACGAAAATGAATTCATGAAAAATAAGTTTCATCCAAAAAAACAAGGGCAACTTATCAACGAGTTTCTGAATGTGCCGCGTTCTGGCAGTTCCATTGAAAAAGTAATCTGCAATATTGTGACTATCACTGAGCCGCCTAGCATTGCTCGCGCATTCAGTAATCACTTTTATGAAATTTATAATACTACCCATGTTCCTTCTGCTTATCATACGAGCCGATGCGATAAATCTTTCTTTTTGTTTCCTGTAGCATATGAAGTCCTTACTGAGATTTGCAACTTTAAGGACACAAGTCCTGGTTTTGATGGAATTTCCGCATTTCATTTAAAGCTTGTTGCTCCGACGATTTCTGATGCTCTCAGTAACTTAATTAACCTTATGTTCAAGACCGGTATATTCCCTAGAAGTTTAAAAAAGCTAAAGTCATTCCTGCTCATAAAAAGGGTGAGAAAGCTCAAGTCGCGAACTATCCTCCCATGTGTATTTTACCTTCAATTAGTAAAGTTGTAGGAAAATTAATACTTCGTCGTATTAACATTTACCTTAACAAATTTAGCTTGCTGAAACCCTGTCATTTCGGTTTTAGTTCAGGAGGCTCGACTAACTTGGATTTGCTAGCATTAACTGATTATATTCGACATTCACTTGATCTCGGATACTTTGTTGGCTCGGCCTTTTTAGACTTTACTAAAGCCTTTGATACAATAAAACACAAAGCTTTATTTACTAAACTGGAGTCTGTTGGCATTTCTGGTCCAGCTCTTAATTTATTAAAAAGTTATCCGTTTAATCGTGAATTAACAGTGTACGCAGGCGGGGCTTTTGCTGAGAGCAAAACTATTAACTAAGGAGTGCCTCAGGGCTTGATTTTAGGTCCACTATTATTTACCATTTATTTAAATGATTTACCTGACTGCCTTAATTATACTCTACCTGTATTATACGCCGACGATACGACTGTTGCTTTCTCATTAAATCATTACTTTCGCTAACATTGAAACTAAACAGTGATCTGTGAAAAATTACTGAATGTTGTAACGCCAATTTTCTAGTTATAAACCCTGCTGAAACGCAATTCATGTTATTTAAGTCATCACAGAGGCATTTACCTTGCTCTCCGACCATAACTCTGAATGGGCATGACATTCCTGCGTCCACTTGTGTTTCTTTCCTCGGCATCAAATTAGATCCCCACCTTAAATTTACTAACCACATTGCACACTTCAAACAAAAAACAGCATTTGACATTAGAGCACTACTCAAATCACGTGCATTTTTTTCCAAAGAAGCATTATTATCGTTTTAATTCGCTTTCATATGTAGTCATATCATTTATGGTATCGCTTCTTGGGGTAATTCCTCTATTCAGCACATTCAAAATCAGGCTATCCGCATTATAACGCGAAGCCATTTTTTCTCTAACGCCTCTTCACAACTGCGTACAAACCGCATTCAAGTTACTGATTTGTTTAACTATCATTTAGCAATATTATTGTTCAGATTACTAACTCAACAAGTTTCTTAGAGCATTGTTAGTTCTGATCTCCTTTTTAATCCCAATCACACAAGGTTTGCAGCACAAGGAAATTTCTTGTTGCCTTTATGTCATACTAATTACGGAAAGATGACTCCACGTACATCCACGTACATAGAGATTATAATAGAATTATAATCGAATCGATATTATAATCTAGAATTATTCGAATCTAATTATAATCTAGATTATAATAGAATTATAATAGGAATTATTATAATAAAATTCTTATAATAGAATGGTAAACTAGGCATTATTGTTAGTGAATTGGTGATTGAGGTCGTCAAAATATTATGCAGGAATTGTTCAGAATCACACATTTTCAGCACTAGAAACTACCTATAAAGTTTACAGCTCTGCAATTAGGCAACGAAAGAATATCACAATTCCGTATATTGAATACTATACCACCACCACCGCCACCATCATCATTATCAGCCCATTTTATATCCCCGGCAGGACGAAGCCCTCTCAAAGTGATCTCAAACTACCCCTCTCCTGCGCCAACCGACTCCAAGTAGCCACCCCGAATTTCCTAAATTCACCACCCTGTCTAGTCTTCCGCGGTTCCCTACTCCCCTTCTCTTGGTACCCATTCTGTAACCCTAATGGTCCAACGTCTATCTCTCCTGTGCATTACATGACCTGCCCAGCGAATACCTGATTGATGACATGGATGTTATCCATTAAAGAGTATCCCTTCCTTAAACCTGCCTGTTCCTTGGTTGGCTGAAGTCCAATGTTGCCCTTAGTCTATTGGATAATATCTTGATGAATATTTTATATAACGCTGGGAGTAAGCTAATGGGCCTTTAATTTTTCTATTCTTTAACGTCTCCCTTTTCGTTATTAGTTTATTGTTTGCATGCTTCCAGTCTCCTGGGACCTTTGCAGTCCATAGACACTTCATATCGAGAGCCGCGAATTTTCCAGCCATTATGTCTCCTCCATCTTCGACTAAATTGACTGTTAGTCCATCTTCTCCTGCCCTTCTTCGTCGTTTGATGTCTTTCAAGGCCTTTCTCAGCTCATCGCTAGTTATAGGAGGAGCTTCTGTATTCTGTTCATTACTGTTTGTAATTGAGGCATCCTGACGCCTCTGGGTACTGTACAAGTCAGTATAGAATTCTTGCGCTGCATTTACTAGATCTTAAAGATAGCTGATGATATTATCCTGTTTATCTTTCAGTGCATACATCTTGGTTTGTCCTATACCAAGTTTTCTTCGCTTTAATTTCAGGCTGCGTCCATTTTTTTGGCTTCTTCAGTCTTTCTCACGTTATAATTTCGAATATCAGTTATTTTCGCTTTGTTGAGCAGTTTTGACAGTCCCGCGAAATCTATGTTATCTCTTGAGTTCGACGCTTTCACTTTTTGTCGTTTCTTTATTAGGTCCTTTGTTACATGGGAGAGCTTGCCTACTGGTTGCCCTGGTGCCTTGCCTCCCACTTCAATTGCTGCCTCTTGTAACATTCGCGGTGCTGGTCGCATTCGCCAGATAAGATTGCCCCGCTTGCCACGATATCATCCTTTCTTTTGCCACTCCCTGATTGGCTGCTTAGCGCTCAAAAAGCGCGTCGCCGAACGAATAAAGGTGATTGTCTTCCTGGCGCTGCGTTGGTCGTCTGTTCCCAATACGTAATACGCAATACGAATACGTAACACTCTGAAGCCAGCCTAGTTACGGTTTCATTCATTACCTTCATGTCATCTTCATCTCTCTGTTCTAAGGCCGCACATTTGTTTGCAAGTACCAGCCTGAATTTGTCTGCTTTTACCTTTACTTCCTCTTAGTTGACGTGTTTTTCTTGACCTATTTTACTCTTTCTCTGGTCAAATTGAGGTGAATCGTAGCCCTCACTAGGCTATGATCACTGCACTTTATGCTACCTATCACTTCTACATCCTGCACTATGCTGGGATCGGCAGAAAGTACGAAATCAATTTCATTTCCTGTTTACTATTAGGGCTTTCCCAGGTCCACTCTCTGTTGCTACGCTTCCCGAAAAAGGTGTTCATTATTCGCAGCTTATTCCTTTCTGCGAATTCTACCAGCACCTATGCTCTAGCGTTCCTAGAAGCGGCGCCGTAGCTGCCAATTGCTTGTTCACTAGCCTGCTTGTTCCGCACTCCTGCATCGAAGTCGCGCATGACTACAGTATACTGTGGTTGTACTTTTCTCATCGGAAATTCAACATCTTCATAAAACTGATCTACTTTGTCGTCATCGCGACTGGATGTCGGAACGTAGGCTTGTACTACCTTTGATCGATATCTCTTATTAAGTTTGATAACGACTACTGCTACCCTCTCAATAACGCTGTAGAATTCGTCAATGCTGACTGCTACGTCCTTATGGACTATGAATCCCACGTCGTATTGCTTATTTGGGGACCTCTAGAGTAGAGTACATGGCCGTTAGACAGCACTGTATAAACCTCACCAGTTCTTCTAATCTACCTTAGGCCAATTATATCCCAAATAATATCTTATACTCATAATGACAAACCTTTCGCACAATTAAAGAAAACAGCGACGTGAGATAGACACAAGATAGCGCCGTCCTGTGTCTCTGTCGCATCCCTGTTTTTTTATTAATTTTGCTGTATTCTTTGCCATCATGAGTAAACCGTGCCAACCAGCCCAAGAATCAGCCTTGTCGAATTGTTTAACTGTTAAAGGTTGCCAGGGTCAATTTCCATTCAGACAAACTTGATATATTATACATGGCTTTCAAATAAACCACTAAGATTCGAGTAGAACCACTGCAAAACCCCTGTAAATATTCTAAAATATTCACACAAAATATAAATGTATGAATCAAATTTGCCCGCTTGAATGTTTAGGGGATCCAGTTTGCAGAATTGCGAGATTTGTTCTTGGTGCAGAGCCTGCTTTCAGCAGCATTGCATGGCAATGAAGCTTGGATGAGATGCTGCTTTTTTTTAAAAAACAATGCTCCATTTTCTCTTCTTTTCTTTCAGTGCATATCATTTTTGTTTGCTTGGAGGTGCTTGTGGCGTTGGTCCACAGCATCTTTACTATCACCACAATGTGGTTCCTGGCTTTTTAGGTAAGTAACTTCAGACTTAACCTTGTGCAAATGAATAATTAATTAGTTTGTTTCTTTGCTTCTAATAGCTTTCTAATAGCACTTTGCTTCTAATAGCTAATTACCTTTACAACTCTTTTGAATGTTGTTTAATGAATCGCGTGAAGTGAACTAGAACCTCGTTATCACAGAACAGGATGATGAAATTATGGATATAACGAAATAAATGAAATGACTTTTAAAGAAGCCATGGAGGTCCATGTATTTAACACCGCGTTTTAACGGAGCGAAATTGCCCTGCCGATGGACATAACCAACCACATTCGTCTCCGGAATCACCCCAAAATTACCCGACCGTGCTACCCCATGTATGCATCGCTATCTGCTGGCTTCGCTTTTAATGGCCAATTCATTGATGAGCCTCATTGGCGTGCCAGCCAATCTGGCTACTGTGTAGATTGATACTTTCTGCTCAGGATCCTTCCTGCGTTGTGCAGGTGCAGTTCGTCTTCTGCGCCATTCAGCGTACAGAGTTCACCCATCAGTCCTCTGCTGTGAAACATTGTGGTCAGGGGGCTGCTGGATATAGAAATGCCAGCCGGAGCGTTCATTCAAGCGTACATAAATGAGAAGGCAATAGTTTTGCCTTGGAAATGTAGGGCTCGCATAGAATGCAAGGTGGCGGTAATTCTCGATCGAGTCAGCTAATGGTCGCAACAAGCGCACATAGAAATGAGCGTGACTGTGTCTTTCTTTTCTTAGCGTTCCTTCACGGCAGTGTTGCACGTAGGGGCCGGGAATGAATCTGTACACAGGGGTTATTCCACGAGAAACGCCCCAGACCTAAAAGTGATACTCATATATTTTCTTTTAAAAAATTGGGTTACGTGGCTATTGTGTGAATAAGCTTTCACTGAAGCATTTTCGTAGAAGAAAATGTTTCGATCACCTGAGCGCTCTCAAATTTCTGCATAGGTGCAAATGTTGGCTGGAGGTAAGTTTTTTTTATTCAGGTCTGAATCTAGGTCCAACAGCTAATTTGTTTTTAGCACATTGTATTGGCAACCTTCTTTCCTATGACGTCATAATTCAATGCCTTTTAAAATGTGCCGTGTAATTTTTCGGCCCAGTAAAAAGCAATAAAAATTTTGTTTTCATAATTTTTTGTATAAATTGCGGTATTTCTACAGCTACCATAATTTTTCTTTCTTTTCACCTGTGACTACGGAGTGTGCTAAAATAATTTCAAAATATTAATACGCATATTTCTGAGAAAGATACGGCCAAAGTTGGCAAGAAATGAATTCCTTCTGATATTCAAACCCAATTTAAGTAAAGGAAGCTTTAGCTCGGGTGCTCCTATCAAAATACATGTAAAAGGAGAATTGGCTTTTCTCGACAACCGCTGCCCCAAATTGGCTCATGGTTGTGACATTTAAAGAAAATTTCAATTTGGTGACTGTTGGTTACGAGTTCTTTATTGAGGTGGTCAATTTTGTTTTAATGAAAAGTATCGAAAAGTGATGAAAAATCATGTTTTCGCCACCGTCGAATTTACAACTGATTATGTTGGGAAAGAAGGCAAAAAACTAAAAAGCAAAGACCAAAAGTCACTACATCAGTCTTAGAGGGCAAAATTGAGAACACTGGTGGGCATTATACGTGACGCATGTGATTGGTAAAACCGATTTTCCTAAAGTATGTAGCTACAGATAAAGAGGACCTCAAAGACGCTCTCTATCATATGCTGCTACCTGACAGAATAAACTGCAACTACTCTGCATATTGTATGGCCTTTGAGATTCATGTCAGGTTTGACGCGCCTTGTTTCACAGTGGTGATCTCGGAAGCTATAAACGCGGAACGATACTCTTTTGTGTTGTTTTGTTGAGGACTATATTTTACCGTGTGGGAAAGAGCGATGTGCAGGCAACAAAACACGTGTTTTTTCTTGCGGTGTCTCAACCATAGGATTTCGCCATGATATATGTGTAAGCGAGTAGCAGTGTCGATTCATTACACCATTAGTTCAGGGACGCTAGAACATTATACACACCAACAGTTAGCGTAATGTATGCGACGGCAGCCGGAATGCTGGATCGGAAGCACATGGGAACGCCATGTGAACATCTTCAGGGGGCAACTTTTAGTCTGATTAAAAATGCTGGCGAGATATAATGGAAAGTGAACCAGCTGAATAAATAAATTGTGTTTCGTGTGTCTCTAAAGTAGATGATCCGCGTAACCTCGATGCAATATGTGTAGTTATTCTGTCGATAGGGAAATGATATTCGCAGACTCAGTCAAGGTGCTCTTGCACGAAATACTCAGCAGTCACTACCACGCAATTTTATGGAAGCACAACAAAGAATGTTGGTAATTTTTTATAGGAAATCGATATTGGCACAATCAGTCAAGCAGCTCTAGCATGAAATACTTGGCAGTCGCTACCTCACAATTGTATATAAGCACAACAAAGAAAGTTGTTATTCTATCGATAGCGAAATGGTATTGGCAAACACAGTGAAGCTGTTCTTGCACTAAATACCTAGCAGTCGCTGCCGCGTAAGCGCTATGAGAAACGTCACTGAGAAAGGCGCGTAGTTCAGCATAGTGATGCTCGCTTGTTCAGCGCAGTGTCTTTTGCGACTGCTATCGCTTGATTGTTTCGGTTACTCCAAGTTTTTGTAACTTATGAGGACCCTTGTCCGAGCGCTGCAGCACGGAATACGTTATCTGTTCTGGCATGATTTGCAGTAATCAGACGCCTGCGCGTGATTGGAGTAACCTAATTCCTCAAGCAACCTTGCCTAAATATGGAATGGGTGCACTTGCGTACACATCTTGCCGCATACTGTCGAGCTGAATGCGAGTTGGAACGCTAGCGTCCGTTTTTTTTTCTTATCTTTTTTTTTCTGTGAAGCCACTGCCATGGTACGTTGGTGAGCCAACACACACCCCAAAAAAAAGAAAAACCAATGAAAAGCGTTGCTAATAGTGCCATACCGCAACAGCACTATTCGCGCCATGCTAATAAGGGAAGTGGCACTGCTTTTTTTATTAGAAATTAGAATTACTGACTAGTCTATGCCCCACCGCAACTCGTACTGAATGCGATAGTACATTTCACCTGCGTAGGTGCAATAAAAAAATTTCCGCATTACTAAGCTAGCTCATCGTTATCCATAATGCAATCTCCGTCATCATCAACTGATCTCTAGGAAGTGGATAATGTAAATCTGATGCCACCACTGAAGGCTGTGCAGGGTGGATACACCACTTCTTGGAAAAAACCGAACGACTTCTGAGTTTTTTGCTCTGATTGGCTTTTCTACTTGAATGCCTGTTAAGTTTTAGTGAAGCCAAGAGTCTATGTCTTCCAAACTGTTTCTCTCAGGCAGAATGGTGCACGAAGGATGCTCACTTGTATGCGTTTCTATCAAAAAGAAAACCTCAAACTTCAACTCCTGGCTTTTTTTTTACTGTACTACATAGACGCTCAAGGTTCAACTCCAGCAACAATTTATTCGCTTGATGTTAGACTCTTTAGGTTCAGTGTGTGCCTTCTGCACGTTTTTTGTTAAAGCAGTTGACGCTCTCACAGAAAACCGCCCTTCGGTTAGGAGGACGAAATACCATTCTTTATCAGTGGTCAATACTTTCATTTCGTTATCTCTTAAATATTGCTTAAGGGGTTGGAACTTTTTGCACTTTCTCATTCCGGTTTCCTTGAGATCTGGCGAACAAGTCGACGCACTAAGAAGTGCACCTGAATTGGTCATATACTTTTTCATGCCAGGACACTGATGTAACGGCGGCTATATTATTGACAGTGTGTAGGCAAGGTTCTAGCTAAAACTTTTTGCATAATTTAAGACTGTTCATGCGCTTACCTGGAACTACAATATCGGTGAGGCTCAGCAATTTGATCGTGGGCTTAGGTTTCTTCTCCCTGGCGATAGGTTGCAACACTTCGCATCACGTAGTCTCTGGTTATATTCAGAAGAACTCAACAGGGCTCATGGTAGAACGCCCTTTACAAGATAAAAAGTCAGAAGTTCGCTTTTTTTTTCAACAAGGGGTGTATCCACGATTGAAGTCACTGATTTATATTATTGCCTTTCTGGAAATCAGTTGATGACGACCATCAAAGATTCATTATGGATAACAATGAGTTTCAGCTCAAGAAAGACGGTGACGTCCCGGTTAACTCATTTCTCGAGTTCTTGGTTTTTTATTTAAATTCCTCGTTAATTACGTGGGATAACGAAGTTAGGGTTCAGAAGCAGGAGGTCTGCATTGGCTCTCATGTCGCACGAATTCATGGCAAGATCTTTCTTGCTAGTTTCGACCGGGAACTTGAAACCACCTTGGCATGAACAATGATTAAACGCTTCAGGATTATTGACGACTACTTAGCACTTATCGACTGTAGAACAAGTTCCAAAGATATATGCGTTATTCCCACAGCCTTTTGTAAAGACGTAATGGGTCCCAGATTTACTCATGAACTTCCGATTAGTAATGAAATTTATTTTTGGATTTACAGGGAATATTAACTGCACAATGTGTTTGTTGGCAGTAGTAGCTCAGCACAAGAAAACCAATTCTAGTGAACCAAAACTAGTGAAAAGAGGCAATGCTAAAGAATGCCATCAAATCGCCAATCTGAGCTTTTTGAAACAGCTTAATCGTCTAGAAAAGGTTACTTTTTAAGTGTCTGTTGTCGTATCAATATGTGAAGGGATCATGAAGAACATAGAAAAAGTGGAAGCACCCCAGAACCAGATCGAAACGGCAAAAAAGTTTGCAGTCATCCCTTATTTAGATCAGATGGGGCATGCGTTAAAAAGACAGCCATGAAATATGGTGTACAAGTCGTCTTTTCAGCTAAAAACTCGTTAAACAATATTTCCAATCGCGCCAATAGACCAAAACAGGCGTCCAAGCTGCCCCGCGTCAAATACATGGGGCAGCTTGTGGCATGCTCTGTGGGAGTGGTCTACGTTGTTCCACTTTCATGTGGCAAAAAGTACTTTGGGTAGACGGGACATTGCCTTAACATCCACCTTAGGGAGCACCAAGGTGCGGCCGGGAATGCAACAGGCTCGAATCTGGGCAGGTATTGTTGAAATTGCCCATGCAAATCTTGTTCGAAAAAAAAACTGAAATCTTATAAAAAAATAGAAATCAAATCAACCACGAAATTATGGAACCTACTTCAAGCATGTCAACTAAACCGCATGCATTAGTCAGACTTATCATTCAGCATAATAAGGAAATAGAGTTTTCTTCAATAGAAAGATAGGCTGACACTCTTTCACCACTTGTACACGGTACTTCACATGATCGTATTCCCTGTATATTTATTCACTTGTGTGAGAAATAAACTAGTTGTTAGTCTGCACTCGTAACGCGCACTTCCTTTTGTCCTTCGTCCGGGTTGTGCTGCCCACCCCTAGGAATATGTTCCGTCACCCACTCGCCCCGCTTGCCATGTCAATACAATATTCAACCTGAAAATGAGAAGATTACTGTTGTGTTAGTATTGTTTTACAACACTTGGTCGGATTTGCAGAGGGATGCAATATTTTCATTATTACCCTAACTTTGTATATTACGTGATGATAGCTCGATGGTGCTTGTGTGCTTTTTCTGCACTGCCTTACTTTTTGGCGCATTGTTCACACCTGCCGCATTAAACTAGTTCTTTACACCAATATTTTGCGTGGTTTTGTATTTATTAAGTGTCCTAATTCCTTTGCTATTTACGTCTTCCTTGGTTCTCGTTCCCAGGTTACACCGATCCTTCCGACAGTTTCGAGCTGCATGAGTTTTGGCAGAGGACGAGGTGTATGGACGGCGATTTTATTATTAACTGCTTGCATTAAGGGCGTCTATCTTAACCAGCTGGCCAACTACTTAATCAGTCGGGCGCCGCACGTTGCCGAAGACCAGCGGCACCAATTCTCATCGGAATCATCCGATATGCGATTCGCCACATTGGCTGACCTGGCATTAGCCGCGCTGCCGTACATCGATGCGAGAAAATACAGTGTCCCGCATGGCTGCTTCTTGGTGGTCTACCTGATCATCACAGTCCACGTTATTCATCAACAGAGAAAACTGCTGGCACTAGGACGACCTGTGGTCGCAGTACGTGTTTTCACTATAAGCTTTTGTGCACAATTGTGTGATGGATTAGTGCACACGTGTGAAGAAAAGATATTGCCATGCGGAGGAAGACGATTGGTCATCGTAATATCATGAAGCATGTTATAAAGCATGCTTTTGTGATTCTTTATGTAGTTTACGATTATGCACTAGAGGCTCGGCCAGTTCTGAAAGTGGTGGTAGAGGCGTGCACAAGGGACAATCTACATGCCATGATGTAATTCGCTCCTATTATCACAAAGTTTTCTTCATCTCCTTTCTTATTGGCGACTTTAATTTTCCTAACATGGTTTGGAACAACCATCTACCTAACTTACTATCCTTTTCTGATTCAGAAGAATTCTTGGTTATTTGTACGACGTTTCCGTGAAATCGGTTAGCTACACAATCCACAAGAATCGCATCCGATTCCGTAAACATTCTCAATTTGATCTTAACCAATCGTCCCGATTATAACTATTAATATTTATTATTATTATTATTGCTTATCCAGTATTAGTGACCATCTAATACTAAATATTCACCTTAATACTTCATTTCCGAAACTTCCAAATAGTAACAATAAAAAATCATTAGAGACTTTAAGAGACCTAACTTTGAAGCAATAAATAAAGAGCCGTATCTATTTCTTATCATATTCTCGAGGGATTTTGAGCATTTTACTGTGCAGTCAAACCGGAATATATTTTCGACAGAGGTAAATCACTTTTCAATAAGCACATCCCAACCCGTACTATAACTTGCAACCCGCGCAAGCCTTGGTACAACACTCATTTAAAGCGGCTATCCGACAAAAATACAGGACTGTCGTTCTGCAAAGCAATCACCCACTGACTGATGATGGAAAGCCTACACATTAGCAACTAACGCGTATGTAGCCACACTCAAATGCGCTCAAGAAACGCTCTTCTAAACCACATTACCATGTACGTTGACAACTAATGTAAAAAAAAATTATGGTGCGTCATACATCCGCTTTCCGATGTTTCTATCGCTTTTAACAATTGCTCTGAGAACCTATTTCCCAAGAACCTATGCGCAACTCTCCCGAATAATACCTTTGTTAAAAATTTCTCGTGCACTACGGATATTGAACTACCGGTCTTGAGTGGCAGACTTTTTAATTATTTCTCCAGTGACTGTTGAAGTTTCTAGTGTTATTTGACTAACACATTCATTGAATAAACATTCGTTCCCCGGCTTTGGTAACATCAGTGCTAAATTTATGAAAAACACCTGCTCTTACAATTTCATTATATTAACTAAAACATTCCAACAATCGCTAAACACATAAACTGTTCTGTCAAAATGAAAACAGGAAAAATTATTCCTTCGCACAAATTCGCCAGCAAATCATCGCCTACAAATTATGATTAAACAGCACCTGCTGCAAACTACTAGAACATATCTTTACTAAGCTTGCAGATTTTCTTGAGTTTAATTAATTTTTTCCTCATCACAACATGGATATCAAAAATCATTCTCATATGAATCGCAAGTATTAACGTTTAATCAAACACTATACCAAATACTTGACCCTTCTTCTTTTGCCAATTTCATATGTTTACATTTTTCTAAAGCCTTTGGCAAAGTGTGCGATATATTCTACTTTATAAGCTAAGCATATGCAACCTTGATCATAATGTTCCAAAATGGATAGTCACGTCTCGTTAAGCATTCCTATATATATATATAATATGTGACAATGACACAGTGGCAAAACTTACCTGCTGTTTTCTGTTACAGGCCTGGTACCGACAGATATCCTACGTCCTGGTGTCCGCGAGCGACGTATGCTCCTGCATGTTGTTACTTAGTGGAGCGGCGAAGGAGCTGATCGCGATGTACTGCAGGACGAGTGATTTTTACCCGTTTTCCGTAGCGCTGGGTAAGTGAATGTGGATAATTACATTTTTGTTTTCATAGCTTCTCCTTTGCAAACACTTTCTTAGACTTTCTCGCAATATAAAAATTCAATAAGAGGAGGAAATGAGTGTGCGTACAACAATGGTGATTGTCAGTGGGAGCGAATAGCCAAGTGATTCTAGCGAGGTATTTGCTTCAATTAGAAGTAGCGGGCAGTCATTCATGAGCATTCCACCAATGTATTGATGGGTTTAGGCACTCCGAGCTGTCACGGTGCAGTGCGCGCCTCAAAGAGCTGTACTTGTTATGTTGAGCATCACAACTGTCGTGTGAGAGCACATGGCCTTTGCATCGGCATCTTTGGCGGCAAAGGTGTGACTACCGACCATCAGCAACCGACCGCCGCAAATACGGGTAAAAGGGCCAGAGAAAGCTAGCTATTCACATATTTAAAAAAAAATAACGCGCTAGTTAGATTCTTCTCGCCCTTCTCTTATGTTGATGTCACACAATTGGTCATTTATCTTTTTTTTCATACACGCGTGAAATTTGTATAAGAACAGTTTTTAAAAAAGAATGCAATGGAATGCAGTTCGCCGAACTCGTAGGTCAGTGGAGCTTACCATACGGGTATCATATAAGCAGGTGGAGGTGTACTGACAGTCTCCTTGATCTCACAGAAGTTGCAGTAACTTAAACAAAGAACAAAAGGAACATGCATCTCCACATGCATCTGTGATCCTTAGTGTGTTCTATGCCAACACGTGAACCCTCACCCCTACATTTCACTTGCTGCGTCGTTCCTTCCTTGTGGACGCCCCTGAATGTTCACGTGGTGGTATTCATGGGCAACCCAAGTTTCTTTTTTTTTTCATAACGCCACTGCATTTACACACGAGTTTCGATGGCAGATGCGTATTGTAGTTTTGAACAAAGTAGGGTTTTGTAGAGTGTTAGTTTTAGAGGTGTAGGAACAGTAGAAAAATTACGATGAAGATATCCTAATATGCGATTGGCATAAGCATGCATATCCCATGACAGATCATTATTTATGGGAAGGCTAAGGTATTTGTGAGTTTTAATGTATGTCGCCCCCCTTGAAAACGACGTTTTTCTTCAAAAATACACATTTCTTTGCAAGTACCAGCCTGAACTTGTCTGATTTTACCTTTACTTCCTCTAAGTTTACGTGTTTTTTCTTGACCTATTTTACTCTATCTCTGTTCAAATTGAGGTGAATAGTAGCCCTCACTAGCCTATGATCACTGCACTTTATTCTACCTATCACTTCTACATCCTGCACTATGCTGGGATCGGCAGAAAGTACGAAATCAATTTCATTTCCGGTTTACTATTAGGGCTTTTTCAGGTCCACTCTCTGTTGCTACGCTTCCTGAAAAAAGTGTTCATTATTCGCAGATCATTCCTTTCTGCGAATTCTAGCAGCACCTCTCCTCTAGCGTTCCTTGAATCGGCAGCTTAGCTTCGAATTGGTCGTTCACTAGCCTGCTTGTTCCCCACTCTTGCATCGAAGTCGCGCATTACTACAGCATACTGTGTTTGTACTTTTCTCATCGCAAATTCAACATCTTCATAGAACTGATCTACTTTATCGTCATCGTGACTGGATGTCGGAACGTAGGCTTGTACTACCTTTGATCGATATCTCCTAAGTTTGATAACGTCTACATCTACCCTCTCATTAACGCTGTAGAATTCGTCAACGTTGACTGCTACGTCCTTATGGACTATGAATCCCACACCGTATCTTCTTATTTAGGGACCTCTAGAGCAGAGGACATGGCCGTTAGTCAGCTTTGTATAAACCTCACCAGTTCTTCTAATCTGCCTTAAGCCAAATATATCCCAAATAAGATCTTATACTCATAATGACAAAGGCTTTCTCGCAATTAAAGAAAACAGGGACGTGAGATAGACACAAGATAGAGCCGTCCTGTGTCTCTGTCACGTCCCTCTTCTTTTAACGTGACAGCGTTAAGGAGCTCGTGTCACATAAAAGCCGGTGTCGTCGGTGTCGGCGTTGGCGTCAGTGCCGTTGGCCGTGAGCGATAAATCCCAGCAGGCACTTCATGAATAAAAAACAACTTGCAAGATAGGCTGGGTGGGAATCGAACCAGGGTTTCCGGACTGTGAGACGGAGACGCTACCACTCAGCCACGAGTTCGATGCTTCAAAGCGGTACAATAAGCGCCTCTAGTGAATGCGGTGTTGCCTTAGAAACGAGCTGTTTCTAAGGCTCAGGCGTGCGTCACTTGCTCAGGCGCACATGTCGTTGCCGCCCCGAACGCTGCGTTGCTCGACGCTCACTGAGTCCGATGCGGGGCGCGTAGTCGCTGCGCCGTAGCCCATTGTCTTACACCCCTTGGCGGGTCGACGGGAACGCTGTCACGTTCCACTCTTGAAGGCGAAGCTTAAGCGTCCTCCAATTTTTTTAATTGTGCTAGAGGCTTTGCCATCATGAGTAAACCGTACCAACTAGCCCAAGAATCAGCCTCGTTGAATTGTTCAACTTTTAAAGGTAGCCTGGGTCAATTTCCATTCGGACAATATTGATATAATATACATGCCTTTCCAATAAACCACTAAGATTCGAGTAGAACCATTGCAAGACCCCTGTAAATAATCTAAAATATTCACATAAAATTTAAATGTATGAATCAAATTTGCCCGCTTTGAATGTTTAGGGGGTCCAGTTTACAGAATTGCGATATCTGTTCTTGGTGCAGAGCCTGCTTTCAGCAGCACTGCATGGCAATGAAGCTTGGTTGAGGTACTGCTTTTTAAAAAAAAAAAACAATGCTCCGTTTTTTCTTTTCTTTCAGTCCATTGCGTTTTCGTTGTCGGTGAAGTAGTGGTTGGTGTAGTCCACTCTCTCTTTTTCCTCACCACAATGGGCTACTTCTACATATAAGTAAGTAACTTCAGACTTATACTTGCGCAAAAGAATAATTAATTAGTATAACCACAATGCCAAACATGACCATATGCTAAGTATATGCTAACTTAGTTGTATTTCACTGTGGTACACTTTGTTTCTAATAGCTAATCAGCTTTACAACTGTTTTCAATGTTGTTCAACCCTGTTTGTTGTTTTCAATCCTGTTTTACACCGCACAGTGGCCAACGGGGCACGTAAGTGAAGGGGCAGAAAATTAGACAGATATAGGAGGAGCACAAGCACAATTGCAACTGGTGCCTATCGCCACACACTTACACAGCACAGCTGTGCTTGTGGCAGTGTGAACCGCAACTGATGCTATACAGCCTCTTCTACAGGCCTGTAGGCCTTACGAGTCGTAATCGTTGCCTTGTCACCATCAGCTGCTATGCCGGTTTCACTAACTACGGCTGAGCCTGCCAAATATTCTTGTTTCCTGTTAGAACTGTCAATAAAACGGGTTTAATGAAATTCCATGAAAACACGTCCCGTCACGTTATCCTACACAGAAGGTTATGCTTACATAATCTGTAACCTCATAATTAAATGCTTCCGCAAAGCCCTGCGATGCGAACTGCGTACTTTTTCTTTCGGTAGTTGGCAGTAACCTTCACAGTAAGGGAATGCAATAATCTTTAACTGTGAGTAGGTTTGCGTGAAGCCCCCACAGGTCACGGTGACCACTAAAAACACGTCCCTCCCCCCGTCCACCCCCTTTCCCTGAGTGATGCTCGGCTTTTTGGTGCCGCGCTTGCTGGAGCAGTCAATCTCTGCGAAAGTTGAGCGATAATGGTCTGATGATAATGATGATGGTGATTTTGATTATAAAACGACCAGGTTTTTTGCAATCTGTATGATGTCCCCTCGTAGTTTCTTGCAATCCGGAAAGGAAGGGGACAGACTTCAGGAACGCGGAGAGAGAGAGAGATGTAAGGAAGGAAGGGATGTTAACCAGTTGAGAGTCTGGGTGGCGACCCTACCCTGGGGGAAAGAGGAAGGGGAAGAGATTGAAGAGAGAGAGAGAGACGGTATGGAGACGCGCACGGTCAGCACTAGAGTCAAAGCCGCTGTAATAAACGCGCTGCCAGGATCAATGTACTCCAGTCAATGTACTCCAATCAATGTACTCCAGGGAAGAAGTCTTCCTTCCTGTGCTATGGCTCCCATCTGTATCTCGTCTATTGCACTAAATTTGGGAACTGAGGATTGCGCTAAATGGCTTCTCCGGTTCACATCTTTCCATACAATATGGAACGCAGTGAGGATTCCCCGCTTTTATTCACCCAATCGAAGTGGTGCTTCCGATCTAAACAGGCTCAATTCTACACTGCAGCGCATCGGTCCACTGGATAACTATCTCGCAGTTACACCCGTCACACCACGCGAACACGCTGAACTAAACGCAATGCGTTGTTACAGAGGCCTCGATAAATCAGCATCAAAGGGCTTACGCTTGACCTGTTTACTAAACGGGCTAATCGAATGCAAATACGCTTACGTTTTCCTACTGTCGCATCAGGAAGTAAACAGTTGTAGTGAACCAGAAGCAGCCAAACCAACTAAACATGCCAGAAACTTACGCTGATTTAATGGGAATGCAGTTTTGTTTCCAAGGTGGTTGGCAGACACCGGACTTCCTCCCGATTGTGATACTAAACACGCCTTACGTTGCGAAATTCCCTTACCTAGTATGATCATTCTTCGGTTCTCCTCGCGGGGTTGTACAAGGCAACCAGTGGTAAATATCTTAACTGAAAAACTAAGCATACGACTTCGCCCCACAAAAAGAATATGAGTCCAGTTCATAGCGTTACCGTGACAGAATGGCCACAGAACTCGTCAGAAGTTTATTAGAACAAATTCTGTGAAGATGAACGTGCGTCGCGAAATAACGGCATATAATTAAATTTGTTCTGTGCAAGAAATCAACGAGAAAATGCCTTCTTCAAGAAACTGAGCCGGAATTGCATACTACAATAAACCGTAGTATGCAAGCTGTAATGTAGGCAAATAGTACTTAATCTTTCAATGTACACTGAAATAATAGTAATTCTAAATGCATAAGAATGTGTTCAAAGAGAGCTCATTTCGTCAATCAATCTACAACTCAGGTTTGCTTATTTTCACACTTTACACTAGCCGGTTAGGTATTGTGAAAATAAAACGCACCATTCCAAGAGCAAGACGCTCTCGAGCTGATGTAATTTAAGCAGACTGGCCACAAAGATTCCAGCCCAATATGTTGATGGGAAATGAAGAGTGCGTGAGGCACCGGATGAAAAATGTGTACTTCATGATAGAAGACAATCACCAAGCCTGCGAAGTTGTCGACCACTGGCCTGATACCAGTATTATTTGACATTTGTAGAATTTGGTAGCTTGGCAATGAAACGCCAAAGAACGCAACCTTAGTGGTCTTCCCGAGTTCGTCAACAGGAGGGACAAGCGATGGAGATCCTTATACTGCCTTCTGCATATCAGACTATTCTCATTAGCAGTAGTACCAGACTGATTGGCTTTCCGATGTCCCAGTGGCTGCTGACCCGAGAGAAAAAAATTTATTGCTACGACTATGCATGTGGTTGTATTGCAGAAAGAAAGCTAGGGGTGGTCGCTAACGAGGGACTAACCTCAAAAAAAAAAACTTTCAGCCTTTGCAGTAACGCTGGCTCTCAGAAATGCATTTTTTCAAAAAGCCACCAGTGAGCGTATGATCCTATTTCGCATACCAGCTCAACGGCCCCATATTAGGCTGCACTCGGCTGCACCGCTGCACGAGTTTGTAGGAAAAACTCAGACCGGCCCTCACTGCGGCAAAGTAGCACGACCAGGAACCAGCCTATGGAGAAAAAAAATCACTTTACTCTAGCAGGCTGCCTTTCGCTGGGCAAAGAGACCGCTGGCAGTGGGCATCAAAATGGCCCGCGCGAAGGGTCTACGCCGGCATGGCCTTATGATATGCGCCGGCGCCCACGCTTGCGCAGACAGACACATCAATCAAGCAGTTGAGCCCTGCTTATTACGGCGGTGAGTGTTCTGAGGGGAAGACACTTGCATGGCAAAGTTATGGCGTCGTGCACGTAATTATACAGGCGTCACCATGGAAACACGGCTGCTCGGTTAGGCAAGCGCCTCGTGATTATGCTTCTGGTCTACGCCCCAGAGAGTGGGCAGCTTGCTATCACTTCTTTATGTTTATTCCAGCGAGGTTGTAACTTTTTCTTTATCTTAATTTACTGTTCCAATCATGCAAGAGTCTTTACAAACGAACAGTGAAAAGCAACATATCTTGTGTTTGTTTTTTTCATTCGTTACTCCGTCCTTATGTTTAAGTTTCTTCGCCACCTATCAAACTTTTTTGTTTCTCAACCGCAAAAATAGGAGTTTGACGAGGTACCTTATTTTAGTAATTTCATTTTTGTAGCATATTAGTGCCCCATTAGTGCGTGATAAAGCTGCAAAGAGATTGAAGTGCTGACACTTTGACTTCTACATCCTGCACTATGCAGAGATTGGCGGAGAGTATGAAATATATTTCATTTCTTCTTTTTCTCCGTTTCATGCAATTGTGCTTCCTGAAGAAGGGGTTCTTTACTCGTAGTCTTACTTTGTTTCCCGTCAATTCTAGCAATATATCTCAAATATTCCTAGAATCGATGCCGTAGTTCCATACTGCTCGTTTCCCAGCTTGCTTTTTCCCCACGTTTGCTTTGAAGTCGCCCATGACTACAGTATGAAGCTATTAAAGACGCAGAGATGAAAAAATAGGCGCAACAACTCACTAAGAAGTCGTAGATTTTTGCGGCACCTCCTAAAGCCAAGCAAACGTTGCATTGGTTGTGGGAAATCGAATTGCTTTCTAAAGCAGCAATAAACTGAATTTAACGTTTGTTTCTTTATTTTATGGTAATGGTTATTGCGGAACAATTCTTGAACTAGGCGAATGAACATCACCGAATAAGTGAGAGGCGCTTGCGTTACAGCACTAATGTCATGAAGTGGATTTTAGACTTTCCCGCGTTCTCCTAGTAAACAACTTCTTAACGCTCAATTGGCGATAATGAAGTTCCGAAAGTAGAAACAGACAATACTTTGTCAGTGTGAAATAACCAATCTTTCTTCTCAGTTTCCTTTAAAGTACCTCATATAAACGATGATGAATCAGTATCAGCGGCTCTCGTTGGGACTAGCGTAGCCAGTTATCTGACGCTATCACCGTTGCTTTCACCACCTGTTTTTCAATCTACTCTTCTTTGTGTACGTATAGCACTTGTCATTACAACGCACGATCCGCTGTAGCTAATTACTTATATGCTGTGCTAGTTCTGTTTGATATAAGCATCTCATCAATGATATTTCAAAAACAGAATTGTAAAGCACAAAGAAAAAAAAAGAGCAATGCAACTCCACAGGTTTCGTCAGTTTTAGCTAACGTCAAGCTAGCCGTGCGAAGCGTCCTGGGACGCTCATTAGCTTTCATCCGGCATCTTAGGTCAAGCGAAAGGTTTGCCGCTAGCGTCCGGTTACTTCGGTGTTTGCTCAATTCATTGTTTATTGATTTTTCGCTCTTGTTTATTTCAGCAAATCCGGATTCCCAAGTCTCTCTTCAGATCTTCGATGAAGTTCGTGACCTCGTTACAACTTCGTAACTGAACTTTAAGCAAAATGTCGTCCTTAATTACTTCCAAGCAACAGAGATGCACCGGGACCCTCTTTGTGTCTTTGCACTCAAAGAAGTGCTTGGGTTAAGAATTATGGCCTCTAATGAACCTGTCGATGTTTCGTTGTTTTCACAATATACTACAAAGCAGTCGATATATTGTTTCCTCAGAAGGTTGCGGCCGTCACTGACGGCTGGTTGGAGTATCTTCCACTGACTATGCTGATCCCCAGTCTCCTCTTTTACCAAACCGCTCAAGCTTATCAAAGTTTATCAAAAGTGCCATGCGACTGGCCGCTTCAGGCACTTTGCATGTATTCGCGGGCTTCTTTAATGCTCGGAAAAAAACATTTATGTGCGACGTATTGAGCAGCAGAAAGCTGTATCGGGAGTTTTTCATTCACTCTACAATTTTCTCATTGGCACGTTTAATGTAATTATAATAGTAGAAAAGTTCATTAATTACCACAAATTATCTTCTCACGCCGCATGAAATTAAAGTAGTTTGAATATCTCCAAGTGACAGCAAATAAAATTACCTTTGTTCTCTCCAGCTACGTTGCATTTGCATATCTTTAAAATCTGGCTAAAGTTAGCCGGGACACCTTGTAGAATAAACCAAAAGGGGGATGTAATCACGAGAAACCGTAGTTAGCTTTGACTGATACTTCGGCGAAGTGTTTCTAATCCAGCCCTGCCCTCTAGTATAGTTAGTTCATGTAGAGTAGCAGGGATCCGAGGGCACATTGGTCCAGCAAGCCAGCAAGTGTTTCCTGAGCGGCCTCCCGCGTTCGCACCTCAATGGTGTCGGCTGGCAACTCGCGCGCGTCGAAGCTGCTCAACAGATCCTCCTACAGTGTACCCACTCAAAAAAAAAAGGATTACTTGCTTTGGGCCTTGTCTTGTCCCCACAACAACAATCCTCGTCTGCTTTGCTAAGTAACTAAACGCTAAGTAACGGTGTTGTCACCCTTGGACTTTATGCAAAACATCATGGCGACGGCAAAAACGGGCCTTGAGTATTCGTATAGTTGCTATCACAATAATTATACATGATTGACAGCGTTACAAATAACGCTGGTTACCTCAACGTCGCCGCGTCAATGTCGCCGCAAAAAGGAAAAAGAAGAAATTAAATAAAATAAGGAAAGAAAACAGCGGTGCCGAAATCAGTTGTGATGGTATTCCTGCTCAGTTGATACGACCACTTTGAAGGGGCTCTTCAAGAGGCACGCGAGGGACGGTTGCGCTCCTCCAGCCCAAAGCGCGGAGACATTCACGATGGCAACTCGGGCGCGGAGCTACTGCTGCTGCTCCGATTTGCCGCACTGCGGAACTCGCCGAGTAAGGCTCAAAGCGAAGCGTTCACCGCTTTCCTGCGCATGCATCCTGGCGTAGTCGGCGAACTGGCATTTTGTAATCGGCCGTTGTTAAACCTAAGAAATAGCTCGCTCTGAGGTACAGAATTTATCAGTAACGTGCCGATGTCAAACGATACTACGCTACAAAAGGCCACAGTCGCACTATAGCGTAAATGTTAGGGCACCAAAAAAAATTAAATTAAATTATGGGGTTTTACGTGCCAAAACCACTTTCCGATTATGAGGCACGCCGTAGTGGGGGTCTCCGGAAATTTCGACCACCTGGGGTTCTTTAACGTGTTCCTAAATCTAAGTACACGGGTGTTTTCGCATTTTGCCCCCAGCTAAATGCGGCCACCGCGGCCGGGATTCGATCCCGCGACCTCGTGCTCAGCAGCCTAACACCATAGCCACTGCGCAACCACGGCGGGTGTTAGGGCACCCACCAAAGATATATGTAGATGTTAGCTGGAGGCGCTGTGCTGTGGGTTTCTGCGGCACTCACACCTGTGCTGCGACTGTGAACACACTGAAGTACAAACACGTGCGCAGAGACACACGGATACTGGGCATTTTATTTTAGGCCATAGAGGAATTTTAAAAAATCGCATGTGGCAGATAACATAATTGTGCACATTGAGCTGGATTACTCAGAGGTGGACATCACTTGCGTGAGAAGTCGAAATGCCTAGTCGACTGTTTAACAGGAATTTTCTCATTCACTTTTTTTAAATAATAACAATGTGGCCGATATTGCAGCTTACTAATTGTAGCCGGAGAGATGGCAAGGCGTATCCACTTGGGAATGAATTTTGAGGCTGACGCAAATTCCCAGGCGTTCATTCCCCAAATTGTGCGGCGAAATACGTGAGCATTCCAGTTACCATTGGGCTTCACTGCATAAAGCGACGGTTCGGTAGAAAAGTAAAGTAAAAGGAATAAGGATGCACGTTTACGGCAACTTTCATAGCGCAGGTCTCGAACCGCGGGGGGTTCTTCAATATCGTTGCAAGAAGACATATTTCTCAAACTCGCGGGCTACAAGTTCTAAATTGAAACATGGACCGGAATGTAAAGTAATGAGAAAGTTAGTGAATATTTGTTAATTTGTCTATTGTGCATTTAAACTTTTCATCTCAGTAATCCAGCTGAAGAACAAGGACTATGCTACCTGCCATGGGCGGTTATCTAAAATTTCTATCATCTAAAATAAAGAAACAAGCACGCCATACGTATTTATAGACCTTTTTTTTACCCGCGACGTGACAGCAGCGTATTCATTCACGGCATTCATGGCAGAAAAACTTCCGGTCATGCTTTTTTCACAGCCAATGTTTTTGTGACAGTGCCACAACAAGGTGACAAAAGTGACTGACATATATTTTTGACAACAGAAAGAAGAAAATACCTGCAAGAAGATGTAAACTGTGTGCATGATATCCTTTGTACGCATGCTGCTACCTACCTTCTTTTTTTGAATTTCAACTGCAATGATTGCGTTCAATTATTGAGTCACTCACCCAATCAATCAATTAATCAATCAGTCAGTCAATCGATAAATAAATAAATCAAAATTTCCCATTTAGAAATAAAGAAAGCTAACGCAAAAGCCGCAAATAGACGTATTCAAGCTCCCTCAACCCCCTGACATCCGACAGCGAGGCTGGGCACAAAACGTACAAACACACAAATATTTCTAAAGACTGATAATAGACACGGCATGTAACTGCACAGACGTACCATACGTATCACGCATGGAGCATTTCTTTAAAGGCATATCTTCTAACTTTTCAGCCCTTGAGCGCATATATGCAAGTTAGATGCACATAATGGCAGTGCCACACCTGCCTTGCTCTTTCAATGGTACTAGAAATAAACGCCATGGCTGTTTGGGTTCCTTCAATACGATTCACTGCATGAGGTCATAGAAATGAACTTTACAAGACTTCCCCCCCCCCCTGCATCTTGCATAGCTGAGCACAGATTTTCTTTTTTTCTTTTTTTTCTGGAGCAGCGCATTAGCGTGCCGCTTCTTGCGTTCTCGTGTCACGGGCCGATTCAAGGATTTCACGGAAAGCAGTGCCACGCCTGTTTTGCAAAACTTTCACCCGTGGGAGGGGCCCGACTGCATATGCATTTCGGGATTGGCAACATAGGGCATCACTGCCTCAGTCAAATGCTAATCGAAGTAACGTCTACATTCTTCGTGAGATGGGTTCTGTTGTAACTTTTTATATAATGTAAGGAGAGGGCAGCTTCAAGTCGAAGTAAGCTCGGTCTGCCTTCTTTTTTTCTAGTGGCATTGTGATGTAGTTTCATCTTTTCTTTCCGGACCGTTTTGTGCTAACTCGTCCTATTTTAGGTTATGCATGCCATTCGAAGTCGTTAAGTATTGCGTAACGTTGGCAGCGCCCCGTGGGTGCTTCTGGCGGGAAGCTGCAAAGAGTCGGTGTGACACAGAACGTGGCGGCCCGCAAGATTAGTATGCCCAGACAATGAGCAAAAACAAGTACAGGCTACAATAAAAGAAGTTGGTGTTCTATTGTGGACAAGACGGGTGTGGGACAGCGAAGATAAACGCTAGGAAACTGACTCTATGGAACACTATAACATCAAGGAAAAAAAAATGACGATAGGCGATCAAACGACGCTGACCAAGATATCTCGCAGACAGGCACGGCCTAAACTCCTTTTGTTCTTAAGGTAAGCGTTTCGTAGAGAAATACTCGTGACAATGAGGCAACGGAAACGAGAAATATACAAACAGATAAAGTTCAAATGAAGGATCGGGATCGAAAGACTAAGGTTATGTAGTAATCAAGATAGAAAGAGGAAAAAAAGTAAGCCTCGCAATGGTTTCTTCTCGCACCGCAGGCGGGCGCTATCCGAAAAACAAGAAGTAAGAAGGATTTAAAAGAACTGCAAGACATAAGAGCTTGTGTGGCTATGAGAGGGTCTGCGGAAGAAAAGGTCTGCAAATAAAAAATAAGCAGAGTATAGGGGAAGCTATGCGTAGACACTTCTTCAGTAGTGCAGCCAGCGAAAGATAACGAACGACGGGATCTAAGGCATGCGTTGAACGACCGGGAAAAAAGGCTGACAGAACTATATACAACGCCGGTACACATCGTATAACGAAACAAAAGATGAGGGAAAGTGCATTGAAAATCACACAAGAAAGATTGAGCAGAGACCAACAAATCGGCAGTGATAACAAGTCAGATGCAGGCTGCATAGAAGAAAGTCACACTATAGGGTCTAACAGAGCGGACGGTCATCAATACTGGGAATAAAGGATAAGCAGATGGAGAGAAAAGAATGAATGCAACAAATAGACGCGTTATGGATGGTGTCACTGTCAAGTGTGGAGGTATGGAGCTACTCGTCGGCAGATGCAAGCGAGAGAGTTGGAGAGGATAAGCATAGAATTCTGGCGGTAGATTATTGCCTACGACTCTTTGGGACATTTCCCCGTCACCTCGTGGAATGTGCCTTGGCTTCCCCCTGCATACAGAACGCGGGGGAAGTGAATGAGCCTATACGTTCATGGCTTAGTTGAGTGGCTCGTTGGCCCTATGTCGGAGGAGGTAACTGCCAACCTCTAACACCTCAGCCGTGAGACGTATATTCCGGAAGGCAGCCTTCTTCCGCCGTAAGCCTCAACCAAAGAAGGAACGATGCGAGAGCATTGAGTCGGAATGAAGGAAAGCAGCCCTCAGAACAAGGCCTCCTGCGTATGAAATCGAGACGAAGGAAGCAACGCTTACAAAGTGCAGCAACTTCTGATACCTTTCACGGATGAACAGGTAAATCGTACAAGAAGCACGCATTTCCTAGTATGGATTCATCAAGTTAGAAACAGATCCATTTCTTCTGTTTGGATCAATCTCAAATTGATGGTAGCAAGGTCGTCTCGGCTTTTTCTACGAAGAATAAATTGTTAAATGAGGAAGGCATGAAAGCACCTGTAAATTTTATAAGATGCCATTTTTCTTTTGGCATTGCTTCGTTGCATTTCTTTCGTCTTCGTGAATGTTATACTATTAGGGTTGCCATACGGTTTGTGCTGCTAGCATAGCCGCTTTGCTTTGACACCAGTCAAATACAGGAACGTGTCCAGCAGGCCCTTATCCTGGCGTGGAATGGCACGAGAAATTGGGACCTTTCACAATTTCTCACCGTAGAAGCGTACGTTAGGAAATGTGGGTCAGCGCAATCTTTCATAGTGACGTGCTATCTCGGAGCGAGACTGAAGGAATCGGATTAGCCGTCCTTCTCTACGTGTTACCGAGAACAAGGTCCCAGCATTTTCAGTTCAGAAGAGCAATAGCTTACCGGTTATTTATTAACCAGCATTTCGCCCATATGATGTCCGTACAAGCATGAAACACAGCTTGCGGCAGAGAGAACAAGTACTGTTCATTTCGTGCACTCCTCGCAAAGTTCGAAAGCTCATACTCATTATCATGTGGCTTCTGGGACAGGATATTGCGATGTTTATTATAACTTCAAGCTCAGAGACTTGAGTACGGTTATCGTGGATTTATACCGGATACGAAATATCATTACTGAGAGGATGACATTTTCTTCTTTCTTTTCTTTTTGTAGGACCTTCGCTGTTTAGCGATGTAATTAACCTATATACGAAACGATGATAGCTCGATATAGGTGCAATTTCCTAAACACAGTAGTACATTCATTGTGCTACAGTGCCTGGACTGGCTCAGGCAGCGTACGCAACGAAATTACGCAACTGTAAATGTTGGTGCTATCACCATTTTGGTATGGACATTTTCAAATTACACCACACTAAAATCTATGGTCTATGCTGAGACTAAGCAAACAGACCTTGCAGAAATATGGAGGATGGAAGAAGCCTGCTGGTAATTATTATTTGTAGTTTGCGTTCACTTGCGTCCACAGCCGATGCAATGCTACAAGCTTTAACCACTGGCGACCCCACATTTCGTCTGCGCGCGCGCGCGTGTTTGTGTGGGTGTTTGTGCGTGTGCGTGTGTGTGCGTGTGCGTGAGTGTGCGTGCATGTGTGTGTGCGTGCGTGTGTGCGTGCGTTATAGGATTCTATAGTGAGGATTCTATATGGGTTACAGAAACTGCGCACCTTTGTCTAACACAATCTGGCCTCCATTCCCACTACACACACAAACACACGCACACGTATATATATATATATATATATATATATATATATATATATATATATATATATATATATATATATATATATATATATACTCCCACGGGAGCAAATATAAATGAAAATATATTTACAAACTTTCCACAGCGAGCTGCAGCACTGCCCAGATGGCGGAAAGACAATCTTTACAATCGTCGTTTTCTTTTCCCCAGTGGCCAACGACGTCTATGTCACATAGGTCGCAGTCTCATGGAATATCAACATACCCCTTGGATATGTAGTTGTTAAGTACTAACTTGAAATGAGACAACTACATAGCTATATTTATAAATATCACAAGAGATTCCAAAAGTCCATCATTTCCCACTGCATGCGCCTGCTTGTCGAAAATGCCCAAAGAACATGCAACGCGTCTATCTTGCCAACATCCTTAATGTTAAGCGTTTACGCGCTAATGCCTTAAGTCTTGCTTAGTTACTGTTGCTAGTCTACCTCAACTGTTCCTAAAGGCTATGGCCTGGATGGTAGGAAGCATGCCATAAGCTCTAAATACTCACCTAATGAGTACTTCCTACTTAACGCGTATTTCGATCCTGGCATTTTGATATTCGCACTGTTGCTAAGGGCGGCGAACATCACTGTAACAAGCTTCTCGTAAACTCTGAATGCTCACCTAATAGATTCCTACAGTAAGCAAACAACAGTTGTTACTTTTTCTCTGAGGGATTTGCCGCAAGCTAATACTTGCGTATCCTGAATGTTGCTACGGGTAGTAGTGATTCTGAGAAACAAGACTACGAGCGTTTGCCTAGTATCAATGAAGTCATCATTTGAGTAGCCGGCAAGAAGTTTCCAAAGAGGAGCAAGGGCGGATGCAAAATTTTTACCCGTGGTCAGACCGTCACCTATAGGGAGCCTAAATTGACTGTTCTCGAAAATCGCAGGCGCTGACCATATATTACCGTTCGTTCAGTAGAGAGCACTTTCGCAGGGCCGCAAATTTTCGTCACAGTACTTTTTCACCCACGACACGTCAACCGAACTGCGCTTCAAGAGTTAGGTTGTCCCAAAACCCATCAATGTTCACCAAACACCTTTTCCATTCACTCGACTTTCGCACTGAACTATTTAGCGTTCAAGTGAAAGCCTTTCAGCTTGCCCTAAATTGGAAGATTGCCTCAGCCGCAAACAGAGACATTCTGAGCAAAAAAAAAAGTAATAATAACCTAGTAGAAAACTTCTATGTCGCCTACGCTGTAGCAGACATTTCTCACTCATGACCAGTGGCCTCAGCAAAAGTTTACGGCAGCTCAGTATGCAAATTACCAGGTTTAACATAGAAGTGCTCCCTGCAGAAAACCTTGAAAGAGCTTTCTTCCCTCCTTCTGAAAATAGCGGCCTCCTTTACACGATCTAAACTTCAACGTTCAGAGAGGAAATTTTGGCCTCGTTGCCATTAGCGTCGCCTTGACTGCCCAATTCACGGGCAAATTACCATGGCCAGCTTCTTGTGTAGCACACAATATACGCTAATATAGTAAAATCCTAATGGTTCAGACATAATGGAAAACTACGAAGCTGTGCTGAGATATTGGCATCAGCGCGGTAGTTGCCAAGGCCTAATTTAATTTTTACAGTGAAGTTCTGAGACACGCAATTTCCTTCATCCGTCAGTTCGTTCTTTATCTATTTATTTATTCATTGTATTTATCTTATTTCTTTGGTTCGTTCTTTGTTTGTTTGTTTGATTTTCGTTTGAGCCTTATGATATAGCTTCACCGCTTCTGAGGACTCACAATCATGCCTGAAACTCTGGCCAGTTTGAATTTCGAGCCTAGAGTGTCAGCCTTGCGACTTGGCTTCACCGTTTCGGAATACTCAATATCACGGCGCAACACCTTAAATTCTGGCTAGCGTGAATAAGCTTGCTAAAACCATCGTACATCACGTATATCGTCCTACATCTCGGTATTCCTTATCTGCACTTTGTCCGTGATGCCGCCAGTCGATAAAATTTTCTACGTTGCTTTTCGCAACCGCTAATTTCACACGGTGCGCACATCATTGCAAATGATGGTTGTATAGTTCCTTACATTGACGAGAGTGCTGTCTGCGTGCAGCCTAATTGCAATGTAAGCGAAACTCGCAGCACCGCTCCGATAGCACGCACGGCGTACCGCATTGAAAGAAATCGCTTATGGGAAGTGCTGGATTTTCTTGATGTGTGCAACCTATCTCAGTATGATGTACTGTTGGAGTCTCCTAGACCAAAACGGTTCCGTTTGAAAGTGCGCGACCTGATATTGAATAAGTTCTGGACATTTAGACCAATGACAGGACGGGTCTGCGCCATTTCGTACGCGTTACGTACTTTCTTAATGCTATGCTACGCACGCTTCTCCTGTGAGCTCCTGCGTTTCGACCCCTTCCCCTATTTCTGTTTCTTCTTTTTGTAACGTATCTCTCTACGGAAATGAAATACACTTCACCCACTTATCCAATATTAGGTGAGACTTACATTGTACTCGCTGGTTCCTAGCAGCTGCCAGCGCCCCCTACTCATCTTCCCGACTGATATACGATAATGCCGCAGTTGGCACACTCTCAAGAGGTTCAAGTTACTTGTGTAGCAGTGGCTCTCGGGGGTGCGACTGGAGATCGCTGTTCAAAGCGCGCGTTCTGTTTGCGTTCAGTTTTACCTCACACGATTGGCCTAGGCCGCGCCGAGTCGTCAGCCACCGGGCATGGCTGACGACTTGCTGACGTCATTGACATGCACACGAGTCAATCCGTTATAGAGGTCATTGAAGGCTATCGCATTGAGGAATTGGGGATGGCTGTGTCTGCCAGCCGTAAGTTCTTCTTTCAAACTGCGAAGTTGCTTTTTTTTTCGATAAAGAATGACAGAGGCCTTTGCGTCTTAGATTGAATAATGGGGTTCTGGCACGTGCCTTGGTTGTGATTGAAGGCACTCGTGTTTCCGTCTTGATATATCGCTTTGCATTCTGGTTTTCAACGGTATAGTGGCTTAGTGGTGACGTGCATTCATTCTGTATATAAGAACTCCTTTTTCTAAATAAAATTTACAGTTGCTAGTATCGCTTTGTGCCGTGTCCTTCCTAGGTCTCCGTTTTAGCAGCGTTTTTTTCATAATGAACGTTCACCAGTTCACCCAACTGAGGATTATTCTAAACTGATTTATGGTCTATGGTATATATAACATTGTTTGTACACTCACCATCTGTGCAGTGGGGTCGTTAAGTAAATAAAGTAAAAGTAAAGTGAAAGTAAAAAACCGTTGCTGGCTATTAGTCCTTTTAGGGCAGTTACATTTCGAACGCTTCGCAGTACATTGCAAGGTAAATCTGGACGGCTCGTTCGCACCTGTAGAGCGTGCTCTTGCTGTAAGACAACAATGTACTGCAACAAAAACAACTTATAAAACTTGTTTTGAGATTTGAAATGTGTGGCTTCCTTTTGCTCTTTCTTCGGTTTTCGTCGTCAAGCTGCGGCCGTCAGATATCTTATGTAATACCCCTTCGTGAGTCTTTAAGAAAACAAGTTCCCACGCTATGCCGAAATGCAAAATCAAAATCACGTGGATGTACAGTGTGAGACGTATACCCAGCGATGTGACAATGACGAAATGCGATGCATGATACTTGTATAGCCAATATTTCTTTTCTACCACAGATCTTAACACATCGAGACGGGCTGTTAGATTCCTATGGCGTACCTTTCTCCAAGCACTTTAAACTCAGAATGTGTCTGGACACATCGAGATGTTGCTTTATGTATAAGAGCCGACATGATCGTGCTCGTGACGAAACGAAGAAAAATGAATATTCTTTCTGTGGATGCAGTTTTGAATGACATCGGTTATGCCGAGTCGCAATGAGCACTATTTATGAGTGAAGTAGAAGTGAACGATATGGTATCATTATGCGAAAATATATCATATGCGAAACGATATTCCTGTATGTATATATATATATATATATATATATATATATATATATATATATATATATATATATATATATATATATATATATATATATATATATATATATAAGAATAGCGTTGGCCTTTCCGCTATACTGCTAGAGACCGCGCTTTAAGCGCGTGCTTCGAGACACTGAGGTATCCAACACCGAGACCATACCAGCTCCTGACTATAGGCAGTCCTTGATAGCATCTTCAGGGATCTTGTGTGCCTATTTATGCCCACACATAGGACTACAATAAATGTACTACGAACTTGAGATGGGCCTGACGGCCGCGCAATCAAGATAGAACGGGAGACACTAGGCCTGACATTAGTCATTAATGACATGCAATAACTATTAGAAATAATGCTGTAACTGATGAGATGTGTCTGTTATACATATGTATATACACACATCTCCGGTGACCGTTTTTTACTCGCTAACAAATGTTTAACGCTATCGCTCAGTGCCGAGCGCGCCTGCATGTCTCGTAAGATTCTCGAATATTATCGATGGTTTTTACATTGAAGCTCTATACCTCTACCGTCCAAGAAAATTTTCTGTCGGTATGGTAAGCAAAAACTCCCCGGAGACAATGCCGGCCCGACCCGCGGCGGAGGGGAAGCAGGCGTTAAGCACTCTCCTTACATGGGCCGATCCCGAAGATAGTGCAATCCCAGGCCGACCCGCGGCGGAGACGCAGTTCGCCACTAAGGACATACACAGCTTCGCTGGTCATCCTTCTTCACAGAGTGGAAGGACACGTATTTCTTTATTTGTCTGTTGTTACCGGACCTTGTGTTATCTGATTGAATGCGGGACGCGAATTCTGGAGTATATTCTAGAAGGCACGCGGCCACAGCGATTGCGCTCGAATCTACGATGAGTCACGTATGCAAGCCGACGTGCTTGATTCGGAGATCAGATTTCGACGACCGCCGACTGTGCTCAGCTATCGTTGTGCCTCGGTGTCACTTGCTCTTGCGGGCACAAGTTTGCCCAATGAAAAGTTGGTTTCGTGATTAACAGTTTTGTCTATACTGTGTTCTTCAACGTCACTACAACGCGACGATATGTATACAGTGCAAAATAGTTCGTTAGACTCCACACACGTAGACTTTTTTTTTCCCCTTTGGCACTCTTAATAGTAACGCATTAACAATTATGGACTAAACCCGAGAATACGTCTAGTATCCTTGGGCAAGTGGTTAGTTGCGCCATTATTTCACACTATGTGTTATGGTTTGCGCTCCCTTTAGCTCCATGACTTATTCGTATGCGAGAGCCAAGTGGTACTTCGAGCCCTATTTTCTCGAGTACAAGTTTGGAAAACAGTGCAGCATCTGGGACGAGATGCGCTTGGTATCTTGGTATCTGGGTATCTGAAAACCGCTTCCAGTAAACGCGGTTGGTTTGTGCTCATCTCTCGATGTCTTTCTTTCTCTTCCCCTTCCACTCTCCTTCTCTTTGTGCCCCTCCCCTTCACCCAGTGCAGGGTAGCCGTCCGGAACTAGCTAGAACTAGCGGAACAAGAGGTTAACCTCCCTACCCTTTGTATGTCATCCTTTCACTCTCTCTCTTCTAGAACACAAACGGACCTTTCGTGCCTCCAGTACATCCTAGCGAATCACAAGGGCTATCGAAATGTAGGCCTCAACAAGCTCAAAACTAAGATTTGTCGAAGAGCAGCTAAAGTTGACGGTAAAGGCGTAATTAAATACAATATATATATTTTTATATATATATTGACCATAACACTATTCTCCTGTAAAGGGTGCACCACAGTAGTTATAGGCATGGTGAGGCAAAGTCGCCGCACAGCACACTTTTGGCAAATGAAGCGAGTCTGCTTAGACCGAGCAGGGCTTGCTGGAGGTGATGGAGACTGGAAGGCGACTTCACCAGTGCCCACAAGAAGCGATAATTAGTTGTAGAGTACGCACAATTACGGGCTAACGAGCGTAATCATTGCCAATATAATTACATGGCGTTACACACCGCGCTGTGCCCAGAATCTACCCCCCTTGTCCCTTGGTCAAAAAAAGGTGCGAGTCAGCCAAGTATCGACGCTAAGAAGACAAGGTCGACACAGTCTCGCTGGAAATACTATATGAGTAAGATATTAAATAAGGGAATAATGAGCTCAAAAAATAGACGGAGAAAGACGGAATACAGATATATGTCCAACATATATAGTCGAATCATTTAAACCATGCTGTACGTCGACATTGTCTTCTTTATAGTCGGTACTTGGTTGACACTTTCTTTTCTGTTCTGTACAGGGCAGAAGCAACGCGTCATTCACCGATTTATCATTGCCTCTTTCTAGGATCAGCTCTCTTCCTCCGCCTGAATATGTCCTAGTCTTATCAATTTTTGCGAGCAACAGAAGGCTTAAGGCATCGCTTTTGGTTTACATCGAATTTTGGCGTTTTACGTGCCAAACCACCATTTGATTAGAAAGCACGCCGTAGTGGCGCACTCCAGATTAATTTTAAGCTCCAGGGGATATTTAACGAGCCCCATATGCACTACACACGGGCGTTCTTTACATTACGCCCCCATCGAAGTGCGGCTGGCGGGGCGAGGATTTGATCCCGCGACCTAATTTTTAGCAGTGCAACACCGTAGCTGCTATTCCACCATGTCGGGTCCTTTACTGCACGTTCTTACTGTCAGCAGGGAGGAAAGTCATGTTTCGCGATCGCAGTCCGGGTAGGGCTTTCTTTTTCACACGCATTTCAGAAACAAAAGCAGAGTGCTCTCCTAATTTACGCAGCTGACAAATTTCTCTATTAGTCATTTCACGCGTGTTCACTACGGTGAGCAGCATCACCCCATTTTCTTTCAATACAAGGTACCATGGTTAACTGGACACTGCAAAGATTGGGAAATTAGAAGCGTTTTCGGTGGTCCATACGAAAAAGCGGCAAATATATTATATAAATATATTATATAAATATATTATACAAATATAATATATA